>NW_023503011.1:1436020-2872041 GCF_014461135.1 Mycena indigotica | reverse complement strand
CTTATTGGGTTGACATTATTGTAATAGGTTTTGGAAAATCTATTACATACAATGTGGGCATGAATATGGGCCTGGCATGCGACGCCGTATGTAGGTATCAGTAGGATAGGGAAGAGTGGTCGAGGAAGTGAGACTATGGGCAGCTAATCAGTGAAAACGAAAACAAAACAAAAGGGACGACGTACGAGACGATAGGGCGCGCTACGGGAGACGAGCTAAGCATGGTCAGTAGATGGAGTTGGACGGCAGCAATGTACGCACGAAGGCACCACCACCGGGAATGGAGGACGACGGCGGTTGGTCGACCTGTGGTTTACGGTAAGGGTGTGGGCGCGCCTGGTGCTTACTGTGCTGGTCGTTAGCGTTGACGGTATGCCAGGCACGACTCACAGGGAGGACGGAGTTGGAGACATTACGGTGAAGGGGAGAGGGAAAGAGAAGAGGACGAACCTGGAGCGACCGGGGCTGCTTAAATAACGTGTTTATCGATTGAAATGACGCGTCGATGATGCAGTTTTTCTTCCAGTTTTTCATCGATAGCTTTCGTTGAACCGAGCAGCATATGTAATACCCGGCAGCCCGGGCCCGACGGCTTTGTTGACACAGCCCGAGCTGCCCGAGCTGCCCAGAGTTGCCCCAGACTGCCCAGAGTCGTCTAGCGTTGCCCTGCGTTGCCCAGCGTTGCCCAGAGTGCAGAGAGGTATTCGACATGGTGGTTAGAAAGAGACCGAGGATTTGCCGGCATAGTGTGACAACAGTGACGCGGGCATCACGCGTGGCATCACCACGTGGTTGACATCGATCTTTTGTCTGCACGACGACCACAATGGCGACGGAGCAACCGCCTGACGCGCATCTGACTCCGGGGCAAAGCGGGGCGCCATTCGCGGGAGAAGATAACGGCGCCACCGTCAACGAAGCGTCGCTGCCGACAACCCTAAACCCGCAGCTGCTGCTTGGTGTCCCTGTGGCGCCCGCTGGAGCCGCTCCTGGCGCCCTGAATCCGCTCCTGTTCACAGACATGTTTCCTGCCCCACCCGCTGCCGCGAATTTCGATTGGAGCGTGCCCGTGCAGGCAGCCGGCGATGACCAGGCTTTTGGGTCTGAAACCGGCTCTGCGACCGAGCTCGAGGTGGCGCAAACGCTTGAGCAAGAGGTTGAGCAAGATGCAGGCCAATCTGGGGGAGACGAGTCCGAGCCCGAGCCTGCCCGGCCTGCACCCATGTCCGCGGCAGAAAAGCGCAAACGCAGATCGCCGTCCCCAGAAGTGGCCGAAAAGGGCTCGAAGATTGTCATTCCCCGCGTCGCGCCAACCGACAAGAAAGGGGAGCACATATCGGTCAGAAACGGTGCATGGCTGGTACATTTACCGCGGCTTTCGCTGACTAGCGTCTCAGTGGTGTGCATGGAGTGTCAAGCTCGCTCGGCGGATTGCCTCTGGCCCGGGGGCAAAACCCCCAACAGCGAGACCAACACCAAAGATCCAAAGTGCCTACGTTGCTCCAAGAAAAAAGTCAAATGTGTCGTTGCTCCAAAAGCGGTCGTCCAGAAGAAGAAGACACCCGCTCCCCCTTCTCAGCGTCGCGCCCCAGTACCAGCCACGCCCGTGGCCCCTAACAAGGTCGCAGCAAGGATCTTGAAGGTGCAGGAGCGCGAAAGGAAGAACATGCCTATCCCCCCTCCACAACGTCGTGCTACAACACCAGCCATCGGCCTTGCGGCGCGCGACAAGAAGAAAGCACCTGCCCAGCGTCGCAGCCCCACCATTGATGTTCCCGCTCGCGACACGAAGCAAATGTCTGCCCCCTCCAAAGCGTCGCGCAGCCACACCAGCGCATCTAGGTCTGAAAGCGGCTTGGAGGCGCGTCAGGCGTCAGATGGAAAAGCGCTTGAACACCCTGACCAGCCACGTATTCAACCTCTACGACGAAGCTGAAACCATTGGGGAGAAGCAACATGGCCATATACTCAAAATTTCGGCTCTCGTGAGTGGTAGCGGGAAGCAGCAGCAAATGAGAAGCAAGTTGGTCGATCAGCTGAAGCTTATGGAGAAGGACATATTCGCGTACCGGGCAAGGTTGCGTAAGGAAAGGATGAGCTTAAAACGCGCTGGTACGTGCCTACTCTGTTTAGCTTTCCCGCTTGTTGACTTGCCGGTAGAGGAGGCCTACGACAAGACGCCTACGGTCGCCCCGCCCAATGTCGGCGGCTCCGGCCTAAGCAACAAGGAAAAGCAAAGTCTTGCGCAGGCACAAGAGAGCGACGACGAGTCGGAGGAGCAGTCTGAGGAGCAGTCTGAGGAGGAATCCGACGCGAGTGAACACGGCAGACCGGCAAAGCGAGTGCGCCAGTAGAATACGCAATTTGTTGGTAGCAGAATAAGCGCCCGGCACGTGCCGAAGAAGCGCCAAACACAGCTTTTTTCTCTTTTGTTCTTGACCACCATGTCGCAATACATGCCCACGTCCGCTACTGCGTACGGCAAACGCCAATGGCCCCATCATCCTCAGCGAGTGGTAGTCATGGTAGGTGCCGGTGTCACGGCTTCTCGCCGTGCTGTTGAGCTGTGCATATAGCTCGAAGGAGTCGTCAATGGCGAGGCATATGAGAGTGGGCCCGGCGAGGTCCGTTGGGATGCCACGTTCTCGGGACCGTTTCGATGGTTCGCTCGCAAGGTGGACGAAGATATTCGCTTTCTGCGGTGAGCATGCCGCCGCGCTGTTGCTGCCGATTCAAATCGATCGTTACCTAGATTCATCTACAATGGGCGGGTACTGAGCGAGTACGACACGCCAGAGAGTGCTGGGTTCGGCCGCCAAGGTGAGTGCCATGTTGTTTCCGCGGGCAAACCCACTGACCAGTGCCAGGCACGATTGAGGTCGTGCTCGCGGACATGGTCGAGCTGCGGGCAAGTGTAACTGCCGCTGCCACTCACTGCGGTGCTTACGGGATGTAGATGGAGGGGCCTATTCCCGGAGACGAGGTCATCATGCTCAAGGTTGGCCGCAAAAAGACGTTTGGCGAAATCCGCGCGCTCTATACTCTCCGGCTGGAAGAACAATGGAGCTTGGAGCCCTTCGTGTATGTTGTCCATGCCCTGGTACTGCCGTGGACTGACCAAATAGCTTTTATCTGGATAATGTGCGTGTACAGGACCATGAGTCTCCAAAGTCGCTGCGCTTGCCACCTACTCCCGGTCAGTCTACGGCTATGCTCGGACCTGACTGACCACCCCTCAGTCGTTTTCAAAGTAATGCTCTGAGTGCTGTTTTGTTGCTAGAAGTTTCGAATAAATTTGCTGCTGACGTGATTACGTTGACGTGATTACCGGCGGACCATCGGGGGTCCCGTAAGCGCCCATAAGCGCCCGTTAATGTCAGCATCCACAGCATGCCACGCGGCCTGTCCCTTGTTCTTGACTCCCATGAATGCGTTCCAGCGTGCCCCCGCAGTATCCTTGCAGGTATCTAAACGTGTATCGCAAGCCATCCGCTGATCACGCAGTTCCGCAACTGGGACAGCACTGCGGTTATGGACCTGGTGGTTCTAAGAAACGAAAGGCTGGAAAAGGTGCTGTTGTCGTACGCAAGAGAACAGCTGGAGGAAGACATCCAATATCTTTGGTGTGTGCTTGTGCTAGTATCCAGCAGTGACTGAGCACCCTTGCAGCTTTGCCGTCGGCAACCGCTCTTTGACGATTCATCATACCCCCCAAGAGCTCGGCCTCGAAAGCGGAGGTGCGTCGCTTGTCTGGTAATCGACTATGGCTGAGCCCGGCCAGATATTGTTTATGTAGCTCGTGTGGCCAGAACCGAAATCAACGTGGGTGTCGTTGCTGCACGCTTGTACCTTCCTGACGCCACAGGTTATGTGGGGCGACACTGGCGAAAGATTCATCCATATAAGCGCCAGCAGGAAGACACGGTTCCTGCGTATGAAGAATCTCCTGGCCCAGATAAGATGCAGGGACCCCGACGAGATCCGGTGAGTTGCCCTTCAGACGTCGACTCGGCATGACCGTCTCTTCTAGCCTTTACCACAACAACATTCAAATCGGCGACCAAGAGACCAGTCGAACGCTCCGGCTACCCCCGGAGGTGGACATCCAAATGTTTGACGAGGAGAAGGAGGCTTTTTTCCCGGAATAATGTACATAAACAGCTTTTTGCCCGTAAGCGCCGATGAGACCGTAAGCGCCCGTAAGACCGTAAGCGCCGGTAAGACCGTAAGCGCCGGTTATCGCCGTCATCAACACGTGTCCCTCGCTCATTGCTCTTGACTCCCATGTCGCTGCCCCGACGGTGGAACGAGCTGCCAAGCGTTTGCTTGAAGGTATGTTGGCAGACTATCGACGTCCATCCACGATGTTGATTAAATAGTTCCGCAACCCAATCGACAACAGTGAATCTACGGTGGTGGCGATTGAAGCAAAGACACTGGCCGAGGAGCTGCGTCGGTGCGCGCAAGAAAACCTCTCAAGGAGGATATCCGATACCTCTCGTGCGTGTTGACTGGGGTCGGTGGACGTTGACCGAGCCCGCAGCAGCTTTTCCCGCCCGTGGCGTGCCGCTAACGGAGGATCATGCGCCAAAAGAGCTCGGCCTGAAGGATAAAGGTGCGTAGTGTGCCCATCTATTGGCCATAGCTGACTGGCCTAGATGTCGTCGACGTCTTGATTTCGGGGAAAACCATGCTCCACGTCGTGTGTCCCGCCTATGCCGACGCACTCTGTAATGTCCGCCATAGCTTTTCTGGGGCGAGACCGATGTCCTTGTTGCAAAAGTAGAAATCAAGCGTGATGCCGGGTTCTTGCCAGTCAGGAAGGACGTTGCAAAGGACCTCGAGATGGAGTGGCAGGACATCGAGTGAGTTTTGACATTCCCCGCGCTGCCGTCGGTAACCCCCATGCTGTAGGCTCTACTACGACAATATCCTCATCGAAGACGAGCAGACTAGCCGCAAGCTTCGTCTGCCTCCAGTAGCGACAATTCGACTATTCCCATGTAACTAGACATATGAAAATTTTCTATGCGCTGTCATTCCGTCATGGCTGTCAAGCTTAGTCATCCAATCTTTTTCTTCCTCGTACTTCGATGTCGGCCAGCTCACCGTCCAGTAGCGACATGTCCGCCAGCGAAGACGAGATGGAGGACGTTTTCAACGATAATTACATGCCTAGTGACATGGTGGAGCTCAATACTGGGTCTCCAGCGCAGGCCAAGATTCAGTACAAGGTGCGTGGCCGACCACTGCCTGTTTTTCCTCTTCATCGTTTTTCTCCAGATCCAGCGTGGACTAGGCTTCGCGCGGGTGGGACCGCAAGATGTTTCATTCCCGAAATACCACGTTTCGGCGCGTCGTCAACTGGTATGCTGAATTTATGGACAAAGATCCTAAGCGGCTACGGTTCGTCTTGTCCCAACGTGTCAGAGCTTGGACTGACGTGTCTGACAAGCTTCTGGTTCGCGGGGCGCCGTATAGAGCTGCACGAAAGCCCGGAGAGCTTGGAAATGGTGGACGGCGGTGTGTGTTACGCGCTTTTGACTGTCATACCCCGCTGAATGCAGGCTAGACGTGATCTGGGTAACGCCTGAAGCCTCCTATATGGTTTCCGCAAGTGCTAGCCTAGGCTCCGACCACACATGGCTGATTTTGTGCAGGTTACGGACGACAAAGGGGCCGGTCATGGCTTCTGGAGACTTATGCCCACGACACGCATGCATGTCGTCCAGCGAGCCTTGGCCAGAAAGCTCAATGTCCATCCTCAGGACATTCTGTGTCGCCTGCTTCTCAATATACCTCCTCCTTGCTGACCTGCGTATCAGATTCTACCATGAGAATCAGGTGTTGGATGGGCGCCGCACGCTGGCTGGCGAGCTCAACTTCTCGCCCAAAAAGTGTGCTTTGTCCGATAAATTGTGCAGTTGCTGATGACCACAATAGTGCGCTTCGTCATCAAATCGTCTTAATGCTTTGTGTTGCTGTATTGTCTTGTAGAAATCGTGCTGTGTATCGTTGTTGTTCTGTAGCCTAATGTCATAATCCAATGAATCGAAAGCAAAAAAAAGTACTGCCGTGTATTTTATCTCACCAAGGTCTTATCTAGGTTCGAACTAGTGGTAAGACTCGCACACTGAGAGTGCAATACATTGCTAGCTTACAGTGTACATGGTAGCTATAGCCCAAAGTGAGACCGAAGATGCCAGCGATCGAGACTGCGATCGATCGCGTTGAGAGCGCGTCAGCGGGTGACGTCATGCTAACCGTGCCCGGTACCTGGTTCCCGACCCCGACATGTCGCTCCTCGTCACATGTCGGCCTACGCGTTGGGCGGGAGGTCGGCAGACGATGGGCGGGAAGGAGAAGCGGCGGTGACGGCGCAGACGCGCGTCGGAGGGTGGAGAGGCATTGCCTCAGCTCGATTACCAAGTATGGCGGGAAACGGGCAAGGTCTCGGCTCGGGAGAGGGCGGGAGGGGGGGGGGGTGAAAGCAAGGCGGGCGCGGGTGGAGCCGAGACGCGAGCGTGTGGGGGCCGATGGCGTGGGCGCGTGTAGCCCCACCTTGTCCGAATCTCCCTGCGCGACCGCAAGCCGAACGAGTAAGAACTCGGTCGGCATCGGCCGACGCTGATGAGGCGGGAGGGCGGGTGGCAGTGGGCGGGAGGGGCGTTGGGCGCGCCGGTGATGCGGCACGTGGTAGGGGCCCTTTACACGAGCCCAGTTTCCCAATTTGGTGGGGAACGGGCGTGAATTGGGTGCGGGAGAGGCCGGGAGGTGGGGGGAGGGTGAAACCGGGGACGGTGCGCGCAGGAGCGAGGCTGCGAGTGATCGGTGTGGGCCTGCGTCATTGAATGACGTCACGTCGTCCGATCGCAGGCCTCTGAGCCCGAGCCCGACGTGTGACTCCTAGTCACGCGTTGGCCGACGATGGGCGGGAGGGCGGACGGCGGTGGGCGGAAGGGACCGCGGCGGGACGGTAAAGCGGCGGGGTGGAGGGATACATTACACGAGCTTAAACTCCAAATTTGGAGTCAAACGGGCGGGAATTGGAGCCGGGAAGAGCCGGGAGGTGTGGGGAGGGTGAAACCTGAGACAGGTGGCAGCGGACCGAGCTCTGGCTCGATCGGGTGGGGCCTGCGTCATTGTATGACGTCAGGTCGTCCGATCGTGGGGCCCCGATCGCAAGCCCATTGTGTGACTCCCCGTCACACGTCGGCCGACGAGTGGGCGGGAGGGCGCGACGACGACGGCGGGAAGGCGGCTGAGTTGGGCCGCGGGAGTTGGGCGGGAATGTGGAGGGGGTATACGCGACCCCGCCTGTCGAATTTGGAGCCGAGCGGGCCAGGATTGGCCGAGAACGACCGGGGCCGGGTTGGGGAGTAGGTTGGAAGCAGCGGGCGGGACGGCGGGGGCCAAGGGCTCGACCGTTCGGGCTGAAAATTTCAGCAGTTGTCGGGGCAATACGTTCGAGCTGAACGCTGCGTTTTGGCGGGCAACGAGCAAGAACTGGGGGCGGGGTAAACGGGGGAAGGTGGAAGGTGGTCGATTTGGCAAGTGGCGGCGGGCAGGAACGAAGCGGTGGTTGCCCGCGGTTTTCGCGCTATGGAGACCGATGCTAGAGCCCAGTATACTGCCGCAGTTTGGCGGGAATCGGCCCGGAATTGAGCTCGGGGTGGGCGGGACAAGTTTCAGCCCTTTGTGGGCGCTGTTTCGAACGACGCGGGAGAACGGCGGCAGCGGCGGGCTCGCGAGTGGACGCGATTTGAAGGGGAAGGGCGTCCCGGACGCTGTTCGGAAGATGGGGCGGAACGGTGGAGAACTGGGGGCTGGAGGTCGAGGACAAGTTTGGGTGAGTTGTCACCCACCTGCCGGATTTGAAGACTCACCTGCCTTTTCCAGCACCCATTCCCGCCCTCTACCTTCCTCTGCCCCCCCTCCCGACATCTCTCCCTCGCTCTCCCGCCCTTCTACGCGCCGCTACGCGCTCGTCGTCGCCCGTGGTGGTGGTTGAGAAGAGAGAAGGGTGGCGTGAGAGCCCGGCCTCGGTCGCCGATCCGGAACGCCGGGCTGGAGAAAATAGAGTGCGCGGGGGTGGTATGTGTGTTTGGGGGAGAGAGAACTGCCCGGGGATGTGGCGGGAAGGCGGGAGTGTGTGTGTGTGGGCGGTAGGTGGGCAGGCGCAATGAGCCGTGGTGGGAGACGCTTCAGCGCGTGGCTGGGCGGTGGCCTGTGTGCGGGGAAGGTGTGTGCGGGTGGGCGCGTTGGGGCCATCAGCTGTCAACCGAACATGTCGGGCTCGCGTGGTAGTGGGAGGTGCTGTTGCGGTAGAGGCCATCAGCTGTCAACCCTACATGTCCGGCTCGCATGGTAGTGGGAGGTGCGTTTGCGCAGATGCCCTCCCGCACACACGGAATTGGCTGAGCGGGCACCAACGCGTGGCAGGGAGGTGCGCTGTGCGTGTGTGCGCAGGGACGCCGCCGCTGCCGCGCAGGAGGAGGAAGAGAAAGCGGCGCCGGTGTATGCCGGAGACGGCCGGCGCTGTGCGCGCGAGGGGCGCAGGCGCAGGCGCAGGGGCCATCAGCTGTCAACCCTACATGTTCGGCTCCCGATCGATCGCTAGGTGTGGAGTGACTTGCCTGCGACGCGGGCGGAAGTGATCGGTGCGCTGTCACTGACATTTGCGTCGCTGACAGGCGCCGGCCAGAGACGTGATGGCGGGTCGGAATAGTACTAGAGTTCATTATTCTTGAGTGCCATTTAGGTACTCACACTGGCTGCTACCTAAATGAGTCTATCTCAAGCCAAAAATAAATATGTTGACCTGTAGTATCCTAGTGGTAGAGCAGTTAATCGTTATCTAGTCTTTTCCTGTATATATTTGTCAGCCTGATTATAAGCAGAACGACTGGATGCTATAAGAGAGAGAGAAAAAAATACTGATAATTCACTTGATAGGAATAGATTATCTCTGTGCCAACTTGGCTGCAGGCCTGTTACAAGCATTCAGATGACCTGGTAGGTTACTTTCAACTGTATGGTATATGGGCCCTGGAAAGTACAAATTGGTCTAAATATATAAATGGTAATGCACACTGAAATTGGCAAAGAGATATTATAGCAAATTGTGCTAACCAGGCAAATGTGGCTACTGCCATGGCAGAGTTACCTAACTGCATGGAATACGTGCTTTAGTCATGTCTGGTGATTTGCCACCGTCTCCTGAATAAGTACTAGTGTATTAAATATCAATGAGCAATGTGCAATAAAGTGTTGCATTATAAATTCACTAAAACACTAGGGATTACCCCGGGCTCTGTCAGCAATGTCACATGTGACCCTCTCATGATCATATCTGAGGTGTCTTCCCCAAAAAGGAAACAGAAACTAAGCACTCAATATACCAAAAATAATGTCTCCAAATATAATAGAGCAAGACCCACAAGAGCAAATGAGGTGACACGGGATGT
Source organism: Mycena indigotica (assembly GCF_014461135.1). Taxonomy (NCBI): domain Eukaryota; kingdom Fungi; phylum Basidiomycota; class Agaricomycetes; order Agaricales; family Mycenaceae; genus Mycena; species Mycena indigotica. The sequence continues at coordinate 2,862,574 of NW_023503011.1, read as the reverse complement.
GACGGATGTTGGTGGAAGGGTCGGAATATTCATTTCAGACATCCTGAGACAATTTGGATGATTTCTAATGCTTGGTCATAAGACCAGGTTAGCATTATTAAAATGTGGTTATGAATGCTTATACTAGGGCAACAGAGCGCCATATGATCGAATGAGAAATTCTGTAAACAAACAGAACATATCTGAGCCCTTCTACCCAAAAGTGAATGCTTGACTGTGCAGAATAAATTCAGGAAATATAATAGAGCAGTTTCACTATAGTATTGAGCAGCAGCAGGGTTTACGGTGCCACAACAGAGAGCAATATGACCATACAAAAAATGGAGGATGTTCAGGGATGGTATCTGAGCTCTGTTACTCAGAAAGGAAAGAAAAGTGCAGGCTTGTCCCTTGCAGAATAAGTTAGAGAAATTTAATATAGCAACCTCAGTAGTGGCAAGACTGGTGACAGGTGATGTGACAGATATAGGTGGAATTGTCGGAATATTTATTTCAGACATTCCGAGAAATTTTGGATCAATTCGGACACCCAGTGAATAGACTGGTTAGCATTTACTAGAAAGTACTAAGATATAGTTATCAATGCTTACACTGGGGCAATGAAGTGCCATATGGTCAAATAAAAGTTGAAATTGTAAACCAAATGACCATATCTGAGTTCTCCTACCCCAAAAGGAAAGGACAGTGTGTGTGCTTAACCTTGCAGAATTAAATGAGAGAAATATAATAGAGCAGCAGTGAGTAGGAGCAAGAGACAGGACTGGCAATATAACATATGTAGAGGGGATTGTTGGGAGATGTGCTATAAGCATACTGATAATCTCGTGTCACACTATGTTGTACAATTGTCACGAGTATCGTCTTTTCACTATAACATATGGCAGAAGGCATACAGTGCCACAGCAAAGGGCAATGTGACCATACAAAAAATGGAGGATGTTCAGTGATTGTATCTGAGCTCTTTTACCCAAAAGGGAAAGAAAAGTGCAGGCTCAACCCTTGCAGAATAAATTAGAGAAATATAATACAACAGGCTTGGTAGCAATAACCCAGGTGACAGGTGCGGTGACATATACAGATGGGAAGGCCGTAATATAATGTAGAATTGTTCTGACAAGTCCGGGGGATATAGTGAGTGCCTCTAGTCTCACAGGAATTATTTTATCAAGTTCACAATATTTTTATTGCTGTTAAGCAGAACAGGTGGCCAAATGTAAAAATGTTACATATTCAAATATACATATGATACAACCATCCTGATGAATATCGTCAAATACCACCCAGAGATACCCACATCAACTTTGATGTAAACGCTGGGAAATCCTTAGTTAAGGTGACTACACTCTGAAATATTGACTTCCATGAGTCCAGAACATTTGAATGAAAATCCTATCTAAAATGGTGCAAGGTACATGTCCAAGTACACTTCATCACTCAAATTTACAATCAAGTAATGACAAACAAGTGAACAGAAGGTCTACTACATAATGGAAGTGCACACTAGGTAGAGTGGTAAGCGCAGTCAGCTGGCAGTTATGCCCACCCTAAACGCCGCAGTTTTGTGCACAATGTAGCACGCAGCCGCCTGCCAGAATTGTGGAGACACCCAACGCAAGCCCCAAGACCAGATATAACAGCACATAGCACAGGACTGGACTCGGGAGATGACTGCCAATGTTTTCTTTGGGGAATACAGTGAGCGAGAGGGCATGCCGATGAGCAGAAAGGGATGGCCCACCGGCGTCTGTTCGATCGTGGAGACGTCCTGTACAAACCCCAGGACCAACTGAGAGGGAACGGTGTGTGCGTTTGCGCTGTAAATTGGACCGTCTGAGGAGACACCGTGTTCGCGCTGGACGCCGCAGTTTCATGCCGAACGGTGGGGAACTGAAGCGCGCATCGGCCGACACCGTGAATGAGCAGGGGGCGCATATGAGCTGGAAGGAAAGGCACTGGCGGCACCAGCCTCTTCTGGATAGTGGAAACACCCTGCACGAACCCCAGGACCGGATATGGAGGCAAACGGCGCCGAATTGAGCCCAGGAGACCAGTGCCGACGTGGGGGTAGGTGAAGCGGCAGCCAGGCGGCAAGAGAGAACGTTGAGGTCGTTCTGGCTCCAAATTTGACAGTTTGGCACAGCCCCCCGACCGCGCTGAATGCCGCAATTTGGCGCCAAACTGTCCAGAACTGAGCCCGTGCTGGCCGACACAGCAAGGAGGAAGGGTGCACCGATGAGCAGGAAGGGGCGGCGCTGGCGGCGCCGGCGCCTGTTAGATCGAGCGGGCATGCCATACGAGCCTCGAGACCGAGTTTGGGGTCGAACGCCGCAGAGCTGGGCCCAGGAGACGAGTGCCGACGCTTTGGCTAGGTGTGGGCGGCAATGTGGCGGCGTGAGACAACGGCGCGGCGGTTTGTGCCGCCGACTTGAACAGTTGGACGGGCACCTCGTTCGTGTCGAACTCCGCAATTTGGTGGGAAACGGCCCCGAATTGAGCGCGGGGTGACCCAGGGAAGTTGGGGCCACCCGAATTTGGGAAGTCTAGGGGCTTTTAGCTCGAGCCTCTGCTACCGCTTACTGCGGACATACTTACTTACCCAACAATTGAAACATGATGTACAGTTTCGCCTAAGAGGAGTGACGAGAATAAAAAACTCAAGCACTATTATTCGGCTCCCTTTTCAGGCCCGCAGCGACATCATAAACATGACCGCCACGACCAATACTATTACTATACTCTGGCACACGCTACACCAATAATAATTGAAAGATCTTTCGTGGTCATGGGCTACTCCCACTGGTGATGTACCCGCAGTTTAGCAAGCTGCTGTGGATTTCCGACGACCTCGACACCCCCTACGAGCCTGCGCAGCCCCCGGAGTGAGGTGGTTACTTTTTCCTCTGCCGACCAGCTCACAGCAATCTTGATCTCCGGGGCCCTGTTGCTCCCCTGGCCCTCAGGCTGCCGATTGATGCGCTCCGCAATCCAGCGGTGTATCGGAGCCATGGCGTCTCTGGACATCCCATGGACGCAGAGCTGCTTGAGGGCCGGCAGCAGCATGCCGGGGCGCTTCGCCTCGATGTCCTCGCAGCGCTCAAAGTCGGGCTTGGTGCTGCGCGGGCGGAGCTCCGTATCAGCATACTCGATCGTCACGCACCGCGCAAAGGGGAACAACAACAGGAAGTCGGCCATGCTGGATTCGCGCCACCCGCCGAACTCGACGTCGAGCAGCGTCACGTTCCCGATGCGGCACTGGGAGCGCTCGATGAGATGGCGAAATATGGTCACGTCATCGTCGTCGAGCTCCTGTGCAATCGTGAGCGAATGCAGGAGCGGCAGACAAAGATAGTTGAGGATGCTAAGGGGATCTGTGGAAGGGCCGTCGCAGGTGAGATTCTGAAGGTGGGCGAGCTCGAGCGGCTCTTCTGGAGCTGAAAACTGCTCGCTGTCTTCGAAGATATTAGCATTTGGGTTGAGGAGGGTCAGGGAGACAAGGCACGGCGTCGCCGTGAGCGCCTGAAGCGTGTCGTCGAGAGAACATTGGGAGATGCACAGCACTGTTACTGCTCTGAGCGCCGAAACCTTGATGACCGAAAGAATCGGGAAGGACATCCATAAGGTGGCGGCTGGTGTTATAGACAGATGTGTCAGCCGGGGGCATCGTTTGAATATGGACTCGGACTCCCCATTGCCAGTGGCAGTATCGGCCCGGGCAGACGCGGGAGGTTGGTAGATACAAACGTTGGACAGCGACAGGCGTTCCAGGATCAGAGGCTGATCGAAAACTCTTGAGTCTGGCGGCGGGATGAGGAAGAACAAATTCCCATTGGCAGGCCGGCGATAGGCACGGTAGTCGGACCCGACTGACGGGGAGATCCCCAGAGACACCCGGCGCCAACGAGACGCATGATGTGCAATAGCATCCATAACAGCTTCGTTAGAAGTGTTATCCACGTCGGGACGGAATAGGATGGAAATATCGAGGGGCAGCGCCCGCGACTTGGGCAGCCAAAGCGCCGCAAGAAGCTCCTCTGGCCAGCGGAGACGCACGCAGTCGAGAGCGATCCGGCTCCAAAGCGCGGCTTGGCCATGCGCAATGCGTCGCCATGCACGACACACACTGCCGATCGCAAGGAGGAAGCTCACGAGCTTGCTGTCGCCGGTGGATTTCGCTGCCCAGTGGAAAATTTCGCCCGTGACTTCCGGTGCAAGCGTGAGGACAGGGTAGACGAGCTGTGTCTCCAGCAAGGATATTTCGGTTTGCAGTGTCGCGGCCGCCTGATAGAGGTGTTCAAGCCGTCTCCGGATGTCTACGTTGCGCGAGGTAGGAGCCTGCGCCGTTGCGTGGCTCGTCGTCATCGTCGCCAAGAGCAAAGATCGGCCACGTCACATGCCCGCCAGCCAATCTTCCTTCTCTCTTTTCCACCACGACCATACCCACCATTTGCGACTCTTCCCCGCTTGGTGGCACTCGAGGTGCGCCGTTTGGGATTGGATGAAGCTGTGGAGGACGTCTAGTTTGACCTAACGGTGCGTCCTTTGTCGTTTGGCGCTTCCTGTCGCTGCTTGGCTGACCGTTCCGCTCAGCACGGGCCTGCGTGCGCTGCCTCCTGCGACGCCACTAGGAGGGAGGATGCTAGGGTGGAGGGAGCTGAATGCAAAGTGCTCAGAGCGGGACCGCGGGCCCGGACAAGAGTGTGTTATGATGCTTTTCATTCCGTCATGTGCTCACTAGTATCCTCAGGCGCAATCCGTTGCTCGGCATATCAGCACGACCTTCTACACACTCCCTATCTCCCCCCTCCGCCGCTCCCAGTCTCACGGGGCCTTGTCAGCCGCTCCCAGCTATACGATATGCCCTCGTAAATTTGGACGACCTCCTGTCGTTTCCACCTGCCACGTCGACACCCACTATCCCACCGTCCTTAACACCCATATCACCACCGGACGCCGAACTATACTGTACAGAGTATGCAGGGTGTGCATTGGCTGGAGGGCGCCCGCGAGGAAGGACCAACAGGTATGCCCGCTTGCTTGTCGATCTGTGCTGAGCACCTTGGCAGCTTCCATCCCTGCCCACGAAAACGATGCGACGGATGTCCTTCCCGTCAGGCTTCAGCTGGCCCTCGTCAACTTGGAGCAGACACAGAGGGGCGTGGGGACATACAAAGAGCGTAACAAGTCAGCAAGGTGCGCTATCCAGTCTACGCTGGTCTGCCGTGTTGGTACTAACCGTGTTTGCAGTCATTTTTGCTCCATGACTATCCTCCCCCTCGAGCTCCATTCGTTTTTTGTCTTGCACTGGCCATGCTTGACCGCGAGCTTATCGAAGTCATCCTCGTTTGGACGTGGGGGAACGCTTGCGCGGCTTGGCTGACAAGTTATGGTGAGAGCTTGACCAACATTCCACGCTACCTTTACTGATTCTGCTCAAGATCACAGCTATTACATCTGAGACATTCCTACTAATGATTAATATATCGTTTTGTTTTCCGCCTCTTCAATCTGGATCGAGGTGCGTGAAGCGTGGTCTTGCTACCTTCCTCCAAACTTACTATCTGGCTAGTTTTCGTCATTTAGACGCCTCCACGGTCTCGAAACACCTTCCTCGTTGACACAGGAAGTCGTCGGCGAAGACCACGCATTTCACTACCATCCACGACTATTTTCCCGGCGATACTCAGCCTTTCTCATCGCATAGAAATGTTCGCCAACTCGACTCGCTCTTCTGCCGCAATTTCGCTCCCAAACGCTCATCCGACAGCTCATCTTCTCTCCCCTTATTCATCGTCGAATACTTCCAAGTACTGCGCCAACCGTTCGCTGCCTTCGCCAAGACCTTGTGTTCTTGCGGCGGACATGGACCTATAGCCCTATCAAACGCATCTCATTCTTCCCCATCTGAAATCCGAGCTACTCGTCACTTTTCGCCCCGCAATCCGACGCAGAACACCATCGTTCAGCGGCTTCATGGTGCTGACTATTTGGACAGTATGGGACGAGGGGTAAGATATTGGTCGGCGTCGGCCGATATCCCGGGGGTGTGGACGACGGGAGTCGTGAAGCCCATATGCAGGCGTTCTGCTGCCTTATCTGTTGCCCATGGAGCTTTACAGCAGTTGCAAACGTCTGTCCCGCTTTCCGACCCTGCGCGTTATCTTCCACGGCACGATGTACTCCGATCATCGATATTCACTTAGCCCCTTCCTGCGCCAACGCCGTTCCGATCCTCTGTTAGACTACCTGCTAGTTTTTACATTGCTTCGTACTTTTACTCATAGTAAAACAGATGAAGTATATAGTAATGAGTACTAGTAACGGTACAAGAAACCCCGCAAGAATACATGCAGTGGTCCGTCGAAGGCGGCGTTGGAAAGATGAACGGGAATGCAGACGTCCCGGAAGAGCACACACCCTCCGCCCGTGTAAAAGCACCTTCCACACGCTCGCTGCCCTTCCTCAGGGCGGCGGAGGCCGGCGTGGCACGTAATCTGACCGTTTTTGGGAGGGATGGCCGAAACAGACGCAGATGGCGGAGGTGGCGAGCGCGGGCCGAGGAGATGGGGGGTGGAGATGGAAGAGGTGGATGGGAGGAGGTGCAATGGGTGTTTGGTGAGTTATATAGTTGTTTGGCCTTTCAATGGGTGGATTCAAGTCATAACGCGGCAGCATAGCTAGCCCAGGCTGGGCGTCGTCCGCCTCGAGGTCGGCGGGGGAGCAAATGCTTGACGCGGGTGAGGGGAGTTGGTCGTCCGTCGTTGGCTTGGCGCTGAAGAAGACTTCTCGCCTGCAGCCTTGTCCGCGACGACTCAATCTAAAAGCCCGACGATAATAAGCCAGTGCATTTGGGAGAGATGAAGTAACACACTCACAAGCTTGAGGCGCGAGTACAACTAAAGCAGCGGTGATTGCGGAGGGTACGGAAGTATCGTTTGGGGTCAAGTCTTATCGTTTGGGGTCAAGTCTGGTGTTGGGAACGTTAGAAGTGCTCGCAAGCAGCTGGGTGGTGCTACACACCTCTCTCTCGCTGACTGTAACTCCTCACATGCTGGCTCTCCCTCAGGCAGGAATTGGCTGCAAAATCGCGTCAGCTCAGCCAGAGTGGATGACAAGCAGACATACCCAGGCGGTTCTTCTCCTTCCCAAAGCTGTCTCGAGCGCTTTCAAGAGCGAGTATTGTCCGTCAACTCGGACGCGTCGAAGCTACTTCGTCTCAGTTGTTCTTGCAGGACACTGGCCCCGACACGATGGCTCTTCCTCCCAGCCCCAATGAGCTTGCACTTCCCACTCCTCTGGCCTAGCTCCTCGGTCCATTTGGGTAGCGCGCAGTACGGATGGCATAAACGGTGGCGTTTGGCGACAGCAAGACGACCGTGCAAAGCCAGAATAGCTGTATCGAAAAACGAGCGCAGGGGGTGTAGCAGTGGAGACGAATATCTGCATGAGACGGTGAGAGGAGGGCGAAAATGCAGTGGAAAAGGCGCACCTTAGAACCAGCCTCTTCCAATGCTTCCAAGACCTCACTACTAGTGCTCTGCCGGGCCACTGCCGTCCCATCGTGTCGCCCTTCAATCGTCCGCCAGCTCTAACATTCGTTTGCGACCAGCGCTTGGATGGATATTGAGGTTGTAACGAGCGGGGATGGCGTGGATGGTGGAAAGAAGCAAGAATGGCAACGCGTGACCATCCTCCTTTGAGGCTTTGACGTCGACCCAAACTCCGACATGCGAGCAACGCCTGGGCGGACAGCAAGCCGGCCAAGCATACGCAAAAGGGGCATGTCGTCCCACGGAGTGGCAAGCGGTACCAGAAAGAGAGACGCAGGTAGATGACAATGGTAAACGGATATGAGAGTCGGGGAGAGGTGGAGAAGAGAGAAGTGGCGTTCGGCCCGATGACATGTGACCCCGCCGATCTTGACTCCGCACTCCGATGAGCCGCAAGACCGCTCGCTCAACCGCCTTGTAATCGACATAAGGAGACCTGCGACGGTTCTCTCATGCCCCTTGTAGCCAGCTGGGATGCGCGAATGGCGCCACGTGTGTTTTTCATTCCGTCTTTGGTGGCTGCTGCTCAAACGCGACATCTTTATAGGACAAGCTCGGAAGTCGTCGCTGGCGGACAGGACGTGATACTGAGGGATGGCGGAGGGGATTGGATAGCGCGTTGAGCTGGGGCGCAACGTGTAATAGCTGGTAAACGGCGCGTCAACCGCCATCTCCACTTGTCAGTGTCGGCTGACCATTTCTCTGGGTGCAGACTCTCGTTAGAAACCGTCTCTTTTACACTGGTTGCTTTGGATAAGGCTCTTGGTCAAGCCAAGCCAGCTATCCCTCCTACCCAGCGCCAGCGCCACCGTCGTCGACGCCTGCCAACAATCCTTTTCAAGCCATATGCTTACCAAGTTTCACAACGACACCGACCGGCCAAGCCCCTCATAAATCCACTTCTCTCCCGCTCGTTCTTTGCGCCCTCCCTTGAAATACACATCCCCGTTCAAATATCTCCAAGTAAAACGAGGTGAGGTCGGCGTTTCGCAAAACTGACATAACACCTACCCACCGATGCCATGGAGTCGTCTCCGCGACGATAACGGCTGCACTCATTTATATGCGCGATTCAAATTCACAGTGGCGCCTTCAATCACTCAGCAACAAACCTTCTCGAAGGCCAGCGGATTCGGATAGCTATGCTGCGACTGTAACGTGCGAAAGGCGTAGGGATACGGTGCGTAAATGCGCTCCCCGTTCTCCCTGGCGCTGACCAGTGTTTGCACCTTCAAACTCCCTGCTTCAATCGCCACGTTTTGCAGCCCACGTCCTGAGACCGCGAGCTCAATGCTCATTCTTCTTATGCTCCTGGCAGCCTCCTGCATATCGCTATTCGTGTCCCAAAGCAGGAGCGACGCGGAACGCGGCGCTGGGAGAAAGGAACCAGGCACAATCATGATGAGGGAATGTGCGTTATCGTGGTGCTGCATTCCGAGTCGTGTTTGTGCTTACCATGGCTTGCAGCCCTGCGTCTTTTTCCATTGCTTTTCACCAAGTCTGCCGTTGCCATTGGTGCTTGGGAATCACCGTCGTGGAGACTTGGAGCAACTGGAGAAGTGTTTCGTGTTTGGGAGGTACTTGCAAACGAGACGGAGATGAGGTGGTTGCTGCGCCGATGTGGGTCTGGCGTGAGTCTTTTTCTCTCGCGCGACAATGCTTGGGGCCTCATTGTCCCTGTGCTTTTGCCTGCATGGACAATACTACGTCGCTGCAAACACTATTTGTCGTCATTCGACGGAATTATATCTGGTCTTTTGAATGCAAACTGTGCAAAGTTCGTCTTGTCCGTAATTTTTCTCTGATTACAGGTTTTCTGCCACTCTGAATACTTCTAGAAACATTACACGATACATACGACATCCCAAAGTCAGAAAGACATCTCTACTGAGTCAACGGCCCAAGAAAATGGTCCGCAAGGGTGCGATCCAGCTCCGCTCTTACCTCGCTCATCTTCTCCAGACACTGGTGCACCGTCGACGCGCAGCAAAGCGCATTCCCACCCGGGCCCTCCGGCGCCATTGCCGTCGCCTCTGCCCAATCCAAGAAGCGGCGGATATCGGGGCTGAACGTCTGCAGCCACATGGCCATTACCCGCTGGCGACGGATGCACAGGCGCGCTTCACGGTCCGAGTCGGGCCCGGTGCGGGTGTGACACAGACATCTACTGATATCGAGGAGGACCTGCGCGACGCGCTGGCTGGCAGACGTCAGTGACAGGTAGCCCTCCAGAAGTCGCGTCCGGTGGCGCGCGTCCAGCCCTTCACCGGTGAAGTCGAATACTGTCGGGGCCAGGACTTCGCGCGTCGGGACCGCAACTGCACACGAGCGATCCGAGCGGCACTTGTTGCGCAGCGTGAGATAATACAGTTCTCCCAGCAGCCGGCGGAAGCTGTTCGACTCGGCGATGTCGAGTGCGTTGGCGAGCGGAATCGCGCTGGCGCACACATACTCAATCAGCGTCGCCTCGACGCGGCGCTCAATTTCCGCTTTGTGCTTCTTATAGCCGGCGTACAGTTCAGTCTGGCGGAGGAAGAGGAGTATTTCGACACAGAGACGCAGCGGGAACTTGTCGTGCTGGAGACCCGTTCCTGCCGGCGGAGCGAGGATCACAGCATGCATGCGAAGAATAGAGCTGATCATTCGCACAGTCCAGCGCGCCATATCATGCAGATCGTACTTTCTAGCGAAATTATTTGCCGGAATCAAAGTCTCGAGATTAGCAGGGCTGTAGTCGAAACTTATCATATGGCTACAGGACCATCAGCTTGAGCGCGCGGCAGGCAGCATCCGACTTGCCTCTCATATGACAGAAACAAGAACGCCTCCAGGCCGCGGCGGTCGCCGACATCGTGTAGCTCCAGTGGGCTGCATTCGGTGGCTGATTCCGCGTGCAAGCGCTGCGTGAATACGGAATGGGCATGGTATGGTGCGAGGTAGTGTCGGTGCACCTATAAATCAATTATCCGAGTGAGTTTGCGAAGGTGAAGAGCGAGGAGTTAACCTTATAGAGGATGCACTCAACGCGGAGCACCATGTTCCCGTCTTCGCAGAAAAACTCCGGGTGCGGATTTGCAGCAGGAGGACTCTCTGTTAAGGAGTCCGAAGACGGACTCTCAGGCTGACGGTTGTCGAGAATGGGCAAGTCCTCGCTGCGACAACAGATTCCTAGCAGAAGCTGCAGGATCCATCCAGCTAGATAGTCATAAGTGCGACCAAGGGCCAACCGAGCTGTCGCCGCCCAAGACAATCGTGTCTCTGGATGCCCCGCTTCCTCCAGCCGCTGAACATCAGCTGCAGCCGCAGAGTTCGTGGGCTGCGCCTGCAAGCCAGAGATACCCGCGGTTTCGAGCTGGCCTCGCGCTGCCCCCAAAGGCCCCATCGAGGTTGCCTCGGTCACGGTCGTCTCGTCAGATCGAGAGTTGACTAGAATGTTGTGTGAGCCAGATATAACGAGGATAAGGAAGACAAACGGACAGGGTGGCCCGACTTCACCGTCATCTCCGCAGCCTTCCGACTCCGCCACATCCATATCCTCATCGCCGGAGCCACTTACACAACCCGACGACGGAATATCCTCCTCGTCGGAGTCAGCGTCTGCAAGACGTCAGCAGAATCCAACAGGAAATATGCACACGAACCGGGCTGACTGTACCCCCACTCCACGTCCACGTCCACATCCACGTCCATATCCTCCTCCTCAGTGTCGCCACACCCAGACCTGTCGGTGCTCGCAACATCCTCCACCGTGACTGCTTGCGCGATCTCCGAATCCGACTCAGAGTGAGCGGCGGCGTCCAAGACCATCGATGTCGTGGGATAAGAAATGAAGACGTGGGGGCAAAGGTGAAAGAGGACGGTGTGTCGCTGCACTAAATAGTCCCAGTCTCTTTCAGAAACGGAGCTGAAAGACGAGAAGAGGAACGTGATGTGACAAGTGTATGCTGCCGCGGCGTCAAAGAGATTCGGAACGGACAAAGGGATGCGGGACTACGGCTAGAAAGGGGGGAAACAATGCACCAATACCGATTGTGAAGGAACAACAACAAGATGAAAAGGTGCTGAAAGAGAGCAACGTATATATAGAAGGTTATGAAAATAGTAGATTATGACCAGTCGAAGGCTCGCCATTGTCTGTAAGAGAAGAAGTGTCGCGACGAAGAAGACAGTGGTGGTGGTGTAAAATATGGATGTGGGCGAGAATGTAAGAGATCGAATATAAGGAATTGGCGCGGCGAAGGACGCGGCTGTTGGGACGAGGGACACATGAAGTATGGCAGCTATCAGCGCACAAATCAGTTATGGAAGGAGAAAGCGTAGTTTCGACACACCGGAGTCCCCTCAAACGAGACGTATAGCGAAAACGCCAAACATCTTCCTCTCGACCAATCTTCCCATCTCCACCCGCCACATCTCTCGCTTTTCCTCCCTCTTCCTGGCTAGATGCTACATGTTGTTTGTAGGCTGCTCCATCGCCGAGCCTCGTTCCTCGTTTCGCATACGAGCTGCAGAGATGTGGGGTACAACGCCAGTGATACGGGTTTGTGGAGCGGGAGTATGAACAGCAGATACGACTTGAGTTAAGCGCAGCTTGGTTGCTTGAATTCCTAGCATTGCGGAGGTAAGCGCAGGCCCGAGGTAAAAAAGCGAGGAACACACACAATTCTCTAGCCCTGCATTCATCCTATGATTTCGACATATGCTTCTCACCTAGCCGCCGGCGGTGTTCTCCAACTTGCGTCCGTTGAGGGGAGTGTGTCTGGGGTAAGAAGCACAGTGTCCTGAAAGCCCGTCAAGCCGCCATTCAGAAGAGAAGGCGAGAGCCATACGGTGGACAAGTATCAGCCCATTGGGTCGAGAAAACACACGAATATCGAGTATCTGGGCGGACGAATAGACCTGCGACAATACGCATAAGAGTAGACCAGTTAGGAAGATGAAAAAAAGGCAGACTCGGATCCACACACCGTCTTTCCACAAACGCGAAGTCTCATTCTTCATTCCCCCTCTGGAACATCACAAGCGCGCACCACCCAGCCTTCCTAACCTTCCTCCTACGAGAGGCGCAGTCGGTCGTCGAAAGGCAAACGGGAGCCAACCGCTGGACGCGACGGTCAGCGAAAGCAGAGAAAGAAAGTTCTCGAAAACCACACCTCCAGACCCAAGCTCGGACCCAACCGGCGTCCGTCAGTATATCTTTAACACCAAGGCACCAGCCAGGGATGGCCATCGAACGATAAAGGGCGGACGGTATTGGCCATGGTCGTGGTGGAGAAGAGAGAAGGAGATCGGCCCGATGCACACGTGACAGCGCCGATCTTTGCTTAGCTCCACAACGACGACCCGCGCAAGCCCTCCTACCTTCCGCAAACGCTCTATTGCCTGTATTGCGTCGTCAGGAACACCAACGAGCGCGGAGTGCTACAGCCTGTCAGGCCCCACATCCTTTCAAGTTTCTTTTGCGTGGCGCATGCTCAAGCGCCATTTCTCTCAACGGTAGTGCCTTCAGGTCTGCGCTGCAGGTTGAGACGTGCGCTTATATGACTGGAAGAGAGTTGGGGAGAGGGACACGCGGATAGGGGTAACCAAAGGTGCGTCCACGGCATGTCTGCCTGAATGTACAGTCGCTGACTTTCTCTTCATCCACAGACTGTCAGATCTGCCCAAGCTCTCATGCGCCTTCAGCTCCATTGGACTCAGCCACATGCACACTTTGTAAGAAGGTGTATCCGCATCGGCTTCTTCATGCGCGTTTGTGCTGACAGCCAAGGCGCTTCCTGCTTTCCAAACTCCACTCTACCATCCCTCTCGTATTGCCCTGCCCCGCTGGCCATGCCTGCCCGCAAAATCACAAGCGCAGGCCGTTTGCAGCGGGTGGCCCAGGCCTTGGTGTAGCCGCATTCGTCACCCGACGCCCAGTCCATCGACGCGAAGATTTCGACTCTTCACGGTGGATCCTTTGACTCTGGCTGCGACACCTTCTCTCGTCGTCACACATTCCCTCGTCATGACTGCAGCACGTTGGAGCATATAATGGGCTGCGGCACTCGCGCTCTTTGGCTCGTCGTGTCTTCATCGCATGCTCGCTGGTCCCGCTTTTTCTTCGACAGAAAACCCGTCTTCGCAACACTGGGGGCAGAATTCTCTCACCTCTTCATATCTGCTCAGGCTCCCTTTCCTTCCCCAATTCCCGGCCGAGGCCCGACTGGCTTGACGCGTGTCCGACAAGCGATCGCAAAAAAATGTGGAGGGCTCCGACTCGGAAGAGGCGCGTTGTTTGCATCGATTATCAACGTCTTTACCCTGCTCACCTGCTATCGACGGCATGGGAGGGAACTGCAGGTCTTATCTGTGGATGACGTTAGTCTGTCGCTCGTTCATGGGTGATATCTTGCTCACGCTCAAGCTCAGTCTGCTGATCGGGCGGGGGCGATGTAATTATTCATGTAGGGGAACGGCAAACCCAGCTCTTGACTATGCCGCACGGTCACGCGTTCCCGAAAAGGAAGCTGACCATGTGATCCCGCCCTCCCGCCTCTCAAGGCTTATTTTATATTCATTGTTTGTAAATAATAAACAAGAAACAGTACCATCTCGCCCACGTGCAGTGTTAGCGGTCCATGCAACACATTGTCCGTCCAACAACGCGTTGTTTTGCAGTGTTTGCCTTCTGCTCTCCCCCTCGACACCTTCCACCTCCAACGCGCCAATGGCGTTCACAAGCTCCTTTCGTGTCGCAATCAACCGTGACCCCGATCCCGCGCTCCCTCCGTCGCTCTCGGCGGCCCCGTTAACAATGGCATTGCCCACTGCTGACCCCAGTTTACCCATGCCACCCACCTTGCATAAATTTGCGGTTGTCCCACTCAATCCCGACCCATTATCCAGCCCCGCCTCCACATTTGATCCATCCACCCGCCACGGCTTCGCTTACGATCAAGCGCATGGCTACAATCTTGTATTCGAGTCCCAGGGACATTACGAGAGCTGGTTGCTGGACCAGCGTCGGACACGCTCTGTCGAGTTTCGACACCGCCGAACCGAGTCATGCGCGCTGCCGGAGACCGAGCGAGTTTGGTTGACGCGAGCCACGTATACTTGTACACGGGATGGCGATGCTCGCTTGCATGCTCGCGAGCGGAAACGGCCCGAGCGCAAATCTAAAGACTTCAAGAAGGAGTTAGCAGGTGGCTGCAGTGCGCTAATCACGAAGAAGACGTACCCGGGTACAGACCGTGTCCTCGTCAAGTACCGCGATGAGCACACCCACCTACTCGGTGCCGACAACCTGCCCTATATGACGCTGTCGAAGGATGTACGCGAGACGATTGAGGGGCGGTTGATGAAGGGCGAGTCCGGGAAAGCCATTGTGAGTTTTCCAGCTTAATTTTGAGGTTGAAGCAGTGATATTGTTGGCAGTACAAGAGTATGAAGACTGAAAACGCCGCAACGACGTCTGTTGGAAGCCTCGGGAGTGTCAACCGGGACCAGCAGGTCAAGATGCTTGATATTAGTCGTATTGCGGCAAAAATCAAGGCCCAAGAGTATCGCCTGCACCCAAGTGACGACGAGTCTGTTATCCAGCACGCGCGGCGGCTCGCTGCAGCAGGACACTTTGTCTTCCTCAAGACCCGCCGCGATGCTCCACCCGCAGGATCTGGGCTCGATGCCGACGCATTTGTCCTCGTATTCCAGACAAGGTACCAGCAGCAGTGCTGGTACTATTACGGGCACGACCGCTTCGCTGGGGTTGACGCAACCCACAATACGACACACTACAAGGGAGTATCATTATTCTCTGTCGTCATCCGGGATGACTGGGGACGGGGCGCACCTGTAGCATTCATGGTCTCCTCAAATGGCACCGAGAAAACTATCCACTTTTTCCTCTCAAAGCTCCAGTTGTGGTCGCCAGATGTCGTCCCGCGGGTGTGGATGAGCGATAGAGACAACGCGCAAATTAATGCTGTGCTTGATGTCTACGTCACCGCTTGGCTTCTTCTCTGTCGATGGCATGTCGTCCACGCATGGTACCAGCATTTCAATGTCTCCGCATATCCGAAACTCTGGGCCTTACTCAAGGAGCTTGTCTATGCCTCAACACAACAGCGCTTCGATGAATTGTGGACCCGCATCAAGAATCTTGGGCCTATCGAATGCCCGCCGTCTGTCATTGTCTATATGGAGGAGTATTGGATGTCGGAGACCTGGCTGCCACGATGGGCGGCATACTTTCGCGTTGGTCGAACGGTGTTTCAAGAATCTGACACCAATATGCTCACGGAGGCGTGGCATCATATGCTGAAGTCGTACTTTGGCGAGGGAACTCGTAACCGCCGACTGGACGAGCTCATCTGGCTGCTAACAGTCGCTGTTGAGAACCATACCAAGGCGCGTCATCAGGAACAGCTGGCGGGTGTCCACGGCCACAATCTCGAGCAGGTCGCCCGTCTCGCGGTGCTGCAGCAAGCCAAGACGATCCTCCCAACAGCCATCGCGCCTCCCACAAACGCCAACGCCTTCTACGCTGTTTTTGCGCCATCAGCAACCAACCCGTGGGCGCTATACAGCGTGAATCGAAGCGGTTGTTCCTGCACTGACCATGAACGCATACATTTTTGCATACATGCAGCTTGTGTTGGAACACATTTCCCCGAGTCCGCCATCGACACGAGCCTACACCCACCGACTGCCCGGACATCCCTCCATCCCCAGCTGGTTGTTCCCGGACAAGCAACAGCTGATGCGCCTATTCTGCAGTCGCTGGAACCTCGTCAACTCCCGAGCATATCCGATGTTGAAACTGCAGCATCCCACCAGCTTGCCAAACAACTACTTGCCATTGCAGCGGAGGTAACGGAGAACCCACGGTCCTTGACGGAGATTACGGCGCTTCGCGAAGCAGTTTCCCATTTCCTCCGTCCAGACTCGACACTCTTGCCGGCGGCCGAAAAGATTGCTCCAAACCAGAAGAATCATTGGGGGGAAACAGCAAAGAACATGGGCTCCTCATTGGCAAAGCGCAAGAGAGACACTAACAGTGCAGAATCGGGCATTGGGGTTCGCAAGACCAAAGCCAAGACATTTGACGACCCTTTCGGCGGCGGGGAGCGTTCGGGAAAACGAGCTCGCTCGGACGCACGGACTGCACCTATGCCACCCCCACCTCCTCCCCCACCACCCCCACCACCTCCTCCGCCGCCACCTCCTCCCCCTCCAAAGCCCAAGCGAGCACCCAGGAAGAAGCCTGTCACTTCGAGACATGTGATGAGTACTCGCTCACGCGGGCGCGTTGCTACTGTCGCGCCGCTGATGTCTGGGTCAGCTGGTCCAGTATATTTGAACCGCCCTCCCGGGGCGCCGCCGCCAACGCTGTATGGCATGTAGAATTCTTGTGCAACTCTGTATTATTAATAGCAAAATGATTATTACATTTTTAGCTAATTGGAGGCATTTAATACTTAACAGCGGGACTTAAGCCTTAACGGCGGGACGGCGGGCTCAGGCGTCGGTGTCACGTGCCAGGAATTTCCTTTTTGGGAATGCGTGACCCTGCGGATTCGTTTTCAAGTGGCAAACCCTGACATACAATACATTTGCAGACAATGCTAGTAGCGTAGCGAGCAACAGAACAAATAACCAAAAAACGCATAAGTAAGCCGTGAGCGCTTGATCATGAGGGGATGGAAGACAGTGCAGATATGGTAAGGCAGACGACTGCGTTAGCCGCAGTGGAAATTGGATCCGCACAAGGACATCGCTATCTCCAGCCTTCGACACCCGTTGAACGAGGAGGGATGCGTGATATGGAAGGGGGGTCAAATAGACATCTGATTGAGTAAGGCAGTTGCAGCGTTGTTGACGAGATAGAGGCGAGAGTTGGCTGGACGATAGCGGGGTTTTCCGCCTCCGAATTTGTCTCATTGGAATGTCCTCCAGCGCAAGATACTATGGGTCAACCTCGCAAGAAGAAGCTTAAGCGCACAACGCGAAGCAAACAACGAGAGCCGGTTCAACGGATGGCCTTCCTGCATGAATAACATCCAGCGAAACGTATGGTGGAGGTCGTTCCACGGCTTGAAACCAGAGATGGCCTAGTTGTCGAGATACCGGGTGCTCTTGCGCTGGCGAGACGGAACAGGCATGATGAGAAACCCGGCGGAAGGAGCAGAGGTGGGAAAATGCCTATTGCATGCAGCGAGATGGTCAGGGCATGAGGCACTGCTTTCGATATCGGATATTCTTCAAGTTACTTTTGTGTGCCCAACGAGAAGCTGCGAAAACAAGCTCAGCGCCTTGAATTGCGTCTTTGGGAAAGAGTACATACCTGCCATTGGGGCTCGGCAATGTGCCACACTGACAGTCAGGCTCGTCAAGCAGGAGACAGAGCTCGCGAACGGGAACGCGAAGATAATTCCACAGAATGCTTCGTCGTCCGAGCACCCCCTCAAGGTCAATGTCCATTCCCTCCCTCCGTCAGTCTTGCCCATTGCCGACGCTGCCATAGCGCTATGACAAGCAAAGTCGTCCAAAGTCGCTGGTGGGGGTTTAATGTTTGCACGCTACCGCCTGGCACAAATGGCAGGCGAGTTCATTGACTCAGAGCTGGCGTCAGCAGCTCTTGACTATGCATTTCCTTTTTGGGAATGCGTGACCCTGCGGATTCGTTTTCAAGTGCGTCAGCCGTTTGGCCCGATCCGGCGCCGGCGGTCACATGACGCCGGCAGCATGGCCCGACCGACCGCAGAAGGTCGTAGCTGTCCGCCGAGGTCGGCGCATAAGCCCAGACCGTGCTGTAACCTTACGCGGACGATAAACAACCATATTCAGGCGCTGAATTATCAATTTCGAGCCCGCAGAGGAGGACAACAGCGTTGGCTGACAATGGCTGGCGCAGGCGACCGCAACTTGAGTGTCGATTAAGGGAAGAGAAAGCAAGGGTTCGCGAGGCGAGGTGGATTTTCATGCGGGAGGTGTGGTACTAGTCCGAGCAGGATGGATAGGCTTTCTTCCCAAAGTCCTCTACTGCCACAGCGTGCAGCAAACCCTGTTTCATCTCGCGACCGCGGGATACTTTGCTTGATGTCGGGCTGGCCAGTGTTATTCAGAATCGGTCGATAGGCTTCGCTTGACCACACTCACCGTAGGCCCTCCAGCGTCTCAGGCTCTGTCTTCCTACCCTTCTGCTTGATACGGGCCCGGGCCACTTGCCCGTATATAGCGTCTCCCCTTTAACGGCCGTCCCGGAGCTTTCGACCTGTCGCTGCCCAGAAAATGCACTCGATGAAGATCTTCCACTTCGGATAGGACGGCCAAAAGAATTGAGTAGCGAAAAGGAGGCGTGGTGCACATGGAGATACGCCAGCGGGAGCCACAGCTGAGGTATCGGAAGAGATACATCGAGGTCTTTCGACGGGCCGTCGGTCCACGTGACTTGCCATTTTGGGACGCGCTTTCGATTGGGTCCTACGGATGGCGCAAGGGTCGACGAGTAAGGTAGGGAGTTGAATATGCAAGGGAAAAAAATAAGGAAGCAACGGCAGTAGCCTCTTCACGTTCGACAGCAATACAAGGACCAAGTATGTGTCGCACCAGCACAAACATTTGAAGAACTGGCTCGACGATGACATTATCGACCAAAATGCGCCGGGAGAAGAATTAGGAGGGAGTATTGTCGTGTGTGGCAGATGGAGAAATGGTTTTTAGAGCTCCCCATGACGTATCCACAATGCACAACCGTCTACATGCCCGCTATCGCTGCCCAGAAAACACGCTCGACGAAGACCTTCCACTTGGGATAGGACGGCCAAAAGAATTGGGTGGAGAAGGGGAAGTGTGGGGCACATAGAGATACACCAGCGGGAGCCACAGCTGTTGTGCTGGGAGAGATACATCGATCCGAAAGGCCCTCGGTCCACGTGACTTGCCATTTTGGGAAGCGCTTTCGATTGGGTCGTACGGATGGCGCAGGCGTCGACGAGTAAGCTAGGGAGTTGAATATGCAAGGGAAAAAAATGAGGAAGCAACGGCAGTAGCCTCTTCACGTTCGACAGCAATACAAGGACCAAGTATGTGTCGCACCAGCGGAAACATTTGAAGAACGGGCTCGACGATGACCTTATCGACCAAAATGCGCTGAAATAATGATTAGGAGGGAGGGTTGTCGTGTCTTGCAGATGGAGACATGGTTTTCAGAGCCCCACGGGACATATCCACAATGCAGAATCGTCTACATGCCCGCTATCACTGCCCAGAAAACGCGCTCGAAGAAGACCTGCCGGTTCAGATAGGCCGGCCACAAGAATTAGAGTGAATGAGAATGACGTGAAGGACATGGAGATATGGCAGCGGGAGCCCCAGCTGCAGTATCGGGAGAGATACATCGAGGTCTTTCGACAGGCCATAGTCCACGTGACTTGCCATTTTGGGACACGTTTTCGATGGGGTCGTACGGATAGCGCAGGCGTCGATGAGAACGATGGAAGTTGGATATGAAAGACGGAAAGGTGATGAGGCGGCGGCAGTAGCTTCTTCGAGTTCGGACAGCAACAC
The DNA here is from genome assembly GCF_014461135.1 of Mycena indigotica. Taxonomy (NCBI): domain Eukaryota; kingdom Fungi; phylum Basidiomycota; class Agaricomycetes; order Agaricales; family Mycenaceae; genus Mycena; species Mycena indigotica. The sequence goes on along the minus strand of NW_023503011.1, from coordinate 2,842,475 downwards.
AGGGACCAAGTATGCGTCAAAACAGCGTAAACGTTGGAGAACGGGCTTGACGATGGCCCTAAGCATCGAAATATGCCGAGAGAAGAATTGAATGTCGGGCTGGTGGTGGCCTGCAGAAGGAGACACGGTTTGTAGGCCTCCACACGATGCATTCGCGACGCTGGATTGTCTGCTGGATGTGACGAGTCTGACCTCAGTTATCTCAGGCCAAAAAGGCGTAAAAAAGATAGCTGCGCGTATGTCTGGCTTTGAAGACGCAGGAAGGACATGAGGACGAGGGGGAGCATCGATTGAACCCGTGTTATGAGGTTTCGCGTTCGTTGTCGATGAGCGAGAATCCACTCTCGGATCTGGGTCGACATTGGCTATCTTTGGCGAAGATGTGATGGATGTGTGTCGAGGGGTGTGTTGAGGGGTATCTTGACGGTGTATATACGCCTTTGTAATATGTCTATCTGCCCTTTGGTGGTCAGCTTCCGCATTCTCAGAGCACGTAACCGAATTCATACCAGAGTTCTCCTCAGAGCGTCTCTCCTTCGCGTGCTCCCCAACCACATCATGCGGCGCTGACTTTGGGAAGACCACGGCATACCCAAGGCAGGCGCCAGCCGCTTCCACGCAGTCTACCGCAATGTTATCCGTCGTTTCATATTCGTAGCTGGCGGTGGCGAAGATTATTGGCCCCAAGGGAGAAACGACAAGGTCGGCGTGAAACAGGGATACAGGAGAGATACGAGTGCCAGAAGCGGTGCTCGAAGCCCGATAGAGTAGGAGAGGGGTGAACGAAAGGCGTTCTCTAGCTCTGAAAGCACTTGAAAGAGGCGTTGTAAACGATTGGGATGCGAATATCGTGTCGTAGAGGGTTAGACACAATGCGTGTAGCAGATGCTGTCCGACAGCTGTGTCAACGTAGCGCTCTAGGCATTGCATGGTACTATCGGCATCGCAGCAAAGAAAGAGGGCGGTATTTGAGTCCTGAGGTTGCATTGAGCCATTCGAAAAGCAAGAAAAATCCAGGCCAACGCACTAATGCCCGCCATGCATGGACCCATTCGTCCGCCCACGTTTAGCTGCCCTCTCCCTCTCCATCCCCTCCTGCAGCAGCAGCGCTTCTTTCGTCTCCATCGCAGGGTGTTTTAGGCTGGAGAATGCGTTGGGATATGTGGGCTGTGTTGACGACATGACCGCGCAAAAGAGAAGATGGATGGTGATGTCACACCACATTCTGCTTTGCTCCTCCTTTTGTTCCGCGAAACGACATACATCCTAGCGTTCCTGCAGCACATTTGCTCCGCTTTGCCCAAGCTAGCACGTCTTCTAGCCGACGAATGAAAGAATGTGTCCTCGCGGCCTCGGTTTTCTCAGTTCTGACGACAAACCCTAATCTACACACCAACTCCCGTCAACCACTCCGTTCTGCGCACTTCCTCAAGCTTGTCATCGTACTCAAGTTACTCGCGCCGCACCTGGTCCACCCTCCACCAATGTGCTCCCTCATCTCCCCGCCTCTTGCGGTCGACATCGTCTACTTATCATTGACAATGGCTGCAATTTCTTAAATTTTCTTTCCGAAGAGCCTCAACACCATCTACAAAGCATCAACTGTCTTCCTAGATTCATAGGGTTGTTTTCGCAATATACCCTTTCTCATTTACAAAGATGACGCTGCATCATACAATATCCATACATTCTCCATGTGCACGATTGAATCAATTTGAATGAAGACGAAGACCTCTACTATATGTCGATACTGATAATGTATCGATGAGTTTGCGTTGGCAGGCAGAAACAGGCAGAGGGTTTGCCCTGATGTTCCGAGAAAATCGACACCTTTCAATTCTTCTCTTGCCTCAAATTCAGACGCGAATCGCGCGGCCGCTGCGGCTGACCGCTCATCTCCGAAACGCTCAAATATCTTCGTTGTCGTTTCCTTCCTATCGTCGCCTCTGCTGTGGAGACCACCGTCCACACTGAATCCATTGCAACCTGAACCAAAGCAAGTTACAAATAAGAAACTCTGTGGCCACACCACCGCCAACCAATTCCATCTACCGGAGACGAACACTTGCCCAGTTGAATCTACATCGAGGTATGTCAATCATTGGCGCAAGCAGCAAGTCCGCAACACCACTCACCCTGCGGGCGCAGTCACGCAGCCCGAGTTGTGAGTGCTGCTCGCCTGGGCGCCGTTGGTGCAGACGTCGTGCTTCCCGCCGGACTCGAAGAACTCGATGCCCTTGGCGCCGTTGAAGGAGATGCTCCGCGCGGTCCGGCCCTGGCCGAGGAGAATGCACTGGCCCGACTTGCCGTCGGAAACTGTCTCGATGACGCCGCCAGTGCAGCGGGCACCGGCGTGCCATTTCAGCGTTGTTGCGCTCGCGCTGCCGGCAGCGCACGCGATGAGGAGCGAAACGAAGAGGTTGGTGAGCTGCATTGGTATCTAAGTACGCGAAACGGTGAATTAGCAGTTGTTGCTGCAGCTCATGTATGGCTGGCCGGCTTACCTGTGAGGAGGCTGACAAGGACAAAAACTGGCGGTATACCGATTGTGCATGCAAGCCAGTCTTTTATCTAAACACCGCCAATAAGTAAGCCAATCGTCGGCAGCAGTGGAAAGCGGAAGTGACTCCCGCCGTTTCACGTACCTAATACAACAGTCTCCCGTCTGTATGCTCGGCTCAAGCGCAATCGTTCGCCCGTTCGCAGCCGGAGTACTTAGTCCTGCGGCAAGCACACCCAGATTGGATTCGCTCCCGACGCGACAGCCGTCTGTTTGTGAATCTAGACAACCCGGGGCGAGAAGTCGTTGAAATGCCTAGTTGTCTGCGTAAATGAGTAAGACATGCCGTGGATATCACAGAGGACGCAGGCTGACCGTCATGTGGGGCCAAGGGCAGGCCATGGCATTGCAATCAAGGATGGCTTGCGCCTAGATAGACTCGCTGTCTACCGCCGCAAAGGCACCCGCAGCCGCCAACCTATACAGACGTTTTACCCCCACATATGATGCGTTCCCGAATGCATTCGCCCTCGACAACCCGCGCACAAAGAGTCTTGGCAACCAGTGTCTCCGAATCGCACAACGGCAAGAGCCTGAGTGGCCTCGGCCTGTCCGCCATGGGCATTACCGAGAATTTTCAGGCCGATGTTCATGGAGAAAAGCCATATCAGCTAGTCAGACAACAGGAGTGACAGCTTCATATGTCGGTCGCGGTAGAAGTACACGGAGGTCTCTATACTAGAGGGAGTATCGTAAGTACGAAAGAAGCGAAGATGAAGACCAGCCACCAAAAACAAGATCTCCAGTGCCTAGCAGCAATGGCGCTCCCAATTGGCATTGTTGAGGCATCGTAAAGTGCAGAAGTCAGTCAACTCAGTCATCACCAGCAGGACAACCACGAAAGCTCGGACTTGCCCGCCCTAATGACACTCTCGTTCCGGCCGAGCGAAGGCGAATCAAGTTGTCTAGCAATCGCGGTGCCCAAACGCCGGCCCCAAGGCCAAAAAACACCACCCGTATTCTCAGACATCCATTGCCCCGCGAATGCCGCGTCTCCTCCCGTACACGACCTCATTGTCACTGGCGGATGGTCTGGACGAAAAGGCGCCAACAAGGGCCTTCTGCCTCGGATGCGGCAGGGAAAAGAATTGAATAGGAGGGGGCGAGTGTGGTACAGCTTCGTAAGTGCTCGCTGTAGTGATACACAGCATGGCTGCGAAGATATATCGAATGTGTTTGGCCTGGGCAAGTGGCACGTGACCTTCTCCTTCGGGACAGAGGTCGTGGATATGGTGGATGCTGCGAGGACAGGAGACGAACCAGAGGCGGAGGGATGAGGAAGGAGTATGGGGGAAGATGTAATGCGTGGTGAGCGGCATGTGTGTTGGAGCGTTGTTTGGTGGTTGGCAAAGCCGCGAAGGGAGAGAATCTGGGTCATTACACGACCGCTTGAGCGGCCGAGGCTTATGAATTATTAATGACGTGTGCTGGTCGTGGAGAGTGTCTAAGGATGACTTGTCGCGTGTGGAGCTGGAGGCATATTCAGTGATATGTAAGTCGACAAGCCTTCCGACAAGCTGGTGAGTTCCTGCGTGGAGGCAATACGGCCACACTCACCCAGAACACATACGATTCATCGCCCACAACGGTAGAGCTCGTCGAAGAAGGGATAGAATAGCTATCGGGTGAGGTCGAGCTGACGAGTGGAGTCAGAATGTGTTAAGAAGCAAGCGGGTGCAGCCACGCACTTGTATTTCGCCAATATGACTTCGTATTTGAGCGCCACAGCAGGCCTTTTTCTCCTCCCGCTTGCCGCAAGTGTCTTTCGGGGCCCCACTGCGAAAACTCGTCAGCGACTTTGAAAGTGAGTGTGGCGGCGCCAGTTGCTTCAAACTCACCTGTTTCTGGCCCCAAATACCGACCGCTCCCGCCTGTAGTACCCCGCACATCCTTTCCACGTTGCTCCTGCCACAAGTTATTGGAATTTCAAAGACCGGTAAGAACGTGCATCGTCAGCGAAATCGGCCAGCTTGATCATGAGTGCAGCTATCCCAAGCCAAGGGATGCATCTTCGCCGTTAGTGACAGCGACGATTCACCGACAGCATATGTCGCGCGATGTAGAGTGGGAATGAAGGAGCCCGTGTCGTGGTCATCGTGGAAGAGAGGAAGGAAGATCGGGCCGAGGCATGTGATCTCGATCTTCTTTCCTCCACCACTACTCGCGACTTCACTTCTGCTCGAGCGCCTCGTCTTGGACATCTCGACGTCGGGCCGTAGCTCTCGGATTTCAAGCTGTTGTGAATAGCTTACCGTCGGTGAGCATGCTCTGCCCTTTTCTTCAAGTTCAGTGTGTGCTGAATCGGAACACGCTGACTCGGATACATAATATCCCTCAGAACCGTCTCCGGCTCTTACAAATGCGGCGCAACACTACAAGTGAGACGGCAGGAGAGTGTATGTGGATGCTCTCAGGCTGGCGCGGGATACCGAAGGACTGGCCGAAGGTGCGTGTAACACGCAATTGCTATCACCTGTGGTGTCTTGTTGACCCATTCTCTTAGCAATAACGCCATGCACACTGCTCATCACGTTCAAGTACTCTATACCAGTCCAGAGTCCACCACTCCGAGTCGCTGTGCTCCCTTTCACCCCTCAAGAGTCAAGACACGACATTTCCTAATGTCGCGAAGCACACCACTGCTGCTTCGTTCGCTATCTTCTCTGCTCTAGGCGCTATCGCCTCGACGCACCAGATACTCAACAGATATGTTTCTTCAATCGCCGCCGGCCTCTAGCTCAACCTTGCACAAACTTTCAAGCATACTCTCATATGTACCCCCAGTGTATTCTACTAGTAGCCTGGCCTGAGTGATGACGCGCAATCTACTAGAAGCTTAACCGCACGGGTACGACCGACCACAATGTCCCATACCATCCCCCTACCTTGTTCAATCTCGTTGTTGACGTCTATTGGTAGACTTGTAGGGGCCAGTTTGACTTCGGTACATGAACTGATAACTTTCACGGCTATTTATTGACAAGAAATGCTTGTTATACGACATTTGACACAATTTTACACAGGTACTACTGGTAGTCCTGTATTTGGTACTAGAACTGGAACGCAGCTATTGGGAACTCGAACCTACACAAACAATGGTCAGCGACAACTATCTTCTCTTGAGGTACGACTCACGCCAACCAAACATCATACCGCTGCTCGTCGCCGACAAGCGGCGGGTCAATCGGAATCTGGCGGTCTCCGAAGCGGCTGCTGAGCCACCCATGGAACGGATAGTCCACGCACCCATTCGGAAGGAGCAGCGGCCGTGCGCGGAATCCGCCAGGCTGTACCTTCCAGAGCGGGCCGTGCTCCTCCAGGTCCCGGCAGGCAAGATGCTTCGAGTTATTCTCCACGTATGCCTTCTGCAGCTCCTGAGCGGTGTCGAAGGGGAAGTCGTCTGGGAACCAGCGCTGCGCGGGCGTAAGTAAGTACTATCATCGTAACAAGAGCAAAGCTAACCATTCCGCTGTAGCCGTCCGTTGTAGTACCCCCATTGGAGAGACAGCAATGGATTTCGCAGAACGGGACCGTGTCATGAATGTCTACACATTACTCAGCTCGCTGGTACCCCACACACACGAGATAGACTCACGGAAGCGGGCCTACAACGCGAAATCTGAGCACGATTACTTGAGAACAAAAACAAGACTCACCGTCTCGCCCAGTCCGAGCGTCCAAAGCTGAACATGGCAAATCTTCTCCATCGCGTCGTCGCCGAAGACCAGCTGAAAGCCGCTCATATTGTAGAACTCGAACTTGTCCCAATCTATGCTGCGATTAGTATCTTCCTCCGCAAAACTAATCAAAACTGACTTCCGCCGCTTGCCCACGGAAGCTGGTCAACCTTGGTGAACCCAAATTGCAGGGCCTGTACGTCTGCCGGCGTGTGGGCCGGGAACACATTCCCAATCTGCAGCTTGTGCATCGAATGGAACGGGCCCTGTACCAAGTCCGGCATATGCTCCATCAACAAAAACACTGCACCGTCAGCACCGGCCCGAACAGAGCCGTCCGCCGAGAGGATTCTTGTGGTGGCCGCCTGGAACCGCTCTGGCGCGAGGGTGCGTTGGACAACCTTGCCGTTGGTGCTCTTCATAACAATATCCCCTGGTTATGATTTTCAGCGCTGACTTGAATCCGCCGAGAAGAGCAGAGACATACCATATAACACCTTGATCGCATCCTTTGGACCAAATCGGACCTCCACATCTGGGGGGACGGCGTAAACAATGAGGCGCTTGCCGGCCACGGTGATCAGCGGCATGGATACAACGCCTATGAGACCAAGCGTCTTTGGACGTGGGATGAGCAAGAGGACTTCGTGCTGCAGTCGTGCGGCGCGGATCTCCGCTGCAGCATCCGGAGCGAAGAACACGCTCGGGTTGATGCGGATGCTCGGGGCTTCCGGGCCGGTGTGGTATCTGGGGACGTAATACGAGATCGAGGCGATGTCCACAGGCTACTCATAACTTCATAAGTAAGGCGCTGCGAAAACTGGAAACTTGAACGCACGCGGTCTTTGCTCGTGTAGTGCGCGACTGCGAGGCGGCCGGCTGAGCGGTTGGTTATCTGAGATTTCTTGAACGTCCCCGTCTTGATATCGGTGGGCTTGTATAGGTAGACACCAGAGTTCTTCGCTGCAAAGATTTCAGTGGGATCTTGAAACTTGAACTAAGTTGTTGTTGTTGTTGAAGACGCACGTTCTTCAATGGCTGAAACGCGTGGTGAGCAACAAGGCAGGGCACTTCAAAACTTGAAATCTTACGTGCTCCCATGCAAGCGATCGCAAACGAATCGATGCCGCTGTCGTCAAAGTCCCCGACCGCCACATGATGGATCGTGCCTGTGTGTTGCGCGGCGTTGAGCGGGCCAAAGTCGTCAATCTTAACCCGAGTCCAGTTGCTCGACTGCAACAGCGACTTGGCTCCCTTCGGTGCGCCGTCCTTCTTGATGTAAACAGACACAACATTTCCGTGAAATCCCTGCGGCGTCGGAGTCAACAACGGTGCCGGCGGGAGAGGAAATCTTACCTCTGAGGTGGCAATGTAGCCAACCGGATCGTCTAGCACCCTCCCAATATCGACAGACCCGGATCCCCAGTATGGGTTTGCCCCCTGCGGCGCAAGCCCATTCCCGATTACTGTGGAGGCCCACCCGCGAGACCGGTTGTAGTACAGATACACAATACCTTCCCGTCCAGAGACAAGGATCCCGTCCAAGTCCGGGCGCAAGACGGGCAAAACCTTGACATCATGGATGAGCCTGAATTGGTTGGGAAATGGCACCGATTCGTCCCACGATGTAGGCCCCGCATTGACGTCTGTGCTATACTGAGGCGTGAATAAAATGACAGGCGCGGGGCTCTCGAGGTCGCTGGATGCCGCAATGATGGGGACGGCGAGGACTTGAGGATGCTCGTTGCTCGTGAAACGCCCGACTACGACAACTTCGGTGTCAGTCATAGCCATTGCCAGAAAGCCTGGCTTACCATTCAAGCTAGATTCATTGAGCGAAACGTCCCAGTTATGATTGCGGATGGCTTACCGATGCATTCCCGTCGAGTTCCCGATGCGTGCCGCTGCCCAAGGTGTATTATCAGGCATGATGCGCCGACCTGGATTCCGCAACCACTGAACGCGGCCCCCGTCTTTTCCGTCCTTCGGCCAGAGCTATTAATATGCTGATAAGTACACGCCGCTACAATAAAGTGCGCGACCCACATCACCCATACTTGGACCGTATCGGTCGCAAATCACAACTAGTGAGTGCCATTCCGAGTCAGCCGCGTCACAAAGCAAGGAGGCCAGAGACGCACCGTCATTATAGCCATCGCCCGTGAGGTCGACTGCGGCCATGGCGACCGGGAAGTCCATTATCTGAATGGGGACTGCAAGCCATCCTGTTGCTCCATTCCTGTGTCACCTGGTCAGCTACGGCGATGCCAGACAAGCAGAAGATGTACTCTTGATTTTTGGGATTGACATACAACATGATCGTCGCAGGCTCCTTCGCCGTGCCCAGCCCGTATCCGACCAAGTCCGGAAACAGGTCGTCGCGGTGGAAGTAGAAGGCTTGGAGCCAGTAGCCGTCTGGCAAGTTTTCGCCGACGACGATTTCGGTGGGATTAGGAACGAGTTGACCCGGCGCTGAGGCCTCTGCGAGTCGGTGGCTGCAACACATCGTACGAGTATGTGGCTGGTAGGACGTCTCAGTGGATGCTTTTATACTGACGGTGAAGTGGGGGTGCTAACCAATGCGCGAGATCGATGAACTTGAAGAAAGAAACCTGGGGCGACGTCACGACCGCAAGCGGAGGTGACAAGATTGGCTGCTGATTCTCGTAGCTCCAGAAAAAACAACCGCCAGCAGTAAAGAGATGGCCGTATATGGTTGGAGAAGCGCGTTTGACCAGCCGAAACTTCTGCCGCAGGGGGAAACTTATTTGCGGACAGGTTGCAATTGCCTCAGCGAACTTCCTGGACTGCCGAGCTTGCAAGCTTGAATATGCAACGAGTATGATGGAGAATGACGCATACCATGAAGCCATAGTTCTGCGACTCGACTTTCCATCACCCGCTCGTCAGTTTCGCCGACAGGCGATATTGGGAGACCCGCCGGTTGCTAGTGTGCCAGTGCTTGTCGAATAGAAACTTGAGAAGGAGGTCGGGTCCCGATGAAGCACACGAGAAGCAGCGCGAGATGCGTCAAGTGTGCCAGTGGCGCCGGCGCAACGCTGGCTCCTTGAAGACAGCCACACACGCACATCGTTGGCAAGAGTAGAAAAATCACGTCACCGTCACTTGTCACTTGATGTTACAATCACATGCTCAACCGGCATCGGGCCGGGAAGACGACGGTTGCTGGTACAGTCGCAGAACACACAGTCAAGTGTGCAGAGGTTCTATACTGGTATGCTGTACCTCCTCCAAGTTATGATTTGGAAGATAAAGTATGTCGAGGCAGTGAGTGATTGCCGCGGCCAAGCCGCGGCGGCTAAAATTGGTGGCATCATGATGAGCCTGGCCCCCGGGATTGGGCAAGCGCCGACTCGGAACGAGTAGCGAGTTCGCTTCCTGTTGCAGAGTTTGCGCAAGGCCCGTGACAGTCCTTCTCACCCCGAAAGCTTCAGCGATGCTTCCCAGCTTGATGGCAAGAGCCTCAGTGCACGCTCATTATAGCCTGAGACCCCAGGAACGCAATGGTATTTAAGAGTTGTCAACCCGACCTGATAGCCGCGACTAAGTATCGTCCTCTCATAGCTATCGTCAATGTCCGATTTGCCCCTCCACAAAATCCACGACACTCTGCCTCCCGGTGTGGACACGTTTGATGTAGGTTTTGATTCTGTTCTTAAGCTCGGATGTTCACTAAGTTTCTTGTTCAGGTCTTCATTGCGGGCTCGGGACCCATAGGCGCGACGTATGCACGTCTCCTCGTCGATCAAGGCTACCATGTATGTTGGCCCCTCGCTCACCGCCGTCATCGCCGGCGCTCATTCGAATTCAGGTTTGCATGGTCGAGACCGGCGACCAGTGCGTCCGCAGTAGCTTTCTTCGTCTACACCTCATGGCTCATCGTTCTCAGGGGAACTCGCATCCCGGCCGCGCACAAGAAAAATGAGATTGAATACAAAAAAGACATCGATCGTTTTGTCCGTGCGTCTGTTTTGATCCATTGTGAAAGACACAATCTCAAAGCCATCGCTCGACACTAGGAGTCATCCAGGTTCGTCATAGCATGCTGAATGTCTTTCTGCGCGGTCATGCTAGCTCATACATTGACTAGGGAGCGTTGTCGATTGCATCGGTCCCGTCGAGCACCGCCAATATGGTGCTGTCCGACCCTTCGTCCTGGCGGGCTGAGTGCGCTTCTCTTACGATCTTCCGTGACGAGTCGCTGACCAGATCCAGAGATCCGAATGCCCCGATTAATGCCATGGGCTCGAACCCCCGACAGAAGGTGCACAATAACCTCCCGGGCGAAGCTGTAACTCGATGTGTGGGCGGAATGAGTACGCATTGGTACGTGCATTGACTCTTAACGATTGGATTGACGCAATTGGGTTCAGGACATGCTCTACTCCCGAGTTTCTGGCTGGCCTCGAGCGCCCCAAGTTTTGTGACGATGAGAAAACCGATTCCGCCGAGTGGAAAGCTCTCTATGAGTGTGCTCGTCGCATGATCGGGACCTCCGACACACAGTTCGACCAATCAATTCGCCACAACGTCGTGCTGAAGGCTCTCCAAGCGGCGTACCCTGATCGCGGAGTCAAACCGCTTCCCCTTGCTTGCCATACCACGGAGGACGACATCGAATGGCACGCCGCCGATAACGTAGGCTGTTCGATTCCCGTCCACCTAGTCGCGTCTGACGAGTTTTGCCCAGATTTACGGCGACATGTTTACCAATCCCAACAAGATGAACGGTGACGGAACCCGTCGTGGCGTGTTTAAGCTGTTGCCCAACACCCTCTGCACGAAGTTGCATTTAGCGGGCCAGACTCTGCCTACGGACCCCGATCCAGAACAGATATACGTCGCGTGAGTGGGTTCGAATCATTTGGCTTTTGGTATTAACTGGAGAATGTAGCGAGGTTCGTGATCTGAAAGCCATGCTTCAACATCAGAAGAGTTCCGACTTTCATATTCGTGCAAAAGTGCGCGACTTACCCTTTCCCCCAATCATAATTGCTCAACTCGTATCACTCAGATCTTTGTGCTCGCTGCGGGTTCGTAGTCCGTTGCTTTGGTCGCGACAACATACAGCTGACACGACAAACCACAGGGGCCATTGGGACTCCCCAGGTACACATGATCGTCTTCGTGCAAAGTAGCTGAAATCACTTTGCATAGATTTTAGCAAACTCTGGATTCGGTGGAACTCGAGAGACCGACAAACCGCAACTTATCCCCCGGCTGGTGGGGGAGGAATTTGTCCTATCGCGCGTTGCTAACCAGTACTGATAGGGCTTTGGCATTACTGAACAGCCGTAAGCTGTCTTCGAGGCCTATACGGAGCATACTCACCCTTGAATCGACAGTATGACCTTCTGCCAGGTTGTCTTGCGTCAAAATTTGGTTCGAAAATTTCTCATTGCCTCGTCCCAGTGTGCTAATGACAGTGTCAAGGTCGAAGACATCGCAAATTTAAGCGACAAACCTGACTGGTGGAAGGAAGCTGTAACGAAGCACAAGAAAGATCACCCGAACGACTCGCTCCCCATGTCAGCATTTCTTTTCGCGGCACTTGGCATTGCTGATTTCGTTTAGCCCATTCATGGACAAGGAGCCCCAGGTTACTATTCCTGTGAGTGCGGAGGTAGGTTATATCAGCATAGACGACCCGCGAGGAAACTAAACAGCGCACTCAGAGACCTTGGCACGTCCAGGTCCACCGTGACGCATTCAGTTATGGTGAAGTGGGTCCGCTCGTCGATGCGCGAGTCGTGGTCGATTTGCGGTTTTTCGGCATGCAGAAAAGTGTGCCAGAGAATCGGATCATTTTCGAAACCGACGTGAGAGACGCGTACGGTATGCCCCAGCCCACATTCGAGTATCAGCCAACCCAAGAGCATGCCGCTGAGGCGACTCGGATGATGAACGAGTAGGTTTTCGAGCTTTTTTGCGGAATCATCGCTAACTTTTCCGACCTAGCATGACGGACGTTGCGAACAAGCTCGGGGGATACCTTCCGGGTGCAGGGCCTCAATTCATGGCACCAGGTCTTGCCCTTCATCTTGGAGGTAGCATTCGCGTTGGGTATGATTCAAGTTCCCTGCCAATTTTGTCAATGCCGCTAATATTGAATAGAAACGACCCAAACACTACGGTGGCCAATTATCACAGCCAAGTATGGGGTTTCAATAATCTCTACGTCGCTGGGAATGGTCTGATTCCGACGCCCTTCGCTGCGAAGTAAGCAAGAAATTTATGATTCGAGGGTTTCAAACTCACCGATATTCCAGTCCGACCCTGACGTCGATGTGCTTCGCGATTCGTGCTGCGCAGAAGATCCACACTCAGCTCAGTAAAACCCCACGCACTATGCCACCGGCGCCGGAGCATAAGATGGAGCGTACACCTGAGAGCTGGTTCAAGTGGGCAAAAGACCGCTCCGATCCAAACTTCCCCAAGCACGAAAAGGAGCCCTACGAGGTTATCAGTTTTTAGTGAATATTCTCGAGAAGATTACCACCGCTACTTACCCACTGTGTCTGTAAAAGTCTAAATGTATGCGATTTGCGCAGTTGTCCCTTTACCTGAGCGCGGGCAAGGTGCTTCGCCAGTTTCTATGCTTGCTGACAAGCGGCTTCCAGTTCTCCGACAGCTAAAGCAGCGTGTCGTTCGCCGTGGCTTCCAGCTTGGTAAGAATGCGACTGGGCAGCCGCCATCCATGAGCTTGACCATCTTGACGCGGCGCAACAACTCCCCATTGCTGCCGGAGGCCCCGGTGAGTATCCCGGACTCTGCTTGCGCAAGAGAAAGAGACGTGTGACACCGTGTCTCTTTCTCTTTTTGACCACGACGACCGCCTCGTTCTGCGTCAATCTCACGTATTCGACCTCCTCGGGCCTACACGACTCGTCAATCCTCAGTATGGGGCTTCTCCTTGTCGCAAATGCAGCTTTGGCTGACTTGCGTGGACTCTCTACTCTTCAGCCATCGTTTCATCCCAGGCCACTTGGAACTCGATGAGCTTCCGCCAGCTCGACTGGATGGAGCTACTGAGAACGCGCGAGAGTGGGAGAAAGGAACCAGAAGTTAGACTGAAACAAGGTGCGTTATTAGGCTCTTCGATTCATCTTGGTGCTGAACACCTTCGCCACAGTCCAACAACACTAAAACTGCAAACACACATCCCTCTCTGTCTCCTCCTACCATCCCGACTACTAGAATCTATATCATTAAGCTGCGCTATCCATTGTGCGTGACGGGTCCTCTCGGCGGCTTTTCTATTCTAACCTCGTTAGGTCGTCTCTGTTTCTACCAAAATGCGAGACAGATATGTCCCTCGAGATGCCTTTCCGATTGAGGCGCATACAATGAAGCAAGAGATGAAGAGGGAATAGAGCTCAATGGGTGTGTTATCCAGCGCATTCGCTTTCGTCCAACGGTTAACCACGTTTACAGCTTGTCTCCCTAGGCTCCACGCGTTTCCCTCCTCATTCTGTTGCTCCGCCGTCCGCACCCAACCGCAGACTATACACCAACTCGTTCAAGTCCGTGTAGTTTGCATTGTTGCTTTCAAACAAGGGCTGCGACCGTGTTGGCAGCACCGTTGAATCAAGAGCTCGATGAGCTATCTCGCTCACCGGTTCTCCCTTCGCTCGACTCGGTTTTGGGACCCTGCTCTACATCCGCTCCGTGGTTATGCTCGTGTAGGGCTCCGGGACTTTTAAGGGGAATATGGGAGATGAGGGGCGGAACAGAAGAGACGGGATTCTCGCGCGGGTGAAGAGCTTCAATGACATTCCAGGCTATCCTTACTGACTCGGTTCAAGGACATTTTACTTTTGTTTTCGCTACTATTGACAATTTTATTGTCCTTTTCTCCGCTGCCCTTACTCCACATGGCTTGTCGTCAGATCGCAATCCAGTGACCGAGAAATCTGTTCATTTGCACCTCCTTCATGCAGTTGAATTCATTCTGAAGTCGCTGCACCACGGAGAGCAGCCGCAACCGCGCGATACATGCTCGAATGAAGTCTTCGCTGTTACCTTTTCACTCTAAAACACGGAATACCTCAAAACATCCAGCACAGTCAACATTCCTTCCACGCTCCTTCCATATGTTGTCCAACCGCACATCCATATCCTCAGGCCCGACAGCCCCTTCCTATCGTCCTCGCTGGCGCCTTTTTTCCATTTCCTTCCATGTGCCGTCACGCGTGACATCGTCACACCATCCGACACGACGATAATACTCTTCCATGTCCTATCTTGTGGCCCTATCAACCCGATCTCGCGCTTCCTTGAAAAGTATACAATGTCCACAATTAGTGTCGCCCAGGGTAAATGGGTCTAAGCCCTTCCTTGGACGCACTTTTGCTCGGAACTGGACTTCGTCGTGTGGGCGGCCGCGAGATAGAATTTTGCCACTGTTGTTGTCGAAAATCCACTCTGGTTCTCCTGATATGCCTTTCAGCACCCGCACCGCTCGGGTCGCCACAACCAGCACAACTTCTTCGCCCTCGCCAGTCTAAACTCTCCAGTCAGATGCACAAGCTTAAGTGGGAAGGACCACGGAGGAGCTATTTTTGTGCGTTTTAAACTCCTGAGACTGAGGCTTTCAATGGGTGAAGCTATCGACGGAGTGCAGAGAATTGGAACCTGGGTTGCTGGGCTCGGTTGCCGATCCGAGAGGAACGAGGGCGTCAAGAACAGAACTCATCATTGTTCACGCTCCATGTACTACTGGCATGTAGTCGCTAACCTCCCTCATGCCATCCTCATCGGGTTATAAACCAAGAGACCGACATTTTTAAGAGTAGTTACATAAATATAATTGGCGCAAGTAAATATGTATATCCCTGGATTGAAAACGACAATGAAAAGCCTTCAGAATGTTAAGCAGCTGTGTACCGAGGTGGCTCTGCATCCATCTCCCACTCCGTCCCCCGATAGAGCAGCGCCGCCTCCAACTCCCTGACCCGGTCTCGAAGCAGGTTGTTTTCGGCTTGACCATTGCCACTAGTATCCCGGCCCTCCATTGCTTCCAACTCCTTGACTCTTGAGCACCGCCCCACGCTCGCGCTTGACTATAAATGCGGGCCCAGCAAGTGAAGCATCGCCATAATGCGACGAGACACCGGTAAAGGGCGTGGGCGTTTGAGTCCGGGTTTTCTTTTGTGCACGAAAACGCCGCCGAAGCAGGCCGAACGCATACATCAGCCCAAGAAGGAGAAGTAGTGAGCCAGCGATGAACCCGGCGATAGTGCCCCGTGAAAGATGAGCAGATGGCGGCTTCAAATCAGCAAAGCTGAGGGCGAGAACATCGTTAGTCTTCGGACATCATCGTCAAATAGATATCGCGGCCCGTCTAGGTGACAGAGTTGGTGGGTCACCAAGACCCGTTGCCGCTGCAACTGGGTTCTCGGTGTCCACCGAAGATGGGTGAGTTGAGTGCTTTGTGGTTAGGCGAGGTGCGACGCCGGGCCTAGTGGTATGCATGGAGTGTTTCCTACCACACGTGTTAGGGCGAACGACACAGCTTGGAGAAGAAAATGAAACGTACGCAGCAGTGCTAGTTATTTCAAATGCTCCGGCGCAAAATGAAGACGACGGATTCTCCAACTCGATGGATGACGGCGAAACGATGAGGTACAGGCACAACGCCCCGGGGGGTTTGTAAGCGCATGCGATTGTAAGAGATCCTGCTATATAACGGCTTTCAGTGAGATTGTTTCCCAAGTTGTCGCGGGTTGGACAAAGTGTTGTAGCCTGCTGCATTACTTCGGTCGGCATTGGCGACTCGGAGAGAGACGCTCCTCCATGTTCATCGCGGACGAGCACCATGGCAAGAGGAAATAGGGAATGCGCTACTGCGTGGCGCTGCAGCGGCTGACCTATATCTTGAGTTTTGGCTGTACCATCTCACTCGCAAGCTGACATCCCTCCCATCGTGATCATTGACGGTGGATACGGTGGTTCTAGCGCGATTGACGGCGAAAGATGTTATCATCCCAGCGACATCCAGTCAATGCCGGTCATCGAAAGAGAGGTCGGCGATGCAAATAGGCATTGGAAGTTCATGTGGGGGGGAGAGCATCTGAATTTCCTCAACGATACTGCAAAGACACAGTTTTGAGATGGTCGCGGACGATACGGAAAAACACCAGCAGTCAGTCGTAGAGGGAAATGACTCGTTTAATTTGCTCCGCGGATGCGTCTATTCAACAGGCTCTCTTGCCCACGATACACCTTGGGACTGCGCAACGAAATAAGGGCCAAGGCTCTCGGAAACCTTGCGGTAACCAAACAGCATTTTTGTCAAGTGGCCACCTTGAGGGAACGAAGCGTACGCGTCTGTCGACGGTGTGTTGTCGATGCTTCGAAAGCCAGTCAGGACGGAACGATGGCCGAGGTGAATACGACGCACGAATGACACCCTGCCAACTCCCGCATCTTCCAGCTTGCCACATCCGCGACCGAACCGCACCACTCTCCAGCGAGTTGCAAAGGCCCGAGTGAAAACAATCATCTGTCGTCAACGGTATCCTATCGTTCCGCCCTCGCCAGACAACCAACTTGAAAGTTTAGCGGTATGGAAACGATATCGATGCAGATTTGAATGAGCGAGCTCTTTTTGTAGCCTGTAGAGATGCAAAATAAGTAGGGTGAACGACAAATCAGAAGGAAGTAAGCGAGGAGACGCACCTGAGCCCCTTTCGTAGGACATCTCTAACAACTGCTTTGCTTTATGGCGATTTCACGACCATGACTGCATCGTCAAAATGACCACATTGTCGAGGCTACGAATAGGTCTGTCAACGTGGAAAAGAGTATCTGCTGATACAACGACTGACCAGACACGAGCGGGGAGCGTTTGAGGATAACCGTGAATCAGCGGGGAGAAGGACATCGCGGAGAAGAAGAGACATCAGGAAATTTGCAGCGGGCTGATTTCGGCTGGTCACGCTGACCAGCCTCAGACAGCTGGTAGCGACTATACCAGCGCTCGCCATTGCATCACCAGCAGAAGATCAGCTTGTTGGGTGATGGTCGGCGAGGGACCCGACGGCTTGTGTCCTGGCACGGTCGTGCCAGGCTACAGATCTGCGGGTGATTTGCTGACTCGTGTACCTACACTGCAATGTATTAACTTGAGCTACATGCATTAATCTGACCCATAGTCCATTGCCTCTCCCTCATTGTCTTGTATATCTGAGAACCCTCCTTCGTCATCGTCGCTGCCTTCATCATCGCGGTCATCGTCGCTGCCCCAAAGGCTGTTTTCCGAACCTAAGACTGACTCCGAGTCAGATGCATCGTCCGCAAGTTGGTCCAAGCCGACATCGTCATCCTTTTGCTCTTCAATATCCTTCCCATCGAGTGCTCCAGTGTCGACATGACCAATACCCCCTCCGATATAACGCATAATCATATCTCGGTCCGGAAAGCTAGTGAATATGTTATGAGCGCCGAG
The DNA here is from genome assembly GCF_014461135.1 of Mycena indigotica. Taxonomy (NCBI): domain Eukaryota; kingdom Fungi; phylum Basidiomycota; class Agaricomycetes; order Agaricales; family Mycenaceae; genus Mycena; species Mycena indigotica. The sequence continues at coordinate 2,824,768 of NW_023503011.1, read as the reverse complement.
AATCAATGAGATGAACATACATACATGTTCACATAAAAGGACTGATAGTCCGCAATTTCGTCCCCGATACGAGCCAGCGTTGGCTCTAGAGTGTCGAGTAAAAAGCTGGTCTGTCCACTTTGAAAGTCAGGTATCAAATGTGCAGCGCGGATAACCTGGTCTGGATCCAGAAATCCAAACGCGTATGCATCTGTGTCGGGAACAAAGCCGACCTTGGGCAATCGCGCCTGTTTGATGCTCGACCGATAGCCTGGCTGATCTCCCATCCATCGTACCCATAAAAACTCCATCCGAGTTGCCCGCGAGAAAGCACCCGACTTCTCCATCCGGAAGACAGTCGCATTGAATATACGAAGGACCTGAGCATACCAGTACTGTAGTAATTAGACCATAAGTTCGCGTAATGCGTAATCGGGCCAAAAAAACATAGTGTTAAAATTCACCTAAAATCAAAAGAAATATTTTCGGCCCTCTCGGGTATGAAAAAATTCAAAATTAATGAACTTATGGTCTAATTACTACAGTATGGGTGTGTGTCGGGAGTGGCTGAGCGGACCATAACAAATGGATGGACGCGCGCGTTGATGACGTCTTGAGCGCGCCGAACATCGTATGTCGTGTAATTGATTCTGAGGAGCTGGGTTGAATAGATTTTGTTGTCGTGAATAATGAGTGAGCGGCGATCTTCATCAGTGTAGTCGTCGTGGTCATCCCCGTCGAAGTCCCGCTGAAGCAGTCGCCCAAGTAGATGGTCTTTTAGTTTGGGCACAAAGTTCTTGTGGTTTTGAGTCGGACATCGAATTGATCTTTTGTTACTCACCGTCAACGCTGGGTCCCGTTTGTGTGGGCTCGAGAATTCCAAGACATCGTCCGGCTTGCGTCGTACATCAGATATTGCGTAGTGAATGGCTGTTGGGCCGGCGCCATATGGATCCTCATATGCGAGGTCAATGTTGCAGCGTCTTCGACTGGTGGTCAAAGTAAAGTGGCGGCGTTGGTCATTCTTGATTGTCGAGTTAAGCCGAGTACGCTGCAAGCGCACAAGGCGTTTAGCAACTTGCTCTGTATGGTCACGCTTGTTTGTGACTGCATATAGGCGCTTGAGCTGTCGATGCAGCGCCTCGCCCTTGGAGACATTTTAACAATTATCGTTTCAAGCGCAGTCGCGAGTAACTCACATATCGCGTTGAATATATATCTGTTGGGCCGAATAGCGGGATTGTACCGGGGTAGTCTCCCATCGCGTGCCATTTATACGTGCTGAGACTGAGCGTCTTGACTTTCTTGGTCGTCCGAGCCTGCGGTTGTGCATCTGGTGGTGCCAGTGTGGAGTCACCAGTGGCTGCCGCAGATTTTGCAGCCTTCTTAGTTGCAGTCCGACTTCGCGCAGCAACTTCTTTGGGGAGCTCATAAGCCACCAAGTCGTTGCATGTAGTCAACCGGAATTCCCTCATCAGTCGACCCATCTCCGATGTCAACCGTCGCAGATGCTCGATGGTGGGCTCTGTGTGCATCCGAAGTTTTGCAAAAGAATGCCATTCAGCCAATCGAAATAGAAGTCGAAGTAGACGCTTGTTATGGGGCTCGGGGAATAGTCCATTGAAAGCCGGTATTGCACACTGCAAGAGGTCTTCAAAGTCTCGAGCCCCGAGCTTCTTCATCTCGGAGGCATTGTTTGCGAATCGACGGATTGTGTCTACGCCAAAGGTCGGAGTCTGCCGATAACTAGAGCAGAAGGTAAGTCATTGGTGTTCAGAGGTTCTGCTGAAACCATACCGGCGGTCAAGCTCAGAAACTTTGTTGACACCGTCTGGTAGCGCGTAGAGAAGGCGGATTAAATGGATAAAGAAGTTCTTCCAAACTCCGAGCTCAAATTCATGCATAAAGTCAACGACAAGCATGCGATGAAGATCAAAGTCTTGTCCAAGACGGTCGAGAAATGCATTCTGGGGTGCTTGAGACAACAACTTGAACAAGCACATTCAAACTTACAATCGTGGGCACAGACGAGGTCTCTTTGAGCAAATCCTCCACCTTGTCGGAAGTAATGCTGAGACCAAGATTGTAGATGAAATCTCGCGCAGATTTGACCTTGTCGAAGAGATATTGGCGCGCGTTGGACATGCGGGACTTGATATCGCGCACAAAGCCCATGATATGGATTTCCTTCTTGGTGACTAGACATCGAGGGCAGGGACACAGGCCGCCGTCCCGGACTGTTGCAAGAAGTACTCTGGGTGAAAGTTGTGGTTAATACATTGTGTCACAACCTTAACTACACGTACTTTTCTGGATAGTCCGCTGAGTAGGTAAAGATTCGTGGGTATACACGACGGGCCTTGCCGTCAGCACAAACTATTACAATGCCATAGCGATATGCATGGAGAAATTCGTCGTCGAGAAGAAATCTCCACACTGCATGCATTAACTCCCGTTTGCAATGCGCGAGAATGTGCCTCTTCTGCGTTCTCCACTTTGGGTGCCAATCCTTGAGTGTGTCATGAACGAAATCGGGAAGCTAGTGTCATATTATTATCAGTTATAGTCAAGCTTCGTGAAGCCGGCTTACCGAGGGAATGAACGCAATATGGTGTTCAGCGCCAGACTGGGGCTTGTCGCGGATATATTTTGACAAATTTCCAAATAGCATGTATATAGGCCACAGCTTCGCCATACCAAAATTCGCCAGATGAGTCGAGTCGGACCAAAACATCAATGCCGCAACAACTCTCTCCAGTTTGCAGTCTTGGCCATCTGGTGGCAACTCCCCACGAACGCGAACATTGTCGTGTTCCGCCAAGAAGACCTCGGAGTTGTATAATTCACTGTAAACCCGAATGTCGTCTGTTGTTCCGTGCACACGATGGAACAGCTTAAATGGTGACAGATGGAATCGAAGGGCGAGGGGACTTTTAAAGGCGGCAGTGATAACCGAAACCAAGCTGCGGTATTGGAGACCTGGGATTGCGAAGGTCTTGGGGGGTACATCCTTCAAGCCCGATGGGACCTCAATCTCGATGGTCTCGTGCTTGAAATCTTTCACCCATGGAAAGGCCTGCTCTGCAACTTTGTCCGCTTGTTTCTCAGCACGAGCGGGGTCAAAGTTCTTGGGAAGATCTCTGACATCGAAGTCAGGGTGCCTCAGTACATCGTGTACGAGTGTTTTCAGCTGACTTGCGGATTTCGTGGTATGGCCGTTGTTTTGCCACGCCATCAATAGTGAGACACTCCGATTCGATGTTGCGGGAATTGCGGTATCAGGAATGGGAGAAGGTAACGAAGGTGATTCGGGTTGGTGCGGATCAGAGAGGTCATCTGCCGAGAGCAAGGAATCGGGGTCGTGAGTTGGTCGATGAAGATAGGACCGCCAGAGGTTGAATATATTCATTGTCGTTTTGAACGTATCACGAACAATCAGCCGAACTGAAGGCAAATCATAGGAGGGGGGACTTGCTGGACCAGCGGGTTGCATTGTAGGTCGTTCGGGGAGTAGCTCTCGTAGGCGCGCAGGAATCCGAATTCGAATTGTGGGCCTGGGAGGTGGTGGGACTGCATACTCAACGTTGGACTCAACTCCAGTCTGCGCGGATTCAGAAGAGTCTGGTTGCTCGCCGCTCGGCGCCTGGGCAAGACTATGATGTTGGACAGGTTCCAACGAGCTCAATTGCAGTGGCTCATCGTCAACCAGCATGGTGTCTGTGCTGAGACCGTTGTCGTTCGCTTGCGATAGTGTTTGAATCTGTCATGAGAGTGAGATTAGATTGAGGAAACAAGCACAAGATCTACCATTGCTGAAGGCAGGTTTGCAGGTTTGTGTGGTCCCAGAAGGCGGAGCTTTCGGATAGCAAGAGTTTGAGGTCGTTTTTCATTCGACCGTATTGAAGCCGTGATGGTGCTGACCCGTTTACGAGCAGCAAATCCAAGTGGTGGGGGAGCCGAGGATGATGATGAGCCAGCCGATAGGTCTTGTCTAAATGCCTGGCCCATCCGCGCGATGTACTCCTGGTAGCCGGGGCAGATTTTGTGGTGTCGGGTTTGTGCTGATTCATCTTTTGGGTTAGTGCCACATCCTCCTCGGCATAAGACCATGATTAGAAGGACGATAAGACCAAGATGGACCCCGGGCCGCCACAGCGTTTGAGCTGGTTCCCAGCGCATTACCAGTGGACAATTTCGGTAGAGGTCGACGGAGGTCACAAGAGTTACAGGAAGAAAAATCAAATTAGAATCTGAATACGATCATGCAAATCGCCACCGCGCGTCGCGTTTTAAATCGTGACTACCTGTTGATTGCTTGGACTCAGTATAAAAGCAGTGACCCATATTTGATTGCTTACCCTTCCTTCCTTCCTCCGACCACCATTGAAAAACCATGTCCAACCGGGGACGCAGTATTGAGCGTCGTTCCTCGTCTACCCTTCCACCCTCCTCCTCGCCTCCCTCATGGTCTTCCCCATATCACCACCGTGACTACTCATCGCGTTCATCGCGTTCCCCAACGTCCCGTCACCGTCAGCGGTCATATTCGCGCTCGCGCCGGACGCGCTCCTCACGGTCACGTTCCCCCCATTACCGAGATACCAGTCGTCGGCAGCCTCTTCGCCCACGCTCGCGGTCACGGGAGCACTCATCCAACGTGTCTGTCAACAAGAAGTAAGTCGACAGCATAAATAAGAGCTTGACACTCACTACTCCGTTCAGAGAGGACTCCATCTCCCGTTTGGGTCGCGGTATTCGGAAAACAGCGGTGCTATTCGACCCACTGCAGCTGTACATCGTCGATGCCCTTGCCTACGCAAAGAATCCATACAGCGACCTGGGATACGACCGTCTTACCAAAAATCTCACCGTCGAAGAGCAGAACATACTAACTGATAAACGGAAGTAAGCCAATATTTTCCTATCCAGAATAACTACTCACCTAGGATGTAGAGGCGAAAGAATCTATGAAGGATACCTGCAAATAGCGCGGTTGGTGCCCGGTATTGACAAGAGGATTGACGGCAGCACAGGAGCGAAGGCGTTCTTTGCCTTGGTTTGAATTGCAGTTGATACTTGACCTCCGCTGATGTGAATCGCAGCTTCAGAAAGGCGCGAATGACGCGCGCAGCGAGAACGTTCGAACGATTACCAGACTGGTCGCCGAGCACATCAATATGGATCTCAGCCGCCAAAGTTCTACCTTGCGCAAATTTGACCATACCCCAAATACTTTCGAGCAACGCAATGACCGTGAAGTTGAAGTTATTGGTCGTGCGCCCATACTGAATCCAACGACGCGGAGTGGTCGGGGCTTAGCTCACGATGTTACTGGTGGCCTTTGCACATCCATTAACCATGACTGGAGCGAAGAAAGGTGAGTGACATGTGACGAGTATTTTCTCTGTCTGACACTCACCACCAGCATACGACGTGACCTTCGCGATAACAAACTTGGCCTGGCCCCGAACTATTTCTTTCGCGTCTTCTACGCCAACTACCATGGAAATGTGAAGAAGGTAGAGGAGGGGTTTCTCAAGAGCCCACTTCTTGTCAAGGTATGTCTATCCTGTTCGGGCTTTCTCTATTTCACAATTGTGCTTCAGGCATGGCTAGCTATCTTCATGGCTTCTAGTGATCAAGATGAAAATACGGCCCCGACTCGTTGCAAGGACGCCCAGGAGGCAACTTCCAAGCGCCCGCCAGTGGCTGAAATCCTTGGCTTCGATGGCCATGTGCCCCCTCGCACTATTGCATATACTGCTGTTCTTGTGCGCAACCTCTCTCTCATATATCTGATATTGACCATCTACAGGTTTATTTTGCGCTCTCTGATGTAAGCCAATGGCGTCGCAAGTTCAATGGTGTCGATCTCGACCACATGTACAACTTCTTCGTCGACTACTTTGAGGACAATATTCCGAGTTCCAAGGCAGCAAAGCGTGTTGGAGAGCTTCAAGCATGGTGGGACAAGTACGTGGATCGACTATATTCAAGTTTCTGACAGTCTATTAACACCGGTGACTTTAGGAAAACAGCGACAGCGGACGGTGCAGCAGCAACTGCTTACGAGACCGCAATCACCACTACCCAAAGTCTATGGCAGCAACGTATGGAGGAGGAGGAAGATCAGCAAGAAGAACAGGGCGACACTGAACAGGCAGCAGGCCCATAATATATTCTGTATTTTCTATGTAATATAATCCACATTGATTATTTCCCGTTCATCCCGCCTAGAAAGTGAGCCATCGACAGTGAGTACCATAACCAAATGATGTCGATATGGACAGACCATGACCCTTCGGGCAGGAAACTTGGCATGGGCTTGACAGATACACACCAGACGAGGATTCAACTGGTAGGTAATGGCTTGAGTCGCACGCGGCGGTGAGTGCCCAGTCAGCTATGGCCAGAAGCTCACCAGCGGGCGACACACTGGCCAGCACTACCAGTGATGGGACTGCTGGTCAGGACTGGCGATCTCAAATCAGCCCACTGCAAATTTCCTGATGGATCTGCAGTGATGACTAATCCCCTCGAAACTTGTTTCTAGACTGCGATGACACAACTGCTGGGCTATCTTTCTTCACTCTGGACTCTTCAATATGCCACCTAACGGCCCAGCCACTCCCGCCGGTCCGCTGGGTGGTCAGTTGACGATGGTTGCTGGTGTCGTCACCGACTTCAAGTTTCGCCAGATATAACCCAGGCCCTCGTTTCACGCGCTCTCCATACCGCTTTCATCTCAAAACCGCGCATGAATCTCTTTGTCCTGGCTACAATGGCTCTCTTCCGCGTTCTTGCTCCTGCAGACGGACAGAATCTGGCAGCGTTTCCTGTACTCGTCAACGCGACATCGCCTTTGAAGTTGGCCACCTTCCCGTCCTGCGGCTCCCTAAATTCCAGCACGTTTGCTGAGCTCAATACGGGTATCGACCTCAACGCCATCCGGTACGTTGTTCTTGCTGCTCACGCTCAAACCGATACTTCGACAGGACTGTCGTTACCTTTGGAGATTCATGGACTTCGACGGGCTGTGTGTTCCAACGTTGAGCTTTGGATCCATAGTCGCTGACCAAACGTCCCCTAGCGAATGGAACGATACCATTCCCGCCGATTCTTCACCCACCATTGCCCTCCGCTGGTTCTCGGACCTCCCAAAATCGTCGAGCAAGCAACGGCTTTCTGTGGAACGAGCGACTGGCCATGGACCTCAACGCAAAGCTGCTCGATGTGCGCATTATTCTTCTGCCATGGATGGCTTCTCACCGTATATTCAGTATGCCTGGGGCGGTGCAGTTATCGACAATTTCGCTTATAATACGACAACGCCGCTGAACAAGACGGCAATCCAGCGCTCGGATTTCGTTTCGCAAACCAAGTTATTCCTCTTGCAAGGGAATTTCTTGGATGCGCTATCGCCCGCGTCAACGATGTATGCGGTTGCATTTGGTATAAAGTGCGTTCTTCAAGTTCTTCCAGAGCTTATTTGCTGAGTGGACAGCGATGATGGCCAATATAAGATCGGTGAGCTCGCCTGATATACCGCGTCTACTGGCCGATCCTCGGTTTTTCTTAGCGGGAGGAGATATCAATGTGGCAATCAATACTTATGTCAGTCTTGTTTTCCGCGTCATTCTCAAACTAACCAGACCATAGACAACGAAACTGGCGGAACTCCAAAGCAATGGGGCGCGGAACATCCTCATTCACGGTGTAGGCCTCCTACCAGTAATCACACTCCCCACTGAGGCCAATAATCAGATGTACACGTCCCATCCGGAAACGGACCTCCTCCAAACCGCGATCTTCGACTACCTCCGCTCCGCCCACAGCACGAATGGTACCAACTTCGCGTTTGTCGACCTGAACATCCTTTTCGCTGCTATCTCCACTGCGCCGGCAGACTTTGGGTACACGGGCAACGCAACGTGTTTGGTGAGCGCGAACACAATCGTCGGCGGATGTGTGGATCCAGACAGGAGTGTTTTCTATATTCGTGAGTTGTCCTCGCTTTCTGTTAAACCGATGCAGAAAAGGCTCACAAGTCCTCTTTTGCAGCGGGTCATCCGTCCATGCAGACGCACGGGTTGATCAACGAGTATACCCAGCGCGTGCTGAACGAGTGTGTGGTCGTGTAGGCGATTCGTGCAGGAAGCAAAGTTTCAAGGACCCGAACTTGGGAGCGTCAGCATGTTGTGGCTTTAATTGAACGTGTGGTCGAGACTGCTTGTGTTGTTCTAGCGCCAAAATTTGCTCTACATATGTCCCTCCCTATGTCGGGGGCCACATTCGCGCAGGCCTGTGATGATATAGTCTGGGTGTCCCACAGAGAAACGGGACGCGGTGGAAGCTTGATGCTGAAACTGGCTTGACATAAGAGTCGGGTAATGTTTATAATTATTCGACGAGATTAATATTGCTTGACTTCGTTACTTGACGGCGGGCCGGACAAGTTCCCGCCAGGGTAAATATAGGATGTGCCTATTGGTATTCTTTCCGTGCTTGAAAGCAGCGCCACACTGGTGCCTTGACGGTCTAGACACGGAGTGAGCGAAAAAGCCCCGTATAATCAAGGTTGTCGTCGTAGTGTTGTCGGCCGAGCATCTTGCTTCCGAGATAATTTACTATGAGCAGCGCGTTGATAGAGTCGGATAGACAGGAGATAGGGAGGCTCCTCTGGCGCTTGACGGCGAAGGGAAGCAGGATGGGTTTGACGCGTCGAAATGTCCTGCATGGGTGGCGTCTTGGACAGACTGGGGCGATAGCAGACTAATAAGTAAGGTCGACCTTCGTCAATGCAGATCGCCTTGCCGATTGGTGGTCGTGAAGGAAGTACTGCCAGTGAGGGCTTGGCAAGACTGAAAAGAACCTCGCCACCAATGGCCCACCATGCGACGGATGAAACTGCGTCATATCTGTTATGTTATGTTCTTATGGCCTTAGGTCCCACATATCTTGATGCCAGGGACCGTCATTTTTACGTCGATGGTGAAAACGACGATAGTTTTGAGAGCAAGGGCTAAAGCGGGCCGAGTCGAGCGCTTGCATAGGTTTGGCGCCGATACCGCCAACTTCATCCAGTCCCTGGAATAGAACCCAGCGCGCATGGGCGCGGAGCGCGCAGAAAGGTCTGTGGAAAGAGTGAAGGGTGTCAATGATGTCATGATGAATGGTCACGAATGGCTGCCACCCACGCAGATCTAGACTGAGAAAATCTACAAGGTGACCTTGCCCTTGTGCTCTCATCGTCATTGCCCGGTCGTGGGCGCTTTCTGCGTTCTGCCTCTCTTTCTCCCCCTCCGACAGCAGACGCAGCCGCATTACATCCCCTTCCCGACCACGCGGCCGACTCGTGTCGCCGTAACCAGTACGTCTTCGAAGCTCCCGCTGGCCAGGCCTTCTTCATTGCACTCACCACCGGCAGCTTTTCCGCTTCGCGACCCGTTGCCAGCGAGGTTGCCAGCGAGGACAACGACGACGAGACAGCGCCTTGACACTTTCGGTCGATCGGTGCGTTGTCAAATTCCATCCTCATTCCTTCCCTTCTGCCCCCACGCTCATTTGTCCTCCTTAGGTTGTCCAGAACGTCCTCCGAGTTCCTTTCCTTAAAGCGTTTTGCCAGCGCCAAGCCATCTCCCCGGCCTTCCGAACCCGTTTTCCCTCCCCTCCACCTCCAGGTGTGTCCATCGGCACTTCCTTGTCCGGCAGGCTAACCTGTATCTACAGCGACCCCTGACTAGTCTAGCGCGTCAGAAATGCCACTTCTAGGTGGTCTCTTCGCGCGAAACTCTAATGGAAGTGGCGCCACCAGCAAATCCAAAAGCCCAAGCGACCTCTCTCCCTCCGCGTGCGTGTCCTGCCTCTTTCCCTTCTTTTGCCCCCTTCCCTGCCATGCTAATGCTCTGTTGCAGCTCATATTCCCACTCGGCAAGCATCAGTAGTGTCCAGCTCGGCAGCAACCTCTCCCCTCCCCCGTCTTCCCAGCCATCTCCTACAAGCGAATACGTTTCATTCGCTCCAGGCCCGTCGTCTCCAAACGGCAGAAGCTTGGCATATGCGGGCGAGCCCCAGAAGGACAAACGCGGGCTGGGCTTTTTTGGGCGTAAACGAAGCGCGACTCCTTTATTGGCTGTCGACACTGGCGAGCCTTTTGAGGCCCCCCCGCGACCCGCCTATCTCGGACGACTGAGCACGTCGTCCGATATACCGCCCTCCTCAGCTTCCGCATCAACCTCCCCCAACTCCCTCCGCCCACCTCAGAACCTCTACACATCTTCTACCCGAAGTCTTCCCCCTCCGGTAACCACTGCTGGTGCCTCTCCTTACGCTCACCAAACGCCCTCCCGAACGCGTGATAGAGACCGCCAATATTCTCTATCACCTCTTGCTCCCCAAATCAGCCCGACAAGAAGTACTGCTTCTGGTCTCACAGCCGCGTCAGGGAAGACGAGCAAAACGGGCGCGAAAAGCGGGCGCAAGTTTGCGTTTTGGGCGAGGGGAAAGGACAAGGAGGTCGAGCCATTACCCCCTTCACCCGCCAAACCCTCCGACTTCAATCTTCGAGCCTTCCGACATGTCCGCGAGGAGCCTGCTGGGAAGAACCAGCTTACGGCAACGAATCTGACGAGCTTGAGTCAGCAGATCGAGCGAGAAGGACAGGCTAGCGGGCTGGGGAGTGCTTATGAGCACGAGCATCTACCTCCTGCCCGACCGCGACCGCGGGGAGGCAGCGATGCTAGTGCGAGTAGCTCGCGCATTAGCGTTGCGGCCTTCCGAGAAGTACAGGCGAGGAGAAGCGCTGCTGGGAGTCCTGTTCTGGGCGAGAGTAGTGCGAGAGCGCCAAGTCCGGGCCCATATGGTCGACAACCGCAATCGACACAACGACCTACGCCGACTCCCGTTCAAAAGCCTGCCAAGAAGACGTCTTCTCCACCGGTCCCTTCCCCAACGACGAAGCCGCAGCCGTATACGACTGTTCATCAAAGGGCGCCAAATGCGCAAGGAAATCAGTGGGATTCTGATGAAGATGAGGACGAATCATCTCCAGGAGACTCCAGCGATGACCAGCGTAAACCACGGCCTTCGCGGCAGCAGCAGCAGCAACAGCGCGGGCTTGGGACTGCCAGATCGCAGTCTTCGTTGGGTGTTTATGGGCAGAGTGGGAGCACGGAAAAGAAGATGGGTGGGAGTACCGGAAACCTCGTGGCCAGCGCGAGTGGTGGCAATGTTGCTTGTGCGTGTTCTCTCTCTCCTTGTACTTTTCGCCTTTTGCTGACTTTGAGTCTTTTCTCCTCTTCCCCTTCATATTACACTTTACTCTCGACATTCGACTTACTCCGCGACATTTTTACCTTCTCTCCCCTACTCTATATCACATTTTGAGTTCGACATTGCCTCCCCCACATATCCCTCTTACTCGATCCGCGTTTCGATATTTCCTCCCATTTCCCCCCACCTACTCTATATTACGCCTTCGCCTTCAACTTATTTTTCGACTTTCGATCCCCTCTTCTTTCCTTGCGGTCTCCTTACTCTGTTTCTCACAACGTGTTGTCTACCTCCCTGCTCTACTCAATGCTACCTCCATCGCGCTTTTACATTGGACTTCCTTTTCGTACTCCACCTTCACGTTTCGATATTGCCCAAACACCATTAACGGATACCGCCATCCGGCACGATGCTTCTCTTCTGCCGAATAGCCAAACGGCTTTCGCTAACGCAAGAGCCAAGTCTGCCCGGGCAACGACCACCTCGCGGCCAACCTCCATTTTCCGTGGCCAATAGCCGCTCAACGCAAAACCTGCGGGGACAAACACCTCCTACGCCCGCCCTCTCTCCTTCCCGCCAAACCAGCGCCCCCACCCAAAGCGACCTCCGTTCCTAATCCTTCTCCACACACCCGTCGGCCGACAAATCCTGATGATTCTGACTCAGACGAATCCACAAGCGAAGAGTCTTCTGACGACGATGCGCCGTTAGCGACCCTTGTTGCGCCGCGCCGCCCAGGCTCGTCGTTGTCAATGGCCTCAAACGGGAGCAACCCCAATCTGAAGCCAAAGCCTCTAATCGACATAAACGAGGTCACCGGCTCGCGGCCGGTCCTCGCCGGCCAGAAGAAGACCGACGATGGGTTTACCGGAGCGGGCATGCTTGCTGTGAGCTCGAAAGCCAGCTCAAGCTCACAACTCCCAAGCCCCGTGTTGACCAGCAGGTCACCGCCGCCACCAAGCAGCGGAAGGGGTGGATTTGTGCAGTTTCCTAGCCCGCCGGGGTCGCCGGTGCGGGAGACGCCGCCGCCGGTAACTGTCAAGGCCGCCGCCGCGCCGAGGCGGAGCCCGATTAGGAAGGAGACCGGCGGGTCTGTGGCGAGCGTCAGCTTGGGTGGGCAGGATAAACGGGAGGGGCTGGTGGACCGGTTGAAGGCTGTTTCTGCCACGAGTGCTTCCGGATCGACCTCGCAGTCGTCGTTGGCGAGCACGAGCACAAGACCGACACTTGCGCCGCCCAATGCGGGCTCGCCGCCGAGCTCGTTCTCGAGTGTGACTGCAAGGAAGGCTTTCCATCGGCGCTCGTCCAGCGATATAGTGTCTGCTTCGGGTCGCTCTCCGACTTGGCTGGACGATGCGGGGAGTAAGAGCGGGGAAGCCGATGATGGGGCTTTGGGGCGGGACTTGGCTGACATGCTTGGTGGTGGTGGGCTAGCATTCTTGCTGGGCGAGGAGGCTGCGCCGCTGACGCAGTCAGTCAAGAATGCGGCGGAGAAGGACAAGGAGCATGAAGGCAACATTGTGCCAATTGTGATCAAGCAAAGGTCGCCTTTGCCTGGCTTCAGCGTTACGAGCAGGCCAGCCAACCGCTCTGTGGATTTGGGGTCTGCGTCTACAACTGGAGGAAGGCAGAGGAGCAGCACCCTGATCCCCTCGACTTCGACTTCTGCTGCTTCTTCGACAGCCAACTCAACAAGTACTTCGACTTCAAGCAGCTCGACAAACGCGTTGCCAAAGTCTGCTGCAGCTCCTTCTGGGAACGCGAGGCAACGGAGCAGCACGCTTATGACCACGCCCGCGACGACTTCAAATCTCCGTTCCGCACCCGCACCCGCTACCTTTACTTCCTTCCCCCGCCAAACCCCCTCCCAACCAATCCCTTCTTCAAGATCATCACCACCCATAATCGCACAACCGACTCCTTCACCCTCGCCCCCTTCTCTGCTTGGCCGACCACCACAACGGCCTTTTGCGGGCAACGGCGGTGTACGCGGCAACTCACCCGCAAGCTCCACAGGCACAAACGACACGGGCAACTCGAGCAGAAGCAGCGGTGCCCTTGGCCCGCTTACACCGAGAGACGGGAGCGAAGTTGGCAGTGCGATGAGTAGTGGGAATAGTGGGAGCGGAAGCGCGCCGTATGCCGCCCGGGGGACAAGAACGAGTCAGAGGGAGGAGAAAGTGAGGGACGACTGGAGCGGGGGCGCGAGCGGGCTGTTGCCGGCGCATGTGCAGAAGGCGAAGCAAAGGAGAAGCGTCAGCTTTGACTTTGACGAGAGCAGGGTGTTCGTGCTGAACGACGAGGAGCGGAGGAGGGAGAGGAGAAGGAGCGAGGCCAAGGCCGCGATTGAGGTATGTCCCCAGTCGATCTTTTTGAGTTTCTGTGTGGCTGATTTGGGATAGTTGGGGAATATCGTTAATGGCCCCGGGCCCGTGCCGGACGACGACGAAGAGGACGATTTGCCGATTAACCAGATTCGCAATGCCAACCCGATGATGCAGCAGATGCAGATGCCGATGGGGATGGGAATGCAAATGCCGATGGGGGGCTGGCCGCAAATGCAGATGCCAAGGCAAATGCCTATGCAAATGCCTATGCAGATGCAGATGCAGATGCAGGTCCCCATGATGCCCAACGCCGGCCAGTTCATGATGCCCCCGCCGTCCGACCCGAGCATGATGGCGGCCCACCAACAAGCAATGCTATATGCGAAGCAGGCGTACCAGATGGCGGTTGCGCAGCAGGCCATGGCGGCTGCGGGCGAGGAGTGGGAGCGCGGGTCGACTATGACGGGGATGAGGGGCAGCGTTTATGCGGGCAGCCAAATCGGAGGTGCTGGTGGGGGCGGCGGCGGACTGTCTCCGTTTGGCATGGGCCTCGCGATGCTCAATGCGCAGAACGGGCAGGGCCAGATGTTCCCCTCTGGCGCTAGAAGTCTCATGGGCGGCGGGGCAAGAAGCGACTATGGCGGGATGGGTGGCGGCGGGGGCGGAAATTGGAACTCATCGAGGAGCGTTTACGGAGAAGCTTTCGGGCCATCGACAGAGCGGTACCAGCAGACCCCGACGTCGTCAAGGTCGATGAGCAGCGGGAACCTTGCGGGGATGGCAAAGACCCCGGGCCAGTCGCCGGCCGGCGCGGGCCAGGAGTCGGGCTACTTTGCGGGTGCTTTGCCGGCGTCGAATTCGCGGCCGGGCCTGAGCGCGGCGAGGCAACGGACGGCGAGCAGCCCGTCGAAGCCTGGCGGGGCTGTGGGCGGACAGCGGAGAGGGGGCCCGCCGTCGAGCTGGCGCGCGGGAATGTGAAGACACCCACTACGACTACTACTCTGGACGGAACAACCAAAAAACGTGTGTATACTATATTGCTATCGGCCCGGAACGCTCTCTCTTTCTAGTAGTATTTTTCTCTCTTTTTATTTTAGCTACCATTACCCTTCTACCTTTACTCTACTTCGTTCTCATTTCATTATCGCACACATTATCGCACACACATTATAGCACACATTATCGCACACATCCACACAGACAACAGACATACACACACATCATGATACCTGCTCGCTATCTACTACGCAATACAAGCAAGAAATGAAGAAGGAATAAGCAAAGCTATTTTCGTGTAGACTGCTGTCAATGAGCTGTCGAGGGAGTAATAGAACCAGAACGCGGGTAAAAAGTCTAAGGGAATGCACCTCTTGAGCTCCACTACAGACCTGCTCTCGAGACGATCGAGAGGCTGCCAACCGCATCGTGAAAGATGTCCGCCAGCCCAAGAAGGGGGCTTCTGGAAAGTCTTGAGCTAGCCAGTATATATATATATGTGGTAGGCTCTCAAAGGCACCGCTTTGATTCAAATTCACCATCCCTCGAAGTGGCTGTATAACGTCCAAATCTCATCCAGAGAGAGTACATACAAGATATTCTGTTGCGTGGCTGACCTCACTCGTCTTTCGTGTGCTAGTCGTTCTTTGCTGCTGCACGATTGTCGCTGCTTAAATCCCTCGATCGACTGACACTAACCTAGAGCAGGCGACTCCGCAAGCATGTCCCCAACGAGCAAAGGCACACGCCGCGCCGATCCCCTGCTGACGACAGTGAGCAAAATGTCATGATAATTTCGGCTTCAATGGCTCTGTTAACATAAAATCAAAGCCGATGAGTGGATGTTTATGTGGCACGAGCTCGAGACGATGGAGACCAAATCGAGACGCCACGAATATTTGGGCGCGAGATGAGCAGTGTCCACTAGCAGGACACATACAATGTCTTTTGCGCAGCCTGATAACCACGTTTCTTCAGTATATAGTAGTATGCAAGCTTCAAGTTGTCAGCCCCTTCTGAAAGACCTTGGGCAGATATTCGCGGAGCTGCTACTCAAGGAATGCAACGAGTTTCGGTATCCTGACCTAGACGGCAGTGAAAAGCTCGAGTTCACGCGCTCGCCTTGACGAGGATACGTAAACGCCTCTCCTCAAGATTGTGACTAAATGACGAGCTCTGAAGAAATTGTCCAAGGGACATCCAGCACAATCTCGAGGGAGATACTCAAGGACGACATTTATGTGGCAAAGCAAAAGTTCGGTTTCCATTGGCAGATATATGGTCACTCAAAGGCGTGTAAGGTAACTTGACAGTCCCAGGTAGCAGCGTGAAGGAGGCAATGGTCAATCGGATAAGGACCACGAATAAGTCCCGAGAGGATAAATCCATGAAGAAGCGCACATGGCAATGCAGTTGGCGGCAGACCCGGCAGAGGCGCCGTGCCGCTAGTCGTATGTGGAGAGAACAACGAAAACGCGTGAGCCGCAAGCAAAAGCAGTGCGAGCCCTTTATGCCCCCCCGAAAAGCCTCTAGAAATATCCCAACTATGTTGGAGCACACTGAACCCATGACCATAGCGCCTTCTTTTCGCGCTACAGCTCATTTCCGACTTAGCGACCACGTTCGCGACGAAGTCCCCTTGTCCACAAAAGCGCGCTCGACAGAGACCTTGCACCCCTAGACCACGGGCCACATTAAATAGGTGTCATGTGCAGCTATGCTTGCAGCTCTAGAGCGGGTTGGTAGAGCCGCAGCACGCGCGATGGATGCGTTTTATCCTTGTCTCGGTCCGTGTCACAGGTCACGCGTGACGGCACGTGCGTGCGGGGCGGAAAGACGAGATGGAATTGGAGTGAGCGAGCGATACAGTGTAATCGCACGATGGCATTAAGGATGAGAGGTCGGAGGGATGGGAATATGGCATTGAGCCAGTAAGGATTCGTATGGTTTTGTCGCGGTTGTATTTGCACAGAATGGATTGAAGGTGGAGAAACGAGGAAGGCGGATCGAATGGGTCTCAGTCGGGGTGGCTCCGTTCTTCACATCTGGATATCTTCACGGCACAACACCGTTTCGGAGATGTTTCCAAAGTGCGGCTACAACAGGATCGCCGGCTTTTGGCAAGGAGACGACCAGTCGATGGAGGCTTGTGAATAAGCTCGCGCGGACCCTGGAAGAGACGGGACTCTTACGATGGACAGGATTGTCCAAGGTGCCACAGAAGTCGTTTTTCTTGAGAAGTATTATAAGGCGCTCTTTGAGAGAAGCAAGGGTTGGTGGAGTCGTCTTGCAGTAGTGGGAACGAATGCAGAACCTGCCAACCGTTCAGTATACCCGCGACGACAGCACGAATACGCACCGTCTAGCCCAATCTGCGATGTAATCCATCTCGCTTTGCATCTTCTTCTCTCGCTTTGTCGGAAATTTGAGGACAACCGTTGCTTTACTACAGGCCCGTGTTGCTTGGGAGAACGGAAATGCCAGAAAACGACTGGTAAGGAGACTTCAACGCGTTCCGGGACAATGGGAGGAAGAGATGACGCAGAGCAAGTGTGTGCTCTTCTGCCAGCCGACGATGAGAGCCCATCTAGGAAGATATCAACAACACGCCTAGACACAAACCGTTGACACACACGTTTTGACCCAGTCCATATTCCTCGCGTCAGCCCAGACTTGGCTTCAGTTCACAGGCGGTTCAGCGTATTGCTATTTGAGCTTGCAGATGAGTCTGACGATCTTGTTGGCAAACGCGGCAAAACATTCACAGGCGTCAACGCACCTTTAGTCGTTGACGCAGCCAAGCACTTAGTTGTTTGCGCCGGTCATGAGAATCGTAGACTGTTCTGAAACTTGAAGAACACGTCAATCGGTGAAGAAAGGAAGAAAAGTGGGGACACGCCTGCTTGTGGCCTGATGTGCTGAGTTCCCTGGGTGGCGTAGAGCGCTGGAACGCGATTGAAGAGGCATCCAAGCACGGGAAGCCATCGGTGGTGGTGGTCGACAGCAAAGAAGATGGCCAGATCACATGGCTCGGCCCGGGTCTTCGCACTCACACGAGTCCTGTATCAACTCTCCTTCTCTTATATTGTCACCACCACCGTTATTCATCTCGGCACGCAGCATACTCGTCTCGTTTTAACTCAAGATCGAATTCCGAAGTGGCGACAACCCAGCGGACGAACTTGAGGGCCATTGTTGGCTGAGGAGAGAGGAGTGGGCCCCACGCCTTTCTCTGTTTTGCTGACCTGACATCCAGAGAAAGGCCATGATGGTCTGCGCCACTGGGAGCAGAGGAGACGAGAAGAAGGGCATGCAGGATAAGTTTAATTGGTAACGGAGCAAGGTGTGTTTCTTTTGCTTGCTTTCGTTGGTATCTGTGGCTAACTCTAGCATTAGTAATTTACGCTCAGGCCACCCTGCAGTCTGGCCGCAACCACAACAAACTACCAGCAAATGGGGGACACGATGTCGGTCCAAACTCCACAGTAACGGTGCGGCGATGGGAGTTTTGGGTGGATCTAGAAAGGGCAGCGGGAGACAAACGGATGTGGATACAGGTGCGCGAAAAGTCACTCTCCTTACCCAAGGCTGTTGCTGACATTCTCCCTCGCAGGCTATTTGTCGGCTTGATTCCAGGTCGCAATCATGATACCGCGACATTCTCCAGCAACACTCTTTGTCAGACAGTCTCGGGACTCGTCATTCTTCCAGTATCTGGAAGACTTCCGTGCATATCGCTTGTTGTCAGGTGCGTATCTGACCACCCATCGCGCCTACTTGATGCTCAAGTCCTCCCCGCTATTACCACCTATGATCTTTGTTTCATCTCCGCAACGGCACGAGGAAGATGCGTTGGTGGTGGTGAAGCAGCTCGACCGTCTTCGACAGCAAAATTTCGCGGTTTGGCTAAGCGTCGTTACACTCGCGCTGGCCTGTCAAGACAGACGTCTCCTTGCCCCCATGTCCGCTGAAGAACACTTGCGGTGGCCGACGGCAATACAAACGACCCATCTCATCTGCGCTCGACCAGCTCGACAAGCACGTTGGAAGGTACGGTCTACTTTTCGCTACATCTTCCAAGTCTGAAGCGCCGTTTAGCCACATGAACAACAATATTTCCTCTCACACAACATAGCCATACCTCCGTGTCTCGTCGTCAGCTGTTCCGCTTCCTGCACGCCCAAGTCAATCGAAATCTTGGTCCACATATGGGAAGTCACGTGCACACCCGCCCGGCGAAAGACGTCCACATATCTTGCCCGACACGGCAGCTAGCGCTCTATGGAGTGTATCTGGTCGTGCCACATACCTGATGCCTCCTACTCAATTCTTCTTTCCCTGCCATTCGTGGAGAGGGCCGCCATTGAGCGCGTTGTCTCTTGCGGCCATATGGGAGGCATGGTCGACATTTTTCCGCGCGGGCGAGGGCGCTTGTGCCTATCGGTGAATGACGGACTACTCCAAATTCAGTTCATATCTCTTATGGCTCTATCAACCGTCTTCCGGGCTGGAGGACGATGTAACCATGCGTTACATCTTGTCTCCCAGGTATGACAAGGAGAAGCTCTCCGGATGACGCTCGCTCGCAAATGGACTTGGTCGCGTGCGCGGTTGCGAAGTTGGTGCGATGGAATGAGCGCCAATCTTGGCTCCACACATTTTTGCTCTGCTCTACCATCCGCCACACCCACACCCATTTCCGAGCAAAGCTTAAGCGAAGTTTTGGCAGCTCCCATCCGCCACTTCACTGGCAGGAAATATTCCTGGCGAGACTTATTGTGGACGACGTTTTCGAATTAGAGCCGTGGTGTTTAGAGAGGAATGAGGCAAATGTGGTTTTGGAGCTCTTTCGCATCGTGGACTTGCTGCAGATAACGACCACGACGAAACAGATGGAAGCCTTAGTTTCGAAGGGTGTGTGTTCTGCTCCTCCTCCCCTTCCTTAAATATCATACGACACCAATGTACTGGTTCTATGGTCATATACCTACTTTGCTTCGTCATGTCCAGAAGCCTATTTTCGGGGAGTACACTGTAGCGATCCTTTCTCGTTACTGTCTTCCGTCGTAGCTCTGCATGCCTAATGCCATCATTTTGTTTCCCGCGTCTCCTCCGACGTTGAGTACACCGCGAGATTAACTATGGTGTCTCTATTAAAAAAACAAACTGATCTTTCTTCTCCCACTCCTGGAATTCAGCTTGCAGGTCTTCGCTCAGAGGACACTGGACGCCTGTTTTGAGTTTCACAATGAGATGGAAGCTATACGCGGAATGGATTGCGTCCAGATGCAGCATCCTACGTTGCGAAAACTTCCTCAAGACTTCCTCCATGAAGGCGAAACGACCGGCGATTGAAAATAAACCAAGTCGGGGCACCAGTACCGGACCTTCAGTGTCACGGTCATTGCCTGCCGACTCCACCGTGAGGCGTTCCAAGAGCTCATCCGTCACGAGCGGCGGAACGTCGGTGTTGTATGAGTCTATGAGATACAAGTCCTCCAGCACTTCAAGGCGTGCGAGAATATCGCAAAGGTCGGCTGTCGCCAAAGGTAGGTCGAAACTCAGCGAAGAAAGATGTTGGCTAAGGCCCGAACGCTCGATGAAGCTGTAGAATTCCGCTTGGTTCCAACACGGATGGACCGTTGTCACCGGCGAATATTCCTTCAGTGCCAATTCCGTGAGCTGGGGAAAGCAGAGCGAAGCCAGCACGCGTCCCAGGCTGTGGGTGGTGTCTGCGATGTCCTCTGTTTGAAGCTGCAGCGTCAGCAGCTGACTCGCCACGCTTTGCGGATGTATCGGCGCCGTCGGGTTGCGATTCCGTCCAAGATACAAGTCCAGCAGTAATTTGCTGCCCGATGGAAGTCTTTCCAAGTGCAAAAAGCTGAGATGGGCCGGATCGAAGGCCAGCTTATGCGCGTAGAATGAGAAGTGTTGCAATTGGCTCCATGGGAGCGCAACGATGCAATTTGCCAGTCCGGTATACAGCACCCTTTGTAGCCGCGGGGCATTGGAGAAATAGTCGAATGCGGGGAAGGGTGGTGGCTGCCATAATCTAGGGGTGGTAATATCTAGCAATTCTAGGCAGTCCAGACGGTTTTGGATAGGAGCAAGTAGCGTCGCTGTCGTGGGGTTGAAATCCAGAGCAATGTCCCTCCACCGGGGTGATTGCTGTATGAGCGACTCTAGCAAGCGACAAAGATGTGTATGTCGAGTGCGATCCGTGAACAAGGAGTCGTACATTGCTTTGGCCAGTAAAGTCAGCGGGTATTGACCGCCTCGAGACAAAGCCGTTTCAAGCAAGTTCAAGGACCTTTGCAATGCAGTTGTTGACTTAGTCAGAAAACGGCCATTGACAACAAGCTGGCTCCAAAGACTTGGCGTTGCTAGTGCTACTTCCCGCCAGCGCGGGCAAACCTGGGGCGAATCAGTGCTTGCCGATGCACTCATTAGACGACGATAGAACTCACTTGCATGAGAGAGTGAAGGTTTTGATTGACCACCTTCCTCAACGCCTCTCGAGAGTCCTTGATTGCCTCCATAGTGTCGCACATCTCCGCAGGCGATATGAGTACACAGAGCTTGAAGATGTAGGCTAGAATTTCGATTGGAAGCTGGCGGATAGGCGACGTCAGGAGGCTTTTGCACTGAGCTTCATATACCACAGCTCGGGCTCGTTCCTCCTGGGCAGCCTGAACCAGTTCTTCGAGCCGCCCAAGGTAAGCGTCATAGCCGGCAACGGTCACAGCCACAGCATCGAGTTTGGCGGGAATATCCGGAGGAGTTGGAAGATTTGAGCGAGTTATGAAGCGGAGATTTTCGATTTGAGAGGCAGAAGGCAGGCTAAGTTCCTCCGGGCGGAACGAACAGACGAAGCAGTTTATCATGGCGGTTAATGGTGAAATGTGATCCGTCACACACTACCTTCTTCCGCACCTCCACCGGCCCCGAGCACCCGTCCATCCCTTCTCCACACCCATACTCGTCGTAGTCCGGGTCCACAAGCAGCTAGGTCCGTCTCTCACAGTCCGCCACACGAGCTTCAACCGACTTTGCCTCTGCTCAGCAGACTCTATCTCTGCCTTATGCTGCGCGGCACTACTGCCCCGACCAGCGACGGGCGCAAGCTTCTGTGGGACGGGAACTCAGTGTAACGTGGCCGTATGGTGAATCGCTGGTCTTCATGGTGCGTCAAAGCACGATCTTATCTTCCTTCCTTTTGTTGACACTTTTCTGCGCAGATGCCCTTCAAATCCCCGCCGATGACCACAACGCAGACGGCATATTCATTCTTGCCAACTTAGGAGTCCTGCGCGACCAGTAATTACTCACAGGCTCCATGACAAGGAGTTGGAAACAAGCCCAGCGACAAATCATATCTGAAACGCTTGCAGAACCCACGACAACGACCCGGGAACAAGCTTCAGCGGGAAGGGCAGAGAGGAACGTATGAAGCAGCTTGAATAAGTGCGTCTCGTGGTCCTTATCGTAACCGGTGGTGGACTCATCCTCTTTTAGGCCAGGGAAATACTGGCGCTATAGTCGCCTTATAGCATAGACCAGCCATATTACCGTCATATGCCCTCCTCTACCTTGTCTACACCATTTCGTCTCTCTTCCTTGCCCTGCGTTCCACCAGAATCACTGTATTCTATCCTCGTCCATCTACCATTAACCACCCATCACCAAAAGCACTACTTCCAAGACGTCCTCTCGGTTCTCCACATTTGCGCAAGCGCCAGCTCTACCTGCACCTGCCTTTTCCCGCTTGCGCGGCCCTCCTTCAAAGCTGACATACGACTTTGCAAGTCTGCGCCTGCACAACCAACGCTTCTACCGACCGTATATCCCGTCTCATCCGACATTATTCGCGCCGCACAATTCGTTCCAGGCGCCGCAATGGGCGAAAAAGGTCTCGTTGACACTATGTATTTGCGACAACGACAATATTTGCACTGAAATTGACTTCGCATCTGTAATGCCAGCCACGACCATGTTCCATCGTGCATTTGGACGCTTCGACCACGCTTGGGACACGCGTTCTTCCTTTCCAATCGTTTTAGACCCAAATTATTTATTTGTCAAGCTTATCATAATGCATGATTATGTATGGATGCGTAGTATAGTAGACAACAATGAAAATGAGTAATGAAGAAGAAGAAAAAAAAACGTGAGGACGGCTGGGGGAGAGTATTGGTAGTCTGATCACCATAGTATTACGTTGCCATGCGGCCAGAGAGCTACCCATGCCTCTGCAAACGGCCTGAAACTCTCAATCAACACCATCTTCACATAGTCCTTTGAACCCACGGCCGAGTTCCGACTGAACGACAACGAATTCGACGGAGTCCACCCGTGAACAAAAGTGCGTCCATTGGAGGCCTTTCGCAGGCAGCCCCTGAGCCATATTAATTGTAAGGAGTGAGAAGATGGTCCCGAAGCTCGAGGTAGGGTCGGTAGAGCCATACAACGAGGGATGGACGGTTTTTATCGTCGTCTTCGATGGAGTGACAAAGTCACGCGTGACCGCACGGGAAGGAAAAGGGCGGGCAGAGCGATTGGATTCAGCCACCACGGAGGTCATCATCGAGCCTGATCGAGGCGCCGGCCAGCATCCAACAACTAGTCATGGCCCACGAAAGGAAGATTTTGGGAACAGAGTTGTGGGACTGGGCGTGGCGGGAGTGCGCGGCAGCGCCAACCGCAAGAGCGTAAAGGCGCAAATGGAGTAGGATTGTGTTGGAACATGGGTATTGGGAGGCTTGTTGCGCAAGCTTTGGGCCTGAAGGCGAAGGGTTTGGAGAGTCCGTTCGGGGTTAATGAAAATGTTGTCCGGATTGGATGGGGACGGAAAGAGAGACGTGAAAGAACGGTTGTCGTGGAAGGAGATGCGGGTAAAGTCTTATCTCGAGGTGGTGGCTGTAATATACAAGAAGAACTGAGTTTGGGGCATCTGAGACGATTATTTCACGCACCCAAGCA
Source organism: Mycena indigotica (assembly GCF_014461135.1). Lineage (NCBI taxonomy): Eukaryota > Fungi > Basidiomycota > Agaricomycetes > Agaricales > Mycenaceae > Mycena > Mycena indigotica. The sequence continues at coordinate 2,801,216 of NW_023503011.1, read as the reverse complement.
GGTCCTGATTAGCTGGCGGAGATTACGAGGAATATTTGTCTTCTGGTTGGTCTGCCATCGAGCATGTGAGCGGCACAGATGTCCATTTTCCGCCTAGGCTCTTCAGACAAACCCACTACAGTCGTTGTCAGCCATACGGCGAGGGCGGATCCGTTGCGGCAGCTGCAAGCGTTGTCGTTGTCCACAGGCCAAGCAGGATGGTCGGTAATCGCTTGAATGTGAAAAGGAGGCGTGATGAATGCACTTCAAGTCGGAAGAATAGGAAGATCCTTGAAGGAAAACGGTCAGTGGGCATATTCAAGAGGAAAGTGGCGCTGCCACGTACAGGTAGCGGCCCCATTACAACTACCTTGCACAGTTCAGCAACAACTTGGATGAATGGTGGCATCGAGGCGATCTAGGAAGAGCCTTTAGCAGAGTATTTAGATTGACGAGGAAAACCCAAATACCATTCTTCCTTCCCCCAACGTGAGCCATTGCTCCTGTCGCTAGTTTCGAGACGATGAAAAGCGATTCTATGGACATCGAATGCGCGGGGGCATGGAGGAGAAGGAAAAGGCGTGTCACAGGAGAGTGACACGCCCTTCTGATGCATCCGCTGACGGTCGCTCGTATCAGAGAACTGAACGATATCTGCTGCACATAGAGTAAGAAGCTCAGCACTTCTGTGGGCGACAACCAACCGCTCATAGGAGCTTGGTTCTTGCCTGGGTGGACTTCCTATACAGCTTCCATGCATTTTTGCAGCGCTCTGGCGATGTTGTGGGTGTTGTGGCGTCGCTGACGCGTTTTACGCGCGACGTGGAGGGAAAATGGGTATCCCAACATGACTATGATGTCACTCGTCTCCCGAAGGGCGATTGGGGGCCGTCCCATGTGCTCCAGAACACTCCTGGGTTCTTTCGACTCTTGGTGGACACCTGGAAGTTTGTCATCGGCGAGCCAACTTTAGACGTGGGCTTGCTTCATGGATGCATATGCCTGTTTCCCCAGATCCTTGGGCCGAATTAGCTTGACGAAATGCTCGATGCTTGCGGTAGTGTCGACGCCTTTATTGGGCTCGTCAAAAAACATCTCGCTCTGGTGGAGGCTATCCCTTTCCAATCGCGTAGCGAGGGAAACTTGATTCTCTCCTGTCGTCCGCTGGAGCTGACTCTGCGAGTCAACCACTTGCTGATACGTGCCAACCCAGATGACGACAGCATCGCTATGACAGTTGCCAAAAGCTTAGTATCCCATCGCGTTTTTACTCAAGTGCTTCAAATACTAGATGCGCTCTTTCATCCCAAAAGCGCTAGTCGACGGCCGGAAAGCCGTGGCCACAGAATCTGGCGCTCTACTCTCCGCAGTGTCATTGGTGTCACGACTATCATCTTGGGCACTGGCCCTCGCGCTCTCCGAACAGCTCTCCAGCATGACATTCTCCCTCGAATCCTCCAAGCTGCATATTTCTTACCTGACACTGAGCTTGTAGAGTGGCTAACAGACCTCCTTGAAATCCAAATTCCTGCCGGCCTCTCCTACGAAACTATCCTTCCCCTCATTGACGAATCTGTTAATGCCGTCGAAGCATCCGGGCTGGGAGCCGCTCTGAAACGCGCAGATGTGACATTAGCTCAACTGTGGGACCGTCTCAAGGAAAACACGACTTATCATCGACAAATCCATCTGGCCTTCAAAAACAGATCCCTCGCCCCTCATTTCTCAGCTTGCGACAACCCACCTGTAATCTTTTTCTCATTGGATGCCGCTACAGCTTTTCATAAATCTCAGTGTAGCCGAATCGATGACCGCCAGAAATTCCGCCAGTGCTCCGCTTGTCGCACGCGTGTCTACTGCTCTCTCGCATGCCAGAAGGCAGACTGGCGCGAGGGCAACCACCGAACGACATGCGCTACAACCAAAGCTGAATACCTGAGTACTTGATTCGAGTTCTTGTCTTTCCCCTTGACTCACTACCCATGGATTCAGAGATGCGTGCCGTAGGGCTTGGTTTATATAGGGGTGTTTGTAAACCGGTTTATAAACACCCCTGTTTTATATGTTTATAAACAGCCTGGCTGGAAACCCCCTGTTTTATGGTTTTATATTAATAAGCACCCAAAAAGGAAAGAAGCTGGTAAACTCGACTTACTTTACACTAATATTGCTTCTATATACTGCTAGTAAGCTTACCATAGGTCTATTATAACATCTAGTCTCTTATCAAGTAGAATCTTGAACTACTTTTGGCTGATATTAGTCATAATCAGTACTAGTATTGAGGGCTGGGTTGTGACTACAAGTACTAACCATGCAGATTACTTATTATTGCTGTCAGTATCATTTTTAAGTCATATAGCCCTGACAGGGGGCTAGGGTGCTGTGAGTAATGCAAAAAGCATTACTCACACCGATTTCGAAACCGGTTTCGAAACACCCCCCGTTTCGAAACAGTTTCGAAACCGGCCGGCCGGGGGGGTCTGCTGACAGTCGGCAGCTGGGGACGGGCCCGGGTATGATAATTCCGAGGAGTATGCCATGGGCCAAGGCCAGCTGGTGGCCGAGACGGCTCCACTGCCGCGGGAACTCACCTGCTTGGCCTTCGGTAGGTGATCGCAGGTGATATTCTGAGGCGATCAAGCCCCAGCGGTCAGGCCCGGGCTGCCCGGAGGATCACGTGTCGGTTTCGAAACCGGGTCGGCTGGCCATCGATTTCAAAACTAACACATGTTTCGAAACCGGTTTTGAAACCGTTTCAAAACCACCATTACTCACAGCACCCTACAGGGGGCTTATCTTAAATCTTCTAATAACTTGAAGTAAACTGCATATGATATATATAACATAAACATATTATACTAACTTACAAGTAAGAGTTGATAGGCTCTAGCTCTCTCAAACCCCCTACAGGCTATGAAACTTACAGACATCAAGTTAAAAGGCCAAAATTTATCCCAGAAATTTCCAAAAAAGGAAATTTTGGTCTCTCTGGTCATATCAGCTCAGTTCATTTATAAAACCTAAAAACCGGTTTATAAACAGGGTTTCAGAGGCCATTTTTATTAAACCGTTTGATAACCTCCAAAATCTTTAAAAACTAAGCCCTAGCGCGCCGCCTTTTCGAAACGACAGCTCTCGCTGTTGCGGATGACACTGCTAATGTATTACATCGATACCGCGCCCACAATGCACTGCTATGGTGCGCTGCATCGTCTCCCGCCGCACACACCCAAGCCAGCGCCCGGCAAGGACCCTCGACCCGTACTCATCAACATTATCAACCTGCGGAAGGGCAAGCCGGAGCTCCAAGGCGTCCGGGTGGAGTCTGCACTCGCCGACCACAACCGCTCCGCGTTCAAATCGCTCATCGCCAATGCCGATGACTGGGTGAACCGCGCACAACGCAGCAACGGTCGCATGATACTGCAGCTCCTCAATGTCCCGATTGGGATTGATCACTACTTTTTGCTGTCCCTGCTGCGGATTAATATGTCGCAATTGGAAGATAGCGTGCTGCGCCTTGTGTGCTCGGAGTATGGGAATCAGCCGCCGAAAATTCTGGGAGAGAGCATGGTAGCGCTGATCAAGCAGTTTGCCACCCAGTGTAGACCATCGAACAGAGTGATATTCGTTCAGCAATAGAACCATTGCTCCTGAGCTTTGTTCTTCCCCACAGTTTAAGACTGTAGTGTACATATAATACTTGTCGCTAGTGAAAAGTATACAAACTTGAAGCTACTAGTATAATGACCGACCACAGACGTGTCGAGCTTGTATAACAGCAAACACAACTAACATATTTAAAGCAGAGGTCATCCGAGAGTATGGCTGGATGTAGCAGGTGAAGGAAACAAAACAAAAAGGCAAACGACAAAGGAAAACGAGTAGCTGGAGATACAGATGTGGAAGATAGCAAACGAGTAGGTAGCATTGAAAAATACTAGTAGCAAGAGAAAAGGAGGGGATGCGAATCATATCCGACTGTGAGTGACAAGGTTGTCGCGCTTAACAATACGAGGGAATCGAGGTTCACACTGGAGATGTGGACATGAGTCTGTGAGTGTGAAATCGGTGACAAGATTTGAGTTGTCTTGCCACGAAGTCAAGGCAGATGAAAGCGGTTGATGTTGTCGATATGGAGCAAGTAGCGAGTAGGAGGTTGTAGCTTGGGTTCATTGTCGTGAGGGTATTTGTTGACAAAGCTTGCATTAGCGGCAAAGCTCAGGGTCAGAGACGAGGCTGTCGTTGTCATTGTCGCCCTTTGTTATCGTTTCTGACGGTGTGGAAGGGTGGAATATCCCACAGGTAGTATTTTACATATCTCTTATTACTCATGTACTACTCCTATTCACCCTAGTATTTAGCTTAGCTGTAGATCATGATGACAGACACACTTTCTTACCCCGAGCCCTCTCAGTGTCCGCGCCAGTGCTTTCGAGTGTCCCACCGAGGACAAGTGCCAGTGTTCACATTCCATTCCTACTCGACATTTCAACTACTTTTCACTCCACGCCTACCCTCTTCTCCACTTCCTCTCCATCTCACATATTCCCCACAGCTGGACGACCTACGACCGATACTATGACGAACTCGGGGTCCCCGCTTGGACTCTAAAGCTCCGCACGAGTGTCAATATCCGCGGATGTTTGCACAGGTACCTGCAGGAAAACATCCGTGGGTTTGACATCCGCGGATACAGGTATCCGTTTCCCACGGATGCCAAGAGTACAGGTATGACTTTGGAAGATCATAGTATTTATTATCTTGTATATGTTTCAGTCACTACAGTCTTCCTATGTCCTATGGTGTCCATAGCAGTGTATTACTTGCTACTACATCCAATATAAGATGCTTATATTGTCCATATACCTTAGTATCCTGATTTTTTATATGAAATACCCGTGGATAACCCGTGCAGGTACCCGTATCCGTGAGTACAGGTACCCGTTTCCCACGGATGCTGCAAATGCAGGTATTGGTCTTGAAGCCCAAATTACCCGCAGGTAGAGTACAGGTATTTATCCGTGACACTCGTGAGAAGCCTTATTGGACTCATTGGCACTTCTTCAACGGGATGAAAGTTGGTGTCTTCTTTGTCCTCCGGAGCCGGCCTTGACCCAGGATACTGCGGTAACAACGACAAACAGCATGCCAGAACATGATTGCCTCCACTTCAAGTTTGACCGTTAGCTGTCGAGGGCGGCCAGAAGTTTCTTGTGTAGCTGGGCGGTAGATAACGCCCACAAAAAACGACTGCCCAAGCTCCTGAGTTCACAGAGTCCCCTCCGCTGACGCATATATCGGCCTTCGACGCAGAGACATCGTCTACGCCTCGCATATGACCGCAGGAGAAAACGCGCTCAACAGCGGTCTTCCCCCTCGAATAGCAAAGCTGAAAGAATTCGGTAGAAGGCCAATAGGACGGGGTACAAGGAGACATTCTCGTTAGAGCGATAGCTGCAGTGCTGGAGGAGATATGTCGCAGTCTTTGGGGGGGGTGGCGATGCGCACGTGACTTGCCAAATCCGGACAAAATGACGAGTGGGTTGGGTGGATGATGGAGGCATCGAGGGGGAGGCAGAGGAGCTGACGGCAAAGGAGAGGGTAGCGATGATGTCGTTGTTGTTGCTTTGGAGTGGGTATTGTTGTTCTTGTACCTAGAAGAATCAAGATGCTTTAGACGGAGACGCTGAAAAGTATGCACTACCTTCAAACGTATTTGTCAAGCGATAATGGGACAAGTTGCGTGTATCAAGGCCGGCCATCGTGGCTTCTTTGAAGGAGTGCAGGGTAAGAAGACGCCTGTGCTGTCTGGCCAGCGCGAGGAATGTGACGACGCCAACCCGCATAAATCCGCTGTCGGGCCAGCTTCAAAACTGCGAAGATAAAACGACTATCGAGGGGTGGATGTCCCATTAATGGGGGGAGAGTTTGAGTATTTTGCAAATGGGTGGAAGATGGGTGGTGAAAATCGGCCCCGTCAACTGTTTATCTTCTCTTGACAGTCAGCGATATTCGGGGCAGGTAACAAGTCCCGAGTCTTCTCTACTTGCGACGAAAAGTAGTCAAAGGAGACAAGAGCTTGTTGGGAGACTGTCAGCAACGAGGTTAAGCAGAAAGAGAGTGACTTCCGCGCACCAATCGTCAAACGCTGCCCCCGAAAACGTTGTGTCCCAACTTGCTGGAACTTCTCGGTCGTTGTTGTTAGCATAGGTGCTTTCGAGTTGTTACACAGTAGCGCGAGAGTACAGCTTTTCATTGCTATGCCAAAAGTCAGCGATAAATCCAAGTCAGGGCACGTGAAGGCACACATTGCTCCGTTTGCCGACATCTCAGGAGCTGTCTGAGTTCGTGCGCGAAAATGGCGCACGAGGAAGTAGAGGGCTTGACAAGTTTGAGGCCAGCGGGATCATCGAGGTCGGGAAACAAGAAGCCGGTGTGTGTGACAAGCACTCGTATTTCTCCACAATCTCGGACCACCAATTTTGTGCAAATTTTGATGTGTGACGAAAAATCGGGCCGTGGCCAACTATTTTGAAAACAGTTGTAACCAGAGTTTCAGCTCTTGTTCTCCTCAAGACTCTCCCTCCAATGTCAGGGGAACCCCCGCTTCGGCCTCCTTCGGACCCTCCGAACGCATCCGAGGCGCATCCGACCGGCTTACAGCAGAAGAAACTCTCTACAGAATTAACCGGTCAAGATTGCCAGGTTTGGCACTGATTCAGGCTCGGAGTACGAGTCCGTACCCCCCTCATCACCGCCCCTGCCACTTGACCCCTCCTCCTCTGCTCTTGTCGTCTTTACGCCCGCTATGTCTACCGGAGCTGCTCCGGATGCTGACGCGCGCATGGACGCACTTGAGGCGAAACTAGACAACCTCACCAATATCCTCACCCACCTTGCTTCCCAGGCTTCCACTGCCGCACCACCTTTGGCAGCTCCCGAACCGCCTTCGGCATCTCCGAATGCCCCCGACGCGGATGCGTTATTTGGTGACATTACTGTCGCCTCAAAACTGGTCTTACGGCCAAACCCCCCGTTTGCATTTAACGGAGATCGCAAACGTGGCCGCGCCTTCCTATACGCGGTCAAGACCTACGCCCGGCTTGCCCCGGAGGCCTTCGTGGTCAACGGAGAGCCGAGCAAAGAAAATGCCGTCCGCTACGCCATGTCCTATATGGCGGAGGGACCTGCCCAGCAGTGGGCAGAGCGTCATGGAAGCAAAACCCCGTTCCCCTTCCCTCGGTGGAACCTATTCCTCTCTGAGTTTCGCCTTCGGTTCATTGAAGAGAACGAGCAAGACCTCGCGCTCGCCAAGTTGGAAGGCGCGGGTTATCACATGGGAACGCGGGATGTCTACGGATACACCGACGACTTTGAGGACCTAATGGACCTCGCCAGATTCGAGGACGCATTGGTTAAGGTGACCAAGTACCGCCATGGACTTGACCCCCTGATCAACAATGGCATCACGTCCTCGAACGACCCCCCAGACCTCCGTGACTATCTGGGCTGGCGCACTCGGGCTTTCCGCCAATACGAAGCCTTGGTGCGGGCGAAGCTCATCAAAGGGACCACCCCGCGGACGCCTTCGGGGGCTCCGCGTGGCGCATTCCCTATCGCCCGTTCGGCAACTCCGTTCCCCATCCGCCCGGTGGCCGCACCTGCGCCACCCGCGGCCCGCGCCCCCGTCTCGGTACCTCCGGCTCCCGTCCCGATGGAGCTGGATCGTACTAGGGCTCGGGGTGCCCCTCGTCGAGCCTGCTTCAGATGTGGCGACCCCAACCACTTGGCTCGGGATTGTCCGCTCCCCGCCGATGTTCGCCATATGGACATCCTTGACGAGGTAATCCAGCAACTTGGCGACGAAATGCTGGGAGAGCTGCTTGCGCGGTTGTCCGATACCGCAGCCTTAACGGAGGCACAGGTTTTCGGAGGCTCCGGCAGAGGATTTTGTCCCCCGCGACGAGTGACTGGTGTGCCCTCATTCGCGTCCATAAATCGTTTCACTTGTTTGTATGATGAATCAACTCCCTTGCCCTACAACGAGCCTGAAACGAAAGACGCACCCCCTGCCCCCTCCGAAGCCCCCGTTCGGATTCGCCGACTTGCCTGGGAGAAAAAGTTACCTGGCAGCTATACCATCTCTGCCGCTCCTGGGGTTAACTCGCTCCACCTTCCTCTCAAACTTGACTCCACTGCGAACGCGCTCAAGCTCTCCCTCTCAGGTCTGGTCGACTGCGGAGCCACTTCGGACTTTATCGACACAGAATACGTCAACCGAAACAACTGCCAGTCCGAAATCTCTCAGTACCCATACCAGTCTACAATGTCGACGGCACCCCCAATGATGCTGGGTCTATTCGCCAAATCGCGGACCTCGTTCTACGGTACAACGGACACTCCGAACGCGTTCAGCTGGCTGTAACCCACCTTGGGAAACAGGATTTGATACTCGGATACTCCTGGCTCAAGAAACACAACCCCGAGATCAACTGGGAAACGAAAGAGGTGAAAATGAGTCGATGCCCCCGAAGCTGCTCCACTTGCCGCGACGAGGAACGGACCGAGCGCGCTGAGGTTCAGCGCCTCCGACTCCTCAAATTGTGTTTGCTCTCAGGCGCCTTCCCCACTGTTTGCGTTATCGATATTGCCGGTCCAGACGATGCTGACGACGAACTCGGAGCTACTCCGGACCCTCCGAGTCCCTCGCCAGGCCTCGACGACGACGCCTTGCAGAGGCCTTCGCCCGTAACTCGGCCCCCCCGCCTTCGGAAATTCCGGACTGGGCCAAGGAGTTCCAAGACGTCTTTGACAAGGAGTCCTTCGACACGTTACCAGAGCGGAGGGCTTGGGACCACGCTATCGAACTCGTTCCCGACGCAAAGCCCGCTAATTGCAAGGTGTATCCGATCTCCCCCCTTGAACAGCGCGAACTTGACGAGTTCATCGAGGAGGGACTTGCTACCGGCCGTATCCGCCCTTCGAAATCTCCGATGGCCTCCCCCGTCTTCTTCGTTAAGAAAAAGGACGGAGGACTTCGGTTTGTCCAGGACTACCGCGCCCTTAATGCAATGACAATTAAGAACCGGTACCCCCTCCCGTTGATTAATGACCTTATCAACAGGCTCAAGGGTGCCCGTTATTTCACTAAACTCGATGTTCGTTGGGGCTTCAATAACGTCCGGATTAAAGAAGGAGACGAGTGGAAAGGTGGCCTTTCGGACTAACCGAGGGTTGTTTGAACCTTTGGTGATGTATTTTGGCCTGACGAACTCCCCCGCGACTTTCCAGACGATGATGAATGACATTTTCCAGGATCTCATTCTTTCAGGAGACGTTATGATCTACCTCGACGATATCCTTATCGCACATTCGGACCTCCGTAAGCACCGCGAGATCATCCGCGAAGTCCTTCGGAGACTCCAAATGCACAAGCTGTACCTTCGCAAGGAGAAGTGCGACTTCGAGAAATCATCGATCGAGTACCTGGGGGTTATCATCTCTCACAACCACGTCGAAATGGATCCCGTTAAGGTCGCCGGAGTCTCCGCATGGCCTCCGCCCGAAAACAAGAAGGACGTCCAGCAGTTTCTGGGGTTTGCTAATTTCTACCGCAGGTTCATTCGGGATTTCTCGGCCCTCGCGCAGCCTCTCTTTGCGCTCACCAAGAAAGACCAGAAATGGACCTGGGGAGACGCCGAAGCCGCCGCCTTTCAAGCTATCAAAGACGCGGTCGTCTCAGAGCCCGTCTTAGCGATCCCGGACGACTCTCGGCCTTTCCGACTTGAAGCAGACAGCTCAGATTATGCGACGGGGGCGGTTCTTTCACAACAATCCTCCCCGGACGGGAAGTGGCACCCTGTAGCGTTCTATTCCAAAAGCTTAAATGATGTCCAGCGCAACTACGAGATTCACGACAAGGAGATGCTCGCGATCATCCGCGCACTCAAGGAGTATCGGCATTTCCTCGAGGGCGCCGCACATCCGGTCGAGATCTGGACTGACCATAAGAATTTGGAGTATTTCCGAAAGGCACAGCACCTTAACCGTCGGCAAGCCCGATGGTCGTTTTACCTTTCTATGTTTGACTTCACGCTACACCACGTCCCAGGTCGCCAGATGGGCCGCCCCGATGCTCTCTCCCGCCAGCCTGACCACGGCATCTCTGAAGACAACTCGGACGTCACCCTCTTGCGCCCTGAGCTTTTCCACGTTCGCGCGCTCGAGGCCGTCACTGTCTCTGGGCCGGGGTCCGAACTTGTCCGCGACATCAAGGAAGCGCTATCCGGTGAGCCTGACCTAGAGGAACCCGTTGCGCTTGCGGCCCGGCAACTCTTGAAGGTCCGAGGTCAAGTTCGGGGCCCCCGCTCATCACGTTCGGACGAGTGGGCCGTCTCGGGCGATCTCTTGTACTTCCGTGGCAAGGTCGTGGTCCCCAAAGACAAGGACCTAAGGAGGCGCATCATCGAGCTCTGCCACGACACGCCGGTCGCCGGACACGCCGGTCGGTTCAAAACCCTAGAGCTGGTTTCGCGCAACTACTGGTGGCCACAGATGTCCCGTCATATCGGACGCTACTTCGCGACCTGCGACTTGTGCTGCCGCACGAAGGCCCTCCGAAGGCTCCCGCATGGAGAGCTACACCCGACCGAAGTCCCCCCCCGAACGCTGGCACACCGTCACAGTGGACTTCATTGTCGAGCTCCCCGAGGCTCATGGGTACGACGCGGTCATGGTAGTCGTCGACGCTCTTGGCAAACGCGCTCACTTCACTGAGTGCCATACGACAATAGATGCGGTCGGAGCCGCCCGGTTGTACTATCGGAATGTCTGGAGGAACCACGGAACCCCCGAGAAGTACATTTCGGACCGTGGTTCGCAGTTCATCGCTGACTTCACGCGCGAACTCTGGCGCTTAATTGGCGTCAAACCGGCCACCTCTACGGCTTACCACCCGCAAACCGACGGACAAACCGAACATGTTAACCAAGAGCTCGAGCAGTACATCCGGATCTTCACCAACTACCAACAAGACGACTGGGACGAGCTTATCCCTGCCGCTGAGTTCGCCTATAACAACCACGTTCACTCCTCCACTCAACAGGTACCCTTTATGACGGACACTGGTCGGCTCCCCCGAATGGGTTTCGAGCCAGGCGCCCGCTCAGAGTTGGAGTCGGTGAACGAGTTTCGCGATCGGATAGCTAACGGCGTCTCCGAGGCAAAGGCCGCGCTTGTTAAAGCCAAAGACGAGTATAAACGGTACTACGATCGGAAACGTTCGGACGCTCCGAATATTCAAGTTGGTGATAAGGTTTGGTTGGACGCCTCTGACATTAGAACGACTCGGCCCTCCGAGAAGTTCTCCCACAAGCGCCTCGGACCGTTCAAGGTGCTCGCAGAGGTTAGCAAAGGTGCCTACAAGCTCGACCTCCCCCCGCGTTACTCCAAGCTCCACCCCGTCTTCCCCGTTGTTAAGCTCGAGCCCGCTCAGGACGACCCCTTCAATGGACGACCCGGCTACGACGAACCGCCCCCCGAGCTAGAGGACGGAGTCCCCGAATGGGAAGTCGAGGAAATCTTGGATGCCAGGATAAGGTATAAGCGTCTTCACTATTTCGTCAGGTGGAAAGGCTACGACGCTTCACACGACTCGTGGGTTCGGTTCGACCGTGTCTTTGCGCCAGACAAGATTGCGGACTTCTATCGGAGGTACCCGGGTAAACCACGGCACATCGCCTCAGCGACCTTCGACTCCTTGCCCTTTCGAACTATGTGTCGGGACGCCGCATTCAAAGGGGGGGGGTGATGTCAGGGGAACCCCCGCTTCGGCCTCCTTCGGACCCTCCGAACGCATCCGAGGCGCATCCGACCGGCGCCCCCTCGGACGCTCCGACCCACCCCGACCATCGTCCACGGCCTCCTTCGCCCGCACAATCACCGATCCGTCAAGACCCTCCCAACGATCGCCTTGGGACAGAGCCTGCGACACCGCTCAGGCCTTCTGTGCTCTACGTCGGCAGTTACGGACGACCAGTATATAGTTGGCGCCCTAGCAGGCGGACCCTTAGAGTTTCTTCTCTTTGGATCCTCCCCTGCTAGGTCAGTCCCTCCGTGTATTTCCCGTAGCTTTTATTCACGCTTTGGATCCTCCCCTGCTAGGCTTTCGTTGGAGTCTCCAGGGTTGCCCTTACATCCAATCGTTATACTATCTTCATCGGCAACCCCTACTGCGCCAGCACAATGAACACGTATCCGAGCTCATCCCTTTCCTGTTTTGCGGGTGTAACAGTTGCATGTCGAGGAGAAGTTATCGTAACCTCACTGGGCTCGGATGTTTGTCGCTGAACCAATCCACCCCCATCTTCGTTGGAAAGTTCTCGCATGGGGGCCGCTACTGCTATGAGCCTCCATGAATTGCAGACGACGACTTTGGGCTAGGGAGGCTGAATGGGCGGGGGAGTGGGTTTCGACAAAGGATGAGATGAAGAGGAAAAGAGTCGGTGTGGATGTGAAGTGCTTCGCATCAGCAAAGCAAAGGCTATGAGGAACAACGATGTGCGCCTCTGTGTTCCCGCTCCTTCCTGCCTTGCATCTGGCACCAGCCCCGTCGCGTCTTTCTGCTTCAATAGCACCATTCCCGCCTTCTTCAATTCATACCACTTGTCCTGTTTATATCTCGAGCTCTCCAAGGTCTATAGCACGAGCTTACCCAGCTCCGCACGTAAGTGCACCACCTCCAACTGGCGGTAGTTTTTTTGGGATTGACCCAGTACGCGCTGCCGAGCACCCGTCATCCCGCCATTAATCGCGACACCCTCCCCGACATACCTTACTATCCCTCCCTTCGATGACTGGGTGGGCCCCGGCGAAACCCCTTCCTTCCGACTCGACACACGTACACAACTTTTCCCAGCCCGGCCAGGCTGGTGGGAGATCACGACATGAGCCATCCACAAACTTGAAAGCGCTTTTGCGACTCTTGGGCCTACCACGGCCTGGGAGACTACCGAAATCCATGCCCCTCGCCCGGACTTGTTTGCTCTCGGCGGCGCAGTGGTGTCATATGGCGCTGTCAACGGGCGGGTGTTGTGAGGTGCACCTGCTGCAGCGTTGTTGCCCACCGAGTACCGATATCAGTAGTAGCCCCTGCGGCTACTATGATTGCATGAGCCACATTAGTCACGTAGTATGCCACTATATGCTCTTGATTTGTATATGCAGAAATGAACTACTCAGGCTTCTTGACATTGTTTGTAAGATCCTATTCTTCTGATAGGTTCTGAGTGAAAAGGCTCGAGACGATGGCAACCTGAAACTTGATCTGAGACGTGAGGTTTGTTGATGTATCATGTCTTCTCTTTCACCATAGCGAAACAAGCTTAAGATATGTAAATAGCCTATTCGAGGAGGACCAAGGGGGAAGCGTGATGGCATCAATGCACATGACGCCGGTCGGTCGGTCCCCCCAGCAGGCCTTAAACCTTTTTTATAGTGAATTTTTTCAAGTATTAGACATTAATCAATAAGTGTAAGAAGATGTTCCCATAGGTTCTCAGTGCAATATGAGGCTGCACATACAATTCTCTGCATCTCATCAATGAACTTCCATATTTGGTGAGTATTGTCACATTTGTGACCTGGTACATCTCAAGTTCACATATCTGGGTTCTGAACTGTGGACACAAGTCCAATGCTTTTGTAAGGGCAACCCCGGAGGCCTGAGATCAAGGTCCTAGCAGGGGAGGATCCAAAGCGTGAACATTGGTAAGCGAATACAAATGAAGCTGACCTAGCAGGGGAGGATCCAAAGAGAAGAAACTCTAAGGGTCCGCCTGCTAGGTAGCTGACTATATACTGCTTGTCCGTAGCTGCCGCTGTCGGGCACAGAAGGCTTGGGCGGCGTCGCAGGCGAGGTCCCAGGGCGACCGTCGGGAGGGCGTTGACGGATCGGTGATTGTGCGGGCGAGATGGAGGGCCGGACCGGAGACGGAACCGGAGTCGGACCGGAATCGGAGGCGTCTCCGAGGGGCCGAAAGGGAGGTTCCCCTGACATCACCCCCCCCTTTGAATGCGGCGTCCCCGACGATAGACCGGAACGGAATCGAGTCGAAGGTCGCGGAGGCGATGTGTCGTGGGCTTGCCAGGGTACTTACGATAGAACTCCGCAATTTTCTCCGGGCGAAGACGCGGTCGAAGCGGACCCATTGGTCGTGCGATGCGTCGTAGCCTTTCCATCTGACGAAGTAGTTCAGCCGCTTATACCTCACCCTTGCGTCCAGGATTTCCTCTACTTCCCACTCCGGGACTCCGTCCTCGAGGTCCGGAGGGGGCTGGTCGTAGCCGGGGCGTCCGTCGAAGGGGTCGTCCTGAGCGAGCTCGAGCTTGACGACGGGGAAGACCGGGTGGAGCTTCGAGTAGCGCGGAGGGAGGTCGAGCTTGTAGGCACCTTTGCTGATCTCCTGACTATCTTGAACGGCCCAAGGCGGCGATGGGAGAACTTTTCCGAGGGGCGAGTCGTCCTGATGTCAGAGGCATCCAGCCAAACACGGTCGCCAACCTTAAACTCCGGAGACGGAGTCCGTCTCCGGTCGTAGTAGCGCTTGTACTCCTCTTTGGCCTTAGTGAGCGCGGCCTTGGCTTCAGCAACACCAGTGGCGATCCGGTCGCGGAACTCGTTCACTGACTCCATGGCGGAACGGACTCCGGGTTCGAAGCCCATGCGCGGGAGCCGTCCCGTGTCCGTCATGAAGGGGACCTGCTGCGTGGAGGAGTGAACGTGGTTGTTGTAGGCGAACTCCGCGGCCGGAATCAGCTCATCCCAGTCGTCCTGCTGGTAGTTGGTGAAGATCCGCAAGTACTGCTCCAGCTCCTGGTTGACGCGCTCTGTCTGACTGTCTGTCTGCGGGTGGTACGCGGTGGACGTGGCGGGCTTGATGCCGATTAGACGCCAAAGTTCTCGGGTGAAGTCCGCGATGAACTGCGAGCCGCGGTCGGAGACGTACTTCTCCGGAGTCCCATGGTGCCGCCAGACATTCCGGTAGTAGAGGCGGGCTGCCCCTACTGCATCGACCGTCGTATGACACTCTGAGAAGTGGGCGCGCTTTCCGAGGGTGTCAACGACGACCATGATCGCGTCGTACCCATGGGCTTCGGGAAGCTCTACGATGAAGTCGACGGAGACGGTATGCCAGCGTTCCGGAGGCGTTTCCGTGGGGTGCAGTTCTCCGTGGGGCAGTCTCCGGAGTGCCTTGGTGCGACAGCACAAGTCACAGGTCGCAACATACCGGCCGATATGGCGAGACATCTGAGGCCACCAGTAGTTCCGGGAGACCAACTCCAGGGTCTTGAAACGACCTGCGTGTCCGGCGACTCGGGTGTCATGGCAGAGCTCGATGATGCGTCTCCGGAGGTCCTTGTCCTTTGGTACGACGATCTTTCCTCGGAAATGGAGAAGACCGCCGGAGACGGCCCACTCGTCAGAACGTGAGGAGCGGGGGCCTCGAGCTTGACCTTGAACCTTAAGAAGTTGCCGGGCCGCTAGTGCGACGGGCTCCTCCAGGTCAGGCTCACCGGAGAGGGCATCACGGATATCACGGAGGAGTTCAGAGCCGGGACCGGAAACGGAAACGCCCTCGAGTGCGCGGACGTGGAAGAGTTCAGGCCGCAGAAGGACGACGTCGGAGTTGTCGGAATCGACTCCGTGGTCGGGTCTCCGGGAGAGGGCGTCAGGCCGACCCATATCGCGGCCAGGTTTGTGGTGCAGCGTGAAGTCGAACCGGGAGAGGTACAGAGACCACCGGGCCTGTCTCCGGTTGAGGTGTTGCGTCTTCCTGAAGTACTCCAAATTCTTATGGTCAGTCCAAATCTCGACAGGGTGCGCGGCGCCCTCGAGGAAGTGTCTATATTCCTCGAGTGCGCGGATGATCGCGAGCATCTCCTTGTCGTGGATTTCGTAGTTGCGCTGGACATCATTTAAGCTTTTGGAATAGAATGCTACAGGGTGCCACTTCCCGTCCGGGGCGGATTGTGAAAGAACCGCCCCGTCGCATAATCAGAGCTGTCCGCCTCGAGTCGGAAAGGCCGTGTGTCGTCCGGAATCGCCAGGACCGGTTCCGAGGTGACCGCGTCCTTGATCGCTTGGAACGCGGAGGCCTCCGCGTCGCCCCAAGTCCATTGCTGGTCCTTCTTGGTGAGCACGAAAAGAGGGCGCGCAAGGGTCGAGAAGTCCCGAATGAACCTGCGGTAGAAGTTAGCGAACCCGAGGAACTGCTGAATGTCCTTCTTGTTTTCCGGAGTCGGCCAAGCGGAGACGCCTGCGACCTTGACGGGGTCCATTTCGACGTGGTTGTGGGAGATGATGACTCCGAGGTACTCGATTGACGATTTTTCGAAGTCGCACTTCTCCGCTCGGAGGTACAACTTGTGCTCTCGGAGTCGCCGCAAGACCTCCTGAACAATCTGCCGGTGTTTCCGGAGGTCGGAATGGGCGATCAAGATGTCGTCAAGGTAGATCATGACGTCTCCGGAGAGGATGAGGTCCTGAAAAATGTCATTCATCATCGTTTGGAACGTCGCGGGAGAGTTTGTCAGGCCGAAATACATCACCAAGGGCTCGAACAGGCCTCGGTTAGTCCGGAAAGCCGCTTTCCACTCGTCACCTTCCTTGATCCGGACGTTGTTGAAGCCCCAACGGACGTCGAGTTTGGTGAAGTAACGAGCGCCTTTGAGCCGGTTGATGAGGTCGTTGATCAGCGGAAGGGGGTACCGGTTTTTGACAGTCATTGCATTGAGAGCACGGTAGTCCTGGACGAAGCGGAGTCCGCCGTCCTTCTTCTTGACGAAGAAGACCGGAGACGCCATCGGAGACTTGGAGGGGCGAATCCGGCCCGTCGAAAGCCCTTCCTCGATGAACGCGTCGAGCTCGCGTTGCTCGAGGGGCGAGATGGGGTACACCTTGCAGTTGGTGGGCTTAGCGTCGGGGACGAGTTCAATGGCGTGGTCCCAGGCTCTCCGCTCCGGTAGCGTGTCGAAGGACTCCTTGTTGAAGACGTCCTGGAACTCCTTAGCCCAGTCCGGGATCTCGGAGGGCGGAGGGGCGGAGTTCCTGGCGAAGGCTTCGGCCAGGCGTTGCGAGACAGTACTGCCAGCGCGTATCTCCTCCGAGGGGCGGAACGAGGTGTAGAAGATGCGGTCACCATCTTCAAGCTGACCATCGTCATCGTCGTCGTCGGAGTCCGGCGTCAGATCAGGCAGGCCGGAGTCGTCACCGGAGACGGAGTCGTCTCCGTCATCAGACCCAGAAAGGTCCATGGCGCAGACCGAGGGGAACGGGCCGGAGCGGAGACGCTTCTGAAGCGACCGGAGTCGCCGCAACTCGGTCCGTTCGACCCGCTCTTCCTCACGGCAGGTCGAGCAATTGCGGGGGGCACCGTGTCATCTTGACCTCCTTGGTTTCCCAATTGATCTCTGGGTTATGTTTCCGCAACCAGGAATACCCCAGGATGAGGTCTTGCTTGCCAAGATGGGTGACGGCCAGCTGAACTCGTTCGGCATGGCCCTTGTAGCGCAGGACCAAGTCCGCGATCTGTTTGATGGAGCCAGCGTCATTGGGGGTGCCATCGACATTGAAAACCGGAATCGGCTGATCGAGGGTGCGGACCGGAATGCCATTCCGAGCAACATAGTTCGTGTCAATGAAGTCGGAGGTGGCACCACAGTCGACAAGCCCAGAGAGTGAGAGCTTCAGCGCCTGGTGGTGGACTCGAGCTCTAACGGGAGGTGGAGGGAGTTCGCCCCAGGGGCAGCGGCAACGGTGTACTGCTTGGGCAGTTTCTTTTCCCAGGCAGTGAGGCGGCGGAGGACGATGACCGGAGTCGCGGGCGGAGTCGGAGACGGAGTCGAGGCGGGGGGCAGGAGAGGGTGTGTCTTTCGTTTCGGGCTCATTGTAGGGCAAGGAACTGCATTCATCATACAAAGAGGCAAAACGATTTATAGACGCGAACGAGGGCACACCAGTCACTCGTCGCGGGGACAAAATCCTCTCCGGCCATCGACTCCGCTGCCGTCTCCGGCAGGGCAGCTGTGTCCGTGTAGCGGGCGATCAACTCCGCTAACATCTCGTCACCGAGTTGTTGGATCACCTCGTCGAGGATGTCCATTGAGCGGACATCGGCGGGGAGGGGGCAATCCCGGGCGAGATGGTTTGGGTCGCCGCACCTGAAGCAGGCGCGACGAGGGGCACCCCGAGCCCTGGTGCGATCCAACTCCATAGGGACGGGAGCTGGAGGCGCCGGAGCGGGGGCGCGGGCCGCGGGTGGCACGACCGGAGCCACCGGGCGGAAAGGGGCCGGAGCCGGGATGCGGTTGACCGGAAACGGAGTCCGAATCAAACCGCCAGGCGTCTTGGGGGCGGCTGACTTGATCAGCTTGGCCCGGACCAGGGCCTCGTATTGACGGAAGGCCCGGGTGCGCCAGCTAAGGTAGTCCCGGAGGTCCGGGGGGTCGTTCGAGGACGTGATTCCGTTGTTGATCAGGGGGTCAAGTCCGTGGCGGAACTTGGTCACCTTGACCAACGCGTCTTCAATCCGGCGAGGTCCATCAGGTCCTCGAAGTCGCCGGTGTACTGGTAGACATCCTTTGTGCCCATGTGATAGGCGGAAGTCTCCAGTTTGGAGAGAGCATGATCTTGCTCGTTCTCCTCGACGAACCGGAGTCGAAACTGGAACGAACGAGCCCCAGGACGGAAACGGAAACGGGGCTTTGCTTCCGTGGCGCTCCGCCCATTGCTGAGCGGGTCCTTCTGCCATAAACGACATGGCATAGCGGACGGCCTTTTCCTCACTCGCCTCTCCGTTGACCACGAAGGCCTCAGGGGCAAGGCGGGCGTAGGTGCGGACCGCGTAGAGGAACGCGCGGGCCGCGTTTCCGGTCGCCGTTGAAGGTGAACGGGGGGTTTGGTCGCAAGACCAATTTTGAGGCGAGGTTGATGTCGCCAAAAAGGGCTTCGGAGTCGCCCTGGACCGGAGTCGGAGTCGGAATCGACGTCTCCGGCGATGGTGTTTGGGGTCCGCCAGCATTATTAGCGGCGGCAGCGGCAGCGGAAGCCTGGTTGGTAAGTAAAGCAAGGGCCTCAGTTAGGCTATCGATTTTCGCCTCGAGTGAGTCCAGCCAGGCGTCTGCGGTAGGAGTGACTCCGGACGGCATGACGGGTGCGGGGACCACAGGAGTAGAGGAGGAGGGGACAAGTGGCAGGGGCGGTGACGAGGGCGGAACGGACTCGTACTCCGAGCCTGAGTCAGCGCCGAACCTGGCAATCTTGTCCGGTTGATCCCGTAGAGAGTTTCTTCTGCTGTAAGGGCAACCCCGGAGGCCTGAGATCAAGGTCCTAGCAGGGGAGGATCCAAAGCGTGAACATTGGTAAGCGAATACAAATGAAGCTGACCTAGCAGGGGAGGATCCAAAGAGAAGAAACTCTAAGGGTCCGCCTGCTAGGTAGCTGACTATATACTGCTTGTCCGTAGCTGCCGCTGTCGGGCACAGAAGGCTTGGGCGGCGTCGCAGGCGAGGTCCCAGGGCGACCGTCGGGAGGGCGTTGACGGATCGGTGATTGTGCAGGCGAGATGGAGGGCCGGACCGGAGACGGAACCGGAGTCGGACCGGAATCGGAGGCGTCTCCGAGGGGCCGAAAGGGAGGTTCCCCTGACAGCTTTCTTTCCTTATAGCAACCGTGATGAGTGGCTAGACATAGTCCAATAGTTTGTGAGCATTATTTCCAGATGAGTCAATCACATGATTCTGTGAAATAGCTGCCTAAATAGGCAACTGTCACGCATGTCACGGTCGGTTGGTCCAGCTGGGAGCCCTTAAATTTTTTTTAGTGCGTATGTTCCTTAATTTATTTTTTCCCTCCCCCTTGAGGAGGACCCTTGTATTACGAGTATCCGCATATCGTTCCTTCTCATCTAAGTTAACTTTCGTGGCAGATCCGTTGCAGATCTGCGTTCCATATATGGCAGGTGTCTGCCCAAATTTAGACACCCGCTCCTCGATCATGATGCGACGTGGCTTTGATTCAGGTGATGATATTCGGGACACAGTCTTTTATATGATTGAGTAGATAGACAAAAGCGATACTAAAAGAGTGTATGAATATATGAGAGTTGAAGAGAATCAGGGAAAGTGAGTATTTTTGGAAGCAGTGCCATGTCCCAGCGTTCAATAAACCTCGTCCACATCCAATTTGCTCAGCTCCATAAGTCGACGATGAATCTCGGGAAATGCAGTCTCGAGCTCCGCCTTAGAAGGGAACTCAATCCCCTCCGGAAGGAGCTCCAACAACCGCAGCAACCCGTCTGCGAGCTCGTTACTTGTTGACCATAAATGGACCTCCATCCTGTTGGCATACCCCGGGCAGAGGACCACATGACAGCCCGTTCGGAGCCTCTCACCCCAGTCGTATGCGCGGAAGCGGCAGCCCTCCAACTCCGGGGCGGAAAGCGGGACAACGGCAATCGTAAGCGGCGCCTCCGCAGTCCTAAGGCGGTAGTCGAACACGGTGACAAACCGCGTCTGCGGCCCGCGCTCGTACATGAACTGGAGCTGATTCTGCAGGATGCCGAGTTTGTTGCGCTGGTAGTCGCTGAAGACAATATATCGAATGAAGCGCGATTGTCGAGTGTCGAGCTGGTCGATCGGGAGAGCCGTGGTTTTGCACAGGCCGCGATTAGTGCTGTCCAATTATGATTATGAATACGAAATTTTCATAATTTATTCATATTCATAATATATTCTCTCTGCTGGAGCATATTATAATTGTATTCATATTCATAATCATAATTGGGCTCAGAATATGAATATATTATGAATATATTCAATTATATTCAAGCTTCACAAGTCTGCACATAGTGCATATAATCCACCTTATCTCATGGTTTATTGAACCACTCCTTGGTTATGGTTGTTTCTGTGGCCAATTTTGCAGTCATTGAGGCATGCATATCTGTCATCCTATGCTTGATGCTGGAGTCTGGAGACCAGGTGCCCTACAGAGATGCTCTTTGCAGCCATAACCAGGATTGGTAACATAGCCTGGATATTCTACAACAAGATATTAAGCTGAACAAAACTCTAGCCTAGGTCAAGTATGATACCTTCACCAGCGAAGAGTATCATCAAAGTCCAGGGTAGCAATATAAAGGTCAACTTCAGCCTTCTGTCAGGGCTGGATATGGATATTGTCCGGCCTGATTTACTGCCAAAAGCCATTGATATGGTAAAGACTGAGTTTGAAGATGTTGCTACTGCTGCTAGTAGCCTGCTACAGAGCTAGTACCTCTGGCTGAAGGGCTTGCTGGTGTATTTGAATATAATTAATTATGGCCAAGGTATAATATATTATATTCATAATATATTCATATTCATAATCACTCATATTCAATGGGTCTGAATATGCAAAGGGCATAATATAATCATATTTATTCGAATATATTCAAAATATATTCTAGCATAATATAATTGTGGACAGCACTAGCCGCGATGCCCGCGTTTCCAGCCCGCGTTTTGGCAGGCCCTGTCGCAATAGACGGCGAACGCGCAGCCCGCGCAGCGCTTGAACTCGGCCAACGGTTGGATGTTTTTGCACTGTCAAATCAGGTCAGCTTTGAGTGAAATTGAAAAGGAACACAGCTTACATCAGGATTATGGCACATTTGTCGATGCACCCACTGAGGCGACCGATAAAACGCAAAGCTGGTAGCTGTCTGCTGGAACAACAGTAAAAGCGAGTCCCAAGCTTCGTGTATCTCCTTGTCGGCGCGCATTTCCCTAGTCCGCGCCCAAGGGATTGACAGATTAGCGCACCGAGAGGCAACGTCCCGATGGATCAGCGCAGCAGGGATGATGTCACGCAAAAGGTGGAGAAAGAAGTTGCGTGGAATCAAGTCCGCGCCGCGGTTGGTGAGGATCGTAGCGAGGATCGACATTACACTATCAAGCGCCCGCGGGAAGGTATCGGTCCACAAATTTCGCATTGAGCAGCAAAATGAGCAGTTTGAGAGCGTCCCCCATAACGTCTGTGTAGTTAAGGTCATTCACTGGACCAAGGATTTTAAGTATGGCGGGTAGAACGCCTGCCTCCAGGAGCGCCTCAGCATGGTCAGACGCAGCCGCGAGTGACGCTAAAATGAGGAGGGAACGGAGATGTGGTGGCACAGGCATAACATGGCAGTCGCAACGCTCTGGAAATTTCAACCCGCCCACAATGAGCGACATGAGATCACGATTTCCGTTGGGAAGGTCAGCGGAAAGCTCGTCCAGAACGGCAGGAGTTGGCGGGTAAGATGCGATGATAATATGAAGCATAACAAAAGCGCCCGGGCCACCAGCCTCATGGATCGAGAGGGTCTTCATCCTGTCCCACACTCGCCCACAAAAGGCAAGCACACCAGGCGTATCGCACAGCGCAGGAATGGGCTCGCTTCCGTTCGCCGCGGGAACAAATTGTAGGGGCCCAATAAGCACAGTGAAGATTGGGTGTTCCGCGGGTACAGCCTGGGGGTGGTAGATGACGATATTCTCGAGGAATTCGACCCAAGGCCAGACCCGAGCCCATAAGGCGGCTTTGGCATTGTCGTCTATAACCATAATATCGTCCATCCCAGTCAGAATTTCGAGAGCGAGTACCGCACGGAGGACAGCGTGGGGAAGAAAGTCGTCCTCCATTGTGAGAGGCTCCTTGGGAATGTCCAACGGATCGAGGTTGGCGTAGACAAAGGGGAGATAGAAGCGAGAGATTGTTTGGAGGGCAAGGCAGTGAACAGCTACTGCCTCCCAGTCCTGCAGGGATTTATTGGCAGCAGCTTTGCCGCGTTTCTATGGAGAAAGGGCTAAGAGACATCTCCGTCATTGAAAGGACCGTATACGTACCTGTAGACCGCGAGGAAGCATATTAAGATTGAGTTGAGCAACACGGAGAGTTGGATGCATGGTCGTTGTGAAAGTTTAGGATGTTGGAGGGCCAATAATGGCTGCGGACAGTCCATTATAAGGGCATGCAGCGCCGGTCAAAGCACCTGAGTGCGGAGGAGGCGCATTGTCCGCACTTCGCCGCTCTGTGTGCTTGGTTTCCCCACAATGTCATGACAATTTGGCGAGGCCTAGGCAATCAGGGTTTCATGAGATACACCAGCTCGAGTGAATGGAAGGCGAGGATGAGTCGGAGCGTGCAGTTCACAGCAGAGCAAGTAGTGCGACATCGACGTTGCGGACATCTCGCGCCCGGCTTGTGACGAAATGGTCACAAGCCAAAATGGTCACAAGCCATTTTTCCTGCCTTTCACCACCTCTTTCGTTCCACTTGCGATGTCGGCACCATGCTCATGTGTAGTCTCAAACGCGGCAGCTGATTCCCTCGATGAAAACGTCATGAATGTCGCGATGGAACACCGCCAAATGTAAACGGCTGATCTGGGTGGAAGGAAATTTGGGCTTTGAGTAACGGAGTGGGCGCTTGCGGAGCGTCTGGTGGAATAACTGAGGCTTATTAACTGTGCGTGAACATCCATTATGCTCCACTCCTGGTCGCACAGCATTCAAGCAACGACTCACAAGTACATATTAACTTGTAGTCTCGCGATAGGTGCGTGTCTATTTCCACTCTCTCACTCTCATGTAACTGAAGAGGCTGAGTAGAGAACTACTCCTACCCACGGACGACGAATATCTCGAGGACACCAGCGCAAGCACTTGCGTGGCTCCGAGAACGAGCGGAAGCGCTTCGAACGGCACGCTGCACGCGTGTATAGAACGAGGGGCAGCATCTGGAATTGGAGTTGGCAGGTCTGTGGCACTCTCCAGCCCGTCCCTTGTCCAACGTTAACCAGAGTTTTTAGCTCTTGTTCTCCTCCTTTTGAGACAAGACTCTCGCACACCTCTTCAAGTTGCCACTCGTTGTACTGCCCACTATCTTCATCGTCAACTTCTACTGCGCCAAACACATATCCGAGCTCATCCCTTTTCTGTCTCGCGGGTGTAACAGTTGCGCGTCGAAGGGAATATATGCCAGCCTCGCTGAACTCGGAGTTTGTGGCTCAACCCATCCACCCCCATCTTCGTTACCAAGTTCTCGTATGGGGCCGCTGCTGCTGCTAGCTCACACATTCCGACTTCAGTCGCTAGTTTCACCAGAGCACCTCCATCTAACTATGAGGCCAGTTATCACAAAAAATTATTTGCTTGTGGTTTGTGGTTTATGACTTATAGTTGTGTTCACTTTCTGTGGTTGAGGCCATCTTTGTGCTTGTGGCATATATGGTTGAGGTTTTCATTTCCGTGGTTAAGGTTTTGATTTCTGTGGTTGAGGTTTCAGGGCTGTATTGTAAGTGTCTAGAAGCTAAAATTCAGATTTCCATCAGATTCAGATCAATTCATCAATGCTCTACAACAAGTTAATACTCTTTGCAAAACTCCAAAGTCTGGAAAGCTTTACTTACCAGGTGATTTATCTGGGGATCTTGCAGTTCAAATGTTTGAGGCTCTCTGAAGCTTGGTGAGACCAGGAGAATCTAGATATGTAGAAGGTAGTTGCCTTAAACTGCGATAGCAAGATTGATGGGATTGATCGCCATCATAGTATCAATTTGTATGTGATTTAAATGTGGGTAAGTGGTCTAATGTATGATACCTTAAGCTCAAACACAATGAACATAATCATAAATCTCATAGCACAACCACAAACCATCAATTGAGAAGCAAAAACCATGTAGACCACCCACCACAACCTGGTAAAAAACCACAACCATAAAGCTGTACCATCTTTAAAACCTCGATGGAAAGAGCACAGACTCAAATAACTAAATTTTTGTGAAAACTGCTCTTATATCTAACGTGGTGGTGGATGTCAATCCCACGCGTTCGAGGTGGGTGTGGCCGTATTGTCCTCTCACAGAAACTCACCCGTCTACCCTGAAGGCGCTTCGACTTGTCACTGAAGATGCTCTCCGGCTCAATGGCCAGAGCCGCGCAAACTCATCTGTAGGCGCTATCTACCACCAGTACACGTCATAGAACTTATTCATAAACGTCGGCTGCTCAAGTGGGGTGTTACGACCCGGATTCTCTCCGGGCTCCCTTTCCCTTTGCAGCTTTGCCAAACACTAAACTTGCACTAAACAACGCTCGAATACCCAAGGCGCTCAACAATGATTACATCTCCTCCCATACTCCTTCCTCATCCATCTGCCTCTGGTTCTCCTCCTGTCCCCGCAGGTTCCACCAACGACTTCTGCCCCGAAGGCGAAAGTCACGTGCCACTTACGCAGGCCAAAAGCATTCGATATATCTTTGGACCCATGCTATATATTACAGCAAGTGCTTGCCACGTTGTACGACACTCGCCCCGGCCCACTCCTCGTTCATTATTTCCCCGCCGCATCCGAGGCGGAAGGCCCTTGTCCGGCGCACTTTCGTCCACCCCATCCGCCAGTAACAATGAGGTCGTGTGTTGGAGGAGACGTAGCAGTCGCAGGGGAAATGAATGCCTGAGAAGATGGGTGGACTTTAGGGGCATTGGGGGCCAGCATTTGAGCACTGCGACTGCCAGATAACCTGATTCGCCTTCGTTCGGCCGAAAGTGTCGTCAAGGGCGGGCAAGTCCGAGCTTTCGCGGTTGTGGAGATCTGTGCTGTTTCTCGGTGGCTGGTCTTCTTCTTCGCTTCTGTCGTACTTACGATACTTCCTCTAGTACATAGACCTCCGTGTATCTCTACCGCGAAGTTGAACGACATATGAGGCTGTTACTCCTGTCGTTTCACTAGCTGATGTAACACTGGCTGAAGATTCTCGCTAAGGCCTAGCGCCGGACAGGTCACTCTTGTCGTTGTGCGGTTCGGAAGCACTGGTTGCCAAGACTCTCTGTGCGCGAAGTTGTCGAGCGCGGATGCATTCGGGAACGCATCAAATGTGCGAGTAAAGCGACTGTATAGTTTGGCGGCTACAAGCGACTTTGCGGCGGTCGAGGGCGAGTCTGTCCAGGCGCAAGCCATCCTTGGTTGCAATGTCATGGCCTGCCCCTGCCCCCATATGACAGTTAGCCTACGTCCGCTGTGATATCCATGCATCAGTAAAAGTGCACAAAAGTCTTTCAGGTCTTTTAGGTCTTTGGGCAAGACCAAAAAGACCTAAAAGACCTGAAAGATGCAAAAGATGTTGGGTCTTATTCCAGCAGCGTCCTGGTCTTGGGAAAGACTTGAGATCTTTCCCAAAGATCCCAAAAGACGCAATTAAGACCTGCTTTAAGACCTGCTAAGACTCTCAAAGATGCAATGCAAAGAGTGAATAAAAGCAATAAATTCAATATAGCTAATACAATTTGATAACTACGCTCACACTACAGCTCTTGCTGTAGTGGGCCAGGGCCGGGAATCATTGACCGAAACGCAAGCGCTTCGGCCAGTCCAACCCCGAACGTGAGGCACACAGAAGAGGCGGGCGGGTCAGCGGGAGACAACCGCTGGCCCGTTTGGGCTGAAACCTTCACGGATTGCAGGAGCAACCCGTCTGCGCCAAATCCTGCGTTTTGGCGCGAAAGGACCGAAAATTGGTGGCATGGTAAGGCAGGGAAGCCGGAAATAGGAAGCTGTGGCGGGCGGGAACGCGTCGGTCGTTGGCCGCCGTTTTCGCGTCGTTGGGAACGGAGGGAGAGACGGAGAGGTGGGTAGACTTTGGTGGGATTCGGCCCAGAAACGGGCGCAGGATGAGCGGGACAAGTTTCGGCCCAGTCTGGCCGGTACATCGGCCGACGAGCGGGAACGGCGGGAGTGACGAGCTCGATCTTCGGTCTTCGGGAAGCGGAGGGGCGTCCCGGACGCTCCTCCGAAAATGGGGCGAAACGGGCGAGAATTGCTTGCGGGAGGTGGGGGACAAGTCGTTGCTGAGTGATGCTTGAGAGTGCATTTGCAGCCTTGGTTGCTCTGTCAGGCGTGAAAACTTGCCATTGAGGGGGAAAGCCTTGTGTATTGATGGAATTGAGGTGGCAGAGCGTTGAGGAGTGGAATTGAGGCTATAGGAGGGTGCCTATGGGGCGGGAGATGAGGGGAAAAGGAAGGAAGAAAAACGGCGATGAGTTGCCGACAGCGATCAGCCATCTGTCATTCACATGGCAACATGATGGAACATTAGGGCCCTATTTTGATGGATGACTTGGGAGTTGTGAAAACAGTTTACAGCTCAATAGTTGCAATAAGGCCTTTTGATTATGTCTAAAACTGCAGAGCTTCCTAACCAATTGACTTATGATATACTCCTCACCTTCTCACACCTATACAAAAAAAATTTGGGTTTGTTGACTGCAAAGATCATTGCAGAATAAGACCAAAGATTGCTTTCCAAGACCAAAGACTGCTGGCCAAAGACCAAAGATTGAAAAGATCTGTTCCCCAAGACCAAAGACCTGCTGTAAAGACTAAAGATCTAAAAGACTTTTTGACACTTTTACTGATGTGGTCTGTTATCCCCTCATTTACGCAGAGCACGTTAATTGACCAGTACTACTAGGAGGCATTTCCCGCCGCGGGTCTTCACAAGCAAACGGTTGTCGCGGCGGGAGCGAATCCAATCTGCATGTGCTTGCCGCAGTATTATTGCAGCTGCAAACGGCCGAACGATTGCGCTCATGCTTCAGCCTAGCATACAAACGGGCGGCCATTGTATCAGGTCAGGCACGTGAAACGGCGGGAGTCACTTCCGCTTTCCACTGCTGGACACGATTATGCTGACTTATCGCCAGCTCAAGTTGGATAAAAGCGCGGCTAGCATGTACAGTCCGCAAACCACCACTTCCTGTTCTGCTCAGCCTACTCACAGGTAAGTCGTCATCCTCATCCCGCTCTACACAGACTAATTTTTTACCCTGGTTTCCAGATATCAATGCAACTCACCAGCCTCTTCGCCTCGCTCCTTATCGCATGCGCTGCCGGCAGCGCGGGCGCAACAACGCTGAAATGGCACGCCGGTGCCCGCTGCACCGGCGGCGTCATCGAGACCGTTTCCGACGGCAAGTCGGGCCAGTGCATCCTCCTCGGCCAGGGCCGGACCGCGCGGAGCATCTCCTTCGACGGAGCCAAGGGCATCGAGTTCTTCGAGTCCGGCGGGAAGCACGACGTCTGCACCAACTAGTGCTGTCCAATTATGATTATGAATACGAAATTTTCATAATTTATTCATATTCATAATATATTCTCTCTGCTGGAGCATATTATAATTGTATTCATATTCATAATCATAATTGGGCTCAGAATATGAATATATTATGAATATATTCAATTATATTCAAGCTTCACAAGTCTGCACATAGTGCATATAATCCACCTTATCTCATGGTTTATTGAACCACTCCTTGGTTATGGTTGTTTCTGTGGCCAATTTTGCAGTCATTGAGGCATGCATATCTGTCATCCTATGCTTGATGCTGGAGTCTGGAGACCAGGTGCCCTACAGAGATGCTCTTTGCAGCCATAACCAGGATTGGTAACATAGCCTGGATATTCTACAACAAGATATTAAGCTGAACAAAACTCTAGCCTAGGTCAAGTATGATACCTTCACCAGCGAAGAGTATCATCAAAGTCCAGGGTAGCAATATAAAGGTCAACTTCAGCCTTCTGTCAGGGCTGGATATGGATATTGTCCGGCCTGATTTACTGCCAAAAGCCATTGATATGGTAAAGACTGAGTTTGAAGATGTTGCTACTGCTGCTAGTAGCCTGCTACAGAGCTAGTACCTCTGGCTGAAGGGCTTGCTGGTGTATTTGAATATAATTAATTATGGCCAAGGTATAATATATTATATTCATAATATATTCATATTCATAATCACTCATATTCAATGGGTCTGAATATGCAAAGGGCATAATATAATCATATTTATTCGAATATATTCAAAATATATTCTAGCATAATATAATTGTGGACATGCCACCAACGGCGCCCAGGCGAGCAGCGCCCACAACTCGGGCTGCGTGACTGCGCCGGCAGGGTGCGTGGTGTTGCGATTCGCGAACGAACTTGCGCCGGTGACTAACATGCTTGACTGCAGATTCAATTGGGCGAGTGTTCGTCTCCGGTAGATGGAATGGGTTGGCGGTGGTGTGGCTACAGAGTATCTTAGTACTTGTAACTTGCTTGGGTTCAGGTTGCAATAGATTCGGTGTGGACAGTGGCTTGTGCAGCAAAGGCGGTGAGCAAGAAGAATTAAAAGCAGCATGCGGCAGTAGCACACCTTCTGCTGAAATATCAGGTCAACTTCTGCCTTAGACCATTCGCATGGTGTATCGAAAGCTCATAGATAGGAAAGTATCCACGTATAGTGCGGGTCTTCGTCTGCCTGCAATCGTGGATTGGAGAATGGAGAGACATTTGACGTTGCCATGTCTATTTTGTACAAAGTGCTACATTGCACATGCAAGACAATGAATGGAGGGACAGAAAACAAGAGAGACAGGGAGAAGAAACTTGAAGGGTGCATTGGCAGAACATGGTGGAGGGCAAGCGACACGTAAATTGAAATATTGAAGTCGTCGTTGGGAAAAAGAGAGCCCCGGTTTGCAGATACAATGTGTGTTATTCATCGGCCACGAAGGACATAAGCTTGAACTGTGTTTTCTCTCATTCTCCCCACGCCTTTCCCGCATCTGCTTCGAAGTCGTTGCATCCACCATCCGCTTGACATACGAGCCAGGGCCGAAGGGTGTTGCGCATATGGACGCACATAGAGAAAAAGGCAAGCAGAACGAGGGGCAAGGAGCGCTAATAAGTAAATGAGAGGATAAACGGGTTGAGCGGCGTTATCAACGCACAATGTGGCCTTTCCTCGTTACGTGTGGAGCCCAGAGCGGGTATTACTGCGCAAAAAGACGATGCCTTGGCGTACTGGTGGATTCCAAGCTTGACGTGGGCCGACAATGGTGACCGCAAGAAGAGTGGAGTGGTAGGTCGCCTTCTCCAGTACTAGTATTCGGTTTGCGGATTCCGACACCAACTGCGCTGGCAAATAGGCTGGGCTTGAAGCAGGAAGCTCATCAACGTTCGCGCCGTAATCGGAGCACAGAGGACACACACTGTCTTTCAAGAGCACCCTTTGTAGCCTCCTTAAGCCCTCCTCCACTTGGCGAAAGCGCTGAACCCGCCCTCCATAAACGCCGCCGCGCTGGCCGAGAACAGCACGGACAAGTGCGCTGTCTTCTTGCGGCTGAGAAAGCGTCAGTAACGAGGACAAGATGGGCAGCAAACACACCTCTGCCGGAGAGGAGTCCCATATTAAGGCGATTGAGAGCGGCTCTGTTGGATGGTGGGGACTTGGCAGCGTTGCATGGTCGTGCTGTTTTTGCTCTCGGCGTTAGTCCTTCTTGCGGCTGAGAATGCGTCAGTTAACGAGGACAAGATGGGCAGCAAACACACCTCTGCCGGAGAGGAGTCCCATATTGAGGCGATTGAGAGCGGCTCTGTTACATGGTGGGGAGTTGGCAGCGTTGCATAGTCGTGCTGTTTTTGTTCTCAGCGTCGTCGTCGTGGTCAAGAAGAAAGAGGCGATCACACGCGTCACACATCCTCAAGCTTGACAACCTTCCTCTACGACTACACAACCACTCACCTATTCCAACGTGCTTGCTTACACTTTCTTTTCGCTGCTCATCTGTCAACGCCAAGCTATGTCCAGGCTATGACAACTGCTGTTCTCGCTGGCAGATTGGAGCCTGACATGATTGTCGTCCAGGCCATCTCCCCACGATCTATTCAAAGCTCAGGCAGAGTCCATGCTCTTCCTCCTCGCCCTCACCGCCGCCAGCCCACGCGACACCACTCCCCCCGCCACCGGGCCCGCCGACGGCTGCGGCGGCAGAACGCTCTACGACATCATCTGGGGGTGTCTGGTCACCATCTTCGCCTGCGTCTGGGTGTCGGTGCACCCAAACGTGCCGCCGAAACCCGCGGTTGCGGAGCCCTCGCACAACAGCAGCATCTGGACGCGGGTTTTCTGGAAAATACGGCACGGCACACTTGCCTTCCGCGCGCGGCTGCAGCTCATGCTTGTCGGCATTCTGGCGCCGGAGCTCATCGTAGGGCTGGCGCTAAGACAGCGCGCGATGGCGAAGGAGTTCTCGGAAGGTATGTAGCCGTTTTGCTGACATTCCATCTTCCTGACTGCAACATTTTCAAGTATTCAAAGTGTCTATGACCCACGGATTCTTCATCGGGATGGGCGGATTCGTTGACATCAACGGCCACCCGCTCGTGTCGAGTAAACAATTCACGGGCCGCTCGCTCACGTTGTGGGCAAGGGCCAACTACCTCACGAACCGCACCTTCCCCGCGCTCGGCGCCATCCAGCGCGTCCCTCGGGGCGCTCTTACCGACAAGAGCAAAGGCGACGTGTACAGCAAGGCCATCGCACTCAGCCAGTGCCTCTGGTTCGTCCTGCAATGTCTTGCGCGGGCAGCGCAGCACCTCCCGCTGACCCAACTGGAGGTCATCACGCTCGCGTTTACCGCGCTCAACTGCTTCACGTGGGTCTTGTGGTGGGACAAGCCGCTTGATGTCAGCGAGGCCATCGTGATCACCTACGAAGCTGCGCGCGACCCCTGGGACCAGGACTCGATAGAGTCTGCACCCACCGCGGAACCGTTGCAGGCGAGCCGGCGGGCGAGGTTTCTCCGCATACTGGGCTTCCCCTTCGGCCCCGCCGACGACCTCTTCCGGCCCGAGACCGCCGCTAGCGTGCCCACTTTCTGGTACACCGTCTGGGACGACATCTCCTTCACGCTGGAGGGGCGCTGCTTGCTGCACGAGTTCCTCATTGCAGGCCTCTTCGGAGCCATCCACTGTGCCGCCTGGCGCGGGCGCTTCAATTCCTCCCCGGAAATGTGGCTCTGGCGCGGGGCGGCGACGGCGCTCGCGGCGATCCCGCTCGCGGCGGCTGCGCTGCTTTTCGTGGGTGAAGATGGAGTAAGTCGTGATATGAAGCTCACGTTGCGGATGAGCAATGCGCAGACGACATATACGCGACTCGCGGCTTTTGTTTTGTGGGCGCTGCTGCTCTACATCCCTGCAAGACTTGCCACGCTGGTCCTCCCGCTGATGGCCCTGCGATCCGTCGAGCCTGCAGCTTTTGTGGACGTCAATTGGACGATGTATATTCCCCATGTGTAGTGAATGCAACGTGAAGAAGAAAGATAGAATGGAAGAGCTCGATATACTAAGTACAGAAAATGATGGCCAACGAGGAAAGCTATGGCCAAGTCTTTTGCGAGTCACGACCAAAAGAGAACTTAGGAGATGGATTACACCTCCCTTGACCACGGCCCGAGGAAGTGGGCCCCAATACTGCCATCCAGCTCTCCGCGCAGCTCCCTCAGCCGCTCCCCACACGCACACCCCTCCGGCGCGTCTCCGGCCCGCGCCTACGCCCAGTCCAAGAAGCCGCGCAGGTCCGGCCCGACGCCGTGCAGCGTCGCGAGGAGCACCGGCGCGCCGGCCCGGGGCCGGGGCCGGTATCGGCGGCGTCCGCGCAGCTGTGCTCGCGCAGGATCTGCGCCACGCGCTGCGCGCACGCGGCCAGCGAGAAGTGCCCGCGCAGCAGCCGGCGCCGGTGGGTTTCCTGCAGCGTCCGGCCGTCGTCACTGCTGTCACGGTCGGAGTCGTCCGAGAGACCGGTTTTCGTGGGACATGTCACGGGGCCGCCCGCGGGCCCGGATGCGGAGCGGTGCGTTCTGCACAACGTCAAGGTAGTAAAGTTCCCCGAGGAGCCGCCGGAGGCCGCCGGAATGTGAATCATGCACCATGTCGAGCGCCCGGCGGGGGGAAACCGTGTCGTCTTCCACGTATTGCACGACTGCGGCTGCGAGACGACGCTGAAGCCGCTCTTGGTTGCCTTCCCCAACTGGCGAATCGCGATAGTGCGAGCCTGAGCTCGCGGAGGGAGCGCAGCAGCGTCAGGCAGTGAGGGAAGGAGATTCTGTCGTTCAGCAGCGCCTCCGGGTCGTCTCCGAGTGTGGAGAGTATACGGCTGATAAGCCCTGCTATCCACTGTGCGGTGCGCCAGATGTCGTGGGCCCGCGCGAACTTGTTTGCTTGGATGAGAGTCGGGAGATCGGTGATCGTGCGTGCGTTATCAAACTTGGGAGAGGGCCTGTATTCTGCGGTCAGTCGAGCATGGCACACCCAGTAAGCTCTCCCACGTTTCGTATTTCAAGCCTAGAAAGGCATTCAGGCTGTCGGCGTCATCGTCGTGCAGCACAAGCGGGACGAACTCCGTGGCTGCTTCGTTTTCCAATCGCCAGGAAAAGGTCGTATTCTCGCCCTCTGGAGCGAGCACAAATCGATGGACCTATCGACGATTCAGCCACGGACAAACTACAAGCGAAGCAGGTGGCGGACCTTGTAAAGGGTGTCCCGGACCCGGGGCACGATCCTTCCGTCGTCGAAATAAAAGCGGGGGTGGCGCAGAGCCGGGGCACGCGCTGCGAAAGGCGGGATGGTCAGCACATCTATAATAGTGGATCGTGGCGACAATGGAGTATATACGAGAGTAATGGGACTGGGACTGGGACAATGGGACTCGAGTCCCACTTTTCCTGGTCCCAGTCCCATTCCCGAAGCCCCGGAGTGGGACTCGGTTACGACAAATCACCCTAGTTGATGGATCGACATGGGTCGCATCAACTGGGTTGCGGCGCCGGCCGCGGCGGCCGGGGTTTTCCACCCCGGACCCCGACCAGGGCGTCGCCCTGGACCCACCCTGCCGGGGGCTTCCGCTCGCCGCTAGGCCCGCTGCGCGGAGCGTGACATCTCTTTCCGGTGTCTTTTGTCCTATTTTACTTGGTAAACATGTGAACTTTTGACAGGGTGGCGCGCGACGGCCGGGGTTTCCCACCCCGGACCCCGACCAGGGCTTCGCCCCGGACCCCACGCTGCCGCGGGCTGCCGCTCGCCACGGAGGCCCGCTGCGCGGCGCCTTCTTTTATGTTTTTTTGATTGATTACCGATGCTGATTGCTTTTCTCGTGCTCGGCTACGCGCTCTTGGCGCCGTGGCAATGGGACTCGCCCCATCAAAGTGGGACTGGGCCCATCAACGTGGGACTCAGTCCCATTTGACGAGTCCCAGTCCCACTATTCTCGTCACTCCTCGCGACAATGACCAACCGCGACGCCGACAATTCTGGAGACCTGGGGGAAGCCATGCGCTATCTGAGGGCGCCGGCCGGTGTACAGTGCGCGGCCGCGGAGAGCAACGCGTCTGCTCTTCTTCTGCTTCATCTTCGCTGACATCTTCCGAGTCCTCGTGCCTGCGCTTGACGCCTGAAACAGGGGGACGGATTCGGCCACGTAGTGCTAAGATATTCGCGTCAGAAGGGCTTTGCCGCGTCAGAGCCTGAGCCTGTACATACCACAGGCTGCTGCGCTGTTACAAGAGGACCGGATTCTGTCAGTGACATCGGAGCCCTAGGGATGCCCGGAAGTCCTGCAACGTGTGTTGGGAGCGTATTCAAAAAAAAAAAAAAACAGCTAAGATACGCACCGACTTCGTAAGACCGAGAGCGAGAGCGGGCTCGCAGGCTGGGTACTACAACGCTGCCCTCAGGCTCGCCGTCCTTCAATGCTTCAGCGGGCGATGCAGATCGCAAGTAGACCCTGCGAGTCAATCGACGAGCTAGGGTGCTGTGAGTAATTCCTGGGGAATTACTCACAGCTGTTTCGAAACCGGTTTCGAAACAGGGGTGTTTCGAAACTGTTTCGAAACCGGCCGGCTGCCGGGACCGGACCGCTCCGTCGGTAGCCGGCCGAGGTGCCAACCGAGAATCAACGTCCCACATTGGCATACCGGTCCACGCCAAGGGAGTTGGTGCCACAGCCGAGCTATTCCCGTGGGGGAGGTGCCATTCTGGTGATGGTCGGCCACCTGGGCCATGACAACAGTCGCCGAAAGCCGAGGTCGGGCATCCCGGACAACCACGTGCCGGTTTCGAAACCGGGGCAACCCTCGGAACATTTCAAAACTCACAGGTGTTTCGAAACCGTTTCGAAACGGGTTTCGAAACACCTTCAACTCACAGCACCCTACGACGAGCGGCCATGCTAGTGGATGGGGGTGTAATTGGCCGAACGAAGGACTGAGCGCAAGGCTCGTAAATGGTATTTTCATGAAAGCCAGCCTTGGCGCATTCTTGTCTCCAAAGACAACGTGGCGCCGGCATGCGACAAAGGGGCCGTAGCGTGCCGGACTGGACAAAGGACGTCCGTCGCGCAATCTGGCTTCGTAAGACAAAGAGCGGTACCTGACAGCTCTTTTACGCACTGTAGTCTGCCGCCGCCTGCCAGTTCTCCGCCGAGCCATATCCCGCTCAGGCTGCCCGATGCCCTTTGAATCGAAGCCTCCACCGCAGGTGGAGTTAGCGACAGCCAGCGGAGAGGGCGGTCGGCCATGTCGAAAAGGAAGAAGCGGTGATCGGCCCAGGGCCGAGGCCCGAGGCATGTGACCACACTGATCTTGACTCCGCACCATCGCATGACGGCTTTTCGTGGCTCGCACCCGATATAAGGAGACTCGAGACGGAGTCCTGACCTCTGGCAACGTGCGGCAAAGGTACAGCACGCCTGCGACAACCTTAAACCTCAATCCCCGCTGGGCCGTTTCGCCCCCGACTAAAACTTCCTTCAAGTTCCTTCCCTCGCCAACTTTGAAAGTCCTTCGTAACCAATCCCTTCGACACGGTCAATACTGTAACTTCACAACCGACTCTTTTACCTTCACTGCCTTCCCTGCTTTAAGCACAGGTTTCAATTAGCAAGGATATTGTGCATACATAAGTCGGAGCTGAAGAAACTTGACGGGAAAGAAAAGTCGATGGTATTCACCTGAAGGAGGCAACAATCGGATAAAAGACGACGAACGACATGGAGCAGCATGAGACATCAGAGTCCATAAAGAAGTACGCAGCGCAAGATCTGTGCCGCTAGTCGTATGTGGAGCGAACCACGAAAACCTCGATGGAAGTAATGTGTGCCCTTCATAAGCCCCAATAAGCCTCTGAAAACATTTTTTCTGAGTTGGCACACACTATATCCATGACTATATCACCTTCTTTCCGCGCCATGGCTTGTTTCCCAATTCGCGACCGAGCTCGCGACGAAGTCCCCTGGTCTACGAAAGCGTGCTCAACGGAGACCTTGTAACCCTCAATCCCGGGCCACATTAAATAGACGTCATGTGGAGCTATTCGGGCAGCTCGAGAGCGGGTCGGTGTAGCCACAGCGCGCGCGGTGGATGGGTTTTATTGTCGTCTCGATTCGTGTCACAAGTCACGCGTGACGGCACATGCGTGGATGGAGGCGGGAAGACCAGACGCAACTGGATGGGTGAGCGATACGGCGGAGGCGTAATTGCGCAATTGCATCGATGAGGAGAGTTAGGATAGTTGTAAATGCGTTATTGGGCCAGCAAGGATTTGCACGGTTTTGCCGCATTGGCAGAAAGATGTCGGATGGAATGGAAGACTCGAGGTGGGGAAATAAGGCGCATCGAATGAGTCGGAGACGGCATTGTTTTCGAAGAAGGACCAGCCGAATGTTTTAGAGGAATGTGGATAAGGTAGCGCAGTTCCTAGAGGTGACGGGGTTGTTACGATTGAAGGCATTTTCCGGGGTACCACAGAAGTGGTTTTTGAGGAGTATTATATGGCGCGCTTTGAGTTGTGGAATAATCTGAGCGTCGTACAGCTGCAAGAAATGCAGAACCTGACAATGATTCAGTATACGTACACCAGAATCACAAAGACTCACCGTCTCATCCAAAGTTTCCGCTTATATGCGGAGGCCTTCAAGGTCATGGTGCTTGAACGCGTTGACGGAAACGGCTACTCCAGGCCCACGCTTCCTTTGGAGAATGAAAATGCGCGCAAGGACGAGTGGTAAGAATAGAGCTCTGAGGGCCTGACGCGTTCGGGATGAATGGGCGGAAAAGACGACGCAGACCAAGCGTCTGTTCTCGGCTACTCATCTGGTCAACAACAAACCCATCCGGAAACGGTCGACACACACACGTTTGACCCAGTCCATATTCCTCGCGCCAGCACAGACTTGACCCTTATTTCGTAGGCGATTTGGATGGGCTTGCGAACGAGTCAGACGATTTTGAAGTTCTGCGAGAGAGAAAGACGTTAGCAAAGGCAGCGAAAACATTCACAGTCGTCAACGCACCTTGAGCCCGCAGCAAAGCATGCGCACCAAGTTATTCGCGCTTGCCATAGGAATCAAATATCGTTCTGAGAAGAACACGTTATTTGGTGAAAGCGGAAGAAAATGAGGACACACCTCCTGGACCAGGAGAGGAAGAGGGAGTAAACAAAGTATTGGCTATCGAGTTGGGACTGGAAATGCGGGGATTAGACGTCTGCGAGAGGCTTCTAAATGCCACACACACGCACCTTATGCGCGAGCCATTCCCACTCTTTTCCGTATGTCCTTTCCTCGTAAGCCCAGCCATTTCGATACCACCCATGGTCGAGCGTGCGGAAGGATCGGGCACCTAGTAACCGGCTCGTATCCAGCGAGCTGGAGGATGTGGCACCAGCACTGGCGCTGACACACATTGAGAGAAGGACTGATAATAAGAAACACGACACACCTCCACTCTGGCGCCCACGCTGTCTGTGTGCTTTTTGCGGCAGCCTAGGCATGTAGAGAAGGGCTAGCAGAGAGCACGGATACGGGTAGTGGATGATGGGGCTGGGGCCATCGACATGGGCGTTTGGGTCACACTTGTCACCACTTCAAGTTCCTGACGATGACGACGCCCAACCCGCTGTACCTCACTGAGCTCCTCGACAACGTGTTCTGGAATCTTCACACCTCTACCGAAGACGTGTCCTCATGCGCTCTTGTCGCCTCGCGCGTGGGTCTACCCAGCCCAGGCCCATCTCTTCCGCACGCTTCGGTTTCATGGCTTCGATGAGGGCGACAGCTCGGTGACTGCTGTTTGGCTTTCGCGCCTAACTGCACTCGTGGATGTACAGAACTCACATCTCCTCCGACATCCCCGGCATCTTAGATTGGCTTACGGGAAAAGCAAAGGAACCCAGAGTACTGCCGTGGAGGAGTTGTTGTCACTGCTGGCATGTCTGTTGAAGGCATCTCCCAATCTCAACCGCATGACCTTCTGGTCTAGTGGAGCGCGTTTGTCTGAAGCGGCCATCATCAGCCTACGCGAGATCCTAGCCGTGCCAACGTTGCGGACACTGACCATCCACTGCGCCGAGTTCTCCACCGAAGACGACTTCTACAGGATCTGGGAGAACTGCTCGCCAAATCTCCTTCATCTCAACTTGATCTGTGCCTGGTATCCGTATGAACCTACAAGTGTCCAAACCGACTTGGACCAACAACGACGAACTTCTACCCTGACGAATGCGATCTCGCTCAGCTCTTTGTGCCTCCCGCCGACGACCCAGCCCTACCTTGCGCAACTTAAGAAGATGCTCAAACTCCTGCCTTTCACATTCAATAATCTCACGACCCTCTCCATTTCCAGTCTTAACTACTCTGCTGTCCTCTGGGAATTCTTGCCGCCAGATAACAAGATCCAGCAACTCCATTTTCGCAGCCAGGGCAGCGCTTCCTTACACCGTTTGTATCTTTAAACTTATCTATCACCAGCCCTATGGCAATATTCGGACTGGAGCAGATCGACCTGTGCCATTCATGCTTTCGCACTTCCCGTTTTTGACATTCCTCGATCTGTGCTTCTGCCCTGGGCACCAGAAGAGCCTCAACTTCCTTGCTAAACTCGTGTCCACCATACCGGCGTCCAACCGCCTCCAGACTATCCAGCTCCAGTCTTTCAGCACGTACGACTTCGAGCACGACATGAAGCTGCACAGCAAGGTCAACAAGGACAGCCTTGACAACGCCATCGCAAAGGCCCCAGGGAAATTCGAGGTCTGGATTAAGATGCCGCCGGATATGACAAACGCCTGGCGTGAAGGCTTCGCACAAACAAACAAGTCGAAGACGGCAAGCATTGCAATGCTCCAAATCACCTGGCGCTGATGGTTATATCTTCTATAGGTATGGAACTTGTCACCTGCAAGCGCATGTGAGTGCAGTAATTGTCGTCTCACCATCACTGCCAAAACGGTAAGTAAGATGAACGCTACTTCCTACCGGTCGTCACCAACGTTTTACCCATAGTTGTGGACCTTGGCGAGCAGTAATGAATGCATTTGCATCGATTGTCAGGTTTGTCTCGTATGCTGCAGGTTACATTGCAAACTCACACTATTAGCCTTTAACTGCATCCAAATATAATTGGGAGCCGCAAGATTTCAGTGCACGTGGAACGTGATGAATAAAGCGGAAATAAGAGTATGTTATACATCGGAGACGCGAAAACAAATGACTACATAGCTCTGGAAGATTGCTGAGAACACTGGCGTGATGGTCTACTAGTACTTCCGCTGTAACTTGTCCCAGCCTGAGGTCTGTGATAGATGGGACAATCAATGCGAAGTTTTGACTATGGCAAGCCTTTGGCGACCGCGACCTTCAATTTTTCAAGTTGTACCATGACGAGGATTTTACGTTGGAGCAGAACCATTAACATTGGATTTATAGCGCAAAGCAAGTATTAACACCGGCACAAAGACCGATTCGATGTTGAGACCAACCATATCTATAGGCATCTCGACTTCCAGGATACATACATGGACCCCCAGTCATGCCGCTGTTGGTAGTTTCTCCGACCCCGACTGACTCTCGGCCTCGCAGCAGCGGCGCACGCGCCATTGAAGAATCGGCACGCTTGCGTTGGAGATGCAGACCCAGACAATCTGCACAGCGAAATTAATGCCAACTGCCAGACATGTCAGCCATCCACGCTCGCAACGGAAATCGAAGATGCTCACGGTCGTTTTTCGTCCCAAACACGATCGCGCGCACGCCGCGCGAGACATTGTACGCGGGGAAGACGATGCCGTAGCGGTATATATGCGGGAGGGCGTCGATGGGGAAGACACAGACGCGACATTGATGATGATCCAGAATATGAGGAAGTAGGGGGCGAAGCTGGATGTAAGGAGGCGTAAGCGCGGCCTCCAGCGCGAGGCCACAGGCGAGCATCGCGAGGTAGTGCAGCAGCCAGAAGATGATGAACCCCGCGTGGCCGTAGTGCCGCTCGAACGGGAGCTGAAAAGCGCGGCAGAGCAGGGTGTAGAATAGCGAGAGTATAAAGTATGCGACGTAGGCCGTATTGAGCCGCGTGTGTATGATGGAGTCGAGGCAAAGTCGGGTTTCG
Source organism: Mycena indigotica (assembly GCF_014461135.1). NCBI lineage: Eukaryota > Fungi > Basidiomycota > Agaricomycetes > Agaricales > Mycenaceae > Mycena > Mycena indigotica. The sequence goes on along the minus strand of NW_023503011.1, from coordinate 2,760,891 downwards.
AGGCCGGAGGTGATTCGCCCAACGTAAGACGCATTGACGATAAAGAACTGGAAGATGTCTCAGTGAGAAAGTGTGGAGCCGATACAACGATTTGACCACTTACCGCGAGGATCATAAGGTAAATGAGGCCGACAAAGGTGACAGCCCCAGCGACAGGGACGTCGAAGGGATGGAGATTGTGAATGGTGAAATAGATGGGATGCGAAACTAACCCCGGCGCGTTCTGCAGCAGTTGGGACAGATTGCCGGTCAATGAAGTATTCTTAAGGAAGGCGAGCGCAAATTCACTCGTTACGGCTTCCAGCTGGGTAGTTGCCAGTCTGACATGCAGTCGACTGTATACCGTAACTTAGCAATTGAAATCGATATATTGGCCACATACTATATGTTCTCGTTTCGAAGCTTCGTTGCCGATGAAGGTTATCGCATTGGATGAGTTGTACGACCCGTCTGCAGATGCCAGGGCTGTGCTTAGGTTTTGACTGGCCCCGGCGTTAACTATACCATCCGATTTAACACATCGATTGCGCCAAAAAGACCAAGAAAACGCACTTGCAACCGCATACCACACCTTCTCTTGAGAGACGTCTTTCTCGAGTTGGGAGATGCCGCCACGGAAATTGCTAGCACTCAAGGCATTCCAGTGTATTCCTCCATGCCCAGGATGTGTCGCGGTCAGCGCAGCAGATACAGACCGCCCCCACCACCCCGCCGTCGAAGTCCTGTCGCGCAATCCGTGAGCTCTCACGCAAATGGGGGCAACGTGCAACTTACCACGACCCAGCCCTGCAGCGGATGGTCTGGCGACTGCCATAACGAGCCCCAGTAGATCGAAAAGACAGCAAATATGCCAAGCGAGAGCAGCGCGACACAGCCGCCCACCGTCTTCAGGAACACTCTGCTCGCGGCTTTGCCTTTGGGAGAGTTGTCCCAGAATTTCGCAGTAAACTGTACGGCGTCGGTGGTCGCGGAGTCGTTGGAGTTTGAGTCGGTCGACATCGTATACGGTATTGAAGCCAAGGCAGCCTGAAAGGTAAAAGTTGAAGGAGTAGCCGTTGACTTTGCGAACACCAGCCTCTTATATGAACCAGCCAGCCTCACGCCCCTCCGTAAAACGGTCAGCGCGACGCATCAGTCGTCGAGCCCGGTTGGGAATGAGCAGCGAGGTGGGATAGAGATGACGGTCGAGAAGAAGCCCCGAGCAGCGTGACATGACTAATTGATGATTGCGTGTGCACGGCGTCGGATGACTTTCGGATGAGCCCGGGCGGCCCATTTGTCAATGGGCAAATCGAAGTCCGCTTGATAGCAACTTGATAGCGACTTAATCCTGCGTTCCAAACTGCGCTGGATGCGCGCCGCTCGTAGTGGTCGTAAGCAAAACTGCCCGTGCGCGCGGGAACGCAGATCAGCTGCGTGGGGAATGATTCGGGATCCGAATTGCTCCTTGCCTATCGGACGGATTCGGACCATCAGCGGGGACAGCGTCTGATTCTGAAGAGTGATGCACCAAAGGCCTTAATAATAATTCAACCGCATAGCCCACTGGCGTGGAAAGCCACCCAACAGCATGTCCCACTGGGCTGGTTCCACAATTTTTCTATGTGAAAAGTTTGGTAAAAAATTGAAATTTTTGAATAAATTTTTCCAAGTCAAAATTTGAACTTTTTTTTTTGGCAACTTTTGCCTGAGAAATATTAGAAAAAGAAAATGGGAGTTTTTTTTTAACTAATTATTACGAAGAAAAGGTCAGACTATATATATATAAAGACAAAACTAGGACAAAAATTTGAGTTTTTGCTTATAAAAAATTAAGAAAAAAACTTATCATTTGTGCAACAATTTTACTAATGAAAAATTTGAAACGATTTCCCTAGCAAAAATCTTCAAAACATCTTAATTTTTTTTTTTTTTTCTAATTTTTTTTTCTTTCTCTCTCTCTCTCTATATATATATAGTCTGACATTTTTCTTAGTAATAATAAGGTAAAAAATTCAAAATTTTTGAATAAATTTTTTCTACCTTTTCACAGGGAAAAATTGTGAAAACGGCCCAGTAAGATCTTAAATAATGAGTGACCTGTACCAGATGGTCGCTAAGCGCTAATCCCTAGTACACATACCGGGGTTTCAGCTGACAAATGGTCCCCTAAGCAGGATTTATATATAAGACATAATGGTCCAAAACGATGGCTTTTTTGCCCCTTTGATTAATATAAAACCTGTGAAAATTGTATCTGATTTACAAGAAATCAAGTTCTATATCAGGGTATCAAATATCACTTACATGACACTGGGTGCAAACCCAATGGCGGCCTGTTAATGGGGGGTCCAACAGCGGCCTTAGTGCAAACAAAGGTTTCTTTGTCTGCAACAAAGGAAAAAAAATTCCCTTCAAGCTGCCGTTGGACCCCCATTGCCAACCGCCATTGGCATTGCCACCAGTGTGATGACTACCCAATTCCGGACCATGTTTCGTAAACAATAAGTGCACATTATTCAAGCCCAAATATTTGTGAAAGGAATAGTGTCACCTTATTATTACCCCAATTTGTCATATATAAGGGTGATTGGTTATATATAATGGCAATTTGTCACTTATTTCCGATATATTAGGGACACTTGGGTACTGGCCCAGATTTTTGATTTATATGGTCTTATATCTTGTAACGTATTTGGTACATTTATTTGTGGCAATGATTGTCAGCTCACACCAGGGATTTCCGCAAAAAAGGGCAGCCCAAAGCTGTATTTATATGGCAGAGATTTGGTGCTAAAAACAGCCAGCTGATTGCCACCAAGGCAAGGCCCCAGATGTAAATGCACGTGACCGGCAAATTTCCAAATAAGGAAATTTTCCACATGCACAGGAATCAAGAGCCTTGATTTATGACCAATCAGGGCCATTGATTTTGATAAATCTCTGTCACATATAAATCCTACTTCGGGTGGCCTTTTTTGCACAAATCCCTGGTGTGGCTGACATTGGCTCTGAGTTCAGTCCAATCTGATAACTTAATATATACCCCAATTCTTTCAATCCAGTCTACTTTCCTTAAGTTTTATTTATTATTTATGATCAAATATAAATAAATAGTTCAAATAGTTTCCACTTATATCAGACTGAAATCAATATTAACAGCACATTCAAGTAATTCTAGACTATAGAACCTCTTTGAGACTGTCGTGATATCTTTTTAATTAGGGATCGCAATCGGACCGTAGGTACAGCAGTACGGCTATGGTACGGTACGGCCGTATCGTACCCGTATACCAAGCTCTAAGCCACAAAGTACGGTACAACCGGAGCTCCGTAACCCCACTATACTTGGCCGTGCTTTAGAATAAAATAACTTGCATTTTGTAGACAGTAGGTTGTTCTACACTATATCTGTCACATGTGACGCATGATGTAATCTCACATGTGATTTCAAATGGCTTAAATTTATAAAGACCCTTATATCCCATCATCAGATCATCAGATAGCTTCCATATTTAGAATTACCTCTCAAGGGAGACCTACCCTCCAACATGCTAAATTTCAAGCTGATAGCATCTGTCAATCATGTACTGTGAGCAAAACATGGGGTGGACATTTATTTTGTAGTCACACTGGTTCTTAGCAAGTTTCTACTCATATCGCTTAACTATGTCACCACCTCAGTCTCATTGCATACTGTCTGCTTGTTATTGGCGAATGGTCAGTTGTAGACCAGTGCGGTCAATGGCTAGAAAAATAGCTTGAATTTTAAATCAAGTTCAACCACGAAGACAGACCTGACAATCGCTGCATTCGCATTCACTCGCCACAGTCCGAATCTGTCAGCCGTGAGTTGCTCGTATAAATGTCGCGCTGATGCTGCATCGTACTCAGCGGCTTTGAGTGGCCTCCTTGCAGCAACCCCTCACGCCACATAGTTTCCTGACCCGGGTCCATCTTCAGCCAGAGCTCGAAGACACCAGCGACACCGGCGATGGCCGTGCAGAGGGGCTGCGGCTCACAGGACCCTGAAAAAGCATCGTTCGCCGTGGCGTACAGCTCCAGCTGGATCGCGTGAAGCCGATTTGTGGGCGGAATCGTGCGCACGAGGGCCGCTAGCAGATCGAGGCAGTGCTGCCAGCGCGGAAAGGCGAGGTCGAGGAATGCCAGATGCGGGAAGTTTGCGAGGTCGAGGCCAATGATGTCGTCGTCCGGGTCAAAGATCTGGACAGAGCCTGAGGCACCAACTGGGAAGGTATTGTGGAACAAGCTTCGTACCTCGACGCGGAAATGAAGTTCGCGAATATTATTATTGTTAATATTCTTGTTCTGCAATACATTCCAGAGGACGGCAGAGTAGTTGATGCTCGAGACCGAGAGCGTCGTGAGATTCTCCAGCGTGAAGGGGAGCAATTCAAGCATCTTGCGCGCGAAACGAGGATGTGCCTTGCGTGGAAGACATAGGGACCGCAGCTGGATAGTGGTCTGCAGGTGCGCAGTAGGCCAGCTTGACTCCTCCGGCCAGTTGCACATCCAGATCAGATGCCTGATATTAGGGGAGCATATCGCCCAAACGCGGCAGAAGTCGCGTTCACTCGCGAAGCCGCCGCTGCACTTGATGGTCACCGTGTGCAGTGTGGGGAGGGACAGCAGGTCGCGCAGGCCGACGAGAGCCATCCGGGAGAGCGGCGGACCGTCGTAGAGGAAGGTCAGGCGCGTGAGATTGGGGCACGATATGCGGCCCCGCAGCGTCCAGCCCAGGAGCGGCAGCATACCCTCTAACTCGGCGATTCCCGTGAACCCGTTGCGGACAATCAGGTGATGGATGTGGGGCAGGAGCCGTGAGTTTTGAGGAGATACCAGCCTCGCGATACGCGGAAACCAGTCTTTTTCGTCCGAATGGAAGCGGAGGGTGGAGAAAAGCCGGGTTTGTGCTGGGTGGACCCAGGACCGGGCGACGAGTGCGCATGAGCAGAGATCAGGCTGACTGTGCAGGTTAGAGAGACAGAGGTCGATGAGCTCGGGTATGTCGAGAGGATTAGGCGCTACTAGCAATGGAGTCATCCCCAGAGAAACGGCGACGCGTCACCGCGTGACTACTGGCCGTCATTTGATGTCATCGTCACTCTGGCGGCCGTTCGACCCACAGCTCAGCGGGAAGCTTTTTGACGTTACATTCTACCGTACAGCAATCCCACCAAGTACTCCTACAGTAGGTCCCGTTTGTCCGAAGGCGCGAGAGGGATTTGATCATATTTTTTATCGTCGATCTCAGACGCGGAAGTCGCGGCCATGGTCGCGGGCGCCGGGGCAGCCGCCGGGGCTGGTCCGGGCCTTCGTATTCTCGCCCGAGGGCCGCATAAGGTCGTCCACCAGTGCTTCCTGGGCATGCTGCTTATGCCAGCTGCAGTTGGCCAGGTGAGGAAGAAGGACCTGAACGTGGGCTCACAAGTGACCCAAAAAGGAAATTGCCTTTTCATCTTCTCCTCCATGGTCAGTCCATGGCGCCAATCCATCTACCCGCCCGTTCCACGATCCACAAGCCAATGCTTCCCACCATCCTTGAAGAAAGCGTTGCCGGAGAGCGATATGAAGACTGAGCGTCGATGACGTGGCATTTGGGCGGTCACCGGTGGGCTGAGGAGCGGCGAGGAAATGCTGAGAGATAGAGCCAGAGGCGGCGGACAGCACCAGCCTGAGGCTCTATGGTGGTCACATAGCTTCTTCCACGGTGCGTTGTTGAGCTCCTGGTCTTGCTGCAGGCTAACTCCACGATTTTCGGCACAGGTCCTGTCGCCCGCGGGTTTTCACCGCCAACGAAGTCGGCTGGAAGACTTTTATATCCACCCGAAGCTCGACACAGAGCCCCGTTTGCACTCCGGCACTGTACTGTACCGCGCCAACAGACCATGGCTTTCAAGCAAGACCATGGCCTGGCGGGAAACACCACCACGTCGGGCTGGCGACTTTCATCCGTTCTGCGCCTTGTTGTAGGCTTTGACATTCCCCAACCAAAGAGGTTTTAGACTCGAAGGTGCGGTGTCGATTCAGGCATCTTGTCTCCGTACTCATTTTCGTAGCGCGCTAAATGGAGCATCCCGGCTGCTTCCACCTAGTTTGCTTCGGCCCAAAGTAGTCGGCTGGTCCGAGGGACTCCAATATTCACTTGTCGCGAGCCACAGAAGCCACACGAGGCATTGTCGCCACATGTTTTTACCCAATATGCTGTGGAACCCCCAACGCGACTCCTTCCCTCTATACGGCCTCTTCACTCCAATAAACGGCTTTTCCGACGACTCATCGCATCACTCTGTCATCCGAATCCGCCCCATTTCGATTATATCCCCCGCTTTTCGAGCTCATCATTGCTCTCCTCCTCCTGCATACAAATAACCGGTCATTCGCACACCCCTCGGCCGTCCACCGATGCTGCAAACCTACTGGAACTACTACACAATGGTACACATATAGTGGATGATAAGCTGCTCACGCGCCTCGTCTTCGCTGGTCTTTTTGGACAACATTCAGAAGATATGGCCTCCCCGCCCTCATAACCCTTCTTTCCACGGAAGCAACAACTTCCCCGAGTCATGAATCGCATAGCTTATCGCGCGCCGCCCCCAGAAGCTCCTTAATTGCTTCATTCTCGACGTCGTAATCCCTTTCCTCAGCACCATTACCGGATTCGCCTTCCTGTCCCCCCTTCTCGTCATACAGCCTTTCCTGGAGTATAATATACACCATGTCCTGCTGGAGGGACGATAATAGGACCAGGAACCCTCGTTGGCGTTCCTTTTCTCCGGGAGAGCATTTATCACCTCAAGACGACTCCCTCCCCCTTACAGCCGTTTGCGCGTCAGTAAATCACGGGCCCGACATCTCATACCCCCTCCTTATCATGCGCCGCGGTTGCGGGGTACTCGTATGGCCGTTCTCGGGATGTCATTCTACCCTTCCTCCTCCGCCTCACCAGATCAACGCGGTGAGAGCGGCGCTGGTCTCAGGCGTTGACCGACTTTGATCCACGACCACCACAGCACGAAATAACGATATGACGACCACAGACCGTCGTCTTCGTCTTGTTCTGCTGATAATATTGTGGATACAGGCCAAACGACATTCCTACCGCTCTTGGTCCTTCATGACGCAAAAAGGACTTCCCCGACTACCTCTGATATTCAGTTATGACCCGCTTTTGTCCGACAATCACGCCGTTGTGGAACTCTTTCATCCCCTCCTCGTCATACCTCCGATGTCTACCTTCACCATTCCTACTTCGACTTTCCTATTTTATATACTCCAAGGATACACAATACCTTATTCGAGTTCCTCAATCTCCACTGTTGGTGGTGGATGGGGAATCTAGGCTCTCTCGCCTCTAATTTTCGTACCTCTCTTTGCTGTGCTGCTTCCCTGTTTCAATTTTCCATTCTTTTCCTCTATTGTATGTACTCATCCTCCACATTGCCTTTGTTGTAATAGACTCCTACGTATAACATGTTCATTACCACTGCTAGTACTTTAGATATCTTGTCTAGAATCTAGATCAGCAGCCGGCCATGCGAAAAGTGAGTCACTCTCCCTGAAAAGCGTCGTGTTGACTGCTCACGGGCGCTTGTAGAAGCCTTGGCCTGGCCGCGCATATGTGCACAGCCTGCTGTGTGTGGTGGACACACACATCGTTGTCAGAGTCAGCCACACATGGTAGGGTATATAAGGTGCGTGGCGCGCGTCTCGCTGTTCTTCTCACCCGCATCCAAGCTTCTTGAGTGCCCCGAGTCGGGACAATATGAGAAGCCTCCGGCGCAAGACGAGCCTCGGCTTTCTGCTCAACGATAGGTCTCCGTCACCTCCAGCGCCAACAGCCCCCCAAAAGGGCATACGGGCACATAGGGCATGTGTCCGGTGCCGCAAGCGCCATGCCAAGGCTAGTGGTCCAGGATCATACTTAATCTGCGCTGACTAGGAAGCGGCGGACAGTGCATTGCGACGCCGGATCCGGGTGACATTACTTGCGTGCGATGTTTGCGGAAGCAACTCGAATGCGAGTACTGGGACGTCCCCCTCGACGAGCCAGCTCCAAAGCCACGGCCGCCGCCGAGAATCTCTGGTCCGCCCTTGCAACTCAATCCCGCACCGTCTTACTACCCGATGCGAGAGGACGATATCACCTACGGCATGAGCAGCGGCTATGGCAATGCAAGCCAGGCTTATCTACCATATCCGCCTCACAACGAAGCAAACCTGTCTGGCCTTCAAGTTGGATACTACGATAACAGTCTTTCACCCACACGACCCTACGACCATACTCCAAACATGAACATGCAATCCTCGTGCGTGCCTTTCCCTAACATGTCACTACCTCTGACGAGCCCCCGAGGTATTCGTTCCCCACACCTGAGTACACGACGGCGGCGGCGTACCCCGGCCCTGGAGACACATATTATTATTACCCCCCTCCACCCGCCGACTATTTACAACCCAGGTAAGCCCATCAGCATGTCCCAGCACTAGGTTTGACCGGCATTGCAGAGGGTGTATTTGCCCGGCTCCACCATGTCGCTGTGGTTCACAGACGAGAATGGGTTGAACCTGTGCCATTTAGTAGAACTGTAGAATGACAATTACTTACTAGAAAGAATACTGGCATATTCAGATTTCATTTAAATCAGAAGGAGAGCTGGAGGAAGATCTCTTGTAATTGTGGTGCATACTATTTACCACACAAGGTACTTACTCAAGCTTCATACCTTGCTCGCGCACCACTGCCCGTCCATCCCCGGAACTCTTGGCAATATCCTGCGCGTGCCAGTGAATTTCCTACGCCTGCCATCAGAGAGGGTATACCAGTAACCACAGAGCAATGCCCCTCCGTTTTACTGCCCTTAGCGCAACTGTCACCGTTGCCCGGCCTAACGGGCCGACGTCCGCTCCGGCAAGCGGGGACACGACAGCCGGCCCCGTGGCCCGGGAAACAGCGGTTTTTGTGCGGCTCTTCAGTAAAGCAACGATCGCATTGCTCTGAGTCTGGGTGGGAATGCCGATATCCAACGACAGCGTTTCGAGTCGCAGACAGCGGTCGCCTGTTGTGGGGGGTGACGATAAGGCGAGCGCGCGGATGAACGGGAGACAGCCAGGGTCGCGAGCCGCGTTGAGACTTTTAACGTCCAGATGCGCGAGTCGTGGTTGTGTCGCGGCGATGTCCAAGACAGAAGCGAGCTCGTTTGAAGCCGGGGACACGCCCAGGCCCCGGAGCGCTGTCAATTTCGAACGCGTGATGATATTCTCGACACCGTCGAATGGCGCGTGAACCACCAAGTATTCGAGGCTGGGCATAATGGTCTTTCCGTCTCGTCAGCTTCGCTGTTTTCGTCGCGGCCCGCTGTTTTGCCTCCGCCAGTTCCTTCTCCAAATCAGCCTCGACACGCGCAATATCGTTGATGAGCTGGATCCTCTCCGGGCCGGGCGGCACTTGTCAGGAGCTCCTGGACTAGGCGCGAATGCGCCCCGCCTGCCCGGGGCGGGTCGTTATTGCGGAGGAATGCAGTCGCTTCGCTGGGCGGCGTGGCCCTTTTACTAGGCAAATTAGCGGCCATTCGAGCCTGAGTTGACATGCACTTGCCTCGGGGGAGCCATTGAGGACGGAAAAATGAGTGGAGAACCGGGATGGCGCGCCGAGGATGTGGTCGGGAAGAAGAAGTGTGGGTGACGTAAGCGCCACGTCTCTGCGCTGCTCCGCCACCTCCCGACTGCGATGCTCTCCCCCAACGTACCACTCTGTCCGCGACAATTCCAAACGAACGAATAGACCGCAAGAGATACTAGCCTCCATGTCCGAGGGGCTATTGTATGGGTCGCGGGTGCGCGTATCGGTCTTTTTCGCTTTGTCGTCTTTCTGATCTTCTCAGGCTTCTAGGCAAGCCGCGTCGCTTTCTCAACGACAGAAAGAGCTCGAGGGCTATGGGTTGCGGCATATAGTGAGTACCTCGCTGGATTTCCGTGGATTACGGCTAGACTGATCATGCTCTGTCACCACGAAATCCAGCGGGCCGCCTTGCAAATTGCAATTCATAAGAGAGCTTCCGACTCTTTCTCCACCATCTCCCATGGAGCGTCGCGCGGGCGCTCATCGAGTCAGAGCGGCCATATCGTTTGCGTGGCCTCACGCGTGACGCTTCCCGGCCTGCGGCCAAGGCGTTTCAGCGGCAGGGTGTTGACATTGTCGTCGTATCAATTTCCGTGGGTAATGAGAGCGCGGTTAGGGCCGCATTTGAGGGTGCAGATGTCGTTTTTGTGTGTGCTTTATCCCTGTCTGTCTAGAGCAAGTTGCTAACCTCGGTGACGCACAGGCGGTGACCAACTTCGGGAGCACGGCGATGCGGACAGAGTGCGTGGTCGCCTCCTCTTCACATTTGTCCCGCCTCACATTCCTTCTCCAGGAAATCGCTGAAGGCAAGCTCATGGTCGATGCTGCCAAAGCGGTCAACACACCGCTGCTCATCTGGTCGGGCATCGAATCAATTAAGGCGCTCTCCGCCGGACGCCTCCCCCACGCAATCTTCTTCGACAGCAAGGCGGCCGTCACGGCTTAGGCCAAGGCGTCCGGGGTCCCCCTCGCTGTCGTCCAGGCGGCGGGGTACTATGCGAGCAACATCTTCGATGCAGTGCCCTATGCGCTGGAGGCGAAGCCGGACGGAGGGTACCGCTTCCGCTTCCGCTTCCCGATGTCCGGTGCGACGCGTGTGCCTGTAATCGATGTCGAGGCCGACTATGGGCTATACGTCCGCGCGGCGATTGAGCGGGAGGAGTTTGGCGCGGGGGCAGAGCTGTTGTCGGGGACGATGATTTCGATGGACGATATGCTGACGCAGCTCAGCGCGGGTGCGTGCTTTGTATTGTGCTGGGTAAGACCGCTGATTTATCGAGTAGTTATCGGACATGACATCGTGTATGAGGCCTGCACCCAGCAAGAATTCGCAGGGACGTTTGCGGACAAGGCGCCGTTCTTCCCTGTTTCGGCGATGAACGACATGTATGCGGCGTATGAAACCATCGGGTGTGCGTCTTTTGCTTCCTGTTGATAATCAGCGCTGACCTTCGGCACAGATTATGGCTCCAAATCCCTTACTGACCATGGATTCCTTGCGCGCAAGCCCCGCACACGGGCGCGAGCACTTGGAGTCCTTTTCGAAGCACGAGTTACTGGCAAAACTTGGGATCGATACAATTTGACTAGGTTGTACTCCTCAATTGGAACGATATAGATCGAAATACAACTTAGCAAGACTGAAAAATTCAAATAATGCAAAGCACTACCGAGTAATGATTGACTTGCTTTTCGAATATCGACTGCCGCTGAGTCCAGAATCCAGATCTATGTCCCCTCTACTGCATCTGCAACTCTACTGTATGCCCGAGTTTCAAAGTTGTCAAGTCCTGTCCTTCCTGCATTGCTCCGAGTCAAACTATGGGCCAGTCTTGCACGAAGGAGCACAAGGTTCCAGTCGGTTGCTGTTACAAGCTCAGTAAATATCAACCCGACTCACAGGACCACGGCTGTACGCTGACCTTTTTTGACGAGATATAGAAGCTAGGTGCCGTGAACGTGAACTCCGTCACTGCTTGGTTGTCGGCTGCCGCCCGCCGCAGTTCCCCAATGGTTTCCACGCGCCGTGCATCGCGCTCCTCGCGTGTGCGTTCTGCGCTCTCACGGCGCAGAGAACTCGGCGAGGATGTCAGAATTATTTCCTTCAAGGCATGTGCGCCGGCGGGCGGGCTCTGCGATGCCGAGCCTCGCCAGTGGGTCTTCAACCAATGGGCGAAAGAGGCCAGTGGCTGCTCCTCGAGGGACGTGTCAAAACGAAGCGTGGAAAGCGCGGGCAATGGGGTCGCATTGATGGCGGTGAAAATAGCTTTCGCGATCGATGGCTCGAAACCCAGAACGCTCAAGTGTATCAGGGCGGGTGTGTGTTTCAGCAGGGTCAGATGGCCAGTCTGTTTGCCACCGGGAGTAAACGGATGCTCTTTGACGGTAACAGCTTTGAGGGTGCATTTTGAGCGCTGGATAAGAGCGGACAGGTGTCTATCCACGAAGTAGTCGAGACGGGTGATGTGGAGGTTGGTTAAAGCAGGAACAGTAAGCTGGTCGGTCCATTTGTAGCTGGTATCATCGCAATATACCACATGGAGAGATCGCAGATGCGGGAGAGTCAGCCCTTCGAGACCGTACTCTGGATCGTTAGCGTTACCTAGTAGAATCCTCAAGGTTTCTAACATTGGCATACTGCGGAGTGATTCATAGATGTGGGCGATATCAAGGTCGGTGACGGAAAAGCTTGAAATTTGGGTCCAGGGAAGGATGATTTGGTGACAACGGATACCAAACAGTTCAAGTTCTTGAAGGATCGGGGCATTGGCGAAGAGAGAAACAGGGGTGGCATTGTCGCCTTCAAATTGTCTATGAAGCTCCAGACTTCTCAAGCTGGCGAGCATCCAGGGCTCCCGCACTTCGGAGACGTCATCGTCCACCAATGCCTCGAAGTTCCCAACGTATTTGGCAAGTCGGGCAAAAGCGCTTTGCGGCAAGTCGGGCGCCGAGGGGCGTAGATGACCGTCGAGTTCTAGAGAATGGTTTCGCGACCGCTTCAAGCATAACTTCAGCCGCTTTTCCGCAAAACGCCCGCTCAGCGTGATGGTTGACCAGATACCAGCGAGGCTCAAGGCGATCTCTCGCCAAATGCGGCACACTGCCGCCAAACGAAAAGGCGAGCAATGTCGTGTACGATGGTCGCCAATGTATCTCGTCTCTGTCGCGCGAATGAATATTTCGCACAGAATATCGGCGGGTATAGCTGTCATTCCGGAGTAGGTAACTTTGCGTAGCTGGGCAATGACTCCGCGACGAGTGTCGATGGCGGCGACGAGCTGGCTGCGGAGCGCATCGATTTCCGCGTCCACGACGGCGAGCTTTTCCCGTAGTAACGCGGCAGGTGTTGGGCGTGGCATTGACTCCGAGTCGGAGATGATGGCCGTCAAGAATGGAAAAAAAAATCGTGTCACGGTGACTGTCACCTTGACGTAAGCACCACATTTCTGTTTTCCTCCCCCCATCTGCCGCCTTCAATCCTTTCCCGCACAATGCTGCATACTCTCCAGGCATCTCAAACAAGCAGATGAGCTCCGTCGTTCGCCTCAATGCCCCCCTGAGCTGGGCAAGTGCGCTCATCCTTTCCTCGTCTTGTGCTCTCGCTGACACGTTGACTATGGTCATATAGCACGTATACAGAGTGCCACGCTGAAGGATGGAATCCATTCAGAAGTGAGCAGGACAGCAAGGCCTCAGGTCCGTCTAACCACACCCTTGTCTCCCGCAACCCGTTTTTGCTCATTTCTTCATGGCGCAGGCGCTCAGCTTCCGGCGAATCACTAATCCCCGAGACGATGTGCGTTTCTTTGACCTTGGTGAGCAATTCGCTCCCTCCTGATACCTTACTAAGGCTACAGCGTTTGCCCAGCACCTTCTCCTCCGCTGCCCGAACTCACAACGCATGTTCCGCCTTTCTACCGCCCCCAAACGCATCCTCACATATCTTCATTCGGCTCCTCCCAAGGACCACGGTCTACAACTCTATACCTGGACTCCTACGCGCTGGAGGCCACGTCGGATCGAGTTTACAGCTTCCGCCTCCCGACGTCCGGCACGACGCGTGTGCCCGTGATCGACGTTGGCGCGACTATAGCCTGTACGTCCGCGCCGCAATCGAGCGGGCGGAGTTCGGCGCGAGGGCAGAGCTGTTATCGGGGACGGTGATTTCGATGGACGATATGCTGGTCCAGCTCAGCGCGGGTGCGTGCTTTGTCTCATGCTGCGTGATCTCGCTGATTCTACTTACTAGGCGCCGTTCTTCCTTGTTTTGGCGATGAACGACATGTATGCGGCCTATGAAAGCATCGGGTGTGCGTCTTTTGCTTCCTGTTGAGCATCAGCGCTGACCTTCGGCACTGATTACGGCACGAAATCCCTCACCGACCATGGATTCCTTGCGCGCAAGCCCCGCACATGGCGCGAGCACCTGGCGTCCTTTTCGCAGCACGAGTTGCGGGTGAAACTTGGGATCGATACGAGTTGACTAGGTTGTACTCCATGCTGGTAACGAATAAGATCGATTAACTGGACGAGAATCAAGTGTCAATAGTGGTCTTCTGGCCTTGGCTTGGCCTGAAAGCCATGGCTTTGGCCCGGCTTTCCGTGGCTTTGGCCTTGCAAATCATCAGGCCAGGCCAACTCAGCTGGCTTTGGCCTGGCTTTAGCTTGGCTTTGGCCTAGGCCATGGCCTCGGCTAGGTGTGATCCGGTGTTGTTGATCAGATGTTGGCATCAAAAAATAATAGTGGATATTTAATTTAGTGTAGAGAGGGGTCATAAGGTAACCTGTAGAGCATCAATAAAGCCTTGACATGCTAGTAATAGCACTTCTAACCCAACATATGACTAGAAAACTTCCTTTTTGGAAGTTAGATCAGCCATCAATGATCAGACTGAAAAGCCATTAGCTTTTGGCCTGGCTTTGGCTTTCTAGACTCTCAAGCCAGGCCAAAGCCAACATAGGCCAAAATTTCTGGCTTGGCTTTGGCCCTGGTACCAAAGCCAAAAAGCCATGGCTTTTTGGCCTGAAGCTAAAGCCAGCAGAACACTAAGTGTCAATCAGGTATGCTGTGGTCCGCGGGGAGTTACTGACCTACGTATAGTTGCTGTTGAGCGTTACTGAAAAGGAGAGAGCTCGTTCTTGAACTTAAGTCACTTAACAGCTATCGACGGCGATCGTCACGAGAATCGAGCTGCGTAATTCTCAAGCTGTCATCGTCACAGAGATTGATGTCCGCCAGATTTTGACGATTGCTAGAGGCATTCACGTCGTCAACTGTTCAGTCCTTCCTCCGGAGTCCGTGCGCTGGCGCCGCCCGCAGGTTGCGCAGAGCTGCGCCGTAGGTATTACTAATCAAAAACTTCATGCGCGGTTCCGCGGGTTCCACGTTGTTCCATTGCCTTCCATTACACGTCATGATGGTCGGCAGGCGCGTCCAATAGGATCGCGCCAAGCCTCGCTGTGACTGATGTCGGGATGGCGACAGGCGCCCGTGATGCGTGACGCCGCCGGCCTTATAAACCGCGCGCGACCGTGACGCGCGTCACTCCTCGCCCACACACCCACACCCACCACGAGCCTGTAAGTCGCCACACCGCCACGCCACGCCGATGTCCACCGTCTCTTCGTCCTCTCGGGTCTCTACTGCATCAGCAGCAAGCTCGCTCGGATGGCGCGCGAATGAAGGCCCTTCATGCACTGCCTTCCACGACTCGGACGAGGACAACACCGCGCACACGCAGTCACTGACCACCAGTCCCCAGACGTTGCATGGACTAATTGGGGCCGCCTCTGACTCCTCGCACGGGAGTGTCCCTTCTTTCAGCGCCCTTACGGACTATTCACCACCGTCGTCTACAATGGCAGAGCACCACCAAGCGCTCCGCGCCATCGCAGACATCACAGGTGCCCCGTCTCCTCGCCCCCACGCGCCCGCCGCTGATCGCTCCCCACCAGCCTCGCCCGAGTTCCAGAGCGTCGGCGACAATTTCGCCGCCGACTTCGACGCGTACGCGGACGAGCCGCTGTTTGACGACTACGACTACGAGTACTCCCCTGAGCCAGAGCTTGAGCACGACGACTCCCCCCGGGCCAGCCCCCACGACACGCCGTACACGCCGTTCCTGACGACGCCGCGCCTCGCGATGGAGGTCGACTTCGGCTCTGCGGGCGCCGCCTACACCGTCGAGGAGAACTTAAACGAGCTGGCGGGACAGCTGTTGGCGCTCCCCGATGACTACAGCGAGGCCAACGGTGTAGGCAGCCTGAGGGGGTGGGGGGATGATGGGCGCCGTGTTGAACGAGTGCAGCATCGGCGAGCGGGGGCTGAAGACGAGGAGCTTGTCCAAGTTGGGAGGCGCGGACAGCTTGTCGTTGACGGGACCCAGGAGAACGACCTGGCGGGGCAGCTGTTGGCGCATCCCGATGAATACAGCGAGGCGGGTCTCGTCAACGAAAAGCTGTTCGCTCGTCCCAACTTGGACAAGCTCCTCATGTTCAGCCCCAGCTCGCCGATGCTGCACTCGTTCGACGCGTTCCCATCCACGGCGCCCGTCATACCCCCACCCCCTCCGAGTCAGGCTGTGCGGCCCACTCGCACGCCACGGTCGCTGCCTCACGCCACTGGCACTCGAAGGGGTATCACCGTCAATGATCTGATTCCGGACGACGCGCCGACGATGAAGAGGACCTACCTGACGCCCAGCGCTACGTCGCGCAAGGCTGTCCCCGCGCGTCCGTGTCCCGCAAGCTTAAGCGCCGCCACTCCGCCGCTTTCGATGATGAGGATTACGCAGAGCCTACCAAGGAAGTGCTCGATGAGATTGAGAACAAGCGGCGGAGCAATACCCTCGCTGCGCGGAAGAGCCGCAAGCGCAAGCTGCAGAAGACGCAGGAGCTGGAGGACACGGTCGATGAGCTGGATAGGCTCGTGACGATTTGGAGGCAGCGCGCGCTGATGGGGCAGAGTTTGCTCAAGCAACGCGGAATCATGCTGGACTTTGGCAACAAGGCATAGATATCTTGGGACACATATATGCATTTTGTATTCCGCAATCTTGGTTGTATCACATATTGTTGTGTATTAATTCCCGTACCCTTAGTATCCCATCTGTTGATTCATATTCTATGTTGTCAATGAGCAAGCTGACAACACACTGTAGATTCTGCAGGTTACGATTTACCTGGAGAATCTGATTGATATCATGATCGAGCATCAGCCTCGGCCACCCGGGCCGGTGCTTATACTCACCCTGACAACTCAGAAGAAAACCGGAGGATTTGTTTTTAAATTTTAATGAAGGTAATCATAGGAGAAAAAATGGTGACCTTGATTGATTAGAAAAGGTTTAAAGAATGTCCACTGGATAGGAAGGAAATCTAACCAGAAAAATGTTTTCTCAGATTGTAGCTGTAAGGGCAACCCCGGAGGCCTGAGATCAAGGTCCTAGCAGGGGAGGATCCAAAGCGTGAACATTGGTAAGCGAATACAAATGAAGCTGACCTAGCAGGGGAGGATCCAAAGAGAAGAAACTCTGAGGGTCCGCCTGCTAGGTAGCTGACTATATACTGCTTGTCCGTAGCTGCCGCTGTCGGGCACAGAAGGCTTGGGCGGCATCGCAGGCGAGGTCCCAGGGCGACCGTCGGGAGGGCGTTGACGGATCGGTGATTGTGCGGGCGAGATGGAGGGCCGGACCGGAGTCGGAACCGGAGTCGGAACCGGAGTCGGACCGGAATCGGAGGCATCTCCGAGGGGCCAAAAGGGAGGTTCCCCTGACATCACCCCCCCCCCTTTGAATGCGGCGTCCCGACGCATAGACCGGAACGGAATCGAGTCGAAGGTCGCAGAGGCGATGTGCCGTGGTTTGCCAGGGTACTTACGGTAGAACTCCGCGATTTTCTCCGGGGCGAAGACGCGGTCGAAGCGGACCCACTGGTCGTGCGACGCGTCGTAGCCTTTCCATCTGACGAAGTAATTCAGCCGTTTATACCTCACCCTTGCGTCCAAGATTTCCTCTATTTCCCACTCCGGGACTCCGTCCTCGAGGTCCGGAGGGGGCTGGTCGTAGCCGGGGCGTCCGTCGAAGGGGTCGTCCTAGGCGAGCTCGAGCTTGACGACGGGGAAGACCGGATGGAGCTTCGAGTAGCGCAGAGGAAGGTCGAGCTTGTAGGCACCTTTGCTGATCTCCGCGACTATCTTGAACGGTCCGAGGCGGCGATGGGAGAACTTTTCCGAGGGGCAAGTCGTCCTGATGTCAGAGGCATCCAGCCAAACACGGTCGCCAACCTTAAACTCCGGAGACGGAGTGCGTCTCCGGTCGTAGTAGCGCTTGTACTCCTCTTTGGCCTTGGCTTCAGCAACACCAGTGGCAATCCGGTCGCGGAACTCGTTCACCGACTCCATGGCGGAACGGACTCCGGGTTCGAAGCCCATGCGTGGGAGCCGTCCCGTGTCCGTCATGAAGGGGACCTGCTGCGTGGAGGAGTGAACATGGTTGTTGTAGGCGAACTCCGCGGCCGGAATCAGCTCATCCCAGTTGTCCTGCTGATAGTTGGTGAAGATCCGCAAGTACTGCTCCAACTCCTGGTTGACGCGCTCTGTCTGACCGTCTGTCTGCGGGTGGTACGCGGTGGACGTGGCAGGCTTGATGCCGATTAAGCGCCAGAGTTCTCGGGTGAAGTCTGCGATGAACTGCGAGCCGCGGTCGGAGACGTACTTCTCCGGAGTCCCATGGTGCCGCCAGACGTTCCGGTAGTAAAGGCGGGCTGCCCCTACTGCATCGACCGTCGTATGACACTCCGAGAAGTGGGCGCGCGCTTTCCGAGGGTGTCAACGACGACCATGATCGCGTCGTACCCATGGGCTTCAGGAAGCTCTACGATGAAGTTGACGGAGACGGTATGCCAGCGTTCCGGGGGCGTTTCCGTGGGGTGCAGCTCTTCGTGGGGCAGTCTCCGGAGTGCCTTGGTGCGACAGCACAAGTCACAGGTCGCAACATACCGGCCGATATGGCGAGACATCTGAGGCCACCAGTAGTTCCGGGAGACCAACTCCAAGGTCTTGAAACGACCTGCGTGTCCGGCGACTCGGGTGTCATGGCAGAGCTCGATGATGCGTCTCCGGAGGTCCTTGTCCTTTAGTACAACGATCTTCCCTCGGAAATGGAGAAGACCGCTGGAGACGGCCCACTCGTCAGACCATGAGGAGTGGGGGCCTCGAGCTTGACCTTGAACCTTAAGAAGTTGCCGGGCCGCTAGTGCGACGGGCTCCTCCAGGTCAGGCTCACCGGAGAGGGCATCACGGATGATCGCGAGCATCTCCTTGTCGTGGATTTCGTAGTTGCGCTGGACATCATTTAAGCTTTTGGAATAGAATGCTACAGGGTGCCACTTCCCGTCCGGGGCGGATTGTGAAAGAACCGCCCCCGTCGCATAATCAGAGCTGTCCGCCTCGAGTCGGAAAGGCCGTGTGTCGTCCGGAATCGCCAGGACCGGTTCCGAGGTGACCGCGTCCTTGATCGCTTGGAACGCGGAGGCCTCTGCGTCGCCCCAAGTCCATTGCTGGTCCTTCTTGGTGAGCACGAAAAGAGGGCGCGCAAGGGTCGAGAAGTCCCGAATGAACCTGCGGTAGAAATTAGCGAACCCAAGGAACTGCTGAATGTCCTTCTTGTTCTCCGGAGTCGGCCAAGCGGAGACGCCTGCGACCTTGACGGGGTCCATTTCGACGTGGTTGTGGGAGATGATGACTCCGAGGTACTCGATTGACGATTTTTCAAAGTCGCACTTCTCCGCTCGAAGGTACAACTTGTGCTCTCGGAGTCGCCGCAAGACCTCCTGGACAATCTGCCGGTGTTTCCAGAGGTCGGAATGGGCGATCAGGATGTCGTCAAGGTAGATCATGACGTCTCCGGAGAGGATGAGGTCCTGGAAAATGTCATTCATCATCGTTTGGAACGTCGCGGGAGAGTTTGTCAGGCCGAAATACATCACCAAGGGCTCGAACAGGCCTCGGTTAGTCCGGAAAGCCGCTTTCCACTCGTCACCTTCCTTGATCCGGACGTTGTTGAAGCCCCAACGGACGTCGAGTTTGGTGAAGTAACGAGCGCCTTTGAGCCGGTTGATGAGGTCGTTGATCAGCGGAAGGGGGTACCGGTTTTTGACAGTCATCGCGTTGAGAGCACGGTAGTCCTGGACGAAGCGGAGTCCGCCATCCTTCTTCTTGACGAAGAAGACCAGAGACGCCATCGGAGACTTGGAGGGCGAATCCGGCCCGTCGAAAGCCCTTCCTCGATGAACGCGTCGAGCTCGCGTTGCTCGAGGGGCGAGATGGGGTACACCTTGCAGTTGGTGGGCTTAGCGTCGACGAGTTCGATGGCGTGGTCCCAGGCTCTCCGTTCCAGTAGCATATCGAAGGACTCCTTGTTGAAGACGTCCTGGAACTCCTTAGCCCAGTCCGGGATCTCGGAGGGTGGAGGGGCGGAGTTCCTAGCAAAGGTTTCGGCCAGGCGCTGTGAGACGGTGCTACCTGCGCGTATCTCCTCCGAGGGACGAAACGAGGTGTAGAAGATGCGGTCACCATCTTTGAGCTGGTCATCCTCGTCGTCCGAGTCCGAGTCCGGTGTCAGATCAGGCAGGTCGGAATCGAGACCGGAGTCGGAATCGTCTCCGTCCTCAGGGCCAGAGAGGTCCATAGTGCAAACCGAGGGGAACGGGCCGGAGCGGAGACGTTTCTGAAGCGACCGGAGTCGCCGCAACTCGGTCCGTTCGACACGCTCCTCCTCGCGGCAGGTCGAGCAATTGCGGGGACACCGTGTCATCTTGACCTCCTTGGTTTCCCAGTTGATATCTGGGTTGTGTTTCCGCAACCAGGAGTACCACAGGATGAGGTCTTTGTAAGGGCAACCCTGGAGACTCCGACGAAAGCCTAGCAGGGGAGGATCCAAAGCGTGAATAAAAGCTACGGGAAATACACGGAGGGACCGACCTAGCAGGGGAGGATCCAAAGAGAAGAAACTCTGAGGGTCCGCCTGCTAGGTAGCTGACTATATACTGCTTGTCCGTAGCTGCCGCTGTCGGGCACAGAAGGCTTGGGTGGCGTCGCAGGCGAGGTCCCAGGGCAACCGTCAGGAGGGCGTTGACGGATCGGTGATTGTGCGGGCGAGATGGAGGGCCGGACCGGAGTCGGAACCAGAATCGGGTACGTCTCCGGGCGTCAAGGGAGGTTCCCCTGACAGTAGCCGAAAAAGGGTGCATACGTGGGAAAAAATGGAAGATATCTTTTTTGTATGTCAATGTTGATTCCTTTTTTTTTCTGATAAGATTGCTGTTCTACTTATTGTGTCTTTCTAAATCCATTTTTCCTAACGAAAAAGGTCTCCCTTTTACCCTATATGGCAGCAGGGGGGGAGGCCACACTCTACCCTAGCACTGTTGTAGTATATGGTATGCTATATGTGTTAATCAGTCATTTGTGAATTTGATTTGTTTCATTTATTGCATTCTGAACACTGCTAAGGCATCTTTCATGGTCTTCTCTCAAGTCTTTATGGTACTGTACTATTTAGATCAACTGTCCGTGGCATGGAACACGTAACGCACACTGTCCGCCGGACAAGGTGTACGGACTACCATAAAAGGCAAGTCCGGCGTCAGTCGGAACAGAAAATTGCCTATTTAAGGCGATTTTGATAGGAATCCGGGCCTAAACACATAACAGAGGCTAATCAGCAAAACAATCTTAGAGAGACTAATCCTCAAAAGGATCTACCCAGTGTTGTCTTTGTAGAATTCCTGAACTATACAGGTAAGGTTACTATTGATTCAGATATACATATAAACTAAGGAAATTTGTATAGTCCCAGACAATCCAGGCTGGGAAGGAATTGAACCTAGATGGGTTCTTATAGTCCCAGTGACAGCTAATTGGGAGAATAATGGACTTGCTTTATCTAGAACACAGCTGCCCCTCACTTTAGCTTGGGCTATCACAATTCACAAAAGTCAAGGACTGACTCTTGAACGGGCTACAATAGATCTAGGGTGCAGTGACTTTGCTCCAGGACTCTCTTTTGTAGCCATATCTAGAGTTAAAACTCTCAAGGGCATTGCATTTAGGTCTGCCTTTCCTGTGACACGTTTGCAAAAACCACAAAACAATGATACATATCAGATGCTGGCTGAGGATAATCTACGCAGAGAAGGACTTGGGTTTGAGATTGATTATTATGGTATAACTCTTACAGAATATGTATTCAATGAGCCATATGTACAGTAGTTAATAGTCCATCCACTTTTTCTTTCTTTGAATTTATAAATATATAATACTAGGATTACTGTACTATTTAGATCAAGTGTCCGCGTTACGCGTTACACGCAGTCGCGGCGCAGACACTTGTGGTTTTCGTTACACGTGTAAGGCCGGATTCCCATCAAAAACAGGCCGAAAAAGGAAATTTTTCGGTCCGGCTGACGCCGGACTTGCCTTTTTTGGGAATGCGGACACCTTGTCCAGCGGACAGTGTCCGTTACGCGTTACACGCGGCGGACACTTGATCTAAATAGTACAGTAAGGCGAGCTTCCCCTCTCCTGGGAACACCATTGTTCCCATAAATTATATTTATAAATTGGACACATGATCTAAATACTACAGTAGTCTCTCCGAAAGACCCTTATGTCTTTCCAAAGACCCCCAAATCTTTCCAAAGACCAGGATGCCGTCTTCTAAGGACCTGGTGTCTTGTGTGTCTTTTGGATATTTTAGGTATTTTTGGTCTTTGGTGAGACCTTTATGTTATTTTACTGATATTGTCTTATGAGTTGTATATTAGCTAGTGCTGACAAACACACTGATTCAGCTGTCACTATAGCCTATAGTCTATAGGTCACTTGATGAAAGTTGTTTGTACAGCCAAAATATCCAACTTTGACTTTGAGACAATTGGTGACATTCTCTATACTAGTAGTTCAGTGGCAAAAATTTCTGCTTTCGGAAATTTGGCTTGTTTGTCACTGTATAATAGCATGACACATGTCACAGGCACCAAAATCACTGGCTCTAGGATCTTTCAACAAGCACAAAAATTGCCCTGGACTTGGGGAAATTTTCACCCTTTTTTTAATAATTATTCACCCACTTAGGCCAGGCTGAAAACCCTGACTGTTATCAGTGCCAATGCCACTAATAATGCACAGTGGGTTTGGGGGCTGAACAGGGGGGCTGCACCCAAATAAGGCAATTTCCACCCGCTCCCTCGGGCACGGTACATGGGGCAGGTCATGTATCTGAATAGAATTGATAGTGTCCTCTGGTGCTCTTTATGGTCTAGCCACCCCTTCGATGGGGCCTCACCCGTGACCAAATCCCACACAAGGCTTTTTGCTGTCGTAAGCCTGAGAGCCCAGATTTCTCGCAACTATCAAAGAGGTGCCGAGGGTTTCCTCGGAGACCGGTGTTTCTTCTCAGGGTATTTTTCCCCCGTTTCGAGCGCCATAGAATTGGGCGCTGGGCCTCACTCAAATATCAGGCAACTATCTCAGGTGGCCACATGGCCCGCTTTCCCGAGCACGGTACATGACGCAGGTCAGGTGCTGCATCGACTGAGTTGCCTCCAATATGTTCTTTTCAAGTGTTGTGGTGCTTTGTCCCTTCGTGGGGATGTCGTTGCCGTTTCCCCTTTCCCTTGCCATTTGTTTTCTGTGTTTTGCAGCATCACCCACCACTCCCTGTCTTGCTAAGGAAGATGTATAAGTATAGCTATAGTATATAATCCATGATCAGTCACTTGGTACAGTACATTAACACTTTTTATCTGTAGCAACTTCAGATCCAACTTGAATCAAAACTAATACAACAAGGTGCACCAAAGCAATACGACCACAACTCTAAGCATCCTCCTCGGGCTCAGCGAACCGGCGGCGCAGCGCCTCGGGCACCACCCGGCTTGCGGCGCGGGTGCGGCCCCGCAGCTCCTCCTCCTCGGCCTTCTTGCGGAGCATTGCCGTGAAGTTGTCCTCCCCGTGGTACTGCCGCCGGCCGAGGATGCATGACGTCCCCGCCCGCGCCGGACACCGGCTGCCGCCGTCGGGATCTGGGTTGCCGTTGGTGCCCTAACTTTGGTTAGTTGAAGAATCGAGGAGGGAGAGGACGCACGGAGTAGGTACACCACTCGTTGTAGTAGTAGCACGCCGTGTCGCCGCCACGCGTCAGCGCCATTCGCGCCAGCGGGACGCCGTCCTTGTTCTTCGTCGCACAGAGGAAGACACAGGGTGCCCTCCTCGGCGACTAGCCCAGCACACTTGCTGTGCGAAATACTCGGGAGCAGCGCGCCGTCAGACTAGGGCACTCGTCAACACACTGCAAGTACAGCGGGAAGAGAGGAGACCCACGTTACGGAACGCGCAGCTGATCTGCTCCGCGTCAATGTCGGTGCGCCTCCGGCCGGTGCAAACAACCCTCCCAACAGTTCGATCGGCGATGTCGATGGCCTGGACGTCGTCCGCGGCGACGGCGAGCCCCGCGGGACAGTGCACGCGCGGGCGGTAGTACGTCACGAACGCCGGCGAGGGTGCCGGCGCCGGCGGGGCGGGGTCGGCGACAAGGAAGCCGGCGCTGACGTGGGCCGCGAACAAAAGCGGGATGAGGACCGAGGAGAGCATGGATGAGGCGGCTGGGTGGATGAAGCCATCGACGACGAGCCCGGCTTTTAACGGCGAGCTTGCTGGCGGTCGATCGAGGAGAGCGAGAATTGTGGCGGTCAGGGGCGTGCCTGTCGGACCTATTTTCCTTTGTGCAACTGAATGCTCGCGTGGTGGAGCGGCGCCGCCACCGTTGCCTGAGTCGGGCGAGCGAGGCCGAGGGAAGAGGGAAGAGGGGGAGGTATTGGCGTGATGACGTGTATGTGCGTCTGCGTTGACAGTAGTTGCGGCGCGTTGGAAGACAGGCAAGCGCTCCATCCTCGCTATGCAAGTCGGCCCCGCCGGCGCCATGCTTACGATGACCGGTCATCGCTTCGAACTAGTTGCCAGTGCCGCCAGGACTTCGTGTCCCTCCTCTGACGGTGAGACACACTCGCGCCATTCTCGGTTTTCCTCCTCTCCCAGCTGCAGCAACCCCTGGAGTGGATTCAGCAGCACTGCTCCGAGTCTGCCAGGCGTCCGACACTTGGCGGATAAGAATTCGTCCTAATATGGTGCCAGGATCGCCGACGCTGGGCGCCGGTGCATCTCCTGATCAGCCAGCGACTGAATGTCGCGGGGACGCAACGGGGCAGGAAGGGTAGGTCCGACGTGTGCGCTGAAAGTCTGCCAGTAGATATAGGAGAAAACTCGAAGGGAGCAAAGGGATATGGTATGGTGAATCAGGGCACGTTCATGCAGTGAAGAATCATCAAGTGGGAGGTTTCTACGAATGCCATGAGATACAGGGAACGACGACGAAGGCAACTGGAAGGAGTGCCGTCTTCGAAGCGGGATAGAAATAACGCGAGCGATAGATAACCTCCGGAAGGATGAGAAGGCGAAAGGGTGGAGATCATAAGGAGTCGGGAAGGAGGAACAGCAGATGCTAGCCAAAGGTTAAACGACGGGTCGAGGACAGCGAAACAACATACTCAAAAGTCGTCCTATCTCCTTGTCAGGGATTCACCCTGGCCAAACATGCCGACGACTACTATTATTATTATCAATAAAACGAGAAGACAGGAACTATAAGACGCGCCTCGGATGCGCCTCCCTTTTCTTCAGTATCGGAGACCGGTGCTTGAAGAGGGGGAAGACATGGGTGGGGTATGTCTGCGACTGGGAAGCGGACGAGCATCCTGCTGTAAAAGAAGTATGAGGTAGGAAAAGTGGGCGGTCGGTCGATGGACGCACGAGGCACGTTGTTGGTGGTGCTATTGAGGCACAGCGCCTACTACGGGAAGCCCGAGGCGGCACGGGACACGACAAACTGGCTCTATGCTGACGGCGAAAGCCACGCAGCCAGAGCCGTCACAGCCAGCGTATCGAGCATATAGCTGCAAGGCAGTCAGCGAAAACGGGACGAAGGATGTATCGCGCCGACGCACGTCCGCCTATACGACCATGCATCCGCCCCCACTTCACTCGGAGATATAGCTGCAAGGCAGTGAGTATAAACACAAGGAACGATGTATCGCTCTGACGCACCTTCGCCTAATTGACCAGCCATCCACCCCCACGGAGACCACCCTCCCTTCCTGCGCGGGTGCGCGTCTTCGTCGAGAAACGAGGCCGGGCGATAGCGCTAAGGGCATGCGCGGTAAGCCTGAGGACAAGGCCAGGCGGCCAGCCACAAGGCCGGATACTAGTAGCCAAGGGAGCGGGACCCAGGCAGGGCTTTGTGGGGCCCAATGAGTGGTACTTCATGTGTCGAGAGCTCGAAGACCGTGGATAACGGAGACGGGCGCAGGGAGGGAAGAAGAAGAACGCGAAAAAAAATGATGTGACATTGTGTCACACGAGTTTTTTTCTTCTTTCCCGACCACCTTGTCTCGGCTCACTCAGGACTTGTTCCTGCCTCAATAATGTCTGCAAAGTGAGCAACCTACCCTGACATGCACGCTCTAACCATTTCCACGCCTCAGCCCGCCCAGCGAAGCCGCTGCATTCCTTCGCAATAACGACCCCCCGCCGCAGGGTGGGGCACATGCTCGACTCATATCCGAGTTTATCGACGGCGTTGCCCGCGAGCGCACGCTAGTCCTCGAACAGATTGCGGGTGTAAAAGCGGCCTTGGAGCAGGAACTGGAGGCAGCGACACGGCGAGCGGATGCCAAAATCATGAAGCTGGAGACGCAAAAACAGCAGCTGACGCAGATTATTCAGCAGCACAAGGGCATAATCTCCGTTGTTCGACGCCTGCCGCCCTCCGTTATCGCGAATATCATCTCGCACTTGCTCTCCATGACAACTAAGAGGGAGACGCCTGCCGGCCAGCTCAAGCCTGAGATAGAACAGGATTCAAGTTCTTCCAGTCTATCCGCTCATGCTGGAGAGCCGACCCCATCCACCTCATGGACTCTGGCTGTGCTAACCCGCGTCTCGCGCTTGTGGCAGCAGACGACGATCGAAAACGCCCAGTTCTGGTCGACAATCTCGTTGTCGCAAGGGTACCGCGATGCCCCACCTCTGGCTCTGAGACATCCTCTTTCCCGACTGACCACACACATCGCTCGCTCCAAACAGGAACCACTAGAGCTATTCATCGACTTCGTGCACGAAGATGGGCTCGTCGACTCGGAGTCAGTGCATTGGAAGGCCTTGATGGATGTGGTGGTGCCCACGAGCGGCAGATGGCGCCGTCTTGCGCTGTCTTGGAATGGTCCTACCAGAGGATATCTCGATGACCAGTCACGACGAACTTCTTTGGACCCCTTCAATGTGCTGGAAACCTCCCCGACACGACTGGATGCTCTCGAAATTTCATCGGCGGGATCTCGAGGTTTCCAATTCCAGGACCGTACCTTGAATCAATTTTCCCGCACAGTGCGGAAGCTCTGCTTACACACCTCCATACCGCTACTTCCTGTTGCCTGGTTCCAGCTCACCGACCTCCACTGTTCCTACTCGCTCGATATCCTCCGACAAATCCTGTGCTTAGTCGTCAACATTCACCGGTGCTCATTTGTCGTCGTGTCGGACCCGGAGCCCCAACCTTCTTCATCTAAAAAGAGAAAGTCCTCCGCCTTCGACCCCGAGCCTGAGCACGTTCGATTCGGTACAATCGTCGCATCCCTGCTTGAAATAAAGCAGCTCTATATCGAGTCGCCAATTCCAGTCGATCCTCTGCTCTCCGGTGTCTCTATGCCCAACCTCGAATATCTTGTCCTCGATGTGCCATTCAAGTCTGAGAATACCCTCGAGCCGAGTACTCGTAACCTGTCAATGCTCTGGCGCTCGATATGCACATCCCTTCATGGTTTGCGGCTGACGGTCGAAGAAGCCATGCTCACCAACGTCTTGTCCATTGTCCGCACACAACCACACTTGGCGCATCTCGACGTCACGACCCGGCCTGATATTCGGTTCGACAGACCCGCGCAACGACGCACTTTCATCCGCGGCCTGCAGCTCTCCACGCCGCCGAAGCCTGACGATGCCTGTCCGCGCCTGGAAACCCTCGCGCTCGCCCTTCCGAGTCACGACCCCGCAGCGGAGAAGGACATCGTCGCGATGTTGAAGAGCAGGACATCGGGCGCGCTTGCGTCGCATTCGCAGATCGCATCACCGCTGCGGGCAGCGAACATCGGGGACTTGTCTCAGGGTCCGTCCAAATTCCTGTTGGTTATCAAACGGAAAGGCATCGCGCTGTCGTATACGATCCGTGACCACTCCTCGACGCCGCAGAAAGACCCTGTTGTATCTGGACAGTGGTCCGTGATTCCGGAAATGGTTGGGCCTTGGTGTGCAATGCAGCAACTGGCAGGGGAGCAGGTCTAGGTTCTGAATCGTCACTCATTCATCAACTCCGAAGTGGAAGTATTGTCACAACTTCGTAACATAGATTTTGTACGGGATGTTATGAGGACCAGTCAAAACATAAAAATTCTAATGCGATTTGATTATGCTGGATTTTGACAAACCCTGTGGGTGCTTGAACTGCTTCAACACACCTGCATATTAAGTATTTATGTCTGTTGGTACAAACTTGTATCAATATTTTTTTTCAAGTTCCAAGCTGTAAAATAAACCCTTGGTGCTATTATGAATTTAAAATTCTCTACTAAGCATTACTAGTACTGTCATGTGGGTATGGGTCAACTGTTCGTGTTATGCATTACATTGACCAACAAAGTCTGTATGAAAAAATCACCGCAAATAAATAAAAAAATTAGTCCCAAATTTTGAAAGACTACTTAATCAAAATGGGACAGTACTGCTGGCCTATTATGATGTGATTAATTACTTATTATCTATAAAATGGGTAATAATAGCAATGATACTTCATTCAGGCCTGAGACAGAGGCACAGACTGCCAACTGGAACTGAAACCACGGTTTAACCACCTGGTATGCCTACCATACCCCTCTAATTAGAGGCTAAGGAGGTTAGCCTCTCACTAGAAGGGTTTAGGCCAGTGGCTAGTGTGTTCTTAGGATTCCTCGCATAGTTGGTGGACATGACTGCTTGCTAGAAGGCCAAGTCCACCAAAAGTTGGTGGTTCTTTCCTCTGCTTATCAAACCTCTTCCAAGCATTGATCTTGACATTGCCCGACCTCCCACCCACCATTCCGATCTGATGGCACATTGAAATATTAAAGTTTTGCAGTTTGTCTAGATAATCTCAAATGTACAAGAAAAAATTGAAAATGCATAATATTATTGCCGTTTTCAAAATAGTTGGCACCGCGGGTTCGAACACAACTTTTGCCATTTTTTGGACCCCGCAGTAATTATTTTATTTCTCCATGAATTCTCAACATAAAAAGAAAATTTAATAACCTAAAATCATCGTTTTAACGGGGCAATTTTATCGATCAACTTCGGCCATAAAACTACCATATATGGACATTTGCTCATCAACCTGCACATAGCTTGATTGTGTCAATTTCTATGGGCAAAATAAAATACCTTGACCATATATTCGACTATGCAAGGACTTGGCACATATACATCATGTGCCCGCCTGAATATCGGCCCCAACGGACCCGATTTGAGCGAGAACAAGCAGTGACATTGATGTATTACATACATGTGACACTCACGCTCCGCTCTTTGCTTCTACCTCCAGTGCTCTACAGCAGACATGGGAAAGGGCACTCCGATCCCTGAGAGGTTGGCCTGGACTATTGTCCGGATGTACAACCGCCTTCCCATCCAGGATATTGTAGATTTCACCACAGTCAGCAAGCGTCAGATACGACGCATCCTTAGGGCTGTAGACCGTACCGTATACGGCTACGGCCATGTACGGTACGGCCTCTGACGGCGCCGGGACGGCCCTAACGCCGTACCGTAAGCCCTCGAGCTCGAGGCGCTTACGGTACGGGACGGCGCCGTCACGCCGTATTACGGTGACGGTGACGGCCAGCTAGGTCACTGGGTGTGACCTAGGCTAAAGGTGCCTCCGAGCGACCGGGCCGGGACGGGTGGCAGTGCCAAGCGCCCGCCTGGAGTGCTAGGCTGCCTCCGAGGCTAGCCAGGCCGTGTTGGCTGACCACCGACAGCGGCTGGGCCCTAGCAACGGGCATCCGGAGGTCCGATACCCGGCGGATCGACGATCTCCGGATCAAATCGCGCGCTAGCCGAGCCTTTGCCGTATACGGCGACCGTCACCGTATACGGGACGGTCATTACGGCGTCGCGGCCGTCCCGTCGCCGTCCCGTACACTTGCGCACCAGGGTGCCATACGGTACGGTTACGGCGCCGTATTACGGCGTGCCGTACGCCGTAATATACGGCGACGGCCTACAGCCCTACGCATCCTTGCTTAGTACCGTACAACTGGTGGGGTCCTCTCAGCCAAGGCAGTTGAAACACGTGGTCGACTAAGGCACCTTACAAGTGGACATGTTTCTGTTAGGCTTTCAACGCTCTTTCAATGACTATCTCACTTATTTTTGGTAGTTTCTACTTGGCTGCCTGGACTACAGCTGTGACCAATACCTTGACGAACTTCAAGTTGCGCTTCAAGAAGTCTGTGGTGAATTTGTCTCCCTCCCGACTGTATGGCGGTCACTTCAGCGCCAATGATATACTATGAAAAAGGTAGCAGTCCAGGGTGAATCTATTGCCCATGCGGCGGCTACTAACAGATACGCTCAGTTGACACGGCAGGCGATTGAGCGCTGTGCCATCAAATGAGCAAGTTATACGCTCAAGATTTCACAGCATTTCGAGGCCCATCAACTGGTTTTTGTCGATGAAAGCTCTTGCGACCACCGGACAACATATCGTGGGAAAGCCTGGGCAATTCGTGGTCAGCGAGCAGTTCGAAAGGCATTCTTTGTCCGTGGAAAGCGGTGTGTTCGCTTTCTAGAATAGACTGAAGAGCTAATTGGATAAACTGCAGATTTTCTGTTCTACCCGCCATGTCACTGGATGGTATTCTATCAGTAGACATCCGCGAAGGCTCATTCACGACCGAGACATTTATTGAGTTTCTAGATGGTCTCTTAGATCAAATGAACCCATTCCCAGCTGCCAACTCGGTTGTCGTGATGGATAACTGTCGGATCCACAAAGCTGAACAGATTCGAGACCTAATTGAACAACGGTTGGGACAGCTATAATATCTCTTATGATTCTCACTTCATTGTAGAGGCATGAAATGTGTTTATCTTCCGCCTTACTCCCCGGACTTCAATCCAATCGAGCTCGGGTTCTCGAAAATGAAGGCATACATGCGCCGATATGGCAATGCATTCCGTGCGGCAACGGAAAATGAAGCAGATCGTGTTGTCGCAATTCTCAAGCTATATGATGCAGTGTACTCCATCACACCTGACGATGCGGCAGCCTGGTTTAGACACTCTGGTTATTTCTAGTTCTCTCAATGCATTTCTTGGCACCTCAGTTGCTAGTACAAAACATTGGATTGAGCAACCTAACCGACAAACCTAAGCAGCGACAACTATTTCACGTGCATGGAACTCCTTCCAATATTTACGAGCAGTATCACAGTCCTTCTTCACCCATACCATCACAGTTCGAGCAGTGCCCTTCTTCATACCAGGGCACAGATCCATCAGCCCATCTGCCGACTCCATCTCCAGCTGGTTCAAGAATACATAACCATGTTCGTTGAGGCTACTGACATGTGCGGAAAGATTTGCGTTGTATTTCGAGCGGGCATCATGAGTGTCTTGCGCAGGAAGCCATTCTGAGAGCACTGGGAAGTCGATCTCATCGTCCATCATTTCTAAGCTTGCCGTTCGGGTAGGTAGTTGTTTAGCATGTGGCGGTGAGTTCAGCAGTGAAGGAGGAGGTGGTGGAGGGGGTGGCGGGATTCCATATGGTGCACCATAGTATGGATATGGACCCGGAGGAGGATAGCCATAAGGCGGCACAGCCGTTCTGTCAGGAACAGGGCCGGCCCGGGCCCACGTGACGGTCTCCTGCCAGTCTGACAAGTGTGGGAAAGATGGTTCAACCCCCATAGCTGGGTGGTCGGCAACCAGGCAGCGTAGATGGTGCCACTACTGCAATAGAGCAGGGTAGGGACAGCTCGGGCGACTCGAGACGCCCCGCTGTCACGTTGTGTGACAGCGGTGTCACAGGATACGAGTAGTCGTCTAGAGTGTCCTACCCCTGCTGAAGGGAACGAGTCCATAGCCAAAGAGTGCTGCCTAGTAGAGTCGGTGCCCAAGACATAGGGCAAGACATAGGCTGGGCCAGCTGAACAAGCCGTTCGGGCGGGGCGTGACGTAACGCGGTCACGCCCGACGGTTCAGGGGTCGAGGGGAGTCGCCCCGCAGCAGGGGCTGCGGGCCCGAGACCCCTGGAGCGCTTGAGAAGGGTTGCCAGTCCAAGGGGCGACATATCTCCTTTCCTGGAGGAACGAGTCGCTGTGGCTCCTAGACACCGCGTGACGGCGCGGTGTGACGCGTGACATGCGGGCCCGATCGGGCCCGCACCCTCCCATCGCCCCCGTACCAGGGGAACCCAGAGCTTGAGGCCAGAGAGCAAGAAGAAGTGGCTAGGACAAGGGTGAACATAAGAGACAAGAGCCTGGGCTGTCCAGCCCAACCAAGGGCTCAGGTCAATGAGGCAAGCTGGCCTGCGGTGTTGGAAGTCGTCTAGACGCCCCTTTCCTGGGGTATGGTTGCAGCAACTCCGCTCTAGGGGACCAGGCCGGAGTAGGGTTCAAAGGAAGAGACTTCAATGCTAAACCTAAGGTATAGGAGTAATACTCTAGTCTTTATATACTGTGGGCGCTAGGGGCTGATCGGGCCCGCTGAGGGTCGATCAGAAGGGAGCAGGGGATGTCTCTGGTCGTCCCTGGTCGCTCCGCTAGGAGCCCAGGGACCATTCCTCTGGAAAGGAGCCATGCCAAAGTCGACACTAAGGAGTGTTTGGCAATGCAACAGTAAGGAGCTCCCTCCTGATCCCTGTGGTTGTCTGGGGCCGATTGGGCCCACTGTCAAGGGCGTCCGGCGGCGCATCATGATCCCTGATGGCGGGTCATGATGGCTTGATGGCTGACTAGAGCGCGATCCGTGATTAGGTCCCTTCTCTGGGATATTAGTGTTGTTGCTCAGTGCTTTGAGCTTGTGAATATATGAGGGCTTGTCAAGCCCTAGGGCTCTAAGGGTGGTGAGGGCCCGTTGGGCCGTATAGGGCCCGACGGCCCGACCCGAACCGTCACACGTTCTTGCATTCATGCGAGATGGCGGAGGTGGGGGAAGTCCGAGACCGAGCTCTGGTGGCGGAGTAACATAGGACTTGTACTCTGTCTCATACTGTAGTAAATGATTAGCCCGGACTGAGTGGATGTGGGTGGGACACACCATGATTGTTCCCCACTTCCCAAGGTCTTTATGCGACAACGCAACGTGCTGACGACTCTCCCCCACCGACACACACCATCCACCATGCGATTCACACTTGCGTTGCAGCGAAAGTTCAGCGACATGCTGTGCACGTGTTTTCTTCTTCACGCCACCTTCCGGCACCTCCAGGTCATTGTCATCATCACTCGTTGCACCAGCAGATGCCTATATGGAAGATGAATACGAGATGGTCGGCGATATAGCAACACAGACCTTCTTCCCGGTTCCACCCTTCTTCCCTTTCCTCTTCTTGCCTGATTCCTTCGCCTTGTCACGCAAATCGATGATGTTGATAGTGAAATCCTTCTTTGGCGTTGTTTGGGACTTGCGCCATTGTTTGAGAGCGGTAAGGGCAGCTGTAATCATGCCCAGGAAGCTGTCGGGGCTGTTGGTCTTCAACCGAATGGGAGGGTTCTTTGCGGCGGTTGTACTAAGCTTGTAGCCAATCTCCAGATTACTCTTGCGAACGTCCATCTCGTCAGCGACTTTTTGGAGGAATTCGGCGTGCGGAGTTGACGACAGGATCTTCAGCTCAGAAACAGCCGCTCCATCCGGTACAAGAAATGTGAGTAGTTCGTCTAGGAGCCATAGATAGTCAGTATGGTCCATCAGGAAAACTCAATCCGCCTGGGCGGCCTGGCACCAAGGCGCCCAGGCCACTCCCAGACCTGACAGGCCGCCAGAACCGGCCTGTCTCCATTAATGACATAGCCAGCTCCAGAATTGATTCTGGCGCCAGAATCTTCCCAGAGTTTATCCAGGACAGTTCTAGCACTCTTCCAACTACACCCAAAATCACTTGAATTAGAAAAGAAACCATAATATTGCAATATTATACAAATCATTCTATCTACGAAAAACTAAAGGTGACGCGAAGGCGGGGTTGCCTCCGCGCAGCCGCCTGAACCAGGATCGCAGAGAGTGCCAGGTCGGGGGAGGCCGTCAACGTGGTCTGGATCGAGGCACCGGTGAGCGATGAGAGAGCGTCGCACCAAGGGAGTGGCCTGTTACCTTGCTGCCACCGCCCACAGTCCAGCCATGACGCCGGAGAGCAGGACATCTGCTCCT
This sequence comes from Mycena indigotica, assembly GCF_014461135.1. Taxonomy (NCBI): domain Eukaryota; kingdom Fungi; phylum Basidiomycota; class Agaricomycetes; order Agaricales; family Mycenaceae; genus Mycena; species Mycena indigotica. The sequence continues at coordinate 2,726,692 of NW_023503011.1, read as the reverse complement.
TACCAAGAAGCCAAGCACTGCGAGGACGGATGAGAACAGGGAGGAGGAGGGAAAATGGGAGGAACGCACCAATGCATGCGGCATTCCTGGCCCAATCGACGCTACCCCTGGTGCCCACAAGCTGCGCCGGCTCGAGCACACGCCTTTCGCTGGGGGCGGAGGCGGAGGTGGAGGCGGAGGTGGACTGGCGGATGAAGACAGCGCTACTGGATATGTCAGCGCAAGGTAAATGAAGGGGAGACTGGACATACATGCACCCAGGGCCTGCCATATCGTGTATCATGAGTCAGTGGCCAGGAATCGCTGTATTGTTGCAGTCTGTGTATGGGTAAGAAGGAATGCGCGCAAGAGGTGACTTACGCAGGGGTGCGAGTGAGAGAAAACTGGGGGGGAAGGTGGTGGGAGGAAAGAAAAAGCGACAAAATCGCGCCACCTGTCAAATCGTCACCAGGTAACGTGGCATCATCACATGGCTGATGCAGTGATGCTGGACTTAGAAGATTTTCGCTGCCTAAATACTGGCAGATTGCATCAACTTCTGGCACCAGCCATCACAGCCAAGCCAGCTATGGCCCAGCCGTGCCAGATTGGTGCCAGAATTTGCATGACATTTGCCAGGCTTGCCAACCACTCCAGGCGGATGGAGTTTTGCTGATGTCGGCGCTCGGTCAAAATACCACTCACCTTCTTCCTCCTCTCCTCCGTCAGATTCATCCGTGTTCTCCGCATTCTCCTCATCAGAATCAGCAATTTCTATCGTCGGGGCTCTATCTTTGCTCTGTTTCCCTGCCTTGTCTCTGTTGGCACCCTTCGACGCGAGTTTCCCGGCCCTCAGAACGGTTTTCTTCACAGCAGTCGACTTGGGGGAAGCCCTCGCGTTCTCGCGTTCCTCTTCATCCTCATCTTCCACCAGCACATAGTCCACGTCTCCCTCCACCGCTCCATCGCTTGGTGAAGAATTCCGCCCCAGTATTCCAGTGATAGCATTCACGGCGGCTTCAGGAGGGTCGCCGGAAAAGGAACGCGAGGAACCTGAGTCAGATTGGAGGTTGGGGACGACATCGTCGCTTGAGCTTGTCGTGGAGACGCGAGAGCGCGTCCAAAGACGCGGAGATGCTGCCTTGGGGGCCAGAGAGGCGAGTGGGGAACGAGACCGGGTAGTAGCCGTGGCAGGGAGCTTCGGTGGACGTCCCACGAGGCCGCTTTGCTATTGGACCATCGTCAGACTCCGTGGGCGGTAGATCAATGTCACTGCTTGTTCTCGCTCAAATCGGGTCGTTGGGGCCGATATTCAGGCGGGCACATGATGTATATGTGCCAAGTCCTTGCATAGTCGAATATATGGTCAAGGTATTTTATTTTGCCCATAGAAATTGACACAATCAAGCTATGTGCAGGTTGATGAGCAAATGTCCATATATGGTAGTTTTATGGCCGAAGTTGATCGATAAAATTGCCCCATTAAAACGATGATTTTAGATTATTAAATTTTCTTTTTATGTTGAGAATTCATGGAGAAATAAAATAATTACTGCGGGGTCCAAAAAATGGCAAAAGTTGTGTTCGAACCCGCGGTGCCAACTATTTTGAAAACGGCAATAAAGAAGATATGATATTTTGGTCTAATGATCTGGAATCATCAAATTTAACTTATAGAGAGAGGCATTCTAGTCCAAAGTAATCGAATGCATATATGTACTCCTTAATAAGATATAGGCTAATGGTGTATAATATTGCTGTCTATGGACTTATCTATATTTCAATTTGGTGAATGTTGTTATGAATATGGATATCAATAATCATAACTACTTTAGCTAGATATATAGGACTATATAGACTCTACATTAGTATATATATAGGACATTCATTGTGATGATCCCTACTAACTTTCAACCTAAAAAAGTTAGTAGACATAACATAAACCACACAACTCTGCTAGTACACTGTAGAGGCCAAACAATCCTCTCAAATCATACATACCTTACTATAGTATTTTACTTATTTCAAATATCACCTGTCACACCCATGATATTATATGAAATTTTTTCACATGTCACAGCTTTTGAGAATTTCATGCCCTAAAGCGGTAATTTTGCACATTTTCTGGCACGCCAAGGACTTCCAAATAAGGAAATCATACAAATTCAAATTTTTGTATGCAATGTCACACCCAAAATAGCATTTGAATCAAGTAAAATACTTAGTACAGTATGATTTCCTGTATTCATAACAACATTTACTATATTGAAATATAGACCTGATGATTTTGTTGTAAATAGGCTGATAAATATAATATTATATTATAATATATATATTATATATATTAGAAATGTCTATTCTTTATTCAGATTTTTAATGTCCTTGAGGGGATGACAGACAAGGCATTTAAAAGCTGAGGTTTTCATATATCTTTGAATGCATTATGCCCCCTTTCTGTGGAATATAAAGGATCCATTTACTCTTTTTATAAATGAGTTGTTGATATTTGGGTGTGTTTGTTGTTAGGGAATGGCACGGGTATCCGAGGGCCTACCCGTACCATGACCCGCACAGCCACAGTACCCATACCCGCGGGTACGGGTATGGGTTTACCCGCAGGAGGGGCAGCTAGTCAAGAAGGCATGTCAACAAGACTGTAATTAGTGTCCATAGGATGCCAGCAAAAATAAACAACAAATACAGAATTGAACACAGAACCTTTGGAGCGGCAAGCACAAGGGGAACCAGCTGAGTCATCAAGCCACAGGTAAGGGTGGCGCTGACCCGTACCCGTACTCGTGCGGGTAAAACCCGCGTACCCGTGCGGGTATGGCCTACCCGTGCCATTGCCTATTTGTTGTACAAAAGAATATAGTTTTAACTTTTCAAAAAAGGGCTTCTTTCTATACACCTCTAACAGTAGATGAAAAGAGAAAGATTTGCCTTCTGCTTGCATGGAAGTGGCAAGAAAACATCCTCCTCCTCACTTTTCCTGAAAGATGATCTTTGTCCTTGTATGACAGGTGAAAAAGAAAACCAAAAGGTGTCCTTTCTGCTACAAAGAGAAAGGTATACAAATCTGTATAAGGAAGCTGAACTTTGTAAGGGCAACCCCGGAGGCCTGAGATCAAGGCCCTAGCAGGGGAGGATCTAAAGAGAAGAAACTCTGAGGGTCCGCCTGATAGGTAGCTGACTATATACTGCTTGTCCGTAGCTGCTGCTGTCAGGCACAGAAGGCTTGAGCGGCGTCGCAGGCGAGGGTGACCATTAGGAGGGCGGAGATGCCTTCGGAATCGGACCGGAATCGGATGTGTCTCTGAGGGGACAAACTTTTAATTGACAATTTGGGTTGTTTATGAGAAATTTCCTTGAAATACAGCTATTTGTTCAAATTCATTCTTCTCCGCAGAAAGAAGTATCAAAATGCTATTGTTTCAAATATTACACTAGGCACGGCCCGGGGTCCGGGCCCATCGGGCGCGCGCGGCAACCTATTTATTCCCCCTGTCCCTTCTGCCTCGTGTCTGATGGTATTCCCTGCTTTCTTCCCCCCACTATCCGAGGCGATGGCAGCAGCCCCGACTCCCATTCCCCACGGTACGTCCCCCGCCGCCCTTAGGACACCGCCCGACGCTGATCGCGCGCCATCGCCGCGGCCAGCCTTCGCGCCCGGCGGCGACGTGACGCTCTTCTCCAGCGACGGCACGCGCTACGCCGTGCACCGCCAGCTGCTCGCGGCGCACTCGGCGCTGCTGAGGCTGCTGCTGCAGTATGTGTACCCCCAGACGCCGCAAGTGCCCCTCGCGGACGTCCCGTTCGCGGACCTCGCGGGCCTCGCGGACGCGGTGCAGAAGTACGACGTGCAGGCGGTGGTAGCGCCGCTGCAGAGCGAGATGAGGTAAGGGCCGAGGGTTGCCGTGGGCATTTTTTTTATGATGCAATTCAGGGACCGGCTTGAGCAGCAGCCGCTCGCCGTGGTGGGCTTTGCGCTGGAGCGCGGGTTGGCGCTCCTCGCGGAGGATGCGGGCCGCCGCGCGCTGCGGCTGCCGCTGAGCGATGCCGCGGCGGCGATGTCGCCGGAGTCGTTCGTCAAATGGGTGCGCTGGGATGCGTGGCTGAGACAGAACTGACTTCCGCGACAGGCCGTGTTCCGCGAACGGTGCACAGTCGGCGGCGCCCCCGACCTCGAGTTCCGCAGGCACGAGCTCGTGCCGCCCGTTGCCACTGGCATCCGGCTGCTGTCGGGCCAGGTGTTAAGGGCAGAGTAGTGAATAGCCTGGATCGTTTGACAGTGAGGAAACCAATACACAGCTTGTACACGGCGCACCGTCCACTAGCTCCCTCTGTCTTCTCCGCCATGATCCATCCCCCGGGCGCCGGCGTATCCATCCCAGCTCCGTCCGGTGTCAGAACCTGCGACAAAGATGTAGTGTTGCCGGTTGAGTCGGCTGCGAAAGTCCGTACATGAGTACATGGTGTACAAGTATCCTGCCCCTTCCCGAGAAGAAAGGCAAGTACAACGAATATAGCTGGGTGCGGAATTGGCAATAGGGGAATAGAATATGGGGAAAGAGGACGAGCACAATTGGGGAATGGAGGAAGGACAAGAGCGCTGGATTGTGGCGAGTGAGAACAGACGGAGGGATGGGGCGCTTTGACGCACTGGCCTGTGGCCGACCGCCCGATTGGCCGTACACCCTGCGCACTGCCCGGCCCTTCTCTGTCTGTCCTCGTAGATGCGAGGGTTGGCGACGTTTGCGCAGTCGCAGTTCGCAGTCGCCAGCCCGTCCGCGCGTCGCGCGACACACACGCAAACGGCAAGTGAGGAAGGCGTCGCCGGTACCCGACGCCAGCGGGATATGGCCGGGAAGCCGCTGTCGGCCACGCCGCTCCACGCGTTGCAGACGGTACGATAGCGCAGCAGAGCAGCGAGATGGGAGGAGGAGGCAAGTGCCAAGGACCGTGACGTGGCGCGCTTACGTCACGCGAATGTCTTTTCGTCTTGACGTCGATGAGCGATTCTCTGCGTCGTGTTCAATCCCAGGTCGGGGCATGGGGACTGCAGGTGCTGTTGAAGGAAGAAAGGAAAAACCAATGATTATTGTAGAGTGATACAGCAGTACTTATAGTACTCTAATCTTTCTGGTAGGTTCTAGCTAATGAGTCAATAGAATATTGTAGAACAATCCCGACGCATCGGCGTCGGTGATGGCGGTCCGGCGGCTGACGTGATCCGGCCGGTGAGACTCGGGTTCGCTACCCGATACTTCAACACTCCCCCTCGAACACGAGTCGAGCTGAGTTGGGGTGTCCGTATTTCGCAGATGGGAACTGCCTCTCGTGAGAGAGTTATTGCGCTGACAGCGCTTCAATCGCAAGGCCGCCGAAGTAAGTGGCGTCTTCGGTAGTGACAAGTGCTGCTCCGGGCTTCGCATATTTCTTTGTGCGTGGCCCGAGTATAATATTGTCGGTGGTGATTTGGCTACTGATGTCTCGCGGGGCTTTCGCTGGCTGTGCGCGTTGCTCCGGACGTGCATGAGTTGACGTAGGTGGAGATGGGGTGAGAGAACTTAGAGGTGATGGCGGCGTGGTCGGGATCAGCGCGTTGCTACGCGGTGGTGTCGAATGGGCCGTGGCCATAGCCTCGGGGGCCATGCCGGGCTTGCCATTGACTGGGGTGATTTGCTCCCCCTGGTCCTGCCGTGGTGCTGTTGGTACAGCCGGTTGCCAATTGTAATCCTCGTCGTCGCTGTCTGGTGTGGCAGTCGTCCAGTTTGGGGTGATGTTGCCAAGGGCGTAGACGTTTCCGATGTTCCGGCAGTGGGCTAGCCGATGCCCATTCTTGGCGATGATGATGTCGCCGCTGCCATCGGGGAATTCGAGGCGATAGCCTGCGCGGTGGAGTCGTCCGAGTGAGATGATGTTGTGGGGTGAAGCTGGAAGGTAGAGGACGCGGAGGAGTGTGACCTTGTTTACCTTAGACCCAATTTTGAATTGCAGTCGTACTGTTCCTTCCCCCAGTGCTGGAAGCTTACCAATTCCGACTACATAATGGCTTTGTAGCGGCATATATGTGTGGAAAAGTGCTTTATTGTTGACGATGTGGGTGGTGGCTCCGCTGTCGAGCAGCCAGGAGCTCCGGGTCAGCGTTGGCTGCTGCCCGCTGGCCATTAGGGCGGTGTCCGGCGAGGATTCTCGAGCCGGTGATGGATTCCAGCGTCGACGCCGGTGGCGGACCGTGCGGTGATAATTCGCTGATCTTTGTTGGGCCGTATAGGCGATGTGCGTGTCGCGGCACTGGGAATCCCAATGGCCGGGCCGACCGCAATGGTGACAGGTGAGCTGGCGACTGGCGGCGTTGGCGCTGAGTCCGCTGGTATGCTGATGCGAGGAGTTGGGCGCGGGCGATGCCGTGTCGAGACGAGCATCCGGCCGGAAGTGTGGAGGCGGTCCCGAGCCGCTGACTGCTGGCGACGGCGCAGTGCTGCCGTCCGAGTGTGCGTGGGAGTTGTTGCCAAGAGAGTGGAGCGCATCGCGGGTGGTCCCGGGCCGATGGCTGTGCGGTGAGGCGGTACGCGCTGGCGATGCCGTGGGGTCATCCGGCGTGGGGGTGCTGTGTACTCGCTGTCCGGTCCGTCCCAAAGGCGCTCGTTGGGCTGTCTCCGGGGTGTAGCTAGGCAGCAAGAGTGCTGATGCGCTGGCGCTGATGAGAGGCGTGAGAGTGTGCGTCATAGCGTGAGAGTTCCGCGGAGTGGGAGGATGATGCAGGCGAGGATTGGTGCGTGTGTTAACAGTTCAGGCTAGGCGGGGCCCATAACCTGTTGAAGGAAGAAAGGAAAAACCAATGATTATTGTAGAGTGATACAGCAGTACTTATAGTACTCTAATCTTTCTGGTAGGTTCTAGCTAATGAGTCAATAGAATATTGTAGAACAATCCCGACGCATCGGCGTCGGTGATGGCGGTCCGGCGGCTGACGTGATCCGGCCGGTGAGACTCGGGTTCGCTACCCGATACTTCAACAGGTGCGTGGCGCGCTCGGTGACGATGAGGACTCTGCTTATGCACGCTTACTCAGGGTATCTACGGTCCCCTGAGCAAAAATCATGACGGAGTCACGGAGACCGGACGCTCGGCGCGTATCCCTCGGCGTACGTGTGGCGCTTGGTCCCCGGCTCACACGCGTACGGGTGATATGGCGGGGCTGACGAGGGCTCGTTCTCTTGTGACGACCGCCGTCTTCGTCGCGAGCTGCGTCCAGGCTTCTTCCGACGAGCACTCTTATCCGCCGACCGTCAACTCGGACACCTCGCCAAGTGTACGACGTCTCGCAAAGCGGTGCTAGTGGATCCACTCCAGGGGGCTGCAGCTGGGAGAGGAGGAAGGCGCCAGCTTGTCTCACCGGTGGAGGAGGGGCAACTTGAAGTTGCGATTCACTCTGGCGGCACTGGCCAACAGCTCGAAGATGGATTTCGTACGCATGGTGGGTTAATGCGATCTGGATAGCACGGATTCCGCGGTCTCCTGCGAGTCGCGACACAAGGAGCGACGACTGCCAACGCACATGGCCCCACGTCATGACGCCAATCCCTCTTCCCCCTCTTCCCACGGCGTCGCACGCCCGACTCAGGCAACGGTGGCGGCGCCGCTCCACCACGCGAGCATTCAGTTGCACAAAGCAAAATAGGTCCGACAGGCACGCCCCTGACCACACCAATTTTCGTCCTCCTCGATCGACCGCCAGCAAGAGGCTCGCCGTTAAAAGCCGGCCTCGTTTTCGCTAACTTGCATCCACCTCCGCCGCCTCATCCATGCTCTCCTCGGTCCTCATCCCGCTTTTTGTCGTGACAAGCGTCAGCGCCGGCTTCCTTGTCGCAGACCCCGCCCCGCCGCCGCCCGCACCCTCGCCGGCGTTCGTGACGTACTACCGCCCGCGCGTCCACTGTCCCGCGGGGCTCGCCGTCGCCGCGGACGACGTCCAGGCCATCGACATCGCCGACCGCACCGTCGGCCGGCTGGTGTGCACCGGCCGGAGGCGCACAGACATCGACGGGGAGCAGATCAGCTGCGCTTTCCGCAACGTGTGTCTCCTCTCCTCACTGGCCATTCGAAAGTGTTCTAACGAGTGACCTAGTCCGACGGCGCGCTGCTCCCGATCGTCTCACACAGCAAGTGTACTGGGCTAGTCGCCGAGGAGGGCCCCAGTCCGGCGCCGTGTGTCTTCCTCTGTGCGACGAAGAACAAGGACGGCGTCCTGCTGGCGCGAATGGCGCTGACGCGTGGCGGGGACACGGCGTGCTACTACTACAACGAGTGGTGCACCTACTCTGTGCGTCCTTTTCCTCCTCGTTTCCTACCCCTAATCTCTGTGCAGGGCGTCAACGGCAACCCGGGGCCCGACGGCGCGGGCGGGAGCTGGTGTCCGGCCCGCGCGGGGACGTCGTGCATCCTCGGCCGGCGGCGGTTCCGCGGGGAGGACAACTTCACGGCGATGCTCCGCAAGAAAGCGGAGGAAGAGCCGGGTCGTGCCCGCGGCGCTGCGCCGCCGGTTCGCTGAGCCCGAGCAGGACGTTTAGTATAAAATATTGCTCTTGGTGTACGTCTAGATCCTCTCTTCTTGCTGTATTAGTGGATATCGAATCCCAAGTTCCCACATATTACAGTGCACTAGTGCAGTCCATCGCACGGAGCGCTCGGGCCCGGGGCTGGGTACACAGGCGCGAAGTTCTCGGCCAGCTCCGCCTTGCTCGGCGCCATCAGCGCCCATCTCATAACATTTATGAGAGCAAAAATCTGGGATATTCAACCAAGGGCAAACCCCCGGCAAAGGGGATGGCAACACCGCGTCAGTGCCAAAGAACACATATTTCGTGTGGCCGCTGATGAAGCACTTGCCCCGACTCATGTACCGTGCCCGACAAAGCGGGTCCTCTCAGGCTGGGAAGTGCCTTATTTGGGTGCGGCCTCCGGGTCGGCCCAGGCCTGATTTGAGTGTAAAATCCGTTTTCAAGGGCTTCTTGGCAGGTGACCTTCTGGCCGGACAAGCGCGGCATAGTTATCGAGCAGGCTCCCTATTCCCGTGCAGGCATATTGGTTGATAGCGGGGAGCGCGCGGCGGCACGTGCCAGGGGGCGGGCACACACCACGGACTGCTCGGCGAGCTCCGCCTCGCTCGCCTGTCGCCGGGCCCCCGCGCGCTCCTCTCGCTCGCAAGCCGGGGGCCCGGGACGCGTCCCCGGCCCAGAAACACTCCGTGCATCCCATCCGCAGCGGCAGCATCAGCGTGTGCGTCGTGGGGCCGCCGGCGACACCGCGACGGCCGACGGGCACCATGGCAACGTCGGCACGCGGAGCGTCATTTGCGCGCGCGGATCCGGGATGAGTGTGTTCTCACCGGCGTTCTCCGGACCGCGCCGAGCAGGACGCCGGCCGTGATGTTGGCAGCACGGCGTGCGGATCGACTCCCTTAGTAGTCACTGGTGACTGGAGCCAAGGACACCGAGCGGTGCCTGCGGTCAACACCTCTAACAGTAACATTCATCGCACCCAACAAAGCACCGGCAACAAAAAAAAGGACTACCTCTCAACCACGAGCAGATCAATATGCAACCTGTGCCAAAACACAACCGATGCACAGAATTGAATGGCAAACAACTGGCGCACGTGATGAGGCACGTGGCCTGACTCATGTACCGTGCCCGAGACAGCGGGTCGTCCGAAGTTGCCGTCTTTGTGTGATGCTTCGGTCCGATTCGAGCCTAAAATCTATTTCCGCGGTGGCTCTTAGGCTCTAAGGTCGGTCATGCTCACTGTCTTTACTCTTGAGAGCGCGTTACATCACTCTCGGATTGCAACGTTCATTCTCGTTATATCGGCTAACACGGAGCGGTGAACGAACTTGCGAGTCTCGGCCAGCTCCGCGGCACGTGCCACGGGGCGGGCCCGCGAACTGCTTGGCGAGCTCCGCCTCGCTCGCCGCCCCGAGACACCGTGTTCATCTCATCCGCAGCGGCAGCATCAACGTGTGCGTCGTGCGGCCGCCGGCGACGCGAACGTCGGCCCGCGGACCGTCGGCTCCGCGCGGATGTCCACGCCAAGTGTGTTTACTTCTCCGGGCTGTGCTGTGCAGATAGGCTTGGATGAATGCCCTATGAAGCCAAGAACACCGAGAGGTGCCGGCGCCTGAGCTTAACACCTCTAATAGTAACATTCATTGCACCCAACAAAGCAAGTAACATTCATCGCACCCAACAAAGCGAGAAAAAAAGCCTACCACGAGCGCGTCGAGCTAATATGCTGACGCCCCACTGCAGCATGGACCCTATATGCTAAAAGACAACCAATACACACAATCAAATGGGGCAGATAATAAACGCACATGATGAGGCACTTGGCATGACTCACGTACCGTGCCCGAGAAAGCGGCCGCGGGTCGTCTGACGTTGCCTTCTTTTGTGTAACACCTCAGCACCGGAAATTTATTACTGGCTCTAGGGTCGGACAGCAAAGTAATCTCAGCTGGAGGTTAATTAAGGAGAGGGAAAGAAGATAAGTAAGCTGTGAAAGATTCCAAAAATTCAAAATGACCAGCAAACAAGCCAAAGGGCAAAGTTCATAAAGCAAACTTGCCGGGGCAGGGCCTACATACACCCCAGCTTTGAATGTTACTTTGATGAATTGGAATTTCTATTAAGAGATTCATAAAATTACCTATTTATTCAGACAATATTTAGGGATGCCACCCGTTGCCGTAGCGGCAACCGCCATCAATTTAACGGGTGCCACACGGCAATGGCTGTTGATTCCACGGCCGTCGAAGGCCTTTTCCAGACCTCCGACGGCACGGGACAGTCAACGGGATGGCTGTAACGGTTACGGGACGGCCCGTCAGAGTGATGCAACTAAATAGGGTTAGTAGGAGTGCTGTAGCAAGACAAATACCAAGAGCTCTGGATCGTGCATGCACAATCATATGATTGCACCACACAGCCTGGAAGTAGTGGATATTATTATGCCAAATACAAATAATAAAATAATATTTCCATAATATAATCAAATCGAAAATATTATATTATAATATTTGATTCTACTCCAACAAACCTTTGGCATTTTTAACCGCAGTTCTCAGTATATGATTCAGTACCAATATTGGGCAACACTCTAGTGGTTGATAGTCCAACATGTATTATATGTAAGTCTTCTTCAACTGACACTATTATTGCCAACAGGCAACAATCAGCCTGATTACTATAAGTAAGAATAGTAATGGCCAAGTCCGGTTCGGTCCAGTTCTTGGCATATTTTGGCTGAACGCTGGACTGCCGGTTTGGTTAAAAAGCCTGATTTGGCAAACTTGAACAATGAACTTTGGTAACTGGTCCTGAACCAGCCTTTTCAGACAAAAAAGGCCAAACCCGAGCCCCAGTTAAGTTCAAATAGTCAGTTCGGGTTTGAACCAAAAAGCCGGACCAAACCTGGCCATAACTAAGCAAGAAGACCATTCACAGTACAAGAACACAAATAGAAGTAGTACTAGTTACTATACAAGTTGGTTTTCTACAAAGTTCATAAGTTTGGAGCTCACATATAAGTTGCTAGAATAATATGTTATAATATATTACACTGACGAGCTTTCTCACTGGTGTGAGAAAGAACAAGAAAAGCAAGAGCCCTTCAAACTGCTCTAACTGCAACCAAAGGCTACACCACAACCAGAGAGGGAGAAGAAGAAGGAAGACTTTGAACTCTGAGGGAAACTCTGTTGGGGGAAACTATAATATGATATGGAAACCAAACTAAAGACAGGCTTATATACCCTACTAACTAGGAGCTAGGAGAAGGAACAGGAAGGAACCATACAGGAACTAAGGAACTAGATGAACTAAAGGAGTCCGGAAGGACGGCCTATCCGGATCAATGCTGACTAATGACTGCTGATGAGCCTCTAAGGCTGGTCAACACTGGAGTCATAATACTAATATAATAATATCAAACTATAATATAATATAGAATAATATAATATAAGTCTAATCCTATGGTTTTTTCTTTATTGCAGCCATAACGAGTGGGTAGACATAGTACAACAGTTTGTGAGTATTATTTTTCAGGTGAGTCAATCACATGATCCCGTGGAACACCTGCCCAAATAGGCAATCATCACACATGTCACAGTCGGTTAGTCCAGCTGACAGGCTGTGGGCCCTTAATTTTTTTAGTGCATATGTTCCTTAATTTTTTTTTCTTCCCTCTCCCTTGAAGCCTGAACCAAAGTTCAGGTTCAGGGTTTGCAAAAGAAAAAAAAAATATTGCCTGAACCTGAACTGAGCCTAATCTCACCATCTCATTGGCTAGGGAATTCAAGATTGCTTATACCACTGTCTTGTTCTGAAGCATCCTTGTTTCTCATCTATCTCTTTACTACCTTAGTCAATCTTACTAACTTGTATCCATGCTCTTTTCTGGCTGCTATCCATTGGCATAAGAAGTGTTCCCAGAATCTGTGCATGGACATCCTTATCAGCAGCAGGTGAAAATGTGAAGTTCTGGATTAGTGTTGCAATGACAATCTGCATTTCTTGAATCCTGTTCCGAACCGTGAGTAAGTTTGGATAATGTATTAACCAGAAGTGCAGCTTACGCTAATCGCCATCTAGGATGGATCAGTCAGCCCTGCGGCCATTGTTGAGATGGGTTTACATACCCGAGACAGAAGTGAGGCCCGGCGGAGAATGTCAGCCTGAAGCAGAACAGTGGTCAGTAGGCAACTCAAAAACACCAGCACTGGAACACACAAGTTGGCATATGGACCCATCCCATCTCCTTGTGGAACCCGGCCCTCAATCCACCGATAAGGATTGAATTCACCCACGTCGGCTCCCCATCGCGATTCAAGCCTGCATAGCACATTTCTAAACAGCTTCTTGATCAAAGTACACCCATCAACACACCTGTGGAAAGAACCAGTGGAAAGCACGAGGAGCTGGCCTTTGCGCACAGGGATATGATCAATGTCACCATTCGCAGTGGAAAGGGGTTTGCTGAGGGGGATGAGCGCATCTCGTGTAGCAATCCGGGAGGTCTGGGCAATGGCAGGGTAGACTCGCAATGTTTCCTGTATTAGAACAGTGTGATTGGACACACATGCTTGACATGGGCGCTCACCTTGATGATCGCATTGAGCAACGGGGACTGCTCGAAGGGGGCATTTGTTGCACTGAGTTCTTTAAGTTCTTTACGGAGGTCCTCTTGAAGAGTGAGATTCCGTGAGAGCTCCAGCAGCGCCCAGGAAATCTCAAGGGACTAAATTGGACATGTGGGTCAAAATACAATGAATAATAAAAGGTCTTACTGTAGTTTCTTGTCCAGCCAAGAGTAAAGTCGACGTCTGCTTGACAAGCTCCTCTGGACTCACTGTTGAGCCTGCTGCGGGAGATAAGTCACTAGACAGTTGGTTGACTGTGCACTGTTGTACACACCATCAAGGACAGCACCATAGACGGTAGCTGAACCTGTCGCCGCACGATGATTTGCAATAAAGCGCCATGTGAGCGCTTCCGAATTGCGGATCTGTTTCCGCACCATCGTAAATAACTCGCCGAATGCAAAGTTGGGGACCCGGTCGAGGAACCACTGCGGGAAGAGCCCGAGGTTCAAGAATCCCTCGGCGATCACCTGGACAGACGACAGTGTCGACGTGTATCCACTTGCAGTTGACGTCAGCGTTAGGAATAATGCGCGAAAGTAGCAATATCGCACACTACTTGCATGTTCGTCTGCACCACCTCCGGTGGGAGCTCGTTGAGTGGGATTCCGAGCAGAACTGAGAGAATTGTAAGTTGATTGTCACTGGTCGGCGCTTCATTCCAGCGGTATGCGTACTTTCCGTCGTCATCGCCAGCGTCGTGGAATTGAGCAATGGCATGATGTCGATGACCATGCTTCCCGTGCCGTCAAGATGTTCGTCCAGCGTTTCACACAGCTAAGGAGGTGTTATGCGTAGGCGGACACATCGGCGGTGAGACGCACCTCCTGAGCGATCCTCCCCACAATCGGGATGTAGTTCCGCAGGGCCGACGGAGAGAATGCACCGTTCATCGCCGCACGCAGCCTCCGATGGTCCTTTCCTGGGGAGCGTTAACCACGACCGGGCCGCCCGGGAAAAACGTGAGAGCATCACCGTGCCCGTTGAGCATTGATATCCCCCCCGCCCCGACGAGCCAGACGAGTATCGTGCGCATTGCGGGCGCGTTCTCGAATGCAGGACTACCATGGATGTATTGGAGTGCCTTGGGATCAGCAACAACCAGGGCGTCGCGCTGTGCTAAGCTGAGAGGGGCAACGGGGAGAATGACAAACGGAAGCCTGAGCCCGCACCCCAAAAGCGCCGTTGATACGGTAGACTGGACCGTACGTCTTGCGCCAGAGAGACTCGAATTTGTCGTAGGCCGACAGCTGCAGTTCGACCATGTTACCTGTACAAGTTGCAGTGGGGTTATGGGTGGGTTATGGGTACATACCAAAGAGCCAAGACGTCGCAGTTGGGCCGGGTATGTGGCGGATGGCTGCTCTGCGGCGACGCTCTCGCCACACAGACCGAAGAAGATAGCAGAGCAAGAGCAGGAGGGCAAGGACGTCGACTCGTAGCATAGTTCTCCTGGGCAGACGGGCGGGAATCCAAGTGTGGGGGACGGGAGGGGGCCTATACCCATAATAGAGGCGCCCTGTTCTTATTGGCCGTGGTCGGGATAGCATGGGAGTCGGTGCCTGGAAATAGGACGGACAGCGGGCCGTTGGGTCGTTAGCGCGGATGAAACGAGCGGTTTCGCTCAGGCTCCCGACAGACTCTCCGAAAAGTACGATCAGAACACGTGGGGTGGCGCTACCAGCACTCACCTTCCCGACATCGATGAAAACCGTGAACACGTCCAGGCGCCAGACGGCAGTGTGTCCCGCCGGCTGGCGTCACAATCGTCGGGAAGACAAAAAAATTTCGGGTGACGTGGTGACGTAGCCGCCACGTCACGTCCTTCTCTTCCCTTTCTGCGCGCCGTCATGCGCGGGACGCATAATCCTCGACCCACACCTCGACAACGACGGGCCCGCTCGCGGGCAGCTCTGGGAGTCGCTGAGAAGCGCGATGGGCGCTTGGGCACGCGTGCGTCAAAGCGGTCCTTCAAGTTCTTTCCTTGCGTTTTCACTCAGTGCTTTCCAGCTACGCTCTTGTCGCCGGGCAGGGAAGCTATCAACGCCCCCACCACCGACTCGTCCGGCGCCGCTTCCTTCCCCCGCCGCCAGCCTTTCCGTGCTCCGGCATGCGCCGAGTCCAGATTCCTCGACTCGTGGAACTTCCACGGGACCTTCCCTGAACTCAGGAGTCGGCGCACTTGGCTCTGTTGCCTCTTCTCAGGCCGGCGGTGCTTGCCAGCACGTCCGTCGTCAATAGCCCATGGCTTCCCGCCAACGCCGGGCCCGCGCGCGGGCAGGTCTGGGCGTCGCTGAGCGGAGGGAACGTATGGTTACTGGGGCAGACGTGCGTCAAGGCTGTCCTTCTTTCCTTGCGTTTTCACTCATTGTATGCCAGCTATATTCGCGATGGTCGCCCCCACCACCGGGCTCATCGATCCTCTAGCTGCGACCGCTCCGGCCGCGAGGCCTTCAGCTCAGACTCCAGAGCCAGTGTGTCGTGGTCCCTCAAAACGGCCGCCTCTGGTGGGCTCTGCGCCTCATAGCCCCCCCCCCCCACCAGCGTGTCCATCGACCCACCGCCCGCTTGTCCCGACTCACACTTCCATTCCAGCGGGACACTCGTTCGATTCGCGCGTCGCACACAGTCTGATATCGGCGAGCTCGGGTTCGCATCCGAGGCGGGTCTTATGCCCTCTTGTCCCATCCTCGTTTTGTTCACGGGCCACATACTATAGTCGACTCCTTTCATGGTCTCCACCCTTTCGCCGTCTCATTCTTCCGTCCCGCCTCGAAGACGGCGCGGCGCCCCTGCCAGTTTCGACTCGGTGGCCTATATGCTTTCATGAGACCTGTTACTGTAATGGACTCGCATCGAGATTGCGTGCCCGTTCTATGGCCGCGCTGGAGAAGGGGCGGAGGCTTCGCCGTCCATGCGCTGGATCACCCTGGATGAGCGGCGAGCGCCGGGGTGGCGGGGCGTGCCACGCGATGGAGAGGCGGCTGTCGAGATCGGAGGGAGACTCGGGCTGTGGCGCGCATCGCATCGACAGCGTGCGACTAGGGGCGGGGGGCAGTGCTTGGGGTGCACTGCCTCTTTGTGGGTGCGCCATCGCCTTGCAGTTGCTGTCTTGTTATCCACAGTACACGCGTCCGGCGTCTAGATATCACTGGATTGACGCCGCTCTACAGTGACTCCCGTTGTGGACACCACACGCGGCCGCCGTATATAAGGCGGAGCTTGGCACAGGCACATGGTGCCCCACACCCTTCCTTCCCCTTCACTTCCCTCTGCACACGACAGCCATGACACAGCTCCACGCGTATGACGACCGCGACGACGACTACGACGCCACGCTCGACGACGCCACGCTTGAAGACTCCACGTTTGACGATGCCACGCTCGATGGCTCCGTGCTCGACGACGCCATGTTCGTCGAGCCCCCGCCTGCGTCAGACGACGAGCAGACCCTCGTCGACACCGTACACCACCCTCCGTCCCTCCCCTTACGCACGCACTAACGCCCTGCAGGACTCCGACCCCGACCTCTCCGACTCCGACCGGCCGCCGACGCCGCCGCCCGTGCCGGGGCTCGCCCTCGGCCTCGTCAACATGGACGCCCTCTGGCGCGCCGGCGTGACCACGCTGAACCTGCAGCTCGGCGGCGTCGGCGCGCCGGGCCTCCCGGGCGCGCGCCGCGGCGGGAACGGCGGCACGGGCGGCGGCGGGAGCGTCACGATTATGAGCGCGAGTCGCGCGCGGGCGTTGTTCGGGGAGGGCCGGCCTGAGGGGGCGCGGGTGCCGCGGGTGCCGCCTGTCCCCCGGATCCCTTCGATTCCTTCGGTTCCTGCGGTTCCTGCGGTTCCTTTGATTCCC
This sequence comes from Mycena indigotica, assembly GCF_014461135.1. Taxonomy (NCBI): domain Eukaryota; kingdom Fungi; phylum Basidiomycota; class Agaricomycetes; order Agaricales; family Mycenaceae; genus Mycena; species Mycena indigotica. The sequence continues at coordinate 2,709,654 of NW_023503011.1, read as the reverse complement.
TCGATTCCCCCAATCCCCCCAATCCCATCGATCCCATCGATCCCATCGGGCCGCGCCGGCGCCCCTCCCCCTCCCCCTCCCCGTCCCCGTCCCCGTCCCCGGCCCGCCACACAAACAAGCGCCGGTCAAATATTCGACGCCGCCGGCCGGCCGCTGCTGTACGCGGACGCGCACACCCGCGTCTGGGGCGGCGTCGACGGCGCGCCCGGCGGGATCCTGAGCCCGGCCGCGGCGGAGCGCGTGCGCAGACAGGCACGGCCGCAGGCTCGCACCGGGCGCCGCGGCGCTGCGGGAGACGCGCGGGGTGCCGCTGCGCCGGCGCCGGCAAGGACCGTCGTGCACGGCCCGGGATACGTGGTGTACAGGGATGCACCGGCGGGCTGATGCTGTTTCGTGCGATCGTCTTTAAGTTTTGTGGAATCGGGTACTACATACATGCCTTTGTTCTTGCCTGCCTCCAACAGAACCCGGACTGAAATGACGGGCTTGGTGTGTCGCGCAGCTGGTCCCGAGAATGCCCTGCGTGTCCAGCGACTCGAGTATCATGGCAGAGCCCGATGGGACGTCTGCGGCAGTCCTTGTCCTTTGGTACGACAATCTGCCTTACAGAGTTGCTGCGCCGCTAGTGCGATGGGTTCCTCCCGGTCAAAACAGTACTTTAAGTTTGGCTCAAATCAGTCATTTTAGCATGAATTTAAGTTGTTACTGGAATGACGCTTCTAAGCTTAGTTTTAAGAACAAAACTTAAAGTATATAAAAAGGCATCATTCTAGGCTAGACTAAAATTTAGCTTTAAACACCAAACTCTTTCAACAATGTGTGAGATCCACTACCAGTACCAACCTCTTCCTGAAAAGAAAACTAAATTTAAGTCTAGCTTCAAAAGATGCCTTTTTATATATTTTAAGTGTGTAGCTTAAACCTATACTTAGAACAGTTATTTAAGTCGACACTTAGATTTGCTCTTAAACCACCACTTTGATCTAACATTTAAGCAAAGCTTAAAGCACTGTTTAAGCTACCATTCAAGTTAGTGCTTAAATCATATAAAAAGCCATCATTTGAAGCATGACTTATATATGCATTTTTACGGTGTGTGGCCTGCAAGGCTGCCCAAGCCTTCTGTGCCCAACAGCAGCAGCTACAGACAAGCAGTATATAGTCAGCTACCTAGCAGGTGGACCCTTAGAGTTTCTTCTCTTTGGATCCTCCCCTGCTAGGACCTTGATCTCAGGCCTCTGGGGTTGCCCTTAGAGGAACCAGGATCGGAAACGGAAACATCCTGGAGTTTGCAGACACGGAAGAGTTCTGGCTGCAGAAGGACGATGTTGGAGTTTTCAGAAATGATTCTGTGGCTAGGTCTCCAGAAGAGGGCACTAGACTTAGTACAAATTTTACCTTGGAGCTCAACTTTATTCACCCCTCTCCTCAGCAATTATTCACCTCAGTGGATGTTCTGAAAATACTGAGCCTTCTCAGTGGCACCCACCGGGGTGCCACTGATAACTCACAGTGTTTTGTGGGCACATCTTGACCTCCTTTTTTTTCCCAATTGATCTCTGGGTTATGCTTCCACAACCAGGAGTACCCCAGGATGAGGTCTTGTTCGCCAACATGAGTACCAGCAAGTTGAACATGCTTGAAGTGGCCCTTGCAACGTAGGACCAAGTCTGTGATTTAATTGATGGAGCCAGCATCGTTGGGGGTGCTATTAACATTGAAAACCGGAATTGGTCAACATGTTCCTTGCGGCAAGTCGAGCAACCGTGGGGGCACTGTGTCATCTTGAATCTTAGTGCTGTCCAATTATCATTATGAATACGAAAATTTCATAATTTATTCATATTCATAATATATTCTCCCTGCTGGAGCATATTATAATTGTATTAATATTCATAATCATACTTGAGCTCAGAATATGAATATATTCAATTATATTCAAGCTTCACAAGTCTGTACATAGTACATATAATCCACCTTATCTTGTGGTTTATTCAACCACTCCTTGGTTATGATTGTTTCTGTCGCTAGTTTTGCAGTTATTAAAGCATATATATCTGTCATCCTATGCTTGATGCTGGGGAACAGGCACTCTACAGAGATGCTCCTTGCAGCAATGACTAGGATTAATAACATAGCCTGGATATCCCACAACAAAATATTGACCTAAACAAAACTCCAGGTTAATCATGATACCTTCACCAGCCCAGAGTGTCATCAAAGTCCAGGGCAATAATGTAAAGGTCAACTTCAGCATTCCGTTAGGGCTGGACACAGATGTTGTCCTGGCTGATTTACTGCTGAGAGTTATTGATATTGCAAAGACTGAGTTTGAAGATGTTGCCACTGCTGCTAGTAGCCTGCTACAGAGCTAGTACTTCTGGCTGAAGGGCTTGCTGGTGAATTTGAATATAATCAGTCATGGCCAGGGTATAATATATTATATTCATAATATAATCACAATCATAATCATAATCATAATCACTCATATTCAATGGGTCTAAATATGCAGAGGGCATAATATAATATAATATAATCATATTTATTCGAATATATTCAAAATATATTCTAGCATAATATAATTGTGGACAGGACTAATCTTGATCTCCTCAGTTTCCTAATTATCTGTGACGGATAGTACACAGGGTGCCAGGGAGAGCTTTCACGGGGCGGCAGCAGCAGTAGCGCGGACAGTCATGTATGGGCAGGGATATGTGGTGTACAGTGATGCACCACTAGGCTAATCATATATGTTTTGCAGTATTTACCATAAATAAATCCTACTTCAGCACCTATTTTTTGGCCAAAATTCAGTGTGGCCAAAAGCATATTGAAACACACGACCAATTTATAAATCAATGGGCATAAAACATTTCACTAATTGTCCACAAAGCAGACCCATGCTTATTTCCCATCAAATACTGGTAAAGTTGCTAGGATAGTCTGTTTTTCTAAAATTCTATCATTATTTGCCACAAACAAATACTGCTTTGGGTACCACTTTTCACTGTTGAGTCGTTGACTCCTGATGTGATGATACTACATTTAGTTGTTTTGTCATTGGACAATACTATATATTCTTACAACATTATTATAGGTGACTTCCGTGGGAATGCGGATCATGCCCTCGTCTGGGGACAGACTACTTTGTGGACGATTTCAACATGCAGACACGGAGCTGCCTCGCGCCTATTAGATTTCAAATAAAGCAGCAAACTATCTGCACGTGTAACGTCGTTCACGGATCTTCGCAGGATTGATAAGCACACGTTGTCAAGCCGCCGTTTAGCCGAACCATGAGGATTTGGCGGAGTAATGGGGCAGAAATTTTTTGGGGACTGGCCATGGGTGATGATATGCTCGTGAAAGGCGGGGCGGCGGGAGAGATGTGGTGTCGGCCGGACTCACGCGCGCGCGCCGCTTTCCGGCGTGGGGCTCGCGCCAAGTCCGCCCTGACACACGCCGATCATTCCATTTGTCATACCGTGTGATGTGCCTGTCACGCAACGCGGGTTTCTTCCGCTCGTCATCAGCGGATGCCCCGCCGCTGACTGAGCGCGGCTGTGAACGCGGCTCGCCGCTCCCCGCGCTGCTTAGTGGCGCTACACGCTTGCGCGTGCTTTTTAGGCAGCCTGCCCTGCGCGTGGCGCGTGCCCTTTCTTTTTCCCGCCAGCCAGTGTCACTTATACCCCCACCACGCCCAAATCTCATGCACCGGAACAACCTCCCCCCGCGGGAAGGCGTGTATGAGCTGTCGGTGAGTCGTAACGCCTTCTACTCAGCGCAGTCCTCATGGACCTCTGTTCACAGCCGCAGAAAAGTAGTGCGCCGCTTCTGTTCCCTCCCTTGCCCCTCTGTTGACGCATCCCCCACTGGCAGAAATGCGACGGCCGCCGCCCTGCCTGCGGACAGTGTCGCAAAGGTACAAGCACCGCTTACGACTGCGAGTATCCTGTGGAGGGTCGGAGCCGCACACAGCAGTTGGAGGAGACGGTCGTGCGGTTGAAAGCTAGGATTGGGGAGCTGGAGGGCGGGCTGTTCGACGATGTGAAGCGAGAGGAGCTGGTGTTGAAGCTCGATATGCCCATGGTCAGTCCGCCGGGTTATGAGTGGATGTCGGCAAGGTCGCCTTCGCGTACGTTGGCCTTCATTGCGTCGCATGCCTAGCTGATCTGGTTAATCCTAGCGGAAAGTCCTGGCAGGGTGGCGACACCCTCGTTATCTGGCGTTTCCACTGCTTCGAATGAACCCTCGCCCGAGGTAGCCCTTCAGCTGTGCGTTTCCCATCCAGATTTGAGTCAGGGAGCCTCACGCGAACAGAGTCGACACCTTTCTCGAATCATTCACCCGCGCAGGCTTCGGATTTTTCCTGTCCCCCATCGCTCTCCGGCACCGCGCGGCCACAACGCAATTCATTCTCAACGGACGCCATCCTGGGCCAGCGCTGCTCAACGCCGTTTACATGTGGGGCACGCACCTCTCCTCGCCGTCGCTCCCCGGCTCCAATTGCTCCTCGGGAGACACTTTCCTCGCGCAAGCACTACGGCACCTGCACGATGAAGGGACGAATTCGATGACGGAAATTTTAGACAGAATACAAACGGAGATCCTGCTGGCATTGTACTTCCTCGCCCTCGGGCGTGCGCTGGAGAGCAGCTATCACGCCACAGCAGCCAGCTCCCTTGCCTTGAGCGCCCGTCTACATTGCATCGGTGCCCCTCATCCCAATGTCACCTCCCCACTTCTTTCTGAGCTTCGGAGCCTTCACCTTTCGTCGTCGTCTGGGAATGACGGCCCCTCTGAGACGGAGCGCGTAGCGGCGTTCTGGACCACGCTCGTTGTCGCCAATTTCTGCGCCGCTGCACACGAGCCGAACGCCGGAGCTGCTGCACTGTCCAACGTGGACATTTCTACGCCGTGGCCACATATCGAACGCATTGTGCTGCCTACTCAGGCGGGCCCGTCTGGTGATCAGTGGGCCTTGAGTCCAGAATGGATGGGGGACGCGTTCGCCGAGTTTGATCCCGAGATGCCTACGCTGCCCGCGTACACGGATGCCGGCCTGAACACGAGCTTGTTGGGGGTGGGGCTGCACGAGCCATCGTCGATGGTGGAGTACCCTGTCCCCGCGTATCACGATCTGAGTCAGTTCTCCGCCGCTTTCCCAGCCTCCACCGCCGACGCACACTCTCCGGGGGTCGTACCGCAATCCGGAGTGATCCGCTTCCTCAACGGCGAGCCGGACGGCAGTGAAACAAATCCAAGTCGGCTGACTTTAATAGGGAAGTCGTCGATCCTGCTCGAGAAGGCGGCGAGGAGCGATCACCATGGTACCGCGGGTATTTCTTCTGTTCTATTATCTCATCTCTCACCCATGAACAGACGCCGCCGCACTTGCGCTACTCGACACCCTGATAGACCATCACTTCGCGTCGCTACCACCCCTCGATACCGCTGAGCGATGCGACTTCGCCGACCACCTGATGCACCTACTCACCCATGGCGCTTCGCTCCGCCTTCACCATCCCCGCTCCGCAAGCTGCGAGCGGTCGAGACAGAAGGCCCTCGCGGCTGCCCTTGCCACCGTCTGTGTCGGGCATTCCCTCCAGGCGGCCCGAGTGGACGCGGCGGCGGCGGTGGTGATGCCGATTGTGCCTGTGTTACTCGAGAGTGCGGCAGAGGTTTTGCTTGGGGCCGCGCGCTTCGGTTCGGGCGAGGCTGGGGACACGCTTCCGGGCATGGCCGGCAAGGAACTGCTTGCTGGCGTCGAGACACTGCTGGGAGCGTTGCGCGCGATGCACCCGAGTCCGGTGATTGGTGTGTCTTGCCCGTTTTTCGCGATTGATGATGTTTAATGATTGGGCAGAACGGCTTGTGGACCGTGTGCGACGGGAGTATGAGTGCGTCGCTGCCGCGGGGATGTAGCGTAACGATAAAACATGATTGGTTCATACTGTATAGTTTGTAGATGTATGCTACTAGGGTTTCGCTGTTGTTCATGTACACTTACCAATTTGTAACATTTCTAATATTCTGTAAACGGAATGTATGGGCCAAAAACCCGCCACCATCCCTCTAATATGTTCATGTGAAACGATTTTACTGGATAGAATGTTAGGCTACACCTATGTACGTAGCTCGAAATATTTATGTCACCAAATCTCGACTCCGACTTATGATAAGGATATAATTTACTCGGCTCTGACAGCCGAGTCATTTGACGCTGCCACTGTCACGCTCGCAGCCCTGTCTCTTCTAACCACGATGAGCTTGGCGATATTTCCTCCCGAGCTCGACGACCTCTTCATCCAACACCTGCACGACAACGTACCCTCTCTCGCAGCCTGTGGGCTCGTGAATAGAGGCTGGCTTGCGCTGAGCCGCCCACTCCTGTTCGGCGAAGTGGTGCTGCGGGACAAGAACTACGACGCATTTCTCGAGCTGTTGACGACCCCGGAGGCGCTCACGTTCCTCGCGCACGTCCACACATTGTCGATCAACCGACCTGACACGGACCTTGACTCCGCGGACGCCTTCCGTGACCTGGTCCCGCGACTGGCGGCGCTCTCGCACGTGCGCCGCCTACATCTGTGCTTTGTGTCTTGGGTCGGGGTTCCGACTGAAGCGCTTGACATGCTCCCTAACGTCTTTCCAAATCTCGTCAAGATTGTCTCGATATTCACCACCTTCGGCTCACCGGCCGACTTTACGGCGCTTGTCGGCCGACTCGTGCATTTGGAAGAAGTCGCGGTGCAAGGGGCGTTCTTGACTGACGGAGACGAGACATCTGCGGCTCACGACGGTGCATTGCCACCACCAACCACCCTTGCCGTAGTTCGGACGAAGATTCGTTCCGACGACGGAAATCCATTCGGTTATATTGCGCGCTGGCTTGCCAAATCCCCTCCAGCAGCCTTTCGCACCCTGGAAGCAGGCACACTCTGGCCCTCCGCTCTCCCTGCCGTAGGGGCACTGCTTGCCGCCGTCGGGCCCAATCTCCGACAACTCGATTTCGCGCTGCTGAATCACGTCACTGAGCAAGAGGCGCGCACACATCTCCCACTGTCTGTGCATGCCCCGAATCTGGCCGACCTGACGCTGCACATCGGCTTACGTCGCTTCCACGCGCCAAACCGTACCCGCCTGCACGCGCCGTGGGCCCTGCTCGCAACCGCAACAAAGGCGCTACAAACGCTGACGCTCGTGTTGACGATTGATTACATCTACATGCTCGACGCGCTCGACTGGGCGCACCTCAACAGCGAGCTGCGGCGGCTTGAGAATCTGCAAACAATCAGCCTTTTGGTCCACTGCCACAACACGATCACCGATCCGGAGAAGCTGGTTGGGCCGAATATTAGAGGACGCATAGAAGCGGACGTTGCGCCTAGGGTAAAGGTGGAGGTGGAGGTGCTGCGGTCGGCGCGGATGTTTACACGGCTGAATAATTGAACGTGTAGTTTGCAGAAAGCTACAGACATTGTGGATTTGTCTCTGGGTACGCCGTTGATCAGTCCTCGATCCTCTCGGGAGTGGGCAATAAAATGTCTGTCAACTCATTGCTCGGGAGTTTTCTTTTACTTGCCGTTGCGCATTACTGCGCTGTCTCTGATTCCCTGGTGTAATTGATGAGAATCCTCTTCTTGCGGACTATTCTAGACAGGTAGCGTCAGGATTGCCAGGAAGAAACGAGTATCTACTACGGGATGAAGGTCAGGTTTCGTGGAGCCGGTTTAGGTCGGCGGCAACGCACCATCATTCCTGTACATCCCAAGTCTCCAACTCCTCTGAGTCCTCTCCAACTCCTCCATACCCGCGTAGTGCCCAGGTACTAGTAGACAGCGCGCGCGTGCCAGTGGGTACTGGGCTACGGCGCGCAACGCAAGCCCGCGAAAGTCTGGGAGGAGGCAGCGGCGAGAGAGAGGTCGCAGCGGCCACACAGCCGGACAGACTCACCCAGCCTCCACTCCAAGAAAACGGCGTTCGTCTTGGTCCATCGTCGTCGTCGTCAAGGAAGAAAAAAATGACGTAAGGCGGCGGTAACGCGGTCACGACCTCCGCGGTCTTTGCTCTTGCCGCCCATGGCCACAAACGCCGCCCACCCATTCGCCCCCGCTCCGCGCAACGAGACCGCACCCAGACCCGACGTCGTACTCCGCAGCAGCGACGCCCCGCCCACCGACTTTTACGTACACAAGGCCGTGCTGGCGCTCGCTTCTCCCGTCTTCGCCGACATGTTCTCGCTGGCGCAGCCTGGACCCGCTGTGACGACTGACGGAAACGAGGCACTGCCTGTCGTCGATGTTTTTGAGCGAGCGGCTGTTCTAGACAAGGCACTGCGCTTCTTCTACCCGAACGCCTCATCCTTTCTGGATGGAGAAGACCGCTCGTTGTACCCGCTGGACGACCTCCGGTTAGTTCTGGAAGTCCTGGTCTCAAAATACCAAGTGGACTCCGTTACGCCGTTAGGCAAGCGTTTGCTCCGGGAACATCTTTCCTCAACGGCCAATGCTGACGTTGTCGGCGTCTTTGTTGTTGCATGCGGACTGCGTTGGCACGACATCGCGCGAGAAGCCGCCTGGGCGTCCCTTCGACTCCCGCTCCGCGAGTTCGTCAATCTCCCTCACGGAAGCAGCCGCAACCAGCCTCTTTCCAACTCCAATACACCAACCGCTCTCACAAGCTCGCCTCTACTCGACCACCTCCCCTCGTCGACTTATCACGCACTCCTCACATACCACGCCACCTGCGCTTCTCTCGCTGCCAACGCGACAACCTCCCTGCTCTGGCTTCCCTCGGAAGCTGTCCCCGGCGCCGACTGCACCAACTGGAACCACCCCGCGCTCTGTCCGCGCATGGGGCACTGGAGCTTTGCCGGCAAAACTCTCGCCCCGGCGACGCGCTGGTTCGCCGTGACGCTCGACTGGCTTGGCGAGCGGCTGCTGAAGGCGCCGTTACTGCCGTTCGACGCACAACTGGCTGACGCGGGAGAGCTTCTCGTTGTCGCTGTCCGCGAGATTGGCAACTGCGAGTCGTGTCGCCGGGACGGGTTTCCGGTGTTGTTGGACTTTTTGCGCCTGTTGCGGAAACGTGTGGAAGGAGAGCTCGGGAAAGTGAGTGCGCTTTCGTGTGTGGCGCATGACTGAAGCTTGGCAGGTTGATATCGTTCTAGATCTCTGAATTGCCCATACAACGCTAGCGTATGGTAAGCTCGGCATGATTTTCCCCGCAATCCCAATGTTCGCAGGTAGATATCGTGCTTGATCTTCCAAAATAGCATTTGGAACCATTCTCATCGTATCCCACAGCTTCCAGTCCGATATCGATAAGTCCCATCCGACATTGCTCGACAAATACTTTGTTTTAGACAGCCTTCAACCGACCAACCTTCCGATTGGCTGGCTTCCACAGCAATATTGACACTGTGTCCCGAAGGCCGTGTCTGTGGACGCGCCTCGTTGACCGTGCGATGATACTTACGACACTCTCAGGACGTATCAAACACATTGCGGGTCTTCGTACCGGCTACGGCACTCTGCGTCAATGCAGATCGTCCTCCATCTGTCCCTATCTGTCCCCTGATCGTCTCGCTGAGGGGGATGCCAGTGTGGGAATGCTCCCGGGGCTTCGTGCACACGGCCATGTCTTCCTTGCCCTCTCCCTCCATCGACTCGCCCAGGACCTTCTACTACGACCCCTCCTATTTCTTCATACCACCGCTGAAGTTCAAATCACGGGAGGAGCAAAAGCGGTGGACGATTCCTCGCTCACTCTTGTATGCGGATAATTTCAATGCCTTCTGCTTCCCGCTCGTTGAACGGTGCTTAGTTGCGGAGGAGCTAAGCAGTCATTTTTCTCTCACAGCAAAAACATTGTGGTCTCTAGTGGAACCTTTATCGTAGACAATCGACGCTTTTTCGGGACTCCACCGCGGGAACCAAATGCAACTTGAGGTATGTTTCACCATTCTGCCGTAAGCTCGATGTGATTGGTCGGGCAAGGAGGTGGACACATCAAGGGTTGAGCTACTGAAGGAGATTGTCATTCGCAAACACACTCGTCTCCACTGGGTTGACCTGATTGAAACTTTGATGCTATCATGGATTCTGGTATGTTACATTTATTGCTGATTGCATATACCACCCCTTTCTTATTTCAACACACTCCAGGCACATAATATTGCGGTATTTCATTCCCTTAAAGTTGATAATGGATCTGACAAATTTAGTCTGCTATTGCTTATTTTAGCACCAAGCCTTATATCTTTGCTGAGCTTTGTCCTGCAGTATGATGATTTATTTTGATCTTTTTCAGCATAAAACTTATGATTTAATACCAGAATACTGACCCATTTCGATCAATTCAGCGGGCCTGTGACCCGTGACCGTTTGGCCGAAATGTCCAATTCGGCCGCAGGCCGAATTTCGCGTGACCTATTACCCGATTGGGAAGTTCGGCGCGCCGCAGGCGCCGCAAATTTGAAAATCTTCCCGATTAGGACAGTTTGGGACCAAAGGATTTGGCTGTGACCTGTGACCCGCCGAAATATTTCGGCTAAAAAATCCGATGTGACCGTGACCCGCCTAATTGAATGAAATAGGTCAGTATTGATGTTCTGATTGATTCCCATGGCAAAGTGCAACTTGCATTGACGACAGGAGCAAATAATCTCCACAAGCTTTGGCATCATCGTCGACTGGCTATTACGACTCGTCATCCTGAGGTTTTGATGTATGATGATATCCTTCAGAGGGTATGTGTTTCTTTTTCAAAAATATTATTTTTTGCATAGAGCTGTTTGAGTCTCAAGTACTGTATTACAGGTCTTCAGACAGGGGCATCTAGCCACATATGGTGAGCTGCACCAATCATCTCACTCAGCACTCTTCTGAATGGTGGGTTTTTTTGTCACACAGGAGATCAAGTGACAATAGATCCTGATGACTTTGATTCCTTTGTTGTTGCATTTCAGAGGGAGGAACCTGGCCCACTGTTATCTGCCCCACCTAGCCACTTCCTGCCACGGTCAAGGCTTCGCCGCACAATTGAATGGGCTATCAGCTCTGATCACCATACAATAGATACCATTCAGCAGCATCTTCTTCATCAAATCAGTTTTACAGCATTTAAAATATTCTGGCCAGGAGTACAAAACATATCCATTTGTGCTTCAATTCAAGCATCATGAGCGACCTGATAGGGGAGAAGGCCTGCATCATTGTGCCGGATATCACCAGGAACTGATTCTACTCTCTGCAGACTTCAACAGCTTGCGTGTTCTCTCAGAAGCTCGCCCAGCAACCAATGAGCGTTGTGTTGTGTGTCAGCAGAAAGTGATTACAAAGCAAAATGCCTACTGTATGTATCTCTCTATTGATTAGACTGCAGTGCTTATGGAACCATAGTGACTGGAGAATGGAGAAATCGGCGGTATTCTTATATCCTAGAGAACAAGGATGATTATTATATTCATCCAGCTTGGGAAGAAGGGTGGACGTCGACAGATGATCTGGCACATCAGTATCCCTTCGGCAGGGTTACTATTGAGGAAGAAGAAAGAGCATGGAACAGTTATAGCTTTCGAGCCAGAGTTGGCCGTGGCTTAATTACCAAGGAAGAGTGGGACACATTTGTAAGGGCAACCCCGGAGGCCTGAGATCAAGGTCCTAGCAGGGGAGGATCCAAAGAGTGAATAGAAGTAAGCAAATACAAGTGAGGCTGACCTAGCAGGGGAGGATCCAAAGAGAAGAAACTCTAAGGGTCCGCCTGCTAGGTAGCGGAACTATATACTGCGCTCTTGACGCGCCAAGGTTGATCGTTGCTCCGTGCAGTATGCCTGCGCCATGTCGCAGGCCAGGTCCCAGGGGGATCGCCAGGCGGGGGCGGCGATGCGCCTGACGGAGGCGGTGATGCGATCACCGGAGTCGGAGCCGGAGTCGGACCGGAATCGGAATCGTCTCCGAGGGGCCGAAAGGGAGGTTCCCCTGACAACATTCCAAAGTATAAGATTTTGTGATCTTCCAGAAACAGCTCGTTGGCATTTTTAGTAGGGTGTCTTGCACTACTAGTAGGGCAGGAGTAGAGTCATGTTATGATGATATACAATAATACTTTCTGACATTGCATATTTCCTAACTCCTAGAGTTGCAGACTGAAGTCCATTTACATCCGGGTTTTGCATAAAAACAGCGACCCGGAGCTGGACTTTTTTGTGAGAAATCAGGTGCCAAAAAGGGGCATCCAATCTCTCACAAATCAGTGTCGCAGATCCAATGTCCAAACTACCAAATAAGGTAATTTTGATTTCACATGCTCCACAATCAAGGCCTTTGATTCATCAGAAATTTAGGGCACTGATTTGGGCCCCGATCTCTGCTATGTAAGTCCATCTTCGGGTGGCTGTTTTGGCGCGAAATACTACAAATGCTACAAAAAAAAAAACAGAAAAAAGAGTTGTGGACAATCAAAGCCGATAATTTACTAGGGAATGTGTCACAAACAACACCAAATCAGAGAATGCCAGTTGGTCAGTAAAAGCAAGCAAACCCTGTTCCTGGCCCTAGACAATTGTACATTCCGTGCGGACCAGGCACTACTCCTAACCTTCTAGCACTCCTCCCCTGTCCCCTTGTATTGAGTTGGGCTTGGCGACAGTTCAACATTGACAAGCTTTGATTATCACATGTTAGTCTTAGTCACACTTGGTCATCACCCATAATAGGTTGTCATTTCTTTTCTCCTCCCTCTCTCTTTTCATAGTTCCTATGACTATTCCTTGTCCCACAAGCCTGGTGCCTCAGATCTGGTTCCTAGCCCCTAGTTTAGTTAGTATAAATGCCTGTGGATAGTTAGCCAAAATCCATCTTTCTCATCCCCCCAGTTTTTTTCTTTGTCTTTTGGGCTTAAGTTGAGGTCAGGCTGTTAAAGTCTTTGAGTTGCAGTCAGTGCAACTTGAAGGGCCTGCCATTCTGTCAAACCCTGGGTTTAAGAAACCTTTTTCTTTGCCTTTTAAACCTTTGATTCTGGTCCTGGTTGAGAAAATAAGACAGGGAGAAGATTGGATCATTAGATGTCGATGCTGATGTTGGTTGACAGTGTGGAGAGATAGCATGTAAAGGCATGGCTAAAGTATGATGTTATTGCCTCTCATATTAGGCATGGTAAATACATGGTAATAGTATATATAAGTAGAGTAGATTCCTGTCAGGCTGCAGGTCGGGCTGTGCAAGGACTCCTCCTAAAAACGCGTGCCCAGAACAGAACAGACAGATCGTCGGGCCCGCGAGTACGGGCGGGCGGGGTAGATTGAAACCGAAAGGGTCCATTAACTCGGTCCCTTGTTGCTGTTGGTGGTCAAAGGTTTGAATCGGGTCGTGGTGGGCCCGATAAGTCATTGGCACCTCCTTGCACAGAGAAAGGTAGTTCTTCAGACGATCTAAGCGATAGAGTACATGGTACGCTATCACACATTATATACGTGGGCCCGCAAATAGGGTTGATCCCGGGTGCGAGTAGCGCGATGATATCCGAGAACACCCGATCAGGCCCGGACCCGGCCAGGGTCTACCCAGTGTGTCGTGACAGGTCATGTGACACTTACATCACCCTTGACGTGTCATTCTTCACTCTACCGGTCTCCTCAATGGCTTCATTTGTCCTTCCCCTGCAAGGACTCCAAGGTACGAACTCCTCTCTGCCAAGTTCCTAATGCACAAATCCCTTATTATAGGGGTCATGAAGCACTGTTAAAACGTCGTGCGGCACCAGCAACCACCCACCACCATGTCTGCCTTCAGCGCGCAAGTTGGGCTGGCAAATCAATCAAGAAGTCTGCAAAGCAGGTTGCAACCTTTCTATCCAGTGTAAGGGCAACCCTGGAGACTCCGACGAAAGCCTAGCAGGGGAGGATCCAAAGCGTGAATAAAAGCTACGGAAATACACGGAGGGACACCCGTAGCTGTAAGAAAACAACAACAACTGGTGTACCCTGGAAATTGCCGTTTTGAGTATCTTTGACGATTTGGTATAGGATGTGTGCTGTTTGGTGCTCAGATTGTTGTACGCGTCTCCATTGGCATCAATGTCATCAGACAGCGCCGTTAGAGTTGACGAATCTATACGAGACCATCCCGGGGACGGCTAGCGGAAGTGCCAGACAAGCGCTCGTCGTCAAGACCCTCCCAACGATCACCTTGGGACTGTGAGCCTGCGACACCGCTCAGGCCTTCTGCGCTCTACGTCGGCAGTTACGGACGACCAGTATATAGTTGGCGCCCTAGCAGGCGGACCCTTAGAGTTTCTTCTCTTTGGATCCTCCCCTGCTAGGTCGGTCCCTCCGAGCCGTAGTGGTAGTATTTAGCCTAAAACCAGTAGGTGTACTTAGGAAATACATTGCCTAGGCTACTAGGTACAGCCAGGGGGCTATGTACACCTAGAACTTTAGGCTAGCACTTCTCCCTGGGCTAAAGCATTATTCTTATAGAAATATATATTATTATTCTTTATCTGGTATTCTGTTACCTAAGCCAGTGCCCCTATCTATATAATGTTTTTAATGTGGAACCATTTTTGATTGCCATCAGTACTTTTGATGGCTATATCATGATCCATCATTTGTGTCCAAATTAGAATTATTATTGATATAGGCCTTCCCAACTATATACCGGGTCATCGGCCTGAAGAAAAGGAGTTTAAAGTATTATATATGCATTATTATTAATATTATATGTATTAGATAACAGTTTATTCCATCATTGATGCTATATTGATCCAGAGACCCTCAAGTGATTCTAGCCTAGATCACTGGGTACACCTAGGCTAGGTGCATTTACTATCCTAGGCAATGCATTTCCTAGGTGCACCTAAGCCAGGAGGCTAATTCTTACAGCTACGGGTGGTTAATAATTGGAGATCAGATTCGAAAACTAGCGTTCTTTATTGTAAAATCGACCACGATTGCATTGCCAGCATGGTGCAGCGCATGTCAAAAGCATAACATGTGTGGGCGCCTCATTCCGCAAGATGTCCAAACTTGATGGAATTCAACATTCGATATGCTCATTGTTGCGCTCGAATACAAAGTGGTAATTAACACAATTACGGGGAATCGGGACCTTGAGGTCCTTTGCAAATACGAGATCTCCAATGTTAATGAGCCGTCAATATGACCACTGTAGGAATACTAACATATGGACCCCATAAATTCATTTTCATGCACAATAGCTATGCAACAGATGGAGAATCTCAGAATAAATGTTGTAAACCTTTGAATCAAATCTATCTGCACCTGGCCCCAAGGCCTAGGCCTGCTCTAGGCCAGGGACCAGTCTAGACTCTGAACTGAACCACAGGTAAAATGCCCATATTTGGCAAGTCTGACCCAGGACCTATATTAGAACCTTCCAAAAGCCTAGACTAAAACATTCTAGAACCGGATCAGCGGATCAGGTCACATCGTCACGGATTATGTAATTAATTTGAGAGTGGTATATAAGGAGCTCGATTGTAGTAGATAGGAAGAAGAATCCCACCCCATCCTATTACCATATTTGGCAAGGAAGCAAGGCAGCTAGGTCACAAGCGTGACAACCAGGGAACAAGGTAGCAAGGTAGCAGTTCAAGTTAGGTCAGGTTAAGTGCAAGGACAGGGAAGCAAGAGATCTTGTTTATAGGAAACAAGTGGCAAGGAAGCAAGTTTGTTTGTATATTTGAGTTAGTATCTTGTGTCAAGAACAGATACATTCTCTTGTTTATTTTGTGAAGCACTTTGGAGGTTGAGCTTAATTGTTCCTTCTTCTGTGTTTTATAACAACAGTACAAAAGTGATCTGTACAAAGTTCACAATAACCAGATTCTATTGCTATATTTGGATATTCTGAATCCATTAGTTGTTTCCTGCAACTCGAACCCCCGAACACACACACATACACAAACAAATAGTGGATTAGTAGATTAATAGGGTTGAGGTCTTGATAGAACTCCTCTATCAGTTCACTTTGCCAGTGTATTAACGTAAAGTGGGCCATCTCGGACAACATGGCCTATACGCTGCAGGTATGATCCACTCGTTATCGCTCTCTTTTGTCTTCCTAACTTGACATCCCTTTTCATCAAACTCTCATGCCTTCCACCACATAGCAAAACCAATAGACACATTGACCAAAGCTCTGTGTTGGGCCCATGCCACTGGGCCTGGCATCAAGCTGTATATCCTTTTCTCTTGGTTTTATTAGTGTGACTTATTTTATAGGGTGACACCACCATCAGTAAAGTTCAGGGCATTGGCAGTAGTGACAGAACCAATGTCTCCATTCAGCATGATGATTGGCATGTCTCTGTCCATACAACTTTTGAAGAAATCATTAGGAAATGCTCTCAGATATACTGATACAATAGCTAACTGTACCTTCAGATCAATTCATTTTTCTTTGACAAAACTTTAAAAGACCAAAACATTTCCAAAGACCATGGTCTAAGACCAAATATCATCCTCCCCAGGACTAACACTGCCACTGGGCTGTTTCCACAATTTTTCCCTATAGATTTGTCTCAAGTCAAAATTTGAAGTCAAAATTTGACCTTTTTTTTAGCAACTTTTGTCTCAAAAATATGAGGGAACAGCTTGAGATCTTTTACCTAATGATTACTAAGAAAAAAGGCAGACCATATATAGAGAATAAACTAAAACAAAAATTTTGCATTTTTGTAGCTAGCTTTTGCCAAGAAAAAAATTAGAAAAAAAAATTCAAGGTCTTTTTCACTTGTTAGGGAAATGTTTCAAATTTTTAATCAGCAAAAATTATTGCAAAAACAATCAGTTGTTTCTGTAATTTTTTTTATAATCCAGGCCACAGATGATCAGGATTGTGCAAGATTATGTCCCTACCACATGTGATCCCATCAAATGCACTAGAGCCTATCATCCCTCCTTCAGGTATTACACTGCACAGGTTTCCTGGTCTTGCCACTGCTGTGGGATATTGTACAATCCAGTATCTACAGCTCTCCACCATCTATGCACTGATTACTATGGCCATTGTCATTTTGGAAACCAAATAATGAAGTCTTTCAAATCCTTCACCACAACCACGTTTGGCCACAAATGTTACTCTCAACTTCTATAGACGTTGACACACCAAGCCCCCCACCCCTTCAGCATGTCAGAACCACTTAGCTTTTGTCATCAACCACCAATCTCTGAGATGTCAATATTCTACAAGACTCGGAATCTGCTCCCTCAATCTTCGTGCCCAAGCACCCCAAGAACTCATCCCAGCCTTCTAACCAACTTGGGCAGCACACTCCATTGGGGTTGCAAAATCCCTTGTTCACGAAAGCCACCAAACAGTTGGTCATATTCAAAGCTTGAAAAATGTTGAAACAAAGAGTCAGAGATCTGGAGGCCCAATGTTGGGGAAAAACCACAAGTTCATGGCTGCTCAGATACTCATCAATGTCAGGGGAACCTCCCTTTCAGCCCGGAATCACCCCAATTCCAACTCTGGTGATCACATCACAGCCATCAATCGCATCAACGGAGCGAATAATACAGCTAATTATTAGATATAATTTGCATATGTGGACATATAGTTAAGGAAATGAGGCCTCCGCGTTCCAAGCGATGAAAGGACGCGGTCACCTCGGAACCGGTCCTGGCGATTCCGGACGACGCACGGCCTTTCCGACTTGAGGCGGACAGCTCTAATTATGCGACGGGGGCGGTTCTTTCACAATCCGCCCCGGACGGGAAGTGGCACCGTGTAGCATTCTATTCCAAAAGCTTAAATGATGTCCAGCGCAACTACGAAACCCACGACAAGGAGATGCTCGCGATCATCCGCGCACTCGAGGAGTATAGACACTTCCTCGAGGGCGCCGCGCACCCTGTCGAGATTTGGACTGACCATAAGAATTTGGAGTACTTCAGGAAGACGCAGCACCTCAACCGGAGACAGGCCCGGTGGTCTCTGTACCTCTCCCGGTTCGACTTCACGCTGCACCACAAGCCTGGCCGCGATATGGGTCGGCCTGACGCCCTCTCCCGGAGACCCGACCACGGAGTCGATTCCGACAACTCCGATGTCGTCCTTCTGCGGCCTGAACTCTTCCACGTCCGCGCACTCGAGGGCGTTTCCGTTTCCGGTCCCAGCTCTGAACTCCTCCGCGACATCCGTGATGGCCTCTCCGGTGAGCCTGACCTGGAGGAGCCCGTCGCACTAGCGGCCCGGCAACTTCTTAAGGTTCAAGGTCAAGCTCGAGGCCCCCGCTCCTCACGTTCTGACGAGTGGGCCGTCTCCGGCGGTCTTCTCCATTTCCGAGGAAAAATTGTCGTACCAAAGGACAAGGACCTCCGGAGACGCATCATCGAGCTCTGCCATGACACCCGAGTTGCCGGACACGCAGGTCGTTTCAAGACCCTGGAGTTGGTCTCCCGGAACTACTGGTGGCCTCAGATGTCTCGCCATATCGGCCGGTATGTTGCAACCTGTGACTTGTGCTGTCGCACCAAGGCACTCCGGAGACTGCCCCACGGAGAACTGCACCCCACAGAAACGCCCCCGGAACGCTGGCATACCGTCTCCGTCGACTTCATCGTAGAGCTTCCCGAAGCCCATGGGTACGACGCGATCATGGTCGTCGTTGACACCCTCGGAAAGCGCGCCCACTTCTCAGAGTGTCATACGACGGTCGATGCAGTAGGGGCAGCCCGCCTCTACTACCGGAATGTCTGGCGGCACCATGGGACTCCGGAGAAGTACGTCTCCGACCGCGGCTCGCAGTTCATTGCGGACTTCACCCGAGAACTTTGGCGTCTAATCGGCATCAAGCCCGCCACGTCCACCGCGTACCACCCGCAGACAGACGGTCAGACAGAGCGCGTCAACCAGGAGTTGCGGATCTTCACCAACTACCAGCAGCACGACTGGGATGAGCTGATTCCGGCCGCGGAGTTCGCCTACAACAACCACGTTCACTCCTCTACGCAGCAGGTCCCCTTCATGACGGACACGGGACGGCTCCCGCGCATGGGCTTCGAACCCGGAGTCCGTTCCGCCATGGAGTCAGTGAACGAGTTCCGCGACCGGATCGCCACTGGGTGGTGAGGTATAAACAGCTGAACTACTTCGTCAGATGGAAAGGCTACGACGCATCGCACGACCAATGGGTCCGCTTCGACCGCGTCTTCGCCCCGGAGAAAATTGCGGAGTTCTATCGTAAGTACCCTGGCAAGCCACGACACATCGCCTCCGCGACCTTCGACTCGATCCCGTTCCGGTCTATGCGTCGGGACGCCGCATTCAAAGGGGGGGGTGATGTCAGGGGAACCTCCCTTTCGGCCCGGAGACGCGCCCGATTCCGGTCCGACTCCGGTTCCGACTCCGGTCCGGCCCTCCATCTCGCCCGCACAATCACCGATCCGTCAACGCCCTCCCGACGGTCGCCCTGGGACCTCACCTGCGACGCCGCCCAAGCCTTCTGTGCCCGACAGCGGCAGCTACGGACAAGCAGTATATAGTCAGCTACCTAGCAGGCGGACCCTTAGAGTTTCTTCTCTTTGGATCCTCCCCTGCTAGGTCAGCTTCATTTGTATTCACTTACCAATGTTCACGCTTTGGATCCTCCCCTGCTAGGACCTTGATCTCAGGCCTCCGGGGTTGCCCTTACAGTTTCTGAAACTTCTGTTGCTTTGGCTACTTGGCGGCCTATACCCCAAAGTGAGCGAATATGGGTCCCACCAACTCCCTCTAGAAAATTATGCATAAACCCAAGGATAAGATGTTTTACAGGATCCCAGAGTGCAAGATCAAACATAGGTGACCATCTGACACCAGTCTCTGAGGCTTGAGCTTCTCTGGCAGTAAAGGCATTGATTGCTAAGAAAGCTGCTGCTGCTGCTCGAACAGTCTCATTACTGCGGAATTCCCAGTTATCATAATCCAGACGTGCAATCTCTTTGAGAGTGATCATGCAATATGTACAAAACATATCAGCACTATGCCCAAGATAGCCTGCAACTTTGCGAATTGCAGCAAGATCTGCAAGAAGAGGAATAATCAAGGACTGAACTAAGACTCCTGCAGCATTCAGGGTAGTTTTGATTTTCTTGCCAGGATTCCAAAAATCCTTCATGATATTAACCAGCGCTTGGATAACATGCCAGATTTGATGAACATCAGGTGCTTTTTTCCCTGGAATCAAGCTCCAGAAAAAGCAGTTCTCAGTTTCAAACCGCAGATGTGCTGGTAGATTGAGACAGAACAATACAACTGCACCAACTGAGTTAACTTTGCCTAATTCACCATAAGTATAAAATTTTAAGAATATTATCTGTGACTCTTACCTGATATTTTATTGGTATAAGGATTAAACCAATCAATGTACATTGACCAAACAAGGTTGTATGGTCCAAGAACATAGTTTCCAAGGCTTTTCCAAAGTGGGCTATCTTTAACATCCTTCATAACAGCAGGATATCCACTAAGCACCCTATTAGCACTGTCTGTTGCAGATTGCTGTAATGCTGTAACTATAATAGGACGAGATAAAAAAAATGATAGAAAGGAATCAAATGACTGAGAGGTAAATTGCCTAGCAGGAATATCTCTAGTACCAGAGAGAGTCTTGATAGACTTGAATAAAGGGGTGCCACAGATGGCGGATTGAGGTGATTGTCTATATGAGCATTTCCTAGGTATTTGTCCCATTCCCTGTGGATACATGGAAAAACATTCTGAACAACAGATTGTTCTTTCAATTTCAGGTTCAGAAGATAATTTGTATGCTGTTCGTATATCCCTGGGAATATGAATCTGAGGGATCTGTAAATTTATTCCAGAGGCCTTGAGAACACTCCAGATTATTTCTAGAGTTAAGAGTAAAATCAGGCCTAAGCTGTTTAGAACTTTATTTGCTGCATCACGGCTAAGTCCCATTGAGAGGTTGAGCCATAGAACCAACAGGATAGATAACTGTCCTATAGGTTGAAGTGCTAGTATTATCTGATTAGAATATTTACACAAGCTGCTTTGTCATTTGCTTACCATTCTCAAAAACCTCAGGTGGAATTTCCACTGTCTCAAGTACTTGAGCCAAAGGGGGGACAGCAGCTGAATTAGCAATTTTAGGACTTGATTGAGACTCTATGTTTCCTGTTTTAGCCCTGCTAGTATGCCTGCTTTGATTTCTAGGCCTTGATTGGGCTTCACCCAGAGAATCCCTTAATTGCTGAGCTTTGGTATGCTTTGCATAGGTTTGTCTAGTCAAAAGTTGCCCATCAGGCTGGCAGCTTTCACAAAAGCAAAGCTGGGTGTTCATGGGACAGAGGCGGAAACTCAGGCTGTGGAACGGCAGAACATGCTTTTATTGGATGATCTAATCTACAGGTTCTATCAAATTCTCACGTCATACCGGTGTCCCGAGCCGGAGGTCCAGGGCCGAAGCCCCGTTCTTTCATTCAAAAAGATTCTCTTTGTGGCTTGAGCTGCAACGCCAAGGCAGGTGCCTGACAGATGAGCTGCAGGTGCCCGTAGCCTCCCGGAATTCCGGGAGGCAATGGAATGCCGGCGGTGTGAGTTCCTCTTCGTTGTTCCCATCCGAGCTCTCATCGCCGTCGAAGCAGAATGCCTGCGGAGTCATTATTTGTTCCTGGGAAACGATAGGTGGCACTTCTGGACCCACAGTGGTCGCACACGAGTTGGAGTGATTGTGTCAACGCCTCGTGTTGTTGTCGACTCAGAATGTGCCTGGGAAGCGGTGGGATAGTACCGGAAATAGCAGGGAGGTGGACGCCGTCGTGCATCGCCTGGTTTGACATAGGAAAATAATACTCATGGGAGGACCCACACTCGGGCCCGTCGTGCATCACCTCGTTTGACATGGGAAACCAAGACTCACGGGAGGACCCACACTCGATGGAGTGTACGCGTAATCGCCTGAGGAACGCATGACTCGGAGACTTGGAGGCAGTGCTTCTGAAACGGTATATAAGGAAGGGTGAAGCCACGGCAACTACTCAGCTGCGTGTTAGCCCCCCACTCGCAGCTCAGCGCTCGCGCTCAGCGCTCATGGGCAAGATGGCAATCGGACCCGAATCGGCCGAGCCTACCGAAATGATATGTTACCGTGACGACGGCTGCCACCTCATCTTGGCTCTGCCCAAGCTCTGACCCCACACACTTCGACACCGACAATCGTTGCTGGGCGAGGGTCCATCAACCACCCAGCGTCCTGTCGCGCCATTCCCCCCCCGCGGATTCGCAGCAGCACCCTGACGCAGCTGCCCCCACTTGGCCATTCGGCGCCAATCTCTCCAGTTAACACGTGTATCGTCCCTGGGCCACTCTCCCCTCCCTCGTCTTGTTCCGCTGGTCTCTCGCGGCCGCCAAGACAGCGTCATATGCACGACACGACCATCTGACAGTGCGAGCATGCTTCTTCGCAATCACCCGCGTGCTGATGTGCCTTCCCCAGTTTTCTACTTATTCGACGCATGTGGGTGACCGCACGCTGCCTACCGGTCTCCCTGCCCCCACACACGTCCGGGCCCGCTATGCTCTTTCTCCTTCTCTTGTTGGCCCCCGTGTCAGCGCTGGCTCTGCGCAACAACTGGAATAAGGCATGCCGCGGTTCGTGCGCATATGACCTCCCCAACGCGGGTGTCCTCTCGATCGTGCGTTGACAAATGTCTCTCGTTCTAAAGTACTGACGCTGGCTCTTCAGGTTGGTGGAGACAAGGCGGTATCTGACATCACGTCTGCTGGTGGCTGGAGTGTCCTGAGCTGCGACGCCAATGCCCTCTCGCAGCAGATCCGCCTCGTCTGCAACTCTGCTGCTTGCGAGCATCTTTTCGAGGGCCACGGAGCCGTCAACACCGTCGTCCGCCTCCCCGAGTCGGTGCGCTTATGTTCTGTCTGACACAGACGAGGATGCTGATTCAGCTTGCAGTGTGGCGCCAACCCCTTCGCCCGTGTTGCCTCCGTCAAAGTGGACGCCAACCAATCCATCCCCGGTGGCGCCAAGTCGAAGCGCGCCACTGGCAAGTACGCCAACACCGTCTTCTTGATCAGGGTCGATACCGATTTTGCCAAGGTCGACGCTAGTGTGTATGTACTAATTCCCACGATTGTGTGCGATCTAATGTACATCCGCTAGGACTGGTCCTGTTGAATTCCGCATCGAGGGGTACAACTACCAGGGAACCGTTACAGCACCGGCGAAGGACGTCGCGAGACGCGGGGGCAGTGCGTTTCCCATCTATGCCATTTCAATCCTATCTAATAGTATCTTCAGATCCCACCGGCTATAACAACACTCTCTCCAGCACTCTGTCCGTATTCCCCCACCCCTTATCCATTCACTCACCCTCCTCAGCCCTCCCATCAAGCTCAACCAGAAATACCCTCTCTTCTCTGGTTCGGTCAACTGCCCCAACTTCACCGCTTCCGTCGCCACCGCCCTGAACGTCGACGTTGACCTTACGGTCTCGCTTGGGCTAGTTGTCGCGGGCACCGTCATTCCCGCCGAGATTACGCAGTTCGCGGTCTTTGGCGGCCTCGATGGCCATGCGGGTGCGCGCCTTTCGCTGGACGCTACTGCTCTCGTCAGTCTCTCTATTCTGCTTCCATTTACTCGGGAACTGACTATGATACAGGGCACGTACTCTACTGGCAAGGTCTCCTTGTACTCTGTCGCTCTCGCGGGCGTTGATGTCCCTGGAATCTTCACGCTTGGCGTACGCCACTGTTCTCCACTTCCAATCCACGTTGCTGAGTTGGTGATTATAGCCCACCTTCGATTTGCTGGGCAAGGCCGACGCTAACATCAAGTCTGGCGACCTCTCAATCGGCGTTGATCTCAAGTACAACGTCGCCAACGCGCGTGCTTATATTCCGCCCCAGCCTTCTGCTGTCGGTGGCTTCAACCCAGACAACAGCCGTTCGTCGCTTTCTTGCTCCATGTGCTACTCTCACTCGACTCAGAACTCACCCTTTCCGTCCAACCATCGATCAAGACCTCGGGCACCGTCTCGGGCCACCTCATCCCACAACTCACGCTGGGCCTGAACGCCTTCTCCGGTATCGCCAAGGCACAGGTCTACCTTAACCTCGACGCCAGCACCGGCATCGACCTCTCCCTCTCCGCATCCGCGAATGCCTCTACCGGGACCTCGGGCAACGCTGCCTCGGGCACCGTCGACGGCTGTGTGGACATCTCCGCGGGGCTCGGCGTCAACGTCGGCGCGAGCGGCTCGCTTTTCGGGCTCATCGGCGAGGGCGAGTACCCGCTCTACTCCGGCGCGTGGGACCTCTACGCCAAGTGCTTCAGCGCGGCGTCCAAGCGGGCCCCGGAGCCGGGCCGCGGGCTCGGCCGCATCGGACTCGCTGGCGCGGGATACAGGCTGCCGGGCGACGCGCGCCAGGGGTTGGCGGAGCGTGCGGCGGCGGCCAACGGGCTTACGTGCCCGACGAGCTCGAGCAAGGGCCAGCTCGTGACGATCATCGAGCAGATCGTGGGTGCAGTGAAGAAGCCGTAGGCTGTGTACGGAAGGAGTGCGGTGTAGCGAAATGTATTTCGGTGTATGTATACCCAGGACTATTGGGTGTTTAAATTTGCGGCGGCTGACGAGCGACCCGATCCTGACGGCACAACTGCTGGCTAATTCCGATTGAGTCGAAGGGTTCCTGCTGGCGAGCGCGACACTGGAATACCCGTCGACAAGCATGCGTACGGCTTTGGCGGTCATCAGGGACAGCTAGCGGAGTAACCGAGGGACAACGGACCTTCACCGTTCACAGTGACGCCGCAGCCAGAGCGAGCTGAGCAAAGCATCGGCAAAGGACTAGGGACGATTTAACAGCGTCGATGGACCCAAGCCAGCGATAACGCTGACTCCGGGTCGTACGGTCTGTGGGCGAAGACCTTGAGCAGAGCGAAGACGGCGGGGTGCAGACGTCGTCATGGTAAGCCATGACTCGGAGCCCTGGCGTTGGAGCTGCGTGCGAGTCAGGGCTAACCGGACACGCAGAACCATTCCGCTGCCGTACCACAGGCCGTTTCGTCCTCCCTTTATACCATTTTCACGAGCACCGCCCCACCGAGTCATAGCTAAACTGAATAGTAACATGTATTAAGGGTTATCCCATTCATGCTAATTATGTATT
This sequence comes from Mycena indigotica, assembly GCF_014461135.1. Taxonomy (NCBI): domain Eukaryota; kingdom Fungi; phylum Basidiomycota; class Agaricomycetes; order Agaricales; family Mycenaceae; genus Mycena; species Mycena indigotica. The sequence continues at coordinate 2,684,494 of NW_023503011.1, read as the reverse complement.
TAAATATGTAGCTAGCGACTGAACTTGTAGGGTCTACCCAGAGGTCAGACCCTTGGGGTTGACTTGAGGGTTAACTTGAGGGTTGACCCTCAAGTCACTGATATACATACAATATCTCTTACAATTTCTCCAATGTATATACTGACAGTTTTAATCACAATTTCTGGCATGAATAAATTTGAGATTTCAACAATGATTTCATTGTACTGTAAACCCACAGTTTCAGCAGTGGAGAAATGCAAATAGAAACAAAGAGAATGTATGTGCATTTCCTTTGTATCATCTGTGCTGAAACTGTCAGTGAAATGATTTCCTTTGTTTCACTGTCAGTTTCACCACATTTGATGCGCGTGATATCATGACCAAACATATGTGTGCACAGATATCAACCATTTCAGGAATGGTTTCAGTCCCATAGATAGTTTTATCTCAGACTGTCTAAAACTCGTATATATTTGACTAAAATCATTCTCAGTTTCAAAAATGTATATTTTGGGCAAATCTCCACAGGTTGATTTGGTTCTAGATTTTGGAAGAATCTACAACAGTTTCTACTTCAAGGGATATTTTACCAAATCCGGTGTGATAGAACAAACTCACTACCTCCATCTGCTGGGCTCATCACAGACTGGAAAGCATATTTATAACTGACAACTTGTACCTGATATGACCTGTGTTATCCGGTGGGATAAATAGGTCTATTGAATCAGTTCAAACATTAATTTTTGATTTGCTAAAAATGCCACTGAGGTTTCAATGGTAATTTATGGTTATTTATTCCTCCCCACATTGCTTCCTCCTCCTTTGTAGCCAAACCCTGAGCATGCCTGTCTTGGAAACTATAATGCAGCCATGCTTGTTCCTAGTCCTTGGCCTGAAGTCTACCAAATGGATACTGATCTGCAAGATCATCTGTCCAATTCTCCTTTTTTGCTGGCCCCATATGATAGTTATCTAGGTTATAGGTGACATACATGCTGAATTTCTCAGGTAGTTCAGTAACTGAAGTGATATAAGAACCATTATCTGAACTTTTATTAAATATTGTCAGGGGAACCTCCCTTTCGGCCCGGAGACGCGTCCGATTCCAGTCCGATTCTGGTTCCGACTCCGGTCCGGCCCTCCATCTCGCCCGCACAATCACCAATCCGTCAACGCCCTCCCAACGGTCGCCCTGGGACCTGCGACGCCGCCCAAGCCTTCTGTGCCCGACAGCGGCAGCTACGGACAAGCAGTATATAGTCAGCTCCCTAGTAGGCGGACCCTTAGAGTTTCTTCTCTTTGGATCCTCCCCTGCTAGGTCAGCTTCATTTGTATTCGCTTACCGATGTTCACGCTTTGGATCCTCCCCTGCTAGGACCTTGATCTCAGCCCCCCGGGGTTGCCCTTACAGCAGAAGAAACTCTCTACGGGATCAAGCGGACAAGATTACCAGGTTTGGCGCTGACTCAGGCTCGGAGTACGAGTCCGTTCTGCCCTCGTCACCACCCCCTGCCACTTGTCCCCTCCTCCTCTACTCCTGTGGTCCCCGCACCCGTCATGCCGTCCGGAGTCACTCCTACCGCAGATGCCCGGCTGGACTCACTCGAGGCGAAAATTGATAGCCTAACTGAGGCCCTTGCTTTACTCACCAACCAGGCTTCCGCTGCCGCTAATAATGCTGGCAGACCCCAAACACCATCGCCGGAGACGTCAATTCCGACTCCGACTCCGGTCCAGGGCAACTCCGAAGCCCTTTTTGGCGACATCAACCTCGCCTCAAAATTAAACCCCCCGTTCACCTTCAACGGCAACTGGAAACGCGGCCGCGCGTTTCTTTACGCGGTCCGCACCTATGCCCGCCTCGCCCCTGAGGCCTTCGTGGTCAACGGAGAGGCAAGCGAGGAAAAGGTCGTCCGCTATGCCATGTCGTTTATGGCAGAAGGACCTGCTCAGTAATGGGCAGAGCGCCACGGAAGCAAAGCCCCGTTTCCGTTTCCGTCTTGGGGCTCATTCGTTTCCGAGTTTCGGCTCCGGTTCGTTGAGGAGAACGAGCAAGATCACGCTCTCTCCAAGCTGGAGACTTCCGCCTATCACATGGGTACAAAGGATGTCTACCAGTACACTGACGACTTCGAGGACCTGATGGACCTCGCTGGATTCGAAGACGCGCTGGTCAAGGTGACCAAGTTCCACCACGGACTTGACCCCTTGATCAACAATGGAATCACGTCCTCGAACAACCCCCCGGACCTCCAGGATTACCTTAGCTGGCGCACCCGGGCCTTCCGTTAATACGAGGCCCTGGTCCGGGCCAAGCTGATCAAGTCAGCCGCCCCCAAGATGCCTGGCGGTTTGATTCGGACTCCGTTTCCGGTCAACCGCATCCCGGCTCCGGCCCCTTTCCGCCCGGTGGCTCCGGTCGTGCCACCCGCGGCCCGCGCCCCCGCTCAGGCGCCTCCGGCTCCCGTCCCTATGGAGTTGGATCGCACCAGGGCTCGGGGTGCCCCTCGTCGCGCCTGCTTCAGGTGCGGCGACCCAAACCATCTCGCCCGGGATTGACCCCTCCCCGCCGATGTCCACTCGATGGACATCCTCGACGAGGTGATCCAACAACTCGGTGATGAGATGTTAGCGGAGTTGATCGCCCGCTACACGGACACAGCTGCCCTGCCGGAGAGGGTTTTGTCCCCCGCGACGAGTGACTGGTGTGCCCTCGTTCGCGTCTATAAATCGTTTTGCCTCCTTGTATGATGAATGCAGTTCCTTGCCCTACAATGAGCCCGAAACAAAAGACACACCCTCTCCTGCCCCCGCCTCGACTCCGTCTCCGACTCCGCCCGCGACTCCAGTCATCGTCCTTCGCCGCCTTACTGCCTGGGAAAAGAAACTGCCCAAGCAGTATACTGTTGCCGGTGCCCCTGGGGCGAACTCCCTCCACCTCCCGTTGGAGCTAGAGTCCACCACCAGCGGGCTGAAGCTCTGGCTCTCTGGGCTCGTTGACTGCGGTGCCACCTCCGACTTCATTGACACGAACTATGTTGCTCGGAACGGCATCCCGGTCCGCACCCTCGATCAGCCGATTCCGGTTTTCAATATCGATGGCACCCCCAATGACGCTGGCTCCATCAAACAGATCGCGGACTTGGTCCTGCGCTACAAAGGCCACGCCGAACGAGTTCAACTCGCCGTCACTCATCTTGGTAAACAAGACCTCATCCTGGGGCATAACCCAGAGATCAATTGGGAAACCAAGGAGGTCAAGATGACACGGTGCCCCCGCAATTGCTCGACCTGCCGTCAGGAAGAGCGCGTCGAACGGACTGAGCTGCGGCGACTCCGGTCGCTCCAGAAGCGTCTCCGCTCCGGCCCGTTCCCCTCGGTTTGCACTATGGACCTCTCTGGCCCTGAGGACGGAGATGATTCTGATTCCGGTCTCGATTCCGACCTGCCTGATCTGACACCGGACTCGGACTCGGATGATGAAGATGACCAGCTCGAAGATGGTGACCGCATCTTCTACACCTCGTTCCGTCCCTCAGAGGAGATACGCGCAGGTAGCACCGTCGCACAGCGTCTGGCCGAAGCCTTTGCCAGGAACTCCGCCCCACCGCCCTCCGAGATCCCGGACTGGGCTAAGGAGTTCCAGGACGTCTTCAACAAGGAGTCCTTCGACACGCTACCGGAGCGGAGAGCCTGGGACCACGCCATTGAGCTTGTCCCCGACGCTAAGCCCACCAACTGCAAGGTGTATCCCATCTCGCCCCTCGAGCAACGCGAGCTCGACGCGTTCATCGAGGAAGGGCTTTCGACGGGTCGGATTCGCCCCTCCAAGTCTCCGATGGCGTCTCCGGTCTTCTTCGTCAAGAAGAAGGACGGCGGACTCCGCTTCGTCCAGGACTACCGTGCTCTCAACGCGATGACTGTCAAAACCGGTACCCCCTTCCGCTGATCAACGACCTCATCAACTGGCTCAAAGGCGCTCATTACTTCACCAAACTCGATGTCCATTGGGGCTTCAACAACGTCCGGATCAAGGAAGGTGACAAGTGGAAAGCGGCTTTCCGGACTAACCGAGGCCTGTTTGAGCCCTTGGTAATGTATTTCGGCCTGACAAACTCTCCCGCGACGTTCCAAACGATGATGAATGACATTTTCCAGGACCTCATCCTCTCCGGAGACGTCATGATCTACCTTGACGACATCCTGATCGCCCATTCCGACCTCTGGAAACACCGGCAGATTGTTCAGGAGGTCTTATGGCGACTCCGGGAGCACAAGTTGTACCTTCGAGCGGAGAAGTGCGACTTTGAAAAATCGTCAATCGAGTACCTCGGAGTCATCATCTCCCACAACCACGTCGAAATGGACCCCGTCAAAGTCGCAGGCGTCTCCGCTTGGCCGACTCCGGAAAACAAGAAGGACATTCAGCAGTTCCTTGGGTTCGCTAACTTCTACCGCAGGTTCATTCGGGACTTCTCGACCCTTGCGCGCCCTCTTTTTGTGCTCACCAAGAAGGACCAGCAATGGACTTGGGGCGACGCGGAGGCCTCCGCGTTCCAAGCGATCAAGGACGCGGTCACCTCGGAACCGGTCCTGGCGATTCCGGACGACGCACGGCCTTTCCGACTCGAGGCGGACAGCTCTGATTATGCGACGGGGGCGGTTCTTTCACAATCCGCCCTGGACGGGAAGTGGCACCCTGTAGCATTCTATTCCAAAAGCTTAAATGATGTCCAGCGCAACTACGAAATCCACGACAAGGAGATGCTCGCGATCATCCGCGCACTCGAGGAGTATAGACACTTCCTCGAGGGCGCCGCGCACCCTGTCAAGATTTGGACTGACCATAAGAATTTGGAGTACTTCAGGAAGACGCAGCACCTCAACCGGAGACAGGCCCGGTGGTCTCTGTACCTCTCCCGGTTCGACTTCACGCTGCACCACAAGCCTGGCCGCGATATGGGTCGACCTTACGCCCTCTCCCGGAGACCCGACCACGGAGTCGATTCCGACAACTCCGATGTCGTCCTTCTACGGCCTGAACTCTTCCACGTCCGTGCACTCGAGGGGGTTTCCATTTCCGGTCCCAGCTCTGAACTCCTCCGCGACATCCGTGATGCCCTCTCCGGTGAGCCTGACCTGGAGGAGCCCGTCGCACTAGCGGCCCGGCAACTTCTTAAGGTTCAAGGTCAAGCTCGAGGCCCCCGCTCCTCACGTTCTGACGAGTGGGCCGTCTCCGGCGGTCTTCTCCATTTCCGAGGAAAGATTGTCGTACCAAAGGACAAGGACCTTCGGAGACGCATCATCGAGCTCTGCCATGACACCTGAGTTGCCGGACACGCAGGTCGTTTCAAGACCTTGGAGTTGGTCTCCCGGAACTACTGGTGGCCTCAGATGTCTCGCCATATCGGCCGGTATGTTGCGACCTGTGACTTGTGCTGCCGCACCAAGGCACTCCGGAGACTGCCCCACGGAGAGCTGCACCCCACGGAAACGCCCCCGGAACGCTGGCATACCGTCTCCGTCGACTTCATCGTAGAGCTTCCCGAAGCCCATGGGTACGACGCGATCATGGTCGTCGTTGACACCCTCGGAAAGCGCGCCCACTTCTCGGAGTGTCATACGACGGTCGATGCAGTAGGGGCAGCCCGCCTTTACTACCGGAACGTCTGGCGGCACCATGGGACTCCGGAGAAGTACGTCTCTGACTGCGGCTCGCAGTTCATCGCGGACTTCACCCGAGAACTCTGGCGCCTAATCGGCATCAAGCCTGCCACGTCCACCGCGTACCACCCGCAGACAGATGGTCAGACAGAGCGCGTCAACCAGGAGTTGCGGATCTTCACCAACTATCAGCAGGACGACTGGGATGAGCTGATTCCGGCCGCGGAGTTCGCCTACAACAACCATGTTCACTCCTCCACGCAGCAGGTCCCCTTCATGACGGACACGGGACGGCTCCCGCGCATGGGCTTCGAACCCGGAGTCCGTTCCACCATGGAGTCGGTGAACGAGTTCCGCGACCGGATCGCCACTGGTGTTGCTGAAGCCAAGGCCAGCTGCTCTCACAAAGGCCAAAGAGGAGTACAAACGCTACTACGACCGGAGACGCACCCCGTCTCCGGAGTTTAAGGTTGGCGACCGTGTTTGGCTGGATGCCTCTGACATTAGGACGACTCGCCCCTCGGAAAAGTTCTCCCATCGCCGCCTCGGACCGTTCAAGATAGTCGCGGAGATCAGCAAAGGTGCCTACAAGCTCGACCTCCCTCCGCGCTACTCGAAGCTCCACCCGGTCTTCCCCGTCGTCAAGCTCGAGCTCGCCCAGGATGACCCCTTCGACGGACGCCCCGGCTATGACCAGCCCCCTCCGGACCTCGAGGACGGAGTCCCGGAGTGGGAAGTAGAGGAAATCTTGGATGCAAGGGTGAGGTATAAACAGCTGAACTACTTCGTCAGATGGAAAGGCTACGACGCGTCGCACGACCAGTGGGTCCGCTTCGACCGCGTCTTCGCCCCGGAGAAAATTGCGGAGTTCTATCGTAAGTACCCTGGCAAGCCACGACACATCACCTCCGCGACCTTCGACTCGATTCTGGTCCGGTCTATGCGTCGAGACACCGCATTCAAAGGGGGGGGTGATGTCAGGGGAACCTCCCCTTCGGCCCGGAGACGCGCCCGATTCCGGTCCGATTCCGGTTCCAACTCCGGTCCGGCCCTCCATCTCGCCCGCACAATCACCGATCCGTCAACGCCCTCCCGACGGTCGCCCTGGGACCTCGCCTGCGACGCCGCCCAAGCCTTCTGTGCCCGACAGCGGCAGCTACGGACAAGCAGTATATAGTCAGCTCCCTAGCAGGCGGACCCTTAGAGTTTCTTCTCTTTGGATCCTCCCCTGCTAGGTCAGCTTCATTTGTATTCGCTTACCAATGTTCACGCTTTGGATCCTCCCCTGCTAGGACCTTGATCTCAGGCCTCCGGGGTTGCCCTTACAAATATGATCATACATTAAGACCTCTGACTGGCGAGTAGTAATTGACAGTCGCCGTTTATGCCCCAGCTGATGCAGTAAATTTGCTCCAGTGGTTAAGGCTAGTTGGACCTTTCCATGAGAATCAATAAGAACATCTCATGATCTATATTTTAAAACTTTTTTCAATTGTGCCTTCCCAAGACAAAGGTGCATACTGCAGGACATATTAGCAAAGATGTATGGCTTGATGCCAATATATGCAATGGCAGCCTGTTTCCATGAGATATAATTTGTCTGTGAAGATCAGGGCATACTGCAATATCATGGGCCTATAAAGGTGAAATCAATACTAATATACTTTTTCATTGAAATCCACTGGCAGACCATGTTGGAACACAAGAGAAGAGTTTCCATGAGGTCTCCTCGCAGGAACAAAGCAACCTTATGAGCTGCATTCATCCTGATATCTTAGGACAATCATTAGAACTCAAGGGGTATAACTCAGGAACATATTTACCACCCTGCTATATGACAAATGTGTCCACAGCATTCTTTGATGAAGTTCCAATAATCTTAAGAACATTTGAGTGGCTATCACTCTGTGTGAGATAAGGCTCCAACCAAATACAATACAATACTCAATATATTGAGTTATAACCCAATACAATCCATATATATATACAGGGTGGCAAAATTTTTGTAGTATAGAGTATATACTGTATAGATACTCTATACTATTGAGTTTTCTCAGAGGCCTATATAGACAGTATCTGTAGGTTATACAAGGTATTTTCAAGTCAACTTCTTTCAGATAAGGTATTTTCTGAGTCTTTGTTACTATACTTTTTGGGACTATATCTGATACTAAAAGTTCAGGTGCTACTTTAACCACAGCTTCCAACTCCACCACAAACTGACCCATCTAAACAACCTCATTATTATATGAAATTTTCAGTTACATTTCTGTCAATAGGAATTTGTAGTACAGCTCAAGTACAATATCTCATATATCAATCATAAGTCTAGGTTAAACTTCATAATTTCCTTATATGGAAATTTTATCACAATCAAAAGACTGTAAGTATTATAATATGAAGAGAGTTTTTATTTTACTATTACATTTGACTATTAAAAGCCTTGGTTAACCTCAATGTCATCTTTTTGCTGCTCTAAGACTTTCAGGACCTGTAACTAAGATGTTATTATGGTCCCTAGCATATGACAGAACTATACTAGATAGTTAATAACTGTCATATATATAATAATATTTTAAAACAATATATTATCTACTATATACTCAATATATTGGGTTATAACTCAATACTATCCATATCCCAATACAATACAGCCTTGGAGTGTATATGGATAGTAATTAGTTGGAGCCCTAGTGTGAGATATGAAGCAAGCGTCGCAGCAAGGGTAACCAACAACATTCCCGCATTAAATTCAATATCCCGCTTTCGGCGCTACAGATGTACTATGAGCCAAAATGACATTTTGTTGGAGACACATACATTCTCTGCACCAGAACGATCTCGGATCCAGGTTATACACTCTCACAATCACTGCTCGCCCATCGAGATCTGCCCCGTGGAGTCGACTATGTTTGCAGACCACAATTTGGTTGAGCAGCTGGAGTTTTGAAGAGTCAATTTCCTTCGGATGCACATGAATATTGGGAAGGATATTCAGAGATAGGTGATTGGACTTCGACGAAATCGATGGAGGGAGCGGGCATAATGCAGACGAATCGATGAGAAGGAGGCAAAGAACTCGATGCTCAGGCTGTGTCGGCACGGAGCCCCGGAAACGTTCACGACACCACCTGGGAAGGTATGAAGAGCATCATCATCGCACGAACAACGAGGTGCACACATGCACTCCCGTTGGCACGTTGTCCAATCGGATTCGGGCTGTCGCACTGACGAACTCGCAGTAGCACAGGCACTCTCAGGCCGTCAGTGCTGCCAGTGAAGCGGCGAAGATTCCCAACGGGAGCCTAGGTCCCGGACCGAAACACTTGCCCACCGCATATCTGGCTGAAAAGCCAGCATCATTGCCTGAGCGCTGTCATAAACGTTTTTTAAGTTGTCCTATGGCGCCAGGCGAGAGACGCAGAAGCTACGGGAGCAGCGGGGGCTTGAACTGTTCTAGAACGGTAGCCAGGAGCCAGGTGGAAAGCATAGTCAGTAAAGCAGTTAAAGCCATTGTAGCAACAGGACCACGCACCGTGACACCACGCGTAGACGACTGTCCGGGCCCTGTAACTGAGCACCAGCCCGGGCCCGTCGGCTGCCGCTGCAAACAACTAGGGCGTTGAACGCGAGCCGGACAGAGGACACTGCGGCGTTCTGCCCCGTCGTTCTGCCACCCGCCCGGGTGCCAGCGAACGACGCGAAAAGGAAGCCGCGTAAGCACCGCCTCGCGTACGTAACGCTGTGACTGCGTGACACGTCTTTTGCTTCGTACCACCACTCGACCACCGCCAAGGATTTGCTCAGACACGATGGTATTGGCGCATGGATTACTACAAGACCGCGGATCTACGCGGATCCGCCGCAACCCTGCGCCCGGGCCCAGGCCCCCGTTCCTGCCCGGCACGGCTTGTTTACTCAGTGCTCGCAGGCTCAGTCAGCAAGCACTCGTCACTTACAAAGCACCCCGGCGCGGGATACCCGGGAATGTATAAAGCCTGGCTTGACGCTGGTGCCATTCAATGGCTGCCCTCCCCCCGTTTTCCGCTGCGACCACCGCCGAAGAGGCCGCCGACGCGCTCGCGGAGAGCATCCGCGGGAAGAACGGTGCGTGCGCTGACCCGTGGTGGGCGGTAGTCGCTGACATAGAGCAGTAATCGTCACTGGGACGTCGCTCAACGGGATCGGCTTCGAGACCGCGCGTGTGATCGCCAAGCATGCGAGGCTGGTGGTCATTACGGGGCACAGCGATGAGCGGTGTGTCGTCTTTGGGTTGTTTTAATACACCGCTGACATTTCGCGAGGCTGAACCTAGCGGCAGAGGGCATCCGCAAGAGCGTCCCCAGCGCGAACATCCGCACCCTCAACGTCGACCTTGCGTCTCTCGCCGCTGTTCGCAAAGCCGCCGCAGAAGTGAATGCATATACTGAGCCCATCCACGTGCGCAACGATGCAGCTTCTCACTCGCAACCTCCTGACATGGAAAACTCAGGTCCTTATCAACAACGCCGCCAAGCCATGGTGCGACTTCTCGCTGTCTGCCGACGGAATCGAGAGCCAGCTCGCGACGGGGCACGTCGGCCCGTTCCTGCTGACCCACCTCCTCGTGCCGAAGCTCCTGGCCTCCGCCTCCGCCGAGCACACGCCACGTGCGATCTTCGTGTCCAGCATCGCGCAGGCGCTTGAGGGCGGGAAGGGCGTCGACTTCGACATGCTGGTGAAGCCTGATGAAAAGAAATACGACGCGCCGACGGTGTACCACCAGGTGAAGACCGCGAACGTGCTCACGAGTGTGGAGCTGCTACGCCGCACGGGCGGGCGGGTGAAGACGTATAGTCTGCATCCCGGGCGTAAGCCTGCCCCTTTACTATTGAAGAATGGCCCTGACATCTCCCCAGTGATCTACACCAACATGCTCGTCACGCCCCTCGCCATCCCGTTCTTCCAGGCCCTCGGCGCGCTCGACAAGGACGCCAAGCCCACCCCCACCGAACAGCTCTCGTGGAAGACAATCGCGCAGGGCGCCGCCACGTGCGTATTTGTGCCCCTTCAACATCTGAGCATTGGCCTGAATGCCAACAGCACCGTCGTCGCGGCGTTCGACCCGCGGATCGCCGACCGGCCGGGCGCGTACCTCGACGACTGCGCCATCTCCGAGAACGGCGCCGCGCCGCACAGCACGGACCCGGTATGCCCCGCTGGTTTTGCCTTTATTATTCGGCGTACTGATTTGGGCGCAGGAAATCGCGAGGAGGCTGTGGGAGGCGACGGAGGAGCTTGTGGGGGAGAAGTTTGCATTTTGAATTTGAGTCGGCCAGCCATTTGTGTGGATGTCGGTGTATCATCAGGTCTCTGACACGAGCATAATAAACTTGGAGGAAAAACCCAATTGGAGAGTTCACTTTCGGGCGTGCCCGATGGGCGTGGGCCTGCGCCAACGGGCGTGGATGGGCGTGGGCGTGGGTTTTGGCGGGCGATCAAAGCCCACGCCCGTCCATCAGGCCACGCCCATTGGTCGGCTTGGCACGCCCGTTTGTCCTGCTTGGCACGCCGGACAAACGGGCGTGGGCCTTGATATAGTCAGTCCTCTGACTTGTCTGAAGGCTTTTAAAGGGCTTCGTACGGCTCCATCCTTCAGTCGACGAGGCCGGCCGGACTGTGCCAGACCCGCCACTGACCGACTCCGAGTCGGAGCGGACAATAGCTCCACTGGCACGCCAACGGCGCAGCAGACGACGGCGACGAGCGCCAGCTCAGGAGAGCAGGCTACGGTGGGTCCGGTCTGGCGCAGGGGCGGTCATGGGTGTGTCGACGCTGTGCCCGGGTTCCAGGCCCCGGGCTTGCCCCGGCCTGCGCCGACTCAGCGCGCTCGCGAGCCTGCAATCCTGCCGTCCACACGCACAGCTGGCACAAGCCTTAGAGCTTGCAAGGAGCCTGCGTAGAGGTCGAGAGGCTTGCCAAGACAGCTTGGCATCGTGGAAGGCGACGATCAAAGATCTTTGATCGCTGGAAATTACAGTCGACAGGCGCATTCAGATGATGGAGTGCTTTCAAACGGACATCGAGCTATGGTAATAGCTTACTTGTTGCCGACAGTAAGGCGCCGACAGCGTCCCACGCCCGCCCACGCCACGCCCACGCCATCACGGGCGTGCACGCCCGTTGGCGCAGGCCCACGCCGTTTGGCCACGCCCATATGCGATCTCTCACCCGAGAGCTCACTTTTGGGCGTGCCCGATGGGCGTGGGCCTGCGCCAACGGGCGTGGATGGGCGTGGGCGTGGGATTTGGCTGACGATCAAAGCCCACGCCCGTCCATCAGGCGTGCCACGCCCATTGGTCGGCTTGGCACGCCCGTTTGTCCCGCTTGGCACACCGGACAAACGGGCGTGGGCTTCTATATAGCGCAAGTATTAAGACTTGTTACAGGATTTTAAAGGAGCTGGAAGGCTTCATACCACACTATCTTCAGTCGGCGGCGAGATCTGCGAACCGTGCGAGCTGGCGGCCACCGACCATACGCCGTCCGGACCGTGCCAGACCCAACCCGCGACCGACGCAGACCGACGGCGCAGCTGACGACAACGACGAGCACCAGCGGGAACGTGTCGCCGGTGCGCCGGGAAAGAGAACGAGCCATAGCCCGGGCGGGAGACTAAGCTGCGGCGGCCACTGTCTGGCCTGGAGGCTGGCGCAGGGGCGGGCGCGGGTGCAGCATCGACCGCGGCCGCGGCCAGTAACTCTTGGCGGGCCGACGCACCCTTGCGCACCCTTGAGCTCATGTTGAGCACTTGCTCAATTTTGAGACAGCTTGGCCAAGACATCTTGGCACCGTGGTTGACGACGATCAGCACATTTTGATGTGTTTTGATTGAAGCCTCCACGGTGATGCGGACAAGTGACCGCCGCATAACGGTCGTCGAGGCTTCGCGGTCGCCGCCATAGTAGGGGACATAGCCTCTGCGGAGGGTCCCACGCCCGCCCACGCCACGCCCACGCCATCACGGGCGTGCACGCCCATTGGCGCAGGCCCACGCCGTTTGGCCACGCCCATATGCGAAGTCTCATCAGACAACATCTAGATCTGGTATAGGATGGGAAAAAAATTCAAACCAATTTTTGGTTTATGTGGCTGAGTTCCAAAAAAGCGTCGATTGTCTATGATAAACGTCCCACCAGTAACCGCAATATTTTTGCTCTGTGAAAAGAAAGATCGCTGGGTCCCTCCATTACTAAGTGCTGGTCAACGAAAGCAAGACACAGTAGACATCGATCGAGGTCATCTACATACAAGAGTGAGCGAGGAATAGTCCAACGCTTCGCGTCCTCCCGTGATATGAACTTCAGCGGTGGTATGAACATATAGGTTCTATAGGGGTCGGCCTCGAAGGGTAGTTGGAAGGACATGGGCAAGTCGATGGAGGGAGAGAGCAAGGAAGATACGGCGGTGTGAACGAAGCCCCGGAAGCTTTCCTGACCTACCTATCCGCGGTCAATTCATATTGACCGGTTGGCAGCCAGATCGAGATCTGGAAGATTGCTTTGACGCAAGAGCTTCTTTGAATTCGACCGCAGCCATCACTAAGCCCTCAGATTGCAATCGATCGTCGCTGGCTCAGGCACAATGTTTACAAGGAAATCATCACCGTGCGAGGAATCGGGAAACAGGACAACGCACAGATTCAGCGCGATCAGGGCACAATAAGTACTCGTCACTCATGGAGGACGATCAGCATGGATGTACAAATGCCTCCGCAAAGGTTCTGATACGTGCTGAGAGTGTCATCACTGGCAGTATCATCGCACGGTCAACGAGGCGCGTCCACAGACACGGCCTTCGGGACACGGTGTCAACATTGCTGTGGAAGCCAGCCAATCGGAAGGTTGCTCGGTAGAAGGCTGTCTAAAACAAAGTATTTGTCGAGGAATGTCGGATGGGACTTATCGATATCGGACCGGAAGCTGTGGCACACGACGACATAGTTCCAACTTCCGAAGGGTACTCGAGCTCTCTTTCAAGATCAAGCACGATATCTACCTGCAAAAATTGAGATTGCAGGAAAATTCATGCCGAGCTTACTTCAGGCTTCCTTACGTTCGTTTTGTACGGTAATTCAGAGATCTAGAACGATATCAACCTGCTAAGCGTCAGCCACGGTCCACACACGAGAGCGCAGCGAGCGCATTCACTTTCCTCAGCTCTCCCTCCACACGCTTCCGCAACAGCCGCAGAAACTTTACCAACACCGGGAACCCGTCCCGCCGACACGACTCGCAGTCGCCGATCTCGCGGACAGCGCCGACGAGCAGCTCTCCCGCGTCATTTAGCTGTGTGTCGAACGGCAGTAACGGCGCCTTCAGCAGCCGCTCGCCAAGCCAGTCGAGCGTCACGGCGAACCAGCGCGTCGCCGGAGCGAGAGTTTTGCCGGCAAAGGTCCAGTGGCCCATGCGCGGACAGGGCGCGGGGTGGTTCCAGTTGGTGCAGTCGGCCCCGGGGACAGATTCCGAGGGAAGCCAGAGCAGCAACGTTGTCGCGTTGGCAGCGAGAGAGGCGCAGGTGGCGTGATACGTGAGGAGCGCGGGGTAGGTCGACGAGGGGAGAGGTGTTCGAGGAGAGGCGAGCCTGTGAGGGCGGTTGGTGTGTTGGAGTTGGAAAGAGGCTGGTTGCGGCTGCTTCCTGGGGGGAGATTGACGAACTCGCGGAGCGGGAGTCGAAGGGTCGTCCATGCTGCTTCTCTCGCAATGTCGTGCCAACGCAGTCCACATGCGACAACAAAAACCCCGACAACGTCAGCATTGGTCGTTGAGGACAGATGTTCGCGGAGCAAACGTTTTCCGAGGGGCGCCACGGAATCTACTTGGTATTTGGAAATCAAGGCCTCCAGAACTAGACGCAGGTCGTCCAGGGGGTACATCGAGTGGTCTTCTCCATCCAAAAAGAACGAGCCATTCGGGTACAAGAAGCGCAGTGCCTTGTCTAGAACAGCCGCTCGCTCAGAAACATCGACGACAGGCAGTGCCTCGTTTCCGTCAGTCGTCACAGCGGGTCCAGGCCGCTGCGCCAGCGAAAACATGTCGGCGAAGACGGGAGAAGCGAGCGCCAGCACGGCCTTGTGCACGGAAAAGTCGGTGGGCGGGACGTCGCTGCTGCGGAGCACGACGTCGGGTCTGGGTGCGGTCTCGTTAGGCGGAGCGGGGGCGAATGGGTGGGCGGCGTTTGTGGCCATGGGCGGCAAGAGCAAGGACCGCGGAGGTCGTGACCGCGTTACCGCCGCCTTACGTCATTTTTTTTCTTCCTTGACGACGACGACGATGGACCAAGACGAACGCCGCTTTCTTGGAGTGGAGGCTGAGACCGCTGGATGAGTCTGTCCAGCTGTGTCGCCGCTGCGACCTCTCTCTCGCCGCTGCCTCCTCCGAGACTTTCGCGGGCTTGCCGACCCAGTGGCTTGCGCGCAGTAGCCCACGCACGCGCGGTCTACAGATAAGTTGGAGACAATTTGGAGACTCGGCATATACTTGGATTATGGTGCGTTCTCGCCCTCCATTACCAGCTCCACGAAAGCTGACTTTCATCTCATTTCCCTTATGCAAAAGGAGGACTTGACTCGATAACACCACGAGCACGGGCAGTGAACCAGAGTCGAGGCGGAAATCAGCGAGTAAAACAAGACTCCCGAACAATGAGTTAAACCTGGATATTGCGCACTCCCGAGACGATCGAGGACTCAACAACGGCGTACCCAGATCCAAATACACGGCGTCTCTGGGAAATGTGCAAGTGTGCTTCCGCATCTCTTTGAGTACCCACACTGACATCCGATAACTTTCTGCAAACTATACGTTCAATTATTCAGCCGTGTAAACATCCGCGCCGACAGCAGCACCTCGACCTCAACCTTCACCCTACGTGCAACATCCGCGTCTACGCGTCCTCTGATATTCGGCCCAACCAGCTTCTCTGGATCGGTAATCGTGTTGTGGCAGTGGACCAAAAAGCTGATTGTTTGCAGATTCTCAAGCCGCCGCAGCTCGCTGTTGAGGTGCGCCCAGTCGAGCGCGTCGAGCATGTAGATGTAATCGATCGTCAGAACGAGCGTCAGCGTTTGCAGCGCCTTTGTTGCGGTTGCGAGCAGGGCCCACGGCGCATGCAGGCGGGTACGGCTTGGCGCGTGGAAACGACGCAGGCCGATGTGAAGTGTCAAGTCGGCCAGATGCGGGGCATGCACAGCAAGCGGGAGATGTGTGCGCGCCTCTTGCTCGGTGACGTGATTCAGCAGCGCTAAATCGAGTTGTCGGAGATTGGGCCCGACGGCGGCAAGCAGTGCCCCTACGGCAGGGAGAGCGGAGGGCCAGAGTGTGCCTGCTTCCAGGGTGCGGAAGGCCGCTGGAGGGGAATTGGCAAGCCACCGCGCGATATACCCGAATGGATTGCCGTCGTCGGAACGTATCTTCGTCCGAACTACGGCAAGGGTGGTTGGTGGTGGCAATGCACCGTCGTGAGCCGCAGATGTCTCGTCTCCGTCAGTCAAGAACGCCCCTTGCACCGCGACTTCTTCCAAATGCACGAGTCGGCCGACGAGCGCCGTAAAGTCGGCCGGTGAGCCGAAGGTCGTGAATATCGAGACAATCTTGACGAGATTTGGAAAGACGTTAGCGAGCATGTCAAGCGCTTCAGTCGGAACCCCGACCCAAGACACGAAGCACAGATGTAGGCGGCGCACGTGCGAGAGCGCCGCCAGTCGCGGGACCAGGTCACGGAAGGCGTCCGCAGAGTCAAGGTCCGTGTCAGGTCGGTTGATCGACAATGTGTGGACGTGCGGGAGGAACGTGAGCGCCTCCGGGGTCGTCAACAGCTCGAGAAATGGGTCGTAGTTCTTGTCCCGCAGCACCACTTCGCCGAACAGGAGTGGGCGGCTCAGCGCAAGCCAGCCTCTATTCACGAGCCCACAGGCTGCGAGAGAGGGTACGTCGTCGTGCAGGTGTTGGATGAAGAGGTCGTCGAGCTCGGGAGGAAATATCGCCAAGCTCATCGTGGTTAGAAGTAGGGCTGGGGATTGATCGATTTTAGCCTGGTATTGATACGGTATCAATAGCCAGCCACGGTCGTATGGTATTGTACCAGTATCAGTATTAATCAATGTATTGATTGTATTGATGGGTATTGATGGTATTAATGATGTATTGATGGTTTTTTGATCTACGACCAAGAAGGAGAGCCTACCACATCCGAGCTTTGGCATCCAACTTCACCGCAACCCATTCCTTCGCAGCCTGTTCCTTTTGTTGTACCTGTTTCTGAGTAATTGGTGCCAGAGGCTTTCCGTCATATCGCGCAAGCAGTTTGGGGGTGTCAAGATTAACCAGTTCTTCGATGTCGAGACGTAGTGCAGTTGCTGCATCTCCATATATGCCGCCGCTACTTAGAAGAGACAGGGCTGCGAGCGTGACAGTGACAGCGTCAAATGACTCGGCTATCAGAGCCGAGTAAATTATATCCTTATCATAAGTCGGGGTCGAGACTTTTGGTAACATAAATATTTCGAGCTACACAGGTGTAGCCTAACATTCGACCCAGTAAAATGTTCTCAAGAAAGTGAATCACGCGCCCGCTCACGAACATTACTATTACCCCACTCTGTACTAAGTATATTTTCAACAATTTCCAGATTTTTTGGACAATTTCATCAAATTTAGTAAAATTTTGAAAAAGATTTCTTAGCCAACAGAAATTTTATGAAATTTGAAACAATTTCTCAGGGAGCTTTTTCCTGATGATGTTACAAATTGGTAAGTGTACATGAACAACAGCAAAGCCCAAGCCGACATTTACACTATATTAGTGTTGACTAGGGCCGGGCCCAAGCCCTGAAGCCCAGCCCGGCCAAGCCCTCGGAAGCCCGGCCCAGGCCCGGCCCTGGGGTGGGGCTTTAAGGAGGGCTTCAGGCCCCAAGCCCTCCAAGCCCCGCCTTAGCCGAGGGCCGGGGCTCGGCTTCCTCCCAAGCCCGAGCCCTGGCAAGCCCGGCCCTAAACAGGGCTTGGCAGGGCAGCCCGGCCCTAGACAACACTACACTATATACACTATCAACCACTGGCATCGTTGCGCTACAACCCCGCTGCAGCGACGCACTCATACTCACATCGCACAAGTTCCACAAGTCGTTCTACCCAACGATTAAACATCACAAATCGCGAAAACAGCCTTGTACGCTCTCGAGCTCAAGCCTCACAATAACATTGACTTGATCTGGACAGTGTATGTGTATCCCGCGCTCGCGCGAAAGAATTCAGGGCCAACTAGTCGTCCGTTCCGAGTCGGTCCCACAGGCCGCCGCAGACATTCATGCGACTGCATAGTGTAGGAGATGGGTACTACTTATGGGAAGGGATAGGGTATGGAGGCGGGCAGACAACAGAGAAATGAGTTTTACGACTCGGAGGTGTGTTGTCTCCGCCCTCATTTCAAGTTCATCCTCCCTAACGCCGAGTGTTTCGAGCAAAGCAGTTACTTACATATGTGGGTAATTCATTGGCATTCTGGGCTCCATTCACCTGTCCCCGCGGTCCTACTCACGAATTCAAATAGACGTCCACATTTGTCAGTACACGGCTGTCCTCCATGAATGCTGTGGCTCATGCGGCAATCTTCCTCGCCGCGGGCCCGCCAATCATACCGCCGACCAACAAATCTGGGTTGGGCACGGTAAAATTCCCGAAGCACCCCTCTGCAAAGTCGATCTCCCGTATGCGCTGCTTCATCCCCGCAACGAAGGCCTTGAGCGGGCAGAGGCCCGATGTGGAGGCCGCGCAGCCCGCAATGCCGGTCAGCGGAACGACGGCATCGTTGAGCAACCAGCGGATGTGCGTTGGAGAAGACGCAGGGGAGGCGGGGGAGGGGCAGGAGAGGACTTGGCCAACGAGATTCGCGCCAAACGGCGAGATTTGGTTCACAATATACGACTGAGACGATTAATCAGTTGAATTGCAAAGGACTAGCACATACACGATCTTTTGGTATGTGTGTAGAGGGGAGGGGTCCTGTCCGTGCCATGCTGGTGAAGTTCATAGCCACAACGACTGCAACCATCAGCGTCAACAAAAATGAGGGCCGATCCTGGGACTGGACGAACTTGCGCTTATAACCGTGTCGTGAGTCGCGTCGACGTAAATTGGCTGGTCCAGTGGGAAGGTGATGTTGCTGCCCACGATGGTCGCGTTCGTTGTTGTCGTCGATGCTGCAATGCTGGGCGGTGTCTCAGAAAGGGCTCCCCCGGATAGGAGAGAGGAATGTACCGTTCCCCACTCAGCCGAGACACCAGCTCTTGCACCCATCCAACACCTTGTGCCGCGACCGCCGGGTTTCCAGGCCCGTTGTCATACCTGTAGAAATTAAGTTCCTGAGAGGAGGCCGATGCCAGTGGGGGAAAGAAACGTACCAGAAGGATAAGTCCACCGAGTACTCATATCCATTCCACTCCTCCTCCGTGAACAGGTCGCAGAACGCGGAGTAGCCAAGCGCAACAGTCTCGTATGCGCACGTTTGTTGCATAGCGAACAGCCACGTCGCGTTCAGCGCCAGGCCAGACAAGTGCGGCGCGAGGCTGAGATGAAATAAGCTTCGTCAAACAGATAGGTCGAATGGGTGGACGACGCACCGCTTTTGAGCGTTTTTGAGGTAAACCTCTGCCCACGCATTGGTAAAATTACTTGCGATACCCGCGACGGCGTTGTTCGCATTGGCACATTGCTCATACGGAGCCAAGGTGCCTGTTAAAATCCCATCCAGTCTGAGATCTCATAGGAGAAAATGCGTACTGTTGAACCCCAGCGCCTCGATCTCGATGAGCTGGTGGTAATCCTTCGCAAAGTCCTGCACGCCGAAGAAGCCGGCGGCAAAATGAAGCGCCGAATCAAGCATGCGTTCTATAGGAAAGCAATCAGATTCAGGAGTGCGCCACGGTCGGAGGAATCCTACCCTCGGAAGTCGTGCGCCAGACGGGCAGCTTGCTGAAGCCTTTCAGAAGGTCGCCTGAACGGAGTTAGTCGAGGCACGGCCGCCGAAGGATCAAAACTCGCCATATTTGACGCGGAATCCCACACCCAGTTCGAACCTGTTTATAATTAGCTCTCCGTCCCACGCATCCGAACGCAGAACACACGCACATTTGACCCCTCCCGAACGGCGTGAGTATTTCTGCTCCGAGTTTATATGTCCAAGTATTCAAAAAGGCGAGCGGCCCGCTAGCGCTGAGCTTTCCAGAGGCTGCAACAGCATTGAGAGCAGCGGCGAACTTCGACGGCGCAGCCCCGGTTGTTGGGTATCGCGCGCCATGGCGGTGAAGAAGATGGACCTGGTTGAGGGAGCACCCAGCGGGCAGGCGCGGCGAGCCATTTGCGACGCCAAATGCTGATTTTGTTGAAGCCGAAGAGGAAGACGGCGAGCGGAATGGCGAGAGGTTACCCCAGGAATGGATGACCGAGAAGCCAGACAAAGACGGCGCGTGGTCCTCCGTTCCGGGCTCGACAAGCGGGAACGTATTGTCGTAGACAGGAGAGACGGGGGCGGTGGCAATTGCCAAGGCTTCGTCGCCGGCTAAGCAGTTGAAGTCAGTCGCAAACTCGGAGGATAAACGAGCAGGGAGCGCACTTGGAGTTGGCCCAAACACGTTGATTTGGGTCCCATCCGGAAAGTCCGAAGCGTTTTCGGTCACGCTTGCTCCAGTTGGCGGGAACGCGAAGGTCTGGGTCGACCCAACGAAGGAGGATGCTTTTGAGGCCTTGTCAGTCGTGCCAGAAGCTAACTGGGCAGAGAGGAGGACGAGCGAAGCGACGGGAAGCAGCATCGCGTGAAGCGGGGCCATGAGAAGCCGGGATGACTGGCTCTTTTATTGGTGAAAAAGTGTGTGTGCGTCGTACGATTGTACGTTAAGGCGAACGTGCGCTTGTCGAGCTAAAAATAGTGTTCGCTGTTCCACATGCGGCGGCGGTCGTGAAGGGTAATTGAGGTCTGGTCAGGAACGCATTGGTGCATAGACTCCGGAGAGAAGCGGCATTTGGTACCGTGTATGAAGAAGCGCCGGCATGGTGGTGCAGAAGAGAAGAGCAGAAGATTTGTCATCTCGGCTGAGATCGCGCGATCAGCCGGATGACGGCACTGATGATCATAATCGAAGCTTGTCAGGACGATAAGACCATGCGACATGTCCGACATGTATTGGTGTTTTGTGGTTGCCCAAAAGAATTAAGCAAAAATTCTCCCAAAAAGGAAAGAGAAAAGAAAGGGAATTGTAAGATTCTGGATAATGCCCGTGTTATATACATATACTATACTATTTCAATTATTTCCTCACCCCCATGGTGCATATATCACATGTTTGTTGTGCCTTTCCAAATTCCCACTGGCAACTTTAGTTCAGAGTCAGTTTGAAAAATTGCCTTTAAGGGTTAGGCAAAGTTTCGCCAGATGCACATGACTAAGAGAAACATATATTGGGCACAGCCATACATCATGAAGTATTCAAAAAATTAAAATACTGTACACTACTGCTTCTGTATATGTATACTGTATATTTTGTTATATGGCTTGTGATTGGAATATTTGCTTTTAAAAAGTTTTAAGCTACTATAGTAAATGTACTTATATCACTTGATACTGTGACGTGACGTCGACAGTTTACTATAGCAATAAACAGGATATATATGCTTTAGTCTTTGCTTAACTTGTTGAAGTACTGTAGTATTTAAATTGTTTTGTCAGTCATATGTCACGCCCCTGGCTGATCCAACAAAAAAAAATTTGTTTGTCACAGGATGTGGACAAGTGCGACAAAATGGTTCGGCTGAAAGCAGCTCAGGCCAAAGCTGCTACTGTATACGTAAGTGTACTTAATTCTTACATTTCATTCCACATTATAGGCTGCAACAGATTGAGAAACATTGAATATCACTGGCTCATACCACAGTTTAACCCAACCTAATGATTTACTGTGAATGCCTAGCTAAATGAAAGCTCCCCACAAGTGTCTATACCTGTTAGGCAATAGCATGAGTAAACCCCTGGGTATCCAGAGTCTTACTCATACTCATACCTGCACAGCCACTATACACATACCCATGGGTATGAGTATGAGTAGTCATGGATATGGGTATGGGTTTTACTCATGGGTAGTATCAATTCTAAACCCTAAAAGACTTATATATTGTCTAGTTTAACTCCATTTTATCCTATCTGTCCTCTAACTCAGGCTTATCCTTACATCCTCTTTATATAGATGACTTATTAGGTGATACACGGTGTACAAAAAAGTAACCGGACGATTCAATTGTAAATGACATCAGTCGTGGGGCCGCCCCGACGCGGTCTCTAGTCAGCCACAACCATGCCCAAGTCCTCCCAGTCTCATCGGAGACCTCGTCCCTCATCCAAGCAGCTCGATACACCCAAAAAGAACCGCTTCATTGGCTCCATGATGGCCAACGAGAACATCTCTGAGAACGCGCGTCTGCATGACATTGCCAAGTCAACAGCGGGCGATCTGTGGTCCAAATGGCAGACACATGGGACGACAAACGAGCTCCTGCGAGGCGGCCAACCCCGCGAAACCGACGAGAACACGCTCCCGGAGGCGATTGCCGCATCGACAGGCTCGGTCGAGACTCGTCGCAGACCGCTTTTCGGGACATTGCCAACGACGTCTCCGCGGATGTTGGCGCTGAGACAGTACGCCTGCTGCTTGCCTCCGATGGTTACCATCGCCGCGTTGCCCAAAAGGTCCCCGCGCTGAGCAAGACAACCCGGGCGAGAAGACTGGCGTGGGCAAAGGAGCACGCAGCGCGCAAGTACGACGAATTTGGACATGTCTTGTGGTCCGACGAGGCCTACGTCATCCTCGGCGAGAGTCCACGACGCATCTACGTGACGCGGAAGCCGGGGGAGGAGATGCTGGAGGAGTGTTTGGTGGAGGTTGCGAAGCAGTCGTCGGTGCGAGCGATGGTCTGGTCCTGTATTGCGAAAGGGCAGAAGGGGCCCCTGGTGATTCTGGAGTATCCTGGGGGCAAGGGTGGCGGGATGACGGCGCTGCGCTATCGCGACCAGGCTCTCGAGCCTATTTTACAGCACTTTTTTGCTGATCTTCAGCTCGACGACGGTGAAATGATGTTTCAGCAAGATGGGGCAGCCTCACATCGCGCGAAAATCACCCAGAAATGGCTCGCTGACCACGAAATCCCCATCTTCCCCCATCCCGCGACATCTCCGGACGTGTCTCCCATCGAACCTTGCTGGTGGGAGCTAAAAAAGCGTCTCCGAGCACGCACACCACAGCCAAGGAACTACGAGGAGCTCAAACAGGCACTCAAGGAGGAATGGGACGCAATTCCACAGCGCGACATCGACAAATACATCGATCGCATGCCCAAGATTGTTGACGCCGTCATTGCCGCCGAGGGCGGCCACACCCGCTATTAACCACTATTTCGGACAAATTCCCTTTATTACTTGTCATATGTACCCATACAAGTTGTATCTGTAGTGCCTGCATCAAAAGAATGCGAGTTCACAATATCCGAATTCAGCGTGCCGTTACTTTTTTGGACACCTAGTATATGATCTTTATATGATATATCTTATCTAATCTACCCATGGGTCATGTGCCCATGGGTTGGCAGGTAGGGAATTTGCAATCTATACCCATATCCATGCAGGTAAAACCCATGTACCCATGCGGGTCTGCCACCGATCCTGCCCACTTATCTCCTCTAGTTACATCCTCAGGGGGGGGAAGCTCTAACTAGAGGGGATAATAAATATCTGCTGTGTTTTCTTAAACTCCTTTCTGGATGTTAGTAGATAGGATGTTAGTAGACAGGGAGTCTTTGGGGGGGGAAGGGGAGGCCGGCTGGGGGAAGCGGGCTGGGGGAGCGGGCTGGCCGGAGCATCAATGGATGATCACCGGATGACACGATGATGGTGAAGGTCATCATCACTGTCTACTGTCAAGTCCCGCCCTCTGCCCGCCCTCCCCCACCTCATCTCATCACTGGCATCAAAGTTGCTGATGGCTGTTGATCTTGGGTCGCCCATGGTCCTGCCCGCCGTCCCGATCTGATGGCGCATCAAAAACGAAAGTTGTGAATACTCTGCTGCTACCAAATGTACAAACTGTTTATCAATAGCTTGAGTAGTTAAGGAGATATAAGCCTTTTGATCCAGTGATGGCTGAGTCTGAAGTTAGTAGACATCTCTTATAAGGGATATTTGGAGGATTTTAGTATAGTATGGTAGGGCAATTTATTATTTGGGTGTCAATATATAAGTCTCTATAGAAGGTGTTGGGACTGTCAGTAGAGGATCTGAGACATAGTTGGCAAGGAGGGTGCATACAATTTATGATGTGCACTAACCTTGGTTGGGAGGGCATCTGGCGGAGGGGAGGGGAGGTTGACAGATAGGCCATAGAATGTCTTTCATCCTGCGGAAGTCCTGCACTTATGATAATATAGTTAATCATGTCTACTAACTTCCCTAGCACAGAAGTTAGTGGACATCTTTCACCACTTTGGTTAAGGAAGTAGCTGGTAGAGGAATACTATTGCCACTTTAGTTAACCATGTCCACTAACTTCTGTACACAGAAGTTAGTAGACATATTTTATAACTTTGGTTGAGGAAGCAGCTGAAAATGCACAAGTGTGAGATGTCAGGCCATGGAGGGTCTACTTGGAGCACTTTTATCCTGCAGAAATCCTAAATTCATCATAATATAGTTGAGCATGTCTACTAACTTCTGTACCTGTGAAGTTAGTGGACATCTTCAGCCACTTTGGTTGAGAAAGCAGCTAGTGGAGGGATATATGATATGACAGGTTCATTGACATCTTTTTTCTGCTACTGAAGTCCCAAATTGATGATAGTTTAGTTGACCATGTCCACTAACTGTCAGGAACAGGGCCGGCCCGGGCCCACGTGACGGTCTCCTGCCAGTCTGACAAGTGTGGGAAAGATGGTTCACCCCCCATAGCTGGGTGGTTGGCAACCAGGCAGCGTAGATGGTGCCACTGCTGCAATAGAGAGCAGGGTAGGGACAACTCGGGGCGACTCGAGACGCCCCGCTGTCACGTTGTGTGACAGCGGTGTCACAGGATACGAGTAGTCGCCTAGAGTGTCCTGCCCCTGCTGAAGGGAATGAGTCCATAGCCAAAGAGTGCTGCCTAGTAGAGTCGGTGCCCAAGACATAGGGCAAGGCATAGGCTGGGCCAGTTGAACAAGCCGTTCGGGCGGGGCGTGACGTAACGCGGTCACGCCCGACGGTTCAGGGGGTCGAGGGGGGTCGCCCCGCAGCGGGGGGCTGCGGGCCCGAGACCTCTGGAGCGCTTGAGAAGGGTTGCCAGTCCAAGGGGCAACATATCTCCTTTCCTGGAGAAACGAGTCGCTGTGGCTCCTAGACACCGCGTGACGGCGCGGTGTGACGCGTGACATACGGGCCCGATCGGGCCCGCACTCTCCCATCGCCCCGTACCAGGGGAACCCAGAGCTTGAGGCTAGAGAGCAAGAAGAAGTGGCTAGGACAAGGGTGAACATAAGAGACAAGAGCCTGAGCTGTCCAGCCCAACCAAGGGCTCAGGTCAATGGGGCAAGCTAGCCTGGAGTGTTGGAAGTCGTCTAGACGCCCCTTTCCTAGGGTATGGTCGCAGCAACCCCGCTCTAGGGGACCAGGCCGGAGTAGGGTTCAAAGGAAGAGACTTCAATGCTAAACCTAAGGTACAGGAGTAATACTGTAGTCTTTATATACTGTGGGCGCTAGGGGCCGATCGGGCCCGCTGAGGGTCGATCAGAAGGGAGCAGGGGATGTCTCTGGTCGTCCCTGGTCGCTCCGCTAGGAGCCCAGGGACCATTCCTCTGGAAAGGAGCCATGCTAAAGTCGACACTAAGGAGTGTCTGGCAATGCAACAGTAAGGAGCTCCCTCCTGATCTCTGTGGTTGTCTGGGGCCGATTGGGCCCGCTGTCAAGGGCGTCCGGCGGCGCATCATGATCCCTGATGGCGGGTCATGATGGCTTGATGGCTGACTAAAGCGCGATCCGTGATTATGTCCCTTCTCTGGGATATTAGTGTTGTTGCTCAGTGCTTTGAGCTTGTGAATATATGAGGGCTTGTCAAGCCCTAGGGCTCTAAGGGTGGTGAGGGCCCGTCGGGCCGTATAGGGCCCGACGGCCCGACCCGAACCATCACACTAACTTCCCTGTACAGAAGTTAGTAGACATCTTCCACTACTTTGGTTGAGAAAGCAGCAGGCATGTAACATGATAAGTTATGGAAGGTCTACTGGCATATCTCTTATACCATTGAAGTCCACATAATAATATAGGTAAGCATGTCTACTAACTTCTGTGTCAGGAAGTTAGTAGACATCTTTCACCACTTTGGTTGAGAAAGCAGACAGGGGGGAGACATGTGTCATGCAAGGCCATAGGAGGTCTACTGGAATGCCTTTTATCCTGCTGAAGTTCTGCATTTGTGATAGTGTAGTTGACACAGAAGTTAGTAGACAGGAAATTAGTGGATATCTTCCACCCCTTTAGTTGATAAAGCAGCTGGGCTAAGGGGAGGACATGTGTCATGTCTGGCAATGGAAAGCTCACTGGGAACTCTTCCATGCTATAAATTTATAATAGTTATATTGTTGGAAGTTAGTGGACACCTTCAGTTTGCAAGGCCCCCCTTGCCATCCAGGATGTCTACTAACCCCCCTGGAGTAGAGATTAGTGGATAGTGCCTAATTTTTAGCACACATACTATTTATCACCCTCAAGCTGCAGATGGCTTGAGGTGATACTAGCTATCACAGAAGATCAGAGACAGATATTATAGTTTGAAGATGTCTACTAACTTCCCTGACATGAAAGTTAGTGGACATGGGCTATATATGTCTTTGATTGACCTGTTGAAGAATATGCAAGGTGCCTGGTGGACTTTATATGATATGAAATGACACATATATTCTGTCAGAGTCAGCCAGACTGCTTTTCTAATTAGAGTGGTGAAAGATGTCTGCTAACTTCTGTGCAGAGAAGTCGGTAGACATGGTTAACTAAATTACGTTAATCTAGGACTTTAGTAATATAGAAAATATGCCAGTCAACCTTCCATAGCCTGTTATGCCATATGACTCTTCACCTACTACTTTTTGAACTAGTGTGAAAGATGGTCTACTGACTTCCCTGCATGGAACATCAGGGAATACCCCCCCAGGTAACCTATACACAATTTGATATAATTATCAATAATTATCCACTATTATCTCATTATACACAATTATCCCATAAGCAAGATAATTTATGTTCTTACTCAATAATTTAGGGCAAATGTGATATAATTTAGGGCAACTTTTCAGGGAATATACTCTCATTCTTCTTCTTCTGTAATGCAGTAGAAGGCATAAGAAGAGATATATATTCAAAGACTATTTACAAGACATGATATGTATCGAACAACCCTCTAGGTCCTTCTCCCAACACGCTGCCAATGGCCACACCAATGATGAGGCCGGGCAGTGCTCGAGGAACTGTTGGCCCCACAGTACAGACAGCGGGACACAGACGGTCAGGGGCAAGCACTGGGCCTGGTAAGGATGAGTAAGTTGTGAGATGGCAAGAAGGATACATACTGTTGCTCCTGGAAGATCCCGGTCAGAACGGGGCAGTGGGCGGACCGCTGGCATCGGGACAACAGTAGGACCTGCAGCTCCTCGTAGACATGCGTCGTCACTATTGACACTTGAGGCTAGCATTTGGATCCAACCCTCAGGCTGAATGGACTCACCAGCAAGGGACTGGACGCTGCAGGCCAACGACTGTATTGTTCCGTGTGCGATTCCCAGCAGATGGGCGCGCATACACTCCCTGCCGGAGGATCAGTTTTCAAACGGAACGCCGGCAGAACGGGCCGGAACACCACTCGTCTTGAAAAACACCGGCCGGGCGACTCAGACCGAAGCACTAGCTTGTTGCGGTTGGGATTGGAAGGAGGCGGAAGACCGCCATCTGTCCGCACCCTGTAAGTTCCAGGCCGAGCACACAAGGACTCGGCTCACCAGCCCTGACTTTTGCCCAGAAGCTCACCTAGTTTGAATGAGTTTGGACCCAGACTAAAAAAAGTAACTATAATTAAATTTAGTAATTAATGTACAGATTTGTTTATTATAACTCATAATTACTATTGAAGGCAACAATACTACAAAAGGGTGTCCCTTTATTAATTTGAAAAAAAGGATTTAGAAAGACCTTATGGCCCATAGGACAGCCTTCTGAACAGCAAAAATGAAATTAGCCCAGTAATTCGACCCAGGGATCCAATAACATTTATTACCAATTCACTGAGGTTTCTGGGTGTGTGAGCTTAACCAGATAGAACTCTTTCTACTCATCACCTATTGTGAGAGCAACCCCGGAGGCTGTGACCTAAGTCTGGCAGGAGAGGATTTAAAGAGAAGAATCTATATAGTGCATGCCTAGAATGCAAGGAAGTACATTGCTGGACACAGAAGGCCTATTACAGGCCTTATTCCAAGAGGACTGTTGGGCAATAGTTTAGGCAAACTAGACTGGGCTGGGCTATGCCCCAGCTTTAAATGCTACTTGGATAAAGTGAATTTGTAGGTAGAAAAATATTAGAAAAATCCTACCAACTATACAATAGCACACAGGGGCCCAATGACCTTATTAAATATCTTGACTATGTTTTACATTGTACTTATAATTTGATACGAAATTGAGAATACTTACTTACTTAGAAGTTAGCACACACTTAGCCTGAGGTGTTAGCATGGTAAATAACCCTAAGTATGATGTGTTCACATACTGGGTGCAACATATCAGACACAGCTTCGTATTGAATTAGGATTGGTTATATTTTACAGCTTTTATTACCAATTCAGGGCTTTAACAGCACACAGTGTGCCGGTGACCCTCGAAATGGCAGTATGGAGTAAATGAAATACTAAGGCCAGTGACAAACATGTGCATACATTCACACGACATCTGGTTAATATAAGAGTAAAGTAATCAGCCAAGGATGGCTATATAATTATCTAAGCCTTCTTCTAGGGCTGTAGACCATACCATATGCAGCTATGGCCATGATATAGTACAATATTTGACAGTGTCATCATACTGTATGACAGTGATAGGACAGTATCCTGGTCCCATTCCTATAATTCCAGCCAAATTTTGCCCTGGAGTCACTTGGGTCAGGCAATGGTGCTGATCACCTATATAGAGAGGCTTGTCCGGCCCATAGGTTGACCCATAACTCCAATACAATATGGTTATGGCACCATTATGGCTGGCTATATGTGTATATTATGGTGATGGCCAACAGTCCTAATTGTTTCTCACACTTCCAAATCAGGAAATATTCATTAATTTTTCTTTTAATTACCTCTCCGTTACCTACGGTCACTCTTATATTAAGCAGACGTTGTGTGAATGTATGCACATGTTTGGCGCTGGCCCTAGCAATTCATTTGCTCCACATTTCCATTTTTGGAATCAGTGCTGTTGAGGCCCTGAATTGGTTAAATTAAAGAGTGTGATATAAGTGACTCTCAAAGTGACTCTCAAGGCCTTGCCCACATCTTTTGCAATAGTGCCCTGGGCCTCAGCCCACATCTTTTGCATAGAAGTAACTATCTGAGCTGCCCCAGCCCTGCCTAGTGTACTAAAGGCATATCTGGCCTCAACTATATTGGAATATCATATGTAAATGTTCAATCCTGAGAATCTCAAAGAGCTGAATGATGCTCATTTGACCATACTAGTAGCAATTACAACTATCTAAGGTTGTAGCATTAAGCCTGAGAATATAAAGAGCTGGTTACATTGATATACTTTTATAATCCTAAACCTGACTAACTGGATCTATCTATATAATTAAGCCTAGAAATAATAGTAGTGAGGACTAATTTATAATGATAGCAAAAATAATCTTATACCCAACTAGTTGTTTATATGAGACCTCATCTTAAATCTCAGCAATTCAAGTGTCAGACTGCGGGTCGGGCCGTGCAAGGACTTCTCCTAAGACCGCGCGCCCGGAACAGAACAGACGAATAGTCGGGCCCGCAAGTACGGGCGGGCGGGGTAGATCGAAACCGAAAGGGCCCGTGAACTCGGTCCCTTGTCGTAGTCGGTGGTCGATGGTTCGAATCGGGTCGTGTCGGGCCCGATGAGTCGATAGCGTCTCCTCCTCGGAGTAAGGTAGTTCTTCAGACGATCTAAGCGATAGAGTACAGGGTACACTATCGCGCCTTATATACGCTGGCCCGCAAAGGGGGTGATCGGACACCCTGGCCTCTCCTCCTCCTCCTCGCTCCCGTTCCTGGCCGCAGAGGGGACGATCGCACATCCCTTGCGGGCCAGGCGCTACTCCTGACCTCCTAGCACTCCTCCCCAGTCCCCTGGTGTCGAAGTTGGGCTCGGCGACGGCTCGACGCGTCGTTCTCGGTCACGTGCTTCCCACGTGTGCATTCCTCCTACTGGGGCGCATGTTCCCCGTCGTCACGTGCTGCGTGTTACGGGCCCGCAATGGCCCGACACCAGCGCCGGAGCGGACGGGCCGGGTCTTATCCGTGACATCACCCCCTCCCTAGGAACGACTCGTCTCGAGTCGGCGTGGCTCGGTCGCCCCGGTTTCTCGGGTTTAATTTTGACTCTAGCTCGTCTTTCCAATCGCAAATTCCATCCAGCCCATAAGCTTAAGCTAAGCTTCGGCTGCGCATTTTAATCTCCCGCGGCTTCTGTCGCCTCGTGGCGTCCGCAGATCGATTCTTCCTGTCCATCAAGTGTTTCACCGCGGTCACGTGCGGTATAGCGTTTCCGTGACATCAAGTTTGGTATCTTACTAGCATTCATAAGATATTTTTGTACAATAATAACTTTTGCTGATATACTCAAGCCTAAGTATGAGTACCATACCCATACCTACTATAGCAATGACAATACTCTTGAATCTAGGGATGAGCACGGGTCAACCCACGGGTGTCCGGAGGCTGACTCGGACCCAGACCTGCACAGCCACTAATCTGTGACCCGCGGCTCCGGGTACGGGGTCACCCGCCGGGTTGCAAGGTGGAGGGAGAATTTGGCGACAAATAATACTGAGGAAAAAGAGGGCAAGAGGCAGAATTGAACACGGGACCCCTTGGTAGAGTTCCAACAGGCAATACAACAGTCAATCACCACCCGCACGGCTCAAACCCGCCAACCCGCGTGGGTCAGCCGGACCTGTGCTCATCCCTACTTGAATCTGACTAACTCCATTTATATCATTAAGCCTAGATGCAATAAGAGGGCTATTCACCACTGATAAGGGCAACAACAATCTTGGTTTCAACTAGCTCAATTTATATAATTGAGTCTTGATACAATAATAGAGTATCCAACTCAATGACAGTGAGAGCAATAACAATACTCCAGTATCTAACTCATTAGCACTACTGTCCTATTTCAATCAAGTGTCGGCCATTTTTTTTTTTCCAAAATTCAGGACCAGAAAATTTTTCTTTTGATTTATGGTGGTTTTTCATGAGGACTTTTTTTTGGTCAATATAACTAGGAAACTTAATCAAAATAGAACAGTATTTAAGTGAGCCAGGAGTTATGACCCCTAATGATAGCTATAATCATTCTATATTCCACTAACTCAAATTTTTCAATGTAAGCTCAGTTATAATAAAACAGTTACAGTGACCAGATGGTTGCTATTTTCACAAATGATGACATGTCCAAAAGAGAGAGAAAAAATTATGTGATGCTTGTACTTGTCGAGGAAGAGGATAGGTTGTGCTCTTGGCTGTTGTATCAACATGTCAACATCTCGCCAAACAAGTATGCTTGGTCTTCCATATTTGATAGCTGGAATGTTGGCTTTATCACCATTGATGCAGTCTCGAGCAATGGCACAAGTGATAGTGTGTGTGTTGACATATTGCCAAACTCAGTGATTTTATAACAAGAGTATTGGCCCTAGTTGACTAATTGGACAATAACACAATAGGCACTATTGTTGATGTGTCCAAACCCCATGGGTAGACAGGAAGAGGATAGGTGTGTGTATTGCAGTGGTGGTCAGACACTACTTGTAATTTATTCTCTGTTTATTAACTCAGGCATCACATAATATATATTTGAAATGCCATCATTTATAAAAATAGCAATAAGTAACTAGATTATAATCATGACAAGAATAATTTTGAATCTAACTCCCTGAACTTCCGTAATTGAATATTCATAATATTGAAAGTTATCTGTGTCCTTATACAGGTTATTAATTGCTCTAGACTTGAAAAGTTTCAAGCAATCAGCTTTGACTTGGAACAGTCATAGTATCACATGAAAACTTATGCAAGCAGATCATGGAGACCTTTGAGCTGTCATATACCTAGTTGGGATTTTACTTGTTGTGAATCTCATATATCAAACTCAGCATCTTATATAAATTTTCCCCCTCCCTATGTCACACTGGTCTTGCAAATTTGGCATCCCAAAATGGTAATTTTGTGATTTCTTTCAGTATTTTTGGTGCTAAGAATTTCCTGATAAGATTCCATGAATTGAGTTTTTATGAATGGCATTTTTGCCATTTGAATTGAGTACAATTTTGAAGTTTTGATGTGTTTGAATGTTCTGGCAGTTTTACTTATGCTGACTGATTCTCTACTGACTCACTTGGAATATGTTAGAATAATGTACAACTAGTCTAGTAGATAAACTCAATAGATAGTCAGTATATGGCATTGTTTGCCTTACCGCATAGATCCCTTACAGGAGTGTAATTGCAATGCTCACTTTGATCCCATCACATCTCAGATCAACCGGAATTTCAACATAAAATAGTACTATATAGTGCTGGACCATGATCAGACTATAGTCAAATGGTGATCTGACCATGGTCAGAAATTGACACTTTGGGATAAATTTTTGAAGTCAAAATTTGATCATGAGGTAATATCACAGAGGAACCTCAGACCTCAGAGCTGACAGCTCAAGCCTCAATCTTGCACTGCAACCTCAATGCGCAAAGCACACTCCTCAAATACAAGCATCACAAACCTCAGAATCTTATGAATATGCCTCATTCCTTAGCTCAACAAGCACTGAATGCAAGCTCATATTTTCCAATGAAAAAAAAGGTATAACAGTTGCTAGAGGCCGAGCGTGGGGGGCGAAACATAGCAACAAGTTTCCAGTTCTTCTCTGGGATGGGGGCTGAGTTGAGAGGCAAGTCGGAGGCTGAATTTCGAGGAGGAGCTGAGGGGAGATGGGGGGAAGAGAAGGAAGAAAGTGGTGTGACTGGTAAAAATTTTCCGTTACCATAGAAGTTGATGCATCATTTGATATATATCCCTATCGGAGCACGCAAGGTGAGTACCAACATTGAGCACTAATATCCGAGATCTTACTGCAAACTATACATTCAATCATCCCGCCGCGTAAACTTCCGCGCCCGAGCACTGCCAAGCAGGCGGGCTGCCGCACGGCTTGGCGCTTGGAAGCGAGTCGAGCGACGCAAAGCGTCACCAGATGCGGGGCAGTAACTGTCAGCAGGTGGGAGACGTGTGCGCGTGATGCACCATCGTGCGATCATGATGTGGCTGTACATCGCCCCGCGACGCGCGTCCTCTGCCCCCAATTACTCGTCACCACAAGGCGATCAAACAACTCGGACTCACAATGACTTGCCAAGAAGGT
This sequence comes from Mycena indigotica, assembly GCF_014461135.1. Lineage (NCBI taxonomy): Eukaryota > Fungi > Basidiomycota > Agaricomycetes > Agaricales > Mycenaceae > Mycena > Mycena indigotica. The sequence continues at coordinate 2,651,104 of NW_023503011.1, read as the reverse complement.
GATCGAACGTCGTCGAAGGCCACGCACGGTCGCACCCACAGCGGGAATTCATATAAAAGGCCGGGGGAGCCGTCCTCTTCCACAGCACCCTGCTCTGCTTGTCATGAGCTCAGCCACAGATGTATCCGTCCCCGCTGACGTCGACGACGACCCGCCACCAAGCCGCGGAACACAGCGTGTCGCCCCGCTCGTTGGAAAACTTGATCACGGTGTGTCGTCCGCGGCGCTTGGTCGCGCTCACTGATAGTTTCAAGGCAACGTCCGTCCCGCCGCCACTCCGCGGCGCGCTTTTGTGCGTCGACTCTAAGAGCGCCTGTGCGTTCCTCGCCTCCGTGCCAGTCGCCTCCCCACTCACGTTCTCCTCCCCCAGTTCTGGCGTGCATCCTCGTAACTTGTTTGTGGAATCTGGATGCATTAGGCGCAGCACCCTAGAAGGAGAGACCAATGGCTCGTCCCCTTACATCCATTCCCACTCCTCCCCAATGGTGTATTCCACAACACTGGCAGGCTCTCAGTCTCAGCCAACTTCGCTGCTGTTGCTGCAGGCAGCAGCGTTTGTCAGATTCTGCCGGCCAGTGCCAGAGAGGTACACCTTGAAGTCCTCGACTGTCCTCACCGACGCCACCGATGGCCCAATTGACGCCACACCCCTGCGATGGATGCTCCTCCAGAATGTCGGCGAGCAGTGATGACGCTCAATTGCTGCGACTGCCACTGCCATCCACTGGTGCCGCCCACCTAGGCCTGGCCCCTCTTGCAGTCGAGTGTCCGGATGGTGTACCGCCTTTTCCGCTTGTGTTCAGGCCGTCTGCCAGTGATGCCACGCATGGCTGCCACGATCACCGCACGCATGTGGTTCTGGCGGACGACACGTACGGAGGGTGTCGTCTGCGAGATCCCCGGGCTGCAGACGGCGCGTCTCTCCCCAGCCGCTCCTAGAGGACGACGGCCCAGGTTGATAGTCGGCTGAAGTCGAAGACACCCCGGGCCGCAAGTGGCGACAAAGGTTGCGTTACACGGCGCTCCTCGGTGGGAGCAGCGAAACTGCTGATGATTGTGGTCGACGCAATGCTGGTAGTGGACATGGCTTTGTCGTCGGCGCGGAATGAAGATGGTGGTTCCATGAGCTGAATTCGAGGGAGGACATGGTGGTGATTGTGGAGGGTTTGGATGGGGAGCGAACAGTAAAGTAGTAGTGCTCTCTCCTCATCACACTGTGGTTTGACTTGAAGATTGTGTTACATTCTTCAATACCTGTGATAGAATCTAGCATCAGAGATAATTTGTAATGATATCCAATCATCCACCTTCTTACATATTTCCGATTCCACCGCCCCCCTCCCATCGCCTTTCACCGTAGCGACTTCTTCCTTTGCTTCGCTTCGGTCGCAAGGGTTAACAGTGGCGCGCGAACCCCCTTGTTGCGAGCGGCAGCAGCGGAACAGTCGTGCGCAGCGAGGTCGAGTCTGTTAAGGCATTTGTGCGAAGGTATCCGCCGTTGCTGTGGGGGTGTAGTCCGGCTTCGCCACCGGGCCTTCAGCGGAGTAGCTGGAAGAGGCAGGCAACTAGTATGGAATCGGCCAGCTGTTGTGTAGATGCGCGCTCACGGCTTCGCAGGCAAGCCTGAGTTTGGTGGGCTGAGAAGTCAGTCGTGAATCAGTATTCAGAAAGGCGGATACTTAATGACGCACGACTGTTGTTAGAGCCCCATATTGACCCTCTACACAGTCCCGCGGTGTGGCTTTAATTCCAGCGCGCATGGACCTACCCTTCGCCTCCGAATCACCCGCCCGTTCCCTTGCGTTTACGGTTCTGAGTCCATCGACCGCATCGATAACGTGGCAAGAGCGAGCCTCAAGTCTTCCATCACAGTCACCAGATATGAAGCGGCACTTGCGCCGCGCGATACAGCAGCGCAGACCATTGCCAACGGTGGTGCAGAAGAAGCAGTGACAAAAATCAGTAACGCCGTCCATCAGGAAATTTGCAGTGTCCTGATGTGCGTTGGCGAAGCTGGCCAACGCACATCAGCTGGTGGAGTGTTGGCCAACGCTGGCCAAGCTGCACCGTGTTGGCAGGGCGTCGGCCAGTGGCGGACCAGCGTGGCGCAGCTTGGCCAGCGTTGGCCAACAGTTGGCCAGCTGATACCCAGCAGCACCTCAAATGGGCGTGGGCGCGAGCGCGGGAGCGTAGTCAAAGGCAAATGGGATAGTGTTGATGTATATTAGTGGAGAGCCGGCTAGATAACATATCGCGAGATGTCACATGTGTTCATGTGTGACATCTCGCGTCTATCTTTTCTCTCAAACCACCATGCCCAACACACCATATAGGGAGGACCTCGATGTCGATATCCCCTCATCACAACCTGATGAATACGACGTGCTCACCTGGAGCAGCGCTACAAACACCGATGAATCACGCTTTGACATCGACGCCGACAGTGTGGGAGTGAGAGCCATGGAAGATGACGCGCATGTACGTGCTTATGGCCTTGTGAATCTTCCTTGATTCATCTTTTCTCAGCAGGACTCAGATGACAATCTGACATTCATCGAGCGCTGGTTCAAAAACAACCCTGTCCTCCGGGTTACCAGAGACGGCCGCAAATGCAGAGTGCCCCGGCCTCAGCCCAAGGTGCGTGCTAGTAGAACGATGTATTCCAGCTTAAAACATTTATAGAAATTGGATCCGGACCCTGAGTTGGAGCGATTTCGGGCTGTAGTCCTTGCACGCTCTCGTCAGACAAAACGTGTACGGCTTAAACGGAGAATCCTGTTCTGGATAAGAAAATGGCTGCGGCGAAGCGAGAGAGAAAAATATTGTGTCGTATCTTGTTGCAAGCTCAATAAGATATATTTCAAGAATCTACTTCCATTTCAGAATCACTCTCCTCCTCCTCATTGAAATCTGCCATCTTCTCATCGGAATCATAGTCAGATTCCCGCGACTCGTCAGAGTCAGAGCCGCTGATGTTATCATCCGAGTCCGAGTTTTCCGCAATGCCCTCAACACTCTCGTTGGGGTCGTCTTCCTGATCCTCGACTGTGAGCTCACCATGCCCTGCATCCAAATGTCCTATCCCACCACCCACGTATCGCATCACCATGTCACGATCGACAAAACTAACAATTGTTGAGAATTTGGTAAGTTAAATTGTTAAGAAATCACTGACATGCCAACGTAGAAAGCTTCCCAGTCACTTGTCTCGTTTGGGAATCGGGCAGCGGTCGTTGACTTGGTTTGAAGGAGCTCTGATGTACGGCCACGGCGGAATACTGGCATGAGGTGGGCGCCACGGACAACATGCTCAGGGTCCAGGAAGCCAAATGCATATGGATCGGTGTCGGGAACGAACCCCATGACAGGCAGACGGCCTTCGCGAAGTCCCGAGGTGTATCCAGGCTGGTCTCCTAACCAACGAACCCATAAGAACTCCATCCGTACTGGCCGTGTACGATCTGTGGCAGTGACACGGGAGACGGTTGCATTAAGAATGCCAAGAACTTGAGCATACCAATATGGATGAGCACCGCGTTGATGGGCGTTGGGAGAATTGACCATGACAAATGGAAGGGCACTTGAGTTCATGACATCTTGATCTCGCCGCACGTCGTAAGTGGTGTAGTTGACACGGAATAGCTTGTTCACATATATCTTGTCGCCCTGGATATCAACTGTGCGGCGCTCAGCATCAGAGAAAGTATGATTGGCATCACCATCAAAGGGAAGGTTCAACAAGCGAGCCAGAATATGATCCTGTAGATGCGGAATGAAAAACTAGAAGGCATCAGTCATCAATAGTGGAAGAAAACCAGTAAATACCTTCTTGGCTGGGTCCCCACCCTTGGGACTGAAGTCCTTATAAAGACTCAATGGTCTGCGCCGAGAAAGACTGATACAGTGGTGGACTTCCAAGGCTTTAGCTCCAAATGGGTCAGCAAAGACAAGTTCAGTGCGTTTCATGCGTCGTGGTGCTGTGTTACGCTTATTCGGAATGGCTCTTGGTTGACTCCGAGCCTTGTAGTAGTCGACGGCTTGCGACCATCGAGCACGCTCTAGACGTAGAACCCGTTTTGCGATTTGCGACTCATGGTCACGCTTGCTGGTAACGGAATACAAACGCTTCACCAGGCGGTGTAGACTCTCTCCCTGTCAATAAATGAGCCCAGTGTCAACATAAAAAAGGAAGCAATAACCAGACGTGTTGAAAAAACATCAGTCGTGGAGAAAAGACGGATGGTGGAAGGATAATCGGGCATTGCGTGATATTTGTATGTGTTGAGATTAAGAGCTTTGCGCTTCTTGCTGCGTTTCCTTGTCCCGGTGGCATCTTGAGAAGGAGGAGCTTCGGTTCCGGCAGCTGTGCGCTTAGCTGCATCCCTGGCACTCTTGCGGTCACGAGCACTAGCTTCGTGTGGCAGCTCGTATGTCGCAAACCGAGTACAAGTGGTCCGCTTGAAGTCTCTCATCAGACGACCGATTTCGGGAGTCAACACACGGAGGTGCTCTAGCGTAGGGTCTGTATGCATCCTAAGCTTTGTGAAAGAATGCCACTCTCCCAGACGGAACAGCAGCTTGAGAACACGAGCGTTATCTTCTGCTGGGAAAAGACCATCGAAGACGGGAATTGCGCATTGAAGAAGGTCCTCGAAATCTCGCGCACCAAGCTTTTTCATCTCAGATGCGTTGTTCGGAAAGCGACGGATAGTGTCGAGACCAAATGTTGCTAGGCTACGATAACTAGTTGAGAATTAGTAGTGTCTAAGCAAGAATCCTCTCAACCTACCGCTTGTTAAGCTCAGCTACCAGCTCAACTCCGTTTTGCTGTGCATGAAGCAATCGAATAAGGTGTGTGAAAAGGTTCTTCCAGACGCCAAGCTCGAACTCGTGCATAAAGTCGACAACGAGCATTCGATGTAGATCAAAATCATCTCCGAGCCGCTCGATAAATGCATTCTGCTCAAATAGGTAAGTCTCGCGAATCATCTATTTCAGGTTTATCACCTTTGTCGCCACAGATGAGGTCGGTTTGAGGAGTGCTTCAACCATGTTCGATCCAATACCGTTGGCGAGTCGATAGATCTTGTCTCGGGCATTGCTGACGGCTGATCTAAGATATGTCCGAATATTCGCACCAAGACGGACACTAATATCGCGAACAAAGCCCATGAGATGCATCTCAGTCTTTGGAATGAGACAGCGAGGGCAGGGACACAAGCCGGGACGGATAGTTGCCAATAATATCCTAAAGCAGTCAGTATTGATTCTTGTTTGCGGACTTCAGCTTACTTTTCGGGATAATCTGCAGAATACATAAATATACGGGGATATACCCGCCGCTCCACCCCATCAGCACATCGAATAACGATTCCATATCGGTAGGCGTGAAGAAATTCGTCATCTAATAGGAATTTCCATACTGCGTGGAAAAGCTCTCTCCGGCAGTGTGTCATGATATCATCCTTCTGTGTTTGCCATTTGACATGGAATTGAGAGATGAAGTCCTGAACTGAGTCCGGAAGCTGCAGCAGGGGGTAAGAAGACGGAAAGCAGTAAGTGGACTGGGTTGACAAACCGAAGGAATATAAGCGACATGATGCTCGGCACCGAAGCCTGGCTTATCACGGAAAAACTTGGAGAGGTTTCCGAAAAGCAAATAGATTGGCCATAATTTGGCGGTCCCGAAATTTGCAAGATGCGTTGAGTCCGACCAAAACATTAGTGCTGCAACTGTCTTCTCAAGAGTGCAATCGAGGGCGTCTGGTGGAAGCTCGCCACGTTGTCGAATCTTGTCGTGCTCGTCAATGAAGGCATCAGAGTTATAGAGCTCGCTGAATACGCGAACATCCTCTCCAGTGCTCGGAACTCGATGGAACGATTTGAAGGGCGAGAAGTGAAAGTGTCGCGATAAGGGATCAGAGAAGGCCGCCCGGACAATGGATGTCAGGCTCCGATACCATAGGCCTGGGACCGCAACTCTCTGTGGCGGGATAGTCGTTGACCCAGATGGTATCTCGATGTCGACAGAAGCTTGCTGAAATTGCTTCAAAAGCGGAAATGCTTCCTCAGCAGCTTTCTCGACTTCTCGTTCTGCTTGCACCGCTTTGAAGCCCCGAAGATCAGCAGTATTGAATTCGGGATGCAAGAGCACCTCCGACACCAGTGAATCTAACTGCGCAGACGATTTGGTGGTATGCCCGTTGTTCTGCCAATCAAGCAGCAGCAGCGAGGCTGAGGTATTGAGACGATTAATTGGTGGGACCGGAAGATTGGCGGGCTGGTGCGGGAAACCGCCAGCTTCATTCGCGGGAGCAAAATAGTTGCAGAGATCATCAAGACCAAGTAGGGTGTCGGGGTCGTATGTCGGACGGTGTAGATACGACCGCCAGAGCCCAAACTTATTCACCGCTGTTCGGAATGTGTCACGAACAATGAGATGAACACGACGCTGGGGCACCGGCTCAGGCTGACGTAGCGCCGTGGCAGGCAAGTTGTCTGCTGGTGCCAGATTGGTCGGCAGTTCCTCGCGATAGTGTCCCGGAAGGCGGATTGTTCGTTGGGGACGACCTGTTGCAGTGACAGCAGGTGTAGGCGGTTGAAGAACCAGTGTTGGTGGCTGAGATGACGGTTGCGCTGTCGGAATCATATTCGGCATTGTTGCTGGGCTCTCCAACTCAGCGTTGGGCAGTCCTGGTGTTTCGGAAGCCGGCTGCTGAGCCACCAACTCCCCCTCCACTACCAGCTCTCCCGCCTCGATGTCCGGTATGGGTGCATTTGCTTCCATGAAAGGAGAAGGCAAAAATTCTGATGCCGATGTAGCATTTGCAGCGGGCGGAATTGCCTGGTGGTCAAGCCAATATTAGAACAAATACTGGGCCTATACATGAGGGTAACTCACCGGTACTCTGTGTTGGCCTCGACCTCGGCCCCGTCGTTGTCGACTGGGAAGTGTTGGGCCCAACAGTGGAGTAGAGGAGTTATCGCCGCCGAGCGTTGAAATCATGTTGATATAAGCAGAGCAGTTGGCTGTATGTCGGCTGAGAGCGGCCTCGCTGAGGCGAGTTTCGCCGCAGACACAAGATAGCACCATGATCAGAATGATACAGAAACTCAAGCTGAATATGAGTTGGTTGCCCGTGTAGATGTGTGTTGTGCGGCTGGTGTTTACTGCCATCTGGGGCGCAGCACAGTCGAAAGGTGTTGCAGTCGTCCGAGTTGCCGCCAATGGTAGCTTGTCGTCGTCGTTAGTTTCAGGAGCAAGTGGGAAAGGGGGAAAAGTATCAAATTCATTCTGCGGTACGATCACATGCAATACAAGCTGTGCGCGTCGATCCTATCCTCGCGTTTCTCGATCGCAACGTGACTCGCGCTGGTTTGTTGATTCTCTTGGCCTTTAGCAAGATAAAACCAAAAGGCGATCGCTCACCGTTGTTTGTCTCTAACCCCCATCACCCCAGTGAGTTTCTCCTCCTTCGCGCCACTTCTCAGTTGTCCTCCCTGCCTTACCCATCCCCAGATGCCTTCAAACCATCGTCGTTCGTCGCCACCATCGCGCCCTCGTCATTCGTCGCCTCCATCGCACCATCGCCATCGATCACCTGCCTCACGCTCGCGCTCGCGCTCACGCTCACCGGCTCGAGGTCCTACCCGCCGCCCAGGAACCTCCACGCAAGATGGTGCATCGTCGCCAAACCCTCGACCTCGAACCCCTTCTCCCCCACCAACCCAGCGAGGTCGTAAACGAAAAGCGCCACCGTAGGCCCCACAACCTTTGCGACCCAGAAACTAACTCTCTCTTTTAGAGTTATTTCGGCCTCTGCTAGTGGTCGGCCCCTTCGTCGTGTTGTAGCTTGCTTCGGCAATCTTGCAACCATCATGTACGAGGCCCAGATGCTTGAGAAGGACCCATACGACGATGATGAGACGATTCGACGGATGTTTGAAGATGAGCAGTACACACTTGAGGAAGAAGATAAGTTTCTAGACCAAAAATGCGCGTGAGTTAAGTTTGTGGTATATCTTTCATTAACTCACACACCTTGAGCGATGAACGCAACTACGAGGCCAACATTTTACTCCACCGATTGCTCCCCGGTATGGCCGCAAAGAAAGTCAAGCTTGCTGCCGAAGACCTCCACGCGTGGATTCAGACGGTATGTGTCTGCTTGTTGAAGGCTCGGCTGACCTTGTTGCTCAGGTCCAGCGTGGGGCCAACACTGGGCGGGCTGAAGACTTCGGAAAGGTCACTGAGTCGGTCGCAAATTGGATCAACGACGATATCAGCAAGAATGTGGCTGATATTTGCGCCTTCGACTACACTCCAGCTGCCTACGAGACTAATGAGCATGGAGAGCAAGTACTAATCAAAAAACACGCACCATATCTTGTCCCAGACGACCGCCATGGACGTGGGACGAAGCACGACATCACTGGCGCGCTGCTTTCGTCAGTCGAGGTTGACTGGGCGGATGAAAGGTGGGTTGTCACTTCTTGTGACGCGCTTCTTACCTTTTCCCAGCATCCGACAGAAGATCGATGCTGGTCGTCAAGATTTCGCGCCCAACTACTACGTCCGCGCGCTGTATGCTGGCTTTCGCGGGGACCCCAATGATGTAGAGAAAGGCTTTCTCAAAAGCCGATACTTGGTTCGGGTGTGTACTTTCTTTATACTTGCTCTAATGTATTTAACCCATCTGCTAGACTGTCTCGGCCATCTTTCTCGCCTCCACTGAGGTTGAAGATGGGGAGGAAGACTCTGAGAACCAGCCACCGGCAAAGAAGCCAACGAAGAAGCGGTCAAGCACCCGCAAGACCTGCGCCGAGCTAGCAGGCCTTAATGGCAAGATCACTGGACGCGCTATTGCCTACGGGGCAGTTCAGGTGCGTGTTCCTCCCTCTGCATATGGCTCCATTCTCACCTGCAACTTCAGCTCTACCTATCGCTAACTACTGTCTACCAATGGGCCGAGGTTTATGGGGGGGGTTTCGCTGCCCCAAATGTATGACTTTTTGGTGGACTATTTTGAGGAGCCCGCTCCCAATTCAGCAGCCCGCAAACGCGTCGACGAGCTGCTTCAGTGGTGGAACACGTACGCATTGCACTGTCATCCATCCCTGCCTGACTTGATTCCAGGCGGCTTTTCAAAACGCACGCAGCTTCCGCGAGCACCTACCGTCCGTCCCGCAACTCACGTGCTGCCTTACGAGCTCATCGCGCTGCCCTGGAGCCAACGAATAGAGAATAAGCCATGTATACGTTTGTTTTGTGAAATATATTGCTGTTTTATTTTTATTTTTTTGCGTGAAAATAAGTGGATTGTGGTCGAGTTGCCTCCTGCTGACTGTAGCTTGGCTGATACCCCACCAGCCTGGTCAAGTCCCCACCGGTACGACCAAACACAGCCCAGATGTCGAATATCTGACAAGAATATCGCCTTGCTGGTGGCAGTTTGGTGAGTGTTGGCGAAAATGAGTCGCCCTGGTAAGCACTCACTTGGCCAAGTGGGTCGCCAGCATGGCCGCGCTGGTGTCGTTGGTGAGCGCTGGTCAACGTTGACCATGATCGCGCAAATTTCCTGATGCTCACATCGATCCCATACCCGATCAGCCCTCCCACGCTTTCTCCTCTGCACGACGACGTCGCCGAATGAAGAGCGCGCATCCAGCACAATTTCCAACAGACTTGGGCGCGGTTGGGTATGCGCGTTAAGGAGGCTATAGTGCATTGTTTGGGTAGTGGACTTGGCTGGCTGTGCGGGCGAGAGAGACAGGCGCGGGGTGTGTGAAGGTGGTGGCCCACTGGTGGGTTGTGCAATCGCACAGTGGGTCTTCAATGGTGCGTGATTCCTCTATCACTTGCTAAGGCTTATGAATGCCCCCAGTGTCTGCATGGTCTTCCTCATCGCGCTGCCCTTGTTCTTTGCGACAATTAACACAATTGGTTTTTAAGCCTTTTATTCTGTCGCCATGCCAAATCATTTGTCTCCCGGGCGGTGAGTGGACAGGCGAACTACCTTATGTTTATAGAAAGGACTGTCAAGACAAGAATATCCCATTTGTCATTGTTGACGGCGGCGCACCCACAAACACTATCCCCGTGTATAAAGGACAATAGCCAAGACTACGCTTCTCCACCCCAACGCCCATGGAGCCTGAGGCCACCAACTCTTCTCCAGCATCACCTTCATTTCTCTCTCCAGATGGTTACTTCACATCACCTCTCCGGTCTGTTGTAGCCCGGACCTATATCCTTGATTTGCTCCGGGCCAACACGTCGCCTGCCAATGCTGCTGAACTGCAAGCCTCTCAAGATGTGTTGGAGAGCGACGCACGTGCTGGATAATCTGGCATCTAGGTAATCTATTGATCAAGTCTTAGATCTTGGTCCTGGACGACGAGAGAGCCCCTCTATCGTCTCTCTCGTCGTACCAGGTGTGACCCCTCTTTACCCACTCATACATGTACTAATATCTATCGTCTCTCTCGTCGTACCAGTCTAAATATACACATATTTCACTCTGTGTTTAACAGGTTATGGGCCCCGGCTGAAATCTGCGCAACACAAACTTGATTCAGCCCTCATACATCCAAACTGATCCCTAGCCACTACCCAACCAACCTCCACTTGACATACTCCACCCACACACACCATCTCAACCACGTTCCCGTACCAGCACCTATTCATGACATCGTCAGCTGATAGCGAGAAAGAGTGGCGAGCCCTGAAGCTCACCCCTATAACCGAAAACAACGACGGCTCTAACAACTACGCTGAGTTTCGAACAAAGTCCATGCGAAAGCTGGACGCTGCTGGCTACTGGAAGTACATTGATGGCGAAGAATACAACCCACCAGTTATTCCAAAACTCATTACAAGCCAAACATTCACTGGGCTTGATGCGACTGGCCAGGAGACCACTATCACCACTCGCGGTAATGAAGTCGATGTCAACGTCGCAAAGAAGGCCGCAGAGGCCTGGCTGATTCAAGACAAGAGAGCTCTGTCTATCATTGTCGAAGCTACTCCTATGGCAAAGCTCTATGTGGTAGACGACTGCAAGTCAGCACGAGAGGCGTGGATAGCGTTGAAAGAAGCTTACGAACCTACGAACACTCTCACAGCAATCACGTTGAAGGGCGAAATTTCTTCGTACATGTGCGGCAGCAAGACCCCGATAGCTTGGAGAGAGATGATGCAAGGAAAGTTCCAGGATCTTCGACGCGCCGACCCCGACATGATGCCCGACCACGAATTTGCCAAATGTCTGGTGACCAATATGCCCCAGGATGAGAAGTGGCGGTATTGCAGAGATTCTCTCTTGCAAGAGATGACTGTTAGCGAGAAGCAAGGAAAACCGATGAGCTCGGCGGCGGTCGTAGCACGCCTGCGACAGGAAGAAACAAATAAGAAAGTTCCGGTACCGACATCCGAATCTAACGCCGAAGTCGAGAGTAGCGCTGTACCAAGCGCATCGTTAGCTCAACCTATCAACCAGGTGCAACGCAGATTCGATCGAGCTCACCAGAGAACTGAGCGTCGTGCGGCACCATACGATCGTCGACGCGGGCCCCCAACACCCTACTCTCCTCCCGCAAATGGCAGTCGTCTGTTTTGCGAGAACGTCGAGTGTGGAAACCCAGTTGGCCATTCTCAAGCAGACTGCGTGGCTTACAAAGGAGGAAAAGAAGGTCAATATCCACGAAACTACAGGGGAGCTCGAGATATTCACCTTCCACCGGACCAAAGAACTGCTGAACGCAGACGCCAAGCCCGTCAGAATCTCCAGCAAAACCAAGCCCCGCGAGGTGTTGGCGACCGATTCGCTGGCATGCTTGACTGGACGAGCGACAACGAAGACGACATTATGGCTGCCGTTGGGAACGAAATTGCTGGAGCTGATTATGCATTCATGAGTGGACCAATGATTCTGGCGGATGAAGAAGATGAGGAAGGAGAGATCTGGGTCAATGCAGTAAATGTGGCCCCAATTGTTGAAACAGCACGCACCGACAACGTTTATCACGACACAGGTGCTTCGCGCCATGTCTTCAACAAATTGTCCTCCTTCCAAGAGTACAGGACCTTCCAGAACCCGGTGAACGTCTATGGTTTTGGTACAAACCTGACTACCCAAGCATTAGGCAAAGGAAAGGTGTTACTGGAAGGCACTCACGAAGGCGACAAGAAATTCTCTGTCAGCAACGCACTACACATCCCAACCGCCCGCTGCAATCTCATCTCCGGTACACAGCTGGACTTGAAGGGAGTCGAAACGGAAACAGGGGGGGGACGCATCCAGTACTTCACGCCTGAAGGTTTTCCGTTTGCGTCTGGTGAGATAGTCGGCGGTCTCTACAAGATGAACGTGACCATCGCGGATTCTGCCAAAAGTCCCGCGGAAGCAAATCTGTCCGAAATTGGCACCAATTCGACGAATGATCCCGCGGAACCTGAATTCACCCAGGATTTCATCAATTCGACAACACCGACTACCACAGCCATCCTTGGCTCGGACACGAATGACACTACCAGACAGACGGTTTTTTCCACCGTCTAATGGGCCACCTGGACGTAAAAGGGCTCAAGCGTGCGACTCACGGACTCCCTGTTGACTCTGTCAACGTCAAGGACTGCCGGGTGTGTGCACTAGCTAATATTAAACGACTGAAATTCCCTTCTCAAGCCTCCAACCGCGCTGAGCGCGTCTTATTCCGCATTCATTCCGACATCTGCGGCCCTTTCCCCACCGGATATGGCGGTTTCAAATACTTCATCACATTCACTGACGACTATCGTCGATTCTCCTCCGTCTACTTTCTCAAAACCAAAGACGAAGCTCTAAAATGCTTCAATGAATACCGAGTCGCTGCGGAGAAACTACTAGGCGTCCAAATCGTCTACCTTCGCATCGACAACGCCCCCGAACTCATACACGGAAAATTCAAGGACTATTGCCTAGAACACGGAATCTCGTACGAGAAGACTATCCCAGATGCTTCCCAACAAAATGGAGTTGCCGAACGCCTTAACCAAACCATCCAAAACATGACCCGCGCCATGCTAATCGACGCCGCACTCACTCCCTGGTTTTGGCCGCTCGCTGTACAAGCCTGCGTTCATATCAAAAACCGCGTCCCTCACTCGGCAAACACAGACGGCTCAACCCCATTCGAAAGCTGGTTTAAACATAAACCCGATTTGTCTCATCTGCGACCATTCGGGGCACTAGTAACAGTGAGAAAACCAAATTCGACTGAGCAGATGAAGTTTCTCGCGCGAGGCGAAGAAGGAAAATTTGTTGGCTATGCGAGGGACGCCAGAGGTTACCTTATTTGGTTCCCAAAGGCGAGGACAATTCGACCGCGACGTGATATTGAATTCCACGGCTTCCCGGAAACTCCACCCTCGACATCAATGTCTGGCGAATTGTGGGAAGACGTTCCGTCAGAGATTGAGGAACATTTCCGAGAACGAGAATCTGTGGCCCAAAGCGGTCGAGAGACCTGCTTTCGAGCAATTAACGCCCAAGGCGGTTGAAAGACCGACCTTCGAGCCACAGACTTTGTACGTCCAACCGTTAACGGTTCGAACAAACTTTGTTGACCTGTTTAACCAGGCTTCCCTCCAATTTGGATGAGACTACTATGACGAGGAGCGCAACACCCGAGTATGTGAAAACACACAGGGTCTATGCAGCTAACTCACTCTCTTGCAGACCCGTAACACGGCTGCTAGATGAAGTCATGCAAGATATTAACGCGCCTCATCCTGAGAGCTCAGCGTCGTGCGTTAACGCACATGATTCGTTAACGAATCACTAATTGTCTTCCAGTGCTTCTACTGGCGATGTAGAAATGCCTGACGCAGAGCTAATTGACGATACGTCTCTTGCGGAACGAAAGGCTTCTCGAGTTCGCCGTGTACCCGCTCGCTATATAATCGAGCACGCGACATTGGACGAACGGGGGGACGACTTCGTATTATCCGAAGACTATATTCTTTCCGCCCTACTGTCTGGCAATGAACTCGAAATCGAATGCGAGCCGGCGGACCTCCCGGCCTTAGCAGAAGCTATCGAAAAATCAGAGACCATCTACTCGGCACTCACGAAACCAATCGACGATCCTGACGCCAAGGATCCGAACTCGATACCCGAAGCACAAAATTCCAAATACTGGCCTCAGTGGCTAATCGCAATATTCGAAGAGTTGGAATCACTCCGAGCAAAGGGTGTCTATGTCGAGGTTGAAGAAGTCCCCGTTGGTCGCAAAGCAGTCGCTTGCAAATGGGTCTTACATATAAAACGCGACCGGGATGGTCATATCTCACGATTCAAAGCAAGATTAGTCGCAAAAGGATTCACCCAGATTCCTGGCCAAGACTACAACTACACATTCGCGCCAGTGGCCCGCTGGGAATCAATCCGCTTCGTGCTCACCTTGGCCGCCACACATGACATGGTCTTACGCCAAGTCGATGTCAAAACTGCTTTCCTGAACGGGCCGCTAGACGAAGAAATATACATGAAGAAGCCAGAAATAGCAGGCCGGGGGTTTTGGAGGCTGCTCAAGGGGTTATATGGGCTCAAGCAAGCGGGGAGACAATGGTATCTCGAGTTGAACGAAAGGCTCGAGATCATCGGCTTCAAACGCGTCGAGTCCGACTGGAGCGTTTACATACGGAGACAAGGCAACGAACTCACAATTATAACGACCAGCGTAGACGACATGCTTATCGCATCATCATCCCAAACCGAATCTGACGCAGTCGTCGCATCACTGGCGGCCCAATTCGAGATAACCGACAACGGTGAACCAAAATTACACCTGGGTTGCGCTGTTGAGCGAGACAGAGCTAACAGAGTTATCTACCTGCACCAGAAGTCCTTCACCGAAACAATCCTGCGCGATTTCGGCTTCGAGAAGAGCAACACCGTGCAAACTCCAATGGACCCGAGTACCCGACTTACTGCTGCGTCTGATGAAGAAGTTGCCAAGGCGAGAGAGTTTCCCTATGCGGCAGTCGTAGGAAGATGCATGTATCTTGCAACGTGCACACGTCCGGACATCTCCTACACCGTACGCGAACTGGCCCGCTTCATGGCGCGATACGGTCCAGCCCACGTGACGGCGGCGAAACACCTTCTTCGATATCTACGAGGCACTGTATCACACGGGATTCGACTGGGTGGTTCTGATCAACAAACACCAACCGTCACTGCTCTTAGCGACTCCGATTGGGGAATGGGAAACGACAGGAAGTCCATCTCCGGCTTCGTCATCCTTGTGGGTGACTCCCCGGTATCGTGGAGCTCAAAACAACAAGCGGTGGTGGCGCTGTCCTCCTGTGAGGCGGAGTATCTGGCGACAACCCACTGTGCGAAGGATATACTGTGGTTCCGAAACATCCTCGAAGAACTCGGATTTCCCCAGACTCAACCGACATCGCTATTCTGTGACAACCAAGGGACTGTAGCGTGCACACATGATCCTCATGCCCACTCAAAGATGAAGCACATAGCCATACGCGAACACTTTATTCGTGATTGTGTTCTGAAGCGCTGGATCGATGTCATGCACATTGCTGGCAATGAAAATATCGCCGACTTGTTCACAAAGCCACTGCACCGTGTACTGCATTCACGCTGGGTCAAATTGCTACGACTGGACGCGCGTCAAGGGGGGGTGTTGGAGAGCGACGCACGTGCTGGATAATCTGGCATCTAGGTAATCTATTGATCAAGTCTTAGATCTTGGTCCTGGACGACGAGAGAGCCCCTCTATCGTCTCTCTCGTCGTACCAGGTGTGACCCCTCTTTACCCACTCATACATGTACTAATATCTATCGTCTCTCTCGTCGTACCAGTCTAAATATACACATATTTCACTCTGTGTTTAACAAGATGTATATCAGGCCGACCTTTCACGATATGAAAATACCATTGCTGATGTACACGCCATACTTGCACGCCTGACCAGTGAGCGGAACGAGCTCCAGCAAGATGCAGCAGCACGCATGAGTGTCTTTTCACCGATCCGGAAGCTCCCAAACGAGATCCTCCTGCATGTTTTTCACTTCGCTGTCCCCCATGCTCGGGTGCTCTTCCGGCAATGGCACTGTCTCGCATTGGTGTGCTACCACTGGCACGCCATTATTACCAATGCAAAATCTGTGTGGTCATCTATCACTTTAGAGGGATTTTCTCACTCCAAGCACAACATTGTTTCCAATGCCATCCGCTATGCTCTGGCTCACGCCGATGGCGCTCTTCTAACAATCACACTTGTCCCTTCTCATCACAACGGGCGTTTTCCCACCGAAACCATGGCACTTCTTGCGGCGCATGCGGAAAGGTGGAAGTCCCTCTCAATCACGGTCAGCCGCAATACCAGTCTTCAGGACCTCACAAGCATCACGAACCGGCTACTGTCTCTTGAAACATTGGCCGTAGACATCTCTGGCCGGGACTACGTTGAGCGCGACCGCTGGAGGAGGTGCCCACTCTTCCTGAATGCCCCGGCCTTGCATCGGCTCACGTTCACCAACTTTGCACCACAAGTACCATGGGGGCAGTTGACCGATGTTCATCTGACATTGACTGCCCCTCGCATCAATGGTGTGGTCACAACGCTCTCCGATTTATTTGGTTTCCTCAGTTGGTGTGGTGCACACTGTGCTGTGACCATCTCTCGCTTGATGGCGGAGCGCCTTAAGGGATGGAAAGAGTGGGAACCACGGTTCCGCTCCAACATCCACCGACTCCACCTCAACATGCGGACCGTAGACGGTCACTCCTGCCGCCCAGCGCTCGGCCCGTTCCTGCATATAGTTGATCTCCCCAACCTCAGGACGCTGATTGTTGAGTATAATACTCCACCATCTGTGGATAGTTTACGCCGCTTAAAGCTCCTCCAAAGCCAAACCCTCAGCCTATGGGTGCCCCAGCTTGATTCGAATCTTCCTCCATCAGTTGAAGAGAAGGTCAAGTCCTGGGATGCTGTGGCTTTCAAAGACTTTGCTAGTCGGGCACCTCAGCTGACGACGCTGCATCTCTTGCACATCCTCTTCGACCCCGCTGATCTTATGAATGCTCTGCACTATACCCCACTGCTTGAGGAGCTTATTGTCCGGTTCTCTGACCGGTTCAAGACAGAGAGTTTCCCAGTCGACGACATCACCCTGCAGGAGCTGACGGTGCAGGACAACATTGTCCCACGGCTTACGAGCTTCTCGATGACCAGTACCATCTCGTTCACTGCGTCGTCCCTCGTACATTTCCTCACAAGCCGTGCAAGAAGCAACAAGCTGGCTGGTCGCCACGATCGGAAGACAGGGCATTATTCATTTGTACTGTGTCTCACCTGTTCTGAGATCAAGCCCCTCATCTCGATGCACGTTGATATGATCCGAGAACAGCTCAAGGAGTTAGTCAAGCAGGATGGATTATACTTCAATCTTGAGTTCATCTAGCAGTCTGTGTAGAAGATAAGCCATGTTATTTTAACGTACGCTGCGTGGATGTCCCCATCGACATCAAGACGGTGTGTTCTGACCAAGATGTGACCAAGAACTGCGATACGAGGGCGAGCTGCTGCGTCGTCGATGACCTTGAGCAAGAAAGCGCTCCGGGTACCGCCTTTCCTGCCGCCCTCAATGCAGACCCAAACAATGCGCGCGTGAGGGAGCTAACCGCGTGCCGTGGCTCGGCAATGCCTGGCTTCACGGCCACGGCATCACCTGACGATGGAGTGGGCTGACACTGGAAAGCTGCCGTCATGAGTGAAAAAGCAGCACATGCGAGAGAATCCTTAGACGCACCGGTGTCAATCCCTCATCAATGCCTCCGTCGTCCAGCGTCCAGCGTCCATCGCCCACAAGCACAGTTCCAACTCCTCGGTAACCACTTCGAGCACCAACCCGTTTACGAGTCAGTTGTCCACCACGGGAAGCGCGCCGCTGGCGAAGGCGGCGGGCGGAAAGCGGCAAGCCAGGGGCCCTCAAAAACAAGTCGGCCCATGCGGAAGAAGAATAGCAGAGGACACATGCACCATTCTCAGATGAGGACGCACGGCGTCCAGCACCGGTCTCCGGCCACTGGAGGAGCGTCGGAGATCGTATGAAAAGACGGCGCTCGGGCTGGAGAATAGCCACCCAAGACCGGCGGAACACGCGACACTGGCAAGACAGAGGTGCGGGTAGGACCATAAGCTGTCCTTCGGAAGCGCGCGGTGCCTGCGCTGGACGAATGCGTCGCCCATGGTGGGCGGGAAGAAGAGGTGTTTGACGTGGCAGCGAGCACGTGCGATCGGCGCTGGTCCGTGCGCCGCTTGTCACTCACGGGCCGACTTCCTTCCGCATATGATGTAATCGCATCACTGATGACTTCGATGTCCCCATATGAAGAGACGATGCTTTCCTTCGCACACGATGGCCCCCAACCGCAATCTCCTTTCCTATCCCCTGTCCATCCCGGCCGTTATCCCGTCCATCCGCGTCTATCACGCCCCGCGGGAAGCTTCCCATCTCTGCCTCGGCAGGGTCATCCTCGTCCCCTACGGCCCCCTCGTCGGCCTGGGCTTCGCCTCCCTCGCCCTGACCGTCTTCGCCAGCAGCCCCGCAACCTCCGCTCACGAGCGCGCAAATCTGGGCTCTGCGCTCCAAATAACCCTCGCCTCCGCGATCGTCGGCGCGCGGCTATTCTCCCTTATCATGGAAGACGGGCTTCCGTCGCTCCGGGCGGCCCCGCGGGCCGCACTCCGCCCGGGCTTCTGGCTTCACGGTGGCCTGCTTGGTGCGCTCGCCGGCGCCCTCCTCGTGGCATGGCTGGGACTCGTCGCGGATGCGTCCCACTACGTGGCTAGCCTCGCTGTCGGCCTCCCGGCATATGAGTCATTTGCCCGAATCGGATGCTGGACGTATGGCTGCTGTTATGGCCGATCAGTTGCGCCACCCATCCCGCTACTCTGGCGAATGCTCCCGCTTCCGCCGACGATCTACGCTTCCCCCGACCCCAGCGACTACGCTGTCACCCGCCTGGAGCCACCCCTCCAAGGCAAGCCGCTCATCCCGATCCAGCTCATCTCCGCGGCGCTCTTCGGCATCCTCTTCCTCGGCGCCGCTCTGCCGGTCTTACTGCTCGCCGGCGCTCCGGTTTCCGGGCCGCTGACGCTGCTGCTACATGCCACCGTCCGGATCGCAACGGAGACATGCCGGGCCGACTACCGTGGTGGCATCGCTCGGTTGTCCACCACTGCCGTGATCGCTATAGTTCAAGGCATCGCGGCGGCGGTCTGGTTGGGCGTCGTCCTCTCTTCCGGTGCTTCGGATGTTACGAATGGACCCAACTGGGCCAATTTCATGATTTGGGAGGCAGCCAGGAGCGCAGCAGTGGCATTCATGCTCGGGACTTTGGTCTACGGTGTCCATATTGATCGCATTGGTAGCTGGGCAACCTGAGTGTGCACCCATTGCAAATACTTGAGTCTCGCAAATCAACCAGCAACGTTAATTGATTCCGCGATCGCACTCTTCTTTACCAAGTTTTCTTTCACAAACTGTACAAATCACTGTAATTTACAACATCTAGAGTCCGTACAAATCTAATCTAACATCCAATCCCATAATATAAGCATAAAAACCCCTCTCTCTTCAATGACGACGCGACCGGACGGTTGATCCACCGGGCCCGCCAACCCGGCGCCGCTTTCTCGCGCCCGCCGCACTCGCACTCGCACCGCCGCCTCTAATGTCAGCATCGCTTGCACTCCGCTTGACGCCGGCACTCCGCGCCAACACCCCCAGGCCACTCCTCCGCAAGCGCTTGTAGAGGTTGTTGTTGAACCCGACACACTGCAACCCAAAGCACTCGACGCCACGCGGCATGTCCGCTGGGACCGCCTGTTGCAGAACGGTTTCCATATCGCTTCTGGACGCTCCGACCGGGTCGGTGTCGATGTTCATGGAGCGCAGGATGTGGTAGACAGACTGGAAGTACAAATCGTCAGAGTGAGTGAAAAACGGAAAGAATTGACATACCACGTCGTCCGGGACCGCGGACCCCGGCGGGTGGACCGAGCGGAGGCTATGGACCTTATAGACCCCCGCGTAGAACACTGCGTCGTCGCGTGCGTCGTCCACTGCATCGCCCACTGCGCCGCCTCTCATAGCCTTCTTCACCGGAACAAACAGCTCCACCTTCTTCCCGATGCGCCCGGAAAACTCGTGGTTCACCTGCCACTCCGGCGGTGCCCCCGCGCCATGCTGTTGCTTAGAGAGATACACCTGCGGGGAGAACACCAGCGCATGTGTCTTGTCCGCAGAGCACCACACCGTGCGGCCGGCCAGCAGCATGAACTCGCGCGAGCGCTGAGAACGGGGTTAAGCGCCAGAAGGATCGGGACTGGGGTGGGGACTTGCCTGCATCGCTGACATGCGGACCCATGCCCGCACTTTCGAGAGAACTGGGTCAAGAAGGCTGAGATCGGGGCGCGTGGACGGTGGTGGAGGAAGAGCGGCCATGAAATCGAGGTAGAGCTGCCGCTCACGCTTTGCTGTCGGCTAGACACATCCTCAGTCATTACGATGGCCAGCGAAGTATCGGAACCACTTACGATCGTCTGGTCTTCGTGCGCCGCCTGGGAAGCATAAGCGCAAGATTCAACGGTGAAGCTAGTCCAACACACCAACAACTTCAACTGCAAGCTTGTGTTTTCCCCGCGAAGCGCGCTGGTCGTCTGGGCCAGCCGGTTGTACATAACATGTATTCCTTCGAGCGCAGCAGAAAGTTCTTCACATCGCTGGCGATATCGGCATGGTATCAGCACCGCATCTCGCACTGGCAGGGAACGTGACAACGCACCGATTTCAAGCCAGCGTTGTCTTCCAGCGAGTCCTGCAGCCGCTCTCGCAAGCTCGCCACTGTTACGGCTCCTTCCGCGCGTCTTCCGTTGTCGGTACTATGCTTTGCAAGTTCGGACTGGCCGTCGGTCTGCAAGTGCGCGTGAGCGACTATCCCGTTTGGCAGTTAAAAACCGATCGCACCTTCAGCATATCCTCGCGGCGCCGCACATCGTTCCGCAGCTCCCCGAGGGCTCGCTGGCTGATTCGCGTCTCGCCAGTGTCGACTCGCCTAGCGTCCGGTGTCTGAAAGAGGGGCCGTCAAGAATGATTCAGGAATCACTGGGCTCAGCGAGCAACGCACCTCGCCCAAACGATGCTTGAGCGCAAGGTCGTCTTGCGGGCGGGTACGAGTAGGGAAGCGGGCGGGGCCTGGCGGGGTGTTTTCCATTGCTTGGCGTGGAATCTCGTCGGGGTGGCCGATGGAAACTCGAGCAGGGCAGTGTAGTGGGCGGGAGTTGTCGAGACTCTGTAGCCAAGGACGCAGCAGCTCGCGTTGTGCGTGTCGAGGGGAAAGTGACGCGAAGAAGATGGAAGAGCGAAAGAAAGAAGGATGTGTGATTGCCAGCGAGGATCACGTTTCGTAAAGGCCGTCACGCGGAACGGCATCACGTAACGGCATCACCGCAGGCGACTCAAATCCAAGTGGAACGGTCACAATGCTGCGTGGAGAAGAGTCTTGGGGGTGGCAGGGTACTGGGTATGAGATCCTGGCATGACAGGTTTCTGGTGTGTGTCCTCTCCCCCCGTCAGTCGTGCTGTGGGGCCTGACACTTTCCACAATTTTTCCCTGTGAAAAGTTGGCCTTTTTTGAATGGATTTTTTCTGGGTCCAAATTTGAACTTTTTCAGTAACTTTTGCTGCAAAATGTGAGAAAATGAACTGGGGGTTTTGTACCTCATGATTACTACCAAGAAAAATGTCAGACTATATATAGAGAGAACAAACTAGGACAACAATTTCGAGTTTTTACAAATAGTTTTTGCTAAGTTGAAATTAGAAGGAAAAATTCAAGGTGTTTTTCAAGATTCTTCCTAGTCAATTATATCAAAATTTTTGACTATTAAAAATTGTTGCACAAATACTCAGTTTTGTCCCTAATTTTCAGCAAGAAAAACTTCAAGTTTTTTTTTCCAAGGAGAAAATAAGAAGTTGTTTCCTTACAAAAAATGCAATCAATTTTTTCCACAGAAAAAAAATGAGTTTTTACTTGTAACAAATGAGAAAGAAAAATGATCATTTGTGCAACCACCTGTAAGGCCCATATATCACTATGGACTATCAGGTCAAGTGCAACTGATAAGCCATGTGGAATTGTGTAACCTGCATAGAAATGAATAATTACTAGATAAAAAAATGGATAATTTCCATACTTTCAGTCTCTAAGTGCTTTCTATGAAGTCCTATTGACTGACTTAGAGTGATAATAGCTTCATTCCGTATAGGCATAAGTCGATCATTGATGGTATATGATTTAGAAATAGTCCGAACATAATTCGACTATAAAGTCTGTTATCATATCACCTTTTGAAAAAAATTAAATTTCCCTTAAAAAAGTATTGCATTCTTTGGGATTAGGAATTGAAGAGTGACTCACCCCTGTGATGAATAATCAGGAGACTGTAGGACTCAGACAACAAGATGTGACACTGGTATGTGATGTATAATGGTCTGTTATACTCATCTATGTTACATCGTATATATATGGATAATTGTAAAGGTGTTAGTGTTGGGCTTGAGCTGTACTGGGTCGTCAAATAGGCCTTGAAGTAGGATTTCTCTATGATCAATAGTGAACAAAAAAAAACATTTTCACAACTTGAAACAATAACAAATAAAACTCCAGAAAAGTAGACTTGATTTGTAAAGAAAATTAGGGCATATATTATGTAATCAGATTGGACTGAACTCAAAGCCAATATTAGCTGACAATTTTGTGGCAATGATTTGCAACCAACAAATGCACCAAATATGTCACAAAATATGAGACCACATATATATATCAAAAATCTGAGCCAGCACCAAAGTGTACCTAATATATCAGAAATAAGTGACAAATTGCCATTATATATGACAAACTACCCTTATATTTGAAATTGGGGTAATAATAATGTGACACTATTTCTTCAACAAATATCTGGGCTTGAATAACATAGACTTATTGTTTACAAAACATGGTCAAGGATGGGGTAGTCATAATGTATGCAATATTTGATACCATGATATAGAACTTAATTTCTTGTAAATCAGATACAATTTTTGGAACTTTTATCACATATCCATCAAAAGAGCAAAAAGGCTATTTTTTTGATCATTATTTCTTATATATAAATCTTGCTTAGGTGATCATTTTTTGGCTTAAACTCTGGTGTGTGAGGAGCACAAAAAGCTGGAAATAATTATCTATTCTGTTTCCCAAGACTTATTCACTTGTATGATATATACTAGAATGAAATTTTAAACATTTATTCTATTATTGTTTTGTTGCAAGATCTATAAACATAACTTTTGTATTTGTTGGCACAAGCATGTCAAACCTTCTTCATAAATCACAAATGATTTGCTGGAATTCTTCGGTGAGGCTGCGATAATATGTAGATGGTTGGGATGGCTATCAGTTGGAGTGACCCAATGTCTATACTTTTAGAAAGCAGGAATAACATACAAGGGATTGGTCTTATTAAGTTCAATTTCCCTGCCACAGGGCTGGAAAACAGTAAGAAGCATTGACCATCCACACCTGCAAATACTCTCACTAGCACCAGAATTCCAAACTGTAGGTGTATTTGCTTCAAGTTCCTGAGTTCAACGCAGAATCGCTAAACTTAGCAAGAGTGCGGAATGAATACTAGTTAGAATATAGATAAAGGATGTGCACCTTAATATTCAACCTTTTGTCTAACTCAGATGACTGATCAGCAACTAGACATTTTGGCAATAGTAGCACATGCTAATGTTGGGTTTCCGCAGTGGAGTTGTAAAGAAGACATGATTGTCGACAATGAAGGTACCACCTTTGACACCAGTGTTCTTGCTGGAATTTTTGATACTATCCCAGCCACTGCGAAGCTTCTGTGAGTGACTTCGAAATAAGAATGAGTGTTGGATGATGATTTTGGCTGGAGGTGTGGCTGTCAATGTGCTGCGTCCAGGCACCTTCTGCTTGAGAAAGCATTCAGACCTCCAAATGTCAAGGCTTATGGTATTTCGAAAGCAGAGATGATATACAATATGTCTTTGTTAAGTTCAATGTCCTGATCACAGTGCTGGAATAGAGTTCAGTGTTCATGAGATAAGTGACATAGATTTAAGACCTTGACAGCCTGCGGTCCATTAAAGACTCTCACAACTACATCAGGTCTAGTGGAGGTGGGCCAATGGAAGCATGTCCGCTTCCGAACCGTAATCTCTTTCAAAAGTGCAACACATGATTTATCCATTTGCTTGAGAGAGTGTGTGTGAGAGATGAGCGCTAGTAAGTCCATTAAAGCCTGAGGATTACCTCAATGTTGAACTTCTTCTTGTCTACAGCTACAGCAAAACCGCTCAATGCTCAGGCCTCAGCAGCGAGAGGGGGGACGTACCTATCTTGGGCTTACGCAAGGGAATCGTGAAGAAGGTGCGATTATCGACGACGAATGTTCCTCCTGCCACGATGGTGTTCTTGCTCTTCGCAAAAAGGGAGTTCTTGACGGCACCCCAACCGTTGCTAAGCATCCGTCAGACGACGATATGCGCTGGATGGCCATGCTCTTGCATGTAGTCGGTCGTAAAGGAAGAATACATTGCCCTGTACTTTCCGCGGGGGGAGTGGTAGATCAATGGGGGAGGAGGCAAAGAACGCAAGGCTCGCTCGAATCGATGACACTGCCTGAGAGGAGATTAGAAGTATCATCGCACGGGCAACGAGGCACGTCCACAGAGACGAAAAGCTGTTTTGATCGGCATGGCTTTCGAACAGCTGCTGTCGAAGGTGGACACCGTGGACTGTTGTGAGTGCACATCGTACATCAGGTTGACCAGGCTTGAACCGGAACTCAGCTGGTAGTTCTCCGCACAGTTTTCGACCAGCGCTCCACCATTCTAAGCCTGCAGCCGGTCCAAGAGGCTTCTTCGCTGAAGAGTGATCGCCCCACACTTCACTGCTGTACTGCACAGGCCTACCGGTTTGGACGGCCACGCACCGGGCCGCCGCTTGCGCCAGAAACTTGCCAGAAACGCGAGGGAAGATTCGAAAGGATGACGTGGGAATGAAAAAAATCGATCACCACGTGTTTCTTCCATCACCCTCATCCTCCGGTCATCACCGCACCCTCATGCAAAACTCAGCGGCAGGGATAAGCTCGTCCCAGTCGTCTTGTTGGTAGTTGGTGAAGATCCGGATGTACTGCTCAAGCTCCTGGTTAACTTGTTCGGTCTGTCCATCGGTCTGCGGGTGGTAAGCCGTGGATGTGGCAGGCTTGATACCGATTAAGCGCCAGAGTTCGCGCGTGAAGTCAGCGATGAACTGCGAACCGTGATCTGAGATGTACTTCTCGGGGGGTTCCGTGGTGCCTCCAGACATTCCGATAGTACAACCGGGCAGCTCTGACTGCGTCTACTGTCGTATGGCACTCAGTGAAGTGAGCGCATTTGTCAGGGGAACCCCTGCTTCGGCCTCCTTCGGACCGTCCGAGCGCATCCAAGGCACATCCGACCGGCGCCCCCTCGGACGCTCCAACCCACCCCGACCATCATCCACGGCCTCCTTCGCCCGCACAATCACCGATCCGTCAAGACCCTCCCAACGATCACCTTGGGACAGAGCCTGCGACACCGCTCAGGCCTTCTGCGCTCTACGTCGGCAGTTACGGACGACCAGTATATAGTTGGCGCCCTAGCAGGCGGACCCTTAGAGTTTCTTCTCTTTGGATCCTCCCCTGCTAGGTCGGTCCCTCTGTGTATTTCCGTAGCTTTTATTCACACTTTGGATCCTCCTGTCAGCGTCGGGCTTGGGCCGTATCGGGGGCGTCGGGGGGTCCGACTTCGAAGGGGTCTGAGGAGCACGAGAGATGGGTATTCGCCCGGAGAATAGACGATATTAGCCTAGCGACTACATCTTGTAAGTACGACTTTTATACGCTACGGTATTAGGGATGGATCGGATGGGCGCCAGGTCCCAGGGCGGATCGGATGGGCGCTGCGTAGGGCCGCAGGGGTGAACGGAAGGGGTTGGAAGAATGAGGGGGCGTCCAGGAGGACGGCGGTATACGGGCCCGTGCGGCCTTATGGCCCGGACGGCCCGACCCGAACCGTGACATCACCCCCTCCGTTGTGGGCGGCGTCTCGACGCCCTATGGGTCCGCGTCCCCTGGTCTTGCTTTCGGATTTTCCATCGGCCGTTTACGAGTTCTTCGCGGGGCGCGAACGGGTTGAGAGTATAGAAGTCCTCGAGTGCCTCTTCTGCGCCCTCCAGTTTGTCCCGCAATTCCCACGTCCACTCTTCCCGAGGGTAGCCTTTCCACTGAATTAAGTACCTCAGGCGGTGTCGACCTTGCTTGCGTACGAGGGAAATGGCCTCGAATTCGTAGTGAGGCTCGCCGTCCCGCATTTCTGCGGGGGGTGGTGGGGCGGCCCGTTGATGATCGGCTACTGGGGCGTTCCAGGGTCGTAATAGCGCCGTGTGGAATACGGGGCTTACGCGCCAAGTTGGGGGTAGCACCAGTTCGTAGGATGTTTTACCCACTTTGCGCTTGACTTCGAACGGCCCGAACCTCTTGTCGTCCAGTTTTTTTGAGGGTCGATCGCTGGTCAAATTCGTCCCCTGGAGGTAAACTTTGTCCCCTTTGGCGTAATTCGGGTCCGGAGAGTGTTTTCGATCGTAGTATTTCTTCATCGTTTCCTGGGCTTCTTTCATAGCTTCGGCCGCATCGGCCCAGGCTTCCTTCATTCGCTCGGCAAACACTGTAGCGGCCTCGGTCGGGACGTCTTGCGGGGCTTCGGACCCCTTTCTCGGGTGGAATCCCAGCATGAGGAAGAAGGGCGAGAATCCCGTTGAAGAGTTAACCTTGTCATTAAATGCGAATTCCGCTAGGGAAAGCCAGTCGGACCAGTCACTCTGCTGGAAGTTGCAGAATGTTCGAAGGTATTGCTCGACCTCCATATTCGCACGCTCCGTTTGCCCGTCCGTCTGTGGGTGATACGCCGATGAAGATCGGACCTTGATTCCCAGCAATTTGCTCAAGTCGCTCATGAAATGCCCGATGAATTGCTGGCCCCGGTCGCTAGTTACTTCCTCTGGGAATCCGTAATCCTTCCAGACGTGATCACGATATAGCCGAGCGACTCCTTCCCCGGAGATTGTCAGGGGAAACCCTGATGCCGTCACTTGATCCCATCAAGCGCCGCGTCTCCGCTCGCGTCTCCACGTCTCCGCTCGTGTTTCCGTGTCTCCACACCCTGACGCTCTCCCTCCACTGCCCGCACCACATCCCACATCCAGTAATCCCTAGTCTTCGACTTCCCTGGCCACCCCTTTCCGGGAGCCTCTCCGGAGTCACCATCAGGGATCACTAATGCCATCGGAGACCTCTCCGGATGTGGATGCACCACTTCCCTCTAGACCTTGAGCCTATGGCCTGCCAGCCTCTCTGGGCTGTCACTTATCAAGGTCTCCCTACGATCTCTACCTGCTGGACCTCTTAGGTGTCTCCAACCTATGTCAGCGTTCGGGCTTACGTTCGGATGGCTGAGCCTCGCCATGGCTCCGCTTCCCACTCCGCCACCACGGCCCCCGTCATCGGGTCTCCCTTTGGGTGAGGCCTACTGCCGTTAAGGCTCGTGCCTACCGCAGCGCCCCAGGCTGCACGCCCTCACACCCACCCCTCTGGAGACGTCCAGGGACGTCTCCGAGTGACCCTCCTGTCGCTACCCTCCAGTGGTCATGGCTGGCCGCCATTCCCATTGGTCCTCTCCGACACTCCCCGGCCCTTGGGCTAGACCAGACTCCTTCCCTTTCCGCTCCACGCCTTCCCTCTCCGTTTCCGGCCGTCACGTCACGGTCACACACCCGGAGTCGATTCCGATTCCGGTTCCGATTCCGGTTGTCACGGTCACGGTCACAAGCGGAGACGCTCAGAGGCAGCCTGGACCTCCCGAAGCCCTTCTTAGGCCTTCTAAGGATGCCTGGGCTCCTCCCTTGGCATCACGGTCCCAAACCTGCCTCTCCGGAGCTTCGAGGGCTACTCGACACTCACCTAGGGTCCATTAGCGACACCTGACTTCTCCCATGCGTCGTTCGTCGCTATGCAGTCACTCTATCATTACTCCGGTCACTAGTATATAGTAGTGCACCTGAGCAGAGGGCTCCTTGGCTTGTTCTCTAAGGATTCCCCCTCTGCTCAGGTGAGTCTGTAGCGTCCCTTCCTGTTGTAGTAGTTCACTAAGGATTCCCCCTCTGCTCAGGACTCTGATTTCGAGCCTCGCGAGGTTGCCCTTACAGCAGAACAAGCCGCCCAATACGGACCTCACCTCCCAACTCCCTGCCAGGGCCCGCAGTCTCTGACGCCCCCCTGCCGGTAACCTGGAGGTGGCCTCCGGAGGGGCTGCATGCAGGAGGATTCTTGGTGGATTGCGACAGATGGCTCCGTCCCGGCCCCACCCGACCTTGCGCTGCACAGCCCCAGCCCCCCTTCGAACACTTTGGTCCTCGTGAGGCCTCAATACTTCCTCCTGCCCGGCCCTTGGTGTTCTCCTCCGGCCGTGGTTTAGCTTTCCCATGCCCCGCGCCCTATGGCCCCTGGGCTGTCCTGAACCACTTCCGGACCCCCTTCCCCCGATTCCGACCGTGGCCCCGCCTTCCTTCCCTCCACCCATGGCTAATGCTGGCCTCTCCGGCCACCGCTGGTCTGTCCCTAGCCGTTCCTGCTGCCAGCCACCTGTCCGAATGGGCTTCCCCTGCCATGCGGAGCGCCCTGATGGCATCAAAACGACTCCGGATTCCGATTCCGATTCCGATTCCGATTCTGCTTTCCCGCGGTTGTCGCTGCGATGGCCATTACCTCTGCATGCTCCCCACTCTTACTGCCAAAGATGCTGACCATAGTGTCTTTGCTGGTGTGATGACCTTCCCTTCTGCACCTTCTGCCATCACCACACACCTCGCCTCTGTCTCTTGCTCAAACCGCACCCCCCACCACGACATCATGTGACCACCCAGATTTTGGCAGACATGTGACAACTCCACCAGAATTTGGGCGGCACATGATCCCTGGAGCGATTCGCACCTCCGGAGACCTTTCCGCTGATGCTGTCATTGTGGCTTTGACATGAGATCGCTCACACCCCGAGCAAGGCTCGGCTTCCTTGGGAGGCAAGTCTCCCACACTCCATCACCCGTGTTCCCCTACGCACGTGTCTCCGCGGGCTTCACAACCCGGCCCCAATTCTCATCGGACCACCCGGGTGACCTTCCCTACGTGTCCGGCTCGACGCGTCCAGTTCGACTCTGGACCTTGGGATAACCGCGAGATGGCTGATCCCTTTGATCGGCTTGCGACACCTTGGCATGACACCACTCGTTGCCGCCCCACTAGGTTCTGGGCGTGGCCTACTGCCGTATAGGCCCGTGCCAGATGCGAGACGACGAGTCCGCTCGCCTGGGGCCGCCCTACTAGGCCACGAGTGGCAGGTGCTGAGTCGGAGTGCCGACTTTCCCCCTCACTCTCCGGAGACGGACTCCACCCCATAATGTCATTCACATGGCATCGGAGTTCATCTAGCACACCCCCCCGGAGACGTCTCATACATCTCTGGTGTCAACATAGCTGCCCCGGAGGGTAACCTTGCCTTAGAGGATCCACCATGGTGTTACCTAGGCAGTCACTGCAGTTCAGGGCTCTGCAGGTGCCCCTTCCGTTCATGGAACCCTCTCCGCTTTCCGCCCGTCACGTCACGGTCACGCGCTCGGAATCGCGTTTCCGTTTCCGGTAGTCACGTCACGGTCACGTCACAAGCGGAGATGCTCAAAGGGTCCCATTGTACAGCCGGACCCCGAACAATGGAATCGCTTCTGGAATGCCTACGTCAACCCGCCTCTGCCGCACAACTAGGATGGGTCGAGCTGTTGCCACCCAGTCCGCAACACTAGGCTTAGTGCCCCGGCTGACAGCGCACTGTCCGGAGTCACACTGCAATTCCTTTCCCCCCCCAACCTGACATCTGGGTGCAGTAAAAGTGAGCTCGCCACTCGCTATGCTATCACCCCACGGCAAGTCATCTGCTGCCCAACGATCTCCAACAACCCAGTAGAGATGGACGGAATCGCCCCTGTGACGTCACAGGCGTTTCCGGTCACGCTCGGAGACGTTTCCGGTCACAAACGGAGACGTTTCCGGAGGTGTACTTGGTGCTTCTGCTAAGCGCAGACCCCCCCTTTTTTTTTTTTCTCTGTGGTGCGTCGGGGGTGCCGCACTCTTGAAGGGGGGATGGAGAGGGTATAGGAGGGGACTCGCAGAGGACCCTCCTGGAGCAACATGCGACCAGAGCGCAAGCGGGCGCACACCGAAGCTACGCAAAGGTGTAGTTGCACCATCTCTTGGAGAGGCACCGGGACCGCAGGTCTCCGGGGCGTCTCCGAATATGGGCGCGCAACCAGTGGAGAACGCAAGTACTTTATGGGTTGACCTTGGCAACAGCAATCACTGGAGCAACGCCCAGTTACCGTCACACTGGCTCTTGGAGATGGACAGTCTCTGGACATCGACGGAGACAGGAGCTTGGCCACTGGAGGACAAGGGACTCTGGAGGACGAGCTCAGTGACCCCGATTTTTTTTCCTGCATCGGGGCGACGCAGCTTGAAGGGGGGATGATGTCAGGGGAAACCCTGATGCCGTCACTTGATCCCATCAAGCGCCGCGTCTCCGCTCGCGTCTCCACGTCTCCGCTCGTGTTTCCGTGTCTCCACGTCTCCGCTCGTGTTTCCGTGTCTCCACACCCTGACGCTCTCCCTCCACTGCCCGCACCACATCCCACATCCAGTAATCCCTAGTCTTCGACTTCCCTGGCCACCCCTTTCCGGGAGCCTCTCCGGAGTCACCATCAGGGATCACTAATGCCATCGGAGACCTCTCCGGATGTGGATGCACCACTTCCCTCTAGACCTTGAGCCTATGGCCTGCCAGCCTCTCTGGGCTGTCACTTATCAAGGTCTCCCTACGATCTCTACCTGCTGGACCTCTTAGGTGTCTCCAACCTATGTCAGCGTTCGGGCTTACGTTCGGATGGCTGAGCCTCGCCATGGCTCCGCTTCCCACTCCGCCACCACGGCCCCCGTCATCGGGTCTCCCTTTGGGTGAGGCCTACTGCCGTTAAGGCTCGTGCCTACCGCAGCGCCCCAGGCTGCACGCCCTCACACCCACCCCTCTGGAGATGTCCGGGGACGTCTCCGAGTGACCCTCCTGTCGCTACCCTCCAGTGGTCATGGCTGGCCGCCATTCCCATTGGTCCTCTCCGACACTCCCGGCCCTTGGGCTAGACCAGACTCCTTCCCTTTCCGCTCCACGCCTTCCCTCTCCGTTTCCGGCCGTCACGTCACGGTCACACACCCGGAGTCGATTCCGATTCCGGTTCCGATTCCGGTTGTCACGGTCACGGTCACAAGCGGAGACGCTCAGAGGCAGCCTGGACCTCCCGAAGCCCTTCTTAGGCCTTCTAAGGATGCCTGGGCTCCTCCCTTGGCATCACGGTCCCAAACCTGCCTCTCCGGAGCTTCGAGGGCTACTCGACACTCACCTAGGGTCCATTAGCGACACCTGACTTCTCCCATGCGTCGTTCGTCGCTATGCAGTCACTCTATCATTACTCCGGTCACTAGTATATAGTAGTGCACCTGAGCAGAGGGCTCCTTGGCTTGTTCTCTAAGGATTCCCCCTCTGCTCAGGTGAGTCTGTAGCGTCCCTTCCTGTTGTAGTAGTTCACTAAGGATTCCCCCTCTGCTCAGGACTCTGATTTCGAGCCTCGCGAGGTTGCCCTTACAGAGATGTTTCTCGTGCATGGGAGTACGCGTATCCCTTTACCCAGTCGATCGACGATTACGAGAATTGTGTTGTACCCAGAGGATTCGGGTAGTTGAACGATCAGATCGATTGATATGCGCTGCCATACCCGAGTCGGCACGCTATTCGGGACCAAGGTCCCTACGGGGCGTCTCGGGAATATCTTCGTTCGTTGGCACAACGGGCAGGCCCGTACGTATGCCTGGCAATCGGCTTGAATAGACGGCCACCAGTAGTTGCGGGTCGTCAGCTCGAGGGTTCGATGCCACCCCGGGTGTCCCACGATAGGCATGTCATGGTGTTGCCGTAGCACCCGATGCCGTAGTCCCATAGCCGGGGGTACGTATACCAGTCCGTTCCGAGTCTTGAAGCCGTCATGCTGTTCCCAGCCTTCCGGTTCCCCGTCTTCCCAGAGTTTAAGGACCTTTTCCTCAGTGGCCGATTCGGGCCCGCCGGATCGAGTCCATTAGCCCGTCGCCCTCCGTATGCTCCAGTGTCAGCATAACGCGGATCGCGTGTTCCTTGAATAGCCCCGCCGGGAGTAGGACGATGTCGTGGTTATCCTCCTTCCCGTTGTCGTACCCGTTTCGTCGCGATAACGCGTCGGCCCGCCCGTTCGTTTTCCCCGGTTTATGTAACAAGGAGAAGTGATACTCGCTCAGTTCGAGAGACCATCGTGCCTGCCGCCGGTTCAGTTTCTTAGCCGTCATGAAGTACTCCAGATTCTTGTGGTCGGTCCAGATTTCGAACGGCTTATCACCCCCGTTCTGGAGATAATGTCGCCACTCGGTGAGGGCCCGCATGATAGTGAGCATTTCTTTGTCGTGAATGTCGTAGTTGCGCTCGGTGTCGTTCATGGCCCGGGAGAGGAATGCGATCGGCACCCACTTCCCCTCCTGTTCTTGCGAAAGGACGGCCCCGGTGGCGAAATCGGAAGAGTCCGCTTCGACCCGCCATGCCCCGTGATCCATAGGGAAGTGTAGTACGGGTTCATCAGTGACCCGGTCTATCAAGGTCTGAAAGGCCTCCTCTTCTTCTGGTCCCCATTTCCATGGGCTGTCCTTTCGGCAGGATAGGCACTCAGTTTTGCTAGCAAAATCTGGGCTACTGGTGAAGGGTGTTACTAGCAAAACCTGGGGGATGTCATCCCAGCCACAACTGAGTACTGTGACAAGGAATGTGACATTCAATCAATTGTGAATATCTCAATGAGTTTAATAGCTATGACTAAGCTATTACCAGATATGGAAAGGCAAATCACTATTTTTTCAGGCCGAAGACCCGTATAAACATCTGGGTGGCTTTGTAAGCCAGGGCAGAGGTATACATCCTAATTGAGCCAAAATTGATGTATCTTGACCCAGTCATCAAAAGTACTGATGCCAATCAAAAATCGTTCCACACTGATCACTTTATCTTGATGGTATCAATTCCACCATCACTACCAATCTAACACCCAAAAATGAACAAAATGAATTTTTAAAAAGTGTGACATTTGTGACCCTTGGGCAGTTGCCCAGGTTTTGTGAGTAACACCCTTCACCAGTAGCCAAGATTTTGCTAGCAAATCTGAGTGAATGAGCTGCTTTCGGGTCAGCCGGGTCAGTGGCTTGGCGTACGCGCCGGAAGTCTTTGATGAATCGTCGGTAGAAGTTGAGGAACCCCAGGAAGCTTTGAACCTCTCGCAGGTTACGAGGTCGGGGCCATTCGCGCACGCCAGCGACCTTGATCGGGTCCATGCGAAGTTGCCCATTCCCGACGATCACACCGAGGTATTCAACTTCGTTCCGCTCGAAGTCGCACTTGTCCGGTTTCAGGTACAGTTGGTTATCCTTCAGAATCTGTAGGACCTCTTTCACCGTTGCGCGATGTTCGGAGAGGTCGCTAGAGTATATGAGGATGTCGTCCAGGTACACGATCACGCGACCCTGGGAGATCAGGTTGGAAAACAATTCGTTCATCATGGATTGGAACGTGGCCGGGGAGTTGGTGAGGCCAAAAAACATCACGAGTGGTTCGAATAGGCCCCGATTGGTAACGAACGCGGCCTTCTCTTCGTCGCCTTCTTTTATGCGGATGTTGTTGTATCCCCAACGTACGTCGAGCTTGGTGAACCACCGGGCGTTACGTAACTTATGCATGATGTCCGATATGAGTGGTATCGGGTATCGGTTTTTGATAGTGATCTCGTTTAGCTTCCGGTAGTCCTGTACAGGCCGTAATTTCCCGTCCTTCTTCTTGACGAAGAAGAACGGGGATGCATATGGGGATTTCGAGGGCCGAATCCGCCCGGTTGCCAAGTGTTCCTTGATGAATGCGTCAAGCTCTTTCTGTTCCTCTCCTGATAGGGGAATGCAGCGCCCTTTGACGGGTTCGGCGTCTGGGTGTAGTTCAATGCCATAGTCCCACTTCCTCCGTTCCGGGAGTTTGTCGAAGTCCTGTTTTTCGAAAACCTCTTTGAATTCCTCAAGATAGTGCGCGGGTACGCTCTCCTCGGTGGTTCGGGGCTTCTCGGCAGCGTAGGCGGCGGCGGCCAGTTTGGTGGCCACGCTCTGCATGGCCCGGATGTGGGCGGGCGCGTTCGAACCTTCGTCGTAGATCCGCGTGACGAAGAGGCGATCCCCTTTGCCCAGGGGTTCGTTGTCCTCTTCGTCCCATTGTTCCAGCAATCGGGCCCGCTTGCACTCGGGCGGGCATCGGGTGAAGGCGATCGCCCCTTCACGCCAGTCGATCACGGGATTGTGCTTCTTGAGCCAGTGGTGCCCGATGATCACGTCGCTATTCCCGGTGTCCGTGATGGCGAATGTCAGAAGTTCGGAGTGATCCTGAATGGTGACTCGTAAGCGGGTAACGTGGGTGATCGCCCCCGTCGGCGTTGATCGTCCCGTCAGCGTTGTACACTGGGACTGGGTGCGGTAGGGCTTCGAGTTCCAGTTGCGAGTCCTCCGCGAACCGTTTGTGCATGAACTCGGAGGTGGCGCCACTGTCGAGGAGGGCGTCAACCGAGTACCCGCGGAGGTCGTTGACCCCTTGAAGGGTGACGGCTACCCGCGTAGCCGTGGTGCCCTCACTTTTCCGAAAGGGGGGAGTATTTTGCAGTTGTCGCAAAGCTTCAGCTACGTCGGGGGCGTACCCCGTTCGTATGAACTCTTCTAGTTCGGGCCCGTTCTCGGCTCGTTGGGCCGGATGTATCCACTGTTGTAGTTTCGCACGAGCCTTCTCGGGCTGGTCTCGAATTTGCGCGACAAGCCTCTCGGCGCTGGCCGCGGGCCAACTTTTCCAGGCGGGCCTTGGAGTGTCTCGTATGGTTTTATGCGGGTTTTTTCTGCGGGCGGAAACGGTGGGTTGCGGGGTTCGTTGTTCGGGGTTGGTTTCTACGTCTGGTCCCACGTATCTCTGGATTGGCAACACGGAATATCGATTATGCGGGTTGTAACTAGAGACACTTGTGGTATACGTCGGCGAGGGCGTAGGCTTCACTCGCGACGATCGCCAAAATCTGCTTTATCCGCGTTATCTTTGACAAACTCGGAGAAGATAGCCCGGATCTGGTTTGCCGATGCGGCCCGGTTCGGGCACATCCGACTGATGTGTCCTTCCTGGCCGCAGTTGTAGCAGCGAGTGCTGCGGGCCGTAGCGGGGGCCTGGGCCCGGTCGATCTCCATAGGCGCGGGCCCCGTCGAGGGTCCGGCGACCGTGGTTGCCCCGTTTCCTCGGGGTGCGGCCACGGTCGGTCCGGTGGCGCTGATCGCTGCGTTTCGGGCCCACCCGTTGAACGGGTTGCGGTTGCTGAGCCCGCTCTTGGCGGGGGCGGGCGCCGTCGGGGGCGTTTTGGCCCGAGGGTGGTTAACCTTGTGGCTTTCATCGAAAATGCGGTAGCGGCGGAGTGCGCCGTCTTGCTTGATGGCCTCTGCCTTCCAGGCCTCGTAGGTGTCGGGGAGCGTGTCCTTTCGGTAGACCGCGTTCGTAACGCCCCGGAGCATACAGTTCTTGGCGACGCGAATAAGGTCAACGTCGTCGTAGTGCGCAACTTTGTTGAGAGAGTCGAGGACCGTGAAATAACTAGTCGCGTCCATGTCTTTGGTCTGGACGAAGGTTTCCATCTTCTGCTGCGCGATTTCGGCGTGAGCTTCCCCGCGGAAGGCCGCGATGAAGGCTTTCTCGAAGCCTTCGTACGTAGTATAGGCTGCGGCGGTACGGAGCTTCATGGCTTGGGAGACGTTTTCCTTCCACGTGACCGCGTTCCCGCCTTTGATATAGGAGAGTGCGTACGAAATCTTTCGCACCTCGTCGTTGTAAACATTCGGGTTGGCTTCGAAGGCCAACCAACAATCGGCCAGGAAGGCGTCTACTTCGCTGGCGTCGCCCGTGAACTCCTTAGGGGGAGAGACGGTTACTCGTGTATTTCCCCCGTGGGGCCGATGAGCCAAGTCCTCTCTGGCTTGGCGGAGCAGATCGTAGCTCTGCATGACTCCCTGCTGTACAGCTCGGCCTCGAGGACCACTTGTCGATTCGTCAGGGCGGTGTTTTCCGCCTTGAGTTGCTCCATCTCCTGACTCGTTCGGAACAGATGGGCAAACAGGAACTCCTGTTGTTCGTTATGGCCCAGGGCCATGAATCGGGCACGTTCGTCCCCCTGGCTTGCGGGGGTGACCATCGTACTGTCGTGCTCGGTAGACATTTGTCGCGTTTCTTGCGTTCGTGGGGGAGGCTAATATTCTTTCAGCGTCGGGCTCGGGCCGTATCGGGGCGTCGGGGGGTCCGACTTCGAAGGGGTCTGAGGAGCACGAGAGATGGGTATTCGCCCGGAGAATAGACGATATTAGCCTAGCGACTACATCTTGTAAGTATGACTTTTATACGCTACGGTATTAGGGATGGATCGGATGGGCGCCAGGTCCCAGGGCGGATCGGATGGGCGCTGCGTAGGGCCGTAGGGGTGAACGGAAGGGGTTGGAAGAATGAGGGGGCGTCCAGGAGGACGGCGGTATACGGGCCCGTGCGGCCTTATGGCCCGGACGGCCCGACCCGAACCGTGACACCTCCCCTGCCAGGCTTTCGTCGGAGTCTCCAGGGTTGCCTTACAGTCCCCAGCCTACTCCCCCGTTCTGTTCACTGACACGGCACCAGTCGGGCGACTCCGCTGGCCCGCTCGGGCCCCTCGTGTTGTTCTACTCCAAGCTCCCGCAGGGCCGCGGGCCGGTGCCTGTGGTGGCGGGAGTCAAGGGGCGCCAGTTATAGGAAGAATGCCCGCGCGGTCTCCCCTGCACCCTGTCGTTGAAGCTGCCAGTGGGCAGTGGGCACAGACAGATACCTTCGCCTTCGCGCACACAAACAACGCTCTACATTAGAATGTCCTCTATTCAGTCGATGTCCAGTCCCATCCACTCCTCTCGCCCACCCTCCACCCTCC
Source organism: Mycena indigotica (assembly GCF_014461135.1). Lineage (NCBI taxonomy): Eukaryota > Fungi > Basidiomycota > Agaricomycetes > Agaricales > Mycenaceae > Mycena > Mycena indigotica. The sequence continues at coordinate 2,613,757 of NW_023503011.1, read as the reverse complement.
TTCTACGCAGAAGCGTGGCGGTGAACTTATCCCTCAAGCGATACTGTCTGCGGTCAGCAACACTGTATAGTGCTGGCCAGAATTATATTATGCTTGATTAAATATTGAATATATTCAGAATATTATGAAGATATTATGCACTTCGTGGATCACTTGAATATGATTATGTTTGAATATATAATATTATATTATGACTATAGTATATTATAGTCACAGAATATTCAACTATAGTGGATGATCACAGCTATTTTCTCAGTCTATATACTCAGTCATAGTCCTAATCTTAGTGCAAGTTACCCCTACTTCTGATAATTATCACATATTATCTATTCTATATGGTGATTCATACATTACTCCTAGTAGGAACAAGTGTCAGGAGTAATCACTTTGGGTTGACCCTATTCAACATAGGGTAGAACCCCTGATCAAGTGTCTACTGGCCAACCTGATACTAGTGGCAATGCCCTTGATTGAAATTTTAAGAGTCCTATGTATCCAAGGCTGGGATTAGAGAGGCCCAAAAGGAAGTTGCCCTGACAATCCAGCATGTATCTTATGTATTAATTTTTTTTTCTAGCAGTATATATGCATACTAGATTATAGTTGAATACATTCATAACATATTCATATTTTGCAGCTGAATATGATTATACTATACTACAAATATATTATTGTGTTGGAGCTCTGAATATGATATGATTATAATATATTATGCCCATAAAATAATATAATCATATTTGGCCAGCACTAGCAACACATGTGCGAACGGACATCGAGTCGCGACGTACTCCTGGGCCTCTGCCGCCGTCACCAGCCTGACGGGCAGTGTGCTCGACGGCGAAAGGAAGGGCGCCGCATGGTTGAGAGGAGGAACTTGCAGAGCGATGAGGAGTAGGGAGCAGCTGGAAGTTCGGAACCGGGCAGCTGCCACTGTTCTTCGAACTGCATCTCCTGTCGTGGTCCGATCGACCCAGACGCTGTATTACCAAAGATTGTCGGGGACTCAATTTTTTTGTGCCCTCCGCGAATTCAAAGGGATTGACCGTGTTTCTCCTCAGACCGGTCCCCTCACTGGATATTAATTCATTACTATGGTATCATGTCCACGGTGTGCTTGAACTAAGCGGCATCCCGTCGTTCTGCTGCTTTCCTCTTCTTGCGCAGCAGCGCCGTGAAGTTGCTCTCTGATTTGTACCTCCGGCGGTTGACAGCACACGCCCCGCGGGGCACCGCCGTCGTCGGGCAGTTCGCGACGTACACCGCCGGGTCCGCGCTCGTCACCATGCCCGTCGTCGTCTAGCGCAAAATTCATCAGCCACGGTAAAAGAGCGAAACGGCGAGGTACACGGTAGATGCACGACCCGCCGCTCGGTGTGTTCGGCGTCCCGTAGGCACACGTGAGCAGCCCGCCGCGGAGGAGCGTGACCTCGCGCAGCGGCGCGCCGCCCTCGCTCTTCGGCCGACAGAGGTAGTTGCACGCCGCGGGCCCCGGGCCGAGCGCCGCCGTCGTCCCGGCGCACAGGGCCTGCCCGATGCTGATCGCGCTTTGCGGCGTCGTGCGCGCGCCGTCGCTCTGCGGCGGATCAGCTCCGAGTACGTACATGCTCCGACGGGGAGACGCACCAGGCGGTACTCGCAGAAGAGCGGGTTCCCCCTCGGGCTGGGGCTCACGCACCACAGGCGGCCCGTCGCCGGGTTTGCGGGGTCGATCGCGAGCCACTGGTCCTCCGTGACGGAAACGGTGGGCGACGTCGGGCAGTGGTAGTTCGGGGCGTAGACGGGCACGGGGATCGGCACCGGCGGGGAGGGCACCGGTGCGGGGACGTCGGCGAGGGCGACGCTGATGAGAGGGAGGACCAGGAGCAAGGGGTACATAGCCCGCGTACGGCGGTGGTGGCCAGGTACTTATGTCGTTTGCGCGGGCTCCTGAGCGTCGCTTGTCGTCCCTATCCGCCAGTTGTTCCGGCATGATGGCATTAAGGCTACTAGTACGGAAGTCACAATTCAGGGTCCGGCTGATCGGAAACACTTCGGATGGCGCAGAGTCGTTCATTCATCTAACTTGTTCAGTTACGTTTCATCTGATGTTCAATTAAGCATTTATCAGCCTTTGCTTTCCCTTGGGCAACCATATAACACCAAGAATGACTGTCCAATCAGAAATCATCATAACAGAACTGACCTTTTATGTCACTCTGTGGATATAGATCTAGGAGTGCTGGGATACATGCAAATATACTACTTGTATTTCAGCTGGGATGACCACCTGTGTAACTTAGTGCTGGCCAAATACAATTGTTACTCTTATATTAAGCAGATGTCGTGTGAATGTATGCACATGTTTGGCATCAGCTTTGGCAATTTATTTACTCCACATTTCCACTTTTGGGACCACTGCTGTTGAAACCTTAATTTGGTAAGAAAAGCTGTAAAGTCTAATTGGGACACAAAGCTGTAAAATCAAGATTTTACATCAAGTACCATAAACAAGTCCAATCTAAGGCTATTTGTGATGTTGTTCTTGGCTGTAATATCAGTATAGAGGGCATGCAGATCTTGATATTTCATAAGCTCATGAATAAAATTGGCACATGCAGTCTGCAAAAAATTGTGAAACAACATTTGAAGCTGGGGCGTAGCCCCAGCCTGTCTAGTTTATTATAAGGGTATCATATTGATTAAATATATTTGTAGTATAGTATACTCATATTCAGATACAAAATAGGAATATATTCAACTATAATCTTATCTGCTTATCTTTGCATAAAATTGATATATTTAGTTGTTCTAGGAAAATTTTCTAGACTGTGAGAATAACTTGCTTTCAAGCCTCTTTAATTCCCTGGGACCTATATGGACCTCTAACCCTCAAAGTGCAATCAGGGGCATTGCTCTAAGGAGAAGTTGGCTAGCATCCCAGTGTATAAAAGTCGTACCTACAAGCTGTAGTCGTTAGGTCAATATCGTCAAAGTCCGACAACCAGACAACCCGATACGGCCCAAGCGCTATGCCGACAACGTAACTCCGCAATGACCCAGTTAAAGTCCCAACTATCGGTTCAAGATTCTTATTAGGCATATGGGGTAGAAGACCCCAAGGGATAGAAAAAACTTTTTGTATATGAAAGATTTGAGTGTATATGAAAGATTTGAGCCTTATATGGGTGTAAAAATACTGAAAATATAGTGTATACACTCTAATTTCTATTGTTTACAACCCCCATACTTATATCTATATATATTGTGGCCTATAAGCTTGGATAGCTCACCCTGTCACAGGCTCATGATCATGTAATTGATAGGAGGTGGACGTATTGAAGAGTTGATCAATGCGGGAGTTCCATTTCGATCGATTATATGCCATGTACCAAAATATAATATATATATATATATATACCTCTATTTGCACCAAAAAAGTTTACTTATATGACAAAAATCACTTATATGATATATGTCACAGTAGTCACATGATGCTGATTGTGGTAACATATTACACTGTATGACAGGAGGGGGAGGGGGGACCCCGGAGGGTCAGAAAACAACTTTTTGACCCTATATCCATGATTCAAAAGTTGAACCCCCCTTGCCCACTAGGACCAAGCTCAAGTGGTCACAGGAGGCAAGGAACACGTCACAATAGGATCAACCCCTGTCAGCACAGGAAGCCCCACAAGAGGACAGGCCAGGTGTTATTCATGACATTAACCCCAGCCTTGGGGTATGGGACCCTTAAAACACAATTAGGTGGCATCACTGCTAGCATTGGTAGGTCAGCTAGGACACTTGATCAGAGGTTCTGCAGTATGTTCAGTAAAGTAATCCTAAGTGATGACTGGTATTGAACTTCCAGGAGTCATGTATTGTTTGATGGAGTTGCTTGGGAGTTACTGTATATAATAATATATGATATTAGAGATGTTGCACCACGACCATTGAATAGCTCCAATGGCTGCATTTTGTGGCCTGTTTGGGACCAAATTTTGAGGGTAGAACAGATTACCTTATTATATAATGCCCGACTGGTCGCCAGGGTGGATGATGGGCAGTAACGGGTAACAAGTCCTTACGGTTTGCCTGTCAGGGGAACCCCTGCGTTGGCCTCCTTCGGACCGTCCAAGCGCATCCAAGGCGCATCCGACCGGCGCCCCCTCCGACACTCCAACCTACCCTGACCCTCAGCCTCAGCCTCCTTCGCCTGCACAATCACCGATCCGTCAAGACTCTCCCAACAATCACCATGTTCTAGGTTACAACCTAAGTTGGCTAAAAAAGCTGTATAACATGATCACACCTAATTGGGCTACAAAGCTGCAAATGATATCTTGCACCCAGAAGCATGAAAGGTCATATATAAGGTCATTGAAGTGTGTAATTACCATATAGAAAATATAATGTAGACCAGAGGTTTCAAAAGGTCATCACGCACTGTGTGCCTAAGAAATCTGAACCCCCCCCCCCCATTGAGCAAAACCGTGTGACATGCGAAGGTTTTGAATTTTATAGCCGGTGTGAGTACAAACTGGGAAGAATACTACTATAGTACTAGAAAGAAATTAGAGACAACGCAAAATTTAACTAACAGCTTTGCTTCAACTATATGTTTCAACTTCATATAGACTTAGGACTCCAATCATTTAGTTTTCATTTGTCATAATCCTAAATCAAATTAAAACTATTATAAAACACTTTTTTTTATTTTTGGAAGGATAATTCTCTAAGAAGATATGAAGGACAAATAAATTTGAGTAATTCCTCCAAGGCCACACCACATTGCCAAACAATATTAATTCTCCATATGATATCCTCTAAAATAGCTACATTACTAACATTAGGCAATAATATTATTGAGAAATTCAAAAATATCCTGATAGTGAGTTTTCTATCTATATAAAACTGTGATATATATGTTGTTGAAACAACAACTCAGGTCTCATACTAACTATAATGAGATATTGACCACTTTGATTCACAACGGCGTTATATCAGTAATGACTGATGTCCACCCGCTAGAGTCTTCTTAGTGGATACAGGCATTGTACAGGGTTTAATGAGCAAGAATCCTGCAAGATACTGTGGAGAGTTACTATAAGTCTCAGAGTTTTATACCGTTATGAATCCCCAACCCTAGCAAAGACACTCAAAGTGAGTACCTCACACTGGCTCACAGAGTTAATGTTTGAATCGTTTATCTTCATTTGTTTATTGTTTGCTAGTCAGCCAGACAAAATGAATATTTAAACATCATCGCTTACAAATGATTTCAAACTAAAATGATTGAAGACCTATATAGACTTCAACTACATGTTTATCAAACACAACTAAGGTCCAAGACAACATTTCATCTGCAAGTGAAGGCAATTTTATCATTGTCAAATTGTAAAAAGACACAAATGAGCTTTTAGATTAAAACTTCTCACTGTCTTCATCATAGAATACGGTGACATGTGCTGGCTTGAGTTTCTTTTTCCCGGCATGAACTTGAAGGAATAAATTAAAAAAGAAGCTGTTATCAGCTTGCAAATAGTACAGTCTTCCCCATTGGATTGACGCGCAAAGTAAGATTGGAGTCATCTATGGGCACGATCTCAGCCGCGACCTACATCAGCGCCCCTGATCTTGAGTAGGAAACAGAACCATGCAGCACTTGATACATGTTGATGTCGATGTTCGAGCTCGACACAGGCAGGTTCTACCGTCATTCCCGCGTCAGACAGTGCAGTGGACACAGCCCTGTTCATCTCTGCCAGTGGATCTGGGGCCTGGCCAGTGGCGTCCGCCGCCAAACACGACGAGATGATAAGTAAAGCGAGTGGTAGCATCCTGTAGCTCGCAGCGCTGTGTCTACGCTGCATGAGTAAGTTGTAAGCGGTCGTTGCGCCGGGAAAATGCTCACCGGCCAGACAGATTTCTGCCCCCTCCCAATCCCCACCAGCCACCCGCGTATCCCGCGAGAAAGCCCCAGCGTCGCATGGCGTGCGATCCCCCGCCCGACTCCAACGCACCCGGAGGCTGCCAGCACTGAGCAGCCGCGCGCAAAATAGGCCCCCCTCGGAGGCTGAGCAAGCCACAGTGACGCCGGCCGCGGCATGCGCTCACCGGTGACGCAGCGCTTCGCGGGCTAAAATGGCGCCCCTCGCAAACCTCGATTCTGAATCGCGATGCCCCCGCGTCGCTGAGGCCGACCCCAACGAGGATCGATCGCCCGGCGTCCGACGGGAGGCGTTTCCTCGGAATAACTGCGCTCCTGGCATAATGGAGTGCACACTGATGAACGATGCCTGCCGGGGCGTGCATGCAGGGGCGTTGCTTCACCCCCCAACGGGTATGTTACACGCGGGGAGGCAAGGACTGCATGCCAGTGGTGATCGCTGCCAGTCGCCAGATCTTGATCTCCGGGCTTGCTTTGTACCAGAATAGCGCTGATGCTCCCGACGGGCGTGAGACGGCCCAGGAAGGATTTGACTCTGTGGTGGAGGCCTGGCTCGGCGGTCGCCGCGCACAGAGACCAGGAATAGCATGATATCGAGGAGGACGCACGAAGCCCACGCTTAAACTCCGTCACACGCGTACAGCGCGCTTCTTTGGGTCCCATTAGCAGGGGTGCTAGCGGGCAGGAGGGAAGGGAGAAAATCTTCCCGGTGCTGCCATAGCGCATTAAATGGAGGACGCCAGCGCGGCCGCTGCGGGAATTCCGAGGCAGGGTGCCATAAGCCGTGTGCAGTGGTTGGCCCAGCGGGCAGGCCAAGCCAACTTGAAGATGTCGGAAGAACCAGGGCACGACAGCGGTCCCAGGCGTGCGCTTCCCTGCGCGCTTCCATCAGTTGCAGACCAAACGCCCTGTCACCGCGAGATGGGGTACAGCTGCCACTGGCAGCGATCCACAGCGTTGGTGTGGGTGGGCATCGCCCGTCATGGCTCTGGTCTTCAGCTTCGTCCGATGGTCGGGCTCGAGGGCTTCGCGAGTCCTCTCGGCGTGCGTATTGCGCCTTCGCGTGCTTCTCTTCCTGTCTCTTCCACTATGATTGGCAGGATGGGCGATGGCGAGAGGATTAGTCGCGAGCGTGAGCGAAGTGGAGTCAATGCGCATGCAACGCTGCCCGGCCGTGAGAAGGGTGAATAAGAGGGATTGCGCAAGACTGCGGCACGACTGTCAGCGGTGAACGAGACGGACCAAGGTTGGTCGGCGCCATGCAGGCCGCTTATAGCAACCCAATGACAGGGTGGTCTCCGCTCGCCGATCTGCGCATCCGGCAGGGATCAGAGCGTATCACGCAGATGGGCCACGCGACGTCGAGGGCAACTGATTGCCTTGGCTGTCAACTCCACGGAAGCCGTTTTTCTTTCACGTCGGCGTTGCCCGTCGGAGAGACGGTGCGTGGGCTCGTCTTGTCCGGCGGGAGAGCGGGGCCCGTCAACTCGGTGTCGCTCCGGACCCCGGCGATGAACAAAGGCGGTCGGCGCGAAAGTTGAAGGGCTTCTGATTGTCGCCAGGGATGTCCTACTCGGAGACGTCACCGAGGAACGTTGGCAGGGCCTAGATAGCGAGAGAAAGCAAGCGCAAGGGGTGCCTTATCGATACTATCTTCGCAGTCGTCATACCTGCGCTATGGGCGGCCGGGCCCTGACGCTCGTATTGATTGCAGCGATAAGCCTGTCCGTTTTGCCGCATGAAGACGCGGAGGGTCCGTCCCGAGAGCCGATCAGGATGCGCGAAGAGAAAAACTGCGCAGAGGGGCGGAGGTGCCAGCGTGGCAGCGCGACACGGGCTTTGCGGCGTCCGTTGACGGGCGGAACGGCATGGCGAGGACGACGAGATGACTGGGTGGCCCTAGCAACGGGCTGCGAGCGCTAGGTGAGTTGTCGGAACAACCAGCGAGCCCACAGGAGAGGTGCACCCTCGAGCCATATCTGCCCCACGAATCTTCGACGCAGAATGCACCCCCGTTGGTGCGGGTGAGCCTAGACCGGAGTGTGGGTGCCACTCACAGGGCAAACAGCCTTCGATGGAGCGACCCCGTCTAAAGGGAGATGAGCGGGAGGTGAAAGCTCGGCAAAATGCATCGCATCACCATGGGGGAATGATGGCGTGACGCGTGACGCTTCCCACGCGCGAGCCTGAAAAGCTACTTCGATGTCACTGGCGCAGACTCCCTCCCTACCCACCCCGTTGACCCACCCACCCCCAACCTATGGCCGCGTACTTCCAGGCACCCACTGCTTACTCGCGCACCGCTCTGCCGCCGCTCGCCGCTGTTTCCGCCCCGCAGCACCTCGTTCCACCGAGCGACACCAGCGGCACGATCATGGCCATTACTGGGGTGGGCTTCACTGTCATCGCGGGCGACGCACGCAGGGGTGACGCGTTCGGGGCCTATCCCCAGGTCAGATTCGTGCCTACGGTCTTCCGTCTGTGCGTTTCCCCTATCGCAACCGCGTCATTGGCTATTCGCGACTGACGGACGTTGTAGGACAGATAAGGCGGTGCTAGCGACCAATGGGTTTGCGTCTGATGGCAACATCTTCATTAAGAAGGTCCGCCAGCGCCTAGATGTGAGTTTTCCTTCTCGTTTTCGAAAACCTTAATCCCTGCGACCGGGGCCTATTCGCACTTGCGCTAATCTGCAATCATATCGCCCAGTGGTATCGCCATGCACACGCCAAAGACATGTCGCTGCACGCGATCGCCCTGCTGATCCAGTCAATGCTCTATCAACGGCGCTTCTGCCCTTTCTACGTCCACAATATCCTCGGCGGTATCGAAGACGACGGTAAGCAACTTAATACGCAATTCAATACGACGCACCAAGCTAATCACGCGACCCTCTAGGCTCGGGGGCGGTATACTCCTTCGACGAGGTCGGATCTTACGTGCGCGAAACATGTCGCGCCGCCGGGTCGGCATCGACGATGCTGCAGCCCTTCTTGGACAGCCAGGTCAGTCTGAAACGCCCCCACTCCGCATCGCGTGCCCTGCGATATTCCCATTGCCCCGCGCCGTGTGACGGCTGACGTCGAACACGATGCGTCCACAACCGACCCTTCACCGGGGTTCTTCCCCGATGCTTCTCGCATTCAAACCCGCTGACCGTCCGTTGCAGATATACCCCAAATCCAGCCAGCCACCTACGCCAGGCAGCGCAACGCATCTCTCCCTCGCGCGCGTGCTCGCGCTCGTGATGGACTCCTACAAACACGCCGCAGACCGCCTAAGCCACGATCAGGTGAGCAGTTGATAGCCCTCCCCCCTTGGTTTCTCTTTATCGTATTATTCCGCTTGCGAGCGTCATCTGACAGTGCTCACCCGTCCTTAGATCGGCGACGGGCTCGAAGTCTACATCGTGCTCTCCAAGGGCACTTCCACGCAGGGCCTCAACATCGAGGGTGTGTCCGAGGTGACCAGCATCCCGGGCGGCGAGCGCATATTCCTCCTCCGCAGATCCCTGGCTTGAGGGACATCAGCTTTTTTGTTATTATATATTACCCTAGACTCCGCTTCGTTCTTGATACTGATATGGCGTTCATCGGCGCGCCGGCTTGGGACTTTGTACTTGTGTGGCTGCTGCGGTCGTGTCTTGTAATATGTATGTACTTGCGGTCGGATATTTGCAACTTAGACGGTTGGCTCTATTGAAAACCTATCAGTAACGAATTTCTCTTCCATCATTACACTCACGTCCACCACGGCGGCCTATCCACCGAGTCCCTTTCCATCGCTATCTCCTGGCGCCGAATATAGCCTCCTTCCTCTTCCAACCATTCAGTCTATTTCGAGGACAAAGATCGCCTCCACGCACCGGAGTGCCTTCGTCCCCGGTCCCGAGCAACGCCACGTCCCCACGCGGGTGGGTCTGCTGAGCAGCGTTCTCTCCCCGGAGTTGGCCATTGGCAGGCATGACTGACAGCGAGCTGTCTAGTGCTGTGCGACCGGTGCCGAGCCGAGGTAGGTCCACGGTGTCACAAGACACAGCACGCTGCCGCATCGGCGGAAAGATACATCGGATGCTCGTCAGTTCGTACCATAGGCCAACGTCAATGATTCCTACTGAATTTCTCATTGGTCCCGCAACGACGATGTGCCCTGCCTGGAGCCTGCACAGTTTCCTTCGGAGACCATATCAGTTGCCAAATCTTGCAAGACATGAAGAGCGACCTTGAATGTGAAATACGACATAACAGACACAAATGTCGACGGATGCATGTGGTTCAGGCCTCTTTCCTGTCAGTCTGGAAGTAATGGATGAGTTGTGGAGAGTTGTTGGACTTACCACGGATTGCTTTCATGATTTTCGCGACCTGTCGCTACTTAGATCGACATTGTAAGAGTGCAAAATCGCGTTATGGATATGGTGTACGCAATCCGAGAGATTGAGTCTGCGTTCTTGAACAGGTAGCGAGCTGCGTTTTTCGTTCACCAACTACAATGTCGGAAAACAAAATAGCACAAGCAAACGAGAGAGAACACATACGGGGAAAATAGATTCAGAAACCCACTGTCGAAGGAGTACGGGATCCACGACGCCGTTTTGAGCGTCGCAATTTGATTTTCACGGAGTTGCGCAGCTCAGCGGGAGTCAGCAGATTAACAAACCCAGTCCGATGGAATCTGGTACTGGGAGTTGAGGGTTTGAAAGATCCGATCCCATGTGGGTTGACGAAGCAAATTCCACCAGTGCTCATGTCCGCAGGATCCCATGCGCTCCATCGCTATGCTGTCTGGGAGAATCACGCCCGGTTAAGCCGAGTGGGGAATGGCATGGGAGAACGAATGGTGGATTTATTTTCTACGATGACAGGGCTCCAAACGCCATATGGAACGTCTAATGCGCGTTGTTCTTGTGGTGCTCTAGCGAGAATAAGCGGGGGAAGCAGGAAAGGGCAGCACACGCACTGAGATGAACTGGGGAGAGAGAGAAGAGTGGTTGAAAAGAGGGTGGAGGAAGGAGAGAGTATGTCAGCGTCGTCGTCGTTGAGGAGGGAATATAGCACGCACGTTGGTAGTCCAGCGTATACCCCATCAGCCACAGCCCGCCAATCAGCGCCAGTACCGGCTTCGCGCTGGCGTTCTTCCCACTGAACCAGCGCCCCTTGACTCCCGCCACCGCAGGCGCCGGCGCGCGGCCCTTCGGGAGCTTGGAGTAGAATGACACGAGGGGCCCGAGCGGGCCAGCGGAGTCGCCCGACTGGTGACGTGTCAGTTAACACAGCGGATGGGGTGTGTAGGGGACGCACAACGAGCCTGGGGGTGGCAATTTTGGGCGGGACGAGCCCGCCGAGGGAGCGACGGATGAGGGAGGCGTGCATGGGGCTGCGGTGATGACCGGAGGAGGAAAGTGATGGAAGAAACACGTGGTGATCGATTTTTTCTTCTTCACACGTCATCCTTCCTTTCGATTCTTCCTTAGATTCTTCCTCAACCTGGCGCAAGCGGTGGCCAGGTCCGCGGTCGTTCAGACGGGTAAGCCCGTGCGGTACTGTCGAGCGAGCCCTCTCCAGCGAAGAAGCCTCATTGAACCCCGGGCTGCAGACATCGAATGGTGGACTGCTGGTCGAAAACTGTTCTTCTTGGCGCAGGCGGTGGCCCACCTTCGACAGCAGATATTCAAAGACATGCCGATTGATACAGCTTTCCATCTCTGTGGACGCGCCTCGTTGCGCGTGCGATGATTCCCCTCATTTCTTCTCACTCATCGATCCGACCGGGTCTCCGTGCCGACACAGCCTTGCGCTCTTTGCCTCTCCATCCCATCGATCGACCACTCTCCTGCGCACTGGCAATGTCTTCTAACCCCAGCGACCTCAAGACAGAGAAAGGGCACGGCCAGCCAGCGCCAGCGGAGGTCGTCGTCCGGCGCTCGTTCTTGTACGTCGATAGCACAGATGTGGGCTGATTTCGCTGACCCACGCCCAGCGGCCTCAAGAGTTCCTTCTTCGCGAAAAGCAAGAACAGCGTCGTCCAGGGCGGGACGTTCATCGTCGACAATCGCACCTTTTTCACGATGCCGCTGCGCAAGCCCAAGATCGGTGCGTGCTGCATTGGCCGACATTGTCTAGTTGCTGATCTATGTTAATGCAGATAAGAAGTTCAATATCGAGGTACGCCGCTCCTCTGTGTCGCCTCTGAACTCATCACCTATTACCGTCTAGCAAGTCGAACAATCCCGCGTCGAGCTGTTGAGGGAGATCATCGTTCGAAAGCGGACGCGCTTGCATTGGGCTAATTTCGATGGCCGTGCCGTGGTGGTACGGGTATTTGAAGGGCCGCGTGCAGTCAAGGTCTCTTTGATCTATTACTCTTGTTTTATGGACATTGAATTCGAACTAACTCTCTTCCAGCGCCGAGACCGTGATATAGAGCTCAATGCAGATCTCTTGTATGCCATCGCTGCTTCATAAAATGTCGGCACTGACACTGTTAGCCATCCCAACCATCTACGTATCATCGCAGCCTCGTCAAAGAAGACCACAAAACCATTTGTCATTTATCAAGGAGGTTTGTTGGATTTCCTTTATAACATGGTAAATCAAAGTGATTATGTTTTAATAGATCTCAGAACAAATGCTGCCCACAAAGTTACCCATTTCCTACGCGGGGAACTAGGAAAGACACTTGTTGCCTCCTGGACCATGGTTTGGCTCTTGTATCAATATTTGTGTGAAGAGTGACTGAATGGTCATCCAGGCCTTGGATATTGTAGTATTGGCCTCTGTCTAGTAACCTTGATCACTCTTGGTTAATCACTTACTAGGCCGCTGTTCAGTATCTACACAGCAAACCCTCCATTTTTGCTCAGCTGTGCCCAGCAGTAAGTGAGAATATTAAGCACTAGCACACAATTGATATAATTTGATAATCCTAGAATATTGATGTTCTTTTGGATGTATTTGGAAATGTTCGGCTGTCTTTAACAGCTGGAGCAACGGAGCGCCATCACTTTTGGCATAAGCGAAAAGTTGCCACAATCAAACGCAAAGCAGAGGTGATTGTATATGATTCATTGATATATCGTGTAAGCTCTGCATTGTCCCAGTATAGGGTTTGCTCATATGATAATAAGGTTTTCCAACAGGCACACAGTCAAATTTATGGTATAGACATCTCATCTAGTTTTCTACTCCAATAACTTGCCTCAGGGGATTGTATGGCAAAGGACCCTGTCCGTTTCATAACATTTGAAGCACATCTTCGATCCAAAGGACTATACCAGGCCGGTTTTCTACCAAGTCAACGACTTCCTCGTTATGGCCTCCGTAGGACAATTGAATGGGAGGCAAGCCCACCGCTGTGGACACTCCAAGACATTATGAATGGTCTACATGCACAAATAGAACCGCTGAAAGGAGTTGAAGAGAAGGATATGCCAGTGTATAAGTTTACCCACAATGCTTGGTATAATGTGGGCTCCCAGGTCCATCGATGCCCAGCATATCATCGGGAAGAGATTTACCTTGCTGCTGACTTTGCACATACAAACATGATCACGGAGGATTTTCCGGCCCTGAATGAACGCTGTGTTGTATGCCATCAAGTGGTTAAAGCACCTGGACAATCACTCTGTATGGAATCTCAAAAGAAGGAAAATCATTAATGATTTCTTTAGGTCAGAGGACACCCTTTGATGGACATCTGTCTGTTTATACTATAGATGACTACTTTGTGCATCATGAGGATGGATGGTCAGATGATCTGGCACACCAGCATCCATTTGGTAAAATACTGCCTGAAAGTGAAGAAGAGGAGGCATGGGAAAATTTTGTCTATATTGTGAAAAAATCTCGGGGTCTTGCTACTGAGGAGGATCATGCTGCATGGAAAGCGGCACTCTCAGATGCAGAAAAAGATTTTCCCAGAGTCCGTTGGCATGCATGATTACTGTTGAAATTTATAAGTTTTATGTTTCTTATTGGCTGGCGGCCAACATGTCCCAGGATGACTTGGATAAGCACTATGAGAGATACTGCAACTAGAAGTGCACTCTGGCCTTAAAATCAAGGTCAGTAACTGTCTCTGGCTGGATGTCTCTAATTTCCAAGCCTGGAGAAGTTGAAGCATTGAGGATATTTATGTCACAAACAGAGCTGGATCAAATGATGGGTCAACTGAATAAGTAATTAAGTGATGACTTTGTAGAACAAAGTAAAGGGAGGACTTGTGAAATGGGTAGGAGTCTGTGACTAGTGTGATAGACTCCCCAACAGGTACGGGTATTCAGTGTAATCAATGAGAATAAAAGTTTAAAGAACTAGTTTATAGGATATCTAGCAGGCTACTTATATCCTGTCTGCACCTGTGACGACACATACTAGTGTAACAGGTGTCAGACTCAACGAGACTGTGAGTAGCTATTTCAATATGATACTTGTCACACCCAGTTCTTCTCTGGATACCACATGTGGCTTGGCTTTGGACCCAATATAGCATATCCAGTGTATGATCCAAAATTTTACCTAATACTGCATAGTGGTGCCCAAATGCCAAGTTGAGGCTAAGATTTGGTTGGTCACCAAGTCTCACATGCTGAGGCAGTTTTGACACCTGTTCTGAGCCCATTTTGGGGTCATTTCTGGAACCCCCATTTGGCTCCACCTGTGTCACAGGCAGTCTTCTCCAAACCATTGATGCACTGCTGATGTGACTGAGAGTGTGAGCTACACCACACATGGTGCTACCAAACATTCTGAGGGCTGAGCTGCTGGTATATATTGGCTATCCCCAGCACTCCCAGCAATCCCAGCACTATGCAAGTAAGTTCACGTCATGCACTGTGGCATCATCTGCATCAAATGTGTTCACACGCACAACAGTGACTGTCTGAGTCCTTGGGTGCAGCCCCAGAACTCAGTCTGACTCGCCCTCGAAGTTATCTCATTTTATTGCTAGTTTCTAAGCACACTGTATTCCCTAGTTCATCAGGAACAGACAACTTTGCAATCATGTGCTAGGTAGATTTGATAGCCGTGGTAGCACGGTAGACAAGTCCCGTGATCTCGGGCGCTTGGTAGCAACCTGCCAACATATGGTAGCAGTTAGTAGCAATTCAGTGACACCTCAGTAGCGAGTGGTAGTGGGTTATTGCACAACAGCAATACTTGCATTTCTATTCAACTTGCACATATAAAAGAGGTCGAATAATTACATTGCTACTACTCGATACATAGGATACACTAAATACATAAGACATTGGGGATAAGAATGGATGAAGACAGAAAGAGGACCAGATTTCGGCATGAGATGTGGTGTACTTACCTTTATCCAGAAGGCTGTGCATCACAAGCGAGCGGCAAGATGTTCCCCGCGGCTCGGAAGCACAATGACGTGGTGAAGGGGCAGTGACGTACCGGGTAAGGCCAGCGAGAGGTGAGCAATGGGTGGGCCTTCCCCAGGCAGAAATGGCGGTTTCATCGGATTGGCATGGTCAATTTGGCTAGAAATCGGTGAGCAGGTTGCAGCAAGGTGGGGCACGACGCGTATCAAGTATTGTACAATTTGGTGGAGGGGGAGCCAAGTTCTAGGCGGGACAACATTCTCCTAGGTGAGAGAGAGGAGACACAGACAACAGCAAGGTCGGCTGTGCTGGGACTCAGGTGAGTAGCTCTCGACACAAAAACATGACTCTTCGTACCAATTTTCACCCAGCACCATCCACTCTCGAGTGCTCAGTATGAAGCTGAGGAAGTGTTGAAGGACAGTGGGGCAGCATGAGCTTAGTGGTAGCAAGCGGTGAAACTCTAGGCTACACACTGGACGGGGGGGGGGGGAAGAAGAGGGAAGAGACAAGAGGGCGACAAAAAATGATGCCATCTTTAAGAGCACAGCAACCATCAAGCAGCAAACTGCGGCATCACACCAAGCAATGACATCATTTGATTTGGGGACTTAGCGGAAATTTCGGACTCTCAGGCCAATACTGATTCAAAGCAGTAGTTTGCTTGAGTTATCTCTATAGTTCTGGTGATCTTCCTTTGTTCATAAGCCATACACATAATATTGATCATCTCTAGTTCAAACAACCATGTTCTGTCTATCAACAGCTACCAAGCTAATGGAGTGATGCTATCAAACACTACCACATGCTACTGCACTATCTGTCCTTGCTACAACAGCTACTATGCCTACAGGTGCTACTGTGCATTGGCATGAAGCAAGGTAGCAAATAATACTTTCCTGATGTTATTAAAAGTTTCTTAGCCCCCCACATCCATGATCTGAGTTCTGCTATTTCTGATATGTCTGCCCAATCCAGACCCTTACTATTTACCCATATTATCCCATCCTGCCCTCCAAGTCCTGAGTATAGACTCCCCCCTTGCATTTTACGTTACTGGGAGCTGTGTGGCTTACCATTTTTGGGTTAGCTCATACTCTCAAGCTCGTTTGCAGTGCATTATCTGCATTTAAGCCCTTTCCACTATGGTGGTTGTCTTGCTCTGTCACGGATAAGACTCGGCCCATCTGCTCTGGCACTGGTGTCGGGTTGTCACGGGCCTGCAACATGCAGCACATGATGACGGGGAACAGGCGCCCCAGTAGGAGGAACACACACCTGGGAATCACATGACTGAGAACAACATGTTGAGCCATTGCCGAGACCAACTCAACACCAGGGGATTGAGAGGGCTAATCTGCGGCGAGGCTGAATATTTCCTGCTTGCTTATGCAAGATTATCTAATCCTGATTGCCACGTGTTGCACCTTGTGCATGTTATTTCATCATGTGTCATATTGTGGCGGGGAGGTATCCGGAAGGGTGATGGCAGCAGCCTCTGGAGCTGTCTTCCCACCCAGACTAGCATTGATAGCCGTATTTAGTGGATGCCCGCCATTAGCCCAAGTCCCTATAGTTAGAGGGTTATAGTACCCTACTCTATCCCTCTGACTAGAGGGTATTAGGATGCACTATAGGTGGGTTGGGTGCTAGCCATCCTTCCTTTCCCCGTTGCTTCCGTTCCATAATCTCTCTCCCTTCCCCTTTGCTTTTGTTGGCTTTCTCATTTCCCTGTAAGGGCAACCCGGAGGCCTGAGATCAAGGTCCTAGCAGGGGAGGATCCAAAGCGTGAACATTGGTAAGCAAATACAAATGAAGCTGACCTAGCAGGGGAGGATCCAAAGAGAAGAAACTCTAAGGGTCCGCCTGCTAGGGAGCTGACTATATACTGCTTGTCCGTAGCTGCCACTGTCGGGCACAGAAGGCTTGGGCGGCGTCGCAGGCAAGGTCCCAGGGCGACCGTTGGGAGGGCGTTGACGGATCGGTGATTGTGCGGGCGAGATGGAGGGCCGGACCGGAGACGGAACCGGAATCGGACCGGAATCGGAGGCGTCTCCGAGGGGCCGAAAGGGAGGTTCCCCTGACATCACCCCCCCCTTTGAATGCGGCGTCCCGACGCATAGACCGGAACGGAATCGAGTCGAAGGTCGCGGAGGCGATGTGCCGTGGTTTGCCAGGGTACTTACGGTAGAACTCCGCGATTTTCTCCGGGGCGAAGACGCGGTCGAAGCGGACCCACTGGTCGTGCGACGCGTCGTAGCCTTTCCATCTGACGAAGTAATTCAGCCGTTTATACCTCACCCTTGCGTCCAAGATTTCCTCTACTTCCCACTCCGGGACTCCGTCCTCAAGGTCCGGAGGGGGCTGGTCGTAGCCGGGACGTCCGTTGAAGGGGTCGTCTTGGGCGAGCTCAAGCTTGACGACGGGGAAGACCGGGTGGAGCTTCGAGTAACGCGGAGGGAGGTCGAGCTTGTAGGCACCTTTGCTGATCTCTACTGCGTCGACCGTCGTATGACACTCGGAGAAGTGGGCGCGCTTTCCGCGTTATCGTGTTGTACCCATGGAAGTATGTCTCCGACCGTGGCTCACAGTTCATCGCGGACTTCACCCGAGAACTCTGGCGTCTGATCGGCATCAAGCCAGCCACGTCGCGAAAATCGCGGAGTTCTACCGTAAGTACCCTGGCAAACCACGGCACATCGCCTCCGCGACCTTCGACTTGATTCCGTTCCGGTCTATGCGTCGGGACGCCGCATTCAAAGGGGGGGGTGATGTCAGGGGAACCTCCCTTTCGGCCCCTCGGAGACGCCTCCGATTCCGGTCCGATTCCGGTTCCGTCTCCAGTCCGGCCCTCCATCTCGCCCGCACAATCACCGATCCGTCAACGCCCTCCCAACGGTCGCCCTGGGACCTTGCCTGCGACGCCGCCCAAGCCTTCTGTGCCCGACAGTGGCAGCTACGGACAAGCAGTATATAGTCAGCTCCCTAGCAGGCGGACCCTTAGAGTTTCTTCTCTTTGGATCCTCCCCTGCTAGGTCAGCTTCATTTGTATTTGCTTACCAATGTTCACGCTTTGGATCCTCCCCTGCTAGGACCTTGATCTCAGGCCTCCGGGGTTGCCCTTACAGACTGCTTTGATCCACAACATGGTTCTCGTTACTAATGGCGAGTCTGAACGCAGGCATTGTACTGTTGAAATGGAGGATGGTGAACACAAGCCATCGCCGAGGTGATGACGTCAGCACCGATCCCGCCATCACCGACGCACGACGCGTAGGGAATATTTGTCAGGGGAACCCCCGATTCAGCCTCCTTCGGATCATCCGAACGCATCCGAGGCGCATCCGACCAGCGCCCCCTTGGATGCTCCGACCCACCCCGAGCCTTGTCCACGGCTTTTTTTTGCCTGCACAATCACCAATCCGTCAAGACCCTCCCAATGATCACCTTGGGACAGAGCCTGTGACGCCGCTCAGGCCTTCTGTGCTCTACGTCAGCAGTTACAGACAACCAGTATATAGTTGGCACCCTAGCAGGCGGACACTTAGAGTTTCTTCCCTTTGGATCCTCCCCTGCTAGGTCGGTCCCTCTGTGTATTTCCTGGAGCTTTTATTCACGCTTTGGATCCTCCCCTGCTAGGCTTTTGTCAGAGTGTCCAGGGTTGCCCTTACAATCACAATCTGATTCAAAACAAGCTCCATTTATTTATAAACTCCTGCAGTGCACACCACTCCCCAGTTAGCTACTTGGTAGTAGGGTTTATATATATGCATTGCTATAGCCACTGTTCATCTTGCCAAATTTGAACTAGTAAGTATAAGCTGTGTATCACAAACTAGAGTTGCCTAACACCTACTGTTTCAAATGGAATATTCTGTAGACCTTGAATGGTCAAGGATGATACCCTACTTGGCATACCCTACAACAGAGTCAGCATTCTCTTCCAGTGTAACTGATGCCCTGCCTTATTATCAGACGCCATTATCAGTGCACCAGTCTTCCGGAAAACTACCATCTGAAGTGATGTCGTTACAGCCGACAAGCGGGTCATTACATTATCTATGAAACTGCCTCAACTCTCTTGCCATGATACTACTCAGCTAAGAGGAAATTATACCAGAGATGGGTGAACAGCTACTAGTATGAGTGTATTGATGTACCGCGCTCAGGAGTGAGCATATTGTACTAGTAGAAACATCCTTGAGCTGAGGATTTGAGAGTTCTGATTCCAGACAGGCTTCTTCGAGCTACCAGTTGATCATTAAGCTCTGGAGCAACAATCTACAATGTGACAAACTCACCTTGTTCAGTGCAGCTTCGAGTAGGACGCCATCATCAGCTGTCGCGGAAATTGGGGGTTCACTGGAGATTCCTAACTGGTTGAGCACAGAGAAAATAGTATTTCGGGGGTGTTCTAGCACCCCAATTTGACTCGCATGCTCGGTGAAACCAGCAGATGCTGCCACACATTGGTTAGGGGATGACGCCACACTGGTGCCGAGCCCGGAGTCCTCTGGCAATAGCACATTGTGGGTATCCGATGCTTGCCGCGGTGCCACACAATGAGACTCAGAGCAGTACTGGCAGGCAGAGGGCGTAGACCACAGTGGCATCGAGACACGCATGCGCAGACCGGGAAGATCTTCAAGTCGAGGAGTTGAGATGGTGGGGTTGACAGTTGTTGGTCCCTGCAATTGTCGAGTGGCTTAAGAACCCACGACATGACTCTGTTGTGGCGACCATGAACACCGCCATAGGTGGCCACACAATACACAACGGGCACCTAGAATATTCCAATGACTCTCAACCAAGTCATCCCATGACTGCCACGCACCCTAAAGAGCCTACTGCACCTCATCTCCGACGTCCCGTTTTGTGTGGTCTCGCGGCACGAGTGCCAAGAACCAACGGAATTGAACAGAATGAGACACAAAATCCCTTATGAATACTCGCATATGGGGTGCCACAAGGCCTGGGTCCGATGCGAAAATCTATCATGGCCCCCTCAATCAAGAGGTCCCAGGATGTGTGAAACTCCAGCGATAGGATGAGGCATGAGAAAGCTGACGAGGAGTCATGGTGGTGAGCCACAAGTGCGCTGATTTACACGGGCCGGACTCACCGTAAGAGCACACCCACATTCAACAGGCTATGCTGCGCGTCATTAGCGCCAGGCGCACTGGGCACCTTCTTCAATCGGAGGAAAGCCTTCGATCCTCTGACGAGACGAGACAGGTAAGGTGTCCGCTCATGGCGGTTCAGGACAAGCTGGGAGTTTTTGGGGCATCAACGGGAATCAACGGTTTATTGTTCTTTCTCCGCGGCAAGCAACGAAGTGAGATTTAAAATCACACGCGTACACAACAAGTTGGGATAACACCCCTTCCGTTGTCACATCCACCGCTGCCAATCACTGTCGAGCCGGGGATCCACCCCATTTCGCGTGGCTCTTGCGCATGAGGCGCTCCGTGTGGCTCTATTCTCGACCGAGGGGAGCACTCAGTCGAATTGATATAGCTATAATAGGGCCAGTCGGCGTGAAAGTGTCGTCGACCGGTGATAGTGCCGGGGGGCAGAGGTTCAGTGTGTGTGGATCCGTTCGGCGTTTTCGATACACACGCTGTGAGAGGGTGCAGTTGAATCCGAAGCGAGCGCCCTCCAGCGGCGGTGAGGGCGGGTGACCGTGAAAGCAAGCTAGACTTCGTATTTACGTTCGAGGCAATACATTATCGCCGAGCGACGGTGGGCATGATTTTGAGGGACACGGCAATATGGCATAATGACGAGCAGACGAAGCGGTCCGCTCGTGCTACCGGAAAGAGAGAGTCAGCGGCGGGCGGGACAGTCGTGGGGCCCGTGGCGGAGTCGGAAGCGAGGAGGAGGGGGGCAATGTGATCACCAGGTGGGAGGGATCCACTTGGCGGCAGGATGCCATCTTCATGCGCGGCAGGCGTGAGTTCGCGTATACAAGAGACGACAAGCTCGCGCGAGTCTCAGCGTTTGGGCGAAGGATGATAGAGCGTTGGAGCCGACATTGGGCAATGGGGGTAGGTGAGGTGGGGATAATGTCCGCTTGACGGAGACAAGGCATTGGAGGGTCCGTGAATCGTTTTTTGCGGAGAGCGCAGCACAGGGTATCTTTGTGCTGTTTGCGTATGATCACGGTGCAGGCAGGACGAGTACACGCACCATATATCTGGGTTAGAGCTTCACAGCAGTTTGAAGCCGCTCGTCATACATTTCCTCTGCCAACCTGCACCCACGGGATCCCCCCACGTCGTGTTCCGAGGAGCGTTGGCTGTGTCCTCTCGGGTTTGAGTCGTCGACGTGGCCAGCGGAATTGAGTGGAAGAGACATGCGATGATGCCGTTACGCGTGACAGCACAGCACACTGACGAAACGTGATCCTGGTCGGCAATCACACGTCCTTCTTTCCTCCGCTCTTCCATCTTGTTCGCGTCACCTTCTGCTCGACTCGGACAACGCGAGCTGCTGCTTCCTCGGCTACATAGTCTCGACGACCTCCCGTCGACTAGCCCCGCTCGCCTTTCCATCGACCGCTCCGACGAGATTCCACGCCGAGCAATGGAAAACACCCCGCCAGACCCCGCCCGCTTGCCGACACGTCCCCGCCCGCATCCGCAAGACGACCTCGCGCTCAAACATCGTCCGGGCGAGGTGCGTTGCTTTCTGCTCCATTGATTCCTGAACACTTCTTGACGGCCCCCTTCAGTTTCAGGCGCCGGACGCTAGGCGAGTAGATACTGGCGAGACGCGAATCAGCCAGCGAGCCCTCGGGGAGCTGCGGACTGATGTGCGGCGGCGCGAGGATATGCGCGAGGTGCGCTCCGTTTTTGACTGCCAGATGAGACAGTTGCTGACGCGCACTTGCAGACCGACGGACAGTCCGAACTTGCAAAGCATATTCACGACAAAAGGAGGGTAGAAAGTGGCGAGCTTGCGAGAGCGACTTCAGGACTCGCTGGAAGATAACGCTGGCTTGAAATCGGTGCGTTGTAACGATTTCTGCGAGATGCGGTGCTGAAAGCATGGCGATTTCGCCAGCGATGTGAAGAACTTTCTGCTGCGCTGGAAGGGATACATGTCATGTACAACCGGCTGGCCCAGACGACCACCGAACTTCGCGGGGAAAACACGAACTTGCAGTTGAAGTTGTTGGTATGTTCGATTAGCTGCACCGTTGCATCTTCCGCTTATGCTGACCAGGCGGCTCACGAAGCCCAAACGATCGTAAGTGCTTCCGATATTCAGGTGACGATCGTGAAACTGAGGATTTTCCAGCCAGCAGTAGTCCGTGAGCGGCAGCTCTATCTCGATTCCTGGCCGCTCTTCCTTCACCACCGTCCACGCGCCCCGATCTGCGCCTTCTTGACCCAGTTCTCGACAAAGTGCGCGCATGGGTCCGCATGTCACCGGTGCAGGTTGAGGCAAGTTCCCACACTAGTCCCGCCTCCTTCTAGCGCCAATCCCGTTCTCAGCGCTCGCGGGAGTTCATGCTGCTGGCCGGGCGCACCGTGTTGTGCTCTGCGGACACGACACATGTACTGGTATTCTCCCCGCAGGTGTAATGCCGCTAGGGCACCGCCGCAGTGGGCAAGTGAATCAGTGCCGCGGCAAGCTGGGTCAAGCCCAAGGGCATCAATCCCACTTACAGCACTTTGCAAAAGTGTAGGTGGTTTGTGGAGCCTACTCGATGCTCCAACCTGTTTACTGTTGTTGTGGCTCCTGCCAAGTTTCAAGCTGGCCTGGGAACCGTTGAGTGGAGCCCGAGACCCATTTATGGGAAAAACACGACAACAAGTGTAAACAGGTTGGAGCGCTGAACGCGCTCCACAAACCACCTACACTTCTGCAAAGTGCTGTAAGCGAGCCTGATCAGTAGGAGTGATGCGGACTTCTGATTTCGTTATCCCTCCCACACAGATGTCTCCAAGATGACTACTCCCTCAGCCCAATCAAGATAGGAATCTAGATCACAACCGTGTTTATTGTATGACTTTTGTACGCGTAATTAGCGATGGCCAAGTCCGGTTCGGTCCGGTTCTTGGCCATTTTTAGCCGAACGCCGGACCGCCGGTTCGGTTCAAAATCGGATTTGGCCGAACGTGAAGGCCGAACGGCGGTTCGAACCGGCCCCGAACCGGCACTTTTTAGCCCAAAATGGCCGAACCTGGCCGAACCGAGGGCCAGGTTCGGTTCGGAAACGGCATTCGCCGAACCTGAACGCTGAACGCGCGTTCAGTCCGGTCCGGTTCGGGTTCGAACCGAAATCCCGAACCGGACCTGGCCATCGCTACGCGTAATGAGTACACTGCAATGGTGGCGTGTGACCAGACAACCAAACGCCGTTCGATTCTATTGCCTCGTTGGTGGTGGAGTCAGCGCCGAGTCAGACTGCTGAGTGACTCACTATCATCATCAGTGTCACAGTGACTCACTTAGTGCTGGCCAAATATAATTATATTATCTTTTTAGCATAATATAATATAATCATATCATATTGAGCTCCTCAACCTCATAATATATTTGTAGTATAATATAATCATATTCAGATGTCAGAATATGATTATATTATGAATATATTCAACTATTATCTAATTATCATATGAGCGAATGTAATCAAGGTAATTAACGCCATGTGCCAAGCCAGACTTGAGCCATTCCTTGGTAATAATGCTAATTGCGGCTGTTTCAGTAGTCATAGATGAACGCACATCAGTCATTGTGTGCTTGAGACTGGAGAATAAGCGTTCAACAGAGACACTGACCCCTGGAATGGCTAATATATCTCGCGCAACATGTGAGAGGATGCGCAATGTGCCACTATTTTCCTGTACGGTCAAGCATGTCAGTATTTTGTTTGTATTTCACAGACTTCTGACCTTCCACCATCCCAGAGGGTCACCGTAGTCTCGAGCAACCGGCGAGAGATTGCCTAAGTAAAGGTCTACCTCTTCCCTTCCGTCGTCTCTTGCTGTCACCGGATTTGATACACCCCCCCCAATATCCATGGCAGCAGCAAACACACTTTGCTTCTCTGGTGCAGGTGCGGTCGGCGTTGCGGTGGTAGTCGCATCGCCTGGTGTTTGTCGCAGGCGCGCAGAATAAAGGCGGACAATGTTATATAATAGCTGACGCGCGCGCACGGGGATGTATGTGTCCCATTGGTTGGACTCAAAATACGCGACCCGAATAGCAGGGTGCAGGACTGCCTAAGGTCAGTAATGACAATATAGAAGGCCAATCACTCACCAGCTCCGAGCAAGGGGTAATCGCTCAGTAGAGCCTTTGCGATGTACTTGGTCGCCATGTCAGCACCGGCACGAAGAGAATTGGCCAATATTGGCTCAACATCGCTGCCATCCGCAAACTCCTTGAGCTTTACCTCCATCAGCTTATAATATGGAAGCACTCCGCAAATAGTCGGAATGTCCTTGCGCGAAAAGTCCAATGTTACGTCTTTGAGAACTTCCAGAGCCTTGCACAGCTTCTCAACGAATGACCACTCCTCGACAGACATTTCCCACTTTTTCTGTCGAGCTCTTGCTGTACGCTTAGCCGCCCCCGAGAGGTCATCCGCAATATGACTGACGATGTCATCAAAAGCCTGGACAATCTTTAGAACAACCGGGCGAGAAATGGAAACCCTACATCTGCCAATTGATGTGCTCTTCGAAGCTCGGCAAGCCGTGTATTCCACCGAACAGGCATACTCTTGACAAAGGTCAAGTGACGATACTGCTTTGGGGCCTTCTTGCGGATAGTTTTTGCAGCCTTGAAGCGACGAATGGGTGAGCGAAGCACATAGACGGCCACTGCGTGGACCTGAAATGATGTCAGCAAATATATGGTTCCGAAGGAGCACACCCTTTACCTTGTCGCATACGGTGAATACTTTTTTCGCTTTCTTTTTCCTGCTTATCGTTGAGTCCTTCTTTCTCCGTTTTGGGTCTGGAGCATCCTCATCAGCTACTTCGGCCTCAACCCAATCGTCAATTTCATCATCGTCCTCATCAACCCACAAGCAAGCATCGGCAGAAGCTTCCTCATCAGAATCCCCCGATTCACTTCCGTCTACTGAGCCCATATTCTCATCTGACTCCGACCCACTCTCGCCATTATCACCGCTCCCTTTCTTTCTACCCTCTTTGAAGAATTCCTTCAACTCGTTTGTGTGGGCAACAACATCGGGGTCGGTGTCAGGATTATATACCAACGGAAATCGGCGTGTCTGCTCATATAAATCGACTTCTTGAATCGTCGGAGTGAGGCCTAGAGTGCCCGTGATCTTCCTGCGCAGTTGTCAGAAACTAGAGGAGCAAATTGACGAGAATCGTACTGAGCGACAAGGTTGGTAACATGCGCCCCACAACCGATTTGCATGTTCCGTGCGGATGCAGTTTCGGTATTGACCTCGGCACATTTGCGAGACAGTGTCGTATTCAGCGGCCCATTACTTGAAGCATTATCGGCTGTACTCGCCACTAAAATGAGTTCAGGAAGCAGTCAGTTAATGATAAGCGAAACACACTTAGACGATCTGCGATCTTATTCTTCTTCAATGTCTTGAAGACCAATTTGCCGGTCGACTTTCCCGTATGGTCGCCATCGAGAGGGATCAGGTCAAGCACATATTCATGGAGCTTGAATTCATGGTCGATGTACGAGATGACAACGCCACAAAATGCGTGAGCCATGCCTTTCGTTGTCACAATGTCGCTCGCAATGCTGAACTTCGAATCGTTATCCTGAAAGCACTTAGCCCATATGGATACACTGAGACTCAATCCATACCTGAATCATTCGAGCTAATTTCGCCTTGAGGACCTTGTATAGGACAGCAATGTCTCGTCGAACAGTTTGGTGTGGAATACGAGCCTCGACATGTCTTGGTGTCAGATAGTCCAGAAGGCGTAACGTGCCGCCGCTCTCTGCGAAACTGAACGGGTGATCATCTTGGACAACCGCTTCTACCAAGAATTGTCGATAACCACGTTTGGTAATGGATTTTGCTGGATTTTCGATGCCACGCCGAACAAAATCCTCCATGAACTCCTCCCGACGCTCCTGTGGTGTCGGACCATTGTCTCCAGCCAGCGGAGGGAGTCCCTTGCGAGCACGCTCCTCCCCCTCTTGGAATTTCTCGAATGATTGTGATTCGGGTCGATTCGCGCAGTCCTCCGCATGGGAAATGAAGTTGCTCGAGCCCTTGATCTTCAATTTCTCCTTGGCGAAGTCGTCAACGCCTTCGCTTCGTGGTGTTGTTCGAAAAATTCTTGAAAGCGCGTTAGTACTAGTATTGACCGACGAGAAGAGCATCCGCACTTGTTGCAGTTGCGGCATGTAAGTTTCCAAAGGAGGCCATTCGCATTGGCCATTCGTGCCTTGGTGCTCTTCCATTTCACCGCCTTCGAGTACTGAGTGAGAGCCCATCGAAGCTTGTCTGGGATAACTCGCGTTTTGGGCACCGTCTCGGCGTCTGAGGATTCAGAGCTACTCTCGGATGTGTTAGATGGCGGCTCGCTCTATTTCTGTGTTAGTAGACAAAAAAGAGACATAAGTAGGCATACATCCGACGGAATTTCAATCGGTTCCTCATTCGACGGCCGTTCCGGTATATTTGCGTGTATCGGGGACTTTTCGGTAGGCTATTGTCCATTTCATGAACAAGGGGAACGTTAAATAGAAAACAACGCACCTTGGTCCTCGGCTTCTTCGTTGTCTTGTTCTTGGCCTTTGTCGCAGCCGCAGCCTTGGCCCGTTTTTGAAGCTCAGCAGTGCTAAGCTGTGCCTTCGGTTTCGAGGTCTGGAACAAGTTTTGAGCACATATATTGTCATTGCTGGCATCTATGCACGCACCGTCACGGTTTTGACCGACTCATTGTTACTCCCAGCTGCAGAGGAATGCTTGGTTGTGTGAGGACTTGGTTTTGCGGCGGCTCTGAAGTCTTGTCAGTGTGGTGTTACTTCGAAGTCCAAAGAAATGAATACATACGCTTCAGATATGAGGGCAATGAGCTGCTTCACACGCAGCTCGATAAGTGGCTTCTCATCGAGCTTGACTTCTTTGGCATAATGCTTCGCCCACTGGTGTGCAAGAATAGTTCCGTGCCGGCCACGGGTGATGAGACCATGGAGGGCTGATTGTGCTTCCCCTGGCTTCTTGTTGAATGCGCGTTCCCATCCTTGGTTGAAAGCGTGGTAGGCTCCTTCCTCGTGGGTGGGATAGGTCAGATTGCCAGCATTGTCGGTAGCCGGTGCCAGATGTTTCCCCAGCGGAGCATCTCGACGGCCGGAGTGGGTATGCTCGCCAAGGTTTGCAATGGATGTCTCAAGCTCCGAGAGGCTGGCCTCGAGAGATTCTGCCATGTCGAGATGGATGGGTGTTGCGCTGGCAGATGTGATGGCACACGTGATTTTCGGCAGAAGCCACCAATCACACTCCATCCTTCAACCCGAAATTTTCTCGGCCGACAACTGCACTTGTGAAATATTCAAACTCAGTATAATTGAATATGTACGACTCATAATATATTATAGTCATAACATATCATATTATATTCAAACATAATCATAATCAGGAAACCGACCAAAGGCATAATATAATCATAATATTCTGAATATATTCAATATTTAATCAGCCATAATATAATTCTGGCCAGCACTAGACTCACTTGAGCACTATATAAGGGCTACCGTTGGTGGAGTGGCACTCTCCTTATACCTTCCCTCAGAGTAAGATGTCCTCCCTAACAGCCCAGCCTACTGCAGATACCAATGACTCGGATTCGAAGTGAGCCTTATTCTAGCTGCAGTGTACGACTCATCAGGCGCTAAATTTAAACAGTACTATTGCGAACGCAGGACAAGCATTGGTCCCTATGGAGGTTCCGACCATGGGCGCTTTGAATGCTCCACTGGCAACCGTGACGGTCCCACTATCCACCCAACTGTTGCCCTTGCGTGGTAAGCTGTACATGGGCAGCCTACCGATCGACTTCGGGAGGGACCTGGAGATGTTACTTGGAAAGAAAGTCCTCACCACCCCAATGCCGGGCTGTGGATTGGAGACGCTCGAGGGGGCCGATCTACGAATTGTACAGATCAAACAGTCGCGAGGCATTATGAGGATACCACCACTGGCACAGCCTGCCAGTACTAGTGAGGACATGCCTCCCAATGATGTCCCCTCTCCCCAGAGTCAGCCGACCATAGCAGGATTGGTGGTGGAGGCGCATCACCGTCTTTACGATACGAAGATATGGAAGAATCCAGAGAGTAAGATGAAGGATCCAGAGAGTAATGAACGTGAAGAGATACACGTTCTGGATTACCTTGGTGAAATCAATGCACTACGGTTTTATACGCTGGAACCCTCTGACAATTACAATCTATGGACACTCACACTTGGCCCTGAAATACCTGATGAGGGCTCCTTCGATTCGGGTGATGAGGACTCCTTCGATTCGGGTGACGATGACGAGTGGTGAAATACATTGGCAATGAATAGGAGATGATATGTTTGTAAATGTAGGCGGCGACGATGGGTGACTGGGTAGTAAGACCAAAATCCCTGTTGTCGCGTCTCTGATATCAATCAATGCGCATACTGTATCCTTCAACATCGTGTTATGCACCGTTCTGCTTGGGCCATCATATCTCTACTCAAAACAGCTCCGGGAACACCCTTCTCCCCTCCTCCTTT
Organism: Mycena indigotica; assembly: GCF_014461135.1. Classification (NCBI taxonomy): domain Eukaryota; kingdom Fungi; phylum Basidiomycota; class Agaricomycetes; order Agaricales; family Mycenaceae; genus Mycena; species Mycena indigotica. The sequence continues at coordinate 2,584,768 of NW_023503011.1, read as the reverse complement.
CTTCTCTCGTCCAAGAGTGCACCGGCCCACCACCTGTCGGCGGGCGTGGCCGTGGCCGTGACCGCGACGATGTCGACCAGCTCGAGGTCAAGCTCAACGGGGAGGTGGCCGCATGTGCTGTGTGGGCTTGGACTGGAATATGATGAGTGTCATTGAGGGAAAAGCCAAAGCAGTAGAGGTTTACTGTAGAATAAGATGGGCTCTACGCCTTCTGACTTGTTTTGCTCCGGGAGTACCCTCGGCAGGGGGTGTCGGCGGTGGATATCTGTCTCGTTTGTGGCGGCAGCGGAAATCTCGTTTTTCTGGGCAGGCCGGGTGTGTACGGCGGCAACGGACGGGGCGACGACGGCACGGATGATAGTGTTGGAGTGGGCAGAGTCACAGTAGAGGGGAGGAGCGAGACGGAGGTGTCTGGATTGGGCGAAGGCGTTGGAGGTGGGAGCGAGCGTGGGATGGCCGATGCTAGCGCAGTGAGAGTGGGAGGGGAAAGAAGCGTCCAGACCTGGCGTGGCGAGTGCGATGTGTGGAATCGGTTGGATGAGGATAGGGTGGAGGCCGCGTGGCGGGCTGGATGCCAAGCAGGGTGGACTGGTTGTTGTTGATGGCAAAAATGATGGTGTCGGTGTCGTAGGTCTGGAGTGTAGACCGCCCGTCCCCACTGTCACTGCGCGTCGACCCCGAATTCCGGCCGCCGACATGTCGCCGAACAAGCTCAAATCGGCGAACCTTCCGCCGAGAGGCGGCGACAGCCACGAGCGCGCCGATTCAAGGCCGATGCCTCGCCGACCACGCTGCGTCTCCGATCCTTCGCCATTGCTGCACCGCAGCTGTGGACCTCGTCCCACATCCCGATCGCGAGAACGAGTTCTCGCGCGACTCGACGTCGTACAAGGCCTGACAAGAGTGCAGCAAACACCGTGACTCTGTCGATCGGACGACGACAGGAGTTGGGCAGTTTAAAGAATAGAGGCAATCGCCGGGTTCTAGCTGCTGCCTACTGCGGCTGTCCCTCGGCCTAACCCGACGCGGCAGGGGCATGAGTACCATCCTCTGCAAGTTCCTTCACCCATGCGCCGCCACGCTCGTCACTGGCACTCCGTACGGTTGGTGATGGCGGCAGAGCCAGGAGTACCTCGCGAGATGTCCGTTGGCACATGCGTTGCTGACCGCAGACGGTATCGATCGAGGAGGAGGGTGGGACAGGGTTGAGGGTGAGCGAGAGGAGTGGATGGGACTGGACATCGACTGGATAGATGACACTTGAATGTAGAGCGCCCGTTTGTGTGCGCGCAGGGCGGAAGGGGTCGAGGCAGCTTCAACGACAGGGTGCAGGGGAGACAGCGCAGGCATTCTTTCCACTGAACCAGCGTTTATTGATCCCCGCGTTCGCCGGCGCCGGCGCGCAGCCCTTCAGGACCTTGGATTAAAACGACACGCGGCGGCACAACGTCTAGTGCGCGTTGTTCTTGTGCTCTAGCGAGAATAAGCGGGGGAAGCAGGAAAGAACGGCACACGCACTGAGATGGACTGGGGAGAGGGAGAAGAGTGGTTGAAAAGAGGGTGGAGGAAGGAGAGAGTAGGTCAGCATCACCGTCGTTGAGGAGGGACCATAGCACGCACGTTGGTAGTCCAATGTATACCCCACCAGCCACAGCCCGCCAATGAGCGCCAGTACCGGCTTCGCGCTGGCGTTCTTCCCACTGAACAAGCGCCCCTTGACTCCCGCCACCGCAGGCGCCGGCGCGCGGCCCTTCGGGAGCTTGGAGTAGAACGACACAAGGGGACCGAGCGGGCCAGCGGAGTCCCCCGACTGGTGACGTGTCAGTCGACAGAGCGGAGGGGGAGTGGGTAGGGGACGCACAACGAGCTTGGGGGTGGCGATTTTGGGCGGGACAAGGCCGCCGAGGGAGCGGCGGATGAGGGAGGCGTGCATGGGGGTGCGGTGATGACCGGAGGAGGAAAGTGATGGAAGAAACACGTGGTGATCGATCTTTTTTTTCTTCTCACGTCATCCTTTCGATTCTTGCTTCGATTCTTCCTCAGCCTGGCACAGGTGGTGGCCCGGTCCGTGACCGTCCAGACGGGGAGACTTGTGCAGTACAGCAGCGAAGCGTCGGTCGAGCGCCTTCAGCGAACAAGCCCGCGGTATCTGACATTGGACCGACTGCCAGTGCATGCATGGAATGGTGGGCCGCTGGTCGAAACTATTCGGAGAACTACTAGCTGAGTTCCAGTTCAAGCTTTGTTACTTGACTTACAAGGAAGGGCTTTGCTGATGATATCCGAGGAGAAAGTCTGCCGGACGCTTGCCCCCCTCTGCACTGCTCCACATCCAGCCAGCCAGCCAACACGTTCAAGGTCCGAGATCATGGAGCCCTGGTCGCAGCCTAACTTTGACAGCACCTATTCAAAAGATATGCCGATTGATACACCTTTCTGTCTCTCTGGACGCGCCTCCTGCGCGTGCGATGATGCCGCTTCGTATCTTCTCACTCATCGATCCGACCGGGTCTCCGTGCCGACACAGCCTTGCGCTCTTTGCTTCCCCATCCCATCGATCGTCCCCTGCGCACTAGCAAGATCTTCACTAGCAATGTCTTCTACCACCAGCGACCCCAAGCAAGTGCAAGTGCACGACCCGGGCGAGCCGGGCGCCGGCGGAGGTCGTCGTCCGGCGTTCGTTCTTGTACGTCGAACCTCGATAACACGGATGCGGGCTGATTTCCCTGACGCACGCCCAGCAGCGGCCTCAAGAGCTCATTCTTCGCGAAAAGCAAGAACACCGTCGTCCAGGGCGGGACGTTCATCGTCGTTTTCAACAAGCACATGCTGAAGTATATGGTATGTGCTTGGTAATTCAGCAGTAGCCACACCTACATATCTCAGGTGACTGCATGGCAAAGGATGGTATCCGATTCGAGTACTTCCAAGGCTACCTTTTTTCAAAGAAATTATTCAAGCCCAGATTTCCACCAAGCAGGCTACTTCCCCGTGCGGGTCTCAGGAGAACCATTGAATGGGCTTGTACCCAACCATCGTGGTCTTTTGAAGATATAAAAAATGGCTTACATGCACAGATATCTCGATTCCGACAGAATATATCTCATGACACATTTGTATTCTCCCATCATGCATGGGTTGATGATGGACATCCTGTTCATCAGTGCCCCACATATCATCGGGAGGAACTCTATATTGCTCCCGATTTTAGACACACAGAAATGATCACAGAGGATATCCCTGCCATGAATGAACGGTGTGTTGTATGTCGTCAAGTAGTTAATTTGCCCCAGCATGCTCCACGTATGTTATCTTCTTTGACTAGGCAATGTTGAAACAATCTCCTTAGGTGATAGCTTACCTCCTATCACTGAAATTTCGATTACAACCCCTTATCTTGATGATTATTTCATATCTCATGAGAATGGCTGGACAGATGACCTGGCACATCAATATCCTTTTGGCAGGATCCCTCAAGAGGAAGAGGAGGAGGCTTGGGAGAACTATGTTTATGTGGTCAAAACACACCGGGGTCTAGAGAGTAAGGAATCTCATGCAGCATGGAGAGCAAGATGTTCAGATCCACAAAAGGTTTTTCCAAAGATTCGTTGGATAGCATAGTATATGAGAAGTCTTTGTTGATGTGGTCCTGTTAACTTGAACTTGAGCTGATAAGTAATACACAAATTTGTAAGGGTCCACCTGCTAGGGTGCCAACTGTATACTGGTTGTATGCACCTGCTGACCTAGAGCACAAAAAGCCTGAGCAGTGTCACAGGCTCTGTCCCAAGGTGATTGTTGTGAGGGTCATGACAGATTGGTGATTATGCAGGTGAAAGAGGCTGCGGGCAATAGTCAGGATGGGTCAGAGCATCCCAGGGGCGCCAGTCAGACACACCTCTGACGTGCTCACATGGTACATATTGAGACGCTGCCCTTGAATGGGGGCATTGTCACACTTTGGGTTGTGCCCAATGCATGACCACATGCCTACTCTCTTTGTTTACCACTCCTTGAAAGGCAACACAAGGCGGTCTTGTTTGCACCTCTTTGAGCACCCAAATATCCTCCTTTGTGTGAATAGTGGGTAGAGTGGATATATATATATATTATATGATGGTGATTAAAATACCATATTGAGGTAATGATACTCTGAAAGGCCTTCCTGGTGGTACTCACATCATGGATACAGATCAAGTGGTTATAGAGATAGAAGCTTATTAGTTGGACATCGGCTAGTGATTAGACAGTTCCAATACTGCTATAGAGCTGCCACTATACATTACTTGATAAAAGTTGTCTGTGTAGTCAAAATAGAGAACTGTCATTTTGTGACAATTTGTGACATTCTTTAATGATTATGGAAATTTCCTTTTTTTTTTGGAAATTTATCATATATATTGCTCTATATTATAACCATATGACATAGTCACTAAAACTACCAACTCAACATCTATCAACAAAGTTCCTTTTTGGGATGCTGTGTCACCCATCACATGGTGTGACTCTGGGAGACTTAGTCTGAATAGCCTACATTGTATTATTTACCTTTATTGACCCCCTACATTTTGGACTTGGTACAAATTTTGCCTTATAGTTCGACTTTATTCACCCCCTCTCCCTAACAATTATTCACCTCAGTGCATATTCTGAAAATACTGAGCCTTGTCAATGGCACCCCGGCGGGTTGCCACTGATAACTCAGAGTGTTTTGTGGGCTAAACAGGTGGTGTATTATGGTATGCTAACTGATACTAGTGATCTCAGACAAGGCCGCCGACAAACACCAATCCATTCACGTCATGTCTTCTCCAACCACCAATCGATACACCCCCCACCCGCAAATCCCCCCTAGCCCTGGTTTTCATTGGTGCGGACATCATCAACAGGCCAGCCAATCCCTCTGCTCCCCTCATAAGCTGGCATGGCCATTCCAGCGCTGCTCAGCGTGCCAAAAGCACCCCTGCCAAGCTCCGGGCCTTATCCGGCAACCGGGCCGTCGGGCTATCTACACCTGCTCATTCGGTTGGCCCACTTGCGCCCCGTTTGAGGATTCGGCATGAATTAGCCGGTCACCGGGCTGTCCATCCGTTCCCAATTCACCCGCCCACCCGCTCCTCACTCCCGCCGTTGACCGACGTGTCCAGCATGTTCGTCGTCACCCATTGTTACCACTGCTCTCGCGCTTAATGTGACCTTCACCGCCATCGTCACACCAAGCACCACTTTATCCCTTCATGCCATCGAGTTTGTGGGCGCGCCCCTGCGCTGCAGACCTCATCCAATACCATATGCTCGACCTACAAACATGTTTCATCGCTTGTCTGGTCCTCTCGGCATACCCCGCTCCCACGACCCAGGCCGAATGGGTCCAACTCGAATCCAAATTCAAAGAGGCCATTTACAATGGCACACAGACAATTGGGCACCAATATATATACGTCAATGACCTGAAACTCAGCTACATCTACGCTTTGGAGGTAGTCCTCGACAATGGGCGCATCGCCTTCAAGACAGGGTACACAACCCGGTACAAAAAGCGGTTGGGGGAGTGGGAGGCGGTGCCGTTCGCGCCGCTGGGAAGCTATATGGGCGGTCGACGCGCTGAAGCGGTTCGGTACACCATCAGGCTTTGCCGCTGGGTCCGGCGCTGATCTGGGGTTCAGAAAAGATCGTGTATCAGTGGTTTCATCCGGCATGGCTGCGCCGGGTGCCGTGTCAAAGGTGCTGCAAAAAACATCAAGAACTCTTTGGGTTTGCTGATTGTGGGGGGCTGAGTTGGTGTATTGAGGGGGTAGAGCTCATGTTGGAGGGCATAGATGCCCCAGTCTGCCGCGTTTATGTATGAATGAATGTAATCAAGCGCTTTTCACGCGATTTTGGGCGCTCTCGGGAGAAATCACCCTCCCTTGGAAAAACTTGAAGTTTTTATTTCACCACATTTGGCCCAAAAAACTTGTTGTTTTCCTGTTCAAGTATCTAAAGTTTTCCGGCTCGGAAAACATATTACAATACTCGACATTCTCCAGGTCAAAAAACGCATCTAAATCTGAGATGTTTTTTTTTCATTAATCAGGTCAAAAAACGAGTCAAAACACTTGAGCTTTTTGAGCAGAAAAACTCATTCCAATACTTCCCTTTTAGAATACATTTTCCCTCGTTCTTGTCAGGGGAACCTCTCTTTCTGCCCCTCGGAGACGCCTCCGATTCCGGTCCGATTCCAGTTCCGACTCCGGTCTGGCCCTCCATCTCGCCCGCACAATCACCGATCCGTCAATGCCCTCCCAACGGTCGCCCTGGGACCTGGCCTGCGACGCCGCCCAAGCCTTCTGTGCCCGACAGCGGCAGCTACGGACAAGCAGTATATAGTCAGCTCCCTAGCAGGCGGACCCTTAGAGTTTCTTCTCTTTGGATCCTCCCCTGCTAGGTCAGCTTCATTTGTATTTGCTGACCAATGTTCACGCTTTGGATCCTCTCCTGCTAGACCTTGATCTTAGGCCTCCGGGGTTGCCCTTACAGTTCTCAGAACTTGTAGAAAAGCCTCATGTTTTAGATGACTTTGTAGCTAAAGAACATTTGTAGTAATACTTGCCATTTGTAGCGCCAAAATACCTATTTGTAAATTTTACTTTGTCCAATAAATTTTTCTCCCCTGAAAACTTTGCCTTTTTGCTCCAGTTTGTATGATGAAAACATGGGTTAAAAAACTTTGCCTCTTCCCACTAACGTTTCCGCCCTCAACATCTTTGAAACGCAGCTGTGAATAGTACAGTACGATGTGACTATGAATATGTAAGTCAAGTATTTCAAGCATGGTCACAGGCTACAGGAGAGAAGTGAAAGGATGTGTAATCAAAGCAAGAAGATCTGGCATACTTCCCCTCCTCCAATACAAGTTTCAACATGTTATATCTCCTGCCATGAATAGTTTGGTTCCGTTGGTTTCTGTCAGATCTAGTAAAGAAGCCTGCAAGGTAATGATGCACTGACCATAATCTCTTCACCAAAGAACATGACTGCAGAATCTTTAGGAGAATATGGCTCAACTGGGGTTTCCTCTGCTGGCTTTTGGTCAAGTTTATGATATTTTAGTATTTGACCTGTAGCCAACACCTTTTGACTCATTTGCAGTGACATATTATCTACCACTTTGTTCAAGTGGGATTTTGTGCTCTCTGGACCCTCAGTCAGTTGGATATAGAGAAAGTGCTCTGAAATGATTTACCAGAAATGAGAGGACAAAGCTTGGAAATATTGATGGATATTGTTCAAGAGGTCATATATCGGAGTGGAATCTTCAGGGTAAGAAAGAGACAATGCCAAGTTGGTGTCAATCTTGAAATGACAAAACTCCTTGAGCTAGCCTTGTCTCAGCAAGAAGACAGAGCAAGCACATAAGTATTACAACCAACCAACCTTGCTAAGCGCCACATCAAGCAGGAACTTGGTGTCACTGGCAGCTAAGACAGATAATCCCATCTCTTGAAGTGCGGAGAGAATGGTATGCCGGACACATTCCACATCCAGCCCGGGCTTAGAGTCGGAGGATGGAGCCGTGGCCGCTGGCACACAATGGTCAATTTGAAACGGCGCCACTGGAATATGCCCTGGGGACAGGGCTTGAGCAGCACATCCTTCTTTGGCGGATGCGGAACAAGTATCGGCTGGGTGCGCCACAGCGAGGGAAATGCTGGGAGCAGCAGGCTTAGACCACATTGAGCTGGTACTGTACGCAGGGAGATGTTGGGATTCAAACGCCGCTGTCGATCGCGAATGGCTTAAAAACCCACGAGATGACTCCACTGTGGCCAACATAAACACCGTCTTAGGTGGCCACACAACAGAAACCTAGAATATTCCAATGACTGTCAACCCAGTCATTATACATGACTGCGACGCACCTATAGAGCCCACACACACAGTACACTTCGTGGCGCCACTCATCTCCAAAGCTCTCAGGACATCGTCTTGTGTTGTTTGTCTTGAAGGCACACTAGGACTGTCAGTGGCCAAATGAAATGGCATAAGAAGAAAATCCTATATGAACGACTTGCACGACGTCAAATGCAGAAGAGTTCACTGGCAAGGTTGTCCCCATCAGTCAAGAAGTCCGAGGATGTGCCAGTGTGAACTAACACAGCATTCAGGACTCCAGTGATGGGATGAAATATGTGAAAGCTGACGAGGAGTCATGGTGGTGAGTTACCAGTGCGCAGATTTACACGGGCCGGACTCACCGTAAGAGTACACCCACAATCAGCACTACTTGCCATTGGCGCCAGGTGCACTGGCACCGTCTTTCGATCGCAGGGAGCCTTCGATCCTCCTGTGAGCATGTACGAGACGGTAAGGACCGTAAGGTGTCCGCTCATGGCGGTTCAGGACAAGCTGGGAGTTTGTGGGGCATCAACGGGAATCGACAGTTTATTGTTCTTTCTCCGGGGCAAACAACGGAGTGAGATTTAAAATCACACGCGTACACACAACAAATTTGGTCGACACCCCTTCCGTTGTCACATCCACCGCTGCCAATCACTGTCGAGCCGGGTATCCAGCCCATTTCGCGTGGCTCTGTTCTCCACCTAGGGGACCACACCGGGGAAGTGATATAGTGCCGCATGCCATGCAGTGTCGTCGACCAGTCACAGTGCCGGCGGGCAGAGAATCGGTGTGTGTAATTCATTCGGCGTTTGCGATGGGAGAGGGTGCGGCAGCAAGGGTTAAAGTTGGTATCGAAGCACTCTGCTTGTGCTACCGCCGGCGGAAAGAGGAGCCAGCGGCGGGCGGGCCAGTCGCAAGACTACTGTAAGTGGAACGGCCCGTGGTGGAATCGGAAGCGGGGGGTCAATGTGAGCGGATTCAGCGGAAGGGATGCACTTGGCAGCAGGACGCCATCTCCGTGCGCGGAAGGGGTGAGTTCGCGTATGCCAGAGAGGACAAGCTCGCACGAGCCTCGGCGCGTTGTTGTTTGGGTGAGGGAGATAGAGTGTTGGAGCCGATGGGGGTATGTGAGAGGTGGGGATAATGTCAGCTTGCCGGAGACAAAGCATGGAGGGTCTGTGAATCGTTGTTTGCGGAGAGCTGGCGTTGGCAGCAAAGAGTATCTTTGCGCTGTTTGCGTATGATTACGGTGCAGGCAGGACGAGTACACGCACCATATGGTCCATATCCGGGTGTTAGAGCTTCACAGCAGTTTGCAGTCGGTCGTCATGCATTTCCTCTGCCAACCTGCACCCACGGGATCCCCCCACATCGTGTTCCGAGGAGCGTTGGCTGTGTCCTCTCGGGTTTGAGTCGTCGACGTGGCCAGCGGAATTGAGCGGAAGAGACATGCGATGATGCCGTTACGCGTGACAGCACAGCACACTGACGAAACGTGATCCTCGCCGGCAATCACGCGTCCTTCTTTCCTCCGCTCTTCCATCTTCTTCGCGTCACCTTCTTCCTCACCTGTACAACTCGAGCTGCTGCTTCTTCGGCTACAGAGTCTTGACGACCTCCCGCCGGCTACACCTTGCTCGAGTTTCCATCGCCTACTCCGACTACATTCCACGCCAAGCAATGGAAAACACCCCGCCAGGCCCCGCGCGCTTGCCGACGCGTCCACAAGACGAACTCCCGCTCGAGCATCGTTTGAGCGAGGTGCGTTTCTTGCTGAGTGACTCCTGTGTACTTCTTGACGGCCCCCCTTTCAGTTTCAGACGCCGGACGCTCGGCGAGTCGACACGGGCGAGACGCGAATCAGCAAGCGAGCCCTCGGGGAGTTGCGGAACGATGTGCGGCGCGGCGAGGATATGCGCGAGGTGCGTTTTGCTTTTGACTGCCGAACGAGACAGATGCTGACGCGGACTTGCAGAACGACGGACAGTCCAAACTTGAAAAGCCTGGTAAGGACAACCGAATGCGGGGGGAAGGACTCGGAGCTGTGACAGTGGCCAGCTTGCGGGAGCGGCTTCAGGACTCGCTGGAAGACAACGCTGGATTGAAATCGGTGCGTTGTTACGTTCCCTGCGAGATGCGGCCCGGGTGCTGAGACCATGACGATATCGCCAGCGAACTTTCTGCTGCGCTGGAAGGGATACATGTCATGTACAACCGGCTGGCCCAAACAACCAGCACGCTTCGCGGGGAAAACAAGTTGTTGGTGTGTTGGACTAGCTGCACCGTTAAACTCTTCCGCTTATGCTGACCAGGCGGCGCACGAAGACCAAAGGATCGTAAGTGCTTCCAATATTTGGCTGACCATTGTAATGACTGAGGATTCTTCTAGCCAGCTGTCGGCCGTGAGCGCCAGCTCTACCTCGATTTCATGGCCGCTCTTCCTCCACCACCGTCCACGCGCCCCGATCTGCGCCTTCTTGACCCAGTTCTCGACAAAGTGCGCGCATGGGTCCGCATGTCAACGGTGCAGACTGAGGCAAGTTACCACACCAGTCCCGCCTCCTTCTGGCACTAACCTCGTTCTCAGCGCTCGCGGGAGTTCATGCTGCTGGCCGGGCGCCCCGTGTGGTGCTCTGCGGACAAGAGACGCATGTACTAGTATTCTCCCCGCAGGTGTATCTCTCTAAACAACAGCATGGCGCTAGGGCACCGCCGCAGTGGCAAGTGAATCAGTGCCGCGTCACGCTGGGTCAAGCCCAAGGGCATCAATCCCACTTAAGCGAACCTGATCGTGATGCGAGTCCCACTCCCACTGATTTTGTTATCCCTCCCACACAGATGTCTCCAAGATGACTCCCTCAGCCCAATCAGGATAGGAATCTAGATCCCAACCGTGTTTATTGTATGACTTTTGTACGCGTAATGAGTACACTGCAATGGTGGCGTGTGACCAGACAACCAAACGCCGTTCGATTCTATTGCCTCGTTGGTGGTGGAGTCAGCCCCGAGTCAGACTGCTGAGTGACTCACTATCATCATCAGTGTCACAGTGACTCACTTGAGCACTATATAAGGGCCGCCGTTGGTGGAGTGGCACTCTCCTTATACCTTCCCTCAGGATCAGATGTCCTCCCTAATAGCCCAGCCTACTGCAGATACCAATGACTCGGATTCGAAGTGAGCCTTATTCCAGCTGCAGTGTACGACTCATCAGGTGCTAAATTTAAACAGTAATATTGCGAACGCAGGACAAGCATTGGTCCCTATAGAGTTTCCGACCATGGGCGCTTTGAATGCTCCACTGGCAACCGTGACGGTTCCACTATCCACCCAACTGTTGCCCTTGCGTGGTAAGCTGTACATGGGCAGCCTACCGATCGACTTCGGGAGGGACCTGGAGATGTTACTTGGAAAGAAAGTCCTCACCACCCCAATGCCGGGCTGTGGATTGGAGATGCTCGAGGGGGCCGATCTACGAATTGTACAGATCAAACAGTCGCGAGGTATTATGAGGATACCACCACTGGCACAGCCTGCCAGTACTAGTGAGGACATGCCTCCCAATGATGTCCCCTCTCCCCAGAGTCAGCCGACCATAGCAGGATTGGTGGTGGAGGCGCATCACCGTCTTTACGATACGAAGATATGGAAGAATCCAGAGAGTAAGATGAAGGATCCAGAGAGTAATGAACGTGAAGAGATACACGTTCTGGATTACCTTGGTGAAATCAATGCACTACGGTTTTATACGCTGGAACCCTCTGACAATTACAATCTATGGACACTCACACTTGGCCCTGAAATACCTGATGAGGGCTCCTTCGATTCGGGTGATGAGGACTCCTTCGATTCGGGTGACGATGACGAGTGGTGAAATACATTGGCAATGAATAGGAGATGATATGTCTGTAAATGTAGGCGGCGACGATGGGTGACTAGGTAGTAAGACCAAAATCCCTGTTGTCGCGTCTCTGATATCAATCAATGCGCATACTGTATCCTTCAACGTCGTGTTGTGCACCGTTCTGCTTGGGCCATCATATCTCTACTCAAAACAGCTCCGGGAACACCCTTCTCCCCTCCTCCTTTCTTCTCTCGTCCAAGAGTGCACCGGCCCACCACCTGTCGGCGGGCGTGGCCGTGGCCGTGACCGCGACGATGTCGACCAGCTCGAGGTCAAGCTCAACGGGGAGGTGGCCGCATGTGCTGTGTGGGCTTGGACTGGAATATGATGAGTGTCATTGAGGGAAAAGCCAAAGCAGTAGAGGTTTACTGTAGAATAAGATGGGCTCTACGCCTTCTGACTTGTTTTGCTCCGGAGTACCCTCGGCAGGGGGTGTCGGCGGTGGATATCTGTCTCGTTTGTGGCGGCAGCGGAAATCTCGTTTTTCTGGGCAGGCCGGGTGTGTACGGCGGCAACGGACGGGGCGACGACGGCACGGATGATAGTGTTGGAGTGGGCAGAGTCACAGTAGAGGGGAGGAGCGAGACGGAGGTGTCTGGATTGGGCGAAGGCGTTGGAGGTGGGAGCGAGCGTGGGATGGCCGATGCTAGCGCAGTGAGGGTGGGAGGGGAAAGAAGCGTCCAGACCTGGCGTGGCGAGTGCGATGTGTGGAATCGGTTGGATGAGGATAGGGTGGAGGCCGCGTGGCGGGCTGGATGCCAAGCAGGGTGGACTGGTTGTTGTCGATGGCGAAAATGATGGTGTCGGTGTCGTGGGTCTGGAGTGTAGACCGTCCGTCCCCACTGTCACTGCGCGTCGACCCCGAATTCCGGCCGCCGACATGTCGCCAAACAAGCTCAAATCGGCGAACCTTCCGCCGAGAGGCGGCGACAGCCACGAGCGCGCCGATTCAAGGCCGATGCCTCGCCGACCACGCTGCGTCTCCGATCCTTCGCCATTGCTGCACCGCAGCTGTGGACCTCGTCCCACATCCCGATCGCGAGAACGAGTTCTCGCGCGACTCGACGTCGTACAAGGCCTGACAAGAGTGCAGCAAACACCGTGACTCTGTCGATCGGACGACGACAGGAGTTGGGCAGTTTAAAGAATAGAGGCAATCGCCGGGTTCTAGCTGCTGCCTACTGCGGCTGTCCCTCGGCCTAACCTGACGCGGCAGGGGCATGAGTACCATCCTCTGCAAGTTCCTTCACCCATGCGCCGCCACGCTCGTCACTGGCACTCCGTACGGTTGGTGATGGCGGCAGAGCCAGGAGTACCTCGCGAGATGTCCGTTGGCACATGCGTTGCTGACCGCAGACGGTATCGATCGAGGAGGAGGGTGGGACAGGGTTGAGGGTGAGCGAGAGGAGTGGATGGGACTGGACATCGACTGGATAGATGACACTTGAATGTAGAGCGCCGTTTGTGTGCGCGCAGGCGGAAGGGGTCGAGGCAGCTTCAACGACAGGGTGCAGGGGAGACAGCGCAGGCATTCTTTCCACTGAACCAGCGTTTATTGATCCCCGCGTTCGCCGGCGCCGGCGCGCAGCCCTTCAGGACCTTGGATTAAAACGACACGCGGCACAACGTCTAGTGCGCGTTGTTCTTGTGCTCTAGCGAGAATAAGCGGGGGAAGCAGGAAAGAACGGCACACGCACTGAGATGGACTGGGGAGAAGGAAACGAGTGGTTGAAAGGAGGGTGGAGGAAGGAGAGAGTAGGTCAGCATCACCGTCGTCGAGGAGGGACCATAGCACGCACGTTGGTAGTCCAACGTATACCCCACCAGCCACAGCCCGCCAATGAGCGCCAGTACCGGCTTCGCGCTGGCGTTCTTCCCACTGAACAAGCGCCCCTTGACTCCCGCCACCGCAGGCGCCGGCGCGCGGCCCTTCGGGAGCTTGGAGTAGAACGACACAAGGGGACCGAGCGGGCCAGCGGAGTCCCCCGACTGGTGACGTGTCAGTCGACAGAGCGGAGGGGGAGTGGGTAGGGGACGCACAACGAGCTTGGGGGGTGGCGATTTTGGGGCGGGACAAGGCCGCCGAGGGAGCGGCGGATGAGGGAGGCGTGCATGGGGGTGCGGTGATGACCGGAGGAGGAAAGTGATGGAAGAAACACGTGGTGATCGATCTTTTTTTTCTTCTCACGTCATCCTTTCGATTCTTGCTTCGATTCTTCCTCAGCCTGGCACAGGTGGTGGCCCGGTCCGTGACCGTCCAGACGGGGAGACTTGTGCAGTACAGCAGCGAAGCGTCGGTCGAGCGCCTTCAGCGAACAAGCCCGCGGTATCTGACATTGGACCGACTGCCAGTGCATGCATGGAATGGTGGGCCGCTGGTCGAAACTATTCGGAGAACTACTAGCTGAGTTCCAGTTCAAGCTTTGTTACTTGACTTACAAGGAAGGGCTTTGCTGATGATATCCGAGGAGAAAGTCTGCCGGACGCTTGCCCCCCTCTGCACTGCTCCACATCCAGCCAGCCAGCCAACACGTTCAAGGTCCGAGATCATGGAGCCCTGGTCGCAGCCTAACTTTGACAGCACCTATTCAAAAGATATGCCGATTGATACACCTTTCTGTCTCTCTGGACGCGCCTCGTTGCGCGTGCGATGATGCCGCTCGTATCTTCTCACTCATCGATCCGACCGGGTCTCCGTGCCGACACAGCCTTGCGCTCTTTGCTTCCCCATCCCATCGATCGTCCCCTGCGCACTAGCAAGATCTTCACTAGCAATGTCTTCTACCACCAGCGACCCCAAGCAAGTGCAAGTGCACGACCCGGGCGAGCCGGCGCCGGCGGAGGTCGTCGTCCGGCGTTCGTTCTTGTACGTCGAACCTCGATAACACGGATGCGGGCTGATTTCCCTGACGCACGCCCAGCAGCGGCCTCAAGAGCTCATTCTTCGCGAAAAGCAAGAACACCGTCGTCCAGGGCGGGACGTTCATCGTCGACAATCGCACCTTCTTTACGATACCGCTGCGCAAGCCCAAGATCGGTGCGTGCTGCTGCCTGCGTCCATTATCTAGTTGATCTATGTTCATGCAGACAAGAAGTTTAATATCGAGGTATGCGGCTCCTTTGTGTCGCCTACTAGCTCATCACATATTCGCCGTCTAGGAAGTCGAACAGTCCCGCGTCGAGCTGTTCAGAGAGATAATCGTTCGGAAGCGGACGCGCTTGCATTGGGCACATTTTGATGGACATGCTGTCGTCATAAGGGTGTTCGAAGGTCCACGTCGCGCTGCGGTGAAGGTGTGTCTAGCTCCCATACGGTTATTGACACACGTTGAGCTGTGTTCTAGCGCAGGGACCGGGACATCGAACTCAATGCAGATCTCTTGTACGCCGCTTGCTCCGAATATAATATCAGTACTGACGCTATCAGCCATCCCAACCATCTGCGTATCATCGCAGCCTCGAAGAAGAATTCCTCCATGCCATTCGTGATTTATCAAGGAGGTCCCAGTTGCCTGCACAAAAAGCTGAAATGAAGTACTGATCTATTCCTAGATCTTAGAACGAATGCTGTTCATAAAGTTACACAATTCCTGCGCGGGGATCTTGGAAAGACACTAATTGCTTGCTGCACCCTGGTATGATTCCAGTATTTCCATCGTACTTAGCTGATGCTTTATTTTCTCAGGCCCTTGATATGCTGGTAGGTACATTTAGCAAAAACAATGCTGATCTTTTGAGTGATGATCTACCAGTCTGCTGTTCAATATTTATATAGTAAACCTTCTATTTTTATAGCTCTGTGCCCAGCAGTAAGTCTATTCCTTCAGTCCTTGTATTTCATACATTCAATCACTTTAGAACATTGATGTCTTATTGGATGTCTTTGGCAATATCAGACTGTCATTGACAGCAGGAGCTACTGAGCGTCATGATTTCTGGTTTCGGCGTAGAGCTGCAACAATCAGACGCAAACCTGAAATCATTATCTTTGACTCCTTGATGTATCGAGTAAGAATATTGCAAGTCTTGATGTAAAAGTTATTGAGGAAACATTTAGGTTTTTCAACAAGCACATGCTGAAGTATATGGTATGTGCTTGGTAATTCAGCAGTAGCCACACCTACATATCTCAGGTGACTGCATGGCAAAGGATGGTATCCGATTCGAGTACTTCCAAGGCTACCTTTTTTCAAAGAAATTATTCAAGCCCAGATTTCCACCAAGCAGGCTACTTCCCCGTGCGGGTCTCAGGAGAACCATTGAATGGGCTTGTACCCAACCATCGTGGTCTTTTGAAGATATAAAAAATGGCTTACATGCACAGATATCTCGATTCCGACAGAATATATCTCATGACACATTTGTATTCTCCCATCATGCATGGGTTGATGATGGACATCCTGTTCATCAGTGCCCCACATATCATCGGGAGGAACTCTATATTGCTCCCGATTTTAGACACACAGAAATGATCACAGAGGATATCCCTGCCATGAATGAACGGTGTGTTGTATGTCGTCAAGTAGTTAATTTGCCCCAGCATGCTCCACGTATGTTATCTTCTTTGACTAGGCAATGTTGAAACAATCTCCTTAGGTGATAGCTTACCTCCTATCACTGAAATTTCGATTACAACCCCTTATCTTGATGATTATTTCATATCTCATGAGAATGGCTGGACAGATGACCTGGCACATCAATATCCTTTTGGCAGGATCCCTCAAGAGGAAGAGGAGGAGGCTTGGGAGAACTATGTTTATGTGGTCAAAACACACCGGGGTCTAGAGAGTAAGGAATCTCATGCAGCATGGAGAGCAAGATGTTCAGATCCACAAAAGGTTTTTCCAAAGATTCGTTGGATAGCATAGTATATGAGAAGTCTTTGTTGATGTGGTCCTGTTAACTTGAACTTGAGCTGATAAGTAATACACAAATTTGTAAGGGTCCACCTGCTAGGGTGCCAACTGTATACTGGTTGTATGCACCTGCTGACCTAGAGCACAAAAAGCCTGAGCAGTGTCACAGGCTCTGTCCCAAGGTGATTGTTGTGAGGGTCATGACAGATTGGTGATTATGCAGGTGAAAGAGGCTGCGGGCAATAGTCAGGATGGGTCAGAGCATCCCAGGGGCGCCAGTCAGACACACCTCTGACGTGCTCACATGGTACATATTGAGACGCTGCCCTTGAATGGGGGGCATTGTCACACTTTGGGTTGTGCCCAATGCATGACCACATGCCTACTCTCTTTGTTTACCACTCCTTGAAAGGCAACACAAGGCGGTCTTGTTTGCACCTCTTTGAGCACCCAAATATCCTCCTTTGTGTGAATAGTGGGTAGAGTGGATATATATATATATTATATGATGGTGATTAAAATACCATATTGAGGTAATGATACTCTGAAAGGCCTTCCTGGTGGTACTCACATCATGGATACAGATCAAGTGGTTATAGAGATAGAAGCTTATTAGTTGGACATCGGCTAGTGATTAGACAGTTCCAATACTGCTATAGAGCTGCCACTATACATTACTTGATAAAAGTTGTCTGTGTAGTCAAAATAGAGAACTGTCATTTTGTGACGATTTGTGACATTCTTTAATGATTATGGAAATTTCCTTTTTTTTTTTGGAAATTTATCATATATATTGCTCTATATTATAACCATATGACATAGTCACTAAAACTACCAACTCAACATCTATCAACAAAGTTCCTTTTTGGGATGCTGTGTCACCCATCACATGGTGTGACTCTGGGAGACTTAGTCTGAATAGCCTACATTGTATTATTTACCTTTATTGACCCCCTGCATTTTGGACTTGGTACAAATTTTGCCTTATAGTTCGACTTTATTCACCCCCTCTCCCTAACAATTATTCACCTCAGTGCATATTCTGAAAATACTGAGCCTTGTCAATGGCACCCCGGCAGGTTGCCACTGATAACTCAGAGTGTTTTGTGGGCTAAACAGGTGGTGTATTATGGTATGCTAACTGATACTAGTGATCTCAGACAAGGCCGCCGACAAACACCAATCCATTCACGTCATGTCTTCTCCAACCACCAATCGATACACCCCCCACCCGCAAATCCCCCCTAGCCCTGGTTTTCATTGGTGCGGACATCATCAACAGGCCAGCCAATCCCTCTGCTCCCCTCATAAGCTGGCATGGCCATTCCAGCGCTGCTCAGCGCGCCAAAAGCACCCCTGCCAAGCTCCGGGCCTTATCCACATAAGTATTACAACCAACCAACCTTGCTAAGCGCCACATCAAGCAGGAACTTGGTGTCACTGGCAGCTGAGACAGATAATCCCATCTCTTGAAGTGCGGAGAGAATGGTATGCCGGACACATTCCACATCCAGCCCGGGCTTAGAGTCGGAGGATGGAGCCGTGGCCGCTGGCACACAATGGTCAATTTGAAACGGCGCCACTGGAATATGCCCTGGGGACAGGGCTTGAGCAGCACATCCTTCTTTGGCGGATGCGGAACAAGTATCGGCTGGGTGCGCCACAGCGAGGGAAATGCTGGGAGCAGCAGGCTTAGACCACATTGAGCTGGTACTGTACGCAGGGAGATGTTGGGATTCAAACGCCGCTGTCGATCGCGAATGGCTTAAAAACCCACGAGATGACTCCACTGTGGCCAACATAAACACCGTCTTAGGTGGCCACACAACAGAAACCTAGAATATTCCAATGACTGTCAACCCAGTCATTATACATGACTGCGACGCACCTATAGAGCCCACACACACAGTACACTTCGTGGCGCCACTCATCTCCAAAGCTCTCAGGACATCGTCTTGTGTTGTTTGTCTTGAAGGCACACTAGGACTGTCAGTGGCCAAATGAAATGGCATAAGAAGAAAATCCTATATGAACGACTTGCACGACGTCAAATGCAGAAGAGTTCACTGGCAAGGTTGTCCCCATCAGTCAAGAAGTCCGAGGATGTGCCAGTGTGAACTAACACAGCATTCAGGACTCCAGTGATGGGATGAAATATGTGAAAGCTGACGAGGAGTCATGGTGGTGAGTTACCAGTGCGCAGATTTACACGGGCCGGACTCACCGTAAGAGTACACCCACAATCAGCACTACTTGCCATTGGCGCCAGGTGCACTGGCACCGTCTTTCGATCGCAGGGAGCCTTCGATCCTCCTGTGAGCATGTACGAGACGGTAAGGACCGTAAGGTGTCCGCTCATGGCGGTTCAGGACAAGCTGGGAGTTTGTGGGGCATCAACGGGAATCGACAGTTTATTGTTCTTTCTCCGGGGCAAACAACGGAGTGAGATTTAAAATCACACGCGTACACACAACAAATTTGGTCGACACCCCTTCCGTTGTCACATCCACCGCTGCCAATCACTGTCGAGCCGGGTATCCAGCCCATTTCGCGTGGCTCTGTTCTCCACCTAGGGGACCACACCGGGGAAGTGATATAGTGCCGCATGCCATGCAGTGTTGTCGACCAGTCACAATGCCGGCGGGCAGAGAATCGGTGTGTGTAATTCATTCGGCGTTTGCGATGGGGAGAGGGTGCGGCAGCAAGGGTTAAAGTTGGTATCGAAGCACTCTGCTTGTGCTACCGCCGGCGGAAAGAGGAGCCAGCGGCGGGCGGGCCAGTCGCAAGACTACTGTAAGTGGAACGGCCCGTGGTGGAATCGGAAGCGGGGGGTCAATGTGAGCGGATTCAGCGGAAGGGATGCACTTGGCAGCAGGACGCCATCTCCGTGCGCGGAAGGGGTGAGTTCGCGTATGCCAGAGAGGACAAGCTCGCACGAGCCTCGGCGCGTTGTTGTTTGGGTGAGGGAGATAGAGTGTTGGAGCCGATGGGGGTATGTGAGAGGTGGGGATAATGTCAGCTTGCCGGAGACAAAGCATGGAGGGTCTGTGAATCGTTGTTTGCGGAGAGCTGGCGTTGGCAGCAAAGAGTATCTTTGCGCTGTTTGCGTATGATTACGGTGCAGGCAGGACGAGTACACGCACCATATCCGGGTGTTAGAGCTTCACAGCAGTTTGCAGTCGGTCGTCATGCATTTCCTCTGCCAACCTGCACCCACGGGATCCCCCCACATCGTGTTCCGAGGAGCGTTGGCTGTGTCCTCTCGGGTTTGAGTCGTCGACTAGGCTCGGTCCAGCCCCTACTTTCGGAAACACCTTCAGTAGGGGCTGGTACAACTTAGGCGTGGGTTGGCGTGGTGCGGGAGCAATGAGAAGTTTAGCCTTTTTTAGTAGTGTTGATCCGATGACCCGCGCGCTGTCACAGCATGAGTAATCAACATCGCGTCCCGTAACACCACGTCCCACGACGCGTTCTTCGCGATGGATGGGCCTGTGAAGATGTTTACACCCGAGAACCCGCCAACCAAGCGCAAACGACGTGCCAACGGGTCTGCACCAGCCACCACCAACGAAAATCGGCCTCCTCTTGTGTCAGTTTCCCGGAACATGCCTCTGGGGTCAACACCAGCATCAACGGCTCCACCACGCGATCCCGAGGTGCAGCAGCTGGCTGATGCCATCGACATTCTTAAGCAAAATGGCTACTCGACCGTGTTCAAGTTCTTCGACGCCTACCTTGGCTCGACAGAACAGCAACAGAAAGCCGCCGCCACGCGAATGATCAATGACCACGGAAAGCAGCTGTTGGACCACCTCTATGCACGCCGTCCAGAGCTTGTCGAGGAATGGATGTCGACGGTAACCCATGCCAAACTTGAGGCAGAGGTAAAGGACCTGGCAGAGACACTCCGCCCAAGGTATGGCGAGCGGGTAACCAACCTGCTGCACGACTTCAATCTGGACGGGCTGCTTGCTGATGCAGAACGTGTTGCGCCAACTCTGTTTGCTGGACTACGCAGTGCTGGTGCCATGCCTGCTGATCTACGTGGGCAAGATTCTCAGAAGGAGTATCGAGCGGCAAGTGTCTCCGAGTCTGCTCAGAGAGGTGTCCCAATTGACATGCCTTGCAGATTCTTGGTATGATTCTCTCGATGATCTGCTACTCCAGCAACGAGAAGGCGTCAAACATGCGACTCACAATGTCCATTTTCCTCCTGGCATCGTCTGCAACACGTGGCCTCTTTGCTGCAGGACATCATGCCGGAATCTGTTTGTCATACACTGCGACAATCCAGAAAACCAAGGACCTCGGACAGGAACGTCTCCGACATATCCTCCACATCGTCCGGACAAGCGCTGTCATGATCATTTGAGACAACCTGAATATCGCGTTCAAGGTGTCGCAGCAGTGTGCCGACTCGAAGGACCATTTCGACAATGGCACGACCGTTACAATGATTCCCATGTTTGGGGTCAAACCGGGTGACCTTCCCCTCGAGCTACTCTCCCCGTTGAAGACCGCGACACCAAATTTCGAGTTCCGACTCGACCTGGACTATCTGCCCACACCAGAGACCTCCAAGGCACTGCAAGAGGCGCACATCTGGCACCTTGTCGACATCATTATGACTCACTTTCCGCATCTGCGTGGGCGGTTTGCGTCGCTCCTGACCCAACCACCCACGGACGTCTTTATTCCCGTCCACAAGACCGAGCAGTTCCCGCTGCCAGCGATGGAAACAGACGAGTCCACCATTGATGGTACTATCCAGGCGCTTGAGACGATCTGCAAGGTGCTAGGACTCGACGAGGTGGCGGCAATTGTGAGGCATGGAGTTCTGTTTGGGGCAGGGGATCTATTGTCTCTAGAGCTGTTGCTCAAGGTTTGTCTTCATTTGCCTTGCAAAACCAGACTGAGTCCTTTGCAGGCTTCTGGTAGTCGACGCGAGAGCTCTGACATAATTGAGAACCTCAGTCGCTACATCAAAGGTAGCCTGGGCCTCTTTCATACGAAAATGGCGGGTTTCCGATGCGTTGGAAACGAGTACTGGGGCAAGCCTAATAGTGCCTCGCCGTGGTCATTATGGCGTATCAACACACTGCTCGGCCGGAAGACGATAACAGCTGGCTGGCAGGCCAAGAAGTTGCCGCCGTTTCGACCCATCACCGAGCTGGTGCTGGACATTGCCCTTCCAGCCAACATTCTGGACGCATTTCGGCTCTACTGCAACACATCTTCTATTGAAAAGTGGGCCGAGGACGTCACCTCCTTCTCTGATATCACCAATCTCGCACATACCGTCTACCGCAAGCTCTGCTCAGCACGCGAGACGGCTCGTCTCCGTGCCCTACCGGATCACCAGCGCGATGTGCCATTGGAGAATATCATACTCTTCAATCGTGACGCCCTCACTATGCGCGTTCTCCGTACTGCTGTTAAGGCCGGCCATATTGGCATGGTGGTGACTGTTCTGCACCACTGGATGGTCATGTTTCGCGGCTCAGGCAAGATGCCGAAGTATGCAGCCGCCCTCTTCCATGTGCTCATTGACCTGAAGACTATGCACCCGAAATTGCGGTCAGTCCTCGGTGTAACGCGTCCGATCGCCCACTGATACTGTCAAGGCACGCTTTCCTCATGAATTGGCTGGTTAATCTCAGCGGGAAGCCATATGGATTTAAGGAACTGGACTTGTTGCAAGAACACCAGAACTTCTGGCTCAAAGTATGACTATTTTGACGCTCGAACAAGGCTCACATATGCGTGACAGATCATCTACGCGGCGAAAGGTGTAAATCGCAGCTGGAAATGGCTTGGGATGATTTCCGTGTCCATCTTTGCGCTGCGGGACACCATCCGGACAGTCCAACAGGATTTTAACACGTCATACAACAGCAAGAAACACACCAATCCCTCTCTCGAGAAGGATCTGACCGCCGTGCGTGGATATCTCGCCCAGCACACGATTCAAACATACACTCCCCCGCCGACCGGGGAACGATTCCGCCACGCCAGCACGCGACCTGATAGCCGAGGGTGTCAAGTACGCCAACGCTGCCAATCCGCTGCGTGAATTCCGCGCAGATCGACGCAAGGCGCGTAATCTGGGCTTCCCAGCACCAGCGGTGCCACAATCGAGCGCCGCACCGGTTGCTGACGCGTACGAGAGTGAATCAGACGACTCACCTGAGCAGCAACATGGCGGCGAACTCGAGAATGAGTTTGAGGAGATTGAGTTAGAGGACTTGGCGCTGGATGAGGAAGAGTTCCCAACAACGGTGGACCCGCAGATATACGTGGATGCAGTCAGTAGTATTATTGCGACAATGGTTTAGAGCAAGCTATCTATTTCAAGTTCTTACTTTTGCGTGGCCGACCTCTCGTTTTGGTTCCGCGGGATTGATCTGCGCGGGTCACACGCGTCGCTGTTGATCCTCGACCACCACGATCACTGCTGCTCCCGCCACCACGGTTCATCGCCGTAGAGCCTCCCCGACTTGTACCCCGCCCTCGCTTCGAACCCGGAGTTGCGTAGAAGGAGGACACGGGGAACGCCTCTCTGAAGGCGGAAATCGGGTCCAAGGGCGTCAAAAGCGGCGTAGATTTCAGTCAACTTG
This sequence comes from Mycena indigotica, assembly GCF_014461135.1. NCBI lineage: Eukaryota > Fungi > Basidiomycota > Agaricomycetes > Agaricales > Mycenaceae > Mycena > Mycena indigotica. The sequence continues at coordinate 2,561,510 of NW_023503011.1, read as the reverse complement.
GTGAGCAACATGCTCCCAGCCTCTGATATCGGGCGTCCCTGAACATCTCTATAGCCCAGGTGCCAACGCGTGCACCCGCGTAGCACTTCAGCTGACTCGATTCGCTCGCCGAATTGAGCAATCTGCTCAATCACATCGTCACCAAGCATTACCTCCCCAGCAATCCCCTCAATGTCTGGATACAAATGCTGCGCCAGGACGGGTCGCCATGCCTTCAGGTCTCGACGCAGCATGTAAACGAGGCGATCTGGCTGCGTTTTCTTGCGACCCCGCTTCAAATTTGGTATTCGCTCTAGCGCGATCTTTTCGATGGGAAAGAGGTCCGGGGTGCAGCGGGAGCAGCATCGTTGGTTGGGATGCCGTTGCCAGAGGGTGTTAACACCAGTCTGGAGTTGTTCTGACACTGGTGAGCCCCGCCACTCCATGTTTGTGATGCACTTGCTAACCTTTCGTCTCGTTCTCAAAGAACTCATCCCAAATCTTAGCCAAGCACTCGGATCCCGATGTAAACCGCGTCAAAAAGCGTGTTTCGTGCTCGCTACAATCATTCTTTCCCCGCCGACCCCGTTTTTTGGACCTTGACTGTTTGGAAACGGCACTATCTTCCTCCCCGTCGCTCTCATGCATCAGGAAAACTAAATTTTTCTGGGAGGTCTGGGGGGTCTGGCAGACCTGGACAATCTAGTCCCAGACTGGCCAGAAAATTACCTAGTACTAGGTGTTCCAGACATTCCCCCAGAGCAAACACCAGATAAAGAATGAACATTAAAATGCAATCTCATTAGCATGTGCATCTATATACTTATTAACATGAAATGAAAGAAAGGAATCAAGAGAGTCAGTATAGCGGAGGTCATGAGGAATATTACGTTCCCCAAACACAGGAATAAGATGGGCCGCGCAAAGAATAGTGTCCAAGTGCTCAATGGTAATGAAGTGAGACCCGTACCGGATGTCCGGTTCAACAATCCACATTCCCGTCTCTGGGTCGGGTCGGGTGCCCACCTTTTTAAACCACCGCACCAATGCACAAGGATGATAGACACCATTGTAGGTGAATGAGAAGAGCAGTCGGATACGAACAACACTCATGCCAGAAAAGCCAGGAGCATCATCTTCCACAATGAAGGCACAGTCACGACGTGGACCATGCTTTCGCCATGAGGGTGTACACCGTATACGCTCTCGTTTCATTCCACGGATACCAGAGGGATCACTCGGGGAATAGAAACTGGCAGTTGCGGAATGAAAGACGGAGAGGTGTTCGATATCGTCTAGGTTGGCGTTGGCATCAAGATTGAGGTAGGTTCGGAGGAGGTCGGAAAGCTGAGGAACATTGATATGAACACCAAGATCAACTGGATCAGAGGGGTAGGAACGCTCTATACCTTGATTAGTAATCACAAGCATGTTAGTCAGAACGGACCTCGTGTACGGGCAAGGACAACCGCACCCTCAACCCGTGGCCCATCAATGGCCTCTTCATCTGCATCGTCATCCACATTGATCTTATCCGGGAGAGCAGGAAACTGGGGACGTAGCATCCCACGCTCCTCAAAGTCGACACGGGCAGCAGCCAACTTGTCGAGCCGTTGGTTCGTAAGCAGCATTTGACCCAAGGCTTCGAACCGACTTGAGCAACGCCATGGTTTCTTGACCGCGGTTATGTGACGTGATTCAGTAATTGAAGAACAGACGCCATACGGCGCACCAAATCGTTTAATATCCCAGCAGTAGTGCAGGATAGAGTGCTGACGGGGTAATGAAAATCCCTCGGGGCGAACACCTGCTGTGCGGAAGAACTCGCGTCGCTTATGGAAGGTGGAAACCGCAGCATCAATTGAATCGAGGGTGTCTTCATCGAAGTCTTGTCGACGGACCAAATAGCAGAAATCCAGAAAGCTACTAAGCGTCTGGATAATTTCGGGCGGGACCAGACCCTTTAGTGCGGGAAGATAGACCTTCATTAGCGCTTTTGAGTCATCGCCAGTCCACTGCTTGAATCGTCGACCTTGCTTAAAGCGCCGAAGGCCGCCGAATGCCGGAACAGCAGCAATCCTATCAACCTTAGATAGTGTCCGGACTCGAGGTGTGGGAAACTTTACCGTCGATCAATCTCATCAAGGATTTTTTCTGCCTCGGCCTTCTCATGAGTCAGAGACAAATACTCCCCCACCCACTCGACCAGATGGTCCTTGAATGTGCCTTTGATCAATTGGTGAAGAAGGTCGGGCGAAAGCATCTCATGGATATCGGCTCGCAGAAACTCAGTCGTAAATGGCTACAAAGTCTAAGTGGATGACGATCAAATGGAATAGCAAGCCCGTACAATAACATCAGTGTTGATACCATAGTTTTCCCAAAGCGTCTTCGCATCACCGTCAAAGGCTGTGATTAGCTCCTCTGTACTCTCGTATGTTCGCGCTGTTGATATTGACCCATCGAGATCGTGTGCGGGAGCGGTACATCTATACATCACTGTTAATCTGGATAGACAATGACTTGAAGCAAATATACGTACTTGGTACACCAGCCTTGGACGATACCAGCTAGCAAAACTTGCTCCGGGTAGTCGGCGATGAATGGCCCGAAGTCATAAATGACACGGCGAAAGTGGCCATCGGGGCAGCGACGAACGACAGGGTTGGTCATTCCGGGCTTAAGCGATGAGAGAACGGCTGCCCAAGATGCATGGTACAGCTGGCGCTTGAACGTTCGGAAGGCTGGATCATTGTCGTACTTTCGATCGCCTGTCAGATATCAGTAAGAGCGAGGACAAAAAAAAAGCAGCGTCAGACTTTTGGGGATTGCAAGAAAAATGAAAGGGACAACCCCATTGCGATGCCCTCGACGGAGAGTACTGTGCTCGTTACCAAGGCCCATATACCCTGGATGGTATTCGACATTGCCGGTGGACACCGAGACAGTCGTCTTGTCCGCGCCAAAAGAACAGCGGGCAGATCATCGCTCCCCGCAGTTGAGTTATCTGCCTTGTAAATTTCGTCCTGGAGAGATTTAATACAATGGAAGTCATGAAAAGATTGCTCACCGAATGCGACCATGCGAAGTTGGCAGACATGAAGTCTGACCAGCGCCGTTTATTCTCTGGGTTGATCTCGATGTAGGGAGCATAGTCGAAGAGCCCGTTGAAGTCCGGGTTATCAAGGAGATTCTTGACAACAACTTTGGGGTCGCGGTACCATATTTCATAAGAGCGTCGGGCCCACTCGGGAGCATCAGCGGCAGTGGAGACAGGGTCGGTGACGAGGCACTTCCAAGGAGCGTCGCCCAACGTTGTTGCGTCAATCGTTTCATAGAGATGGTCGGCATTCGCGAATGGAGCAGGTTCGTCGGACTTGAGCTTATCCAACGCCCAAATCTCCAGCAGCTCGTCGATGTTGGAGCCTGAGATCTGAGCCTTGCGGAAAGCGAAGTCCGCAAGGCGGAACTGGACTAGGTCTTCGTACGGGTCCCATTCGTCCAGCGCAAGATCGTGTCGTGGCTGTGGTGGTTCCCCTGCGGGAAGATATACACCATTCTCATCGCACGGACGGCCTATCAAGCATGAGAAGTCGTCTTGGTCAGAGGCAGCTACAACGCACCAGTAAGAAATGGGTGATAGATACGGCGCCAGTGGTTCTCAGGCCCATTTCCCTCTGCAACGCTAGCAGGTGGGGTCGAAGAATGTGGCTCCCAAGCAGGCATTGGGCTGTCGCGCAAGGGAGATGGTTGTGAGCTCGATCCATTGCTAGGGGAAGGATTGTCGAAGGGCATTGTCGATGGCCCAGCGATTTCGGTCGGATTGTCGTGATAAGCACGAACGTGGCGAGTAAGGCCTGACGCGGTCTTGAATGTCCGCCCGCAGCCAGGAAACTGGCACGGTAAGTCCGGGATAGTCTTGCGATTGCCCCGCCGAGGCGATTTGGGCTTTGAAGCTCGAGGCATGTGTTGGTGGGTGGACTAGACAGGCTGGGGCTACGCCCCAGCTTCAAATATTGTTTCACAATTTTTTGCAGACTGAATATGCCAATTTTATTCATGAGTTTATGAAATATCAAGGTCTACATGCCCTCTATACTGATATTACAGCCAAGAACAACATCACAAATAGCCTTAGATTGGACTTGTTTATGGTACTTGATGTAAAATCTTGATTTTACAGCTTTATGTCCCAATTAGACTTTACAGCTTTTCTTACCAAATTAGGGTTTCAACAGCAGTGGTCCCAAAAGTGGAAATGTGGAGTAAATAAATTGCTAAAACTGATGCCAAACATGTGCATACATTCACACGACATCTGCTTAATATAAGAGTAATGACTTTGCAGAGACAGTGGCAAAAGCTTAAGGGGATTTAGCCGCAATGCTCCACAATTGGAGGGTATATCCGTACCGTATAGCCGGATAGGAGCCACCTGAAACAGCCTGAAACGAGTCCGATCGGCGCAAGAGGGTGCAGTGCTGCGGCACGTGTGCCAATAACAACCATCTCCTTTCCTCTTGCCCCCATGGACCAGCGTAAACGCCGTTCTGCTTCAGACCACCGCCCTGGCAAGATTGTCACCGATAACCGTCAGAAGCGACGGACCCCAGAGGAGATGGAGCAGCAGCGCCTCCAAAAGGAAGCAGACAAGGCCGACAAGGAAAAACGCGCCCAAGAAAAGCACGACAAACGCATTCGAGACGCGGCCGCTGCAGAAAAACGCGTTCGCCAACAGCAGCAAGCCTTGGCCACGTCCTCCAATCGGCCTGATCTTGCCCCAAACCACCAGACTCTGGTCCAAACCCACGCAAAGCAACAAAGCGAGGAGGAAGCGGCAAGTCGAATTTCTCCTCATTTCTTCTGCTTTTACATATGCTTTCCAGTCCCGCAACCCCAAGCACGCAGGCCAGGATGACGACGGAGGCAGCGATGAAGACGCTGCTGTTGTTAACCAGGTTTGTCATTGTGATTTTGACGAGCCAGACTAACTTTTCTTAGCCCAACAACCTTCCCAAATGCATTGCAGGTGACGAGAGCGAAGGCAGCTTGAGCGGAGACGGCGATGGCGACGACGAATACATTGACCCTGGCAGCCATTTGTCCGACGGCTCCGAGAGTGAGGGAAGTGCGATGGCGACTGAGGTCGACGATGGCGAGTACGAACGCGAGCTGGCGAGGTTGCAGGCAAAATTTGGGAAGAGCAAGAAGACGAAGACAGCTGTCGAGAAGGCGTCGGAGAGGAAGAAGGCCAAAAGCAAGGCGAAGGAGAAGGTCAGTCGAGTTTAACCACAGAACGATAACTCACCCGCAAAACTTAGGCCCCTCTCCGAGCTGCAATCAACGCTATCGACCAGCCCCAGCCCAAACCGGTCGCAAAACGCAAGGCGACCCATGCGTCCAGCTCCGACGGCCCCAGGTAGCTGTCCACCATCACAGATTTGCCTCTGACGATTGCCCAGGTCCAAAAAAACGCGAAAAGTGGCGTGGCTGCGAACTGGAGACAAGTCGCAGGCGTTGTAACTCCCCAATCCGGCGCATCTTCCGACCCGTGGCAAGGTGTGCTTGACCAAGGCAGACGCACGTCAACAACGTCTGTCTCTTCTGGTGCCGGCCTGCGAAGCGCAGACGATGAGATCGATGATATTCCTGAGGGAGATACTGAAAGCCTACAGGTTGCAGTGGAAGCAACTCAGCAAGGCCAAGTGGGTGCGACGACATCGAAGATAAGAGTCTAGTTGTTGTCGGTGGGAAAATCTATTGACGTGACATTGACAAGGCTGGCATCGTTCTTCGACAAGCATCTTCCGCTCCCGATGGCGAGGTCAAAGTCAAGAAAGGGCCCAAGCCCCGCTATACCAAGGAGGACTTGCCGCTCCATAGTGGTGAGGACAAGAAGGAATTCCGTGAATCTGTCGTCGGTTTTGTCATCGACTGGGCGGGGACTTTGGCACAACCATTCACCACTGCTGGCCATCCGGACTACAGGGGAAATGTCAAAGACGCATGGGAGACAGTCTTCTCCCAGGATGCCGCGTCTCCATATGCCATTACCAAGGCCGTTTATCATGTCGTATGTGTTCGTTTGCGGAACAAACTCATAATACTGACTATTTGGCAGGTTAGCGGGAATCTCGACAACTGGCGAAGCGATATTGGCAAGGAGGCTATTCGAGTAGCTGGAGCACTGCTGCAAGATGTCGAGCGAGATGATCAGGGTCAACCGCTGCCAAATCAGCCACTGGTCACCAAAGCACTTATCGCGCAGCGTGCGGAAGATCAGCTGGCCAACGCAAACTTTCTCTATGCTGGAGGAGCTGCCCATGTACGTTGTCCCCCATGCAACAACGTGATCTGACAGCGATAGACGGGGATATATCGCTCCAAGTACATTCTCATTCCATTTGCACGTCAGCACCTCCGACTCGCCATCCAGCCTCGCACCCACGCCAACTTTGGCTTCCCGGCTGGTGCTCTTGCTGTATGCGCTGCTGCAGTGCGCCATCCTGACCCCATTTGCTCCAAAACTAATATATTTTAGGCCCAACGCGCACTCGAGATGTGGCGGACAGGCGAGTTGATCACGAAGATTGATATTGGAGGCGGCCGCCACAAGAAGCTGCTGTTTTCAAGCAACGACTGGGCCAAACGAGCAACAAAATACTACAACGGCATCATCACCATCCAATCAGAGCAAAAGCGGCGGCTGATCCTCGAACTCGCCGAGCCATATACGAGGACGAAGGCCACTGCCAGCCTTGCCGATATCCCCTCTAGCGACCCTGACATGGATAACATGGATGACGGGCCAGGGAGCTTTGACCCACGGGAGCGATTGGACATTTCCGAGGATGAGGACGATGGGTAGAGGCTTAGTTTACTTGTTATTACGCTATTATACTGCCAATAATGAAGCTTACCCAACCCAACTACCCTCTGGATAAATGTCTGGTATCTCTCTAGAGGTGACTCTGGCACCAGCCAATCGTCTGGGAGCCTCTAGAATTGGGCATGTCTTCTGGGACCAGATGCTCTCTGGCAGACCTGGCAGACCTGGAGGACCTGGCACCAGGTCTGCCAGAGAAAAAGAGTTTTCCTGATGTGGCCCTGCCGCACCCCACCTTCATTCACTAGCACCCGCTGCCCACCCTCGTTAACCTCGACACCCTCCTGCTCTGTCTCTGCCGGTGCCTCCTCGGCGATATTCATCGCCTCTGCTTGCGTCGCAGCAGCCTCGACAGCAGCAATGATCTCGGCTTCCAAGGTCTTTGCACCTTTGTTAATCGAGTTTTTGCTGATGATCAGAATAGGCTCGCCCATCCTGGAGAGGTCTCGCGCAGCACGACCGGCCCGCTGCACCAGTGCGCAGAACGAGGGTGGTAGTTCCCATAGAACAACCCGTTCAATGTTACGCATATCACATCCCTTTCTACAGTAAGTGATCTATATTCCAGCCAGCATACAACGCTTACCATTCCAACAGCATCCGTGCAACACAGAATGCGAACACGGCCCTCAGCCAACATGAACTCAAGCTCCCGCTTTCGCTTTGGACCCACTTTGGCGTGGTAGAACGCCACGCAAGTCCCATCAGTCAGATTCTCAATGCCCTCGTCTGCGGCCCACTGGGTGAGTCGGTCGCGTGCCCGTTCCGCCTTCAATCGTTCATTGAAGTAAATTAGCGTCATTGGGATATCCGTGGCTGTCTTTGCGTCCTTCGGGATTGTGAAACGCAGGTCAGCCATCGAGTATTCCTCATGTTTTGTGGCCCGCGTAGACAGTGCAATATTCGGGCGTGCATTGGAGACGGCAATGCGGCGCGTTGCTGCGCGGGGAGCCCCAGGACCTGCCGCACCTCATCGAGCACATTGGATGGCCAGGTTGCCGAGGCCAGGAGAATTGGAACATGGGCAGGAACAAGTCCACAAAGTGCGCCGAGTTCGAGGTAATCAGGTCGAAAGCTGCCGCCCCATGTGCTGATGCAGTGTGCCTCATCCAGATTCACGACGCGACACCGGTTGCTAAGCTTGTTCATAACTTGTGACTTGTATTCCTTTGTTTTAAAGAGCTCTGGGGAGATGAGGATGTGTCGGTAAGCACCTGACGCTGCCGTCTGTTGCGATATTGTGTAAGGGGAGCATGTGATGTGACAGCTGTGACTGATCACGTGACTGGTCCGTGCGCAGATAGCCCTGTACTTAAGTAGTTGGCCGTGGGGCTGTTCCCCGGCTTTGGTATCAACTAGGCACCTGGACCCTCATCCCCTGACAGCATACCAAAGCCTCTATATCGACTCTGGCACTCTTCTAGCCCCAGTTGATCCTCTCTATCTCCTATATTCGTCCTCACCCTACTGTGCTTGCCTTCTCTCCTCAAACGACTCCCTGGCGTCTCTGTTGACCTGTATTCGTACTGCCTGCTTCTGCAGAGCGAAATTACTCGCCTCACCAACCGTCTCGACCGTCTTGAGTATGGTACGCCTGCTCCACCCCCTGCTCCCCCTTCCCCTGGTCCTACATTCCATGGTGTCTGGGACGGCAGTCGCTGGGTTCTTCCAACGATCCCGGCCCCTACCCCCTGCCGTCATTGCTGCGGCCCACACTTCCATACCACTTGCCGAAACCTTCCCCCCTACTGCGCCCGACACTGTCACGCGCTTCTCTTGTACGCTTGTGGTGCCTGACTCGGCTGTCGGGCATATCGTGGGTCGCGGCGGCAAGGGTCTCCACCAAGCTCACGACACTTCCGGTGCTCAGTTGCGCGTATACTCTGATCGCGCTGCGCCTGGCAGCGCCGGGTCTCTATCCGGGGAACCGACCAGCAAATCGGTGAAGCGCTTATCGCGCTTGGGAAACGGTTCATGCGCAAGCGTGTCCGTGCGAAGAAGCAACGTCAGCCACCGTCTGCTGAGGGACCTGCCCCCCCTCCTCCTGCCGCGCCTGTGCCTGTACCACGTGCCACGAAGATGGATGTCGACCGTGCCCCTCTGCACCGCTCGTCCACCGTGATCCACGCCCAGTCTCAGGTGCCCCGCGCCACCACTGCGGTTCGACCTGCCACTCATCCGAGGGCCTCGGCCGCTGGTGGGCCAGCTGGGCATTCGCGACTGTCTTCCCCCCTCTTCCCGTCTTCTCTACCCCGCCAACCTGCCGCCGCCACTACCCCACCTATGCAGGCCGCGGCACCATCTCTTCCTACCCCCCAGCCTTACCCTACTCCCCTTCGCACCCTCGGTGGTTATGGCCACTCCGTCGGGCGCTGACCAGCGCGTCACCTACCCCCGATCGGCTCTCCTATGCAGATCGACGTAGCTCACGCCCGGCCGTAAACCGGCAGACTGCCCGACGAGGGGGCGTACCTGCGCATCATCGCGCGTCATAGGCGACAACCTCTATTTCCCTGGCGATCCCGAATATGAGTTCGCAGAACCCTACACTCCGCCTATCCGTCGAGGCGACGGATCTTGAGGAGGGGTTGGTGTAAGGGGAGCATGTGATGTGACAGCTGTGACTGATCACGTGACTGGTCCGTGCGCAGATAGCCCTGTACTTAAGTAGTTGGCCGTGGGGCTGTTCCCCCGGCTTTGGTATCAACTAGGCACCTGGACCCTCATCCCCTGACATATTGATTCTTCTTGCATTCAGGTCATGATTGCACGCACCTCATATAGTTTTGCACGTCCAATGGCTTTGATGCTCTCTTGACAGATAGCCAATGTAGGAATCTTTGTATCTTTTGTCTGAGAATGTCCTTTAATGCCTGTGTGGACTCAAAATAACATGCTCACCTGGTCAAGCATGAGGGCTGTTAACGGCATGACGGTAATGGCAATGTCTCTCTGGTCAAAGAGCAGTGCTAAAATGAAGCACAGTGACTTCCCACATCCTGTCCCAACGTCCAGGATGAGGTTCTCGCCGCACAGAATGGCCACTGCTGCATCGAGCTGCCATTGGAACGGCGTCACCCCCAGTATCTCCTCTGCCATATTTTTCAGCTCTGCCACGTCAACAGAGTCGTGGGTGTATCTCTTGAGCTTCGGACTGGCAGTAGGCGTTGCAGCTGGGTCGAGTGGTGGCGTCTCGGGCATGGAGGACGCGTCGGGCGGTCGCGCAGCGCAAATTAGCTCAAGTAATCATGTCTATGTAATGATCACATGTATTTCCTAAAAAGGCTAAAGTTTTATTGCTCCCGCACCCTGCCAACCGTCACCTAAGATTTCCCAGTCTCTACTGAGATCAATTCCACCTCCACCTCTCCCAGAATTGAGCGGGAAGTAGTGACTGGGTGCGAGTCTAGTCGTCGACGTGGCCAGCGGAATTGAGCGGAAGAGACATGCGATGATGCCGTTACGCGTGACAGCACAGCACACTGACGAAACGTGATCCTGGTCGGCAATCACACGTCCTTCTTTCCTCCGCTCTTCCATCTTGTTCGCGTCACCTTCATCTTGTTCGCGTCACCTTCTGCTCGACTCGTACAACGCGAGCTGCTGCTTCCTCGGCTACATAGTCTCGACGACCTCCCGTCGACTAGCCCGCTCGCCTTTCCATCGACCACTCCGACGAGATTCCACGCCGAGCAATGGAAAACACGCGAGCTTGCGAGAACGGCTTCAGGCCTCGCTGGAAGATAACGCTGGATTGACATCGGTGCGTTGTCACATTCCCATGCGGTGCTGAGACTATGACGATATCGCCAGCGATGCGAAGAACTTTCCGCTGCGCTGGAAGGGATACATGTCATGTACAACCGCGACTGGCGCAGACGACCAGCGAGCTTCGCGGGGAAAACACGAGCTTGCAGTTGAAGTTGTTGCTATGTTGGACTAGCTGCACCGTTAAACTCTTCCGCTTATGCTGACCAGGCGGCGCACGAAGACCAAACGATCGTAAGTGCTTCTACTATTTGTCTGACCATTGTAATGACTGAGGATTCTTCTAGCCAGCTGTCGGCCGTGAGCGCCAACTCTACCTCGATTTCACGGCCGCTCTTCCTCCACCACCGTCCACGCGCCCCGATCTCAGCCTTCTTGACCCAGTTCTCTCGAAAGTGCGCGCATGGGTCCGCATGTCAACGGTGCAAGCTGAGGCAAGTTCCCACACTAGTCCCGCCTCCCTCTGGCGCTAACCCCGTTCTCAGCGCTCGCGGGAGTTCAGGCTGCTGGCCGGGCGCCCCGTGTGGTGCTCTGCGGACAAGACACGCATGTACTAGTACTCTCCCCCGCAGGTGTATCTCTCTAAACAACAGCATGGCGCTAGGGCACCGCCGGAGTGGCAGGTGAACCACGAGTTTTCCGGGCGCGTCGGGAAGGAGGTGGAGCTGTGAATGTGAGAGGAGATTGTGGTGGTGCAGTGCGCGAAAGGAAAGCATTGTCGCTTCATATAGGGACATCGAAGCCATCAGTGATGCCGATCACATCACCTTACCTCATCTGAAAATTTTTCTCTGTCCTCCACCACGACGATGATTCGACGAGAAGGCGAACCACTCTCGGCTTCTTCATCCATAATCGCAAGGCTTGCGGTGCCTTCCATGCCAACACTAGACGGGCATCCGGATTAGAGAAGCACCCTGAGAATGTGGCTCCACGCCCACGCCGCTTTGCCTCCGACGCTCATCTATCCCCAGCGTAGTCTCTCATGTCCAGCATCCCCGTCGTCGACTTTGCGCCGTTTCTCGCTTCCAAAACGACTCCCAACGACGAGTCGGAGCAGCAGAAGCAAGCGGTCGCAGCCGCCATCCTCGACTCATTCAAGCGCATTGGATTCGTGTACCTCGTCAACCACGGGATGGCGCAGTCCGAGATCGACGAGATGTTTGCAGTGGTGCGTTGGCCTCACTACCCTCGCTTCCTCGCTAACGCAGCGCCGCAGAGCAAGTCATTCTTCGCATTACCGCTTGAAACGAAGCTCCTCGCGCCACGACCGGCAGCGAAGACACACCACCGCGGGTACTCTGAGCTCGGCCGCGAGAAGGTCACGCAGCCGGGCGACACAGACGCATATGTGCCCGACACAAAGGAGAGCTTCGAGTGTGGGGCGGACAATGACGCCATGCCAAACGTGTGGCCGCCAGAAGAGGCGCTGCCGGGCTTCAGAGCAGCGTGTGATGCGTTCTATGCGGTACGTCGCTAGCGCTCGATTGCTCGTTCGTCCGCGATTGATGCTGCCCAGCGCTGCTATGAACTCGAGCAGAACATCCTCCGCGCCATCGCGCTTGGTTTTCGTCTCCCAGAAGACTACTTCCTTGCGAGTCATCCGCCCCAGCAGAACCAGCTGCGGCTTCTGCACTATCCGCCGTGCGTGCTTGTCCGTCCACCGCAGCCTCATTCGCTGATTTCCTTCTTCGCCAGCGTATCCCAAGCCAGCCTCGAAGAGGGCACTGCCCGCCGGATGGTTGCGCACACAGACTTCATTACAATCACGCTGCTGTTCCAGGACGATGTCGGAGGGTTGGAAGTCGAAGACCCCGCTCAGCCAGGGGTGTACATCGTACGGTCTGCCATAGCTTCCAAGTCGGAATGTCTGCTGATCTGCTGAAAGGCCGCGCAGCCGATTCCCGGCGCGGTGATCGTCAATGCCGGCGACCTCCTGAAGCGCTGTGCGTCATTTGTACCGTCTAGCCTTTTCTAACCCACACGTCCCGCAGGGTCAAATGATGTGATCAAGAGCACCAAGCACCGCGTGCGCGCGCCGCCGACAGCTGCGAAAGACGGCGTAACGCCTGCGCGGTACTCGATTCCATACGTGAGTATCTTTCCCTCAATTTTCTTGACTGATCTTCGAGCTAGTTCTGCGGACCTGTGCGTTGTCCGCTAGCTTTAACCTGGTCAGCGTGTTCATTTACCTCAGCTTCCTGACACCGTCGTCGATTGCATGCCCGGCACTTTCGACCCCTCGCAGCTGGAGACGAAGAGATATGCGCCGATTACGGCCAGTCTCCGCTTTCATTATGTTAACACTTGGACTGATTTTCAATTGTAGGCAGGAGATTATGTCATGCACCGCCTCGCGGATTCATATTGATTGGGCCACAGAAGCATGAACCGTCGAGGCTACTGATATTGCAAAAAAAATCTTGAGGCTTCTACGAACTTGTATGCATTGAAGCGGAATAAGCATATGATATTCTAGGCCTATAACTGATATGGATGCAGCGGACTGTACTTGATCTGGACGGTACCAATTATTACTTTAGACTGACAATTATAAAAAAAAAGGAACAAATTTCTTATGGAATTAACCAGTGAGATTGCTTATTGTGTCAAACAGTCAAAGTTTGGAAGAGACCATCTTGTTTTGCCTTTTGGGGTGCCAGGAACTCTACAGATGGCCAGGACTGGTGGTGACCTTTGCTAGGTCAGAGATTGTGTTGAGACTGTCAGAAATTTAATTGCCTTATGGAGACAGCCAACTGCACAGCCACATGAATATGGGACCACACCTTGTCAGTTCAACTTGATATTGTCCTGTGCACCCCCTGTAACCCCAAAATTGTCACCCAAACTTCCCAACTTTTATAGCAAAATAAGCTGATTTAGCCACGATTGAGTACTCCTTACAATAGGGTGTTTCACGACCCGCTTTTCGGGTGTTTTTTGAATCAAATTTTTGTTGTCTTTTTGCCAAGAGTGTCACAAAAAACGAGCAAAAAAAACGCGTGAACGTGAAACCCCACTTGTAAAAAATGGCCATTGTTTTTCTGTCCTGAGCCAAATGGCAGGCCCCGTCTCATTGTCTCTTTCCTCACCCCACCATCATGCCCACGCTGCCCATTCGCCAGCGCCTCCTCCGCTCTGCTGCAACCTACGCGGACCACCTAGGTGCTCAACGCTATGAGCGCCTAGCCATCGTGGCTGACCTGAATGACCCCATGCCACCGTTGTTGGAGGGAGACTCAGAGGACGAGGCCGATGATGAGGACGAGGAGATAAGTTCGGTTTCATCGGTTTCATCCATGGAGATGGACAGGTCCGGGTCCGAGTCTGCCAACCCATCGACCAACGAGGAGGAACAGATTGAGCACCAGTACATGTCACAGTATGCTGCTCTTCGTGAACACGTCAACTTGCTTGCCTCCACGCGCGTCCTCTTTCCCCACACCGTTTCCAAACGGTCCCAACTCGACCTCGTACTCCGTCTTTTCAAGAATGACGACCCTCCATGCTTCCGACGCAACCTGCGCGTCCTCCCGGACACCTTCAACCGCCTGCGGGCCAAAATTGACGGCCATTCCATCTTCCACGGCGGCAACAACCCCCAGCTTCCCGTCGAGCACCAGCTAGCCATCACCCTCTTGTGTTTCTCGCAATACATGACCAGGCAATCCAGTGGCTGGACGCGAGGGCGAAAGAGGAGGACACTTGTCCCGTTGTCAGACAAGCCAGGCCACCATGGCGAGGCATACTTCGACCGCAAGTCCAACTACTCGCTCAACGTTCAGGTGTGTCGCCATTATTGCTCACTTCTTGTTCATTACTCTAACACAATGTAGCTCATCAACCTCCCCAATTTGCGCATCGTCAACTACGTTATTGGCCCTGTCGGCATGCTCGCTCCAGGAGAATGGATTTGGGCTGATTCGGCATATGTGCTGGTCCCATGGTGCATCACACCATACAAGAAGCCCGCGGCGCTTGAGCCGGAGAACCGAAGATTTAATTACCATGTCTCCGCAGTGTGTGCGTTATCGTTGACATCAAGAATCTGGACTAATTCAATTTACAGGTCCGCATTCGCTCTGAGCACGCTGTGGGCTTTCGGTGTCCCGGAGGTATTCGATGGTGCGGCTGAGCCACACTGGGTTCTCGGACCAGGGGATGCCAGCCTTGCGCTCCTTGTCCACGACAGCACCGTTGCTGTCATCGGCAATAGCTTTCTTCTTGCGCTGAGCCATATGGTAGGAGGAGGAGACAAGCAGCGCGTTGTCAGGTGGAAAATTTTACATCTGGGGGACTGGCAACGGCAAAGAGCCAAAAAACAAGCTCAAAAATTGAAGGTCATTTTTCAAAAGCAGCTCAGGAGCTCCTTTTGAAAAACGACTGAAAAATGATATATATATATATTTTGTGACAAAAAACATCATCAAAAATCTACATCGAAAAACACCCAAAAAACAGGTCGTGAAACACCCTAATGAGTGGCCATTTTTGGCACCCTATTTCTCCACAAAAATTTCGCTTGGCTCACTCTTCTTTTGCAAAACCTCAATATGATTTGTGTTTGAATCTCTGGTATATGTGAAGAAGAAACAAGTTCATTGGTCCAGACTTGATAAGTAATTTCATGAGATCTTAGTCATTAATCAGGGTCCTTAGAATTTGGTTTATCATTTTTGAAGCTTACCATTTGGACATACTTAGGCTATTGTTTATCATTTTTTCATAATGAAGATATTTATGATGTTGTTTTCCAGAGAACACAGAGTCACACTGGGGTTTCTGCCCCAAAATCCAAAGTAGGATTTATTTTTGATAAATAGTAGACAAATATATATTTTAATGACTTGGAAAGATACCAAATAAAACTTCAGGAAAGTAGACTTGATTTGTAAGAAATTGGGCATATATTGATTCATCAGATTGGACTTATCAGCTGATATAAGACCATATCGGTTAAAAGTCTGGGACAGCACCAAAGTGTACCTGATATATCAAAAAACTAAGTAACAAACTGTGTCTATATATATCACAAATCATTCTGATATACAATAATAATAATAATGTGACACTAACTTTTTAACAAATATTTGGGCTCAAATGAGGCACTTACTGTTTAGAAAACATGGTCAGACAGGGCTAGTTACAATATATGCTATATTGGATACCCCGATACAGAACCTGATTTCTTGTAAATCAGATATATATTTTGGAACTGTTATTGCATATCAATCAAAGTAGCAACAAAGGCTATTGTTTTGGACCATTATTTCATTTATGTCAATTCCCATTCAAGGGGCTATCTTTTTGGCTGAAACCCCGGTATGAGTATGGCGGTCCAAGTGGGAAAGGAATAAATTTTCCACACACTTTGTAAAAAATTCCAGTTTTTCACAACCTTTTGAATAGTTTTTTGCTGATTTTTTTTTAAATTTATTTTAAACTATTTTCCGCAACTTTATTTGCTAAACTTGACAAAAAGTTGCGGATCACAGCCATTCAACATCACTCTGAATGTGGTTGATTCTAGTATTACCGGTTATTCATCATCAGCACGCATTGCTTCCCTTCAGCTAGCCTGAGAGTCTGGAATTCGTGATTTCATTGGACAACTCAATACGGAAATTAAAGTACAACTGAATCAAGGCTAGCAGGTCAGCGCTCCATTGCTGTTGGTGAAGCAATTGTCTAGAAACAACAACAGCGTTAATGCTTTAGCGCAGTGGACCGCAACTCACTAAGGTCAAAGTTGTCGACCTCGTGGCTGCCTCCATTGTTCGTGTTGCAATGAGCCGAAATCAGAACGGCGCTGCCCGACTGGAACAGGTTGAAGAAGACGCAGGACGAGCCCGCGCCGCCGCTACGACACCCATAGTCAGCACACGCTCTATCTTGTTCAGTTAACATTGCCACATACTTGCGGAGACAGCCGAGGTTCCCGTTGCTGTTGAGTACGCAGCTGCTGAGCGATGCGCGCGTGAACTGGGAGCCGCCGTTGCTGGTGCGACACACGGCGGTGACGTCTGCGGTGTTGGACACGATCGACCAGCTGCCGCAAGAGGCGCCGGCACCGTTAAGCGGCGTGGGCTCGACGCCGCTGGTAGTGTTGTGAGCAACGGCGGGCGTGGTTACTGCTGTCGCGAGTCCGGGGGCGAGGGCGATGGCCGAGATAATGAAGGTGGAGAGGCTGAGGCTGAACTGCATCGTAGTGGTTGAGCTTTTGGTATGAAGAGGGGATTGTGCGTGCTTTTATACGCGCTGAGCGAGATGACGAGGCGAAGCGCTATGCGGGAGGGAGTGTGAGAACGAGAGAGTACTCTTCGAGGAGCCATTGCAGCGATGGCTACTATACATCCTTGAGAGCAGCATGAATGAGGCCAATACACACGCTCCCGGGAGAAATCCGTATGCATCGCGATTGCGAAGGCTCGATTATTCGCTTTACAGCAACGTTAGGCCCAAGCTCATACACACTTGACCAACGTGCCAGGGACCACGCGCCGTCCCTCTTGATTCGAGCTCCGCCCAGGCCTGGCCGAATCTTCCAAAGAGTTGAAGTAGGTAGCGATAGTAGAAACGAGCCTACCTTGTTTTGCCTTTCGAGGTGCCGGGAACCCTACATAAGTCCGGTCACAATAAGCTGTAGTCGCTTGTACTGAGGTGAGTCGACGTACCGCCATTGCTGGAAAATAATGCCCTAAATTGGAGTCGGGGATCGTTCTCGGGCATAGCTATGGGCAAGTTCTGACCCACCGCTCTCCGAGCGTGGCCCGTTCGTGATGTCCACCATCCGGCAGGAGGACCACTTCGCGTTCAAGTAAGTGAAGCTACGCGGCACTTGTGACACGGCGAGACTGTTGGTGGATGAGTACTTCTGCGTACACCGAGAACGGCTTCGACGTGCGGAGAAAAGGGGGACGGGGACGTCTATTGGGTTGTTCTGCGGCGAGGCAATCCTGTAGCACGAGCCGCTCGAGCATGACGAAGGCGTTGTGCGCGCCGCATGACACTATTGTAGATAGAGTGGTGGCCTTTGCTAGATCAGAGAAGCCGTCAGGGGCGAGAAGCGGCGCACCAGAACATATTCTGCATTGTTCTAGCTTCCACCGGAGCCCTGGACCTGCGACGTGTCGAGGCCTATTAGCGCCCATACCGTATACGCATCATCCACGTGGAGCAGAAGACGGAGTGATGCATCCGTCACAACGTTACAAAAAAAACGGATGTCGGCCGATGCAGGAGGCATCACGTGTGTCGATCTCGGCTCCGACAGCGGGATTGATCGGTGATGGTTGTCAAGCGGCCACGCATGCCCTTTTCACGCCACGACGACGACGAGAGCGACGGCCGCCGTCTTGGCCACCGCCGCACTTACAACTGCATCTGCAACGAGTGGCGATTCGCGCGCGACGACGAAAGTCGAACAGCGACGGAGCGAATCCCAGCATGCGCAGTTACTTACTGTCGTGGCGACGGTGGGAACGAGGGCCCGGGGAAAGAATTCGTTGGGGCAGAAGAGGGGTTGGGGTCGCTCGGGTGGGTCTTTGCGCCGTGAATTCAGCGGATCTTCGCCCAAGAGAGAAGAAGGACGGGATGGCGGCTCCCATCATGCCCGACTCACCGGCTCCGACGCTAAGTAGTCGACGTCTCCACAGCAGACCAATTCGCGCCGCCCAAAACGCCGTGCGTTGGCTTCGATAAGGTAAGGAGCGGGAATCGTGGTGACCGCGGCTGGCGAAACACATGCGCCCTCTGTTTGTTGCCGGCCAAGGGCTTCTTGATTTGCCCTTCTGCTCCCGCGCCAAGATCTGCAGCGACCGCAATTTAACACCATGTGGAACCCTGTATTAGCGTTTTCCCTTTCCTCCTGCCCGCTCTCTCCCCCCTCCCATCCTCCCGGCAAGGATGTCCGCTGCGTCGATGGCGTCGATGCCCTACACCATGGCGGCGGCGACGCTCGATAACACACTTGGCGCGGTCTTCCTGGGTGTTGTCATCTCCTGCATGTGCGTGGCGCTGCATCCACACTGCCTTACCTCACTGACCCTGCCTCCACAGATTATACGGCATCTCCGTGCTGCAGGTGTACCTGTACTACCACTTCTACCCGTCCGATTCCCTCCTCCACAAGTGCTCTGTCACCTTCCTTTTCTTCCTCGACAGCCTGCACCTCGCGCTCACCGTGTCTGCGGCCTACCACTATGCAGTCACGGGCTTCGGCCATGAAGCGGGGCTGCAAGAAGTCGTCTGGCAAATAAAGGTCCGTGCGCCGTTTATGTTTGACGCCCCGTTTGACCCTGGCGTAGCTCGGCGTCGCTGTCAACGTCGTCGTCATCCTCCTCGTGCAGTCCCTGTACGCATACCGGGTGGTGCTGCTGAGCGGCTACCACCAGGGCGTGCTCGGCTACCTCGTTTGTGCCGTCGTCATATCCGGCTTCGCCGTCGGCATCGTCCTGGCGTACGAGACGTACACTGTGAATACGTGGGCAGACACAGCAGACATAGCCTGGGCCATTTATGCGTGTTTCAGCGCGAGCACGACGATCGACGTTGTGCTTAGCGGCGCAATGTGCTATTACCTCAAGAAGAGCCAGGGCGCGGAGCGAGTGCTCAATAGCAGAATATCCACGCTGATGCAGTATACGCTTAGCTGCGGGGTGTTCACCAGCGCGTGCTCCGTTGCGTGTCTCTTCTCGGTGCGTTGCCAAAGCCATCGTCTTGTGCCATCCTAACCCAGAGCAGTTCATCCTGATGTCGAACAACCTCATCTTCATCTCCCTCACCTTCATCCTCACCCGCCGTGCGTCCCTTGCCTAACCCATGCCCCCGCTGACCCCCACCGCAGTTTACGCCAACTCCTTCATGGCGATGCTCAACGCGCGTGCGCGGCGGCGGCCCACCCAGGCCCCGGCGCCCTCCGGCCCGCACCCGTCCACGCCCTACCACCTGCACTCCCCGAGCCCGAGCGTCGTGCTCGACGGCACGTACGTCCAGCGCCGCGTGAGCATCACGCGTGAGGCGGACTCGTTCGACGGCGAGAGCAAGACGGACGTCGAGCACAGCCCGCTGTCGACGCACAGCAAGCACACCTGGGACATGCTCGCGCCGCCGATCACCGCGCCGAGGAGGCCGGCAAGGCCGCCTGCGGGCCAGACGCTGAGCATGGGCCCGACGCAGGGCCGGCCGGACACGTATAATCGCGGGTGGTGAGGGCCCCCCCGGCGCGCCGTTTAGCTTTTCCAAAAGCCTGCGAGTGAGCCCGAGCCGCGGCCACGGTCGGTCGCTCGCCGGGCAGTTGTTGTACCATTACCATACCTCACGTTCGTTCTCCCAGTACCCACTGAAAGTAATACATTTGTGTCGGACATTTGATCTGCGCGCCGTTCGACGCGGCGTTGGAACTCCGGCCGAGTTCCGGAACATTCGCTGATCGTCGTCGGCCTTGCCATAGTGCTGCCGTTCACCGCATGCTATTTGCTTTGCTGCCTTTGCAGGTGCTTTGAATGTGCGGTCATTCTCCCACTGCTGCGCAAGCAAAGCGCGATCCGTCTCCGGCATTGACCAACAATGCACATCGTGACTCAGCCAACAAGCGCGGAGCGGGTACAAAAGGCGAAGACTTTTGCAAGCCTGTTTCCCCACTCCCGCTGCACAAATACCCCCCGCGTTCCTTCCACATTTTTCACCCTCAATTCACCCACAGATGGCTGACCGCTCCTCCTTCGTGAGTGCTCTGGCCCTGTCGACGTCTCCGACCGTGACTTCAAGTTGCTGACTTCGCCTTCCAGCATACCACCCCGCTCGCACCCATCGAGAACACGCCACTCGGCCCCCAAAGCTGCGTCCATGCAGGCAAAGGACGCGCCCACCCGTGCGTCACCTCTAATGCTTTCCTATGCCACTCACACTCTCTATCAGCGAGCCCAAGCACGCATTCACCGCGACTCCGGCCCACGGCGGGGCCCCTGTCAACCCCGCAACCCCTCGGGCCCCGTCCAGCCAAACCAATCCCCACGGCGTCACGGTGCGATATACACCGCTGGTCCGTCCACGGCCCACGCCTCCGTCCGATCCCTGGTCCACAGTCCGTTTCACGCCCGGGCCAGGACCCGCGCCCGGACCGGGCTTCGAGGCGGACTTCGCGCGTATGGCCAAAGCGATGGGGTATTATCCCGCGCCCGGCGAGCCCAGCAATGGCCGCCTTCCATCCACTCATTAACATGCCTGTCCGCAACCCCTGGCAGGATTCGACACGATGACGATCTTTGGACTGGTCACTGTAATTAATGATTCGCACGCTTATGTATTCCTGTATTCCTAAGTACCTCCACATTAATAATGCACAGCTGTTTGTTCTTATCGCAATGCTACAAATCCAATCCACTGGCGGTATAACAAAACAATCCCGGAAAAAGACTTCCCTGCTCTCACTCCACCCTCCTACGCGTCCTTGCGCCGCCAACACCAGCATTCAGATCCTCCCCAGCCTCGCTCGCACTCCGCTTCACGCCGATCACAGCCGCCTTCGTCCGCAGCGTCTCATACAGCTCCGCGTCAAACCCGACACACTGCAGCCCAAAACACTCCGCTCCGCGCGGTTCGCCATCGGGCAGAACCTCAGCGAGGACGTCCGCCAGCCGACCCCGCGACATGTCACCGTCGACCTCAACGTTCATCGCGCGCAAGAAGTGGTATATCGACTGCAGCGCATCGTCAGTCCACGCCACGCGAAACGAGCAAATGGAAAACACACGACGTCGTTTGGGACTGGGGACCCCGGCCCGTGCGCCGACCGCAGACTATGCACCATGTACACGCCCGCATAGTACACTTCATCGTCCCGCCTGTCTTCGCTCGCGCTGTCCTCCAGCGGCACGAACAAGTGCACCTCCTTACCTACCCTCCGCGCCATCTCTTTGTTTGGCATCCACTGCGGCGGTGGCCCTGTTGTGCCAGGCGAATAGCGGAGATAAACTTGCGGGGCAAAGGCCAGCGCGTGTGTCTGGTCCGGGGAGCACCACACTGTGCGGCCAGCGAGCAGGAAGAAGTCGCTGTCGCTCAA
This sequence comes from Mycena indigotica, assembly GCF_014461135.1. NCBI lineage: Eukaryota > Fungi > Basidiomycota > Agaricomycetes > Agaricales > Mycenaceae > Mycena > Mycena indigotica. The sequence continues at coordinate 2,539,812 of NW_023503011.1, read as the reverse complement.
ACCCTGAAATGTGGTTTAGATTTAGAAAGGTACTTGGCTTGGGAGGGAGCTTTCCTGTCGCTTCGCGATTCGGTGCCAATTGCGCACTTTCGGCAGTACTCGGTGTAGCTCATGCAAGGCTGGACGCGCGGGAGCGGCCGGAGGAAGAGAGGCCATGAAGTCGAGATATAATTGTCGCTCGGGGTCTGGGAGGGTTGGGATCGAGCAATTTTCCGTTGCTTCATGCACGTTCGTATTTGAATCCGGCGTCTAGCAGGGTTGAGACTGCATACCGTCAAGACAAATATGACGCACCACTCGAATATCCTGCAAATTCCCGACACTTAGCTCGCTATTTGTCTGTTTCTTCTGGTCATGTAGATCTTGCGCCTCTTTCGTGGCCACGACTCGGAGTAGCTCGTCATATCGCTGCACACTCAGTCAGTTCACCCGCGATCATTGCGAGAACTCAGGATCGCACCGACTGCAACTCCGTTCGCTGCTCCATTAAATCATGCACTCGCCCTCTCAAGCTCTCTATCGTGGCTTCCTGCTGTCCCAAGCGCTCGGTATCACGGCCCTACCCTCGTCTTCAGCAAATGTGAAACGGAGGAAGCAGTCGAAAGCATACACAGTTCACCGTCTTGCGGCAAGACCGCACCTCGTCATCTCGCCCCCTGCGCAAACGCATCTCGCGCCGCTGCACCGCGTCCCACAGCACGCCGACGAGGCGCTCGCCCACCATCGTCTTGACACTCTCGCTCAGCTCCATTTTCTGGCCCAGCCACGAGGGATGAGCGGTTGGAAACACGGGGGGACGGTGGAACACACCTCGCCGCCACGTTTGCTAGCGGCGAGCCCGTCCTGCGTGAGACCCAGCGCGCGCGAGAGGGCGAGAAGTGGGGAGTCGTCTATGACCATGGCAGCAAGGTAAGAGTCAAGAATCGCCGAGGAGGAACTCGTTTCGAAGAGACGGTGTGTCGCTGTGCGGTCAAGAAAGGTCGCGGCGGCAGATGGAAGAACGAAGGAGAGAAGTGAAGCGCGCGTGATTGCCGGCGAGGATCACGTTTCGTCGGCCGATGCTCACATGACTGCGGACAAATAATATTGCTTGAGTTGAACTATCTGCGGACTTGCTGCGGACTCCGAGTGCGCGAAATTGTGGACAGCACTTTTCACGCCTGTGCGCGATTTGGACCTGGGGTGGGCTGAGGGGTGGGCCTGCCTTATATATGGAAGAGCAGCTTGGCTTCAATGACCCTGCTCTTCCTGTTGTGGGTTCTGGGGGAGACAGTGAAAGTGGATCAGTCTGGTCTGTGCTTCATTAAATTGGCGGAGATAGGATATGCTATGGTAAGCCAAAGGGTAGCAAGGTTGGTTCAACACCTTCCAAGCTGAGCTCAACCTTTTGGTCATAGTGTGTCTGTCAGTGGTTTGCTAGTAGCTGTCTTGTTGTGGCATTTTCTCTTTGGTCTGGCAGTCTTCCTTCCTAAAAGACTGCCACTAAGCTGTTGGGAGAGTAGTGACCTCCCATACAGCCACTACACCTGATTGGCAACTCAGTAAAATTGCTAAAAAAAGTCAGAATAACAAAAGTCTTCTTATAAAGTGGATCATCTGGTGGATTGTACTCTTCCTGCATTCACAACTCATGTTGACTTCTCTTTCTGTACTATGGGTATTTTTTTCTTTTTTTCCCACACTTTAGGGCCGGCCCCATAAATGACTTATATATAAATAAAATATACTGCTGGCCCTAAAGTCTTTAGGGCCGGCCTTGTAAATGACTTGAAATAATATTATTATATTATATAATAATATAAGACTGGCCCTAAAGTAAATGACTGAATAATAACTGGCTGACTGAATTCATTGTAATGACTTTAGGGCCAGTCTCACTTAACTGCCAGGTGGGAGTTGGCAGACAAAGTTGTAGATATCGCAAATTGAACATTAGGTTCAGTTTTGACCTAAGCTTAATTGTTAATGGTTGGCTCACAAATTGGCAAAGAGTGAAAAATCACGAGTGTCTTTCTGAGTGGAATTCCGCGGACTCCACTTTAGGGCCGGCTCAATTAATGAAAGTTGTAGATATTCAAAATTCATCACTAGGTTCAGTTTTGACCTAAGCCTAATTGTTAATGGTTAGCCCAGAAAACACAGAAATGTGAAAAATCACAAGTGTCTTTTAAGGTGGAGGTCCGCGGATTCCACTTTAGGGCTGGTTCAAGCCAGGTCTAATAGGTGGACATCCGCGGATTTCCACTTTAGGGCCGGGCTCAATTAAGCAAAGTTGTAGATATTCAAAATTTGTGACTTGGTTCAGTTTCGACCTAAGCCTGATTGTTACTAAAGTTTAAAAAATCACGAGTGTCTTTTCAAGTGGAAATCCGCGGAAGTCCGCTTTAGGGCCGGTTCAAACCCCAAGTTGAACTTGACTTTTTTTCCAGTTTTGAAATAGTGTTAGGCTTATAACTTGGCCAGTTCTTATCCGTTTTGGATGATTTATATACCATTAGAAAGCTATTGCAAATCTCTACAATCTGGATCTGAGGACTAGGGTTCACTAAACTATGTGCTAATGCTATTCATTCAGTTCAGTTGTGTCTGATGGACTGGCTCAAAGTGGGCAGAAATCCACTTTATGGCCAGTTTACCTGACAAGTCTGACTTAACTATATGGGCAGTATATTGTATCAAAGGTTTTACAACAACTCTTCCCAAAAACAGAATTTAGGTACAACTTTGATTTTACCCTAAATTCAATGATACAACTCATTTTTACAGGTGCAACTTGCAACTTTTTATGCACAACTTCATGACAACTATTCCTCTCATCAGCAAGTTCATAGGAAGATGCTGCAACTTAGAACTACTTGTTACAACTTTTAACATGCAACTTGTAACTTTACCCATGCATGTGCACCTTGCAACTCAGCATCTGCAATTTGTAACTTCTGTGGAACTTATATAGCATTTAGAAGCATCCCAGTACACAATCAGATATATACTAAGATTCCCCTCACCCCGAAGGGATCATCGAAGCCGATCCAATCGTCTCCCAAAGGCCGAAGTTAGGGTATGAGGCAAAACAAACAAACCCTGCTCGACACATCCACCACCAGGAAATGCACAACTGCACTTATGCCAGTCCGCCTTTACGGCTCGCTGGTTGCGTCGTGTGGGGCTGGGAGACTCTCCAGGGCAGCAATTAGCAACTGACAATCTCTTATAATGTAACTTTCAATAAGTATGATGCAACTTTTTGACTTGATTCTGGTGGAAGCAGAAACCAGGAATTTCTGAAAGATGGTTTCAGATAACTATATATAATAATATTCAATCATATCCATCAATTTGATCTACAATCATGGTAATTTTAGGCTAATTTCCTAGCAATGGCTAGACTAGTTGTGGGCTGGTAGGCAATAGTCTCTCACCTGAATGCCAGGGAAAATATATGAAAATATCTCGTGCACTTTTGAGGAAGCTATCTACCTCTTGAATTGAATATGTTATTACAATTGATTAAATAAATGAGCTTCTGTAATTATCACTCTAAGTTCCGACATTGCTCTGCATATAGTATTAGGCTTGGACTCCTAGCTTATTTTTTTACTAAGTATTATACTGTTTTTTTTTAGTATAACACTTGGATTTATTGTAGCAGTATTGTAGTTGTAGAAAAGAAGTTACAGCCAACAACTTTCAAGTTTGTGTTGGTTGTTTAAAAGTTGCAGTCAACATGTTTGAAGTTGTAGTAATAGTAGACAAAAGTTGCTAACGAACAAATTGAGGTTGTAGTTATAAAAATAAAAAATACAGCTAACAACTTGTAATAATTGGGAGGTTGCAAGTGTCCTAAGGAAATTGTGTTCATGGTTTTGGAGGTTGTTCTCCATTAAAACATGTTGAGACTGATAAATCAGAGTTGTATTCAAAAAAGCGCAGAAAAAAAGTTGAAAGTTGTAAAATACTTATGATACAGTATACCACCCATATAACTACCAGGTGGAATAATTCAACTTTTAAGTTGAGCAAGATATGATAATATACTTTATACATTGTCAATGGTTGCAAATCACTAGGTGGAAATCTGAAACCATTGTCATTTTGGCCCTATAAAATATTATTAGGCTTGTAACTTGTCTGCTTAGGATGATTTATGTATTGACTATTCCATCTCTTGAAACTGCACCTTCTACCATCTGGGCAGGCAGTGCACCATTGCTGGATAGCTTCCTAGGAGCACTTCTCATCGGCACCCTCTCAGCCAACCACGAATCACTTGTTGATGCCTTGTGCACAGTGTGAGCCTGCACAAATCGCAAGACACACTCTTCTGAGTACTGTATTGCGGAAGGCAGCGGCATGGCCGGGAAGATGGTGGCGGAGGCACGGGTGGTGAGAGAGGCCTCACGGAAGCGTGGGAGTGGAGCTGGCCAACACCCATCCGAGGCGACAACAATACAGCCAGAAAAATTGCTCTTGACCAGTGCTTCCGCAGCCGCACAAAGGCCATCAACGTCTGATATAAATTCATCAACGACATCATCAAAAAAAAGGCAAAATATCCCTCCCACGTGTGTCTACACACAACAATGTTGCCAACACTCTCACTAAATCTCTGGCAAAACCTGACTTCAACCGCTATTATGCTGCCTTGGGGATCATGGAATAACAAGTCAGGGGTGCGAGCATGGGAGGTGGCATTGCAGAGCTGCTCTCATTCATCACTGCTGAACATCCTTCTTGTTTTTCGAGTCAGCCAACTGGAGATGCCTCCGACCTTGATGGGGTCCATTTCAACATAGTTGTAGGGGATGACTCTGAGGTACTCGATTGATGATTTTTCAAAGTCGCACTTCTCTGCTCGAAGGTACAACTTGTGCTCTTGGAGTCGCCGTAAGACCTCCTGAACAATCTGTTGGTGTTTCCAAAGGTCGGAATGGGCAATCGAGATGTTGTCGAGGCAGATCATGATGTCTCTGGAAAGGATGAGGTCCTGAAAAATGTCATTCATCATCATTTGGAACGTCGCAGGGGAGTTTGTCAGGCTGAAATACATCACCAAGGGCTCAAACAGGCCTCGGTTGGTCCGGAAAGCCGCTTTCCACTCGTCACCTTCCTTGATCTGGACGTTGTTGAAGCCCCAACGGACATCGAGTTTGGTGAAGTAATGAGCATCTTTGAGCCAGTTGATGAGGTCATTGATCAACAGGATACCGGTTTTTGACAGTCATCACATTGAGGGCCCAGTAGTCCTGGACAAAGCGGAGTCCGCCATCGGGATAGAAGGAGCTGTAGAAGATGTGGTCGCCATCTTTGAGCTGGTCGTTATCCGAGTCCGAGTCCGGGGTCAGAGCAGGCAAACCAGAGTTGTGACCAGAATCAGAATCGTCTTCGTCATCAGGACCAGAGAGGTCCATGGCAAGCAAAAGCTTCAGTGCACTTGCGGTGGACTCTAGCTCCAATGGGAGGTAGAGGGAATTCACCACAGGGGCAGCAGCAACAGTGTACTGCTTGGGTAATGTCTTTTCCCAGGCAGTGAGACAACAGGCAAAGTTGGAGTCGGAATCGAAGAGGGGGCAGGAGAGGGTATGTCTTTTGTTTTGGGCTCATTGTAGGGCAAGGAACTGCATTTATCATACAAGGAGGCAGAATGATTTATGGATGCAAACGAGGGCACACCAGTCACTTGTTGCGGGGGACAAAATCCTCTCCGGCCATTGACTCTGCAGCCGTTTCCGGCAGGGCAGCTGTGTCGGAGTAGTGGGTGATCAACTCCGCTAACATCTTGTCGCCGAGTCCTATATATATTGAAATTTATGATTTGTTCCTATTTTCTGCCTCTTACAACTTTACAAGCCCAGTTTATTTCCTTAAAGATCAATTTCCATAACTTCTTGAGAAAACATATAGTGCTGATTACATAAGCATCAACTTACAAGATTAAGGGAAAGAATCTTCAGGATAAAAGTAGAGTCTGAAGTGCTCTGTACTTTTGTTGCTTTCTGTATTTCCTCTACATAGAGCATTTTATTGGAATCTTTAATTTCTCCACTAGTAAATAGCCCAATCAAATATCTTTGCTTATAGTAATCATAACATGTCGATTACGTAAGCAGATGGGTATGTCAATTTTTGTTTTGGCTACAGTTTTATTAGTAGTCGCCAATCTATTTTATCCATAACTGCAAGATTTTCGGCACAACTTGCAAAAATTTCACTCTGTAAATGAAACATACACTTTCCAGTTGATTGGCAAATGAAATCAGTGCCACCCACGACCCATGAATCGCGAGGAGGGACCAGGTCTGTCTCTAGCAAAACTGGCAAGCGAAAGCTCACAGGCAAGATCGCTGGAGTTCGCTTCCCACACGCGTCTCGCAACTGCGTGAATATCTTCCAAGCTTAGTCTCGCACAAAATGGAGCGACATACTTTATAACTTGAACGACGCTCCGGGGCTGTCCGGAAAGACAGCACTGTCTCCCCACTCAGGTTTACCCGTCGCAAATAGGAAAACGTTTGCGAGACAAATAGAGTGGGGGATAATTCAGCCGCGCACAGACTCGGACGCGCGGTGACGCAGACGCTGAAAACACATGCGTTGAGCCACAGGGTTTAGCGGCAGTCTGAAAAAACTCACAGAATCAAGAAAACCAACCTGTGCAAGCGGAATGTGCTGTCCGCGCACGGCCCAAGACGCGAAGGACGTGGCTGGCCCTGTTGCCGGCCAGATGGCGCCAAAGTTTCAGCCATCGCAGATCGGCTAGGAAGACAGCGCAAATCAATACCTGTGGCCGAAACGGGCAAGGGCGGAGCTGATTTCAGCATAGAATGCGACTAGAAAGCTCCGCGTAGAGTGGCAGCATATTGTTTGACGTGTTTGTGGCGTCTCAGACGCGTTACGGCGGTGATTTTGCGAATAACAGGCGGCAGACGGGCCGGACACCGCAGGCCGCAACAAACAGCGGTCGGGCCGCGCAGGGCGAGCCACTGGCCCGTTCCTCCCGGAAATTTCAGGGAATAAAGAGGCACATCGTCCCTCGCATCGCTGACAATCCAGGCGGAACGCCCGAGAAACGCACCCAGCGCTCTGGAGTCTCGGCGAAGATGCGACCTAGACCGAGCATGGCGGACGCAGGCTCGACTCCTGAGATTTAAGCCAGAATGGAGCGTCTCGGCGGCAATTGAACACGCGGCAGACCGGCCACAACACCACAAACCCCAACAGACAACGGTCGGGCCGCGCAGGGACAACCACGCGCCCGTTCCGCCCAGGAAGTTCAGGAAATGAAGGGGCGGACCATGCCTCATATCCCTGAGAGTTCCAGGCGGAACACGCATAAACTCGACGCAGCGCCCTCGAGTCTCGGAGGTCAGGTGGCCTAGAGCGAGTACCGCGGCTGCATACCGCCGCAGGCGCATAGGACGCGCCAAACATGTTGAGATAACTCCTCTGCGTCTTCCCCCGCGGTGGCAGAGGCCTTGTGGGGGCGAAACGGCCGGTTTCGAGGCAAACTCGGCGCGTTGCCGGCTCGAATCCAGCCGGTGGATTGCCACCAAAGTCCAGTTTCCCAACGAGGACGTCGTCCTCTCTTCTCGAGCCCAGTTCTGCGTCAATCTGCTGTCGCGATCGCGCGTCACGGCCAATTATTGCGAGATTCAAGTCCAAGATGGGCAGAAACGGCGGGGAGGAGAATTGCGAATGGTGGGAGTGGGATTGTGCATCGTGTTGGACGCTGGTTGCACTTTCAGGGCAGGAAGAAGAACAAATAAGAGTGCAAAACCAATTTCAAGTTGCGCTGGCCCGGACACAGCAGCGAGATCGCTGCAAAAGTCCAAGGGAAGAGTGACGCGCTGCGCGCGTCGCGAGGTTCGCGCCAGTAGACCGCCGTGATGGCGCGCTTTCGTGAAATTCGGCCCCCAAACTCCCGAGTTGTACGTACAACTTCTTGGCCCAGAGTTTGAGCAAGCCGTGGTCGTCCGGGGCCGCGATGAGCGCTGGAGAGGCGAAAGGGAAGGGGAGTGGGCAGGACAAGGATGGCTTTGGAGCGAAGGTCACTTATATTTGTTTGAATTAAGCCTTTGAAGTCAGCGGAAGACTCACCGAGACGGGACGGCGCGATGCAAGACGAGGACGACTCGGTTGTTTTGCTTGGGATTGCACATAGCGTCGCCGGCCACAGCTTCCTATCCAGACCAAACGCGCGCGAAACCGGCCGGGACGCGGCTACCTTCGAAAAGCGCCGGCGGGACCGCGCAGAGCCAGGCGCCGGCCCGTTCTGCCTGGTTTTTTGAGAAAGCGGAGGGACCCATTCGTGCTCTCTGCCCTGATAATCTCAGTCGGAAGGAACAAGAACTCGGCCCGCCGTCCTCGGGTTTCGCACAACAGAGTCCGCTTCGCCCAGACCCAGCCGGTGCCTTGTTCCCCCTGAAGATTTCAGGAACGAGAGGTCCAGGGTGGCGCCGCCTGCGCTGAACATTTCAGCCAGAACGAGCCGCAAATGCACCCGGCGCTCACCGATCTCGTGCACACCGCGGCTAGCCTCGACGACAGCCGCCAGAGACTGCTGTTGACCGCGGAGACGCGCCGAGACTGCTGTCCTCAGTCTCTGAAGTCTCCCCACATACATGGACCACGCGGCCGGGGGCGACTTCTGGGCGATGCAGCCAGGCTTCGCGCCTTGCGCTGGCCCGATGCAGCCAGAAGATCGCCGGCGCAAAGGTCCACCGCAATCGGAGCGGGTTTCGCAGCAGTCGACCGCTCCGATGGCGCGTTTTCGTGAGCTTTGGCCCCAGAACTCCCGACTCTTGTAAGTGCAGCTTTCTTCGCCCAGCATTCGTTGCTGGCTTGGTCGTCCGGGGCCACGAACAGGGCGGGAGAGACGAAAGGGAATCCACAGGAAGGGCCCCAGTTGGCGCCAGGGCTGGCTTCAAGTTTGAAGCCGTCTTGCTGTTGAGTGAGAGTGGCGACGGCGGCGCAGCAGTGCATCGTCTTGGGGGTTTTGACGGCGGGTTGCCGTTCAGGGCTCCAAGCAGCGGAGTGGGAGTGGTGGTGGTTGATAAAAAAGAAGCACTGATAGGCATCCGGCGTGCGGGGCCGACGGCCGAGGAGCGTTCCCACACAGCCTCAGGAAGTTTTTTTCCCCTTCGCCCACGACCCACCGCGCAAACGCGTTTGCCTGCATGGACCGACGAGGCGGGGGGAGACGGGGCTGGTGATAGCGTTGTTAGTGGGCTTGGCGGGTGGACTGCCGGACGCGCCTACCCGTGCGTCACCTCCAATGTCCCTCTTATGCCACTCACGCCCCCCATCAGCGATCCCAAGCACGCATTCGCCGCGACTCGTTTCACGCCCGGACCAGGACCCGCGCCTTCGACCAGTCGCACGCTCCTGTACATTTGATGACATACACATATACAAAATCTTCACGCCGTTCACGTCCTCGCGCAGCACGTTCCGTCAGTCCACGCCCCGCGAAACGAGCAAATGGAAAACACACGACGTCGTTTGGGACTGGGGACCCCGGCCCGTGCGCCGACCGCAGACTATGCACCATGTACACGCCTGCATAGTACACTTCATCGTCCCGCCTGTCTTCGCTCGCGCTGTCCTCCAGCGGCACGAACAAGTGCACCTCCCTACCTACCCTCCGCGCCATCTCTTTGTTTGGCATCCACTGCGGCGGTGCCCCTGTTGTGCCAGGCGAATAGCGGAGATAAACTTGCGGGGCAAAGGCCAGCGCGTGTGTCTGGTCCGGGGAGCACCACACCGTGCGGCCAGCGAGCAGGAAGAAGTCGCTGCCGCTTAAATCCTGAAGTGTGGTTTAGGTTTAGAAAGGTACTTGGCTTGGGCGGGAGCTTTCCTGTCGCTTCGCGATTCGGTGCCAATTGCGCACTTTCGGCAGTACTCGGTGTAGCTCATGCAAGGCTGGACGCGCGGGAGCCGCCGGAGGAAGAGAGGCCATGAAGTCGAGATATAATCGTCGCTCGGGGTCTGGTATTGAGCAATTTTCCGTTGCTTCATGCACGTCCGTATTTGAATCCGGCGTCTAGCAGGGTTGAGACTGCATACCGTCAAGACAAATATGACGCACCACTCGAATATCCTGCAAATTCCCGACACTTAGCTCGCTATTTGTCTGTTTCTTCTGGTCATGTAGATCTTGCGCCTCTTTCGTGGCCACGACTCGGAGTAGCTCGTCATATCGCTGCACACTCAGTCAGTTCACCCGCGATCATTGCGAGAACTCAGGATCGCACCGACTGCAACTCCGTTCGCTGCTCCATTAAATCATGCACTCGCCCCCTCAAGCTCTCTGTCGTGGCTTCCTGCCGTTCTAAGCGCTCGGTATCACGGCCCTACCCTCGTCTTCAGCAAATGTGAAACGGAGGAAGCAGTCGAAAGCATACACAGTTCACCGTCTTGCGGCAAGACCGCACCTCGTCGTCTCGCCCCCCGCGCAAACGCATCTCCCGTCGCTGCACCGCGTCCCACAGGACGCCGACGAGGCGCTCGCCCACCATCGTCTTGACACTCTCGCTCAGCTCCATTTTCTGGCCCAGCCACGAGGGATGAGCGGTTAGAACCACGGGGGACGGTGGAACGCACCTCGCCGCCACGTTTGCTAGCGGCGAGCCCGTCCTGCGTGAGACCCAGCGCACGCGAGAGGGCGAGAAGTGGGGAGTCGTCTATGACCATGGCAACAAGGTAAGAGTCAAGACACCTGTTTCGAAGAGACGGTGTGTCGCTGTGCGGTCAAGAAAGGTCGCGGCGGCAGATGGAAGAATGAAGGAGAGAAGTGAAGCGCGCGTGATTGCCGGCGAGGATCACGTTTCGTCGGCCGATGCTCACATGACTGCGGACAAATAATATTGCTTGAGTTGAACTATCTGCGGACTTGCTGCGGACTCCGAGTGCGCGAAATTGTGGACAGCACTTTTCACGCCTGTGCGCGATTTGGACCTGGGGTGGGCTGAGGGGTGGGCCTGCCTTATATATGGAAGAGCAGCTTGGCTTCAATGACCCTGCTCTTCCTGTTGTGGGTTCTGGGGGAGACAGTGAAAGTGGATCAGTCTGGTCTGTGCTTCATTAAATTGGCGGAGATAGGATATGCTATGGTAAGCCAAAGGGTAGCAAGGTTGGTTCAACACCTTCCAAGCTGAGCTCAACCTTTTGGTCATAGTGTGTTTGTCAGTGGTTTGCTAGTAGCTGTCTTGTTGTGGCATTTTCTCTTTGGTCTGGCAGTCTTCCTTCCTAAAAGACTGCCACTAAGCTGCTGGGAGAGTAGTGACCTCCCATACAGCCACTACACCTGATTGGCAACTCAGTAAAATTGCTAAAAAAAGTCAGAATAACAAAAGTCTTCTTATAAAGTGGATCATCTGGTGGATTGTGCTCTTCCTGCATTCACAACTCATGTTGACTTCTCTTTCTGTACTATGGGTATTTTTTTCTTTTTTTCCCACACTTTAGGGCCGGCCCCATAAATGACTTATATATAAATAAAATAATATAAAAGACTGGCCCTAAAGTAAAGACTGACTGAGTTCATTGTAATGACTTTAGGGCCAGTCTCACTTAACTGCCAGGTGGGAGTTGGCAGACAAAGTTGTAGATATCGCAAATTGAACATTAGGTTCAGTTTTGACCTAAGCTTAATTGTTAATGGTTGGCTCACAAATTGGCAAAGAGTGAAAAATCACGAGTGTCTTTCTGAGTGGAATTCCGCGGACTCCACTTTAGGGCCGGCTCAATTAATGAAAGTTGTAGATATTCAAAATTCATCACTAGGTTCAGTTTTGACCTAAGCCTAATTGTTAATGGTTGGACCAGAAAACACAGAAAAGTGAAAAATCACAAGTGTCTTTTAAGGTGGAGGTCCGCGGATTCCACTTTAGGGCTGGTTCAAGCCAGGTCTAATAGGTGGACATCCGCGGATTTCCACTTTAGGGCCGGGCTCAATTAAGCAAAGTTGTAGATATTCAAAATTTGTGACTTGGTTCAGTTTCGACCTAAGCCTGATTGTTACTAGTTAGTCCAAAAAATGCAAAAGTTTAAAAAATCACGAGTGTCTTTTCAAGTGGAAATCCGCGGAAGTCCGCTTTAGGGCCGGTTCAAACCCCAAGTTGAACTTGACTTTTTTTCCAGTTTTGAAATAGTGTTAGGCTTATAACTTGGCCAGTTCTTATCCGTTTTGGATGATTTATATACCATTAGAAAGCTATTGCAAATCTCTACAATCTGGATCTGAGGACTAGGGTTCACTAAACTATGTGCTAATGCTATTCATTCAGTTCAGTTGTGTCTGATGGACTGGCTCAAAGTGGGCAGAAATCCACTTTATGGCCAGTTTACCTGACAAGTCTGACTTAACTATATGGGCAGTATATTGTATCAAAGGTTTTACAACAACTCTTCCCAAAAACAGAATTTAGGTACAACTTTGATTTTACCCTAAATTCAATGATACAACTCATTTTTACAGGTGCAACTTGCAACTTTTTATGCACAACTTCATGACAACTATTCCTCTCATCAGCAAGTTCATAGGAAGATGCTGCAACTTAGAACTACTTGTTACAACTTTTAACATGCAACTTGTAACTTTACCCATGCATGTGCACCTTGCAACTCAGCATCTGCAATTTGTAACTTCTGTGGAACTTATATAGCATTTAGAAGCATCCCAGTACACAATCAGATATATACTAAGATTCCCCTCACCCCGAAGGGATCATCGGCCTGATCCAATCGTCTCCCAAAGGCCGAAGTTAGGGTATGAGGCAAAACAAACAAACCCTGCTCGACACATCCACCACCAGGAAATGCACAACTGCACTTATGCCAGTCCGCCTTTACGGCTCGCTGGTTGCGTCGTGTGGGGCTGGGAGACTCTCCAGGGCAGCAATTAGCAACTGACAATCTCTTATAATGTAACTTTCAATAAGTATGATGCAACTTTTTGACTTGATTCTGGTGGAAGCAGAAACCAGGAATTTCTGAAAGATGGTTTCAGATAACTATATATAATAATATTCAATCATATCCATCAATTTGATCTACAATCATGGTAATTTTAGGCTAATTTCCTAGCAATGGCTAGACTAGTTGTGGGCTGGTAGGCAATAGTCTCTCACCTGAATGCCAGGGAAAATATATGAAAATATCTCGTGCACTTTTGAGGAAGCTATCTACCTCTTGAATTGAATATGTTATTACAATTGATTAAATAAATGAGCTTCTGTAATTATCACTCTAAGTTCCGACATTGCTCTGCATATAGTATTAGGCTTGGACTCCTAGCTTATTTTTTTACTAAGTATTATACTGTTTTTTTTTAGTATAACACTTGGATTTATTGTAGCAGTATTGTAGTTGTAGAAAAGAAGTTACAGCCAACAACTTTCAAGTTTGTGTTGGTTGTTTAAAAGTTGCAGTCAACATGTTTGAAGTTGTAGTAATAGTAGACAAAAGTTGCTAACGAACAAATTGAGGTTGTAGTTATAAAAATAAAAAATACAGCTAACAACTTGTAATAATTGGGAGGTTGCAAGTGTCCTAAGGAAATTATGTTCATGGTTTTGGAGGTTGTTCTCCATTAAAACATGTTGAGACTGATAAATCAGAGTTGTATTCAAAAAAGCGCAGAAAAAAAGTTGAAAGTTGTAAAATACTTATGATACAGTATACCACCCATATAACTACCAGGTGGAATAATTCAACTTTTAAGTTGAGCAAGATATGATAATATACTTTATACATTGTCAATGGTTGCAAATCACTAGGTGGAAATCTGAAACCATTGTCATTTTGGCCCTATAAAATATTATTAGGCTTGTAACTTGTCTGCTTAGGATGATTTATGTATTGACTATTCCATCTCTTGAAACTGCACCTTCTACCATCTGGGCAGGCAGTGCACCATTGCTGGATAGCTTCCTAGGAGCACTTCTCATCGGCACCCTCTCAGCCAACCACGAATCACTTGTTGATGCCTTGTGCACAGTGTGAGCCTGCACAAATCGCAAGACACACTCTTCTGAGTACTGTATTGCGGAAGGCAGCGGCATGGCCGGGAAGATGGTGGCGGAGGCACGGGTGGTGAGAGAGGCCTCACGGAAGCGTGGGAGTGGAGCTGGCCAACACCCATCCGAGGCGACAACAATACAGCCAGAAAAATTGCTCTTGACCAGTGCTTCCGCAGCCGCACAAAGGCCATCAACGTCTGATATAAATTCATCAACGACATCATCAAAAAAAAGGCAAAATATCCCTCCCACGTGTGTCTACACACAACAATGTTGCCAACACTCTCACTAAATCTCTGGCAAAACCTGACTTCAACCGCTATTATGCTGCCTTGGGGATCATGGAATAACAAGTCAGGGGTGCGAGCATGGGAGGTGGCATTGCAGAGCTGCTCTCATTCATCACTGCTGAACATCCTTCTTGTTTTTCGGAGTCAGCCAACTGGAGATGCCTCCGACCTTGATGGGGTCCATTTCAACATAGTTGTAGGGGATGACTCTGAGGTACTCGATTGATGATTTTTCAAAGTCGCACTTCTCTGCTCGAAGGTACAACTTGTGCTCTTGGAGTCGCCGTAAGACCTCCTGAACAATCTGTTGGTGTTTCCAAAGGTCGGAATGGGCAATCAAGATGTTGTCGAGGCAGATCATGATGTCTCTGGAAAGGATGAGGTCCTGAAAAATGTCATTCATCATCGTTTGGAACGTCGCAGGGGAGTTTGTCAGGCTGAAATACATCACCAAGGGCTCAAACAGGCCTCGGTTGGTCCGGAAAGCCGCTTTCCACTCGTCACCTTCCTTGATCTGGACGTTGTTGAAGCCCCAACGGACATCGAGTTTGGTGAAGTAATGAGCATCTTTGAGCCAGTTGATGAGGTCGTTGATCAACAGGATACCGGTTTTTGACAGTCATCACATTGAGGGCCCAGTAGTCCTGGACAAAGCGGAGTCCGCCATCGGGATAGAAGGAGCTGTAGAAGATGTGGTCGCCATCTTTGAGCTGGTCGTTATCCGAGTCCGAGTCCGAGTCCGAGTCTGAGTCCGAGTCCGAGTCCGAGTCCGAGTCCGAGTCCGGGGTCAGAGCAGGCAAACCAGAGTTGTGACCAGAATCAGAATCGTCTTCGTCATCAGGACCAGAGAGGTCCATGGCAAGCAAAAGCTTCAGTGCACTTGCGGTGGACTCTAGCTCCAATGGGAGGTAGAGGGAATTCACCACAGGGGCAGCAGCAACAGTGTACTGCTTGGGTAATGTCTTTTCCCAGGCAGTGAGACAACAGGCAAAGTTGGAGTCGGAATCGAAGAGGGGGCAGGAGAGGGTATGTCTTTTGTTTTGGGCTCATTGTAGGGCAAGGAACTGCATTTATCATACAAGGAGGCAGAATGATTTATGGATGCAAACGAGGGCACACCAGTCACTTGTTGCGGGGGACAAAATCCTCTCCGGCCATTGACTCTGCAGCCGTTTCCGGCAGGGCAGCTGTGTCGGAGTAGTGGGTGATCAACTCCGCTAACATCTTGTCGCCGAGTCCTATATATATTGAAATTTATGATTTGTTCCTATTTTCTGCCTCTTACAACTTTACAAGCCCAGTTTATTTCCTTAAAGATCAATTTCCACAACTTCTTGAGAAAACATATAGTGCTGATTACATAAGCATCAACTTACAAGATTAAGGGAAAGAATCTTCAGGATAAAAGTAGAGTCTGAAGTGCTCTGTACTTCTGTTGCTTTCTGTATTTCCTCTACATAGAGCATTTTATTGGGATCTTTAATTTCTCCACTAGTAAATAGCCCAATCAAATATCTTTGCTTATAGTAATCATAACATGTCGATTACGTAAGCAGATGGGTATGTCAATTTTTGTTTTGGCTACAGTTTTATTAGTAGTCGCCAATCTATTTTATCCATAACTGCAAGATTTTCGGCACAACTTGCAAAAATTTCACTCTGTAAATGAAACATACACTTTCCAGTTGATTGGCAAATGAAATCAGTGCCACCCACGACCCATGAATCGCGAGGAGGGACCAGGTCTGTCTCTAGCAAAACTGGCAAGCGAAAGCTCACAGGCAAGATCGCTGGAGTTCGCTTCCCACACGCGTCTCGCAACTGCGTGAATATCTTCCAAGCTTAGTCTCGCACAAAATGGAGCGACATACTTTATAACTTGAACGACGCTCCGGGGCTGTCCGGAAAGACAGCACTGTCTCCCCACTCAGGTTTACCCGTCGCAAATAGGAAAACGTTAGCGAGACAAATAGAGTGGGGGATAATTCAGCCGCGCACAGCCTCGGACGCGCGGTGACGCAGACGCTGAAAACACCTGCGTTGAGCCACAGGGTTTAGCGGCAGTCTGAAAAAACTCACAGAATCAAGAAAACCAACCTGTGCAAGCGGAATGTGCTGTCCGCGCACGGCCCAAGACGCGAAGGACGTGGCTGGCCCTGTTGCCGGCCAGATGGCGCCAAAGTTGCAGCCATCGCAGATCGGCTAGGAAGACAGCGCAAATCAATACCTGTGGCCGAAACGGGCAAGGGCGGAGCTGATTTCAGCATAGAATGCGACTAGAAAGCTCCGCGTAGAGTGGCAGCATATTGTTTGACGTGTTTGTGGCGTCTCAGACGCGTTACGGCGGTGATTTTGCGAATAACAGGCGGCAGACGGGCCGGACACCGCAGGCCGCAACAAACAGCGGTCGGGCCGCGCAGGGCGAGCCACTGGCCCGTTCCTCCCGGAAATTTCAGGGAATAAAGAGGCACATCGTCCCTCGCATCACTGACAATCCAGGCGGAACGCCCGAGAAACGCACCCAGCGCTCTGGAGTCTCGGCGAAGATGCGACCTAGACCGAGCATGGCGGACGCAGGCTCGACTCCTGCGAGATTTAAGCCAGAATGGAGCGTCTCGGCGGCAATTGAACACGCGGCAGACCGGCCGCAACACCACAAACCCCAACAGACAACGGTCGGGCCGCGCAGGGACAACCACTCGCCCTTTCCGCCCAGGAAATTCAGGAAATGAAGAGGCGGACCATGCCTCATATCCCTGAGAGTTCCAGGCGGAACACGCAAGAACTCGACGCAGCGCCCTCGAGTCTCGGAGGTCAGGTGGCCTAGAGCGAGTACCGCCGCTGCATACCGCCGCAGGCGCATAGGACGCGCCAAACATGTTGAGATAACTCCTCTGCGTCTTCCCCCGCGGTGGCAGAGGCCTTGTGGGGGCGAAACGGCCGGTTTCGAGGCAAACTCGGCGCGTTGCCGGCTCGAATCCAGCCGGTGGATTGCCACCAAAGTCCAGTTTCCCAACGAGGACGTCGTCCGCTCTTCTCGAGCCCAGTTCTGCGTCAATCTGCTGTCGCGATCGCGCGTCACGGCCAATTATTGCGAGATTCAAGTCCAAGATGGGCAGAAACGGCGGGGAGGAGAATTGCGAATGGTGGGAGTGGGATTGTGCATCGTGTTGGACGCTGGTTGCACTTTCAGGGCAGGAAGAAGAACAAATAAGAGTGCAAAACCAATTTCAAGTTGCGCTGGCCCGGACACAGCAGCGAGATCGCCGCAAAAGTCCAAGGGAAGAGTGACGCGCTGCGCGCGTCGCGAGGTTCGCGCCAGTAGACCGCCGTGATGGCGCGCTTTCGTGAAATTCGGCCCCCAAACTCCCGAGGTGTACGTGCAACTTCTTGGCCCAGAGTTTGAGCAAGCCGTGGTCGTCCGGGGCCGCGATGAGCGCAGGAGAGACGAAAGGGAAGGGGAGTGGGCAGGACAAGGATGGCTTTGGAGCGAAGGTCACTTATATTTGTTTGAATTAAGCCTTTGAAGTCAGCGGAAGACTCACCGAGACGGGACGGCGCGATGCAAGACGAGGACGACTCGGTTGTTTGCTTGGGATTGCACATAGCGTCACCGGCCACAGCTTCCTATCCAGACCAAACGCGCGCGAAACCGGCCGGGACGCGGCTACCTTCGAAAAGCGCCGGCGGGACCGCGCAGAGCCAGGCGCCGGCCCGTTCCGCCTGGTTTTTTGAGAAAGCGGAGGGACCCATTCGTGCTCTCTGCCCTGATAATCTCAGTCGGAAGGAACAAGAACTCGGCCCGCCGTCCTCGGGTTTCGCACAACAGAGTCCGCTTCGCCCAGACCCAGCCGGTGCCTTGTTCCCCCTGAAGATTTCAGGAACGAGAGGTCCAGGGTGGCGCCGCCTGCGCTGAACATTTCAGCCAGAACGAGCCGCAAATGCACCCGGCGCTCACCGATCTCGTGCACACCGCGGCTAGCCTCGACGACAGCCGCCAGAGACTGCTGTAGACCGCGGAGACGCGCCGAGACTGCTGTACTCAGTCTCTGAAGTCTCCCCACATACATGGACCATGCGGCCGGGGGCGACTTCTGGGCGATGCAGCCAGGCTTCGCGCCTTGCGCTGGCCCGAAATCGTAGCGGGCTTCGCGGCAGTCGACCGCTCCGATGGCGCGTTTTCGTGAGCTTTGGCCCCAGAACTCCCGACTCTTGTAAGTGCAGCTTTCTTCGCCCAGCATTCGTTGCTGGCTTGGTCGTCCGGGGCCACGAACAGGGCGGGAGAGACGAAAGGGAATCCACAGGAAGGGCCCCAGTTGGCGCCAGGGCTGGCTTCAAGTTTGAAGCCGTCTTGCTGTTGAGTGAGAGTGGCGACGGCGGCGCAGCAGTGCATCGTCTTGGGGGTTTTGACGGCGGGTTGCCGTTCAGGGCTCCAAGCAGCGGAGTGGGAGTGGTGGTGGTTGATAAAAAAGAAGCACTGATAGGCATCCGGCGTGCGGCCCAGGAGCGTTCCCACACAGCCTCAGGAAGTTTTTTTCCCCTTCGCCCACGACCCACCGCGCAAACGCGTTTGCCTGCATGGACCGACGAGGCGGGGGGAGACGGGGCTGGTGATAGCGTTGTTAGTGGGCTTGGCGGGTGGACTGCCGGACGCGCCTACCCGTGCGTCACCTCCAATGTCCCTCTTATGCCACTCACGCCCTCCATCAGCGATCCCAAGCACGCATTCGCCGCGACTCGGGCGGCTGCCACCCCAGCACGCCCACGCGCCCTTGCGCGGATGGCCGAAGCGATGCCTGACCAGTCGCACGCTCCTGTACATTTGATGACATACACATATACAAAATCTTCACGCCGTTCACGTCCTCGCGCAGCACGTTCCGTCAGTCCACGCCACGCGAAACGAGCAAATGGAAAACACACGACGTCGTTTGGGACTGGGGACCCCGGCCCGTGCGCCGACCGCAGACTATGCACCATGTACACGCCCGCATAGTACACTTCATCGTCCCGCCTGTCTTCGCTCGTGCTGTCCTCCAGCGGCACGAACAAGTGCACCTCCTTACCTACCCTCCGCGCCATCTCTTTGTTTGGCATCCACTGCGGCGGTGCCCCTGTTGTGCCAGGCGAATAGCGGAGATAAACTTGCGGGGCAAAGGCCAGCGCGTGTGTCTGGTCCGGGGAGCACCACACTGTGCGGCCAGCGAGCAGGAAGAAGTCGCTGTCGCTCAAACCCTGAAATGTGGTTTAGATTTAGAAAGGTACTTGGCTTGGGAGGGAGCTTTCCTGTCGCTTCGCGATTCGGTGCCAATTGCGCACTTTCGGCAGTACTCGGTGTAGCTCATGCAAGGCTGGACGCGCGGGAGCGGCCGGAGGAAGAGAGGCCATGAAGTCGAGATATAATTGTCGCTCGGGGTCTGGGAGGGTTGGGATCGAGCAATTTTCCGTTGCTTCATGCACGTTCGTATTTGAATCATGATCCGGCGTCTAGCAGGGTTGAGACTGCATACCGTCAAAACAAATATGACGCACCACTCGAATATCCTGCAAATTCCCGACACTTAGCTCGCTATTTGTCTGTTTCTTCTGGTCATGTAGATCTTGCGCCTCTTTCGTGGCCACGACTCGGAGTAGCTCGTCATATCGCTGCACACTCAGTCAGTTCACCCGCGATTGCGAGAACTCAGGATCGCACCGACTGCAACTCCGTTCGCTGCTCCATCAAGTCCTGCACCCGCCCCCTCAAGCTCTCTGTCGTGGCTTCCTGCCGTTCTAAGCGCTCGGTATCACGGCCCTACGCTCGTCTTCAGCAAATGTGAAACGGAGGAAGCAGTCGAAAGCATACACAGTTCACCGTCTTGCGGCAAGACCGCACGTCGTCGTCTCGCCCCCCGCGCAAACGCATCTCCCGTCGCTGCACCGCGTCCCACAGCACGCCGACGAGGCGCTCGCCCACCACCGTCTTGACACTCTCGCTCAGCTCCATTTTCTGTCCCAGCCACGAGGGATGAGCGGTTAGAAACACAGAGGACGGTGGAACGCACCTCGCCGCCACGTTTGCTAGCGGCGAGCCCGTCCTGCGTGAGACCCAGCGCGCGCGAGAGGGCGAGAAGTGGGGAGTCGTCTATGACCATGGCAACAAGGTAAGAGTCAAGACACCTGTTTCGAAGAGACGGTGTGTCGCTGTGCGGTCAAGAAAGGTCGCGGCGGCAGATGGAAGAACGAAGGAGAGAAGTGAAGCGCGCGTGATTGCCGGCGAGGATCACGTTTCGTCGGCCGATGCTCACATGACTGCGGACAAATAATATTGCTTGAGTTGAACTATCTGCGGACTTGCTGCGGACTCCGAGTGCGCGAAATTGTGGACAGCACTTTTCACGCCTGTGCGCGATTTGGACCTGGGGTGGGCTGAGGGGTGGGCCTGCCTTATATATGGAAGAGCAGCTTGGCTTCAATGACCCTGCTCTTCCTGTTGTGGGTTCTGGGGGAGACAGTAAAAGTGGATCAGTCTGGTCTGTGCTTCATTAAATTGGCGGAGATAGGATATGCTATGGTAAGCCAAAGGGTAGCAAGGTTGGTTCAACACCTTCCAAGCTGAGCTCAACCTTTTGGTCATAGTGTGTTTGTCAGTGGTTTGCTAGTAGCTGTCTTGTTGTGGCATTTTCTCTTTGGTCTGGCAGTCTTCCTTCCTAAAAGACTGCCACTAAGCTGCTGGGAGAGTAGTGACCTCCCATACAGCCACTACACCTGATTGGCAACTCAGTAAAATTGCTAAAAAAAGTCAGAATAACAAAAGTCTTCTTATAAAGTGGATCATCTGGTAGATTGTACTCTTCCTGCATTCACAACTCATGTTGACTTCTCTTTCTGTACTATGGGTATTTTTTTCTTTTTTTCCCACACTTTAGGGCCGGCCCCATAAATGACTTATATATAAATAAAATAATATAAAAGACTGGCCCTAAAGTAAAGACTGACTGAATTCATTGTAATGACTTTAGGGCCAGTCTCACTTAACTGCCAGGTGGGAGTTGGCAGACAAAGTTGTAGATATCGCAAATCGAACATTAGGTTCAGTTTTGACCTAAGCTTAATTGTTAATGGTTGGCTCACAAATTGGCAAAGAGTGAAAAATCACGAATGTCTTTCTGAGTGGAATTCCGCGGACTCCACTTTAGGGCCGGCTCAATTAATGAAAGTTGTAGATATTCAAAATTCATTACTAGGTTCAGTTTTGACCTAAGCTTAATTGTTAACGGTTAGCCCAGAAAACACAGAAATGTGAAAAATCACAAGTGTCTTTTAAGGTGGAAGTCCGCGGATTCCAGTTTAGGGCCGGCTCAATTGAGCAAAGTTGTAGATATTCAAAATTTGTGACTTGGTTCAATTTTCGACCTAAGCCTGATTGTTACTAGTTAGTCCAAAAAATGCAAAAGTTTAAAAATCACGAGTGTCTTTTCAAGTGGAAATTCGCGGAAGTCCGCTTTAGGGCCGGTTCAAACCCCAAGTTTAACTTGAGTTTTTTTTTTCAGTTTTGAAATAGTGTTAGGCTTATAACTTGGCCAGTTCTTATCCGTTTTGGATATTAGAAAGCTATTGCAAATCTCTACAATCTAGGATTAAGGACTAGGGTTCACTAAAACTATGCTTGTGATGGATAGCATTCACACCGGGCGCAATGGCAATGGCAGCCCGGAGATGGGAGTCTGATTGACAGCCCATGTGGCAGACCATATGGCAGACCCAACGGGAGTTCCAATGCCAGGGTTTCTTTGTTCAAACTCTTTGTTCAAAATATATTATACACTTCTGATGTGAACATGCCAGTACATCTTGAATACAGCTGCGACCATTTTACAAAACCACAGGAGAAAAAACACTGTGACGCTGAACATATGCAACCCGGACCGAATTGGGCCTCACCTCACTCAGACCTGCGTGCTTAGTATCTCAGGAACTGTTGGTGCTACGCGGGCACCTACCTGTCGCCCTCGCAGCCACCTATGTACAACGTCTCGCGATCCAGAGCAGGCCAACTCTGAGTCTCTCAAGCCATGGCCCGGAGAAGCACCGAGTACATCGCCGCGGCGAACACTGGGATAACCGCTGACCTGCTTGCCTTGAGAGTTGGAGGAATTTAAGCACCACATTGGCGCTATCTGCGCTGGGAATTTCAGCCGGAACGACGAAGAATTAGGCCCAGCCCTTACCTATTTCATGGAGAACGTGGTCAATGGCGACGATAGCTAGGGTCGCGCGCTTAGATGCGCTAAAACGCGCCGAAACAGTTGGTGTACATCGGTGCTGCCCGGGACTGAACCTTCGGCCAAATCAGCCAATGACTGGGACCGCGGTGCCCCATTTTAGGGGGGGAATTGGCGGGCTAAGGGCGGCCGACTCAGGCCGCCACATGGGCGCCGAGCCATGTAGACCACCTTGGGAAGGTCCTTCAAGTCCTTCCAAACGTGGTCGATTGGTTCCGAGGCCTATTTGAGGCCAAACAGGCGAGTTGAGCCTAAGCTCGGGACGCGAGCGGGGGAGAATGAGGCAAGTGAGCGGCTGGAGACACCCGCTGGCCCGTTCGCGCTGAGATCTTCAGCGTTTGGAAGGACACCCCGTCCGCGCCAAACGCTGCAGTTTGGCACGAAACGGCGAAGGATTCGGCGTGGGGTAAGCGGGGGAAGTCGGAAATTGTACGTGGCGGCGGGTGGAAACGCGTGGGCCGATTACCACAGTTTGCGAGGCGATGGAAGTGACTAGAGGGCCCAATTGATAGGGCGCGGTTTGGCGGAATTCGGCCGGGAACTGCGCCCAGGGTAGCTGAGGTAATTTTGAGCCCATGTGGGACATTGTGTCGGCCGCCGAGCGCTAACGGCGCGCTCAGCGGTCTCGGTCGTCGAGATGCGGGAAGGGGAACGGTATCCCAGATGCTCCTCGAAAGATGGAGGGGAACTGCCAAGGATTGGCTGTAGGAGGGCAGGCACAGTATTTGGTGAGCTGGCTGAAACTGCGCAGTTTTCACGACTCACCTTCCCTCCCCAGCTCTCCATTCGGGCCGCTACATTCCCCCCACATTATTTCCCCACATTCCCCCCCACATTGCAGTCCTTCTATGCACACGCCGTTGTCCGAGGTGGTGAGTGGTTGGCGTGAGAGGTCGCTGTGAGTCACATCTGGAGCCGGGTCACGCGGAAATCAGCCTGTCAAGCGCGGATGATGTCTGGATATTGTCATCTGTAATTCTCGCATGCCGCGAGACCTAGAGTGGCAACAAATTGAATAAAATAGTGTTTTACAACAGACAAAGAAAGTCTCTTTGTTCAGCTGGCTCCCAGTCAAACCGCCGTTGGGTCTGCCATAAAGGCTGTCAGTAATGCTGTCATTGGACCTGTCATCAGGCTCCCATCTCCTGGCCGCCATTGCCATTGCGCCAAGTGTCAACACCCACCTGTTTAGCCTACAACCAACTGTATATTATCAGTGGTAACCCGGCGGGTTGCCACTGATAAGGTACAGTGCTGCCAGCACTTCCCAAGTGGTGAATAATTGCCCATTAGAGGGGTGAATAAAGATGACTATTTTGGGGACTTGGAGCATTTTTTTAGCCAAACACTACTAAGTCCGTGTTATCAGTGCAATATGAGGTGGTGAATAAAGGTCAATTTTTTTTTTGCAATTATTCACCACTTGGGAAGTGCTGGCAGCACTGTACCTTATCAGTGGCAACCCGCCGGGTTACCACTGATAATATACAGTTGGTTGTGGGCTAAACAGGTGTCAACACCCAGCTTTGCTATTCATTCAGTTCAGTTGTGTCTGATGGACTGGCTCAAAGTGGGCAGAAATCCACTTTAGGGCCAGTTTACCTGACAAGTCTGACTTAACTATATGGGCAGTATATTGTATCAAAGGTTTTACAACAACTCTTCCCAAAAACAGAATTTAGGTACAACTTTGATTTTACCCTAAATTCAATGATACAACTTATTTTTACAGGTGCAACTTGCAACTTTTTATGCACAACTTCATGACAACTATTCCTCTCATCAGCAAGTTCATAGGAAGATGCTGCAACTTAGAACTACTTGTTACAACTTTTAACATGCAACTTGTAACTTTACCCATGCATGTGCACCTTGCAACTCAGCATCTGCAATTTGTAACTTCTGTGGAACTTATATAGCATTTAGAAGCATCCCAGTACACAATCAGATATATACTAAGATTCCCCTCACCCTGAAGGGATCATCGAAGCCGATCCAATCGTCTCCCAAAGGCCGAAGTTAGGGTATGAGGCAAAACAAACAAACCCTGCTCAACACATCCACCACCAGGAAATGCACAACTGCACTTATGCCAGTCCGCCTTTACGGCTCGCTGGTTGCGTCGTGTGGGGCTGGGAGACTCTCCAGGGCAGCAATTAGCAACTGACAATCTCTTATAATGTAACTTTCAATAAGTATGATGCAACTTTTTGACTTGATTCTGGTGGAAGCAGAAACCAGGAATTTCTGAAAGATGGTTTCAGATAACTATATATAATAATATTCAATCATATCCATCAATTTGATCTACAATCATAGTAATTTTAGGCTAATTTCCTAGCAATGGCTAGACTAGTTGTGGGCTGGTAGGCAATAGTCTCTCACCTGAATGCCAGGGAAAATATATGAAAATATCTCGTGCACTTTTGAGGAAGCTATCTACCTCTTGAATTGAATATGTTATTACAATTGATTAAATAAATGAGCTTCTGTAATTATCACTCTAAGTTCCGACATTGCTCTGCATATAGTATTAGGCTTGGACTCCTAGCTTATTTTTTTTACTAAGTATTATACTGTTTTTTTTTAGTATAACACTTGGATTTATTGTAGCAGTATTGTAGTTGTAGAAAAGAAGTTGCAGCCAACAACTTTCAAGTTTGTGTTGGTTGTTTAAAAGTTGCAGTCAACATGTTTGAAGTTGTAGTAATAGTAGACAAAAGTTGCTAACAAACAAATTGAGGTTGTAGTTATAAAAATAAAAAATACAGCTAACAACTTGTAATAATTGGGAGGTTGCAAGTGTCCTAAGGAAATTGTGTTCATGGTTTTGGAGGTTGTTCTCCATTAAAACATGTTGAGACTGATAAATGAGAGTTGTATTCAAAAAAGCGCAGAAAAAAAGTTGAAAGTTGTAAAATACTTATGATACAGTATACCACCCATATATTCATTTCAAAACATGTATGAAATACTTTTTTTACAGTATGTCTATGGGCAATATACTGTAACATTAATAAACAACATCTTCAGGAAAATGACATACATAATTTTGAGACAACTTCAATTATTGACAACTTTTTTTTTGATACAAGTGGCACTTATATCAAGACAACTTTACACCACATCAGGACAACTTTTATATAGGACAACTTAGGTTGAGGACAACTTGGCAAAGGTATTAGACAACTTAGAAAGTGACTGATTTAAGGCAAGGGTAACTTTTCTGGCAGGTGGGTATAACTTTCCCTTGACCTAAGACAACTATTTTTAGTCAATTTTCAGTTCAAGGACAACAACTCATTTCTCTCAGTCAAGTTGGACCAAAAGACAAATTAGTGATTGCTTACTGAATAAGTATCAGGCAAAACTGATTTTTTGACAAGATATACTGGGAGAGAGATTGCTCTACATAGGGCTTCACAGGTTCTGGTAGAATGAAGTGGCTAATAGAACAGCCTGACTATAAACATCTATGTCATGGTTTCCATCCTCTGCATCCAAGTCAAAATCTCATAGAGGTTATTGAGAAAAATACCAGCACTTTATTCCTTCTCAATTATAAGGAAACACTGCCAAATTACATATATTTCTGTTTTTCATACCAAAATAAATTTAAGATGTATTGGCAATACGCAAGTCAAGTTGTGTCAGGATGGTCACCACATGGCATTACATGTGGCATCATTAGTCAGCATTTGCGCAGCCTGTGAAACTAAGTTGTACCTGCCCCAATGAAGCTGCATCTTGTATTTCCAAACTTGTACTTTGATTATTTAAAGTTGGCTTGTTCCAGAATCAGAGTTGTACCTTGTCTGTGCCGAGTTGTCCTTAGCCCAAGTTGTTCCAGATAGAAGGTGCCTTGTTAGAATACTAAGTTGCCCACAAGTGCCAATTACTTGTTTAATAAAATTTTGAAGTTGTCTTGAAATTACCTATGTTTTTATTTCAAACTTGTTGTTTATTAATGTTACAGTATATTGCCCATATATGTCCCCCATACGGTATACTGTATCAAAAGTTTTTCACAACTTTCAACTCTTTTATGGGCAATATACTGTAACATTAATAAACAACATCTTCTGAAAAATGACATGAGTAATTTTGAGACAACTTTAATCATTAACAACTTTTTTTGATACAAGTGACACTTATATCAAGACAACTTTACACCAGATCAGGACAACTTTCATATATGACAACTTAGGTTGAGGACAACTTGGCAAAAGTATCAGACAACTTTAGAAAGTGACAACTTTAGTTTCAGGCATGTTGATTTAGATAAGGGCAACTTTTCTGGAAGGTGGGTACAGCTTTCCCTTGGCCCAAGAAAACTATTTCAAGTTTTAGGACAACAGCTCATTTCTCCCAGCCAAGTTGTACCCAAAGACAAATTAGTAATTGCTTACTGAATAATTGTAAGGCAAAACTGATTTTAGATAAATTAATATATACTGGGAGAGTGAGAGGGATTGCTCCAGGTTCTGGTAGAATGAAGTGGAACAGCCTATATCTTACCAAATGCATCAAATGAAGCACCTTGCAAGGCTGTGCAAGTGTTGTGTCCCCACTGTGCACCGGCAAGTGCCATGACCTTACTGTGCAAGTGCTGTGGTCCACGTCCCTTACTGGCAAATTACTAGCACAGGTCTGGAAGTGATTTTTCAGACTAAAATAAATTTAAAGTTGTGGTAGGATGGACACCATATGGTATCACAAGTGGCATCATTAGTCAGCATTTATTCTGCCTGTTAAATGGGCATAGTTCTACAAGGACTAAGTGATACCCTGTCCCAATAAAGTTGTATCTTCTATTTCCAAAGTTGTACTTTGATCATTGGAAGTTGTCTCATTCCAGAATCAGAGTTGTACCTTATCTCTGCCAAGTTGTCCTTAGCCCAAGTTGTTCCAGATGGAAGGTGCCTTGTCAGAATACTAAGCTGCCCACAAGTGCCAATTACTTGTTCAACAGAAGTTTGAAGTTGTCTTAAAATTATCCATGTTTTTATTTCAAACTTGTTGTTTATTAATGTTACAGTATATTGCCCATACTCTTTTTTTCAGACTTTTTAGGGACAACTCCAGGCAAGGTGTTTCCAGCTAAAACAACTGCCAGAGGGATTAATACAACTTGTGATTTACAACAAGATCTTTGATTTTCTCAACTACAATCTCAACTTTTCATATAGCAACTTCTTTCCAGAGCAACTACAACTTTGAATTTGTTAGTTGCAGGTTTTCAATATGCAGAACAACTTCAAAGTGATTGGCTGCAAAATCTTTTGCCACAACTACAACTTTCATATTATATATTGCAATCAAGCCAAGTCTTATGTCAGTAGAGACAGTAATTTATCCTCCATATGTCTGATTACAGGAATTAAAAGCCAGGGAATTTCCAGAATTAATTTCTACAGCCTAGGTATATGTCAGACTGCGGGTCGGGCCGTGCAAGGACTTCTCCTAAGAACGCGTGCCCGGAACAGAACAGACAGATAGTCGGGCCCGCAAGTACGGCAGGCGGGGTAGATCGAAACCGAAAGGGCCCGTGAACTCGGTCCCTTGTTGCTGTCGGTGGTCAAAGCTTTGAATCGGGTCGTGTCGGGCCCGAGGGGTCGATAATGCCTCCTCGCACGGAGTAAGGTAGTTCTTCAGACGATCTAAGCGATAGAGTACAGGGTACACTATCGCGCCTTATATACGCAGGCCTGCAAAGGGGGTGATCGGACGCCCTGGCCTCTCCTGCTCCTCCTCGCCCCCGTTCCTGGCCGCAGAGGGGACGATCGTACATCCCTTGCGGGCCAGGCACTACTCCTAACCTCCTAGCACTCCTCCCCAGTCCCCTTGTGTCGAGTTAGGCTCGGCGACGGCTCGATGTGTCGTTCTCGGTCACGTGCTTCCCACGTGTGCGTTCCTCCTACCAGGGCGCATGTTCCCCGTCGTCACATGCTGCATGCTACGGGCCCGCGATGGCCCGACACCAGCGCCGGCGCAGACGGGCCGGGTCTTATTCGTGACAGTATAAGGGTGCACTTGCTCTAGATAGTTGACTATATACTACTAGACAGGCTGGGGCTACGCCCCAGCTTCAAATGTTGTTTCACAATTTTTTGCAGACTGCATGTGCCAATTTTATTCATGAGCTTATGAAATATCAAGATCTGCATGCCCTCTATACTGATATTACAGCCAAGAACAACATCACAAATAGCCTTAGATTGGACTTGTTTATGGTACTTGATGTAAAATCTTGATTTTACAGCTTTGTGTCCCAATTAGACTTTACAGCTTTTCTTACCAAATTAGGGTTTCAACAGCAGTGGTCCCAAAAGTGGAAATGTGGAGTAAATAAATTGCCAAAGCTGATGCCAAACATGTGCATACATTCACACGACATCTGCTTAATATAAGAGTAATGCTGTTGCTACACCAAGAGTGATTGTTACTCTGAGTATGACTGCAACTACTAGACAGTGGTGGTGATTGGAACGGGAGGTTCATCTGACACGTTCAGAAAGAGCTGGCAGAAATTTGTCATATTTTAGGCATACTCACCTGACATCATCAATCTAACAAAAGAAATTACTAGCTAACTGAAACAGACAAACGGAGAAAATTGACTGTGCCTAGGCTCTGTGCTTGTTTCTGAATCGTCTGATCTTTTATTAACTCCCAGGAGATTCCAATTAATGATGGAAATAAATTTAATGATGTGATTGAACTTCCATATTACATAAATGAATAAATAAAACTCTCTACTAGAAATTCCTAGCTTCTGTTAATATCAGAGTCAAGTTTTAAAGAAAGTTGCACCAGGCTTGTTGAAAGTTGCAGTATAAGAGATTGCAAGTTGCACATGCTTTTCTAAAGTTGTGAGTTCGAAGTTGCAAGTTGTTCCTGTCAAGTTGCTGCAGGGAGTAATAGTTGTCAGTCATGAAGTTGTGTATGAAAAGTTGCAAGTTGTGCACAAAAACGACCAGTTGTATCATTGAGTTTTGAATAAAATCAAAGTTGTACCTAAATTCTGACTGTTTTGGGTAGAAGTTGTACTAAAACTTTTGATACAGTATACTGCCCATATGAATACAACTTTTTGGAGATACAACTTGCCTTTTTTACAATTTTCACATTTAGATACAACTTTTCACCCTGTAGACATGTACAAGTCAACCCCAAAGACAACTTTTCTGGTGACATGTTTTACTCTAGCTGGTGACATGTGTGTACTTGATGACAACTTTTCTGGAGACATATTCAACTTCACCAAGTCCAACTTTTCTGACTATTTACAATTTTCTTCAACTTTCTTAAATACTACTTGGTTTTTCATTTTGAGTATAACTTTTTCAAGTACAACTTTCTTTCTAAGGTACAACTTTTTTTAAGAGCTACTTCAACTTAGAATGCAACAACTTTGTAAATCACAACTTTCGAAGATACATATTGTCAAGGCCTCTGGTACAACTTTTGTGGGCCTAGATACAACTTTTTTCAGGCAAGGTACAACTTCTGTTCCTCCATCACTTACCATCAGTGGCTATCAACGGCAATCAATTTTTTTTAAAATAAAATACATGATCTATTCAGAAATCATTTGGCATGGTTGTATTGTAGTACTACATTCCAATGTAAACTTGCTAGCCAACATAGGTAGAGTGATGAAGCATATGTAATCTGTTTCTCTGATTCACTGATGATATCTGATGATATCATTGATGGCTGGCCAAACAATTAAAGGTTAACTAAAAAAAGTTGTCCAATTGGCTAGTTGTATCCCACAAAAAGTTGTACTCAGAACAAGTTGTGCTTTGGAAAGTTGTATGCAATGACAGGTTGTCTTCGCCCAAGTTGGACTTGTCACAGCCAGACTCAAGTTGCCTCACCCAGAAAGAAGTTGTACCTGAGTTAGGGCCAAAGATGTCTTATTAGAAGTTGTAGTTGTCTTTGGCTAAATGAAAAGTTGTTTCTGGAAAAGTTGTGATTCTGAAAGTTATACATGCTTCCAAAAAAGTTACATTCCCTAAAGTTGCACATGCTCTCGAAAGAGTTGTCTCATGTTGGAAAGTTGTACTCAGACAAGTTGTACATGTTATTGCTAAAGTTGTATTTGACAAACATGTAGTTGTAGTCAATATGAAGTTGTACCATATTTTTTGTTGTATATGGAAGGTATACTGTATCAAAAGTTTTAGTACAACTTCTACTCAAAACAGTGAAAATTTTGGTACAACTTTGATTTTACTCAAAACTCAATGATATAACTGGTTGTTTTTGTGCACAATTCGCAAGTTTTCATGCACAACTTTATGGCTGACAACTATTACTTCCTGCAGCAACTTGACAGGAACAACTTGCAACTTTGGACATGCAACTTACAACTTTAGAAAAGCATGTGCAACTTGCAATCTCTTATACTGCAACTTCCAACAAGCCTGGTGCAACTTTCTTTAAACCTTGACTCTGATATAAACATAAGTTAGGAATTTCTGGCAGAGAGTTTTATTTATTTATTTATATAATATGAGGGTTCAATCAGATCATTAAATTTATTTCCATCATTAATTGGAATCTCCTGGGAGTCAATAAGAAACAAGCACAAAGACTATCCACAGTCAATTTACTCTGGTTGTATGTTTCAGTTATGTTTCAGTTATCTAGTAAATTCTTGATAGTGTAACAACCGAAATTCTCTGGCTTTTAATTCCTGTAATAAGACATATGGAGGATAAATTACTGTCTCTACTGACATAAGACTTGGCTTGATTACAATGTATAATAGGAAAGCTGTAGTTGTGGCCAATCACTTCGAAGTTGTTCTACATATTGAAAACCTGCAACCAACAAATTAAGAAAGATGTTGTTGTAAATCACAAGTTGTATTAATCCCTCTGGCAGTTGTTTGAGCTGGAAACACATTGCTTGAAGTTGTATATAAAAAGTCTGAAAAAAAAGAGTTGAAAGTTGTGAAAAACTTTTGATACAGTATACTGCCCATAGTTGTATTTTACCTAAGTTGTCTCTAATCTTTTCTTACAGTATGTCTCCCATAATACCGCCCATAAGATGGAAAGGCTATGACGCGTTGCACGACCAGTTATCGTAAGTACCCTGGCAAACCACGGCACATTGCCTCCGCAACCTTCGACACGATACCCTTCCGTTCTATGTGTCGGGACGCCACATTTAAAGGGGGGTGATGTCAGGGGCCCCCTTTCGGCCCCTCGGAGACGTGTCCGATTCCGGTCCGACTCTGGTTCCGACTCCAGTCCGGCCCTCCATCTCGCCCGCACAATCACCAATCCGTCAACGCCCTCCTGACGGTCGCCCTGGGACCTCGCCTGCGACACCACCCAAGCCTTCTGTGCCCGACAGCGGCAGCTACGGACAAGCAGTATATAGTCAGCTCCCTAGCAGGCGGACCCTTAGAGTTTCTTCTCTTTGGATCCTCCCCTGCTAGGTCAGCTTCATTTGTATTTGCTTACCAATGTTCACGCTTTGGATCCTCCCCTGCTAGACCTTGATCTGAAGCCTCCGGGGTTGCCCTTACAGTAGAATTGATAAATTTAATGGTTTAATATTGACACTATATTGACATTTAAAGCACATGTGATTCCTTTTTCATCAACTGGTATGTAGTCTTAAGATTGGTATCAGCAGCATGAGTATGTGGATGTGCTGAACCTAGAGTCTCTTTGCGGAGCCTCAAAACTTCTTCCTCTAGGTTCTGAGCCTTTTGAAATTCTCCCAGTTCTTTATATATCTCTGCTAAATGTGCTTGAGCCCAGATTGTATGTGGATGCTTAGGTCCTAAGATTAGGTTACGCTTTTGTAGAACTTTGATTTGCAATGCTAGTGCATCATGATACTTTTGCAGGTGCCTCCAACTGATGGCCAAGTTTTCTTGTGCATCAATAGTGTGAGGATGTTGTATGCCCAAAACATCAGTCCTAACTTTCAATACTTCTATCTCTAGGGCCTGGGCATCCAGATGTTTCCCTAGTTGCCTATATGTATCTGCTAGGTGAGCCTGTGCCCAAACAGTATGTGGATGCTTCAAGCCCAGAGTCTGAGTCCGAAACTTGAGTATTTGTGTTTGCAGAGCCTCTGCATCATTAAACCTGCCTAGTTGCCTCCAGGTGAATGCTACATTTTCTTGAGCATCAATAGTGTATGGATGTTTAATACCAAACAAGGAAGTACGAAGTTTCAAAACTTCCTCTTCAAGTACTTGTGCCTCAAGATACAAACCCAGATGTCCCAGTGTACTAGCAAGATGTGCTTGTGCCCATATTGTATGAGGATGTTTCTCTCCAAAGAGCCTAGTCCGTGACTGTAATACTTGCTCTTCCAGCAGTTTAGCATCAGAATATTTTCCTAGATATCTCCAAGTAAAGGCCAGGCTCTCCTGAGCATCAATAGTATATTGATTATCTGCTCCCAGTATTCCCATGCGCAGCTGCAGCACTTCTTCTTGTAGTTTCTGTGCATCAAGGTACTTGCCAAGTTGTGCATAGATGCCTGCTAGATTAGCCTGATTCCAAATTGTGTCTGGATGTTCAGGTCCTAGAATTTGAATAGAGAGCTTCAATATATGCTCACCAAGTGCCTGTGCATCATAATACCTGCCCAGCTGTTGATACGTGACTACCAAATGTGCTTGAGCCCATAGGGTATCTGGATGGGTGGGTCCACTCTCCCTTTCCATTCTCTTAATAACAGCTTTCCCCAGTATCTCTGCCTGTAATGAGTGACCTGATGTATGACATATGTTTCTGAATTGGATCTGAAAGTCTTGGGAAATACTGTCAGGATCCAAAAGCACTATTTGCAGATGCTGGGCTAAGACTAGCTGCTGTTGAATCTGAAGCTTGGATGTAGCTGCTGTCAGGAACAGGGCCGGCCCGGGCCCACGTGACGGTCTCCTGCCAGTCTGACAAGTGTGGGAAAGAGGGTTCAACCCCCCATGAGCGGGTGGTTGGCAACCAGGCAGGGCAGGTGGTGCCGCTGCAATAGAGAGCAGGGTAGGGACGACTCGGGGCGACTCGGGACGCCCCGCTGTCACGTCGTATGACAGCGGCGTCACAGGATACAAGTGGTCGCCTAGAGTGTCCTACCCCTGCTGAAGGGAACAAGTCCATAGTCGAAGAGTGCTGCCCAGGAGAAGCCCTATCAGTGCCCAAGGCATAGGGCAAGACATAGCCTTAGCCAGTCGAACAAGCCGTTCGGGCGGGGCGTGACGTCACGCGGTCACGCCCGACGGTTCAGGGGGTCGCGGGGCGTCGCCCCCGCAACAGGGGTTGCGGGCCCGAGACCCCTGGAGCGCTTGAGGAGGCTTGCCAGTCCAAGGGGTGACGCATCTCCTAAACTGGAGGAGTGAGCTGCTGGGGCTTCTGGAGGCCGCGCAACGGCCCGGTGTGACGCGTGACATGCGGGCCCGATCGGGCCCGCACCCTCCCATCGCCCCGTACCAGGGGAACCCGCGGTTTGAGGCCAGAGAGCAAGCAGGAAGTGACTAGGACAAGGAGTGAACATAAGAGACAAGAGCCTGGGCTGTCCAGCCCAACCAAGGGCTCAGGTCAATGAGGCAAGCGAGCCTGGAGCGTCAGGGGTTGCCTGGACACCCCTTGCACGGGGATTCGTCGCAGCAACCCCGCTCTAGGGGACCAGGCCGGAGTAGGGTTCAAAGGAAGAGACTTCAATGCTAAACCTAAGGTACAGGAGTAATACTCTGGTCTTTATATACTGTGGGCGCTAGGGGCCGATCGGGCCCGCTGAGGGTCGATCAGAAGGGAGCAGGGGATGTCTCTGGTCGTCCCTGGTCGCTCCGCTAGGAGCCCAGGGACCATTCCTCTGGAAAGGAGCCATGCCAAAGTCGACACTAAGGAGTGTTTGACAATGCAACAGTAAGGAGCTCCCTCCTGGACCCTGTGGTTGTCTAGGGCCGATTGGGCCCGCTGTCAAGGGCGTCCGGCGGCGCATCATGATCCCTGATGGCGGGTCATGATGGCTTGATGGCTGACTAAAGCGCGATCCGTGATTATGTCCCTTCTCTGGGATATTAGTGTTGTTGCTCATTGCTTTGAGCTTGTGAATTATGAGGGCTTGTCAAGCCCTAGGGCTCTAAGGGTGGTGAGGGCCCGATGGGCCGTATAGGGCCCGTTGGCCCGACCCGAACCCTGACATCACCCCCCCACTAGGCGAAACTCGTCCCGAGTTTTATCGTCCGATTTCTGTATTCAATTCCGATTTGTTGAGAAAAAAATTTCGTCATTCGCATGTAGATGCCTTCTCGTCGAAGGGCTTAGTCGATTCCTCTCTCGCGTCCAGGCCCCATTTCTCCCGTTCCTAGCCGCAGAGGGGACGATCGGACATCCCTTGCGGGCCAGGCGCTACTCCTAACCTCCTAGCACTCCTCCCCTATCGCCTTGTGTCGAGTTGGGCTCGGCGACGGCTCGACACGTCGTTCTCGGTCACGTGCTTCCCACGTGTGCGTTCCTCCTACTGGTGCGTATGTTCCCTGTCGTCACGTGCTGCGTGCTACGGGCCCGCGATGGCCCGACACCAGTGCCGGAGCGGACGGGCCGGGTCTTATCCGTGACATCGCCCCCTCCCTTGGAACGACTCATCTCGAGTCGGCGTGGCTTTGGTCGCCCGGTTTCTCGGGGTGTTTGGTTGTTCACATTTTCCGAACACTGGCTTCTAGTTGCATGCTGAGCACCGGCTGCGCGTTTTTAGACCATTCGTAGCTTCTCCCGTTTGCGTGATGTCAGCCCGGTCCGGTCCAGTGCGTCCGCTTTGCTATGTTCAGTCTCGTTGCCAGTCGAAGCCCAGAGGCGATGGGGTCGTTATGACGACGCCTAGCCATCCCTCTGTCCAGCCTCCAGTTTTGGGGTGTTATTGTCCCCGGTTTTTTGCTGCCAGTGTGCAGCCACCCCTTCCAGGGGTCATCGCTGTTTTGTTGCAGATTTGGCCCGTCAGTTCGTCAGGGCCCGTCAGGCCGATTCGGGCCGATGTGGGCCGAATCGGGCCGATTCAGGTCGTCGATCCCATCATCCTAGTGGTATGAGGGTTTGAACATCAATTCGCACGGTTTTGGGTTTGTCTGGTTGAAGGCCAGCGCCTTTGAACAAAATTTCCCACGGTTGGGAAATGGGTCACGTTTCGGGCAGATGGGACGGGTCTCTTGCTAGTGAAAAGAGCCTGGGTCTGCTTCTTCCCCCAGCGCTCCCAGAGTGGTTTTCCACTCTCCTTGGCTGCTATAGAGGTTGGGACGGACTCAACGTTTCCCGTGCCTCAAGCGCCGTTCACCGGAGTGGACGCCCCATGGCAGATAGAAGTTGCGGCCCAGAAGTCGACATCTGGGGGAGCCGATATTCCTTACCTCGGCGCCAGGGTACGAGAATTCGAAAGAAGAGGGTATAGGGAAAGAATTTGCCAAGTAAGGGCGAGAGAAACAAAGGTTCGTGTCGGGACCAATGGGTTGTCGGGCCTGTGGATTGACAGGCCAGACTTTGGGTCGGTCCGTGCAAGGTCCATGATAAGAACACACGCCCAGGACAGAACAGACGGATCGTCGGGCCCGCAAGCAGAGCGAGCGGGGTAGATTTGAACCGAAAGGGCCCGTGAACTCGGTCCCTTGTCGTTTTCGGTGGTCGAAGGTTCCAATCGGGTCGTTTCATCGCGTCATTAGGCGCAGAAGGTGTTTGAAGAACTCCTTAACTGGAGTGAACAAATAGAGCAGGTTTTGACCTGTTCCCAGGAGTTTTAACGCGAAGGGGGGGACTCCTCAACCCATAAGACGAATGGAGCAAAAGTTGTTGGCTCCCAGGAGTTTCAAGACGACAGGGATAACTCCTCAACCCATTGGACGAAGTGCCGACACATAGAGTGGTCGTTCAGCACAGAAAGGATGCTCCAAGAACTTGAGCTTTCCAGAGAGCGCCCCACACTTGAAAGAAGGACAGTAAAGGAGGTTTAGCATTCTGTCAGGAACAGGGCCGGCCCGGGCCCACGTGACGGTCTCCTGCCAGTCTGACAAGTGTGGGAAAGAGGGTTCAACCCCCCATGAGCGGGTGGTTGGCAACCAGGCAGGGCAGGTGGTGCCGCTGCAATAGAGAGCAGGGTAGGGACGACTCGGGGCGACTCGGGACGCCCCGCTGTCACGTCGTATGACAGCGGCGTCACAGGATACAAGTGGTCGCCTAGAGTGTCCTACCCCTGCTGAAGGGAACAAGTCCATAGTCGAAGAGTGCTGCCCAGGAGAAGCCCTATCAGTGCCCAAGGCATAGGGCAAGACATAGCCTTAGCCAGTCGAACAAGCCGTTCGGGCGGGGCGTGACGTCACGCGGTCACGCCCGACGGTTCAGGGGGTCGCGGGGCGTCGCCCCGCAACAGGGGTTGCGGGCCCGAGACCCCTTGGAGCGCTTGAGGAGGCTTGCCAGTCCAAGGGGTGACGCATCTCCTAAACTGGAGGAGTGAGCTGCTGGGGCTTCTGGAGGCCGCGCAACGGCCCGGTGTGACGCGTGACATGCGGGCCCGATCGGGCCCGCCCTCCCATCGCCCCGTACCAGGGGAACCCGCGGTTTGAGGCCAGAGAGCAAGCAGGAAGTGACTAGGACAAGGAGTGAACATAAGAGACAAGAGCCTGGGCTGTCCAGCCCAACCAAGGGCTCAGGTCAATGAGGCAAGCGAGCCTGGAGCGTCAGGGGTTGCCTGGACACCCCTTGCACGGGGATTCGTCGCAGCAACCCCGCTCTAGGGGACCAGGCCGGAGTAGGGTTCAAAGGAAGAGACTTCAATGCTAAACCTAAGGTACAGGAGTAATACTCTGGTCTTTATATACTGTGGGCGCTAGGGGCCGATCGGGCCCGCTGAGGGTCGATCAGAATGGAGCAGGGGATGTCTCTGGTCGTCCCTGGTCGCTCCGCTAGGAGCCCAGGGACCATTCCTCTGGAAAGAAGCCATGCCAATGTCGACACTAAGGAGTGTTTGACAATGCAACAGTAAGGAGCTCCCTCCTGGACCCTGTGGTTGTCTAGGGCCGATTGGGCCCGCTGTCAAGGGCGTCCGGCGGCGCATCATGATCCCTGATGGCGGGTCATGATGGCTTGATGGCTGACTAAAGCGCGATCCGTGATTATGTCCCTTCTCTGGGATATTAGTGTTGTTGCTCATTGCTTTGAGCTTGTGAATTATGAGGGCTTGTCAAGCCCTAGGGCTCTAAGGGTGGTGAGGGCCCGATGGGCCGTATAGGGCCCGTTGGCCCGACCCGAACCCTGACAGCTGCCATGCCCAGTATATCAACTACAACTTCATGCTGTATCTCCATATCTACTATAGTAGATCTGGTCCACTCATGGACAAGAGGATGAATATAGTATCCATCACTTCTTAAACTAATCAATGAATAGGCTTCTATACTGTTCATCACATTTTCAAAAGAAAATGAATCCCATTTTCCAGATTCATTCTGAAAATAGGCAAGAAATTTTCTAACTTTTGATAACTGTCTTATTGATGAATGTGTAGCTTTATGAGATCCTGAAAGATATGACCAAATTGTGGTCAATATTCCTCCCTTCTGTACAGCTGGGGGATTGTATTCTGATGCACTTGCAAAAAGACTTTCTGTGATTTGGTTATAGTGCAACAATGAGCAGATCTGCAATGTCTCCTGTGCTATGGGGGACAAATTATCAAAGCTCACTTTTCAGGTAGTAAACACTGTAGCCTCATATGTCCATGAGTGCTGTGTTGGCTTCTGGCCCCAGTATTTCACCTTGTTCTCTCTGTATATAGTGAGGTATTTCTTAGGATCCTTTTGTAAAATATGTGATTGTGCAATGAAAGCTGCTGCCTGGACAATGGCTAGAGGGAAGCAGTAAACCTCCTGAAATATCTAAGCCTTGAGATGAGGGAATTCAAGAACCCAAGACTTACTTTTACAAGCTCTTCTGCTACACTTTCATCTATGAATTGACCAATGTGTAATGCAAGATTGACAGCTTCAGATAGTGGAAGATCTGTTACTTCAATTGATTTATTGTGTGCTCCTTGACCAGTATAGACTAGGGCTCGGCACCGTACCGTAGTGGTACGGCAGTACGGCGCCGTAGTACGGCTACGGCGCCGTACCGTACCAGGGGTTGATGGTGGCTGGTACGGTACGGTACGGCTCCGGTGAGCCGCCGTACTGACCGTAGCCGTAGCGCCGTATCCGGCCGGGGTACGGTCGCCTACGGCGGTCGCTTCTGATGGGCCACGGGCCCGCGAATCGTGAGCCGAACGCCGCCTCACGAGGTCCAGAACACCGGCTTGTCAACATCCTCATTGTTGACCGGTGATGGACGCTCGCCAGCGCTGGCCCGATGCGTCGTCGCGGTGACATGATGTGACGATGATGTGACACCGGCGCGTCACATATGGTCCCGCAGGTGCGCAACCGGCGCTAACGACGAGAGTAGACCTTTGGAGTAATCAAGGTCAGTCTCGCAGCCATCAGACCGCCTAATAACCCACCGGCAGGGGTAGAATGCGTGCCATCAGACATTGATGGCAACTACGGCCGTATCACCGTATACGGCCGTACCGGAGCCGTACCGGAGCCGTAGTGAGGGTCGCCAAGTGGCAGTACGGTACGGCGACGGTCCGGGAGGCGCCGTATTGCGCCGTAAAAGTACGGCCGTAGCCGTATACGGTACGGCGCCGAGCCCTAGTATAGACCTCAAGTTCAGGATTCCGGGATGTAAGAAGAATATTACCATGATTACAGTGTGGCAAATAGCTCCCCAGATTGAGCCCCACATCATCAGCATTATCAAACAAGATCAGCCATTCATCTAGATGTCCTGTAAGCCATGCCTGTGAAGCTGTCATGGAAGCTTCCAGCCCTTTGACTCTGGCAATATCCCTATAGCCACTTTCAATTGAATTTGCACTGCTAGCATCAATCTTAAAGAGGTTAGTAAACCTAAACATGGGCTTCAACACCAATATTTCCATAGTCTCTTGTCCTACCTGTTCTTGGAGTTGCCAAGAAATTTTAGTGCAATCTCAGTTTTCCCTGATCCACCAAGACCATGTAGCAAGACCACTTTCTGATCTTGCAAACTTGTTGTTCCAAAGTACTCTGTTAGTGTCTGAAGAACCTCCTCACGGCCAACAAAAAAATTGCATGCAGCAGGGCAGCCATTCCAGGTGTGCAGACCTAGCTCCAAAGGGAGGTATAAAAGCTAGTTTATAATGAAACTCACTACTGGGCTGACTAACAACCAATTTAGCAGGACAACTATCAATAGAAAATTTACCTCTGGAGTATTGTTGAGTTGGTGTGGATGGTAATTTGTGGTGCTTGCCCATTCCCACCATTTCCACCTGTTCCTGCTGCAGATCCTCCATTGCCACCAATACCCCCTTTCCAAACATCAATAGAAAGTATATCAAAACATATAACAAGTTTCAGTACCATATACTGCCATGTGCAAACCCTCTGTTCTGGTAGCTGCAGGATCCATAGTGTGAGAACGGGGAGGATGGTAGCTTCGGAGGATCTCCCACTCAATATATACGGAGCAGGTGCAAAAATAGCATGACAAGTTGCATGATGGCCATTCCGGATCCCGGGCCGGCCCTGTTCTTGGCGTGAGTTCGCGCCGGGTGCTTCCCGGACTCCGAGGCGGTCAATTTTGAGTTATGACCGTGAATTTGACGACTTGATCAAAACCATACGACGCCGTCGTCACCTTGTTTTTCGTCCTGGTATCGACGAAATGCCATAGTCCTCTGTGGCGCTCGGGCATATTCCACCCCCGACATCTCGACGCCCGAAGGCGAATACTCGGGCGGCAGGCAGGGCCGATGGGCGGGCACGTCGGGTCTTCGGGGAGCGCGGCGCTGCGCGGCGCCGCTTGTCGCCTTCGGTTATATTGGTCGCTTCGGGCATATGAATTGACTGATTGACGCCGGGGATGTGATGGCGGTTGGATGGCGGCTAAATCGGTTCCCAGGGCGAGTTTGTTCGTGCTTGTCGCGGCGATAATGCGCCTCACCACTGCTCAGTACCTGCCCCTGCAACCACCGCGTGCGCCAACGGCCTGCAACGTATTCATGCGCTGGCAGCGAGGGGGCATCAGCGCCGTGACCCGTCTGCCAATTTGCCATCCACGCAGCAGCGGCGACGATCGTCACGTTCCCGCGTCATCGCCGCATGATTGATCCGATACTTTACGACATCGCCATACACGCTCTCTTCTCACTCTCATCATCGACCATACATGCCCGTCGCGGTCGCGCTGCCCTCCCCCGCGCCGTCGCCCACGCCCTCTCCCTCGCCAATGCCTGGGCGAAGACACTCTAATGGCGGTGGAGATGACCGGTTCATAGGCGACGTGAGCCGGGACTTTTGTAATGCGTTTTGGGGCGCAGCAGACGCGGGGGTCAGTGTGCTTTTCGGGCGGCTAAGAGGGGCGATACGAACGACAGAGGAACTGAGGCTGTTTTGGCAGCAGCGGTGTGTTTACCATCCCCTCCCCTCCCTCCAAGCTGACGCGACAACAGGGCAACGATAGAAGAGGAATATGCTGGCAAGCTGACGCAGCTCGCGCAGATGAGGGTTGGCAGGGACGAAATCGGGTGCGTCTGCCTGGCCGTTGCAAGCGGGATAATCTACTTACCCGTGGTTATTCTGCCTAGCGACCTGCGCAGCGCCTTGGACACAGTGCTGTTCGAAACCGCCCAGCAAGGGACACACCACCTTCACTTGGCCACACAGCTGCGCACCGCCGTGGGGCAGCCAACAACGGATCTCCTTACCCGGCAGATAACACATCGGAAAGACCGGTTGACCCCGCTTGAGCAGCGCTTTACCGATAAACAGGTCAAGGAGCGCGAACTGACTCAGGCAAAGGAAAAGTACGCCGACGAGGCGCTCAAGGTGGCGCAACTCCAGCAAAAGGAGCAGCCGCGCACCCTAGCAAGTGGACACCAGGACGCAGATTTACGCAGAGCACAGCTGGCGGTGCACGTGGCCGAAAGGGAGGTGGCCAATTTGACGGCGGCGATGGCGGAGGCGGGCGAGTGGGGTCCGAGCTGGGAAGATGATTGGAAGGAGTTCTGCGACGCGAGCCAGGACATGGAAGAAGAAAGGGTGGAGGCAACGCGGGAAGTGCTGGAGGAGTATGCGGAGGCGATCTCGGGGGTGTGTACCGTTGACGCCGAGGTGAGCCTGAGTAACCGTCTTCCTTTAATCATGGGACTGAGGTGTTGCCAGTCGTCGGCCCGAATACGTGCGACGCTCGATCAGCTTAACGCAGTCCTGGAAGTCGCCACATTTGTGCAGCAGTGCGCCACGGGGAACACACTGCCCGATCTGCCTATCCACATTCCCCTTCACAATCTGCGCGATGGGTCGGTGTCACCACAACCGCTCCCTCCACGGACAGCGGATTATACGCGGACGATAACGCGCTACCAGCACCCGTATCCCTCTCCGCAGAGCCAGCAGGGAAGAAGGAAGAGGCCAAGGAGTGACACGATTGTCCCGGCTCAGCCGGTCGTGCCGTTGACGCCACCACCCTTACCCAGCCCTCCGCTCGCTTCGCAAACTGACTCGTTATCCGCCATGCTCACTGGGGACGGTCTACATTCCCGACCCACAACACCTACACCGTCATTTTCGCCATCAACGACTACCAGTACTGATGCCTCGCCCCCCTTGACATCCAGCCCGCCACGCGGCCTCCAGCCCATCCTCATCCGCCCGCTTCCACACGTCGCACTTGCCACGCCAGGTCCGGACGCTTCTTTCCCCTCCACCATCACTGCGCCAGCATCATCCATCCCAGTCCCGCCGTCACCACGCCCGCTGCCGCCGCCCACACCCAGCCTGCCCAGAAAAACGAGGTCCCCGCTGCCGCCACAAACGAGACGGATATCCGGGCCGCTGCCGCTGCCCCCGGTTCGGTCTGCTTCTGCACCGACGACGGGGCTAGGGACGTCGCCGACTCCGCCGATAGGTGGCCCAGTTTCGGCGCCGCTGACTCCACTTCCGGCGGATGATACCGACGCCGAAACGCGCTCCGACGGCGAGCCCATCCTATTCTACGGTACGCGTCCATCACAAGCTCTATTCCTGCTTAGTAAACGGTCCTAAATTATTTCGCAGTCCAGGCGCACACCGCATATGCCGCCGCCACCCCGACCGAGCTTGACCTCGAGCCGGGGGACATCGTCGCGGTCACGGCCACGCCCGCGGACGGCTGGTGGGCCGGTGCACTCCTGGACGAGAGAAGAAAGGAGGAGGGGAGGAGGCTGTTCCCGAGCGGGTGTGTGGAGCTGTTTTAGAGGTATTTAATGTCACGTTAATCTTGAAGTATTGATCTTGAACTTGCATTGTTGATCTTGATCTTGAGTCGGAGCCGGGAGGAGGAGGGATATTCTAAGTTGCTGTGCGGGCTTTGTCCCCAACAACTGTTGGCACTGGGGATAAGTATGCTCAAGCGCGATCACGACAGTTAACGTCGGATGCCCCGCTGTGTCTGATGAAGCTATGGCGGCTACATCCAAGCTCCAGATTTAACAACAGCTAATCCACAAGATTAACTACTGGGTCCATATTAAGCAACTTAAAAACAATAGCTCATATACTGTCACAAACAACACCAATTCAGAGGATGCCAGTTGGCCAGTGAAGGCAAGCAAGAAGCACCGTGAAAGGATATCGTAAAGATGATGGAATTCGAAGACTGGGGTACAAGACGAAATCTACTCTACTTATATACACTACTACCATGTGTTTACCATGCCTAATACGAGAGGCAATGACGTCATACTTTAGCCATGCCTTTACGTGCTGTTTGCCTCATATCCAACTCCACGCTGTCAATCAACATCAGCATCGACATCTGATGATCCAATCACCATCTTATCGTCCATCTTATCTCCTCCTTGTCTTATCTTATCAACCAGGGCCAAAATAAAAGGTTTAAAAGGCGAAGAAAAAGGGTTTTTGAACCCAGGGTTTGACATTACCCCCCCCCCTTCAAGGTCGATGTCCTCGTCGACAGAGGGCATTAAAGTGCATTCATCATCCACCCCCCCTTCAGCCTCCACAAAATGGCCAGTCTGGTAATTAAAGAGTTTCCGGGACGGATATGGGAGCTTCTCTTGCGTTGGCTTATAACGTTTGACCAGGTAATCCCAATGACCCTGGGCAAGGACAGGCACACTACGGGTCTTGACCACTGGGTTCTTCTGGTTGAACTCGTCTAACAATTCTTGAGAGTTCTCAAGCCTTTGCGCCGTCTCCCATGTATCCTCGCTATGCGGGTATCCCTTCCACTTCACCAGATACTGCCAACCACGACCACGCTTCCGCTTCTTCATAATCTCCTCAACCTCCCACTCCTCGTGATCATCCACTATGTCCGGTGGCGGCCTTTCTTCTCGCCGGTGGGGTGGTGGCTCGTGGTAGGGTGTCAGCTCTGTCTCATTGTAGACTGGATGAGCCTGACTAGAACCTGGCATCTTGACTTCGTATGCCGAAGGTCCAACCTCACCTGTGCAGCCCAGTACCCACCGTCAATTGTCGGGTCCACCCCGGCGGGTTGGAGCAGACAATTCACGGCCGTTTTTTTCTCCACCATAGTAATGAATAATTATTGAAAAGTGAAATGAATAATTTCAACTTTCAAGGTTTTTTCACTCCAAGTCCATAGAGGTATGAAGAATTATGAATAATTTTGACATGGTAAGACTCGGATAATAAGATGTGACACTGGTATGTGATGTCACGAAGAGGCTATCATCCAAGTATACAATGTTATGAATAATAATGAATAATTCAAGCCTCTAGAGACTTGGGTTGGACTCAGCGCCCGAGTCACGCTGTTACAGGTGTCACATAGGGTGACAGATGTCCCAAAAAGGAAATTTTCGCCGTTTGACTGTACAATCATCAGGGAATGTCACAGATCGTCACAAAATCAAAGTTGTGTATTTTGACTATACAAACAACTTTCATTAAGTGACCTATAGTTGCAGCTGAATAATTGTGCTGGCATTAACTAATGATTGGCTGATCTACACTTATTACAGTGATATATCACTGAGTAAACAACCTATAAAGGTGATTG
This sequence comes from Mycena indigotica, assembly GCF_014461135.1. Lineage (NCBI taxonomy): Eukaryota > Fungi > Basidiomycota > Agaricomycetes > Agaricales > Mycenaceae > Mycena > Mycena indigotica. The sequence goes on along the minus strand of NW_023503011.1, from coordinate 2,495,110 downwards.
AAGCACTACCAAGGGTGCCTAAGTAATAAGATCAATATCCTGGACAATCAAATGCCATTAGTGTAGCTATATCATCTGATGATGTTTCATCACCTACATTGATGCTGCAGTATCTCTACCAATCCTGCATCAAGTCAGATGATTCTTGTACTGGTAGGTAGATCATAACCTAGTGTTCATATGATCTGATGTGATCATGGTCTTATATCTTGAGACTATGATATTACACCGTTTTTCTCTAGTTTTCATGTGTCAAATTTGATCAAACTCAATGATCACTTGATATCTCACTGGGAAATCCATGGATAAGCATAATCTAAGTTGTGCTATGTTATAATGGATGTCCATCATAGATATAGGAGCTCCCCATAATTTTAGGTGTCATATCTACCTCTATATATGACATATATCTTATCACACTAATATCCCAATAACTCACTTAGAAGTGAGGGATCCCCAATGGTATAAGGGTAGGAAACAAACCAAGGGTCCCCCTATGAGATTCAATTTCCCACACCATATTATATGAATGGAGAATCTGTCAGGGGAACCTCCCTTTCGGCCTCTCGGAGACGATTCCGATTCCGGTCCGACTCCGGTTCCGACTCCGGTGATCGCATCACCGCCTCCGTCAGGCGCATCGCCGCCCGCGCCTGGCGATCCCCCTGGGACCTGGCCTGCGACATGGCGCAGGCATACTGCACGGAGCAACGATCAACCTTGGCGCGTCAAGAGCGCAGTATATAGTTCCGCTACCTAGCAGGCGGACCCTTAGAGTTTCTTCTCTTTGGATCCTCCCCTGCTAGGTCAGCCTCACTTGTATTTGCTTACTTCTATTCACTCTTTGGATCCTCCCCTGCTAGGACCTTGATCTCAGGCCTCCGGGGTTGCCCTTACAGCAGAAGAAACTCTCTACGGGATCAACCGGACAAGATTGCTAGGTTCGGCGCTGACTCAGGCTCGGAATACGAGTCCGTTCCGCCCTCGTCACCGCCCCTACCACTTGTCCCCTCCTCCTCTGTCACTCCTGTCGTCCCCGCACCTGTCATGCCTTCCGGAGCTACTCCTGACGCTGACACTCGGCTGGATGCACTCGAGGCGAAAATCGACCGCCTAACTGAGGCCCTTACTCTTCTCACCACCCAGGCTTCCGCTGCCGCTGCCGCCGCTAATACTGCTGGCGGACCCCAAACAACACCACCCCCGGAGACGTCGATTCCGACTCCGACTCCGGTTCAGGGCGATTCGAAGCCCTCTTTGGCGACATCAACCTCGCCTCAAAATTGGTCTTGCGACCAAACCCTCCGTTCACCTTCAACGGCGATCGGAAACGCGGCCGCGTTCCTTCCTTTACGCGGTCCGCACCTACGCCCGCCTTGCCCCTGAGGCCTTTGTGGTCAACGGAGAGGCGAGTGAGGAAAAGGCCGTCCGCTATGCCATGTCGTTTATGGCAGAAGGACCCGCTCAGCAATGGGCGGAGCGCCACGGAAGCAAAGCCCCGTTTCCGTTTCCGTCCTGGGGCTCGTTCGTTTCCGAGTTTCGACTCCGGTTCGTCGAGGAGAACGAGCAAGATCATGCTCTCTCCAAACTGGAGACTTCCGCCTATCACATGGGCACAAAGGATGTCTACCAGTACACCGACGACTTCGAGGACCTGATGGACCTCGCCGGATTCAAGACGCGTTGGTCAAGGTGACCAAGTTCCGCCACGGACTTGACCCCTTGATCAACAACGGAATCACGTCCTCGAACGACCCCCGGACCTCCGGGACTACCTTAGCTGGCGCACCCGGGCCTTCCGTCAATACGAGGCCCTGGTCCGGGCCAAGCTGATCAAGTCAGCCGCCCCCAAGACGCCTGGCGGTTTGATTCGGACTCCGTTTCCGGTCAACCGCATCCCGGCTCCGGCCCCTTTCCGCCCGGTGGCTCCGGTCGTACCACCCGCGGCCCGCGCCCCCGCTCCGGCGCCTCCGGCTCCCGTCCCCATGGAGTTGGATCGCACTAGGGCTCGGGGTGCCACTCGTCGCGCCTGCTTCAGGTGCGGCGACCCAAACCATCTCGCCCGGGATTGCCCCCCCCCGGACGTCCGCTCAATGGACATCCTCGACGAGGTGATCCAACAACTCGGTGACGAGATGTTAGCGGAGTTGATCGCCCGTTACTCGGACACAGCTGCGCTGCCGGAGACGGCTGCGGAGTCGATGGCCGGAGAGGATTTTGTCCCCGCGACGAGTGACTGGTGTGCCCTCGTTCGCGTCCATAAATCGTTTCGCTTGTTTGTATGACGAATCAATTCCTTTGCCCTACAACGAGCCTGAAACGAAAGACATACCCTCCCCTGCCCCCCATTTCGACTCCGTCTCCGACTCCGCCCGCGACTCCGGTTGTCGTCCTTCGCCGCCTCACTGCCTGGGAAAAGAAATTGCCCAAGCAGTACACTGTCGCTGCCTCCCCTGGAGTGAACTCCCTCCACCTCCCGTTAGAGCTCGAGTCCACCACCAGTGCGTTGAAGCTCTCCCTTTCTGGGCTTGTTGACTGTGGTGCCACCTCCGACTTCATCGACACGAACTACGTCGCTCGGAATGGCATTCCGGTCCGCACCCTGGCGCAGCCGATTCCGGTCTTCAACGTCGATGGCACTCCGAATGATGCTGGCTCCATCAACCAGATCGCGGACTTGGTCCTACGCTACAAAGGCCATTCCGAGCACGTTCAACTCGCCGTCACCCATCTTGGTAAACAAGACCTCATCCTGGGGTACTCTTGGCTGCGGAAGCATAACCCAGAGATCGATTGGGAAACCAAGGAGGTCAAGATGACACGGTGCCCCCGCGGCTGCTCCACTTGCCGCGAGGAAGAACGCGTTGAACGGACTGAGCTACGGCGACTCCGGCTGCTCCAGAAGCGACTCCGCTCCGGCCCGTTCCCCTCGGTCTGCGCCATGGACCTTTCTGGGTCTGACGACGGAGAGGATTCCGTCTCCGGTGACGACTCCGGCCTGCCTGATCTGACGCCGGACTCTGACGACGACGATGATGATGGTCAGCTTGAAGATGGTGACCACATCTTCTACACCTCCTTCCGTCCCTCGGAGGAGATACGCGCTGGCAGTACTGTCTCGCAGCGCCTGGCTGAAGCCTTCGCCAGGAACTCCGCTCCCCCGCCCTCCGAGATCCCGGACTGGGCTAAAGAGTTCCAGGACGTCTTCAACAAGGAGTCTTTCGACACGCTCCCGGAACGGAGAACCTGGGACCACGCCATCGAACTCGTCCCCGACGCTAAGCCGGCCAACTGCAAGGTGTACCCCATCTCGCCCCTTGAGCAACGCGAGCTCGACGCGTTCATCGAGGAAGGGCTGTCGACGGGCCGGATTCGCCCCTCCAAGTCTCCGATGGCGTCTCCGGTCTTCTTCGTCAAGAAGAAGGACGGCGGACTCCGCTTTGTCCAGGACTATCGGGCCCTCAACGCGATGACCGTCAAAAACCGGTACCCCCTTCCGCTGATCAACGACCTCATCAACCGGCTCAAAGGCGCTCGTTACTTCACCAAACTCGGCGTTCGTTGGGGCTTCAACAACGTCCGGATCAAAGAAGGTGATGAGTGGAAGGCAGCTTTCCGGACTAACCGAGGCCTGTTCGAGCCCTTGGTGATGTACTTCGGCCTGACAAACTCTCCCGCGACGTTCCAAACGATGATGAATGACATTTTCCAGGACCTCATCCTTTCCGGAGACGTCATGATCTACCTGGACGACATCCTGATCGCCCATTCCGACCTCCGGAAACACCGACAGATCGTCCAGGAGGTCTTGCGCCGACTCCGAGAGCATAAGTTGTACCTCCGAGCGGAGAAGTGCGACTTGAAAAATCGTCAATCGAATACCTCGGAGTCATCATCTCCCACAACCACGTCGAAATGGACCCCGTCAAGGTCGCAGGCGTCTCCGCCTGGCCGACTCCGGAAAACAAGAAGGATGTTCAGCAGTTCCTTGGGTTCGCTAATTTCTACCGCAGGTTCATTCGCGACTTCTCGGCCCTCGCGTCCTCTCTTTGCGCTCACCAAGAAGGACCAGCAATGGACTTGGGGCGACGCGGGAGGCCTCCGCGTTCCAAGCGATCAAGGACGCGGTCACATCGGAACCGGTCCTGGCGATTCCGGACGACGCACGGCCTTTCCGACTCGAGGCGGACAGCTCTGATTATGCGACGGGGCGGTTCTTTCACAATCCGCCCCGGACGGGAAGTGGCACCCTGTAGCATTCTATTCCAAAAGCTTAAATGATGTCCAGCGCAACTACGAAATCCACGACAAGGAGATGCTCGCGATCATCCGCGCACTCGAGGAGTATAGACACTTCCTCGAGGGTGCCGCGCATCCCGTCGAGATTTGGACTGACCATAAGAATTTGGAGTACTTCAGGAAGACGCAGCACCTCAACCGGAGACAGGCCCGCTGGTCCCTCTACCTCTCCCGGTTCGACTTCACGCTGCACCACAAGCCCGGTCGCGACATGGGCCGACCTGACGCCCTCTCTCGGAGACCCGACCACGGAATCGATTCCGACAACTCCGGCGTCGTCCTTCTGCGGCCCGAACTCTTCCACGTCCGCGCACTCGAGGGTGTTTCCGTTTCCGGTCCCGGTTCCGAACTTCTTCGACATTCGCGATGCCCTCTCCGGTGAGCCTGACCTGGAGGAGCCCGTCGCACTAGCGGCCCGGCAACTCCTAAAGGTCCAAGGTCAAGCTCGAGGCCCCCGCTCCTCACGCTCCGACGAGTGGGCCGTCTCCGGTGGTCTTCTCCACTTTCGTGGGAAGATTGTCGTGCCCAAGGACAAGGACCTCCGGAGGCGCATCATCGAGCTCTGCCATGACACTCGAGTCGCCGGACATGCCGGTCGCTTCAAGACCTTGGAGTTGGTCTCCCGGAACTACTGGTGGCCTCAGATGTCTCGCCATATCGGCCGGTACGTCGCGACCTGCGACTTGTGCTGTCGCACCAAGGCGCTCCGGAGACTGCCCCACGGAGAGCTACACCCGACGGAAACGCCCCCGGAGCGCTGGCATACCGTCTCCGTCGACTTCATTGTCGAGCTCCCCAAGGCCCATGGGTACGATGCGATCATGGTCGTCGTGGACACCCTTGGGAAGCGAGCCCACTTCTCCGAGTGCCATACCACGGTCGACGCAGTAGGAGCAGCCCGCCTCTACTACCGGAATGTCTGGCGCCATCACGGGACTCCGGAGAAGTACGTCTCCGACCGTGGCTCACAGTTCATCGCGGACTTCACCCGAGAACTCTGGCGTCTAATCGGCATCAAGCCAGCCACGTCCACCGCGTATCATCCGCAGACGGACGGTCAGACAGAGCGCGTCAACCAGGAGTTGGAGCAGTACCTGCGGATCTTCACCAACTATCAGCAGGACGACTGGGATGAGCTGATTCCGGCCGCGGAGTTCGCTTACAACAACCACGTCCACTCATCCACGCAGCAAGTCCCCTTCATGACGGACACGGGACGGCTTCCGCGATGGGCTTTGAACCCGGAGCCCGTTCCGCTATGGAGTCTGTGAACGAGTTCCGCGACCGAATTGCCACTGGGGTTGCCGGAGCCAAGGCCGCGCACACTAAGGCCAAGGAAGAGTATAAGCGCTACTACGACCGGAGACGCACTCCGTCTCCGGAGTTCAAGGTTGGCGACCGTGTTTGGCTGGATGCCTCTGACATCAGGACGACTCGCCCCTCGGAGAAGTTCTCCCACCGCCGCCTCGGTCCGTTCACGATAGTCGCGGAGATCAGCAAAGGTGCCTACAAGCTCGACCTCCCTCCGCTACTCGAAGCTCCACCCGGTCTTCCCCGTCGTCAAGCTCGAGCTCGCCCAAGACGACCCCTTCGACGGACGCCCCCGGCTACGACCAGCCCCTCCGGACCTCGAGGACGGAGTCCCGGAGTGGGAAGTAGAGGAAATCTTGGACGCAAGGGTGAGGTATAAACGGCTGAATTACTTCGTCAGATGGAAAGGCTACGACGCGTCGCACAACCAGTGGGTCCGCTTCGACCGTGTCTTCGCCCCGGACAAAATCGCGGAGTTCTACCGTAAGTACCCTGGCAAACCACGGCACATCGCCTCCGCGACCTTCGACTCGATTCCGTTCCGGTCTATGTGTCGGGACGCCGCATTCAAAGGGGGGGTGATGTCAGGGGAACCTCCCTTTCGGCCCCTCGGAGACGATTCCGATTCCGGTCCGACTCCGGTTCCGACTCCGGTGATCGCATCACCGCCTCCGTCAGGCGCATCGCCGCCCGCGCCTGGCGATCCCCTGGGACCTGGCCTGCGACATGGCGCAGGCATACTGCACGGAGCAACGATCAACCTTGGCGCGTCAAGAGCGCAGTATATAGTTCCGCTACCTAGCAGGCGGACCCTTAGAGTTTCTTCTCTTTGGATCCTCCCCTGCTAGGTCAGCCTCACTTGTATTTGCTTACTTCTATTCACTCTTTGGATCCTCCCCTGCTAGGACCTTGATCTCAGGCCTCCGGGGTTGCCCTTACAGAATCTTGTTATTCACCATTATAATAATGAATAGTACTGCACATTATATTGGTAATACAGATGTAATCTGCAAGTTGATTATAGAGCAAATATGTAAAACTTGGCAAATGAAGTGTATACATCTACCCACATACTCTGATGGATCTCTATATACTCTTAGAGGTTGAATTGGGGTGAATATTCCGAGATGAGTTGAGTGCAGAACTGGTTTACATGAATGGTGGGGTCTATAGACTGAGCACTGGACATTTGGATGCATGTATGGGGGTATTTGGATGTCTAATCAGACTCTGTACTGTAATTAGTTGTGGTTCTGGCAAGTGTTACAGAAGGTAGCTGAAGAGAGGGTAGGTACCCATAGAGCAAAAGAGAGTGTCTTCGCTATTACAACTGGTCAGAAATTAATTTCAAGTATGATCTAAGAGACATGAATGTAGGATTGTATGGACCCCCAAATGAACCTGTTCAGCACTTGAATCAACCTTATAGCTAATGTGGATCTCTCACAGTACCATTATCAGTGTTATCTAACCCAAAAATGATGAGTTCACCATAGTATGGCCTTTGCAAATCTCATTGATTTGAGTACATCTACAGGTAGGGGTCTCATGCACCTCCCAGAAAATGGTGTCCTCACCCTTGTAGCTTATCTCCATCCTAGAATATATAGCACCCAAGGGCTCAGGGAATTGACTGATCCTCACAGTTGCTGTGTGGTTACAAATGGATAGAGATGTGGTAGACCATACTATGGTTCCATATCAACTTGGATCATAAGATTCCATGCATGTAGTCCTAAGATATCAGCTAAATACTGCTCCACTTAGTATTTAGGTATTCTTGGGAGTGAATAAATGAAGATAATGATAAAGAAAAACATAGCTGATGAAGCTCAAAAGATAGTAGGATAGTATATCTTCCCAATGAACTCTCTCCCAGCTTTATCCACCAAGGCTAGCTGGTGATATATGCTTATCTTTCAGAGGTGATGGAGATCAAAGGCCACTGATAAATGAATGCATTACATTCTTGGTGCCATATTCACTAGGACTTCGGAGCATACATACCAGAGCTTTATGTTAGAGTAGCCAAACTTGCAAGTTGGTCACCTTACATCATTTTTAAAGTACTAAATATTCAATTTTTCATAACTGAATAGTCAATATTGCCATCATATCAAATGATAGTAATCCAAATACCTTATGAATCAATAGTGCTTTTGAGACCCTTCCTGCTAATACTTGATTCATGCTTTTAGCTCAAGCAGGTATGGATATAAAGGCCTATCAGTTATACATGAGCTAATGATGGGTCAGTGCTAACATACTTATTGAGCTGCTACCATAGCTTACTTAATGAAAGTTGTTTATATAGTCAAAACATACAACTTTGATTTTGTGACGATGTGTGACACTGTCTGATGATCATACAGTCAAACGGCGAAAATTTCCTTTTTGGGAGATATGTCACACCTGTGACCTCATATAACAGTGTCTAACAGCATGTCCGGAAGCTGAAACTAGTGTTTGATTATCAATATATATATAGTATAATATAGATGAGTATAACAAGCCTGTAGATGTCACATACCAGTGTCACATCTTGTTGTCCGAGTCCTATAGTGCCAGAATTATTCATAATTATCCATACCCGATGGACTTAGAGAGAAAAAGCCTTGGAACTCGTAATTATTCATTCTGCTTTTCATTAATTATTCATTACTATGGTGGAGAGAAAAACGGCCGTGAATTGTCTGCTCCAACCCGCTGGGGTGGACCCGACAATTCACGGTGGCTACTGGGCTGCACAGGTGTCCAACCTTTGCCTCCACTTTGAATGGTCCCACACGTCGATCATTGAGCTTCTCGGATGGTCGATTCTGTTGCACTTTTGACCCTTCAACGTACACCTTGTCTCCGACTTTGAACTCAGGTGCTGGTACACGTTTCTGGTCATAGTACTTCTTCATCCGCTCTTGGGCCTTCTTAATTGCCACCGTTGCATCCTCACGCACGCGCTGCATCTTTTTCGCGAATTCTTCTGCTGCCTCGACCTTAGAGTCATATGGTCCTTCGACGCCTTTCCAGGGATGGTACCCATGATCTAGGAAGAATGGCGAGACCTTGATCGAAGCATGAGCTTTGTCGTTGTAGGCGAACTCGGCCAACGGTAACCATTCCGACCAGTCTGATTGGTGGTGGTTGACATAGATGCGGAGATAGTGTTCAATCTCTTTGTTCATCCGCTCTGTCTGACCGTCGGTTTGAGGATGGTATGCCGTGCTTGGGTTCATCTCTGTTCCCAACAGCCGATTAAGCTCACGCATGAAGTCGGATACATAGCGGGGGTCTCGGTCTGAGATTATCTTCCGAGGAACCCCATGATATCGCACAATCCGATCGCGTGTCAAGCGTGCGATTCCCTCGCTGTTGATCTTGATGCTCACGGGCTCGATATGGATCCGTTTGGTAAACAAGTCGACCCAGACTTGGATAGCTGTAAAGCCATTACTTTCTGGTAGTGGGCCGATCAAGTCCATTGACACTGTCTCCCATGGTCCATTGGGGACATTATGGGGTTTCAGGAATCCATGAGTTCGTTGTCTACATCGAGTCCGTTGGCATGCATCACAGGTTCGGATATACTCTTTGATTTGGTTACCCATTCTGGGCCACCAATATTTACGTTCAATGAGTTCCTGGGTCCGATATTCTCCTGGATGTCCAACAAGCGGGGTATCATGATGCAAGCGAATGATCCGTTCACGAAGAGTATCATCTCGAGGCACATAGATCTTATCTCGGTAAAGGATCAGGTCGCCTGCCATCTTTTCGCCAATCAGGCAGCGACTTTTCAAGGGCCAATTTGACGCTGGTATCTAATCTTCTAGTCGTTTTGATCTGACTAAGAAGATCATCTTCTGGTCCCTCGAAGTGTACTTGAGTCGCCCTGAATAATTCTGGCTTTAGAAGAATGACGTCCTTGTTATCGTCCTTTCCTTGATCATGATCAGCCCGTCAAGATAGCAGGTCAGCCTTCCGATTAAGCGCTCCGGGCCGATGGTACAGTGTGAAGTCATATTGTGACAACTCGGTGACCCATCGGGCTTGTCGGCGATTCAGCTTCTGGGGCTTCTTGAAATATTCGAGGTTTTGATGATCAGTGAAGATCTCGAACGTCTCCTTAGCACCCATGAGGATGGCACGATATTCTTCCAGCGCAAACATGATGGCGAGCATTTCTTTGTCATAGATTTCGTAATTTCGCTCTGTCTCCGTCAGGCTATGTGACAACTGGAGAACCTCAAGCACCTGGCGAACAATCTTCCGATGTTCCTCCAGTGAATCCGTGTCCTTCATTGATCAGATCACGTAAGATGTCATTCATCATTGTTTGGAATGTTGCCGGCGAATTGGTAAGCCCAAAGAACATGACTAAGGGTTCGAACAGTCCTCGGTTGGTTCGGAAAGCTGCCTTCCACTCGTCTCCCTCCTTGATGCGCACATTATTATAACCCCAGCGAATGTCAAGCTTTGTGAAGTATTGGGCACCTTGGAGCTTATTGACAAGCTCAGAGATCAAGGGCAGAGGATAAGGGTTTTTAATCGTCATCTCGTTTAACTTCCGATAATCTTGCACAGGTCGAAGAGAGCCGTCCTTTTTCTTGACAAAGAAGAAGGCAGACGCCATCGGTGATTTTGATGGTTGGATGCGTCTGCTCTTTAGGTTTTCTTCCAGGAAATTGTCGAGCTCTCTTTGTTCATCACGAGACAGAGGATAGATTTTGCAATCTACAGCCTTAGAGTCTGGCTTAAGTTCGATTGCATGATCCCACGGACGATGTTCAGGTAGAGAGTCAAATGATTCTTTAGCGAACACTTTGACAAACTCTCGATACTGATTGGGAATCTTCTCCTCGGTCATTCGTTCTTTGTTTCGACCAGCTTCTTCTGCCATTCGCTGTGCTTGGGTCTCCTTCAGTCGGAGATCAACTGCTGGACCAAAGTCCACGAGCAGGATCGACTCTCCTTCTTCCAGATCAGGGTCAGCTTGGAACTCTTCATCACAAGCATTGCATTCAACAGGGCAGCGAGAAAACTTGATCTTTTGGGAACGCCAGTCAATTTCCGGGTTATGTTTAAGAAGCCAGTCGTATCCAATGAAGACACGGGCTTTACCCAGTCCAGTGACAAGGAAGCGTTGCATTTCCCAATGATCGCCAACACCCATGCGTAGTTCGACATAGTGTGTTATTTTGCCATGAGTATTCTCGGTGCCGTCTGCATTGCGGGCAATAATATAAGAGTCCAGCTCTTTCAACTCAAATCCTTCTGCTTGGGCATATGCTCGGTCAATGCAGGTCGTTGTACAACCATTGTCAAGCAAAGCCTTTATTGCGCGAACCTTGCCAGTCTCGGGAACCATGAGAGTTATTGGGACCAACATCTCATAGCGTTTACGTTCCCGTTGAAAGTCTTTCAGTTCCTGACTAAGACGATCTGGCTTGGCTCTAGCTTGTCGCGCAGCAGCCTCTTGCATCCGGATAGAGTCTCGAACCCTAGTGTGCGCTGGGACTGGAGGTACAGTCACATCAGCCTCCGCCTCCTCACTTCCTCTCTCAGTCTTTGTTGATGCGGTTTTTTCTCCGCAGGCCTTTTGGAACTCAGTCCACCACTCATCTTTCTCAGCACGCTTTTGTTCCTTTAAATTATGAAGACGATTCTGATTTTACAACACATGGATACGACGAGAGTTGTAAAGGAATTCATGTATGTCCTTTCGTAATGAGTCCGAGTCGGTACCATAAAAAGAGTCCATAGCAGGCATATCGCAAGTCGCATTTAATTTACTGAGAGGGGAATAACGTCCATATTTCGAATCAATAGTTTCGGTTCCCCCCCCTCTCCTTGGCCAGGGGAGAGGAGCGCTTTAAAAACCCGCCTCGCGCAACTTCTGGATCAACTGCGCTAACGTGCCATCGAACTTGTCACCCTCATCAACTTGAGCCATCAAGGCCCTAACGCTGAGTTTCTTCTGAGGGGGGTCCGGGCAGTTGCGACTAATGTGACCAATTTTACCACAGTTGAAGCAGCGCAAGGGTTTCCACTTCTGTCGAGCGCGGTCGACATCCATGGCATCGGGATCTTTAGCAGGCGCGGCTGCTTGTGGTACTGGGGCACGTGGGGCGGCGGGCGGAGTACGTTGGAATTGAGGTATGAAACCAAACGTCTGTCCACGGCGGCCCAAACGCAGCCTGTTCCGAGACAAGTTCGCGTCGATCTGCATCAGACGCTCTTTCCATTCCAGATAGGTCTTGGGCAGGGCAGTGCCTCCCACATAGATTGGACCAGTAATCTCCGTATTGACTAACTCCTCAAGAAGCTGGATCAGGAACGCATCATATGCACAAGGCTTGGCATTGGGACTATAGCCTGCCTGTTCTGCCAGCAGTTCGAATGACTGGAAGAAATCGGTCAGCGACATCTTATTTTGACGAGTAGTCGTCAACTTCAGATGCGCCGCCTGTGCGATGTTCGTGTCCTTGAACGAGAGTTCCAGCTCCGTGATGAGATCATCAAATGTATAGGTGGCCGCAAGTACACCACTCTTAAGGGTTCGCTTTTTCCAGTTGCGCACCCAGTCAGCTGCCGTACATGCAGAGGCATCTGCGGATCAAAGGTACGAGACCAAAAACCAAATTCGTTTGTGATCTGTGTCGAGCACATCAGAGTATGCCGCAATATAGGTTGTGACAGAGTCGTAGAAATTTTGCCAAAGCGATTTCTCGCCAGAGAAGAGAGGAGGGGGGGTTCGCAAGTACGACGCGAGACATATTGGTTGGTGGTTGGGGTGCGGATGCGGGTGTGGGTTGTGGTACGGTTATGGGGGTAGGAGCAATGGCAAGAGTAGCCAGGGCGGAGATTGGAGAAGGAGGAAGAGAGTCGAGGTAAAAGTGGTTGAATGGAGAGGGGATAGGGGAGAGAGAGCGGGGTGTAGAATTTCTTGAAGACTCCTCAGAAGGAGCCCCTGATGAGAGGTCAGGGATCAAAGCGCGGAGAGCCCACAGAGGATTGACCGGAGAGTCCGTTGTCGGGGGTCCAAGAGACCTGTTGCGTGAGAGGAATCCACCGGGGCCTTCTACGACACACCCCGCTGGGACGAACTAGGGTTCTCCGAAGATTGCCCCTGCGCTCCTTGTAGCAGCTATGACTCTACGAAAGCACCTGGGTTGGGCCAGACGTCTCTCTTGCAAGTACGAAGCGCGTGTCCTCTCGAGTGGGTCCCTTGGATTGTCGTCTCCGAGTGTACCTAGCCAAGAAGAAAAGAACCTAGAGCAAAAGGACCTAGAGCAGACGACCTAAAGCAGAAGGGGAGAGGGCGTGGGAAAAGGGTGTGGGAAATTTGGCGATAGTAACAGGGTAGGGGAGTGGTTTGGGTAGGTGGTAAGAGGTAGGAGGGTACGAGGGTAAGAGGGTAGTCTTCGAATTATGTCACAAACAACACCAATTCAGAGGATGCCAGTTGGCCAGTGAAGGCAAGCAAGAAGCACTGTGAAAGGATATCGTAAAGATGATGGAATTCGAAGACTGGGGTACAAGACGAAATCTACTCTACTTATATACACTACTACCATGTGTTTACCATGCCTAATATGAGAGGCAATGACGTCATACTTTAGCCATGCCATTACGTGCTGTTTGCCTCATGTTCAACTCCACGCTGTCAATCAACATCAGCATCGACATCTGATGATCCAATCACCATCTTATCGTCCATCTTATCTCCTCCTTGTCTTATCTTATCAACCAGGGCCAAAATAAAAGGTTTAAAAGGCGAAGAAAAAGGGTTTTTGAACCCAGGGTTTGACATATACACAACTATACAATTTATCCATAATGTCATTTGTACTGTACTTCACTTCACTTATGTAGAACGACAAGCAGTAGTTGAACCTGTTACCTGCGTAAGTAATGCTTTGTATTATATAATTATGGTTGGCACTAAGGAGAATATTAATATAGATTAGTGATTATCATTATATTATTATTATATTTTTATGACACTAGAATGATAGACACACCGGGGTTTCCTCCCAAAAATGGGCCCCAAAGTAGGATGTATTTTGGCTTAATAATAGATCAAAAAGATGTATATTTTAATGACTTGGAAAGATAACAAATAAGACTCCAGGAAAGTAGACTTGATTTGTATGAAATTGCGGCATATATTAAGTTATCAGATTGGACTTAACTCAAAGCCAATATCAGCTGACAATTTTGTGGCCATAATTTGTAGCAAATAAATGCACCAAATATGCCACAATATATAAGACCATATATATCAAAAATCAGGGACAGCACTGAAGTGTACCTGATATGTTTGACATCAGTGACAAATTGCCATTATATGTGACAAATGACCTTATATATGATAAATTGGGTAATAATAATGTGATACTATTTTGATGAACATCTGGGCTCAAATGAGGTGCACTTCTTGTCTACAAAACATGGTCAGGAAGGGGACAGTTACAATATGTGCTATATTTGATACCCCAATACAGAACTTAACTTCGTGTAAATCAGATACAATTTTTGCAACTTTTATTGCATATTAATCAAAGCAGCAAGAAAAAAATATTGTTGTTTTGGACCACTAGTTCTCATATATATATTCTGCTTAGGGGACCATTTTTTGGCTGAAATCCTAGTGTGAGATGACTCTAGATAGTTATTTCTGATAAATTTATTTATTGCCATTTGCAGAAATGTTGGCACAAGTCCGATCAGGAGTGATTTCGCCGATTTCAAGAGATTTGGGATGAGTGAATAGTGTCAATTGTTTCTCCATAACCACTACACTTATAATTACATAGATGGTTCTAGTACCCAAATTCATTGTATTTCAAGGCCTATTTTCTAGCACAAAAATTTGGGTGGAAATGCGCATCACATCAGAAGTTCTCGTTCATACTGCGTCAATTGTTTGGGGGCAAATATTGGTCCAATCGACTTGAGCAAAACAGGATATGTATATATTTACACTGCCTCTATATATTCCAAGAATTTCAAGTAAAATAGGCCATAGAAACAGCCAAAAAGACATGTCCTGAGATCACACACTTTGTGATGTGACCAGCATGATGTGTCTTGTCCTCAACAGCAATGCCTAAGAGCAAAGCCGTATCAGCAGATCTACAACATGCTGTTGTCAGAATGGCCTCAACCCTTCACCACTGCATATACTGTACATACTACTGACCCATTTCCATCAATTCAGTGGGCTTGTGACTGAAATGTTCAATTTGGCCACAGGCCGAATTTCGTGTAACCTATTACCCGATTAGGAAATTCAGTTCCACAGGCATAGAAATTTTGAAAATCTTCCCGCTTGGGACACTTTGGGACCAAAAGATTTGGCCGTGACCTGTGACTTGCCAAAATATTTTGGCCAAAAGACAGGGGGCGACCCTCGGAGCAACCGGCCTAGTCAGCTGTCAAAGCTGCCCATTGACAGCACCCAAATTGGGATACCGGGTAAACAGAACCTGGCAGGCGCTTGCCCAGCAACGGCTGTCGAGCGAGACAAAGGTGGAGGGGATGACAACGCGGTTGGCGCTGGCTTGTGCGGCTTTTGCGGGGTACAGACAGGTGAGCTGTCTAGCTGCCGCTTGAGCGTGTTGAACGCGTCTTCTTCCGTGTGATGGGCCTCCCAGCACTTTGCTTGCGAGTGGGCGGCAAAAGATGGGTCGGATTCGGCGGCAGAGCACAAGGAGGGGGGTGAAGAGGAGGGGAGATAGGGCTTGTTGTCCTGATAGGGAGATAGGGCTTGTTGTCCTGATAGGGAGACGGCATGACCACGCCAGCAGGAGGCTGCTGTACTTCCCCATTTGGCCACTGTCATTGGGCAGCTCGTAGGGTTGTTTTTGGTAATAGCTCCGGTGGCAGCCCCTCGCCAAAGGATCTAATGTAACCGTGACCAGTCTAAGGTCAGTATTTCAATCAATTAATTCTGCCACAGTCCAATCCTGTCACAGTCACACTGATTTTTGGACCAAAATTGTCTGCCTGTCACAGGTCACAGTAATTTTCTTTGGTCCCAAACAATCCCAAAATAGTAATTTCCAAAAATTTCCATGCCTATAGCATGCAGAACTTCCATATAATGCAGGAGGTCACACCATGACATTGAAGCAGGCAGACTTCAAACTCAAAATAGGCCTTCATTATTTGTTGCGTTTGAACAACATGTTGGTGGAGCAGACTAGGACCCTTGCCTGATATTTAGATTGAGACAGTTGGGAGAAGTGGTATATGAATCATACTTCTTGTTCTCCTGTATAGACAGTTACATAGAACATGTCAGGGGAACCTCCCTTTCGGCCCGGAGGCGCGTCCGATTCCGGTCCGATTCCGGTTCCGACTCCGGTCCGGCCCTCCACCTTGCCCGCACAATCACCGATCCGTCAACGCCCTCCCGACGGTCGCCCTGGGACCTCGCCTGCGATGCCGCCCAAGCCTTCTGTGCCTGACAGCGGCAGCTACGGACAAGCAGTATATAGTCAGCTCCCTAGCAGGTGGACCCTTAGAGTTTCTTCTCTTTGGATCCTCCCCTGCTAGGACCTTGATCTCAGGCCTCTGGGGTTGCCCTTACAGAACAGCCCGAAGCAAGGAGTTGGAGGAGCATACACCATTAGTCCTATGTGCTCACCATGTTCACCGCTAACAACACATTCCACCATGCCTTTCACACTGTAATGCTGACTGCAACTCAATCATATGCTCTGCTGCATTCTTGTTGCAGTTTCTTGTTTTTTTGGGTATATTCTCATTGTTGGAAGATGACTTTGATGCTTAAGTCTTGCCCTTGCTTGTTGGCTTGCTCTGCAGACAATGTGGACAAGTTAAACACATTGTCTAAAGCACACACACACCTTGTTCTTACTCCCATCATCCATCTCTGCTTGTACTCCTTCCCATTGATCAAGAATTGACACCTTGAATAACTTCTTGGGCTTTTTGGCTGTTGGAAGAGAAGCACAAGTTTTGGAGTTCAGCTTTGGCTGTGTTTATGAGGCGAGTGAAGTGGTTTTTGGATGAGAGGGCATGCAGGGGGTCACTAGGCTTCTCTGTGCTCAGTTTGTAGGCACCGGGAAATAATCAGTCATCCCAGGTCCGTTTGAGTAGTATATCAACTTCATCGACAGTGTTTTTGTCAATGGGAATAAGCATGCAGACAGGTCCCAATTCTGAAATGGATTATGGCCATTCTAAGAGTCTAGTTGCTTGCTTGCTCACAATATTCCTCCTCCTCCTCATTCGAGTTTTCCTCAGAATCTTCATCCTCAAAGCTCAGCTCTTCCCTCCCACTCTTCTCTCCGAAGGCCACGGAAGGGGATCCAAGATTATTGTGTGTTGCTGCCATCACAATCTCAATGTTGGTGTCGCCTGATTCACTAAAAGTTGACATGGAGGAAAGGGAAATGGTTCTGCTAGGAGCCTTGGAAGAAGCTTTCAACTTTTACAGAGGCATGATTTTCACCCAAATTTTTGTGCCCAAAATTAAGCCTTCAAAAAACATGAATGTAGGTATTAAAATTGTCTCCATTGGTACAGTGGTTATAGAGAAACAATTGTTACTATTTACCCATCCTAAATCAGTGAAATCACTCCCAATCGAACTTGTGCCGACACTTCTGCAAATGGCAATAAACTTCTGAAATCACTTACTGTAGGATTTTAATCAGTCCATATGTCACACGTTACACTGCCTATAACCATAAAATTCAATTTTTTCTTTTTCACATGTTATACCATTCATTCAACTTTTCCCCGCCCCCACTTTCCTACTGACAGCTTCATTGGCCAATTAATTATGTAAGAGCACTCAGAAGCGTAGACCAGGTACTGGCCAATCTCGTTGCGGCAGTTCATCAAAATGAATGTAATCTTCATGGTCCATATAATTCTGTTTCCCTTGCCAATCACAAATTAACATCTCAGGTGCAGAGGCTTACCATGTGCCAGCGGCGGGACATGTAGTATGTGAATGCCTCCCGCTCCCTACAATAGATGGGGTCAAAATGAGCTCAGGTAGAAGGCTCAAACCGTATAGGCAGTGGATCGACCAGCCGGCCACCGAGCTCTAGAGACTCCGCATTCAGCCAGGCGACAAATGTCCGCATGATGCCTGCAATACATTAGCGTGTCACGGTTGATAATAGTAACATAATTGTAGCATACTCTCATGGAGAAGAATGTCCTGCGGTCTGCCAAATTGTGGCTCGCCTTGGACGGCCCACATCTGTGACTGACCAGGGAGCCGTGCGGCAGGCGGGGTGCTCCAGATCTTAGCAAAGGCAAGAGCTTGGTAGTGGCCAAAGCTAAAGGGCCTTATGACTGATGTGTAATTTTGGTATAAGCATATCTCGGTCGGAGCACACTGCTGACCATGTGCATATGCAAGTGTTGGGTCAGGAATGTAGTGACCCGTCCAGTGGAGATTGCTCAGTGTTTCCGGATCCACTCTGTAGAGCCGTCAAACTTGCAACAGAAATGCGCACTTGGCACTCACAATTCCGGGAGCAACGTATCCCGTTGGTATCCCGTCGCCAAGATGACCTCGTCGATGCCCTCCAGAACGACCTCATCATCCGCTCCTTCAGTTCTACCCCACTGGCGAACGCGGACTTTGCCTCCGGCAAGGGTCTTGGGGAGCTCTCTGCCACTAAATGATTTGAACTCCAGTAGCTCCCGTATATCCCCGCATTTTGAGGCCAAGCAAATAGAATGTTGAGGTCATATGCCTCCCGAGTAGGATTTCGCTTGAGCAACTCTAGATTAACTTATATATAGTGGAACTGAACGACACACCCGTGCACTGACAACAAGGCGCGAAGCATAGGGGGCAATCTCACGCGCAATGCTTGTCGCGGATATTGATGACCCTACAATGAGGACGGTCTAGAGGATCAATCAGTGAGGCATCAAGGAGAGATAGACAGGCACCTTATTCGCATAGCTCTCTGGGTGCCGAAACGCCGCTGCATGGCACAGGGGCCAATACCCATCCTCCCGCTGCACCTTGCTCCACTCGCTGATGCCGGGGATGTTGGGAATACGGGGGTTGGAGTGGGCTCCAACGGCAACAATGACGGCGTCAAATGCCTCCTGCCATACGTCTACACGGAGACTTGCCTCCACCCCCGTGAATGGCTGCATGTGGCGCAGCGAGAGCGTCCAGTTGTTGCCCGTTTTTGCAAGCTGCGAGACGAGGGTACAGTAGGAAGTGGTGTTTGGGGAGTCAATGACATTTAGGCTATGGAGGGAGGCATAAGCGCATACGTGGCGCTGCACATCGTGGACGGACGCCTCCCAAGGCTGACAGATAAATGAGAGTTCTGAGTGCTAGTGAATATGCTCACCGTCCCTGGCGGGTATTCAATGTCTTGCAACCTTGTCATTCCCTTTTCTGGGTCATTGGGCAAAGGAATACACAAATAGATGACACACTGTTGGTCCGTTGATGCGCATGTCCTTCCATACTGGCCTGGGCGCCCAATGCTCGCGCCAGCGCTCGTCCAGTGTCTTGCCTTCCTCTGCTTCCCGATATACAATTACCCTCGGAAGCGAACTTGCCGCCAGAGTATTGATTCTCCGCGTCGGTTCACTGCTGCTGACGCATCATGATGCGAACGTCGTGAATGAAAGGGAGGTAACGAACAGATAGCTCTCCCTTGCCGGTCAATCCTCTGAGAAGAACCAGTTTCCGCCTGGCGCCGGCGCTCGGTCGAAGAGCCTAACGGAGAGTCCATGTTCCTGTAAGGCTGCGGCAGCCTGAAGGCCCGCGGGTCCTGTGCCAATGATAGCGACGGTCCGGATGGGGTGGAGAGGCGTCCAGTACTGTTCATTGACTGGCGAAAATGGGTTTTGCGGCGCGTGAATAGCAGAAAGGACTGAGAGGAGTGATATGGTGTGTCGAAGTCGGACCATGGTCGTGGTGGATGAGAGCGGGGCAGGAGTAGAGCCGATTTGGAGGCCAAAATACATTGCGTCCTGGATTTGATACCCGCTTCCCGGGGCGTTCCCCGGCACTAGGCCCAGGCTTCATATCCTCTCTACAATCGAACAATGAACAAGGGTCGGAACGGGAAGGGCGACGATATATGATATACGCTAGCAGCAATAAGTGGCTAACAGGGCTTGCTAGGCCCCAGTTGTCTTGACACGTTCACGGGCACACACACTAGCAGCAATTCGGTCAGGACCGCGGATAGAACCTGGTACACGCACCAAAGTCGCCCGAGCCCGTCAAATGACTTGAATCTGAGTCCGACTGCACGTCCTCTTGTATTCAGCAAAACTTGCGGTGAATCAGTGTGGCTTATGAAGGAAAACGAGGGCATACGCACACCAAATACCCATGCCAGCCCGCTAATACACGTAGAAAATGAGCAATCAAGGAGATCACTAGGACCTTCAACTTAACTATTCAAATCCTAATTTTGTGCGGTTTGTGTTCGGGGTTCGAGCCGCAGGAAACGGCTAACAGATTCAGATGTTCTTATTGATATCAGTAGTTTTTAAGATGTTGTGTCAACTTGTATTGGTGTTTTCACTTGTGGTGAACAGAAATAGCAGTTGATTGTTGAGGAGTTTAGATTTGAGAGGAGCAATATGGCTCTACTCTCCTAGCACTTGCACTTGCACTTTGCACTTAGAACTTGAACTTGCACTTTGCACTTAACTTGAACTTGCACTTTGCACTTTGCACTTAGCACTTGCACTTGGAATGATATCTAAACTTCAACAAACCCAGCTGATGTGACTATGGTAGTTGTCACAATCAATAGGTCTGATGGGGATTTGATCCCTTGTTCTATTCTTATGGAATTTACAGGCCTCCTTATATACTACTCTAGAAATAATTATGTAATGTGTGACACTGTGACCTGATCCGCTGATCCGCCTCTAGAATGTTCTAGTTCTGATTTCTGGAATGTTCTAATATTCTACCTGGTTCAGAGTTGCCAAATACAGACATGTTACCACTTATTCGGTTTGGTTTCTAGACCGGGTCTATGTCTAGAATTGGTCCAGAACTGTGTAGACCGTCCGGCTGGTCCATTCTGGAATAGATCTAAAGTCTAGAACAATTCTTCTGGAAGTTCTATATATATGGCATGATTATTGTGCTTCAAAATAAATTTATAGAGCCCTCCTGGCATTATTCACCAGTTGTCACATTGACAGCTCATTATCTCCCCTTTTCATAAATATTGACCGTCCTCGGTCATCTGAAGCAACAATATTCTGACTACATTTTTCATCACTTCCAGCTACATTTTTCACTGGGTTTGTTTTATGCCATGCAAGAACATTTGAGTTCCAGTTCCCTATAGTGATGATTCACTATGTGTGTTCTTCTTCTCTGTAGAGCCATAATTTTTCACAACCATATGTCTATACTAGAGTCTGAATTTCCTTGGACTTATATATTTTCTGTGTATACCAAGCTTGTAGAATTTTCCTGAATTTTTCTGAATTTTATCTAGAGTTTTCTTGAATTTTATCGTCCTTTTCTGACTTAAGTCCGACTTATCAGCCATGCTTTGCGTTATTTTTGTGTCCTTTGACAGCATTTGTGGTGCGCAACTGTTCAGTCTTCTTTTTCTGGCCTTATCACAATTTCAGTACCCTTATCGGTGCTATTGTTCCCCTGAGGCACTCTTATCTCCTCGTTATCATATTATCGGCTGATCTATCTAATCTAGCCACGGATCTCGGTGAATTCGCGGACGGCGATCGTCGATCTTCGGTCCTCTTCGGTCCGGTGCGTCCTGACATGCCCGATCACCGCGCTGTCACGGACTGTACTTCTTGCTCTTGACCACCATCTCTGGTCGCTGCAGCCCCCCCGTTCCTGGTCTACGAGCCTCGTGAGCTCGCTCTAGACGACTCTGGTGGCCCTCTGGACTCTCTTGGCGACTTCTGGGGCCGTTTATCCGGCGCTTCTCGCTGACTCGCTGAGTGTGCTTCGGCGACGCGTCATCACTCAAATCTTTCGATTTCTGGATTTCCTGGTCCTCAGTGGCGAAATTTCTCGAAGATTATAGCGGGTAGAGTCGTTCTAGACTATGGGTTGGTGCGATGGTGTCGTTTGGAGGTGGGGAATAGAGAATTTCGGCCGATTAGCAGCGCTGAGAGCTGTAGGACAGAAATTCGGGTGAGTATTGCTATTCTCATCTACTTCTTGTTCCCCATTCGTATAGCTTCTGAATACCAGTCGTTTTACGACGGTATTTAGGTTTCTTTTTCTCTGGATTACTCGGGCAACGACTCGCTACACAAGCGCCAGATAACAGCCGCTGTGCAGTGTTATCCTGTGCTTTGTCCGTTGCACCGTCGAACTACGGGCCTGCTCATCGTCCTTCCAGTGCGATAGGGCGCCGATGTTGGTACCTTATTCTTGCAATATATTTCGTTTCCACGGTCCATTTCCCCTGGACACACACGGGACAAATGCGCTTCTAGCGCGCCATGAGGCCGTCGTTCGTTGATCAGGTGCGCCTTTCCCGCGCATCCGTAGTGAGTCGTCGGCGCACCTTGGAGTTCTCCCGCCTGTATAGTCATGGGAGGCGTCAAATCCCGCCTATCCTTCCGTGAATCCGGTGCATAGCGTTGAATAATCAATGCTTATTGGCTTTGGAAGTTTGAAAAAAAATTCCTTTTCTGGTTTGATGGATGTTGCGAAGAGATTTGTCAGATTATACTTTCCCACAGTTCGTCTTCCTTCCCTATTTAAGAAAATTAAACTGTCCTCAGTTTATTATTGTCACAAATGATTGAATCATTTGGTATGCAGCCCCAGCTGTATAAAAGGCAGGCTGTTTCTGCAGCTCTCTCATCGGCCCTTCGCCCTTCGCTTACTCATCGCTCTCCCTACTCTGATGTCTCCATTCAAGAAATCTGCCCTGTCTCTTCCTTCTCAGGAGATTTGGGACCCCGACACCCGCCCTATGCCTCCTGCTCTTCACAAGCGCTTGGTGGCTTCTGCCAAGTTCAATCTGTCTGGTCCCGTTTTCGTGGACAATGTCGCTCGCGATGCCCATTATCGGAGTGAATTGTGGAAAATGGTCTGTTGTCTGTTTCATTTTTCCTCCTGGTCTTAACTGATGGCCGCGAACAGAGCCAGCTTTTCGATTATGCTCATCATATTGCAGCAAATGCAGCCATGTCTCGCAATCTGCAGAAACTGGTGGTTCTTTCGGCGGACTTTGTCACCCATGGCTCCCCCGATCCTGTTCGCGTGGCTCTTCGACGACTCGACACAGAGGTCACTATGCGCCGTGCCGAGCTGCGCAACATCAGGTCGTTGGCCGCTACACGGCGCCGTGGGCCCGATGGGATCGCTGCGGCCTATAATCGCGCATTCCAGCATCCCAAACGTCGCGATCGCGAGCCCAATCCAGCGGGCCGTTCTCTGCATGTATGTCATGTGCTCCGTTCTGAATTTCATCATATCTAAGCACTTTTTGTTAGATTGCCAAAGGCCCCGGGCGCTCTCGCGTTGCTCGCGTGCTGAGCGAGCCCATAGTCATCAGTTCTGATGATGAGGACGCCCCCGCGGTTACTGTCTGTGCTGGCGCTTCGCCTCCTCCCCCGCCTCCTCCATCTTCTAATTCGAACTCTATTCCTGATTCGGCATCGAACTATGGTGAGGGCGTCGCAATGGACGTCGATAACGGCGCTGACAGGGTATGTTTTTATAGCTCAAATTGCATTCTTTTTGACCATATTCGTGTCTATTCTTTCGGCTATGGTTCATCGAATTTGGCTTTGGATTAATCTATTGCAGGCTTCTACCCCTCGCTCTGACTCCCTTCCCGGCTTGGAAAGCTGCGAGCCATCTTCTGATGAGTCTGCTCCTGCTGGTATGTATCCTGCTTTAAAATTTCCTGACTTATTCTGAAATTCTCTTCAGATAATGTGGTAAGCAAGACTAATCTTGCTGATATCTCAGAGCTGATCGGTCAGCTCAGCCTGCAGCCCAGTCCTCTGGTCCGTCTCTATTTCTTCACAATTTTATGGTCCTAAATTCGTCCAGCCTCTGCCACTGCTGGAGTTGGAGCCTCTCCCAACACCATTGACATCGATGCTCTTCTCTCTGACGCCGCCCGCGCTGCCCTTGCGTCGATCCGCGCGTCCAGCCCCATCACGCCCGAACGCGTCATTGCAAATGCCTTACCCCCCCCCCATTGCAGGTGTGCAGTTTTTTGAACCATTCTTGATTCTTGATATATAATTTATAATAGCGCCCCGTTCCCCCAGTCAAATTCGCCATGACATCGAGGAACAACAGGACCTCATTGCCATCTTGGACCGCCGACTCCAGGAGCAACTTATCGACCCTCTTACCGAGCGCACCCCTCGAAAGAAGCTCCATGCCCAGCGAGACCATGCTCGGGCCAGGCTCCAGGCAGCCGAAAGTGAACTCGCAGTTGCACATCGTGAGATCGCTAGAGCGCGCAAACACTCTGAAGAGACCCCCAACACCGTATGTCTTTTTATTAATAATAAATTAATTTCCGATTAATTTCCCTTTCTTTCAGGCGCCCAAAGGCTTGTGAATTCTGCACTGACCTTCACCATGTTAGAGGGTGTTGCTGCTGAATCAAAGAAATGTTCCTTCTGTACTATCATCCATGCTTGCCATTTCTTGTCCAGATTTTTACGACCTCTTTACGATTTCTCTTGTGTTTTGGGCTCATTTAAATAGTTGGTTGAAGTCTGGGAGTTAAATAGCACAATTTCTGTACTTTTTGTATTCCCTACTATAATGTCATGACTTCAACTGTATTCTGGACTTTAGTAGTCCATTTGATCAAATGGTCGATCTAGATCAGTTTTCGATTGCTTGATTGATCTGATCAATTGATTTTGATGAAGCCCGAAATATTTTTACTCTGCTATCTTGAGTTATCTAAACTATAACCCTGGCTCCAGATCTGACTCAGACTCAGTCTCAGACTTGGTTTCAGACTCAGGTTCAGACTCATAATGTTCATTACCACTAGTGGGATGAAGGCTGGTATTTGGGAATTGCAGGTCTTTGCCTTGATATTCCTCTACCTCAGTATGATCCTCATCTTCTTCAATGAACTGTTGAAGTCTTTCTTGAGACACATCAATCAATTCCTGTACTCTTTTTCCAAGTGACAATCTTTGTCTTTGAGCATATGGAATGACTCTGAACCTGGCTACTTTTCCATGGAATAGTGCACCATTGAGTTCTGATATGATATATGATCCTCCTTTACTTCTGGCAATGACCACCATTGGTCCATTCCATCTATTTTTATTACGGCTATTTAGTGAACTTTCTGCTATCATATCTCTGACCAACACAAGATCTCCTGGTTCAAACACATAGTCTTTTATGACATGTTTATACTTTTCAGCATAATTTTCAACATCTTGCTGTTTCCACTTAGCAACTTTCTTTCTCATTTCCTGCACATGGTAGGTGTGTTTTGCCAATGCTTGTGCTCTATAGCCAACTAATTCCTCAGTTGTCAGCATTTTATCTGGATATTCAACCAACCAAGTTGCTTCTTCTAAGTCTAATGGTACAACTGGATGTGCTCCACATATAGCAAAATAAGGTGAGCACCCTAGTCCCCTTCTGATTGTTATTCTATCTGCCCACAGGACTTGAGGCAGAAACCAAAACCATTTCTTCAAGTCACCTCCAGTAGCTTTGCTTATTGCCTGTCTAATATCCCAATGGCCTCTTTCAACCACACCATTTGCTTGAGAGTTATATGCAGATATACGAATTCCAACAATTCCATATTTGGATTTGAGCCACTCTATAGCTGCTATAAATGGTGTTCCGTTATCTGATATCAACCACGCTGGACATCCCCAGCGACAAATTATCTCTTCTAACAGAAATCGACCAATTGTTTCCGCATTCTGTTTACGTAATGCCCGGCCTTCAAGATATCTTGATAAAGCACATCTTGCATCTACTATATATGAGCATCCATTAGACTTCTCACTCATATGCATAACATCAGTATGGATTTTCTGGAACAGACTTGGAGTTGCAGTAATGACTGGTGGACTGCGGATTAATGCCTGTTTTCGAACTTGACATTCATGGCATGTCTTGATATACCATTTCACATCACTTTCCATATCTGGCCACCAGAATCGTAATTCGATTAACGATTTTGTGGCAAATACTCCCTTATGTCCTAGTGAGTCATGTGATGCACGCATCATATACATTCTATGTTGTTTTTCTACCACTAACTTGTGCATAGAGTTGTCTCCCCTCAGGTATATTTTTCCATTTGAACTCTTGAAAAATCTTTTACTAAATTTTATGAATCTTTTATATTTCAGATTTTCTTTTTCCCCAATGGTCATAGGTCTCTGCAATGGGTCTTCTAACCATTTTCTCACTAAGTCAATTTTATGATCTTGGGCTTTTGCTCCTTCACTCCTATGAGTTTCATCATAGAGTTCTTGTTTTGCTTGATCATTCCGCAGCTGTAAATCAGGTAACAATTTACTTTCTGCTGTTGAGTATACATATGCAGGCATTTCTAACCTTTCTGCCTTATAGATTGACTGAACATACTGAACTCTGATATTTTCCTGCTCTCTAGCCATATCACATTCAGATTTGAACTCATATATATCTGTAGCAGCTCCCTTCAGTGTTTGAACATATCCTCCCCGTTCATCAATGTCTTCTTTGAAACTTTCAAACTCCAGTGGTTGTTTAGAGAAATAATCCCAGTCAGGATGATCTTCAGGTGGTTTGTTATCCTCAAACTCATCATCATCTGGGAACCACTCTTCATCTCCAGGTTGTGGTTCTCTCCTCGAGAGTCCATCTGGAGGAAAGTTGGATCCTCTGACATGTTTCAATTTGAAGTGAAACATGAGAATCTGTTCAATCCAGCGGTTAATAGTGGCATTAGGTCCCATTCCCGGGTTGTTCAACATGCCCTTTATATAAAGTGCATCAGTTTCCACTACTAATCTTCTACAACCCAGAAGCCAGTACTGCATGGCCTCTAATGCCCTTTTTAAACCATATAGTTCCCTTTTTGGTTGAGAGAACCTTGCTTCTCTTCTGTTGAGAGTAATGGATGCAAATTTTGCATAGTACCTCTTCTTAGGATCAACTGGGTCAAGTTGGTATATCTGAATACCAATTGCCATCCAAGAAGTATCTACTGCTAACACAATATCTGAGTCCCAGCTATAATTCAAAGGTTTCAAGCATGGTGCTACAGCTATTGCTTGTTTCAATCTTTCCATTGCCTCCTTTTGCTCTGATCCCCATTCAAATGTTTCATCATTTCTGGTTAATTTCTGAATTGGCCTTGCTAGAATGCCATAATCTTTAATGAACATTCTCATGACTCCAATTGTCCCCAGAAATTTTCTGACATCTGAAACATCTCTAAGTGGGCCCCATCTCAATATGACTCCTACTCTGTCTGTGTCTGGTTTTCTTCCCTCAAATGAACACAGGTGACCAACAACATGAAACTCTTCTGCACAGATTATTGACTTTGTTCCTGATAGAGTTCCTCCACAATATTTGATTCTCTGAATAATTCTATTGATATTTTCAAAATGTTCCCAGACAAATTTTCTAATTCCAGGATTATCTGGGTGAGTTTCATATGTCCCATCTGTCAATTGATATCTTGTTCCTGGTCCTCTCACAGGAATATCATCAATATATGGAATTGTCACATGAGGAATTTCGTCTTGAAGAATAAATGTAACATCATCATGAAATATTGGAACTGAGTTGGTCCATCCTTGTGGCAACTTCACAAGTCTTAGTGCACCAAATGGTGTTTGAAATGTGGTAAAGTCCCTTGACCCCTCTGCAATGTCTCTATGGTCATAGCCTGAATATAAATCAAGACATCCTCCACATGCTCTTCCAGCAAAATGATTTGCTAGTTCTTCTGTTGCTGGTGGGATACCAGAATGTGCAATAGTCACTGCATTCAGTGGTTCCAGAGCATGAACTAGACGAATACTTTTACCATCTTTCTTAATAACTCCAAAGAACTTGCTTCTGTAGGCTGCATTTGAAGGTTCATATACTCCAGCATCAATTTTCTTTTTGATGACTTTCATGAATTCTTCTAGCTGTCCTCTTGGTATAGGAATACTCTTCTCAACCCATGTTTCATGTTCTATTACTGGAAATTCTACTGGAGGAAAGAAGTCATGTCTGAAATTTCCCCTTTCTTCATCATTCCATGCAAATCCACCTTCTTGATTACTCATAAGGTGATGGAGTACTTTATATTCCTCAGATTGCAGGAACTTATCTCCATGCAGTTTTTCTACTATTTCTTTTCTCTCCTGTGTATACCTTCCAGTGGGTTGGAATTCTGGAGGATTGGGATTTAACTTTGGCATATTCTCAAGTGGATCCCCAATGATCTGCCTTTTTATTCGGTATTTATCTGGCAGCTCAGTGTAAACTGGTCTGACTTTGAGTCCTACAGGTTTATATTTCTTTCCTGCAAACACAGATTCAGCTGAAATATTTTCTTTATCAGCATATGCATTTTGTTCTTCAGATGTGATAATGTCTATAGATTGACAACAGGCACATCTCAACTTTTCATCAAATACATGAGCTGTTTTATCCTGCTGTATATCACCTTTGACAGCACTCCAAGTAAATACTTCAAGACTTTTCCCTTTTTCTGGCTTGGAGGAATGTGATCCTGAATGGAATTCATTGAACAGTACTGTAGCAGTCTTGTCTTCTTTCAATGATTGACATTGCATGGATGCACTAATGTATGCCTCTCTAATCTCAGTTGCAGTAAACTGACTTTTTCTTGGTCTAAATATTTTTGTAATTCTGCCTCCATTTTCTGGTTCATATTCAACTTCAATTGCTAACTCTTCTCCTTCTTGATTATTCAAGAATTCATTGAAGATTAGTGAAAACCCTCATTTGACTCAGCAGTCTCTTTGTATGGTAATGGATCATTGTCATCTGTTACTGACTCAACTGTTAGGCTCTGTGACTTTGACTTCTCTGTTTTTGCATCTTTAACTCTGTCATAGGTTTGCACAGACCAAGTTCTTCCAGTATTTGGGTCAGTAAGTGTCAATGTTTGTCCATCTTCTGAGTTGTTCACTTGGCTTTTAGTCAGTGTATCAAATGGCCTTCCAAGGAGTATTTTGTATGCTGGGTCCTTAATAACATGAACCTGCAAGTATACAGTCATTTCTCCCCATTTAAATGGAACATTTCTAGCCATTCCAACTGATAGTTCCATATCTCCATTTGCACTCTCCATATATATTTGGATATTTGGATCCCATAACAGTTTCAATCTTTCTGCAATTTCTAAAGACATTGAAACTATTTGTGAACCAGAGTCAAGTAGTCCTTCTACTCTCTCTCTATTGTTTACTAATGGGAATGTCACACGTAGAGGAGCTGACTCCCTAGCAACATAAACTTGTCTTGGTTTTTCATCCTTTTTCAAGTTATCCAAATATTCCAAATATGGATCTTTGGCAATTATAGATCCAACAGGAATGCCAGAAACAATGGAACTTGTTATAAATACACCATGAACGGATGGTAATTCATCCATGTTGAGTGCGTCATATGTCAATGCAGAGTTTTCTAATTTACAGACAGGTAGTGAAATCTCTTTTACTTCCTGAATAGGCTTTTGATCCAAGGAATCAATCTTTTGCCTAACCTTGGTGAGTTTCAACCTTTCACCCTCTCTGAGTTCCTGAGAAATTCCAAGTAAATCTCCCAATTTTATGGACACTTCTGTATTATGAATTTGATCAATAAGTTCATCAGTTAGTCCATCACGTTGTATTGGTGCACGGATCTTGTATGATTTCTCACTTGATCCAAACTCCAATTGTTTGAATGGAAACTCCTCTTTTGATACTGCTGGAGTTCGGACCACAGTATTCAAGGGTTTTACTAACTTGAATGGTAACTCATGATCTGTTGTTGGAATTTCATCTACAGTCTCTGATATTCTTACACCTCTCTTCTTTGAAGTTAATGGAACATGTTCTTCAACATGCTTGGAAGACCCAGCTTCAGGTATAAATTCTGACTTCTTACTTGATTTGTCTCTCCAATTTTCTGACAAGTCGGATTTCAATCTTCTCTCCGGAGGTTTATGTGACTTGTTTGCCTCCATCCTTGAGTTTTTCAAAAATCCTGACTCACTTCAGGAGATGAATTTCTGCCAGTTCTTGTGACAGCAAATTGTTCTTGAATTTGATTCATCCCATTCATCATTATAGACATAAATGCACGAGCCATATCTTCAGGATTGTTGGACTGCATATAGGTGGGTTGAACCACCTGATTAGATACTTGACCAGGTGTTGAAACCTTGTTCATAGATTTCTCATATTGATTGAATTTGACCTGCATAGTACGTATCTCATCTCTGAGAATATCAGTTTCTGACATTTGTTCTGGATCAAATATATCCTCTTCTGTTTGAAGAAAACTACTGTTACGGCCAAGTTTTCTGGCCCAGTATTTTTCTACTCTATGACCTAGATATTCTTTTCCTAGGGGCAACATACTTCCATCACCTAAACGTTGTTTACCATTCTCTACTTTCAACCATCCCTTCTGGATATGCACACTCTTCATGGTGCAGTCTCTTGAGAAATGGTCAGTGTCACCACAGTAATAGCATGCACCATCATTTCCTGATGATCTTTGTGCAGATGATCTATTAGGTCTATTCATATTCTCAGAAGGTGAATGCATATGAGGTGGTGTATCTCTCTGAAATGACTTCATAGTTTCTTCCATCCTTTTCAGGACTTCTTCATGATTTGTTTGCATCTGTTTCTTCAGAATATCAGCTGAATCTCTTGAACTTGCAAGCTCTTGTTCAATAGCTTCAATTCTTTTGTCAGTCTGCTCAGTAACTTTAGCAAAGGCAAATGTAGATGTTGAGCGGAGGTTATGATTATACCCTGTCTGGGTATTTAACGCTCCTAAATTTATATCCATTTGTCCATTTGCAGCAAGTTTTTCTGCCAACTTAACAAGTTCTTGTAGCTTAATGGGATCCTCCTTTCTAGGGTCAACTTGCTGAGCAGTACCAGCAGCAGTACCAGTTGGAGTTGCTTGAAATTCTCCCTTGAGCAAGTTTCTAGTAGAGATAGACATGCGTAAATTCAAAGCAAAAGTTGCTTCCAGTGTGTTTAAATAACATTGGCATGCTTCTTTATTTAGCAATATTGCTGGAGCAGTCATTAATTTATCTGCCAGCTTCAGAAACTCAAGTCCAAATCTTCTCAGTTTGCCTTCCTCAGCAACTGAAATTCCTTGATTTTTGGCACAAAGTTTCTCAAGTTCTGATAATTTTCCAAGTCTGACCTCTTCCAGCTCAGGGTAGCATGATTTGACTTCTTTGACAAATGCATCATAGTCCTGGGCAGTATCTTGATAAGATGGGAGACTCTTCCAAATATCACGTTTCTTGAGCGGCAGATAGCTTGTCAATAATTCTTTCTGCTCATTTACAGGAATATTTCCTTTGATGATGATCCGGTTGATCTGATCAATATATTCTTGCAAATCATCTGGATCTTCAGTTGTGAACTTTGGGGCACTTTGGTCCCAAGGTTGTGGAACTTTAAAGGTAGCAACAGACATTCTTGCTCCTCTTAATCTTACTCTGGGTAAAGCTGTTCTTGGTGGGATTGGTGGAGGGGTGGTGGTGGTGGTGGTGGTGGTGGTGGTGTAGTAGTTGTAAAATATGGTAAGGGTACTGTTACCAAAATGTCTGGAGATTGTGATTCAGACTTAGGTTGGTTTTTCAGTGAGGGTGTAACTGGAACTGCTAGATCTGGGAAAGGAATAGACTCAAGTCCTTGAAATTTTGGAAGCTCTGGTGCAGAATAGGATCTTTGAACTTTTGGAAACTTAGGTGAACCTTGGGATGATTCACTCTTAGTATCTGCTAAGAAATCTAGATCTGGTTCTGGCTCAGTGTCTCCACCAAACAGTTCTGTGTCACGAGCTTGAGTTTGTGGTGTTTCAGGAGGCCGTCTTTCAGAAGTAGTTCTGGAAGAAAGTACAGATACAACGTCAGCCCAAGCAGAAGCTCTTTCTTCTGTCTGAACTCTGGTTTGTTCTCTGGCAGTGTCAGCAGGTGTTGAGGCTTTACTTTTACCTTTCTTCCTGTTTCTCGGACGTTTGCGGTGAGGAGTGATGGAAAGGGGTTCAACTAGGTCAGTATTCTTGGACTGCCTGGTTGTTCGAGGTGTTGATGGCTCGCCTAAATTTGGCCAAGCCGTGGTGACTATTTACTTCTGAGTGAAAACCCAGAAGTATGTGAAAACAACAAGTTTTGACAACAATGATACTGATTCGTTTGTAGATATCTGAATGAACCCCTCGCGGTGGGCTCCAGATAATACACGTAGAAAATGAGCAATCAAGGAGATCACTAGGACCTTCAACTTAACTATTCAAATCCTAATTTTGTGCGGTTTGTGTTCGGGGTTCGAGCCGCAGGAAACGGCTAACAGATTCAGATGTTCTTATTGATATCAGTAGTTTTTAAGATGTTGTGTCAACTTGTATTGGTGTTTTCACTTGTGGTGAACAGAAATAGCAGTTGATTGTTGAGGAGTTTAGATTTGAGAGGAGCAATATGGCTCTACTCTCCTAGCACTTGCACTTGCACTTTGCACTTAGAACTTGAACTTGCACTTTGCACTTAACTTGAACTTGCACTTTGCACTTTGCACTTAGCACTTGCACTTGGAATGATATCTAAACTTCAACAAACCCAGCTGATGTGACTATGGTAGTTGTCACAATCAATAGGTCTGATGGGGATTTGATCCCTTGTTCTATTCTTATGGAATTTACAGGCCTCCTTATATACTACTCTAGAAATAATTATGTAATGTGTGACACTGTGACCTGATCCGCTGATCCGCCTCTAGAATGTTCTAGTTCTGATTTCTGGAATGTTCTAATATTCTACCTGGTTCAGAGTTGCCAAATACAGACATGTTACCACTTATTCGGTTTGGTTTCTAGACCGGGTCTATGTCTAGAATTGGTCCAGAACTGTGTAGACCGTCCGGCTGGTCCATTCTGGAATAGATCTAAAGTCTAGAACAATTCTTCTGGAAGTTCTATATATATGGCATGATTATTGTGCTTCAAAATAAATTTATAGAGCCCTCCTGGCATTATTCACCAGTTGTCACATTGACAGCTCATTACCGCTTCAACATCCGTCAAGTACCGCGCTGGATGGGCGCGCTGCATTGCGTCGTCGTGAAGGTGCTGAGCTAGCGTGTGAGCCGATGATCGGCTTTCGGCTTGGTGTAACGCTGTGACGGATGCATATCACTCCACCTTGTGCTCCACGACGATGATGCGCATACGCCCGAATTTGGCTCTGACACGTCGCCCACGTCGCAGCTCCATGGCGAAGATGGACTTCAGGCTGTCGCCTCAGTCACGGTGACCTCAGGCTAGCAAAGGTCGCCACTCTGTCGGGACGAACCGTCCGGTCCGTCCCGGGACCCGGACGACCCGGACTTCTCGAGCACCTCGAAAGGCAAAACACGGTGGTCTCGTTTCCATTAACGCTACATAATTGGAAGATTCAGCTCGAATCAAGCGGGACGGCACATGAGGCTTATGTGCCGACAGTGCCGTCCCAGGTCACTGGCACGGTCCCGGCAAGGGGGGCGCAAGATGCCTATCACGGCTATGGGGCAGGGGGGGGGGGGGGTCCAGAGCCTAGAAAAAAAACTTTTGTGTTTGGTGTAGGGATGCTTCAAGAGGTACTTAGGAGGCCTTAGGAGGCCTTTCATATGTAGATCTTCCATGTTAAATGCCATTTTATACCTTTGAATGCAGTGAAACCCAGTTTTTTTGGTGAAGTGACTAAACTTGTCACAGTCTTTGATAGCATCAACATATCATCATGATGCAAGAAGCAATACAACTTTATATGAAAGTTCATTTAAAGGCATAGGAACATTATAATAGCCTAGTTACAATTTAATTTAATCACATTTTCCATTTTCAAGACCTCTATCGATCATTTTGATGCGGTTTTGATCGCATCAGTCACGTTTTCGTGGGAGATCATTACTATATAAGGCAGGAGGGGGAGGGGGGGGGGGTCCAGTGGGCGCAAAAAAAAACTTTCAGCCCTATGTATGTAATTTCCACCTTGCGCCCCCCTTGGGTCCCGGGAGCGTGTATGTTGGCCTCATTGGTGCTGGTCTCAAGGATGTATGGTAGCCATCGCTCTCTCACACGCTTGGCTTCATCATTTCATCGACCTCAGTTGCCGCGGCGTTCTGTGTATAAAAAGAACGCATAATCCCCTCTTTACACCAAGAGCTATTATAAATAGGCTGATAGCTGAGCAAAATTGGTATTGTTGCCAATAATCGGCCAAAATCACAATTGCGTTAGGTTATAGCTTTGATTTGATCTGCTCTCTGCACGCAGGAGGATCTCTTGGTTAACTGTGTTCCACAGGAGAGATATGCCGGACATACGGAATGCAGAACAGTGGCTCCGTCCACTCGCTTGTCCCGTCCTTGAACGTGATCCAGAGACAGCTTGCGTCGTCGCGGAGTACACACGTGACGATGCCGGAATACCCGTGGACGGTGAAGTTGAGCATCACTGGGTTTTCGTGCTCCAGGCTGCCCTCGAGCGTCCCGAAGTCGACGCGGCCGTCGGGGAAGTCGCCGACGAAGGCCGCATGGAGATGGGTGGCGGAGATGGAGCCGAGAAGCTAGGGCAGGCATGGGGCATGAACAGAGGTGGGGGGAGGGTGTGCGCGAGGACGCACCGTGAGCGCAGGCCCATTTTGACTGCGGAAGGGGAGCGCTTCCTTGAAGAAATGTCTCTGAACC
The DNA here is from genome assembly GCF_014461135.1 of Mycena indigotica. Lineage (NCBI taxonomy): Eukaryota > Fungi > Basidiomycota > Agaricomycetes > Agaricales > Mycenaceae > Mycena > Mycena indigotica. The sequence continues at coordinate 2,460,583 of NW_023503011.1, read as the reverse complement.
ATTATAGTCTCAGCTGTGGATGGTCCTGGCGCGGTTGGGGAATAGATCCGACGACTTGTGAGCTTTTTAAAGGGGTGTACTTCAGGCACAACCAGGTACACTACACTCGGCTGGCTGCCAGCGCAATGTCGCCGGCTCGTCAAGTCGCCGTTTTGTGCCATTCGTGCTGCCAGAGAACTTGAACAGGTCAGAGGCCGACCGGATGCGGTGAGCTAGACCCCCCGAAGTCAGCCATCCACTCTCCGCTCCATTCTGTATGCCGGGCTACTATGCCCAATGTGTCGCTTGTCTGGCCGAGGTGCCACGTCATCGAATTTGAGAGGCGAAGACACCGCTGTTTCTTATACTGGCCAGTCGGCCGGATGACACGAAGTGAGAGCTTGCCTAGAGTTGTTGCAGCACCTCCTCGCGAGCGCGCAAAAGATGGGGGAAAGAGAAGAAGACAAGCAAGCGTGAGAAGACAAGCAAGCAGGTGTGACGGGTGACGTAACTTCCTTTCGGGGTTGTTCCTGACAACCACCTGCGCTTCCGCATCCATGCCGTCCTCCTCCCCTGCTCTTCCGCCCGAACTGGAGCTGGTCATATTCCAGACAGCAGCCAAAGCCTCCTTGCACACATTGTACACCCTCCTCCTCGTCGCGCGGCGCACCCGACTTTGGTGAGTCGTGCGATCGATTTTCGATACAAGTACGCCAAATGCACGCCAGGTTGGAGCCTCTGCTCTACCAAACGCTGCGCTTCAGCCGCGAGTACAAATCGCCTAATCTGACCGCCATGGATCCATCACGGCATGCCTTTCTCGCCCACACTGTGCGCCACGTCGTCATTTCCGGCCACATCGACGCGGACATCCCACCCTTCGTAGCCCCCCTGCGTATCTGTTCGCAGATGACGCATCTTGCCTTAGGCTTCTCCACCTACCATCCCGTTGTGGGCGCGGCGCTCCTACTGCTCCGGCACCTCCGCTGTCTGGCGTTTGACCCGCGCGTCTGCCAGCTGACAGCGAGTGACGCCGCCCTGCCCGTCTTCGCCGGACTCACCCACCTCGAGCTGTTCAAGATGCTACCTGACACCGCCGAGTTCTGCGCCGCTCTCCCGCGGCTGACACACCTCGCGCTGAACACGCTGAACGAGGCGGCGATCACGCAAATGCTCGCCGCGTGTCCCCGATTGGAGCTCCTTGTGATTCTACAGGACGAGGAGAACCCGATGGGCGTTCTGCTCAGCGCCGCCCCCGCGGCACTCACACACGACCAGCGGCTGGTTATCACTGCATACGTCGACTGGGACGAAGGCGTCCTCGACAGCTGGAACTACTGGGCCGTTGCCGAAGAATTCCTTGCGCAAAAGCGAAGTGGGGCTATTCCGAGTGCGTACTTAGGATCTTTGCCCTCGCGCAGTGGCTGATCGAAGCTCAAATAGAGACTCAATTCGTCGCGGATCGAGATGAGACGTAAATTATCCCCATCGACCACGCGTCTACGCCTGTAAAACATCGTGCCACAAATCGAATCCAAACCTATTAAATAACCATAGAACTTCTCAACCCTTCACCCTCCTCCGCGTCCTGGTCCCACCAACAACCCCCGCCGTCCCCCCCTGCCAGGGCCAGCAAACTTGCGCCGTTCGCACACACTGTGACACAAGCTCTTCGTTCGCCCGTTTCAGCTCGTCGTTCATTACTTGCAGGTCTTTCGTCGCCGTCGACAAGGAAGCAAGGAAACGCGGGATCCGCGCGTGAGTGACAAGGCGCGCACGCACTATGCGTTTTTCATCTTGACCATGTTGGGAGCTGCTCTCGGCGGCCTCTCACCCTGTGCCCGTTGGCCATGGTCCGAGTCGGAGTGCGGCGGCATCTTCTCTTTGAAGAGCTTGCGGGCTGTTAACGGTATCGGGAGTGCCGGACGCGCGGTGATGCGCGGTCCCGCATGTGATTGCGGCCGGCCGGAGCTCGGGTTAGGGCTGTGCCGGAGGAGCGCTTAAGTAGCGGCGTCCGCGTGGCTGGTAGCCACGCTTTTATCTCCCTTTCTTCCCTTTGTACCCTCGGGTAGTGGTCAAGCTATTCGTCTGTTGGCACTCGATCGGGAGCGTGCGGCCTGGTTAATAAGCGCTGATTTCTGACACGGGCTATTGAGGCCGGGTGTCACGGTAGGAGTGTGCGGGCGAGTACCGGAATGAAATCAATCAATCAATCGATTATCGATTATCGGCGTGACATTTCTTGCACAGGTTGCTCCGCACCACCACCACACGCCCAGCTACATGAACCCCTGCCTCCGCATCCCCGAAATTGTGCTCCAGGTGGTGCAGCATGTCACCAGCGACACAACCCGTGCCGCGGCCACAACCACCCGTGCCGATCTCGCGCGGCTAGCGCGGACTTCGCGTCTTTTCTCACACTTTGCGTTGGAGCAGCTCTGGGCAGACGAGCGCTTCTTGAAGCAAAGGGACAGGATACTGATCAATCTGCTTCGCTGCTTTCCACCTGACCTGGTGACGCTCACCAAAACAGACAAAGGCGTGCGCGAAGTGGTGCGTTCGATACACATCAAGTTCATGGCCAGCCACTGATTCATGATAATCACCTGTAGCGTCAGCTGCGTCCCTTCATCTTATCTGACTTGGACCGCCCGGCGCGGTACTTCCAACTCATCAGGAAGTTCTACCATGAGCCCACCGACACCAAGCGGCTGGAAACGAGCATCTTGATGTTGTTTGCAACATGGTTGCCCTGGGATTGCATGTTTCCTGCACTTGAACAGCTTCGGTGGACCATCCCATTCTCATGGGACAGAGTTAACACTGGAGATACACCGGAGGTCGTACTACTTCTTCGCGTCCTGCTGTCGCCTAAACTCAGATCCCTGTCTCTGTGTGGAATTGACAAGGGCACACTCTCTATCCTCCCTCTTATAGCCGCCCGCAAATTGCCTCTTCAACACTTGACTCTCCACACAAAGAGAGATGCAGACCTCTTTCCTGTGGAGTCGCTGGCGACGTTCTTGTGCACCATAGACCCCCTTGAAAAGTTAGACATTGCACCGTCACTTCATCGCCATGTATTCCGCAATCCCGAGTCACTTGCAAATCTGGTAGAACTGCGCGTTACGGGCGGCACTGACACACCTCCCTCCGACACAGCATTCCCGGCACTGAGGCGCTGTGTCTGGTCTGAGACCAACCTAACCGACGCCCCTCGATTCCTGCGCGCCATACATACATCTGCACTGGAGCTTCTCTCATTCGAACCTGAACTCCCTGTTGCCACCACCACGCTTGTCTCACATCTCTTTTCCGCGCTCGATGCACTTGAAACAGCGCGCAGCTCACTGCGCAGCTTCGCCATCAGAAACTCCAACTATGAGCTGCTGTCGCGATGGGAGTGGGACTGCCCGTGGCAAATCGACCCGACGGCACTCTCCCACCTAGGCAACTTCCCCGGTCTAACCAACGTGACGTTGATTGCGCCAGGCGGGTTCGGCGCCCTGGATGACGCGGCCGTGACTGGGCTCCTTCAGCAGCTCCCGTGCCTCCAGCAGCTCTGCCTCACCCAGCCGAACTTGACGGCCGGGAGTCAGTTGACGCTCCGACTTTTATCTGTTGCCGCACGCCACACATGCCTGCAGCATCTGGAATTGACGATGGACGACAGTGCCGGGCCGCCGGCGGGGCCCGTCGTCCCGTCAAAGAGCGTGCTCACGACGTTGGGTGTGGGGTACACAGGTATTGCCCACACTGACCCGGCCCCGATGGCGCACTTGCTCGCCATGCTGTTTCCGGTGGTGAGGCATATCAAACACCAGTGGATGGATGACCGTGAGTATCTCGACAACGACGGCCTGCTCTTCAACATCGCTTTTGATGAGGCAGACCATTTCGCTGAGCGCTGGAATGCGGTCTTGAGCTTGGTGGAAAGGAGGCAAATTCGGATATCAGAGCAGTAATAAGAATAGAGTTGGGCAAGGAAGTATTGGGATACAGTTACATATGGTGAAAGAGCCGGATGGTAGTCCTGACAGCAGAGTGCTGACGCGTACTGTCGCGCGCCCTGTTGCTGTTGAGGCCGGGTGCGAAGCAAAGCCTGCCGGGCATCATGATGTCGGCGGGATTTGTGTTATGTCGCCGAAAAACGAGGATATAAGGGAGAGAACGAAGCCGCGTTTGTGATTGGCAAAGTATGAGAACGCAGTTTTGCCTTGAATAGACAATTGCGATCATCTATAAACGTGTCGGTGCCAAAGTCAAAGGATGAAGACCTGCCCCGGGCCGCCGCACCTATGGAGACCGTGGCTCCCTCTCCGCGCAAACGCGCCAAATATGCCCCCCGTCTTGCCGACCCACAACTGCCTCGACAAAACTCACCCACATGCCGAAGAAGCGTTCCCACAAGCTGTGGTCGCCACAGTCGCGCACAACAGGAAGAGCATCGACCTGCCCGCGCAGAGCCCCACTCCAACTCAAAGGCGCGCTGTTGCCAGGTAACAACCGTGTCTGCCGACGATATACGCGCCCTTGCGGGAGACGAGGTACAGGACGGCCATAACGAATTTGAAGGCGGGGGTATGTGTGGTGGAGGGGGGGAGGGAAACGGCTGCTGTGCAAGCGAGCTGAAGCGCGTATAAGGAGACCGACGCGAAGCATAACGAGGAACGCACCAGTTCCCTCACGGGTCCCAGTCCCACTTTGCAACCCGCCACGCTCCGTATCCGGCCAATCGGTGACCACCAACTCGGAGGCTAACCAGACGGGAGAGTTGTTCAATTTGCTGACGACTGAAGTCGCAGGAGCAGGCGCTTTGAGCGTAGCGTCTGTGCTTGGCCGAAGTGAGCGTTAGTAGGGAGTGGTGTCGGGCAAGCGTGGAGGCATACTCACCCTGCTGGAGCAAACAGACACGGTAATGGAGGCCTCCATTTGCGCCATGCCATATCCACGCACACGCCGCTTTGCCTGATTGTCAAGGGCAGGCCTCTGCCTGTCCCCTGTCCCACCAGTTCTCCCCATCGACGACCTGCGCGGCGCGGGCGCCTAGCTGTAGTCTCAGTCAGAATAGCAAGACCAGCGGCGAAACGCGACGTACCTTGTCCTCGACGCGCTCGCCATGGAGGTCCGATATCGCGTGGTGTTCGTCGGTCGAGACGAAGATCCGGCTCGGCGTCACAGGTCACAGGTCACGGTGACGTGGCACATGATCAGCGCCAACTTACGACACGACCACCACCACCACGACGAGCTCTGCCCGTGGAGCGACGACGGGGCCTAGAGGCGGTTGGGTCTCCGCGCATTCGAATCAACCACACCCCCTCAACAGGGCTTCATGTTTTGCCAGATGTCGGGTGGGGATTTCAAGTTTCGTCTGTCGCGTGAAAAGCGCACGACCACTGACGCAGCCGCAGCCGCCCTGCCCACGTCGACCAATTCCACGAGCTTATGGCTAATTTATATTCACGGGCTGACACATCCAATCGGGTTCCAAATCGCGCGCCGACTCTGGCTTGCGAGGGTTGCCGGGCCATCGCGGGCCGGCGGCATCGCCCTTTGACGACGACTGCCTGTGCCGCACGCTTCGGTCCCGAGTCGACACGGCCTGTAGAAGCGGCAACAATAGTCCAGTCAAATGACCTTTCAATGGACAAAGGATGCGCAATACGAGTAGAAGGCTCTTTGTGCTGAACTTCCTTTGTCGTCTTCACGCCAAAATTCGACCTTTGTCTATACAAGATACAAAAAGACGTGCACCACCGACGTCCGCTCTCATCCTGCTCCTCCCACTCAGTAGTCCGGCACTATCCTTAACATCCCCACCCAGCTCATTGCGATGTCCTTCTTTGCATCTACACCAAATCTCCCCTCCTTCCCATCCAGCGACACTCTCTACCGCTCTCCTTCCGCTGAGCCACTGCTCGCAGTCGCTAGCCCCCCCTCTCCACGGCGCCCCCGACCCTCCCGCCCCGGGCCTGCCTCCTTCGTGCGCTCATCCTACACCAAAGTCGCGCGAATCGTCCGCAAAATCACGCCCGCCGCCCACACTCGGCGTCTCCCCGCGCCAAAATCGAAGACCAAGTCCCTTTCGCTGTCGCGCTCGCTCTCCGCGTCGCCCAGGCGCCATACGCGTAACCACAAGCGCCTCGCAATCGTGTCGCCCCATCCCGCTGCTCGTGACCCTATCGAGCGCGGCGACGAGAATGCTGCGTGGCTCGACCTGAGCCCCTCCGGGTCAGCGTTCTTCGTGCCGCCGCCGACACCCGCCGATGGCTGCGACCATGCTCCGTCGGAGGACATTCTTTCTGCGGTCGAAAATAGCCCCACGCGCAGTGTCCAGATCCGAAAACAGCGCGCGAAAATCGTGCAGATACTCGGTCCGGAGGCGCAAGGTGCTGCGGAGGCGTCGATGTCCAAGTCATAAGGTCAACAGCTCAATTGTATACTACCTATACCGTATTTTTCGCCATTAATTGGGCAATTTGCCGGTCTCAGCCGTCGTGCGCTGCCCTCGTGACGCAGAAGACCTCAAGGACAGCTTGGTCAAAGCCCTGGGATTGCTCCGCGGGATTGACTTATTCTGTTATTCAGTTATTGTGAATCTGAGAATAACAAATCATTTCAGGTAAAATATTTCCAAATTTCAGAGCCACGACATGTACATTGGCGCTTGCTGTATACCCACGAAGTTGTTTACTGTAGTATTTTACTCAATTCACATGTCACATGTCACACCTGTCAATTTATGCGAAATTTTTTCGTATGTCACAGCAAATCTTCCAAAATCCCTTCCCCAAATGGTAATTTATCCAGTATGTGATTCAGTTCCTATTTCTAAGGTAGCTCGCAACCACGTTCGGTGAACCCCACTCTGACATGATCGTCACGCGTCCAAATCAGGAGACACCCCTACCCAATCTGGATCTCAAGACTGGCTCGAACAAATCCTCTGTAAATTGTCCAGATGTTGTCTGTACATCATAGTATACCTATTGTAATGAAAAAATAAAAAAAGCATCTAATATAACTGGGTTTTCTGCAGGTTTGATCTTACCATCACTTTTGATTGCCTGTCAGATTTCGGAATGCTTGAAACTGCACAATGGCACCAAGCAAGCAGAAGACTCAGCGTCGAGCTCAATTCAAGCTCAATTTGTCACAAGTGGCCAAGCGCACAATTGATGCTGTTCTCCGTACTCCCAGCAAGATTAGGCAGTCACTCTCCCCAAGAAAGAAAGCAAGGCATGACGAGAACACGGCAAGAGAGTCTCAAGACACAGTGCGTATGCAGCACCCACTCAGACTAGATCAAAACTTAATATGCCTTTGTGCATAGAGAAGTGTGCTTAGTGATTGGTCAAAGGCACCAGCATCAACCCACGACACAAACCACGACCCACTCCGTGCTTACACCAATGTTTTTGAACTCACAAATGCCATTCCGAACACGCCAAGTGCACCACCAATGACATTCTCATTCACTTGGATGGCTGACAGTGCACATATTGGTCGTGTCGATCCTGCTGATCCTTTTCGGACACTCTGTCTGCCCCACACCAGAAACGTTACAATGGAAGCACCCAAGGTGTTTACACACAATTGGAAGCCTCCCTCCGTTGAAGAGGTGCCAGAAGACGATGACTGCATGTCCATATCGACATTCCCTCAGTGGAACTCTCATTATGATCACCGGCAGACACTAGTCGACAGCGAAATCTCTCCCATGGCATCTCACGCTCCCACATCGTGCGATGGACTCTCTGATGCTGATCGCCCAAGTGCAGATGACTGTGATGCTCTGGACGAATTTGAGCTGGCAGAATATGAGGCGGAAATGCGGAGTGGACACACAACCCAGGTTGATTACCCAAGACCCGCCGCTCCGGCGGGGGTCTTAAATGCTGATAGTGATGGGATTTGTCGTCGACCACCCAAGCTTGAAGATGCACGCGCAGCATTGAAGAAAGTGCAGGCGGTTTTGCGAGGTGCCCCACGCGGAAACCAGCTCTTCGGGAAGGCAGGTGTAGGCTACAAAGACTGTCATCTGGATCCCTTTTCACATACGCGTTTGGTGGGAATCCGAGCGCTTCTCTGCTTGTACACCGACGAGAATTCACTGTCATTCATGTGTTGGGGGGACTCAATGCTCACGGCAGCTATCTCAATGGGAAAGGGCAAGTATTGTGCACGTATCTTAGCCATCTTGGCGCGGCAATACATCATCGATGGGGAATTGCTTGAGCTGAACCCGTATGGGAAGTGGACGGACAGCATTCTCTCAGACGAAGATCTTACAGCCGACTTGCTGAACTTCTTACAGCTCCAAGGCAAGAATATCACCGCCCAGAAATTACATGATTATCTCTGTAGTGCCGACGTCAAGGCGCGACATGGCATTGAGACTGATATCTCACTTGCAACAGCAACTCGATATCTCCAAGCACTGGGTTATCGGTACTTATGTTTCCAATTTGAATTTGACTTTTCCGATACTTACCTGCAAATTTCTAGGTTCTCACATCCAAAAACCGGTCAGTATGTTGACGGGCATGAATGACAAGATGTCGTGGACTATCGAACAAATGTGTACTTGCCAAGATACTTCGCTTTACAAGCTGGGGTCTGGGTTTACGATAATGATGGCTTGTCTGTTCTTCCGACACCACCAGGCCAACGCACAATCATATGGTATCATGATGAAAGCGTGTTCTACGCACACGACCGCCGTCGAAAGACATGGTATCATAAAGATGAGAATGCAAAGCCGTATCGAAAGGGTGAAGGACAATCTTTTATGGTGGCTGATTTCTTTTCCGCTGATTTTGGCTGGCTTCGAAATCCATGGACTGGCGAATCAGCAAGACGATGCATTCATATTGGTGTCAACAAGGACGGCTATTTCACGAACATTGAGGTACGTGAACAGGCCAAATCTGCCGTTAAACTGGTCCAAGAGCTGTGGCCGGAGTATAAGCATGTCTTCATCTATGACAATGCAACCACACACCGCAAACGACCCGAGGGTGCGTTGACAGCAATTGGTATGCCAAAGGGACCATCTGGTCAGACACAACGCAATCCACAAGCCAATTTCCTTGCCGAGATCAACTTGGTGGAGAACGGGAAAATCGTCTACGACCATGATCGCAAGCCAATGAAAACTAAGATCGAGTACCAAGGTGCCAAATTTGCCGATGGAACTCCACAGGACTTGTATCACCGTACTGGGCCAATGGCAGGGAAGTTTAAGGGCATGCAGCGTCTTCTCGAGGAACGTGGGCTGCCTGAATTGGCCAATCTCCGTGCGCAATGTGGTGACACACTCAACAAGTGCAACGACAAATCAGACACCGGTGCATACTGTTGCCGACGAGCACTCTTTAACCAGCCGGACTTTGTCAACGTAAAATCAATTCTCGAGGAAGAGTGTGAAGCTGCTGGTGTAGAGATTTTATTTCTCCCCAAGTTCCATTGCGAGCTCAATCCAATTGAGCTGGTATGGGGCTATGCAAAGAGGTTATATCGGCTAAACCCCGAGTCTTCACGAGCAGAAGATCTTGAGCGGAATGCAGTTGCTGCTCTGGATGATGTGCCCTTGCTGTCAATGCGCCGGTATGTGAATCAAGTTCGATAGATCTGCTTTCAAGTGCTGACCATTGACATCCGACTGTTTCCGACAGCTTCGTCAATCGCACACATCGTTTTGCCGATGGATACTTCCATATGAATCTGACAGGCCCTCAGATCGCTTGGGCAGCGAAGAAATACCATGGGCATCGAACTTTCCCTTCAGACATCATGGACCAGCTTGTCAACTCAGAAGTGCCCTTGTAACCAGTTGCGTTATGACAATTGCCGTGTTTTCACACAAACATGTATGATATCTCAATTTTTTATATATATTCGGAGCAGGACAATGGTCAGGTTTGTATGTGCAAAAACTCAGAGGATTTGTTCGAGCCAGTCTTGAGATCCAGATTGGGTAGGGGTGTCTCCTGATTTGGACGCGTGACGATCATGTCAGAGTGGGGTTCACCGAACGTGGTTGCGAGCTACCTTATGATGATTTGTGATTCAAGTCAAGCCCCTATACACGACGGTCTAGTTTAGCAACGTGGTCATCTAGTACAGTAATCCCCTAACCGGCCATGTGGCTTCTCCACCCCACGGATCGCAAATCCTGTCTGAATAAGCAAAGCCATGTCATTGTGCGATTTGATGCGCATCATCGACCCTGCCAAGACTGTCGCGTGGGAACGTGACGTGTACTCCTTGAAATTTTCCATCGCGTCACCCACTCTCGCGCAAAGAACGCTGGCGCCGTCGGCCCACTCGCAATGAAGCAGGATGCGACCCTATCAGGGGCACCCTACGTCCGAGTGGGAGGGGCCACGGTGCGTATTACAGAGCCCAGTCGTAACAAGTTGGCACTAACAGCACCTCAAATTATACACTCGCCTCGTCGTGTGAAGAGACACCGGGTCATCTCTGGGCCTTGACGGCTTGCTCGTCTCTCTCCACCAGCCGAGCCCTTACTGGTGTAAGCCAGAGCTAGGGAAGTGTCCTAGCGCAGGCATATGTCATGTCCCTTCGGGCCCTGGTCCTCGCAGGCTTTAAGTAGCGCGGGCGGCGCCGTCGTCCTGGCTGCCGCTCCGGATGCACGACATGCTCACGCCGTCAAAACAGACCTACCTCGCGTGCGTTACCGTTGCCCCTCCCATCCGCTCATCTGACAAGCACAGACCCGCCCTTTGCGGGACGTGGGTCAATTTCATGCTGTACATGCTCGAGCTGGTGTTGGCGTGGCAGTACTACACGGGCAGGCGGCGTGCGTGCCGATTTCGTCCTCTCTCTCAACCTCTGACATCCGCAGTGTGTGCTCCGGGGGCAACGACCCCGCTTGTGCGCTGGCTTGTGGGCCTGCAGGTCACGGTAGATACGCTGGGCACCGTTTTCGCCGCCGCGACGGTCTATCTGGTGCGTATATCTCCAAACATCGGTCGGCGCTAAGGGGATGTAGCTGCTGGTGGTTCATTGGGGCGATCTCCCCTATCTCGCGCAAACCCCTTGGTCCATCGCGCTCTACGTGCGCCTCCCCCCCTCTGCATCCGCGTATCGGCTGACGACCCCCAGTGCATCACGACGGGCGTGAGCGCGTTCCTCGAGCAGATCTATCTTATCTGGCGCTATTTCATCCTGTGCGTTTCAGCGTCCCTGTCGTATCCATGCTGACGTCACTCTCAGCTCGAAGAACTACTTCGTTTGCGTGCTGATATTACTGGAAGCCACGGCGTCGCTCGGCGCTTCGTTTGCCATCGCCGTGTTGACATTCATGCAGCCAATAGCAGCAAACCGCGGGCGAGCTATGCCTCTCACACTGTGCGCTGCGGCTTTCGCACGCTTTGGTTTACTCATCTTTGCTCAGAGTATGGTTCATCACCGGTGCTATCGCGGACGTGGCCATTGCGCTCGCGCTGGTTATGCAGCTGCGGCGGTACAAGTCGCCGTACAAGCAGACGCAGCACATCGTGCGGCGGCTGATCGTGTCCGCGATCCAGACGGGCTGCGTGACCGCGCTCGTGACCATCTTCGCGCTCATCGGGTTCGCGGTGTGGCCCCACACGGCGGTCTCGCTCGCGTTCGGCTTCTTCCTCGGCCGCGTCTACGGCTGCACGCTGCTCTACAACCTCGTCTCCCCGCGCCCGGAGGCCGGCGGCGCGGACGTGTCGCAGTCTGCTCCGGTTTCGTCCGGCCGCGAGCGGCGCGCGACGGTGTTGGAGACGTTTGGCGGTATACGTCGGTCTTTTGGTTACACACGCATTCTGGGAGGCACTGACGCGCCCACAGACGTCCACCAAATTGTCCAGATCACCAAGGATGCGGACGTTGACATGAAGCGCTTCCCGGCGCCCACAAGCCCCGTGACCGACGTCGACGAGCTCACGGAGGGGGACGACGTGAGCACCCGGGTCTGCGGGGTGAGGAACTCGAAGGATTCCGATATCTAAGAGGGCACGGCTAATCACTGAGCATTCGGCATAATAAAGTATACTAACCAAACTGTAAAACATGGACTGTCGAGCGTACACTACCCTCAGACCCCTGAATAACTAGCGTTCCACAGAAAAAAATATACACTCAGGCGGACAACTCCGAAGTGCCCAATGTCGCATCGAATGACCGCCAATGATGGTATGACACAGACATGATAAGTATGGCGTGCGGAGGAAGGTCCGCGAATGGGCTGGCTACGACACTGTCCATTATCCTGTCATATGCAGCGCAGCGCAGTGCTGTAAATACATTACATCATGCTCTGACAGGTGCGCAGACATGCAGGCACGCCTGGCATGCAAGGGTGGGCACGATGGCGCATCTGTTTGCCCGCGGGCCAACTGAATGTGACGCCGCATCGGTTACTGCACCGACTAGCAAAACCACAGGCTGCCTAGCAAGGGGAAACAAGGAGACCGTGAAGACGACATAAACAGCACCCGCCGTTGCATCGAACGACAGCCCCTGACAGTGAAGTTGACACTTGCCTTTCCCATAAGCATACAAGTAGGGCTTGCCACGACAGGGGCAGTCGGGCATGCCGAAACAGCGAATACTTATGTGACTCGGCCAAGCAGACAAAATCTCATCAATCTGGAGAAAAAGGGTGAAGAGGTGACGTCAATGAGCAGCCCAATGTCCAAGGGGGGTTCAACATTCGAATCACGAATATAGGGTCGGAAAGTTTTTTTCCGACTCTCTGGGGACCCCCCTCCTGCCATATAGGGTAATATGTTCCCACGATCAGTATCATGTGACCACTGATGCGATCAAAAAGTGGCATAAACAATTTAATCTTGTGAAACTTTTTTTTTCCAAAAGAATTTATGTATTTGTATATGTATGTGTGTAGGTATCTACTGTAATAATGTATTCAATTCGGCGGCGAAAAACTGTGTGACATCGGCGCCGAAATGAAAATTTCGGCGCTGCCTGGTAATCTGTGTGACTGCCGAAAAAATTCGGCATATTTAGCGGCCCGGAGGGCCGCCGGAGAAATTTTGATGCTCTAATGGCCGTCTGACATTCGGCATCTGAATAATAAGTTGTGACACGCCGAAATATTTCGGCGCCGGAGGTCCCGGTGTGACGCGTGACCGCCGAATTGAATAAATTGATACAGTATGTACCTGGAACTCTCAAACACATATAGCAGGCCATATCACTGTAAAATATGTTCACCTCCCATCACATACCTGATAATGTGCCTGTAACTGGGTATGCTATCCAAGCTCATGGGCCTGAAAGTATATAGATATAAGTATGGGGGTTATGAACTATAGACATTAGAGTGTATACACTATATTTTCAGTGTCTTTACACCCATATAAGGCTGAAATCTTTCATATACAAAAAGTTTTTTTTACCCCCCGGGGACCCCCTCCCCCTGACCCCCCCTCCCCCTGACCCCATGTGCCTGATAAGATCCCCCCTTGCCAATGTCACATCGAACGACCGCCTAGAATAGACGATGCAGCCGCGTGGCCCGGGAACAGCAGCAGATGGGCTGGCTAGGGCACTGCCCACCACGCTCTTGTTTGTACATGCCGTCGGCCGCCAGCGCGGCCAGACCACTCAGCGTACAGTGTGCATCCAGGTTGGGGGCATGCAACAAGATTATTAGAGATTGAGAAAAAACTCCCAGGAATAACTGTCAACGCCCAACTTATCGCATCGAACGACCGCCACAAACAAGCACCTCTCTTCTTCATATACGTGAGGAGGCCGCCCCAGGCATAGATGTGCTGGGACGAACACCACCGTCCCGGTGGCACTCACGCGTCCGGACGGCGGCAGTCCACGCCGGCGGCGTCCGCGGGCACGCAGTTCTACACAGGACATCATCAGCGACCTTCAATCGGGGCACCGTTCACGCACATAGACGATCTCCAGACGCTCCGGCTTCCACGGCGCACCGTTGACCTCAACTGTACCAGCCGGCGCGCCGACGCGGTGTACGGCGCTGCGGACCGCGCCACGTGAGCCTGCGAGTGAGCCTTAGTTTTCAAAAAGAATCAGAAGCTTACCTCGCTGCAGCATGTCGCCCGCGTTGAGCAGCACCGCGCCAGGCACCGGGAGGATCGGCTGCCATGCACGCTCAGTCACGCGGGAGAGCGGAGGGAAAACGTACGTGGAACACGCCGGGCTTCTCGGGGTCCTCCACCTCGAGGCCCTCGACATCCCGCTGGAAGGTCAGCTGCAATGCGCCCGGGGTCGTATGCCTGCAGCGCGCGTGATCAGGCCGGCGGCGATGGCCGATTCAGGGACACTGTCATTTTGTCAATGTGACGACTAGCGGGACGGACAATAGCGCACGGGTGGTACCGCACGAGGCGCAGATCATTTTCGCTACTGGTGCCGACGGCGAAGTGGTCGTCGGGAAGGCCCAGTGCGAGGGCGAGTCCACGGAAGACGGCGCTTTCGAGTGCGTGGCATTGCTGACGAGTTCAGCGAGTGAGGAGAGAGCGGAGGACACACCTCATACAGCCCCAAACAGCTCGCGCGGAAGCCGGTTTCCACCAGGCCGTCCGGCTTCTCGTCCAGCCATATGTTGGGCATACCCGCATTGTCTTTGCTCCCCAGCACAAAGCTCTCCTTCATGTCGGTGGGGTCCGGCAGCGCCAACTCCGCAGGCGTCGCGCGGTCCCGCCGCCCGACACAGAGAAAGCCGCGCGGGTAGGGCTGCATGGCGGGGCGCAGCGCGAGCAGCTTCGTGCCAAAAGGGAGGGAGAACCACTGTCTGGCCTAAACAATAGTGGTCAGCTCTAGTCAAACCATTGGGAGGGAGACACACCATTGCAAACGCCGTCTCCACCGCAGCCTGCTCCACCCCGTGGTTCACGACATACACAAATCCAGTCTCGTGCAGCGCCGCAAGCAGCTTGTCGGCGACGGCCTGGCGCCCAGCAGCGTCGTTCGCCTTGTCCAGAAACGGTGCAAAGTCGACGACGGGGATCTTCATCTTCAGGCGGTGGTGGTGTCGTCCAGAAAGAAAGACGACCTGTGGGAGGCCGCATGGCGCATCCGCACCCATTCCCGACTTCGCCGCGGGAGGCTTAACGTCCGCTCCCGGTCGGGAAGCCCAGCAGCATCTCGACGCGCGCTCATGGGCATGCGCGGAGGCAAGGGGGCCGTGGCGCCGGCCTGTGACGTGGCATGCGCACGTGTCGCGCTCGCTTATCACCCACCTTCCTTCCTTCTCCCGCTCACGACCCCGGCCCAGCTCGCAACGCGCCTGCCCGTACCGTTTCGCCAACAGCAGCCCGCGTGGGATCCAGATAAGCGCCGCGGACACAACACACGGCGCTGATGACAGCGAGCGCGCGGGGAAGTCCGGCGCGGGGTTGAGAGGAGCAAGCAACACCCGGCCTTTCGCGCCGAAAGCACGTGGTGCTCTCAAGTCCTACCCCGCTCGCCCGCTGCACCGACCGCGCCCGCGGCCCGATCCGGCCCACGCCACGTCCGCCTCCCGCCAAGAGACGCGCCGCTCGCCTCCCGCCAACGCCACGTCCACAAGCCGCCGGCCGGGGCCGCCAAACCAACGGCAGGTCCTGCCGAATCTGTCTACCGTCGCTAACTACTTCCTCCAGCCGCTTGCCGATTGGCTCCGAGACCCCCCAACGGCCTCCCGCCCTCGCAGCCGTTCGAATCGCGCAGCCGCTTGGGAAGGACAAGACAGTCAGGGCAACGCCGCGATGATCAGCGAAACACACACCAAGCACCTGTCTGAAGACAAGACACGATAGGAAGACTTGAAAATGACGATTAGCACGCTGCAGGAGAGAGAGAGGCGCAGAGTGTTACCGTTACCTTCCGCGACCTGACATTGCGCTGACGACAAGTCAGCGACGCGCGGCTCGCCGAGAACACGCACCTCTGCCATTTGGCGACCTGGCAGCGTGTCAACAACGTTGACAAGGTATGGCTGCCCACGCGAATGCAATCCCTGACTTTTCCCCTAGAACGGGGTCCAATTCAAAGTCAGCACGCAAGTAAGGCGATGAAACGGGGACACACCGAACGACGCGTTGTGTTGGCGAGGAGTGGATGGACGTTGCCGGGGCTGCAAGCTGGTAAGCCTTGAAAACCTAGACATTGAGAAAAAATGACCAGAGAAACAGCCTCGACGTTCGCGAGCGTTCGGAGGCGAAAGGGAAGATAGGTTGGAACATACCTCCAGCAAAGACAATGATGAATGTCAAAGGCTACCCACGCGCCTTCAGCATTGACATCGACGGCACCACTCCGAACCATGGTAAGCAAACGAGCAAAAACAACGCGGGTGATGACTCACCTTTGGTCAACAAGCACCAGCCTCGACGATGGTCTCGAACAGAGCGGGCGGAGGCGGGCAACGGAGGAGCGGAAGGCGATACTGAGCGGACGACGACGGACTCTGTTGGGAACGACAGCTGGTGAGCAACAATACATCCAGCGGCGCAGACTCACCATTGACAACGGCGGACAGGTCTACAAAGAACAGTAGGCACGCGCCATTGTCAATGTCTGACCACGCACCTTCAGCCTCGATGTCGACGACACCACTCTGAGTCTTAGCAACAACGGTAAGCACATGAGTAAAACAACGATGGTGACGACTCACCTTTGGCCAACATGCACCACTGCAGCACCAGGCTGGACCACGGTATCGAAAGGAGGAGCTCGTCACAAGGCGGGCAGCGACCGGCAGGGTATGTACAGAGATATCCCCGGGCTGCTGGGTCCCGACGGGCAGCGACAGCGAGGGCGGCACGTCGGAGTCAGGGAGCGTGGGAGAACATCCGGCGCTCGGGTACGAAGACCCGAGCACGTGCCAAAAGTCAACCACCACCGCTTTCCCCGTTGCTTCCCCGCTCGCAAATCGCGATACCGCCAAGCGCCGAGCGACGAACGCTGTTGGAAAAAGGTCAGAAACATGGCCGACGTAGGCAGGCCACGTACCTCCGCCTCCAAAAACACTGAAAATGCGGGGGTGCGGCCTAGAAGGGCGGTTAGCGTGCCTCGACGATGGTCTCGAACAGAGCGGGCGGAGGCGGGCAGCCGCATCCATGGCCGTCCGCCGGGGCCGGAGACATTCAACGCTGGGCCACAGCGGGAAGCGCGAGCGAAAGAGGGCTGTGGGAGTCAGGAAGAGGGAGCGTGGGAGGACATTCGGCGCTCGGGTGCGAAGACCCGAGCACGTGCCAAAAGTCAACCACCACACAAAACCCTTCTCCCCGCTGCTCCTCCGCTCGCCAATCGCGATCTCGCTGCGCTGAGCGACAAACGACGCTGGAAAGAGGTCAGCAACATGGCCTCGGAAGGCAGTGACACACACCTCCGCCGCCAACAACACCAAACATCCCCCAGGGTGCGGCCTAGAAAGGGTGGTCAGCGTGGAGATCGTGAGGGACAACGAGACTGGCAAACGATGGACCGAGGCAAAGCTGGACACTGTGAAGAGGTCAGTGAGCAAATCAGGAAAGGGAACGATAACTTCGGGGGCAAGGGCAATGACGCGCGCGAAGTCAACGAATTGAGGCTCCGGGGCGAAAGTGTCGGATGGGGGGAGGGAAAGAGAGACGGGTGCGACGTTGACAGCCCGTGCTAGTTCTTATAGGCGTGGAGCTCGCTTAAGGTTGGTTGACATACCGCCCGAGCTGGACCGCCGCTGACATGTCGGAACTTCTTAGAAATGGAGCGGTGTCGGTTTCCAAGCCGCAACCGGAGCTATTTTAAGTATCAAACTCGAACTACCTCTGAGGGTAAAATGGTAAAATGGCTAACAACGCTTTAGAGTGCAAACTGATGAAAGAGCTTGCAGTGAATTGAAATGTGTGCAAGTTGAAGTGCGCGAGACCGAAATCGCTGGCGCAACGACTTACGACAGATGCCATGTGTTATGCTGACGCAGTGCGGAGAGTCGCTTCGCAACGTGCGCTTTACAAAGCGGAAATCAGTGTGGACACCAGAAATGATTTGAGGAGATCGGATGATTCTAGGCCCGCGGAGCCAATCAGAGTTGTCTTCAGGGTAAAATCGAACTATTAATATGTTTCCTATCATTCATCGGGCTTGATGTCTATTCCATCTTCGCTGGGCACAAGAAACAGCATAGACTACCTTCGGTTAAATTCAACAGGATCACATGCAGCGATAAGCCTCGGGACATCTGGGCGCGGTTGAGCATAGGATCCGCCTTCGCCCGTCTGAATTGACCGTATCGACGCGTGTGGAAGTGACAGAGTCCGAGTCGTGCCGGAAGAATTGCCCAATCAGGCATCCAGTGTTATTGGTGATGGCGCCAAAAAAGTGTGAGTCCCCAGCAGCTACTCAGGACAAGACATATTTCACCAGTGAGGCGCGAGAAACGCGTCATTCTGGCATCTGTTTTGGCGGAAATTGGGTACACAAAAAAAATTTCCAAGGGATGAAAGAAGAAAAAGACTGAACCGCGCGGTGTCGAAAACAACAGAGAGGGAGCGCAGCTGTACCAAGATTCTACAGAGGTTGTCTGCCCTCGGGGATTCATCAGGGTAAGCCCGGGCGGCCTGTCACCGGTGTCTTGATATTCTTTGTGGGCTGCTTCTCTTGCGTGATCACGAAGCGGAGACCCTGATCATGAAATGAAACCCTGAATACTTCGCCGTTCGGCGTTCGTCCTTCCCCGAGGGTTACAAAGTTTTCGGTCAACTTGGATATATTCCAAAAATAGTCTGCCGGCAATGGCGCAACCTGCATATGGTTACCAATAATAACTGCCCGCAACTTCAACACCTGTCCTAACACCTTCCCCCTCTTGATTCTGCACTTCCCCTCTGACTGCACGGGCACCAAACCCTGCCCCTGACGCGTCGCATGACGCGCCATCACGATGGCGTGCGCGCGGCCGGCATCAGTATGCTGTGTCGTAACCACTTTCCGAGCCGGTATCACCCCGGGCAGCGGATTCATTCATTAGGGAACGATGGCGCCGCTCCTTCACTGAGCGCCGCTGACTGACGCTGACCGATGCTGACGGCCACCCTGGCAACAATCACCCTCGGGCCATCATTTCTCCGCAGGCCGTTCGCCGCTTCTTCACCGCCTTGACGGCATCTTCATTCGCCGCGCCGAGAATTCCCCGACCCTTGATGTGATACCCTGAAGGGATCAAATCATAAACAAGGTCACGCACTTCTCTCCTTGTCTTCGCTCCACCACCACCCCCTTCTTGCTGCTCGTCGCACCCGCCGTCCGCCAAGGTATGATCGCCTCCCCGTCGTTCTTCTCGTTGCTCATTGCCGGCTTCAGGTCAATCTC
The DNA here is from genome assembly GCF_014461135.1 of Mycena indigotica. Classification (NCBI taxonomy): domain Eukaryota; kingdom Fungi; phylum Basidiomycota; class Agaricomycetes; order Agaricales; family Mycenaceae; genus Mycena; species Mycena indigotica. The sequence goes on along the minus strand of NW_023503011.1, from coordinate 2,441,269 downwards.
GACGGTGGGGTGGGCTCTTTGCTTGTTTCGGCGGGCTCGCCTCCAACAACGACTCTGCCGCTGCTGCTCAGGGCACTCATGTCAACACTCCGTGTCAGTCCAGACTCGTCTGTCCGGACCATTCACTAACTTTTGACCAGACTCTGTCCTTTCAGGGCTGCCCTCCAGCCATTCGCGCTGTGTATCCGAGTCAGCGTGAAGTCGCCTGGGCGCGCTCCCTTTGGTCTGTTGTCTGGGGGCAAGCCTCGAGCCATTATTGATGGATGCCGCCGTTCACGCTGTGTATTCGGTCAAGAGAAGTGCAAGGGTTGTCGGTATGTCTGGTCATCTTGCACTTGCGTTATGTTGCTAATGTTAACATAGCCACTGTCTGTCGCTGTGCTGCCAGTGTCAAAGGCATCGGTGTCCCGCGACTGTAGGGTCTGCATATCCAAGGCATCCACCGCCGAACAGCTCATGGTCGGTTCTCTCCATATATGGTATGACAAAGCTCTGACTCTCGAGCTTAGATTCAGGGACATCATTCATCGCAGAGGGGGAACTTCTGCTTGTCCGTCAAATCTCTACTCGTACATTGCCGCGCTTCACATTTGGTCCCCCTATTGACCCAAGTTCAGCTTCTATCTTGTCGTTATCCAGCGCAAAAAGGGAGGGGGAACCTCTGCTCGTATGACGGACATGTGCTGGTAAGTCATCGGTGCTGCTTGATGCTATGATATTAATGCGCGGCATAGATATGTTCCGTCTCTAGCTACACCACCCCGGAACTCTATCGGTACGTAGTCGTCACTGTCGCCGCATGATTTGGTGTTGATGTCAGCCTCAGATTCATCGTCGTTGTCATCAAAGTGGCTGCACTTGACAATTCAGAGGGGGAACCTCTGCTCGTCCGTCAAATGTCTACCGGTACGTTGTTGTCGTTCATATTTTGTCTGATATTCATCTCAAACTTAGCTTCGATCTTGTTATTATTGACCGCAAAACGGATATGTGCTGCACCACCATCCCCGACCCTCTGCTCCGGTGATCAAGCTCTATCGGTACGTTGTTGCCGCTGTTGCCGTATGATCTTGTGTTGATGTCGGCTTAAGATCCATGGTCGTTGCCATCGATGTGATACCCCGCGCTGTCATCAGAGGGGGAACCTCTGCTCGTAGCAGTGGTATGTCATCTTGTTTGCTTATCCGTGTGCCTTGCATTGATTTTTGAAGTCCTCTGACATGATACTCAGCGTTGTTGCTGTTGTTGATCCTCGTTACCTGATGGGGAACGTCTGATCCGGCGCGCGGTAAGCTGTCACCGTTGTGGGGATGTTGTTTGAAGCTGATTTTATCCTCAGATCTCTGGGGGACCTCTGCTGGCCGAACCGGCTGCTGCCATCGGCAATGAGCGGCATATCATGATTTGATGCGATCATCAGATTTTGATGGTATTTTCGGGGTGCGTTTTGGCGCCATTTTTTCTGTATTCAAGGCTCAAATTTTCGCAGGTCCGGGCCGCCGGAGGCATGTGAAACGCCTTGGCTCTCAACTCTGCGTTGACAGCTGTTGCTGTCTCTCCCCTTCCGCCGTCGCTGTCAAACGCCCCAGATTTCACGGTCACCTTCCTTTTCGGGCCTGCCGATGGACGGATCAATGATATCATCATATTTTGATGGTATTTCCGGGGTACGTTTTGGCACTCACTTTTTGCAATTCAAAGCTCAATTTTTCCCAGGTCCAGGCCGCCGGAGGCCCGTGTCACGGCCTGACTATCAACCGTTGCGGGCACAGTGGTTCCACCACTGTTGCCAGTGCCAAATCAGTCGTTGCTCATCGTCGGGCTCACCTATTGTCGGCATCGTGTCACCCGACATCACCGGTGCTTCGCCCGCGATCGCGGCGCCTTTACCTTGTCCCTCAACGCCAATGCACACCCGCTCTGCCACGGCTTTCCTCAAAACCCTTTGCTTCGCCCCCGCCCCCGCTTATCCTCCTCCCGCGACCCCTGCCGAGCCGTTTGCCGATTGAGGCTTTGCCATGGCCTCGCTTCCGGCTCGCACCGGCAGCATTTACCATCTTCCCCCGCTCGCCTTGCCTTCCTGCCCGCACCGCATTGCCAACGTTGCGGTTTCAGACTTCGGCCTTACCTCGCTCACTCCTCCGACCCCTTGCTTGCCGTTGCGGTCACCTCCAGCCTTGTCCTCTGCCCGCGCTGAGTCGCCGCCGACCCATGCCGAGCGGTCTTCCAGTTCAGACTCCGCCAAGCCCTTGCTCGCTGCCCGCGTTGACCACGCGACCCTGCCTTGCGATGCCGATGTCTCCACGACATACTCCACCCTCCGCGTTATTCTCCTCCTCGGCCATCCCCGCGACCTTCTCCGCTCTTGCTGCGCGGACTGTCTTTGCGGCTCCACATCATCCACCCAACCTTCATGCTCCCTGCCTTACCGCCCATCCCGGCCGTCGCTACCCACGACCATCGCGGCCTTATCTTGTGTTGACCGGCACCTCTTGTGCCCTTAACTTTGATGGTATTTCTGAGGTGCATTTTGCGCCGCTTTTACGCGATTCAAGGCTCATTTTTTTGCAGGTCCGGGCCGTTAGAGGGCGCTGGACGCGTTTTTGCGAGCTGGCTGGACTTGGTGGACTTGGGGCCCAAAAGACGCGTCGCGACGCGTGTTAATTAGCGTGTCTGGTAAAAATAGAAATGTATGGACTTTGCATTCTTTCGTGTCTGCCCGGAATGCCCGAGCCAGCCCAACCTCATGCCCCCCGCATCCATGCCCGAGAAGCCCACCAGACACGTCCAAAACCGTCCCCAAAGTCCAAATTTTCGCCCCACCAAGTTTATCCCGTGACTTTGAATAGGTCCGTGCGCCCAGAAAAGAGGTATATTAGAGGGGGCTCTCGCTCGCGCGACTTGGCGAGCGAGCGCGACTTAGCGTTGGAGCAAGCCGTGCGGGCACCAGTATGGTTTGACATGGGAAATAGAAACATATGAAGCCGGGCAGGAATTACGAGATCGCATGATGTGCTGAGGCCGCGCGTCCTCCGCAGGCACGCAGTTCTACACAGGACATCATCAGCGACCTTCAATCGGGGCACCGTTCACGCACATAGACGATCTCCAGACGCTCCGGCTTCCACGGCGCACCGTTGACCTCAACTGTACCAGCCGGCGCGCCGACGCGGTGTACGGCGCTGCGGACCGCGCCACGTGAGCCTGCGGGTAAGCCTTAGTTTTGCAAAAAGAGTCAGAAGCTCACCTCGCTGCAGCATGTCGCCCGCGTTGAGCAGCACCGCGCCAGGCACCGGGAGGATCGGCTGCCATGCACGCTCAGTCACGCGGGAGAGCGGAGGGAAAACGTACGTGGAACACGCCGGGCTTCTCGGGGTCCTCCACCTCGAGGCCCTCGACATCCCGCTGGAAGGTCAGCTGCAATGCGCCCGGGGTCGTATGCGCTGCAGCGCGCGTGATCAGGCCGGCGGCGATGGCCGATTCAGGGACACTGTCATTTTGTCAATGTGACGACTAGCGGGACGGACAATAGCGCACGGGTGGTACCGCACGAGGCGCAGATCATTTTCGCTACTGGTGCCGACGGCGAAGTGGTCGTCGGGAAGGCCCAGTGCGAGGGCGAGTCCACGGAAGACGGCGCTTTCGAGTGCGTGGCATTGCTGACGAGTTCAGCGAGTGAGGAGAGAGCGGAGGACACACCTCATACAGCCCCAAACAGCTCGCGCGGAAGCCGGTTTCCACCAGGCCGTCCGGCTTCTCGTCCAGCCATATGTTGGGCATACCCGCATTGTCTTTGCTCCCCAGCACAAAGCTCTCCTTCATGTCGGTGGGGTCCGGCAGCGCCAACTCCGCAGGCGTCGCGCGGTCCCGCCGCCCGACACAGAGAAAGCCGCGCGGGTAGGGCTGCATGGCGGGGCGCAGCGCGAGCAGCTTCGTGCCAAAAGGGAGGGAGAACCACTGTCTGGCCTAAACAATAGTGGTCAGCTCTAGTCAAACCATTGGGAGGGAGACACACCATTGCAAACGCCGTCTCCACCGCAGCCTGCTCCACCCCGTGGTTCACGACATACACAAATCCAGTCTCGTGCAGCGCCGCAAGCAGCTTGTCGGCGACGGCCTGGCGCCCAGCAGCGTCGTTCGCCTTGTCCAGAAACGGTGCAAAGTCGACGACGGGGATCTTCATCTTCAGGCGGTGGTGGTGTCGTCCAGAAAGAAAGACGACCTGTGGGAGGCCGCATGGCGCATCCGCACCCATTCCCGACTTCGCCGCGGGAGGCTTAACGTCCGCTCCCGGTCGGGAAGCCCAGCAGCATCTCGACGCGCGCTCATGGGCATGCGCGGAGGCAAGGGGGCCGTGGCGCCGGCCTGTGACGTGGCATGCGCACGTGTCGCGCTCGCTTATCACCCACCTTCCTTCCTTCTCCCGCTCACGACCCCGGCCCAGCTCGCAACGCGCCTGCCCGTACCGTTTCGCCAACAGCAGCCCGCGTGGGATCCAGATAAGCGCCGCGGACACAACACACGGCGCTGATGACAGCGAGCGCGCGGGGAAGTCCGGCGCGGGGTTGAGAGGAGCAAGCAACACCCGGCCTTTCGCGCCGAAAGCACGTGGTGCTCTCAAGTCCTACCCCGCTCGCCCGCTGCACCGACCGCGCCCGCGGCCCGATCCGGCCCACGCCACGTCCGCCTCCCGCCAAGAGACGCGCCGCTCGCCTCCCGCCAACGCCACGTCCACAAGCCGCCGGCCGGGGCCGCCAAACCAACGGCAGGTCCTGCCGAATCTGTCTACCGTCGCTAACTACTTCCTCCAGCCGCTTGCCGATTGGCTCCGAGACCCCCAACGGCCTCCCGCCCTCGCAGCCGTTCGAATCGCGCAGCCGCTTGGGAAGGACAAGACAGTCAGGGCAACGCCGCGATGATCAGCGAAACACACACCAAGCACCTGTCTGAAGACAAGACACGATAGGAAGACTTGAAAATGACGATTAGCACGCTGCAGGAGAGAGAGAGGCGCAGAGTGTTACCGTTACCTTCCGCGACCTGACATTGCGCTGACGACAAGTCAGCGACGCGCGGCTCGCCGAGAACACGCACCTCTGCCATTTGGCGACCTGGCAGCGTGTCAACAACGTTGACAAGGTATGGCTGCCCACGCGAATGCAATCCCTGACTTTTCCCCTAGAACGGGGTCCAATTCAAAGTCAGCACGCAAGTAAGGCGATGAAACGGGGACACACCGAACGACGCGTTGTGTTGGCGAGGAGTGGATGGACGTTGCCGGGGCTGCAAGCTGGTAAGCCTTGAAAACCTAGACATTGAGAAAAAATGACCAGAGAAACAGCCTCGACGTTCGCGAGCGTTCGGAGGCGAAAGGGAAGATAGGTTGGAACATACCTCCAGCAAAGACAATGATGAATGTCAAAGGCTACCCACGCGCCTTCAGCATTGACATCGACGGCACCACTCCGAACCATGGTAAGCAAACGAGCAAAAACAACGCGGGTGATGACTCACCTTTGGTCAACAAGCACCAGCCTCGACGATGGTCTCGAACAGAGCGGGCGGAGGCGGGCAACGGAGGAGCGGAAGGCGATACTGAGCGGACGACGACGGACTCTGTTGGGAACGACAGCTGGTGAGCAACAATACATCCAGCGGCGCAGACTCACCATTGACAACGGCGGACAGGTCTACAAAGAACAGTAGGCACGCGCCATTGTCAATGTCTGACCACGCACCTTCAGCCTCGATGTCGACGACACCACTCTGAGTCTTAGCAACAACGGTAAGCACATGAGTAAAACAACGATGGTGACGACTCACCTTTGGCCAACATGCACCACTGCAGCACCAGGCTGGACCACGGTATCGAAAGGAGGAGCTCGTCACAAGGCGGGCAGCGACCGGCAGGGTATGTACAGAGATATCCCCGGGCTGCTGGGTCCCGACGGGCAGCGACAGCGAGGGCGGCACGTCGGAGTCAGGGAGCGTGGGAGAACATCCGGCGCTCGGGTACGAAGACCCGAGCACGTGCCAAAAGTCAACCACCACCGCTTTCCCCGTTGCTTCCCCGCTCGCAAATCGCGATACCGCCAAGCGCCGAGCGACGAACGCTGTTGGAAAAAGGTCAGAAACATGGCCGACGTAGGCAGGCCACGTACCTCCGCCTCCAAAAACACTGAAAATGCGGGGGTGCGGCCTAGAAGGGCGGTTAGCGTGCCTCGACGATGGTCTCGAACAGAGCGGGCGGAGGCGGGCAGCCGCATCCATGGCCGTCCGCCGGGGCCGGAGACATTCAACGCTGGGCCACAGCGGGAAGCGCGAGCGAAAGAGGGCTGTGGGAGTCAGGAAGAGGGAGCGTGGGAGGACATTCGGCGCTCGGGTGCGAAGACCCGAGCACGTGCCAAAAGTCAACCACCACACAAAACCCTTCTCCCCGCTGCTCCTCCGCTCGCCAATCGCGATCTCGCTGCGCTGAGCGACAAACGACGCTGGAAAGAGGTCAGCAACATGGCCTCGGAAGGCAGTGACACACACCTCCGCCGCCAACAACACCAAACATCCCCCGGAGTGCGGCCTAGAAAGGGTGGTCAGCGTGGAGATCGTGAGGGACAACGAGACTGGCAAACGATGGACCGAGGCAAAGCTGGACACTGTGAAGAGGTCAGTGAGCAAATCAGGAAAGGGAACGATAACTTCGGGGGCAAGGGCAATGACGCGCGCGAAGTCAACGAATTGAGGCTCCGGGGCGAAAGTGTCGGATGGGGGAGGGAAAGAGAGACGGGCGCGACGTTGACAGCCCGTGCTAGTTCTTATAGGCGTGGAGCTCGCTTAAGGTTGGTTGACATACCGCCCGAGCTGGACCGCCGCTGACATGTCGGAACTTCTTAGAAATGGAGCGGTGTCGGTTTCCAAGCCGCAACCGGAGCTATTTTAAGTATCAAACTCGAACTACCTCTGAGGGTAAAATGGTAAAATGGCTAACAACGCTTTAGAGTGCAAACTGATGAAAGAGCTTGCAGTGAATTGAAATGTGTGCAAGTTGAAGTGCGCGAGACCGAAATCGCTGGCGCAACGACTTACGACAGATGCCATGTGTTATGCTGACGCAGTGCGGAGAGTCGCTTCGCAACGTGCGCTTTACAAAGCGGAAATCAGTGTGGACACCAGAAATGATTTGAGGAGATCGGATGATTCTAGGCCCGCGGAGCCAATCAGAGTTGTCTTCAGGGTAAAATCGAACTATTAATATGTTTCCTATCATTCATCGGGCTTGATGTCTATTCCATCTTCGCTGGGCACAAGAAACAGCATAGACTACCTTCGGTTAAATTCAACAGGATCACATGCAGCGATAAGCCTCGGGACATCTGGGCGCGGTTGAGCATAGGATCCGCCTTCGCCCGTCTGAATTGACCGTATCGACGCGTGTGGAAGTGACAGAGTCCGAGTCGTGCCGGAAGAATTGCCCAATCAGGCATCCAGTGTTATTGGTGATGGCGCCAAAAAAGTGTGAGTCCCCAGCAGCTACTCAGGACAAGACATATTTCACCAGTGAGGCGCGAGAAACGCGTCATTCTGGCATCTGTTTTGGCGGAAATTGGGTACAAAAAAAAAATTTCCAAGGGATGAAAGAAGAAAAAGACTGAACCGCGCGGTGTCGAAAACAACAGAGAGGGAGCGCAGCTGTACCAAGATTCTACAGAGGTTGTCTGCCCTCGGGGATTCATCAGGGTAAGCCCGGGCGGCCTGTCACCGGTGTCTTGATATTCTTTGTGGGCTGCTTCTCTTGCGTGATCACGAAGCGGAGACCCTGATCATGAAATGAAACCCTGAATACTTCGCCGTTCGGCGTTCGTCCTTCCCCGAGGGTTACAAAGTTTTCGGTCAACTTGGATATATTCCAAAAATAGTCTGCCGGCAATGGCGCAACCTGCATATGGTTACCAATAATAACTGCCCGCAACTTCAACACCTGTCCTAACACCTTATTCTGCACTTCCCCTCTGACTGCACGGGCACCAAACCCTGCCCCTGACGCGTCGCATGACGCGCCATCACGATGGCGTGCGCGCGGCCGGCATCAGTATGCTGTGTCGTAACCACTTTCCGAGCCGGTATCACCCCGGGCAGCGGATTCATTCATTAGGGAACGATGGCGCCGCTCCTTCACTGAGCGCCGCTGACTGACGCTGACCGATGCTGACGGCCACCCTGGCAACAATCACCCTCGGGCCATCATTTCTCCGCAGGCCGTTCGCCGCTTCTTCACCGCCTTGACGGCATCTTCATTCGCCGCGCCGAGAATTCCCCGACCCTTGATGTGATACCCTGAAGGGATCAAATCATAAACAAGGTCACGCACTTCTCTCCTTGTCTTCGCTCCACCACCACCCCCTTCTTGCTGCTCGTCGCACCCGCCGTCCGCCAAGGTATGATACGCCTCCCCGTCGTTCTTCTCGTTGCTCATTGCCGGCTTCAGGTCAATCTCGACGGTGGGGTGGGCTCTTTGCTTGTTTCGGCGGGCTCGCCTCCAACAACGACTCTGCCGCTGCTGCTCAGGGCACTCATGTCAAGACTCCGTGTCAGTCCAGACTCGTCTGTCCGGACCATTCACTAACTTTTGACCAGACTCTGTCCTTTCAGGGCTGCCCTCCAGCCATTCGCGCTGTGTATCCGAGTCAGCGTGAAGTCGCCTGGGCGCGCTCCCTTTGGTCTGTTGTCTGGGGGCAAGCCTCGAGCCATTATTGATGGATGCCGCCGTTCACGCTGTGTATTCGGTCAAGAGAAGTGCAAGGGTTGTCGGTATGTCTGGTCATCTTGCACTTGCGTTATGTTGCTAATGTTAACATAGCCACTGTCTGTCGCTGTGCTGCCAGTGTCAAAGGCATCGGTGTCCCGCGACTGTAGGGTCTGCATATCCAAGGCATCCACCGCCGAACAGCTCATGGTCGGTTCTCTCCATATATGGTATGACAAAGCTCTGACTCTCGAGCTTAGATTCAGGGACATCATTCATCGCAGAGGGGGAACTTCTGCTTGTCCGTCAAATCTCTACTCGTACATTGCCGCGCTTCACATTTGGTCCCCCTATTGACCCAAGTTCAGCTTCTATCTTGTCGTTATCCAGCGCAAAAAGGGAGGGGGAACCTCTGCTCGTATGACGGACATGTGCTGGTAAGTCATCGGTGCTGCTTGATGCTATGATATTAATGCGCGGCATAGATATGTTCCGTCTCTAGCTACACCACCCCGGAACTCTATCGGTACGTAGTCGTCACTGTCGCCGCATGATTTGGTGTTGATGTCAGCCTCAGATTCATCGTCGTTGTCATCAAAGTGGCTGCACTTGACAATTCAGAGGGGGAACCTCTGCTCGTCCGTCAAATGTCTACCGGTACGTTGTTGTCGTTCATATTTTGTCTGATATTCATCTCAAACTTAGCTTCGATCTTGTTATTATTGACCGCAAAACGGATATGTGCTGCACCACCATCCCCGACCCTCTGCTCCGGTGATCAAGCTCTATCGGTACGTTGTTGCCGCTGTTGCCGTATGATCTTGTGTTGATGTCGGCTTAAGATCCATGGTCGTTGCCATCGATGTGATACCCCGCGCTGTCATCAGAGGGGGAACCTCTGCTCGTAGCAGTGGTATGTCATCTTGTTTGCTTATCCGTGTGCCTTGCATTGATTTTTGAAGTCCTCTGACATGATACTCAGCGTTGTTGCTGTTGTTGATCCTCGTTACCTGAGCGCGGTAAGCTGTCACCGTTGTGGGGATGTTGTTTGAAGCTGATTTTATCCTCAGATCTCTGGGGGACCTCCTGGCCGAACCGGCTGCTGCCATCGGCAATGAGCGGCATATCATGATTTGATGCGATCATCAGATTTTGATGGTATTTTCGGGGTGCGTTTTGGCGCCATTTTTTCTGTATTCAAGGCTCAAATTTTCGCAGGTCCGGGCCGCCGGAGGCATGTGAAACGCCTTGGCTCTCAACTCTGCGTTGACAGCTGTTGCTGTCTCTCCCCTTCCGCCGTCGCTGTCAAACGCCCCAGATTTCACGGTCACCTTCCTTTTCGGGCCTGCCGATGGACGGATCAATGATATCATCATATTTTGATGGTATTTCCGGGGTACGTTTTGGCACTCACTTTTTGCAATTCAAAGCTCAATTTTTCCCAGGTCCAGGCCGCCGGAGGCCCGTGTCACGGCCTGACTATCAACCGTTGCGGGCACAGTGGTTCCACCACTGTTGCCAGTGCCAAATCAGTCGTTGCTCATCGTCGGGCTCACCTATTGTCGGCATCGTGTCACCCGACATCACCGGTGCTTCGCCCGCGATCGCGGCGCCTTTACCTTGTCCCTCAACGCCAATGCACACCCGCTCTGCCACGGCTTTCCTCGAAACCCTTTGCTTCGCCCCCGCCCCCCGCTTATCCTCCTCCCGCGACCCCTGCCGAGCCGTTTGCCGATTGAGGCTTTGCCATGGCCTCGCTTCCGGCTCGCACCGGCAGCATTTACCATCTTCCCCGCTCGCCTTGCCTTCCTGCCCGCAGCGCATTGCCAACGTTGCGGTTTCAGACTTCGGCCTTACCTCGCTCACTCCTCCGACCCCTTGCTTGCCGTTGCGGTCACCTCCAGCCTTGTCCTCTGCCCGCGCTGAGTCGCCGCCGACCCATGCCGAGCGGTCTTCCAGTTCAGACTCCGCCAAGCCCTTGCTCGCTGCCCGCGTTGACCACGCGACCCTGCCTTGCGATGCCGATGTCTCCATGACATACTCCACCCTCCGCGTTATTCTCCTCCTCGGCCCTCCCCGCGACCTTCTCCGCTCTTGCTGCGCGGACTGTCTTTGCGGCTCCACATCATCCACCCAACCTTCATGCTCCCTGCCTTACCGCCCATCCCGGCCGTCGCTACCCACGACCATCGCGGCCTTATCTTGTGTTGACCGGCACCTCTTGTGCCCTTAACTTTGATGGTATTTCTGAGGTGCATTTTGCGCCGCTTTTACGCGATTCAAGGCTCATTTTTTTGCAGGTCCGGGCCGCCGGAGGCCAACATACCGGCCCGACTGGCAACGCTGCCGGCACAGTGTTGCCCACTGTTGCGCCGTGTTGGGCGGGAGACGCTAGAGACGGCTTTATGACGCGTCGCAACGCGTGTTAGATGGCGATGGCTGGGCTGCGGAGGTGTTTTGCGTTGCGGCGCGCGTGTTAGAGGGCGCTGGACGCGTTTTTGCGAGCTGGCTGGACTTGGTGGACTTGTGCCCAAAAGACGCGTCGCGACGCGTGTTAATTAGCGTGTCTGGTAAAAATAGAAATGTATGGACTTTGCATTCTTTCGTGTCTGCCCGGAATGCCCGAGCCAGCCCAACCTCATGCCCCCCGCATCCATGCCCGAGAAGCCCACCAGACACGTCCAAAACCGTCCCCAAAGTCCAAATTTTCGCCCCACCAAGTTTATCCCGTGACTTTGAATAGGTCCGTGCGCCCAGAAAAGAGGTATATTAGAGGGGGCTCTCGCTCGCGCGACTTGGCGAGCGAGCGCGACTTAGCGTTGGAGCAAGCCGTGCGGGCACCAGTATGGTTTGACATGGGAAATAGAAACATATGAAGCCGGGCAGGAATTACGAGATCGCATGATGTGCTGAGGCCGCGCGTCCTCCGCAGGCACGCAGTTCTACACAGGACATCATCAGCGACCTTCAATCGGGGCACCGTTCACGCACATAGACGATCTCCAGACGCTCCGGCTTCCACGGCGCACCGTTGACCTCAACTGTACCAGCCGGCGCGCCGACGCGGTGTACGGCGCTGCGGACCGCGCCACGTGAGCCTGCGAGTGAGCCTTAGTTTTCAAAAAGAATCAGAAGCTTACCTCGCTGCAGCATGTCGCCCGCGTTGAGCAGCACCGCGCCAGGCACCGGGAGGATCGGCTGCCATGCACGCTCAGTCACGCGGGAGAGCGGAGGGAAAACGTACGTGGAACACGCCGGGCTTCTCGGGGTCCTCCACCTCGAGGCCCTCGACATCCCGCTGGAAGGTCAGCTGCAATGCGCCCGGGGTCGTATGCGCTGCAGCCGCGTGATCAGGCCGGCGGCGATGGCCGATTCAGGGACACTGTCATTTTGTCAATGTGACGACTAGCGGGACGGACAATAGCGCACGGGTGGTACCGCACGAGGCGCAGATCATTTTCGCTACTGGTGCCGACGGCGAAGTGGTCGTCGGGAAGGCCCAGTGCGAGGGCGAGTCCACGGAAGACGGCGCTTTCGAGTGCGTGGCATTGCTGACGAGTTCAGCGAGTGAGGAGAAAGGGAGAAGGACACACCTCATACAGCCCCAAACAGCTCGCGCGGAAGCCGGTTTCCACCAGGCCGTCCGGCTTCTCGTCCAGCCATATGTTGGGCATACCCGCATTGTCTTTGCTCCCCAGCACAAAGCTCTCCTTCATGTCGGTGGGGTCCGGCAGCGCCAACTCCGCAGGCGTCGCGCGGTCCCGCCGCCCGACACAGAGAAAGCCGCGCGGGTAGGGCTGCATGGCGGGGCGCAGCGCGAGCAGCTTCGTGCCAAAAGGGAGGGAGAACCACTGTCTGGCCTGACAGTACAGCGTCGGCTCTAGTCGAACGATGGGGAGGGAGACACACCATCGCAAACGCCGTCTCCACCGCAGCCTGCTCCACCCCGTGGTTCACGACATACACGAACCCCGTCTCGTGCAGCGCCGCAAGCAGCTTGTCGGCGACGGCCTGGCGCCCAGCAGCGTCGTTCGCCTTGTCCAGAAACGGTGCAAAGTCGACGACGGGGATCTTCATCTTCAGGCGGTGGTGGTGTCGTCCAGAAAGAAAGACGACCTGTGGGAGGCCGCGTGGCGCATCCGCACCCATTCCCGACTTCGCCGCGGGAGGCTTAACGTCCGCTCCCGGTCGGGAAGCCCAGCAGCATCTCGACGCGCGCTCATGGGCATGCGCGGAGGCAAGGGGGCCGTGGCGCCGGCCTGTGACGTGGCATGCGCTCGCTTATCACCCACCTTCCTTCCTTCTCCCGCTCACGACCCCGGCCCAGCTCGCAACGCGCCTGCCCGTACCGTTTCGCCAACAGCAGCCCGCGTGGGATCCAGATAAGCGCCGCGGACACAACACACGGCGCTGATGACAGCGAGCGCGCGGGGAAGTCCAGCGTGGGGTTGAGAGGAGCAAGCAACACCCGGCCTTTCGCGCCGAAAGCACGTGGTGCTCTCAAGTCCTACCCCGCTCGCCCGCTGCACCGACCGCGCCCGCGGCCCGATCCGGCCCACGCCACGTCCGCCTCCCGCCAAGAGACGCGCCGCTCGCCTCCCGCCAACGCCACGTCCACAAGCCGCCGGCCGGGGCCGCCAAACCAACGGCAGGTCCTGCCGAATCTGTCTACCGTCGCTAACTACTTCCTCCAGCCGCTTGCCGATTGGCTCCGAGACCCCCCAACGGCCTCCCGCCCTCGCAGCCGTTCGAATCGCGCAGCCGCTTGGGAAGGACAAGACAGTCAGGGCAACGCCGCGATGATCAGCGAAACACACACCAAGCACCTGTCTGAAGACAAGACACGATAGGAAGACTTGAAAATGACGATTAGCACGCTGCAGGAGAGAGAGAGGCGCAGAGTGTTACCGTTACCTTCCGCGACCTGACATTGCGCTGACGACAAGTCAGCGACGCGCGGCTCGCCGAGAACACGCACCTCTGCCATTTGGCGACCTGGCAGCGTGTCAACAACGTTGACAAGGTATGGCTGCCCACGCGAATGCAATCCCTGACTTTTCCCCTAGAACGGGGTCCAATTCAAAGTCAGCACGCAAGTAAGGCGATGAAACGGGGACACACCGAACGACGCGTTGTGTTGGCGAGGAGTGGATGGACGTTGCCGGGGCTGCAAGCTGGTAAGCCTTGAAAACCTAGACATTGAGAAAAAATGACCAGAGAAACAGCCTCGACGTTCGCGAGCGTTCGGAGGCGAAAGGGAAGATAGGTTGGAACATACCTCCAGCAAAGACAATGATGAATGTCAAAGGCTACCCACGCGCCTTCAGCATTGACATCGACGGCACCACTCCGAACCATGGTAAGCAAACGAGCAAAAACAACGCGGGTGATGACTCACCTTTGGTCAACAAGCACCAGCCTCGACGATGGTCTCGAACAGAGCGGGCGGAGGCGGGCAACGGAGGAGCGGAAGGCGATACTGAGCGGACGACGACGGACTCTGTTGGGAACGACAGCTGGTGAGCAACAATACATCCAGCGGCGCAGACTCACCATTGACAACGGCGGACAGGTCTACAAAGAACAGTAGGCACGCGCCATTGTCAATGTCTGACCACGCACCTTCAGCCTCGATGTCGACGACACCACTCTGAGTCTTAGCAACAACGGTAAGCACATGAGTAAAACAACGATGGTGACGACTCACCTTTGGCCAACATGCACCACTGCAGCACCAGGCTGGACCACGGTATCGAAAGGAGGAGCTCGTCACAAGGCGGGCAGCGACCGGCAGGGTATGTACAGAGATATCCCCGGGCTGCTGGGTCCCGACGGGCAGCGACAGCGAGGGCGGCACGTCGGAGTCAGGGAGCGTGGGAGAACATCCGGCGCTCGGGTACGAAGACCCGAGCACGTGCCAAAAGTCAACCACCACCGCTTTCCCCGTTGCTTCCCCGCTCGCAAATCGCGATACCGCCAAGCGCCGAGCGACGAACGCTGTTGGAAAAAGGTCAGAAACATGGCCGACGTAGGCAGGCCACGTACCTCCGCCTCCAAAAACACTGAAAATGCGGGGGTGCGGCCTAGAAGGGCGGTTAGCGTGCCTCGACGATGGTCTCGAACAGAGCGGGCGGAGGCGGGCAGCCGCATCCATGGCCGTCCGCCGGGGCCGGAGACATCCAACGCTGGGCCACAGCGGGAAGCGCGAGCGAAAGAGGGCTGTGGGAGTCAGGAAGAGGGAGCGTGGGAGGACATTCGGCGCTCGGGTGCGAAGACCCGAGCACGTGCCAAAAGTCAACCACCACACAAAACCCTTCTCCCCGCTGCTCCTCCGCTCGCCAATCGCGATCTCGCTGCGCTGAGCGACAAACGACGCTGGAAAGAGGTCAGCAACATGGCCTCGGAAGGCAGTGACACACACCTCCGCCGCCAACAACACCAAACATCCCCCGGAGTGCGGCCTAGAAAGGGTGGTCAGCGTGGAGATCGTGAGGGACAACGAGACTGGCAAACGATGGACCGAGGCAAAGCTGGACACTGTGAAGAGGTCAGTGAGCAAATCAGGAAAGGGAACGATAACTTCGGGGGCAAGGGCAATGACGCGCGCGAAGTCAACGAATTGAGGCTCCGGGGCGAAAGTGTCGGATGGGGGGAGGGAAAGAGAGACGGGCGCGACGTTGACAGCCCGTGCTAGTTCTTATAGGCGTGGAGCTCGCTTAAGGTTGGTTGACATACCGCCCGAGCTGGACCGCCGCTGACATGTCGGAACTTCTTAGAAATGGAGCGGTGTCGGTTTCCAAGCCGCAACCGGAGCTATTTTAAGTATCAAACTCGAACTACCTCTGAGGGTAAAATGGTAAAATGGCTAACAACGCTTTAGAGTGCAAACTGATGAAAGAGCTTGCAGTGAATTGAAATGTGTGCAAGTTGAAGTGCGCGAGACCGAAATCGCTGGCGCAACGACTTACGACAGATGCCATGTGTTATGCTGACGCAGTGCGGAGAGTCGCTTCGCAACGTGCGCTTTACAAAGCGGAAATCAGTGTGGACACCAGAAATGATTTGAGGAGATCGGATGATTCTAGGCCCGCGGAGCCAATCAGAGTTGTCTTCAGGGTAAAATCGAACTATTAATATGTTTCCTATCATTCATCGGGCTTGATGTCTATTCCATCTTCGCTGGGCACAAGAAACAGCATAGACTACCTTCGGTTAAATTCAACAGGATCACATGCAGCGATAAGCCTCGGGACATCTGGGCGCGGTTGAGCATAGGATCCGCCTTCGCCCGTCTGAATTGACCGTATCGACGCGTGTGGAAGTGACAGAGTCCGAGTCGTGCCGGAAGAATTGCCCAATCAGGCATCCAGTGTTATTGGTGATGGCGCCAAAAAAGTGTGAGTCCCGAGCAGCTACTCAGGACAAGACATATTTCACCAGTGAGGCGCGAGAAACGCGTCATTCTGGCATCTGTTTTGGCGGAAATTGGGTACAAAAAAAAAATTTCCAAGGGATGAAAGAAGAAAAAGACTGAACCGCGCGGTGTCGAAAACAACAGAGAGGGAGCGCAGCTGTACCAAGATTCTACAGAGGTTGTCTGCCCTCGGGGATTCATCAGGGTAAGCCCGGGCGGCCTGTCACCGGTGTCTTGATATTCTTTGTGGGCTGCTTCTCTTGCGTGATCACGAAGCGGAGACCCTGATCATGAAATGAAACCCTGAATACTTCGCCGTTCGGCGTTCGTCCTTCCCCGAGGGTTACAAAGTTTTCGGTCAACTTGGATATATTCCAAAAATAGTCTGCCGGCAATGGCGCAACCTGCATATGGTTACCAATAATAACTGCCCGCAACTTCAACACCTGTCCTAACACCTTCCCCCTCTTGATTCTGCACTTCCCCTCTGACTGCACGGGCACCAAACCCTGCCCCTGACGCGTCGCATGACGCGCCATCACGATGGCGTGCGCGCGGCCGGCATCAGTATGCTGTGTCGTAACCACTTTCCGAGCCGGTATCACCCCGGGCAGCGGATTCATTCATTAGGGAACGATGGCGCCGCTCCTTCACTGAGCGCCGCTGACTGACGCTGACCGATGCTGACGGCCACCCTGGCAACAATCACCCTCGGGCCATCATTTCTCCGCAGGCCGTTCGCCGCTTCTTCACCGCCTTGACGGCATCTTCATTCGCCGCGCCGAGAATTCCCCGACCCTTGATGTGATACCCTGAAGGGATCAAATCATAAACAAGGTCACGCACTTCTCTCCTTGTCTTCGCTCCACCACCACCCCTTCTTGCTGCTCGTCGCACCCGCCGTCCGCCAAGGTATGATACGCCTCCCCGTCGTTCTTCTCGTTGCTCATTGCCGGCTTCAGGTCAATCTCGACGGTGGGGTGGGCTCTTTGCTTGTTTCGGCGGGCTCGCCTCCAACAACGACTCTGCCGCTGCTGCTCAGGGCACTCATGTCAACACTCCGTGTCAGTCCAGACTCGTCTGTCCGGACCATTCACTAACTTTTGACCAGACTCTGTCCTTTCAGGGCTGCCCTCCAGCCATTCGCGCTGTGTATCCGAGTCAGCGTGAAGTCGCCTGGGCGCGCCCCCTTTGGTCTGTTGTCTGGGGGCAAGCCTCGAGCCATTATTGATGGATGCCGCCGTTCACGCTGTGTATTCGGTCAAGAGAAGTGCAAGGGTTGTCGGTATGTCTGGTCATCTTGCACTTGCGTTATGTTGCTAATGTTAACATAGCCACTGTCTGTCGCTGTGCTGCCAGTGTCAAAGGCATCGGTGTCCCGCGACTGTAGGGTCTGCATATCCAAGGCATCCACCGCCCAACAGCTCATGGTCGGTTCTCTCCATATATGGTATGACAAAGCTCTGACTCTCGAGCTTAGATTCAGGGACATCATTCATCGCAGAGGGGGAACTTCTGCTTGTCCGTCAAATCTCTACTCGTACATTGCCGCTTCACATTTGGTCCCCCTATTGACCCAAGTTCAGCTTCTATCTTGTCGTTATCCAGCGCAAAAAGGGAGGGGGAACCTCTGCTCGTATGACGGACATGTGCTGGTAAGTCATCGGTGCTGCTTGATGCTATGATATTAATGCGCGGCATAGATATGTTCCGTCTCTAGCTACACCACCCCGGAACTCTATCGGTACGTAGTCGTCACTGTCGCCGCATGATTTGGTGTTGATGTCAGCCTCAGATTCATCGTCGTTGTCATCAAAGTGGCTGCACTTGACAATTCAGAGGGGGAACCTCTGCTCGTCCGTCAAATGTCTACCGGTGCGTTGTTGTCGTTCATATTTTGTCTGATATTCATCTCAAACTTAGCTTCGATCTTGTTATTATTGACCGCAAAACGGATATGTGCTGCACCACCATCCCCGACCCTCTGCTCCGGTGATCAAGCTCTATCGGTACGTTGTTGCCGCTGTTGCCGTATGATCTTGTGTTGATGTCGGCTTAAGATCCATGGTCGTTGCCATCGATGTGATACCCCGCGCTGTCATCAGAGGGGGAACCTCTGCTCGTAGCAGTGGTATGTCATCTTGTTTGCTTATCCGTGTGCCTTGCATTGATTTTTGAAGTCCTCTGACATGATACTCAGCGTTGTTGCTGTTGTTGATCCTCGTTACCTGATGGGGAACGTCTGATCCGGCGCGCGGTAAGCTGTCACCGTTGTGGGGATGTTGTTTGAAGCTGATTTTATCCTCAGATCTCTGGGGGACCTCTGCTGGCCGAACCGGCTGCTGCCATCGGCAATGAGCGGCATATCATGATTTGATGCGATCATCAGATTTTGATGGTATTTTCGGGGTGCGTTTTGGCGCCATTTTTTCTGTATTCAAGGCTCAAATTTTCGCAGGTCCGGGCCGCCGGAGGCATGTGAAACGCCTTGGCTCTCAACTCTGCGTTGACAGCTGTTGCTGTCTCTCCCCTTCCGCCGTCGCTGTCAAACGCCCCAGATTTCACGGTCACCTTCCTTTTCGGGCCTGCCGATGGACGGATCAATGATATCATCATATTTTGATGGTATTTCCGGGGTACGTTTTGGCACTCACTTTTTGCAATTCAAAGCTCAATTTTTCCCAGGTCCAGGCCGCCGGAGGCCCGTGTCACGGCCTGACTATCAACCGTTGCGGGCACAGTGGTTCCACCACTGTTGCCAGTGCCAAATCAGTCGTTGCTCATCGTCGGGCTCACCTATTGTCGGCATCGTGTCACCCGACATCACCGGTGCTTCGCCCGCGATCGCGGCGCCTTTACCTTGTCCCTCAACGCCAATGCACACCCGCTCTGCCACGGCTTTCCTCGAAACCCTTTGCTTCGCCCCCGCCCCCCTTTATCCTCCTCCCGCGACCCCTGCCGAGCCGTTTGCCGATTGAGGCTTTGCCATGGCCTCGCTTCCGGCTCGCACCGGCAGCATTTACCATCTTCCCCGCTCGCCTTGCCTTCCTGCCCGCAGCGCATTGCCAACGTTGCGGTTTCAGACTTCGGCCTTACCTCGCTCACTCCTCCGACCCCTTGCTTGCCGTTGCGGTCACCTCCAGCCTTGTCCTCTGCCCGCGCTGAGTCGCCGCCGACCCATGCCGAGCGGTCTTCCAGTTCAGACTCCGCCAAGCCCTTGCTCGCTGCCCGCGTTGACCCTGCCTTGCGATGCCGATGTCTCCACGACATACTCCACCCTCCGCGTTATTCTCCTCCTCGGCCATCCCCGCGACCTTCTCCGCTCTTGCTGCGCGGACTGTCTTTGCGGCTCCACATCATCCACCCAACCTTCATGCTCCCTGCCTTACCGCCCATCCCGGCCGTCGCTACCCACGACCATCGCGGCCTTATCTTGTGTTGACCGGCACCTCTTGTGCCCTTAACTTTGATGGTATTTCTGAGGTGCATTTTGCGCCGCTTTTACGCGATTCAAGGCTCATTTTTTTGCAGGTCCGGGCCGCCGGAGGCCAACATACCGCCCCGACTGGCAACGCTGCCGGCACAGTGTTGCCCACTGTTGCGCCGTGTTGGGCGGGAGACGCTAGAGACGGCTTTATGACGCGTCGCAACGCGTGTTAGATGGCGATGGCTGGGCTGCGGAGGTGTTTTGCGTTGCGGCGCGCGTGCTAGAGGGCGCTGGACGCGTTTTTGCGAGCTGGCTGGACTTGGTGGACTTGTGCCCAAAAGACGCGTCGCGACGCGTGTTAATTAGCGTGTCTGGTAAAAATAGAAATGTATGGACTTTGCATTCTTTCGTGTCTGCCCGGAATGCCCGAGCCAGCCCAACCTCATGCCCCCCGCATCCATGCCCGAGAAGCCCACCAGACACGTCCAAAACCGTCCCCAAAGTCCAAATTTTCGCCCCACCAAGTTTATCCCGTGACTTTGAATAGGTCCGTGCGCCGAGAAAAGAGGTATATTAGAGGGGGCTCTCGCTCGCGCGACTTGGCGAGCGAGCGCGACTTAGCGTTGGAGCAAGCCGTGCGGGCACCAGTATGGTTTGACATGGGAAATAGAAACATATGAAGCCGGGCAGGAATTACGAGATCGCATGATGTGCTGAGGCCGCGCGTCCTCCGCAGGCACGCAGTTCTACACAGGACATCATCAGCGACCTTCAATCGGGGCACCGTTCACGCACATAGACGATCTCCAGACGCTGCGGCTTCCACGGCGCACCGTTGACCTCAACTGTACCAGCCGGCGCGCCGACGCGGTGTACGGCGCTGCGGACCGCGCCACGTGAGCCTGCGAGTGAGCCTTAGTTTTCAAAAAGAATCAGAAGCTTACCTCGCTGCAGCATGTCGCCCGCGTTAAGCAGCACCGCGCCAGGCACCGGGAGGATCGGCTGCCATGCACGCTCAGTCACGCGGGAGAGCGGAGGGAAAACGTACGTGGAACACGCCGGGCTTCTCGGGGTCCTCCACCTCGAGGCCCTCGACATCCCGCTGGAAGGTCAGCTGCAATGCGCCCGGGGTCGTATGCGCTGCAGCGCGCGTGATCAGGCCGGCGGCGATGGCCGATGCAGGGACACTGTCATTTTGTCAATGTGACGACTAGCGGGACGGACAATAGCGCACGGGTGGTACCGCACGAGGCGCAGATCATTTTCGCTACTGGTGCCGACGGCGAAGTGGTCGTCGGGAAGGCCCAGTGCGAGGGCGAGTCCACGGAAGACGGCGCTTTCGAGTGCGTGGCATTGCTGACGAGTTCAGCGAGTGAGGAGAGAGCGGAGGACACACCTCATACAGCCCCAAACAGCTCGCGCGGAAGCCGGTTTCCACCAGGCCGTCCGGCTTCTCGTCCAGCCATATGTTGGGCATACCCGCATTGTCTTTGCTCCCCAGCACAAAGCTCTCCTTCATGTCGGTGGGGTCCGGCAGCGCCAACTCCGCAGGCGTCGCGCGGTCCCGCCGCCCGACACAGAGAAAGCCGCGCGGGTAGGGCTGCATGGCGGGGCGCAGCGCGAGCAGCTTCGTGCCAAAAAGGGAGGGAGAACCACTGTCTGGCCTAAACAACAGTGGTCAGCTCTAGTCAAACCATTGGGAGGGAGACACACCATTGCAAACGCCGTCTCCACCGCAGCCTGCTCCACCCCGTGGTTCACGACATACACAAATCCAGTCTCGTGCAGCGCCGCAAGCAGCTTGTCGGCGACGGCCTGGCGTGCAGCAGCGTCGTCAGCCTTGTCGAGAAACGGTGCAAAGTCGACGACGGGAATCTTCATCTTCAGTCGGTGGTGGTGTCGTCCAGAAAGAAAGACGACCTGTGGGAGGCCGCGTGGCGCATCCTTGCCGTCCGCACCCATTCCCGCCTTCGCCGCGGGCAGCTTAACGTCCGCTCCCGGTCGGGAAGCCCAGCAGCATCTCGACGCGCGCTCATGGGCATGCGCGGAGGCAAGGGGCGTGGTGCCGGCCACGTGGCTGCGCGGCAGCAGATCGCGGCTCCCTTGATCGATAAGCGATTTTTCGGCCCTTCACATTGTCACAATGAGACTGCAAATGAACGGGGCGTTGCAATCCTCTAAGTGCACATATGTAATAACTGGGTAAATATATAAATGGTCCTCCTTTTTGACAGAGAAAAGGACTTTTCGTAGCCTCAATATTAGATCAAAGATGGTATGGAAGGTTTTGGACCACAATATTAGGTAAGTTTGATGCCTGCCAGTGGTTATATAACCCCTCTGAAACTCACGAGTCATATATTAGCCTCTAAAGTGCTATAAATACACTGTCTGATCACTGTTGTGACTGATTACATTACCAACTATCACTGTCTTGGCATATTTTGAGGGGTAAAATATATCGTGATATGGATTATAGTAGGGTGCTGTAATGCACAAAACATTACTCACACCAGTTTCGAAACACCCCCCATTTTGAAACAGTTTCTGGCCGGCTGGTCCGCGGACATTCGGCAGCTCAGAACAGCGCCGGCTATCATAATCCCAAGGCACACTATAGGCTAAGCCCTACTGGAGCAGCAGTGGAGCCCCACTACTGTGAAAACCCATCTGCCCGGCCTTCCGCCAGTAACTTGAAGTGCAGGTGATATTGGGAGGGCATCAAGCCCTGACAGGGCATCATGTGTTGGTTTTGAAACCGGGTCAGCTAGCCGCGGCTTTCAAAACTCTGTAAGGGCAACCCTGGAGGCCTGAGATCAAGGTCGAGCAGGGGAGGATCCAAAGTGTGAACATTAGTAAGCAAATACAAACGAAGCTGACCTAGCAGGGGAGGATCCAAAGAGAAGAAACTCTAAGGGTCCGCCTGCTAGGGAGCTGACTATATACTAAGGCTTCTCACGAGTGTCACGGATAAATACCTGTACTCTACCTGCGGGTAATTTAGGCTTCAAAACCAATACCTGCATTTGCAGCATCCGTGGGAAAACAGGTACCTGTACTCACGGATACGGGTACCTGCACGGGTTATCCACGGGTATTTTGAATAAAATATTAGGATACTGAGGTATATTGACAATATTAAGAGCTTATATAGAATATAGTATCAAGTAATATACTGATATGGACACTACAGGGCATAAGAAGACTGTAGTGACTGGAATATATAGAAGATAATGAAAATTAAGATCTTCCAGAGTCATACCTGTACTCTTGGCATCCGTGGGAAACGGATACCTGTATCCGCGGATGTCAAACCTGCGGATGTTTTCCTGCAGGTACCTGTGCAAACATCCGCGGGTGTTGACACTCGTGCGGAGCTTTACTATATACTGCTTGTCCGCAGCTGCTGCTATTGGGCACAGAAGGCCTGGGCGGCATCGCAGGCAAGGTCCCAGGGTGACTGTTGGGGGGGGGGGGCTTTGACAGATTGGTGATTGTGGGGGCAAGATGGAGGGCGGAACCGGACCGGAATTGGAGACGTCTCTGAGGGCCGAAAGGGAGGTTCCCCTGACAAACTCACATGTGTTTCAAAACCGGTTTTGAAACTGTTTCAAAACCACACTCACTCACAGCACCCTAGACTACAGCATATCATATTGTTCAGCCCAAAAGGATATCATCTTCATATCCTGGCCGATATATCTAAAATATATTCTGCACTACTAACAAGACCTATGCAAACTCTCAACACTTAAAAGACTTAAGCAAAGAAACTGAGAGGGACCAGAGAGAAGGAACAGAGAAGCAAGCAACAGAGCTAGATCAACAGGAACTAATACAGAGGCTTATATAGACTGATAGCCTAGGAGCTAGCAGCTCTAATTAAGAGACAAGTCAAGAGAGAAACAGAAAGGAACAGGAAGAGACAAGGGAAATGAAAACTAAGAGGTGACTATTGTATATAGCTACTGACTGAGTGGTGAGTCACATGACAGGCGTGACAAAGCTTGTGACCATATATGGTACAGTGCCAATCCCTACTCACTGTGGTATTGATCCATCCAGCATTTTCTTTTTGATTTTTCATGCGACCTGAGAAAATGATAAGAAAAATTACATTTTCATTTTAGCTTCTTTTTTCTGTTTTCATGAAACATATCACTGCCAAATACATAACCACCTACCTGTCAAACCCTGGGTTCAAGAAACCTTTTTCTTTGCCTTTTAAATCTTTTATTCTGGCCCTGGTTGATAAGATAAGACAAGGAGGAGATAAGATGGACAATAAGATGGTGATTGGATCATCAGATGTCAATGCTAATGTTGATTTACAGCATGGAGTTGGACATGAGGTAGACAGCACATAAAGGCATAGCTCAAGTATGATGTCATTGCCTCCCGTATTCAGCATGGTAAACATATGATAGTAGTGTATATAAGTAGAATAGATTTTGTCTTGTACCCTAGTCTTTAAATTACATCATCTTTACAATATCTTTTCACGGTGCTTCTTGCTTGCCTTCACTGGCCAACTGGCATCCTCTGAATTTGTGTTGTTTGTAACACTACCATAAATACTTAAGTTAGATACACAGTAGAAAAAACCAGTGTGACATTTGATTTCTTTAGTTCTTGTATATTCAGAGTGAATTTATAGCTGGTAAGTAAACTCCGCGGTGGACTGCGTTAGACCAGATGTATCTTGGATCTTTATAGAGAGCATCTAAAGTGATGGATGGGAAGCTGTTATTGCAATCAAAACCTAATCAACAATGTCCAGTGACAGTCGATCCTGCAACTTAAGTATTGCCAAGCTACTATTATTCACCCCAGCATGGTGAATAGCACTGATAGGAGATACATCTATATAGTCTAGAGTGCCTGGAGAGAAGGTGAGACTTTCAATGCTGGGATGCCCCGGAAGAATTTGTTGGACAAGGCCATAAGGGCAGTATACTGTCTTGAGTTTGGGAAGTGCAGCAGGCGAAAAGCACAGTTGGTGTCAATCTGACCCATCTCACTTCCAAATACTGTGGTTGGGGCTGTGCTAGCTCTCAACTGTGCCACAGGCAGGATAATATCCACAATTGGGCAAACAATAGAAAAGACCACAGAAGGGAGCCACTGCTGCATAAGAGATCTTATATTACTATGATTGACAAGTCCTGTCTGGGTCGAAGTGCTGATGGCCATTGGCTGGTAATGATTTATGACATATGATGAACAGGTCTTCAAGCTGGGCTAGGCAATGGCACGGGTAGGCCATACCCGCGCGGGTACGGGTACGGGTCAGCGGCAAACTTACCCGTTGCTTGATGACTCAGCTGGCTTTGCTCCCTTGTGGTGTCCAAGATGCTCTGTGTTCGACTGTGCTCTTGCGCAGCCTTTTTATCCCACCTTCCGGACAATAACCAAGCTGTCTCTTCCTCCCTGCCTGCCCAAACCATGGGTAAACCCATACCCGTACCCGCGGGTATGAGTACTGTGGCTGTGCGGGTACGGGTGCGGGTAGGCCCTCGGATACCCGTGGGTATACCTGTGCCATTCCCTATATACAATGGACTTGTTGACCTTATTACTTAGACATAGACGCCTCCACAGCACATTCCGCCTCCGGACCGAGAATCTGAACGATTTTCGCCCAACGTTTTCGGATCTGGACACTGCGGGTGGGGCTATTTTCGACCGCGGAGAGGACACACTCCGGAGTTTAGTGTGATTTTTCCTCCTAAAAGTTGATACAAAAAGTACTACTTTTTGCAAAAAAATCATTTTTACAGGAAACAAATGGTTTCTGCAAAGGGAAACCACTTTAACCAGTTTGTATCAAATTTTCCCTTTGCGGAAACTATTTGTTTTCTGTAAAAATATTTTTTGCACAAAAATTAGTCCTTTTTGAATCAACTTTTGGGAGGCAAAATCACGGTAAACTCCGGAGTGACATTCTCCGAAGCGAGCGCGAGGTCGACGCCCTGGGTGGGTGTCGGCGGTGGCACGCGAAATGCTGACCCGGACGGGGTCAGGTCGAGCCATGCGGCATTCTCGTCGCCGGGGCGGCCGGGCTCGATAGTGTCACGAGCATTGGGCGGCGGTGGTGCGATCGCGAGGCGCTTGCGGTTACGGGCGTGGCGCTTGGGCGAAGTGGAGAGCGAGCGCGACAGGGACTTGACCTTCGACTTTGGCACGGCGAATCGCCGGGTGTGGGCGGCTGGAGTTATTTTGCGGACGATTCGCGCGACTTTTGTGTATGACGAGCGCACAAAAGAGGCAGGCCCGGAGCGGGCGGGGCGGGGGCGCCGTGGAGACGGGGGGCTGGCGACTGCGAGCAATGGCTCAGCAGAAGGAGAGCGGTAGAGAGTGTCGGTGGAAGGGAAGGAGGGGAGATTTAGGGTGGATGCAAAGAAGGACATCGAAGTGGGCTGAGTAAGGATGTTAAGGATAGTGCCAGACTAGTGAGTGGTGGGAGCAGGATGGGAGTGGATGTCGGTGGTGTACGTCTTTTAGTATCTTGTCTCCACAAAGGCTTGAACGTGGGCTTGAAAACGACAAAAGGAGGGTGAGCCCAAAGGGGGTTTCAAAGTTTGTTGCGCATCTTTTGTTCATTGAAAAGTCATTTGACCAGAGACCATCGTTTCCGCTTCTACGGGTTGTGTCGACTCAGGACCAAAGTATGTCGGGATGCACGTCGTGGTCGAGAAGAAAGAAGCATTTGACGTGGCACGTGAGTCACGGCATGGTCCGTGCGCACCACGTCAATCACGGGCCAACCCCATTACTTGCTTCCTGCCCTCTCATTCGGAATCTGGTCCTGGCGCTTGGTGCTATAGCGCAGTGACGATGTCTTTGCAATGCCGCCCCATATGCATGTCTGGTACGCAACCCTCGTCCTACAACCGCTCCAGCTCACGAGATGTCGTTTTCCTGAACAGTGAAGAGCCATATTAGCGAGCCGCGACACCCAAAGTACCAATGACTTGCGACGAGTGCGCGGTGGCGGGAAGATGACGTACTGGTGCGACACTCCGAGTCCCTTACCCTCGCCGCGATCGTGATCCTCGCCAGCAATCACAGCCACCCGTTTCCTCTCTCCTTCGCTCCTCCATCTCGTGGGCAGCTACTCCCTTGCTCGACAACCCAACGACACACGGCGAGGCGCGTGCTTTCCCCCGGTATCTTCCCCCGCTGCAATATTTTCTGGGTCGAGTACTTCGGAAGTTCTTCCCGATGGCAACCCGACCTTCAAGTTTTGCACACTACGTGTCTTCGCGCGACGCCATGCAACTTGAAGCCGCACCGCCGCTCATTTCTCTCGCCCGCGCGCTCTCCCTTCCGCACGACCGTGACGGCCTCGCCGCGAACAGATGGCTCGGCGAGGTGTGTCCCCCTTCCTTTCGCATCCCCCAACTCCAATCGGCGACAGCATGCCGACAGACGCAAGGCGAGCCATAGCGAGGCCGAGAAGAGCAAGACGACGACCGGCGAGCGCCTCGTAGATGCGCTTCGGGGCGCTGTGCAGCGCCGCGAGATGAGAATGCGCGAGGAGGGAGTTGATGAGGTGAAGTTTTGCTTCAAAATATCTTCTTCTGGTCAAGAATCATCCACTGAGGCGATGCAGGTACCAGACGGGTGGCCCTGGCCGACGCCTCTACCGCATGAGCTTGCGGACGCCTCGAACACACTCCCAGTAGTGCCAGCTCGCGTATGTTTCAAACTTCCCACAACGTTGGCTCACTCACACTCCAGAACGTGCCGGCGCAAACTGCGGTATTGGTACGTCCCGCCCCGCCCTAGTTTTGTTCGCCTCTTTCTGAAACAGAGGATAGGACTCGGACGTCGCCATGGTCAGCGTAGTCCCGCGGGTCGACCGGGCTGCGGAGCGCTTCGAGCGGCAGGAAGCCATGATCGAAAACTTGCATGAGCGTGTGCATGATCTGTTGGAGGACCGCAAGGAGATGAAGGAGGTGCGCGCTCCGTTTTTGCTCAGATCGCGGGTCGATTAACGGCGGGTTTGTCCAGCGATACGAAGAACTGTTGACAGCGACGAAAGAGCTGCAGGAGATGCACGACGAATTGAAGAGGGCGAATGAAGAGTTGAGTGGCGCGAATGCAAGTCTGCAGATGAAGTTGTCCGAGTTGGTGCGTCATATCGCTCAGACGTCCGCCCCATTCTCAAGGTTTTGTAGGCGTCTAAAGGGAGTGTGGATCCACGCGAAGCAACGATGCCAGGGCAAACTGTCTCCCCTGCGGTGGACCCCGAGAGACGCCTCTACCTCGAGTTCATGGCATCCCTCCCCTCGCCACCGCCCACGCGTCCCGCCTTCCGCGAGCTGCAGTCGGTATTACCACGCGTTCGTGACTGGTACCGCGTCGCGAAGCAAGAGGTAAGCTGCGCCGTCCAAACACATCATCGTTGGAATCTAATGCAGACGACAGGGCAACTCGGGATCCACGCGCGCTTTCCTGCTTCTGGCGGGCCGCACGGTCTGGTGTGATGATACCCAGAAGACGCATGCGCTGGCCTTTGCGCCCCAGGTTTTTCTCTGCTACTCGGGGCTCGGCAGGGCGCCGGAGTGGCTGCCGAGCGGCGAGATGGCGCGGCGCGTTGGCGAGGAGGTGGAGCTGTTTGTGGCGCTGCGGCCCGGGAAGGAGTCGGATATTGTCATTGAAGACGCACGGGACGATGCAGTGTACTACGCGGGCGTGTACAAGGTGCATAGTCTCCGGTCAGTGCACGAACCAGGGTCGGCGGTCCCGCCTGATGTGGTAAGCTGGCTTGGGTGCACTCTGTGATCAGGCGACTGACGATAGCCTCTATAGTCGATGTATCATTTCCTGCGCGCGATGAATGTGGATGTCGAGATCCCCGGCGATATGTCTCGGCGTCAGCTACGGGAGATCCTACGGAAGGCGCTGCCAGAAGGCGAAGATGAGTTGCCAGGCGTCGAATGCTTTGGACTGCAGTGTATTGGGTTTGATGCGGGGCTCTATGAGACGCTGCGGACACAGGCAGCAGTGTGTGGCGTGAAACGGTGTGCGAGTGAGGCTGGGGTAGATGGTGGGATTGTTGGCGGCAGGACCCGCAGGAGGGTGAAGGGTTGAGGAGGTTTATGATTATTTAACGGGCTTGGATTCGATTCGATTTGTAGCGCGGTGTATATGCACATTGTTGAGGATGGAGATGGAAGAAAGGGCGCAGAGGAGCAGGAGGATGAAAGAAGAGTATGAATTGTTGTAGCTATTACATGTCTTTATATATTGTAGCTGCTTGTTCTAGATAGTTCTACAGGGATGAAGAATAATAGTAAGTGGAAACGGACAGAAGCTCGGGGAAGGTCCGGAGCGGCCGGGCTGAATAAGCGCCGGCCGGCGATGCCATTCCCAACACACATATGGTCGATAGGGATCATCATTTACGTCTCATCTCGATCCGCGACGAATTGGGTTTCTGTTGTCGATCAGCCACTGCGCGAGTGGAAAAATAATTAGTACGCACGTGGAATAGCCCCGCTCCGCTTTTGCGCTAGGAATTCTTCGGCAACGGCCCAGTAGTTCCAGCGGTTGAGGGCGCCTTCGTCCCAGTCGACGTATGCGGTAATGACCAGTCGCTGGTCGTGTGTGAGTGCCTCGGGGGCGCGGGGCAGGACGCCCATCGGGTTCTCCTCATCCTGCAGAATCACAAGGAGCAACAATTGCGGGCACGCGGCAAGGATTTTTATGATCACCCCCTCGTCCAGTGTGTTTAGCGCGAGGTGCGTCAGCCGCGGGAGAGCGGCGCAGAAATCGGTGGCGCCAGGTACCACGTAGAACAACTCTAGGCGCGTGATTCCGGCAAAGACGGGCAGGGCGGCGTCACTCGGCATCAGTTGGCAGACGCGTGGGTCGAATGCCAGACAGCGGAGGTGGCGGAGCAGTAGAAGCGCCTCGCGGACGACAGGATCTTGAGTGGAAAAGCCCAAGGCGAGATGTGTAATGTTAGAGCAAATACGCAAGGGTTCCACGGGTGGGATGTTGATGTAACCGGAAACGATGACGTGGCGCACAGTGTCAGCGAGAAAGGCCTGTCGAGAAGTATCCATGGTGGTCAGATCAGGCGATTTGTACTCGGGGCCGAAGCGTAGCGTAGCGTAAAGGAGAGGCTCCAGCCTCGCGCGCATTTAGCGTACTTATAGCGAAAATTCATCGTATGACTCACCAAAGTCGGGTGCGCCGCGCGACGAAGAGGAGAGTGTACAAGGTGTGCAGGGAGGCTTTGGCGGCTGTGCGGAATATGACCAGCTCCAGTTCGGGCGGAAGAGCGGGAGAGGAGGATGGCATCGGCGCGGATGCTCAGATCGCAGGTGGTGGTCAGGAACAACCCCGAAAGGAAGTTATGTCACACGCTACGACACATGTCACGTTATGTCACACGTCAGGTTTGCTTGCTTGTCTTCCCACACTTGCTTGTCCTCTGCTCCTTCCCCACTTGTGTTGGGCAGCCAACGCGGCTGAGTGCGGAATCACATCGCGTCAGCAAGATGACATCACCGTATGATGTCAGAATCCGGGAATTATTCTTGCGACAGATTTCTGCGCAAATTTAGCTATCTGCGACTTTTTTTTGATATATATTCATTACTGCAATACATTTTTTACACACCATACAGAGTCAAGTTAGCAACACATTTTTTTTCTGCCATGGACACAGCGCGACTTTCCCTGCCACCACACGACTTTTCTGTAAGATGTTGTGACTTTTCTGCACGCACACCAGCAGTGCGTCACTGGTTTGGATCGGTCCATCAATTGACCTTGAGCCAGTCCATCTCCGAGAGTGTTACCTGATCCAAGACAAAGTGTTAGTCCCTTTGTCCACTGTATCACTAATGATGGCATTCTGAGACATGGACCTGGAAGCTCACCCATCACTGCCTGATTCCCTCAGTCTTTCTCTGGAACCCAGCACATTCCCATCTCCAACTCTCCGAGGCATGTATGATCACTGCCAGACCAAGACATTTGAGGCAGCAGCAGTGGGTCTAAATAAATATGTTACAAGGTCAATTTGCGACTTCTCTACATTTGTATAACAAAATATGTCGCGCTACTAAAAATACAAGGAAAAATGTTACAAAAATGCTGAATTTGCGACAAAATAGATTGCAGGATTTAGTCCCCATTCCATACACCATAATCAGCGCGCCTTGGGATCACGCACATCAAACGCGTACACGCGCTCAATGGCAATGCATCTCCGCTCGTCATCGAGTGCGGCCCTGGAGCTCGGCCTGACTCACCCTTGGAGTCATTTCTTCTATCACATATATATATAAAGCATGTATCACATAGTTATAGTAGTTTTTCGCTCTAGGGTGCTGTGAGTAATTCCCTGGGAAACGGTTTCGAAACACCCCCCGTTTCGAAACCAGGCGGTTACCGGGGCTGGACCGCCCGGTGATGGTAGCCGGCGATGGTGCAAGTCGGTCTGAACCTTGACCAACCAAGTTTGGCACGGAGAACTCCATGGAAGTTGCGAGGGCTGGTCGCCCCAGTTGGCCAGCAAGCCCATAAATTTGATTGCCGATGGCGTGGTGGGGAGATCCGGGATCACGCGGCCGTCCTGAGAGACACGTGCCCGTTTCGAAACCAGGTTGACCCTCGACTGATTTCAAAACTTACACCGGTTTTGAAACTGTTTCGAAACAGCTTCAACTCACATCACCCTATTTCGCTCCCCTCCATTTATAACCCAAAGTCACCCTTGCCATCGCGCTCGTCCGGCCGCTTAGTCACTATGGCATTTGTCATTGCCACTACCTCATCCACCACACTCCCACATATCCCCCAGAGCCCTGGGTATGAAGGTACTACGCACTTAGTAGGCCATGCACAACAGGGTGATCAAATAGTTATAAATATTTTTGTGCTTTGACAAGGAGTTTTCGCCCCTTCACAAGTAGTTCAGTTGTTTATACCTGATCCACGCATCCAAGATTTCCTCTACTTTCCACTCCAGGACTCCGTCCTCGAGATCCAGAGGGGGCTGGTCGTAGCCGGGGTGTCTGTCGAAGGGGTCGTCTTGAGCGAGCTCAAGCTTGACGATGGGGGAAGACCGGGTGGAGCTTCGAGTAGCGCGGAGGGAGGTCGAGCTTCTAGGCACCTTTGCTGATCTCCGCGACTATCTTGAATGGTCCCAGACGGCGGTGGGAGGACTTCTCCGAGGGGCAAGTCGTCCTGATGTCAGAGGCATCTAGCCAAACACGGTCGCCAACCTTAAACTCTGCAGATGGAGTGCATCTCCGGTCGTAGTAGTGCTTGTACTCCTCTTTGGCCTTAGCGAGCGCGGCCTTCGCTTCGGCGACACCGGTGGCAATCCGGTCACGGAACTCGTTCACTGACTCCATGGCGGAACAGACTCCGGGTTCAAAGCCCATGCACGGGAGTCGTCCTGTGTCCGTCATGAAGGGGACTTGTTGGGTGGAGGAGTGAACGTGGTTGTTGTAGGCGAACTCCGCAGCCGGAATCAGCTCGTCCCAGTCGTCCTGCTGATAGTTGGTAAAGATCTGCAGGTACTGTTCCAACTCTTGATTGACGCGCCTCCGTCTGGCCGTCCGTCTGCGGGTGATACTGTACTATTTCATTCAATTCTGCAGGCCTGTGACCTGTGACCTGTGACACATGTGGCAGAAATGTGCAATTCAGCCAAGGGCTGAATTTGGTGTGACCTCCTGCCTTATATGGAAGTTCTGCGCACCGTAGGCGCGGAAATTTTCGGAAATTACCATTTTGGGACGGTTTGGGACCAAAGAAATTGACTGTGACCTGTGACAGGCAGAAAATTTTGGGCCAAAAAATTCAATGTGACTGTGACAGGACTAATTGATTGAAATAGTACAGTACGCAGTGGACGTGGCAGGCTTGATGCCGATTAGACGCCAAAGTTCTCGGGTGAAGAGACGGTATGCCAATGCTCTGGGGGCGTTTCTGTTGTGTGCAGCTCTCCGAAGTGCCTTGGTGCGACAGCACAGGTCACAAGTCACGACGTACCGGCCAATATGGCAAGACATTTAAGGCCACCAGTAGTTCTGGGAGACCAACTCCAAGGTCTTGAAGTGACCAGCGTGTCCGGCGACTCGAGTGTCGTGGCAGAGCTCAATGATGCGTCTCCGCAGGTCCTTGTCCTTCGGTACGACGATCTTCCCACGAAAGTGGAGAAGACCGCCGGAGACGGCCCACCCATCGGAACATGAGGAGCGGGGGCCTCGAGCTTGACCTTGGACCTTAAGGAGTTGCCGGGCCGCTAGTGCAACGGGCTCCTCGAGGTCAGGCTCACCAGATAGGGCATCACAAATGTCGCGAAGGAGTCCGGAACCGGGGCCGGAAATGGAAACGCCTTCCAGTGCGCGGACATGGAAGAGTTCGGGCCGCAGAAGGACGACGGCCACAGTCAACCAGACCGGAGAGTGAGAGCTTGAGCGCGCTGGTAGTGGACTCTAACTCCAATGGGAGGTGGAGGGAGTTCACTCCGGGGGAGGCAGCAACGGTGTACTGCTTGGGCAATTTCTTTTCCCAGGCCGTGAGGCGGCGAAGGACTATGCAAAAGAGGGGTTCCCCTGACAACGACATGGCACTCTTTCTCCCTCCCCCACTTAATTATTTTTTGTCCGCAACAACTTACACATTGATGGCCCATCCTTCTTTTATGCTGTTACCTCCTCCAACTTGAGGAAATGTCTCTGTAATATTGCCTCAACATTGATTCTCTCCGGAATATCTACCAATCTTGAAATCTATGTTCACGTTCAAGTTATTTTTTGGCTTTTGAGACTTTTCTTACTCAACAAATTGCATACGTGGATTTTAATTGTTTTTGTTAGTTAGTTTGGTTAGAGAGCTCATTTTCTGTCCCCACTCCACACTTATTAGCAGCTTCCTTGTTTGGGTCTGCTTGAATGCATTACCTGACACGTCCTCTGCCACAGCAGCTCGTTTGGCTTTATTAGCCTGTTTTATCACTTTCTCTGTGGCCTTCTCCTTCTCCATAGTGTAAACAGCTTTCACCTGGTTCTAGAAAGCTTCAGAACATAAGGGGTAAATAAAAGCGAGTAATATAACACAGGCCATCTAAATTAACTCCCCAAAGTCCTACTATGTGACATATTGTCCCTTAAAGTACATTTTCACCAACAAAGACCTGAACTGGTACTTATGTCCAACTGTTAGACAGAGTGTCACAACCATAACAAATTTCCCAAAAAAAAGGAAAATTTCATCATAAAACAGCTAGAGAGCCTGGTATCACACGAGACACGGCACAAATACGGGCAGAGTTACAGAAGCAACTGAAACTTGCAATCGAGGGGAAAACAAGCACTGTTGAAGTGTCATAAAAAACACTAGAATGAAGGATAAGCTGGCCCAATACTGGATTGAGAAAGCATTGCAACGGTTTAGTGCTACGAAGAGCATGGATCCTAGGTGCAAAGACTAGGAGATTGCGCGTGAGGTGAACCAGTGGCTACAGGATCAGCCTGGAAACAAGTTAAATCCACTGCTTGATCTGATTGGGCTGGAATAATTTACTATACCTTAGTATCATACCAGTTACAAAATGTCACACTGACCTTTGGTAATAATATAAGAAATGACTTAAAGTCTGGGGTCTTAGAGGTATTGCAGTTTTATAGCCCGCTTTATTGCAGCATAAGTAGGGCTTTTTTATATCATCTCTTCTAATTATAATAGTTATCTGCATAGGTGGTCTATTCTAATTAAAAAAGATAATTGAGATTAACAGGTGATAGGAAGAAAGAATTGAGTAGGATGGATGAAGTATGCAGCATGTGGAGATACACTCTACAGACGACTAGCTGCCGCGATCTGCGAGAGATGTTGCTTTCTATTAGTTGGCGAGTAAGCACATGACTTGCCATTTTGGAAAGTTGATACTGATTGCTTATTCAAGGTGCAAGCATAGGTGGGAGGAGAGGAGAGAGGCCCGCACGTTTAGTTCAGCGCTGATACGTCAGCAATGGGCGCAGGGAGTCATAGTGGTGATATTTTTACAAATGTCCCCTGCCCCTGCAGGAGGTACATTTTTCAAATTTGCCTGCAAGGCAGGAAAGACGCATTGCAGGGACATTTGACAAATTGCTAGTTAGATTATATAATATAGAGAATCTTGAAGCCTTTTAAACTTTATTAAGCTTATTTTAGTGATTCATTTGATGGCACTGATGCTATTTATGAAATGTGATTAATGTGGAAACATTTTTAATTGCCATCAGTACTTTTAATGACTATATTGAGTTACATCATTCTTGTCCCAATTAGAATGTATTCTCCTAAAACCCAGTACACAGCCCTCATTAACTATATTACCGGTCGTTTTTAAAGCCAAAAATCTCGAAATATTAAAGGCTCAGTTAGGCGGGTTTGAAAATATTAAGCCTATCTCTTTTTGATAAGCCCCTGCTAATAAAAATCAAAGCCCCCGCTAATAAAAATCAAAGGTTTGACAGTTCCGGCGATTCTGGCCGAGGATGAGCTAGTCTGAGGTGACTGTGATGTGATAGATCGTGTTTTCAACCCATGCTTGCTTATAGATTTTATGCTACCAGGACGCAAGAATCTATTCACAACTAAGTGCCAGAAGCCAATATACAAGTTCTAACCCTATCATACCTCTCTGCACGTCTCTACCATGGACTACAATACTACCACTACCTGTGCAGTTGACACCTGATAAGTTCTTTCATTAGTTACCTTCGGGAGTAAGGACAGTCTGAGTAGTCAAGAGCGAAGAACTATGACCTGGTAGTGTAGATTATCAGTATATTTCTGTTGCCAGTGTCTACATACCAATACTCAATATGCTTACTATATCTGCTCTAGTATGTTCTTACCCTCAAAACTTGCAACTGACCAGCAAATCTAGTGCTTATACATCACCTCAACTTTAAAAACTTGCTGTTTATCCTATGAGCTTTAACGGAGCGATATCAACACTTCAACTCATTTACCTATCTATTGTCTGAATGAATGCTCAACTGCTACATGTCAAGTGGGGGACCTCAATATGCAAGAAGTCTCACCCTGCTCTGCCTCACAAATATAGCACAAGTCGGCACACGACAACATTTACCTACTTATCAGCATCTGTTTCCTTATGTTGTGGGTAATTCTGGGTTGTGAAGGCATGGTTTGGGATATATTGTTCAATGAATATCATTTTTACATGTAATAGGCACTGGGAGTGCTGAAGGGACAAGTTGGCCAAACATATAGGGGCAGGGAATTAAAAGCAACATGCCTGCTATCTAGGGTAAAGCACCTTACAACTGGCAAAGGTAAGGTACCTCCACTCACCTGCAGGCTCTTTTCAGGCAATTCAGCTATACCTCTATTATCTGACACTACGGACATTAATGCATTTTCCACCCCAGAAAATGCACAGAAAATTTGAAATTTTCTGAAGATCTTCTAAAGATTTTCATTTTCTGGGGCGGAAAATGCATCAATGTCTGTAGTGTGAGGCTGAATGATATATTATAGGCCAGTTCTAAGGATATTTTAATAAATTTACAGGTACCTTTAAGAACTAAATTCAAGACCTCCACTCCCTGCTATCCGTGGGAAAAAAGGTACCTCCATCTGCGGATGGCTACACCTGCGGATGGAGATCTCAGGTACCTGTTGAACCATCCTTAGGTCCAGCCACTCGTGAGAAGCTTTATAATAGAGAAGTAGGAGAAAACATAAGAAGAGGTGCAGAGGGATGACAATAGTGAATGGACCTCAGAGTCAGGCCCGGAGATTTGTAGCAAGGAGTCTTGCCCTGGAGTTGCGTGGGCTTCGCTATCTGAATGTAGTAATGCTAACACAAACAGCATCGCTGGTAGAGCCACAGCCTGACAGACAAGTATGTTGCATGCTCGTCGTTATGGTGAAGAAGAGAGAAGAGAAGCAGTGATTGGCCCAATAACATGTAATTATGGCAATCTTGACTCTGTACCACAATAAGCTGCAAGACTGCTCCTTTTCTTAATGCAGACTCTTTTAAGGCTTGCAGCTAGATGGCGGCATGTCCATGACATCCCATCAAAGACATTACTACTATCTGCAGCATGCTAGCCATTTAGCAAAAACTTGTTAACTTCCCAGCTCAGGCAACTCTGCAAAGACAGTAGCTTTATCTTCTCACATTATAATACGCTCGCAACCTCCTTATTTGTTATTAAAGCACTTCTAGACTTGCAAATGTCGGGGCTATACAGAATCTTGAAAGGGATAGTAGGCACCTTTACAACCACTCTTCTATATTTACAATTGCACAAGGTTGATATTAATTATTACTGGCACTAAAAATTACCAGTGCTGGCCTCCATGTCCTTCTTCTTCTTACCTGGCTGCCTGCTGTGTCTGTCTGTCTTACAAAAATTGTAGGCCCTGACAGTATCATGCTCCTAAAACAATAACATGGTTATATTTCCTTGTGCTACACAGGCTTATCAATTCTTGTAATATATAGCTGTATACTCTCTCTCCTTGGTT
This sequence comes from Mycena indigotica, assembly GCF_014461135.1. Classification (NCBI taxonomy): domain Eukaryota; kingdom Fungi; phylum Basidiomycota; class Agaricomycetes; order Agaricales; family Mycenaceae; genus Mycena; species Mycena indigotica. The sequence continues at coordinate 2,404,159 of NW_023503011.1, read as the reverse complement.
GTTCTTCCAACTGGGCTTGAGTCATATAAGAACCCACACTGGGCTCTGCCAAATGCCCACTACTGTGTAAAGTTCTTGCTGTATTATCTCACCAGAGATGGTACGGCTTGCTTCCTCTGGGTAGTGATGGGACTCGTTCTCTTTTTCTTGGAAGTCAACATCAATTTTCTGGAGAAATGATCAACCAAATGCATTCCGACAGGTTTAAGGCAGTTATTTGGTATGCATTATGTCTTGGTCTCCGTCTGTAGAAATTTAAACTTACTAGATCCGATAGTAAGTTGTTTTTAAAGGTTGTGATTCTCATCAACTGTTTTTTAAGATAGCAAAAGCAATTATTGTATCAACGATCTGTGGAATCCAAGTAATTCTCAAAAACGATCAAAATCATGTTGCTACCTCGTTAAGTGCAGGTACTCACATAACCGTGGCACTTATTAGAAAGTTCTTGATGGTGATGCTGCACTGCACTAAGGCGGATACTGATGTTATTTACAGCGGGACACAATCTACACCACCACTCAACCTACAAATAGAAGCCCATGCTAGGTCTCTACACTGTTACATAGCTGGAGTAGTAGCAGTCTACAAGCTGCTGCCACTTTCAGCTTCTGTTACTACATGTATTGTATCATACTTACTATTTTAGTTTATTCTAATAATGACTCATTTACAGTGTTCTCTAACATTTTCGTGCATTACTGATTAAGGTGCCAAGACCGCATTAGAAACTTGCTTTACCTGCACAAGAATTTAATATCCTTCTGCAACCTTGCTTGCAACATAGGTCAGTCTCCATCATTACCGGCCAAAACGGCATTTACTAACAACTTTAGACTGAGCTCCAGATGTCTCACACAGCTTCTTTAGTAAGTACTAGACAATCCTCGACAGCCATCTAGGAAAAGCTGTCAGGAACCTGTGTCTCAGTCACTGACTCATCTTATCTCATCAACAATCAAGTTGTCATTGTTGTAGGCGTTCTCAAGGCAGTAAGTTATACTTTCTACTCTAGGGAGTGCGAGGTTAAGGTGCTGGAATTCACCCTCATCAGACACCACAAAAGGTGTTAGCTCATCTAGACAGCAGGATGGTGGCAATGGAAGTCGGAATCCGCTAAGAAGTGTGTGACAACTTACCTGCCAAATAAACTAGCCTTGAAAATAGATGGTGTTTAAGCGTGATACCTATACCTATTAACACTTAAGTGATGTGTTAACAAGTAGGCAGGCGTGGAGGTTCGTGAAAAAGCCTTGATAGTAGCAAATATTCAAGTAAGAACATTGAAGATTGAAGTGGAGAAAGGTAACAGGTTCTATAGTCACAGCAGTTAGACATAGGTTAGTCGATTCTATAAAATAGGGAAGCTCTGTTTCAAAGTGTCTTATTCTTAAGACTGCCTATCGAAAGGGAATCTTGCTGTATTCTGAACTCTAGTGTAGTCTACAGCGGGAATTTATACCTGAGTGTTTCTCACCTTATCTAATCTTTAGCTGCAGAAGCCTCCGCAGCCGTTTCAACTTTTCTCTAACATGTCCCAGCACCGTGTTTTGCTTTAGCAACGCATCTAGGCTCTCTAATATGTTATATCCCTTTGTTGTGTCTTGCTCAGAACACGTTTAAAGCTAAACATTGTCGTCTTATGACCTAGTGCATTATCCTGCAGGCTTAATTGTCTTCAGTTCTCCTAGCTCATCTCTAGTCAGATCCGACCTATTTCAAGCCATTGAGCTTGCCCAAGCCCTAAACACTATCACTTCATTTTCCTCACTGTATTCCAGTTTGTCAAGGCCTAGGCCCACTGGACTCTTGTGTTGTGCCTAGCTCAATGTCTAGACCTTCAAGTTCGCGAGACATTGGCAATAGAAGGTCTTGTTCTCGTTGGCACATAGATGGTCCTACTTGTAAGGCCCTAAACCCTGGCTAATGATTCTGTTTCTCAGAATAGATGGTCCTACTTGTAAGGCCCCAATTCCTGGCTAATAATTCTGTTTCTCAGAATGCTGCTCGACCTTTATCTCTGGTTGCAATTGTCGGATGAGCTCAAATTGGTAACGACAGGCTCTCTCATAGTCATGCTCGATGCATCAGTGGTCTCATCCTCAACCTTGATATTCCACATTGGCAATACTAAGTCCCCCGAACATGGGGTGTCTTTGAGAGTTATCCCCGAAGCCTGTGGCTGGAATGCTGGCCAACTGCTATCTTATCTGGTCCGTCGTCGTAGGTGTTCTCAAGGCAGCAAGTTCCACCTTCCACTATAGGCAGCATCAACAGCATCTTTCATCACCTCTAGGGAGGTAGATAGGTATGAATGTTGTCAATGGTGCTGCAAGCAGGGAAATCTAAGGGAAAGGTGCCTCTACTTATACTGCTACTCTAGCCATATGGCGGTGTGGAAACCTAGTATGGGCTTCTATTTGTGGGTTGAGCGGTGGTGTAGATTACGTCCAATGCAAACAGCGTCAATTTCCGCCTCCAAGGTGTGCTCCAGTCGTCTGGGTACTATCTTCAGATTCTTCCTGTCATCTCAGAGGAGGTCTGCCAAGTTATCAAAACGTAGATTAAAGGTGGCGTTGATGAGCTGTCAAACTTGTCCTACCTGTTGTGCTGGTTCTGTGTTGTCAACACCATCCCCCATTCCAGAGTCCTACCCTTCACCGACAAAGTGGTAGAACACTTTGCAGATCGTGTTTGGCATTCAATGTTCTGTTTGGGAGCACTTCAAAGGGTTATTCAGGTATGAGGACAAGTAATCTATCTCAAGATCATGGGAGCCAGATTTCTTCCCCTCATTTCCCTCCAAGCCCAGCCTTTTCTTCCTCACTGCCACTATAGATCATGTGATGAAAGTTATTCAAATAGTCAAGATATACAACTTTAATTTTGAGACAATTTATGACATGCTTTGATGATTGTCCTTACAAATGACAAATTTCATTGTAGAACAGGACAAGGGCACTAAAACCAATTCCCTTTCCAGGACAACATGTCACACTTGTCACAGAGTGAGACTTGAGAACTTGGTCTGGATGGCCTATTGGACTTAGTGTAGTGTAAAGATTGCCTTAGACTTTGGAGATATTCACCCTCATCTCCACCAATTATTCACCACTTAGCCAAGAATGAAAAGGCTGGGTTGCCACTGATAATCTACCGTAGGTTTTCGGATAAACAGGTAGAAACATTCCCCTCACAAAAATCTTGAATCCTAATTCTTTCTTGGCACAAACTAGCTGCAGAAAAAAAAACTCGAAATTTTTGTCCTTTTTTTTCACAATAACTAGCTAAACAAACTTGAAGTTTTTTTCGTCATATTTTTCAGGCAAAACTTGCCAAAAAAAAAGTTTAAATTTTGATATGGAAAAAATTTTATTCAAAAATCCCAATTTTTTTACCTTACCTTTCATGGGGAAAAATTCTGGAAATGGTGCAGTGAGGAGAGCTGCCCACTATAGCAGTCCTATAGCACAGAATTGAATCCAGTGACAAAGGTACATAGCATGAAAAACATTGGTACATGAACCTTGACCTATACACAAGGTCTATGATAACTAGGACTAATATAAGGCCTAAAACAAGAGTAATATATAGACAATGCCCAAAATAGGCAACAGACACTTTAACCGGGGTCTCAAATCAAGAAGATCACAAGGACCTAACTATTTAAATTGAAATTTTGTGCAGTTTGTCTTTGGGGTTCAAGCCACCAGGAAATGGCTAACAGATTCAGATGATCTTATAGGAGTGAGGAGAATATGGTTCTACTCTCCTAGCACTTGCACTTTGCACTTGCACTTGCACTTACACTTGCACTTGCACTTATCCAACTAATGTGACAGTGGTGGTGTTACAAGTGGTGCATTGGTTTGAAACCCCCCCCTCTAAGTAATCATTAAATTATATATAAAGAGAAAGAGATAGTACGTAGATATTTGTCAAACTTTAGACCAACAACAGAATCCTTCAGCCCCTATCAATAATCCTCACAATATCATGGAGCATGACTCTAAGGACTTGGTATGCATAATATTATTCACTTTCATTCACCCTTATCTACCAAACTTTGTTGGAATTTTATATAGAAAGCTCACCTTTATTCAGCTCTCAGGCAATTATTTATCACCATGGATATTCTGATTATACTGAGCCTTGTCAATGGCAACCTGGTATGCTACCACTAACAATACATAGTGATATGTGGGCAAAACAGGCATAATTATCAATATTTGTCTGAGAAGTTTCTAGGTTTGTATCTGCTTTTCAAAAGGAATGGATTGTGGTATCCCTAGGAAGTATTTGAACTCAAAGCTTCCTCAATATCTATAACTGTTTTCAAACAAGATCCATAATAACCAGCACTAGGATCAGGCACAAAATCAGAGTGGGATATAAATGATACCAAAAATTGGTAGCAAGCTCTTTGATCTCAGCCTCCTGATATTTGATAATAATTTGCCCCACTGGTGCATTGATAATTGTGATATTAGGAGGACTGTCACAGTCTTGCACAAAGATTTGGTCCAGTGCAAAACCTTCTTCTCCTCCTGTTTCTGCCCAGAATGCTATAACCTTTCAGTATGAATTATATAATAGTTCAACTTGCATACATTCTCTTTTTTCTTCTACTATCTCATACACAGGATAGTTCAAGCTTCTTGCAAGATCTGGGGTGGTTGGATCATATCCTTTTGATGTTTGTATTGTCCATAGTTCATTGAATGAAGATTTTCCCACACCAAGAGTTGAACAATAATCCCTGATATCTAGAGGGGGGAATCCAAGTTCAAGTGCTTCATCAAAACTTAGTCTCTGGTTCCCTTCAGCATCCAGAGACCAGAATGCAATATCCTTGAATTGTTCAGTACAAAATACTGCATAATTTGCATGACACAGCAGAAGGAATCCCTTGGGACATTTACAAGAAGACTGAATTGTAAAGTTCACTGTGACTTGATGAGGGGTTACAAATGCTAGTTGAAGTATTTGAGTTTGATTCTGAATCTGATTTTTATCTTACTATAGAGTTCTAACTCATCAGGAGCAGCATTTAGCAAAGACAGCAAATAGGTGGCTTGACTCTTCCATATATCGGCACTTAGGTCTGAGTTAGGAAGTGCGTCGAGATAGTGATATCCAGACAATGTATCAGGTCCAATAGGGAGACTAAAAGCTTGCTAAGTATGAAAAGTATAGAACAATATAATAGCACCATACAATGACCATCCATTAGAAAGAGGATAGAGCAAGTCCTTATCATTCCCTCTCCATTGACACTTCTTGAGCCACTTGGGCATGGGACAGATTGCCATAACTTTATACTTGGGCAAACCATTTTTTTTACTATGGACAGTGGGTGTCCACTTGACAACCCTATTTCCTTTGACATAAACCCCTATATTGTTTTCCACCTGTATCATGGAATGATGAAGAGAGACGACATTTAGGGGCACCTTTGGTGTCACTGCCCTGAATAAAGTTGATAAATCTTCCACTGGTGGGGCATTTATCCAGTGGGGCCCAAGATGCATGAGGCATAACTCTATGCTTTCTGAATCATATGCTTGGGAGTAGATACCATCTGCCAGTGGATTGATCCCAAGAGACAACTGCTTTGTTGCTATATTATACTGAATTATTATAGGCTGAACTTTTTTGAATAAGAATGACAGGAATTGTGAGAAGTGACATACCATCCACTTTGTCTGATGATGTCCAATAGCCTGCAGAGCTGACTAATGTCTCTTAGGAAAATGAGGGGAGAAAGTATTGATGCTCACAGGGAAAGCACATCTCTATTCCAAATCTATATTAAGTATTGAGTGAAAGCATAGAACTTTACAGCTCACAGCATGAAGATATGTCTTGAGTCTGTCTTGTGGGCTCAGATAATGATCCAGTTGATGTGACTCAGCTGTCACAAGTTCTAGAAGAATCAAATGCATTGTCCATGATGGATTGCTTTGTACTGACCTCCATGGTAGATAGCCATGTAGAGCAGATCAGTACTGATGATTCCATAAAGTTGTTGCACATGTGGATGTCTAGACAATAAATTGGCTCCTCTTGTTATTTTCTTATTTGCAAGTTACCTGATCCTCTGTATATATTTCACCTCCTGTTCCCAGTCCTATGAAAGTATGCTCATATTATTTCAGCTTTATAGTTGAGGGTACACTACCTGTTTAGCTGGTATGTTTCCTTGATAAACTGATACTGTCATAGTCTCTCTACTAAGCCGTGCTTTATAAACTTTTCTTTTCTGGAAGCTTGATGTAAAAACTAATTCCTGCTGTAGGTATAAATCTCCTAGGGGAATTTGACGGAAGTTGGCTGGCAACACAACAGATTAGCATAACAAGTATAGCTAGATATACTAATGGGCCAATGAGACTCACCTCCGGCAATAGCTGTTGTCTCGATCTGGCTATGTTCCTGATAAATATGGGTGGTGAAGCTACTATCTGTGATACTAAAGTTGCTGGCCCCAGAGAAGAAGTTCCCTGCACTACTGGCAGGATTCTGGATTATAGGATCTGTCCCACTGGAGTCTGACTCTGCCATCTCACTGATATTGTGTTGTAGTGCAGTAGACATAGGTAGGGGGCACAGGGCAATGATGTGTGAGTGGGGGAAGAAGGAAGAAGCAAGGCTGTCGGCTACTGTCATGACTCTTATATTGTATATGTGGCGTGAGATGGTTTGTCTCTATTTGGCAGGAGCATTGAATTATACTGTTGTGATGTAAGATTCACGGCCCAAACAAGTCCCCGACGGCACAGCTGACAGTTGAAATTGTCATACGTTGCCAGCGGATGCCAGCGGATGCCCATCTTGCGCATGATTGTGATAAGCACGTGTCTAGAGGGTGGTCCGTGCGCGTCGCTGTGATTCGCATCACTTTTCCAGCTTGCAGCCTACTTCTCCGATGCTCCACTCTGAATCAAGACCACGTTCGTGTTCTTTCTCTGAGTACCATGACTGATGCCTCTGGCTGAAATTCTAACTGCGTCGGCACGTCCGCTAAATCTGCCGAGACCCATCACGGCTGACGACAGTGACCGTGACCCGCAGATCTTTTCTCTCGACGGCCATCTCGAATGGAGCGTCGACGTGGAAGAGGCCGCACACACAGCAGGTAAACAACGCAGAAACGAGGTTTGCTCCGACTCGGACGACGCGACGCGGAGCTAACGACGGAATACAAGAAGTTTTAGACAAGAATCCGACTTTTTCCTTCTCCGCCCCCCACTTGGATGCGGGACACGTGTTACACGAGGAAGACGAGCGCAGCGCCGACGAGGGCCAGGCCCGCGCCGCCCATGCGCTCCGCGACGGCGCCGTTCTTCTGCACGGCCGCGGTGCTGGTGCTGGCGACGCCGGACGTGGCGCTGGCGGCGGAGGACGCGAAGTCCGAGATGGCCGTGGACAAGGACGCGAGGGCAGAGGTGTCTGCTGTGACGGAGAGCGGAGGGGAGACTTCAGTCGTGCTCTACAAGGCCATGAGGGTCTGCACCACAGGTGAGTGTTAGGCTTACCGTCGGCGGAACAATGCTGATTTTCGTGCCAGTGGACGTCGGGCCGTGGCCCGTTTGAGTTGGTGACGCGGGCTTGACGCTGCTCCCCGGCTTACCCGTAGTCGCCGTAGTCGACGTATGCGGGTGGGTGGCCGTCGACGTCGTTTTGAGAGTGGTCGTGGCGGTCGGGCTCGAGTGTGGGGCCGACACTGTCCGTCTTCTTCTTCAGCTCACCATTGTGTACGAGAAAACGAAACGCACGGGCGGCGCACTCCTCTTGCTGCAGCTGGAACGCGGCCATCAGATCCTCTGGCGGGCACGTATTCGTGATGCACTCCGCCGCGATGGTCTGGAACGTCTCGTCCGTGCACGCGCACTGGAGGTTTGTGCTGCGGGGGCGTCATCGGGGTCTGGAGAGGGTGTTTGAGCCGGATACGTACGGGACATGACAGACCGAGTTCTTCGCGGCGTTGTCCAGGCAGCCCTGCACGCATTTCGACACAATTGGCGGGCCGGGCGCAGCCAGCGCACTGGCGACACAGGCGACGACGGCGACGAGGCGGAGAGCCATCCCAGAGATGGTGAGGGTACGAAGGAGAGAAGAGAAGACGCGGCTCGCTTTTGGCTTTCTGCTGGTTTAGGCTTCCGCCGGTGCTTCGACGCCCGGCCGAACAGCACCCCGGCTTCCCGCGTGCGCGATTTCGGCCGCGAAGCAGGTGCGCGTGGCCGCAAATTACTTGTTCGCGCTGGCACGCTAATTGCAGCAGGACCAACTCCCGAGTTGGATAGCGGCCCGGAAACGCGTGGCCCGATTTGCCCGAATGAAGTCTTTCGCTTCTCGAGCTCGAGATACTCAGAGGAGTGTGCATGCCGCACTGATCGTTCCAGTCTCTGCTCCCCCTTCCGATCGGGCAGGACCATCCAAATATATGCTCGGAATGTTCGCTTGCTTTTGGTGCTTTTATCGGTCGCACAATCTTATCTAATCATCGACAAGTCTTCATCGCCGGATATAGTGACTTTAGGATTCGACAAGTACAACTTGCATATGTCAAATTGGCACATTAAAACATCATCATCTGTGAACTCTATAGAGCACTCGGCGGCGTTTGATTGGACATCACTGCATCATCTTCTCCACCGACAGTCCACCCGGAGTTTGCATGACATCTCCGGTCATCCCAGCGACGCGGCGCAGCGGATACACCAGAAGATGGAAAAAGGCATGGCGGGCGGGGCCCGGCCTCTGCATTTGTATATTCCTTTTCCATTCCTGAAACGAGTGCTTGTTCTGATCAATGATTGCTGCAGGGATACTATGATGTGCATCACAATTGAAAATGGGAGCATGGCTAAAAGCCTCCCATCTCGTTGATCACCTCAGCTGTCTACCGTGGAAATAGCATAATCGTGATGCTTCTGACCGTCAGTTTCCCATCAGCATCACAGAGTGGCTTCACTCAAGTAAACAACGCAAGATTCAAAAGGAATCTCAGTGAAATCTGCTGTACAAGGCGCGATGTGTCGGTGCCGACTTTGAGCGTGACAACTTCAAAGTCCGCTCGCTTAGCACTCACCCGACTTGCCGGCCGTCAGAGTGCCAAGACCCACGCGAGCGAACAGCAACCTCAGGCCTCAGACTCAATTCTTTCTCGGAGACAGGGTCCATGACTGCTGACGAAACGGAACGCAAACTGGCGGCTGGTGTTGCTCGGCTGCGACAAATGCTCCGACCAAATGTCTCACAGGTTGCAGCAGAGCTTGGTGTGAAGTACACAACACTACACAATCGTTTTCAAGGCTTCACACGTTCTCGCACCAAATCACACGCTGAAAAACGGCTTCTCTCCGATGAGCAAGAAGCTGCGCTTTTTGACTGGCGGATCTTCCTGGCTGCAACGGGCCATCCAGTCGACAAGTCTTGTGTGCGCTCAATTGTCAAGGGCATGACTGGTCGGGTGCCGAGCAAGACCTGGCTTCGAGACTTTTTGGATCGCAATCCTGACATCACACTGGGCAAGGTTGCCGCACTCGACCCCAAACGCGCTCAAGCTTTCAATCGTCCTGTTGTTGGCCGCTACTTCGAGATATATGGGCCGTATACTGTATCAAAAGTTTTAGTACAACTTCTACCCAAAACAGTGAGCATTTGGGTACAACTTTGATTTTATTCAAAACTCAATGATACAACTGGTTGTTTTTGTGCACAACTTGCAACTTTTCATGCACAACTTCATGGCTGACAACTCTTACTCCCTGCAGCAACTTAACAGGAACAACTTGCAACTTTGAACTTCTTATTGCAACTTTGGACATGCAACTTACAACTTTAGAAAAGCATGTGCAACTTGCAATCTCTTATACTGCAACTTTCAACAAGCCTGGTGCAACTTTCTTTAAAACTTGACTCTGATATTAACAGAAGCTAGGAATTTCTAGTAGAGGATTTAATTAATTCATTTATGTAATATGGGAGTTCATTAAATTTATTCCCATCATTAATTGGAATCTCCTGGGAGTTAATAAAATCTCAGACTATTCAGAAACAAGCACAGAGCCTAGGCACAGTTAATTTTCTCCGTTTGTCTGTTTCAGTTAGCTAGTAATTTGTTTTGTTAGATTGATGATGTCAGGTGAGAATGCCTAAAATATGACAAATTTCTGCCAGCTCTTTCTGAATGTGTCAGATGAACCTCCTGTTCCAATCACCACCACTGTCTAGTAGTTGCAGTCATACTCAGAGTAACAATCACTCTTCGTGTAGCAACAGCATAGTTTTGAAGTTGTTCTGCATATTGAAAACCTGCAACTAACAAATTCAAAGTTGTAGTTGCTCTGGAAAGAAGTTGCTATATAAAAAAGTTGAGATTGTAGTTGAGAAAATGAAAGATGTTGTTATAAATCACAAGTTGTATTAATCCCTCTGGCAGTTGTTTTAGCTGGAAACACCTTGCCTGGAGTTGTCTCTAAAAAGTCTGAAAAAAAAAAGTTGAAAGTTGTGAAAAACTTTTGATACAGTATACCGCCCATAGAGATACTCGAGAAGATCATTCATGACAACGAGATTCCGGTCGAAAATGTGTACAATATGGATGAGAAGGGTGTCCAGCAGGGCGGAGGGAAGAAGGCTAGCAGTCGCAAGTACTTCCTTCAGCCTTGCCAAGAATAAAAATGTTCACACTTTGTACCGCTTTAGCAGCAGTAATCTGGAGCTGGTGACCATCATTGAGTGTGTCGCAGCAGATGGAACTGCCATCAACCCAGGGTTTGTGTTCTCCGGGAAAGAATTCTGCCCAGAATGGTTTGAGGAGGAGGGGGGTAACGTAGGCCTCTTTTCTTTTGCCGTCTCGCCTTGTACAGCAGATTTCACTGAGATTCCTTTTGAATCTTGCGTTGTTTACTTGAGTGAAGCCACTCTGTGAGACCGACGGTCAGATTATGCCATTTCCACGGTAGACAGCTGAGGTGATCAACGAGATGGGAGGCTTTTAGCCATGCTCCTCAGAAAGTTCTCAAAATTTTAGTACTGTTGGACTGGGGCTAATCAACGCTTTCTGATGCACTACTTTAAATGGCTATCCGTTGAGAATTGGCTATTTTATCGCGGATTTTCAATTGTATGTCCCATTTTCAATTGTGATGCACATCATAGTAAGTATGACTGCATTCGAGAGCGCCACGCTTGGCACAGGGAGCGCACCATGCGTAAGTGTCTTTATGCCGCGGCTGCCGTGGCTGGGCTTCATGCGCATGATCATTGATCACAGCCGCTGCTTCTATGTGAGCGCTGATGGGCGCCGGCGTTTCCTTGACGCCCGTGACACGGACGCCCTCCTCGCTTCTTCTGCTTTTCCGTTGAAGGGGCACGTCTGCCCGCCACTCGTGGATGTGTAGTCTTTTGGAGGTAATCGAGGACACGGGAGCCACATGATTAGGAGGAGGCCGGCGCGCGGGAGCGCGCTGATGAGGAATGCGTTGCGGCTGCACGGATGCTCGGCCACTACGGTGTCGTCGAGTGTGGCCAAGCGTCTCCAAGCGTCCACCAAGTGTGGGCCCCAGGTGGGTCGACGATCGACCTTGGCCTGGAATGAATTAGAAACCAGAGTTCCGCCCAAACAAACAGGGGCAGCCTGGGGCAGCTGATTAGACGATTAGAAGGAGGCAGCGCTTCCCGTCGTCGGCGACGAATCGCGATCGCAGGGGCTGTAGGGGTCAGCGCCGGCGGCAATTTGATGGCGGGACCCGTGGTTAAGGCAGGGCCAAGCCAGCGCGCGCCGTCCCGACTCCCCGTCGCCCGGCCTGGCATGTACGCGGGCGGTATAGGTCTGGAGGGCAGCGCTTGCTCGTGGCGACTTCTCGGTGTGTGTGTAGCGGAGCAGAGACCGGCTGCCGCTGACCGTTGCACTTGCATGCAGCGTTGATCTTCTCAGCGTCGATCCCCCCGGTGATCCGCACACGGCCAAACGCAATATAAACGGCGGTGCACGGCGAGGGGCCCATTCTTCTTCTTCTTTTCGCCCCGCGCCCACTTTTTTTCTTCGCCTTCGCCTACCACTTTCTATTCAACACGCCATGAAAGGATTCTTGACGACCTTTTCTGCGTTCCTCGCCGTGACGATGGCGAGCCCCATCATGCGCCGGGCAGGCGTCAGCGACGTCGGTGCGTGGGCGTTGTGTCCTCTTCACACGATACGCTGACTCAGTTACGTTTAGCTAATGACATGGAGGACCTGTTTAACGGAAAAGGCGAGTGCGCCGACGTCGGCGTCATCTTCGCGCGCGGGACCTTCGACTCCGGGTGCGTTCATTTCATCACCATGTCCTCTGCTAACCGGCCTTCCAGCAACATCGGCGTGTGGGTCGGCCCGCAGTTCAAGGCCGCGCTCGCCAAGTCGCTGCCCGGCAAGACGATCGCCTTCCAGGGCGTCAGCGCGACCGACTACAAGGCCACCCTCCTCGGGTACCTCGGCGAGGCGGGCTCGCCCGCGGGCGGCAAGTCCCTCGCGGAGACGCTCGACTTCTACAACCAGGCCTGCCCCGACACGCAGCTGATCGTCTCCGGCTGGTCGCAAGGCGCGCTCGTCGCCCACCGCGGCGTCGCGGGCCTCGCCAAGGAGACGCTCGCCCAAGTTAAAGGCCTCGTGACCTTCGGCGACCCATCGGGGCTGTTCGCGAAGGAGCTCCCGCCCGTGCCGAAGGGCGTCAAGGTCAACTCGCAGTGCTTCGTCGGGAGCGTGCCTGATCCGCTCTGCGCGGGCCTCGGCGACCTGAAGCTGCCGCGCACGCCCGGCGAGGTCGTCGCGCCGTTCACCGCGCTCCCCGGCCTCGCCGTCGGCGCGCAAGAGAGCGCCGCCGCGGCGAAGCTCGTCGCGGCCTTCCCCGGCCAGCTCGTCACCGCCGCTGCCGCCTTCGCCAAGACCATCGCCACCGCCCCGCAGCGCGCGCTCCTCACCCCGCAGCACTTCATGTACGGCAACAAGGGCCTCACCGACAAGGCGGCCCTCTTCGTCGCGAGCGTCATCAAGGCGTAGAAAAGTTCATAATGTACATTAATCCTTTCTTGTACTAGTTAGTGTAGGCCCCCGCCTAGCGCGGTTTAAATTTTCATTTTTAAACTTCAAAGCCCGCCCTTGTAAGGGCAACCCTGGAGACTCCGACGAAAGCCTAGCAGGGGAGGATCCAAAGCGTGAATAGAAGCTACGGAAATACACGGAGGGACCGACCTAGCAGGGAGGATCCAAAGAGAAGAAACTCTAAGGGTCCGCCTGCTAGGGCGCCAACTATATACTGGTCGTCCGTAACTGCCGACGTAGAGCGCAGAAGGCCTGAGCGGCGTCGCAAGCTCTGTCCCAAGGTGATCGTTGGGAGGGTCTTGACGGATCGGTGATTGTGCGGGCGAAGGAGGCCGTGGACGATGGTTGGGGTGGGTCGGAGCGTCCGAGGGGGCGCCGGTCGGATGCGCCTCGGATGCGTTCGGAGGGTCCGAAGGAGGCCGAAGCGGGGTTCCCCTGACATCACCCCCCCTTTGAATGCAGCGTCCCGACGCATATTTCGAAAGGGCAAGGAGTCGAAGGTCGCTGAGGCGATGTGCCGTGGTTTACCCGGGTACCTCCGATAGAAGTCCGCAATCTTGTCTGGCGCAAAGACACGGTCGAACCGAACCCACGAGTCGTGTGAAGCATCGTAGCCTTTCCACCTGACGAAATAGTTAAGACGCTTATACCTTATCCTGGCATCCAAGATTTCCTCGACTTCCCATTCGGGGACTCCGTCCTTTAGTTCGGGGGGCGGTTCGTCGTAGCCGGGTCGTCCATCGAAGGGGTCGTCCTGAGCGGGCTCGAGCTTAACAACGGGGAAGACGGGGTGGAGCTTGGAGTAACGCGGGGGGAGGTCGAGCTTGTAGGCACCTTTGCTAACCTCTGCAAGCACCTTGAACGGTCCGAGGCGCTTGTGGGAGAACTTCTCGGAGGGCCGAGTCATTCTAATGTCAGAAGCGTCCAACCAAACCTTATCACCAACTTGAATATTCGGAGTGTCCGAACGTTTCCGATCGTAGTACCGTTTATACTCGTCTTTGGCTTTAACGAGCGCGGCCTTTGCCTCGGAGACGCCGTTAGCTATCCGGTCGCGAAACTCGTTCACCGACTCCAACTCTGAGCGGGCGCCTGGCTCGAAACCCATTCGAGGGAGCCGACCAGTGTCCGTCATAAAGGGTACCTGTTGAGTGGAGGAGTGAACGTGGTTGTTATAGGCGAACTCAGCGGCAGGGATAAGCTCGTCCCAGTCGTCTTGTTGGTAGTTGGTGAAGATCCGGATGTACTGCTCGAGCTCTTGGTTAACGCGTTCGGTTTGTCCGTCGGTTTGCGGGTGGTAAGCCGTAGAGTGAACTGCGAACCACGGTCCGAAATGTACTTCTCGGGGGTTCCGTGGTGCCTCCAGACATTCCGATAGTACAACCGGGCGGCTCCGACCGCGTCTATTGTCGTATGGCACTCAGTGAAGTGAGCGCGTTTGCCAAGAGCATCGACGACTACCATGACCGCGTCGTACCCGTGAGCCTCGGGGAGCTGGACGATGAAGTCCACCGTAACGGTGCGGGGGGGACTTCGGTCGGGTGTAGCTCTCCGTGCGGGAGCCTTCGGAGGGCCTTCGTGCGGCAGCACAAGTCGCAGGCCGCGACGTAGCGTCCGATATGGTGGGACATCTGTGGCCACCAGTAGTTGCGCGAAACCAGCTCTAGGGTTTTGAACCGACCGGCGTGTCCGGCGACTCGCGTGTTGTGGCAGAGCTCGATGATGCGCCTACTTATGTTCTTGTCTTTGGGGACTACAACCTTGCCGCGGAAGTACAAGAGATCGCCCGAGACGGCCCACTCGTCCGAACGTGATGAGCAAGGGCCCCGAACTTGACCTCGGACCTTCAAGAGTTGCCGGGCCGCAAGCGCGACGGGCTCCTCTAGGTCAGGCTCACCGGATAGCGCTTCCTTGATGTCGCGGACAAGTTCGGACCCAGGCCCAGAGACAGTGACGGCCTCAAGCGCACGAACGTGGAATAGCTCAGGGCGCAAGAGGGTGACGTCCGAGTTGTCTTCAGAGATGCCGTGGTCAGGCCGGCGGGAGAGAGCGTCGTGGCGGCCCATCTGGCAACCTGGGACGTGGTGCAGCGTGAAGTCAAACCTAGAAAGGTACAACGACCATCGGGCTTGCCGACGGTTAAGGTGCTGTGCCTTTCGGAAATACTCCAAATTCTTATGGTCAGTCCAGATCTCGACCGGATGCGCGGCGCCCTCGAGGAAATGCCGATACTCCTCGAGTGCGCGGATGATCGTGAGCATCTCCTTGTCGTGAATCTCGTAGTTGCGCTGGACATCATTTAAGCTTTTGGAATAGAACGCTACACGGTGCCACTTCCCGTCTGGGGCGGATTGTTGTGAAAAAACCGCCCCGTCGCATAATCTGAGCTGTCTGCTTCCAGTCGGAAAGGCCGAGAGTCGTCTGGGATCGCTAAGACGGGCTCTGAGACGACCGCGTCTTTGATAGCTTGAAAGGCGGCGGCTTCGGCGTCTCCCCAGGTCCATTTCTGGTCTTTCTTGGTGAGCGCAAAGAGAGGCTGCGCAAGGGCCAAGAAATCCCGAATGAACCTGCGGTAGAAATTAGCAAACCCCAGAAACTGCTGGACGTCCTTCTTGTTTTCGGGCGGAGGCCATGCGGAGACTCCGGCGACCTTAACGGGATCCATTTCGACGTGGTTGTGAGAGATGATAACCCCCAGGTACTCGATCAACGATTTCTCGAAGTCGCACTTCTCCTTGCGAAGGTACGGGTTGTGCATTCGGAGTCTCCGAAGGACTTCGCGGACGATCTCGCGGTGCTTACGGAGGTCCGAATGTGCGATAAGGATATCGTCAAGGTAGATCATAACGTCTCCTGAAAGAATGAGATCCTGGAAAATATCATTCATCATCGTCTGGAAAGTCGCAGGGGAGTTTGTCAGGCCAAAATACATCACCAAAGGTTCGAACAACCCTCGGTTAGTCCGAAAGGCCGCCTTCCACTCGTCTCCTTCTTTAATCCGGACGTTATTGAAGCCCCAACGAACATCAAGTTTAGTGAAATAACGGGCACCCTTGAGCCTGTTGATAAGGTCATTAATCAACGGGAGGGGGTACCGGTTTTTAATCGTCATTGCGTTGAGAGCGCGGTAGTCCTGGACAAACCGAAGTCCTCCGTCCTTTTTCTTAACAAAGAAGACGGGGGAGGCCATCGGAGATTTCGAAGGGCGGATACGGCCGGTGGCAAGTCCCTCCTCGATGAACTCGTCAAGTTCCCGCTGTTCAAGGGGGGAGATCGGATACACCTTGCAATTAGCGGGCTTTGCGTCGGGAACGAGTTCGATAGCGTGGTCCCAAGCCCTCCGCTCTGGTAACGTGTCGAAGGACTCCTTGTCAAAGACGTCTTGGAACTCCTTGGCCCAGTCCGGAATTTCCGAAGGCGGGGGGGCCGAAGTTACGGGCGAAGGTCTCTGCAAGGCGTTGGGACACGGTGCTCCCAGCGCGAATCTCCTCGATTGGGCGAAAGGAGGTGTAGAAGATGCGGTCGCCATCTTCAAGATGCTCGTCGTCGTCGAGGTCTGGCGAGGGACTCGGAGGGTCCGCAGTCGCTCTGAGTTCGTCGTCAGCCTCGTCTGGACCGGCAATATCGATAGCGCAAACGGTGGGGAAGGCGCCCGAGAGCAAGCGCGATTTGAGGAGTCGGAGGCGCCGAACCTCAGCGCGCTCGGTCCGTTCCTCGTCGCGGCAAGTGGAGCAGCTTCGGGGGCATCAACTCATTTTCACCTCTTTCGTTTCCCAGTTGATCTCGGGGTTGTGTTTCTTGAACCAGGAGTATCCGAGTATCAAATCCTGTTTCCCAAGGTGGGTTACAGCCAGCTGAACGCGTTCGGAGTGTCCGTTGTACCGTAGAACGAGGTCCGCGATTTGGCGAATAGACCCAGCATGATTGGGAGTACCGTCGACATTGTAGACCGGTATGGGTACTGAGAGATTTCGGACTGGCACGTTGTTTCGGTTGACATATTCTGTGTCGATAAAGTCCGAAGTGGCTCCGCAGTCGACCAGACCCGAGAGGGAGAGCTTGAGCGCATTTGCAGTGGACTCAAGTTCGAGAGGAAGGTGGAGCGAGGTAACCCCAGGAGCGGCAGAGATGGTATAGCTGCCAGGTAGCTTTTTCTCCCAGGCAAGTCGGCGGATCCGAACGGGGGCTTCGGAGGGGGCAGGGGGCGCGTCTTTCGTTTCGGGCTCGTTGTAGGGCAAGGGAGTTGATTCATCATACAAACAAGTGAAACGATTTATGGACGCGAACGAGGGCACACCAGTCACTCGTCGCGGGGGACAAAATCCTCTGCCGGAGCCTCCGAATGCGCCTCCGCTAAGGCCGCGGTATCGGACAGCCGCGCAAGCAGCTCTCCCAGCATCTCGTCGCCAAGTTGCTGGATTACCTTGTCAAGGATGTCCACATGGCGAACATCGGCGGGGAGCGGACAATCCCGAGCCAAGTGGTTGGGGTCGCCACATCTGAAGCAGGCTCGACGAGGGGCGCCCCAAGCCCTAGTACGATCCAACTCCATAGGGACGGGAGCCGGAGGTACCGAGACGGGGGCGCGGGCCGCGGGTGGCGCAGGTGCGGCCACCGGGCGGATGGGGAATGGAGTTGCCGAACGGGCGATAGGGAATGCGCCACGCGGAGCCCCCGAAGGCGTCCGCGGGGTGGTCCCTTTGATGAGCTTCGCCCGCACCAAGGCTTTGTATTGGCGGAAAGCCCGAGTGCGCCAGCCCAGATAGTCACGGAGGTCTGGGGGGTCGTTCGAGGACGTGATGCCATTGTTGATCAGGGGGTCAAGTCCATGGCGGTACTTGGTCACCTTAACCAATGCGTCTTTGAATCCGGCGAGGTCCATTAGGTCCTCGAAGTCGTCAGTGTATCCGTAGACGTCCCGCGTTCCCATGTGATAACCCGCGCTTTCCAACTTGGCGAGCGCGAGGTCTTGCTCGTTCTCCTCAACGAACCCAAGGCGAAACTCGGAGAGGAATAGGTTCCACCGAGGGAAGGGGAACGGGGTTTTGCTTCCATGACGCTCTGCCCACTGCTGAGCAGGTCCCTCCGCCATATAGGACATGGCGTAGCGGACGGCCTTTTCTTCGCTCGGCTCTCCGTTGACCACGAAGGCCTCCGGGGCAAGCCGGGCGTAAGTCTTGACCGCGTATAGGAAGGCGCGGCCACGTTTGCGATCTCAGTTAAACGCAAACGGGGGGTTTGGCCGTAAGACCAGCTTTGAGGCGACAGTAATGTCACCAAATAACGCATCCGCGTCGGGGGCATTTGGAGATGCCGAAGGCGGTTCGGGAGCTGCCGAAGGTGGTGCGGCAGCAGAAGCCTGGGAAGCAAGGTGGGTGAGGATATTGGTGAGGTTGTCTAGTTTCGCCTCAAGTGCGTCCATGCACGCGTCAGCGTCCGGAGCAGCTCCGGTAGACATAGCGGGCGTAAAGACGACAAGAGCAGAGGAGGAGGGGTCAAGTGGCAGGGGCGGTGACGAGGGGGGTACGGACTCGTACTCCGAGCCTGAATCAGCGCTAAACCTGTGTCAGGGTTCGGGTCGGGCCAACGGGCCCTATACGGCCCATCGGGCCCTCACCACCCTTAGAGCCCTAGGGCTTGACAAGCCCTCATAATTCACAAGCTCAAAGCAATGAGCAACAACACTAATATCCCAGAGAAGGGACATAATCACGGATCGCGCTTTAGTCAGCCATCAAGCCATCATGACCCGCCATCAGGGATCATGATGCGCCGCCGGACGCCCTTGACAGCGGGCCCAATCGGCCCTAGACAACCACAGGGTCCAGGAGGGAGCTCCTTACTGTTGCATTGCCAAACACTCCTTAGTGTCGACTTTGGCATGGCTCCTTTCCAGAGGAATGGTCCCTGGGCTCCTAGCGGAGCGACCAGGGACGACCAGAGACATCCCCTGCTCCCTTCTGATCGACCCTCAGCGGGCCCGATCGGCCCCTAGCGCCCACAGTATATAAAGACTAGAGTATTACTCCTGTACCTTAGGTTTAGCATTGAAGTCTCTTCCTTTGAACCCTACTCCGGCCTGGTCCCCTAGAGCGGGGTTGCTGCGACCATACCCCGGGAAAGGGGCGTCTAGACGACTTCCAACACTCCAGGCTAGCTTGCCTCATTGACCTGAGCCCTTGGTTGGGCTGGACAGCCCAGGCTCTTGTCTCTTATGTTCACCCTTGTCCTAGCCACTTCTTCTTGCTCTCTGGCCTCAAGCTCTGGGTTCCCCTGGTACGGGGCGATGGGGGGTGCGGGCCCGATCGGGCCCGCATGTCACGCGTCACACCGCGCAGTCACGCGGTGTCTAGGAGCCACAGCGACTCGTTTCTCCAGGAAAGGAGATATGTCGCCCCTTGGACTGGCAACCCTTCTCAAGCGCTCCAGGGGTCTCGGGCCCGCAGCCCCTGCTGCGGGGCGACTCCCCCGACCCCCGAACCGTCGGGCGTGACCGCGTTACGTCACGCCCCGCCCGAACGGCTTGTTCAACTGGCCCCGCCTATGCCTTGCCCTATGTCTTGGGCACCGACTCTACTAGGCAGCACTCTTTGGCTATGGACTCGTTCCCTTCAGCAGGGGTAGGACACTCTAGACGACTACTCGTATCCTGTGACATCGCTGTCACACAACGTGACAGCGGGGCGTCTCGAGTCGCCCCGAGCTGTCCCTACCCTGCTCTCTATTGCAGCAGTGGCACCATCTACGCTGCCTGGTTGCCGACCACCCAGCTATGGGGGTTGAACCATCTTTCCCACACTTGTCAGACTGGCAGGAGACCGTCACGTGGGCCCGGGCCGGCCCTGTTCCTGACAACCTGGCAATCTTGACCGGTTAATCCCGTAGAGAGTTTCTTCTGCTGTAAGGGCAACCCTGGAGACTCCGACGAAAGCCTAGCAGGGGAGGATCCAAAGCGTGAATAAAAGCTACGGGAAATACACGGAGGGACCGACCTAGCAGGGGAGGATCCAAAGAGAAGAAACTCTAAGGGTCCGCCTGCTAGGGCGCCAACTATATACTGGTCGTCCGTAACTGCCGATGTAGAGCGCAGAAGGCCTGAGCGGCGTCGCAGGCTCTGTCCCAAGGTGATCGTTTGGAGGGTCTTGACGGATCGGTGATTGTGCGGGCGAAGGAGGCCGTGGACGATGGTCGGGGTGGGTCGGAGCGTCCGAGGGGGTGCCGGTCGGATGCGCCTCGGATGCGTTTGGAGGGTCCGAAGGAGGCCGAAGCGGGGGGTTCCCCTGACAGCCCTGCGCTTTGAGCGGGGAACCTGAGCGCAAAAGGCTCAATGGTACTTACATTTGTGGACAATCAAAGCTGACAACTGTTTAAAACTTAAATTGTGAACCACTTATTACTGCTATGGGAAATCTGAGTTCAGATTCAGATTCAAAGGGCTTGAGGACCCTTTCTTTTGATACCCCATACATCATGATAGCGTGAGATTTTAGGGGTGTCGAAGATTTGACAGGTATCCAGTACTAAAAAGTTATAATTTTGAAAAAGTTTAGGTAGTTTCTGGAAGGAAAAAATTCCCTCTTTCCAGCTGCACACTTAGTTTTTCATTCCCACCTACCAATTTTGAGTAATACAAGTTGTCAGCTTTGATTGTCCACAACTGTAGATCTAGCCATAGGTGTGTAATTGAGCTCCAGTATGTGTTATAAACAAAAATGCTTTTTTCAACTTTTGTATTCCCAGACTTCACCCTCCACTCTGTATATATCTATGCTACTCGTGCCTTAAATGCGGCCCGTAAATCCTGCAGAAAGTATATTGCCAGCAGACTGTTCAAAGCAGCCTCTGGTCAATGGTCATCCCGTACATTGCAATTACCAAATTTTTTTGAGGTTGGCATATAACTTTCTTTGCATGCCCCCTAGGTGTTTAATCCGCCTAGGCCACAGACTACTCTTAAATGGCCTGACAGACATTCAGAATTATCCTATCTCCATTTTTACTCAATTTTTACTAATGACATTGTCAGTAGAAGCCCTACTTTAACATCCATCCATAACATCCTTGAAGGAGCCTCAATGTTAAAAACAGCCTGACATCATAGTCTAGATATTATATAACCACCCAGATCCATTCTTATACTATCTACACTAGCAGGGGAACCCTCACTTTGGCTTTTTTGTATGACAAGGTTGATTCCTTTTTTTCTGACAAGATTACTGTTCTACTCCCATTTTTCCCAACAAATAAAGGGTAGCACTTTTCTTTGTGTACAGCATCTTGGCATGCACTATCTTCAGAAAGTGCAAGCATTGTGTGGTAATGGTAACATGGGTTGGGTTTGATTCCCCGTACAGCATGTATGCGCAAAGAACAACCTTTTTGTTGCAATCTACCAAACTCCACATGCCGCCCATCAGGAAAAAGACAAGTGTTTTTCTTGTAATGTGTATGGTAGTCTTCATACTTCTTTACATAAAATGCTTCAAATGCATCTTAAGAGTCTGGAAGGCTCAGGTTTTTGTCATCAGCACCTACCAATTCCACTTATCCTTTCATCTTAGAATGAACAGCCCATTCAAGTTAGGCTGCACATTCTGATATGAAGGGATGACTCCTATGCTACAATATTATGGGTATAATACTATCACTAGAGAGTTCAGCAAGCATTATATCCACACTGTGAAGGCTTGGAACACTCCCAGCATATAAAAACTTGAAGCTGCACTGCCAAAAAATATTTTATCTATAGGTGTCTATCAAAAAAAAAAAAAAAAAAAGAATTTGATGGTAATGTTGATTTAAAATTAACATGCTGATAAAGAGGGTCTGGAAACTCCCAGAAATTATTCACATAAATATAAAGGATTGGGAATTACTCACAGCACCCTATAGGAGACAGATCGAAGTGATTAGTCGGGCCTTGCCATTCGAGGCAGTGTTGAGCACTTGAGAAGACCTGACTTATCTTTTTCTGTTGGTTGCATGATATGGGGTGTGGACAGAATTCTGAATTACGGTTCTGTTTTCTAGGCAGTAGGCCAAGCAAGCTTGTCTTGTGCAACAACAATGTCGTGAATTTTTGCTGCATGTTGAATATTGATACTTGGAAGGAGTTATGCAGGCCTTGGGCATGCCGCCCTGTTTTACTTATGATAATTGTAAGGGAACACCTTTCTTCAGTATGTGTGATAGAGCATACAGTAGTAGTGATACCTCCCTTACTGTCCTCTTTCAATTCAGTGACTCATTGTGACAGCACTCTTATCCTATGTCTGCCCTGCTCTGCTTGTGGCTGTTCGTAGCAGCATGGAGCAATGGAAGATGTCAAGCACTCCCTTTTTTTCTGAAGTCCTTGACGCCCATGTCTGTCAGTAGGCACCATAAGTTCCATAACTTTTGGGCCCTGGGCCTCAGCAGGAAATCACTATATTTGGTAGTGTTGAGTGTGTAACTGATGTGATATCATGTCACACCTGGCTGTTTATAAACACACCCCACCCCCAAAAATTGAAAACTAATACTGTTTTTAAAAATATGTTTCTAACTGGTTTGTAAACCAGATCAACTTACAGCACCCTAGCCCTAGTGAACAGTAAGTACTACTGGCGGGGGCGGCCTTTATCTGACTTCCCTGTCTGCTTTGTGACTTATATATATATAGTATGTACTATTCATTTGTAATACTTCATCAGTCTCTGCTAATCAATAACCAAATTATTAGTATGCCAGTGGTAGGGCCAGTCTAAGCCCAAGCCCTCATCCAAGCCCGGCCCGGCAGAGCACTAGGGTCCACAGCAGATCTGAGCTATGTCCTATGCTTATCCTAGTATACTTGGGTGATTGTATATTATTCAGCCAAATATAGAAACTCTTATGATTTTTGCCGCCAACATGTGGCACAGCAGCAGATGAGCTGTCTGGGACTACACCATTGCATTTTGATCAATTCAGGGGGGTTGTTTGGCCAAAATGTTCAATTTGGCCATGGGCTGAATTTTGCATGACCTGCGGAAATTTTGAAAATCTTGCTGATTGGGACACTTGGAACTACAAGAATTGACTATAAGGTTTATTTAAGTGAAATATGTCATTTTCTCCCTTGTAATACTGTTCTAGATGGGCATGTAGGTCAAAATTCATTGCCTTTGACTTATTTGATGCCAGATCGTATAATGGATTCCAGGCAAGAGAAAGCCTACAAATACAACAACTATCAATATTCATATTAAATGTATATCCTATACTAGTATGTATTTGGTAGCCAGACATGTACCTAGTAATAACATAGTTAGTTATCAACTTGTCTGCTATTGTTATTAGGGAATAACCATTTGTGCTATTTGTTTTCATTGATTTACCATTTACTTAATCATATTTAATCAGTCATACTCTGAATATAATCTAGCATAAGTAATATAGTTGTGAACAGCACTAACATTTCCTTCTGAAAGAAATGATATATTTCATCTAAACAAAAATGTCAAAAACAGACACCAACACAAATTTTTGTAATTATGTGGTTAATCAACTACATTCACCCAGACACCATCACGCCGCTTTGTGAATACTACGCGCCACTCGTCCTTGGAGTCCCCCGGCAAACACCACCTCCCTGAGCATGCCCGTGTCCTGCGTCCCCGCCAGCATATGGACGATTTCGCGGCAGGTTTCGGGCAACTTGAGCTCATCCAGAAGCTGCGCGCCGCTATCCGCGGCGTTGACGCCCACGCGGAGGAACTCGAGCGCGGGTGGCACACGCACCATGTGATCGCGGACGAGTACAGACAGCGGTCTGGTGGAGGCGTTGACCTCTATGTCGATGACGAAGAACCACAGGCGGCGGAGGCCGGGATGCGCCGCCGCGACGGTCTCGAGGACGTCTACGATGCCGTCTGGATTCGCGTCGATACGGAGGGGCATCAGAAGGCGCAGGGCGTGGCACCTCCCCGCGGCGGCGTTGATAGCTGCGTGTGGCGGCTGTCTATAGTCTTCGGTGTAGCTGTTCACGAGATTGAGCGTGGTGATGCCGGGCCTGCCGTCAAGGAAAAGCGGGACGAGGCCGGGGGGCGTGGTGAGGGTGTGCAGGCTCGGGAGGGCCGTCGGGGGGAGCCGAAGGAGTTGGATCAATCGTGTCATCTCAGCTCCGGCAGGCTCCAACGGGGCCAATGGGTGGAGGTCACGGCGTTCGGGGCAGTACAGCGCGAGCTCGGTGAGAGATATGCATTGCGCAAGCACATCGACGACTAGTTCCCGACTTACCAGCACAGGTCCATTGTCCGAGCAGAGATTCCCCCTTTTCCGATGGATAACAACGAGATAAAAGCTGAGTTAAAGTGAATACAGGAACAAATGCGAAGCGCGGCAACGTACCCTTAGAGATTTGACAGACAAGCAGAGGTTCGCCGCTAGCCATTAGGCGGATGCCTTGGATATGCAGAGCTGCGGCGCCGCCACATGTCTGTGCAAAATTAGCACGACAACACGACAGCAATATGACATGACATACCTTCAAATGTGAGGCGCAACTCGATACACGCCGCGATGGCAACCTCCATTGATAGCAGCAAGGGAGAGGGTTCGACGGCGGCCCCGACTTGAAAAACATAGTCTGGTCGAAAGTCGGTCGACGGTAGTGAAATGTGATGCTATGCCGAGTGTTGACACGAGTGCCCTGAGCAGCGGCGGCAGGGTTGCGAGCGCGCCCGAGTAACAAGAGCCTGTGGTCGGTATTGAGCTGGAGCTGGTAATGAGTAACGAGATGAACGATGGGAGGCGTGTCATACCTTAGAAGACGACACATGCGACACGACTGTGCAGCGACAGATTCGTCTCGAGGCTTGCGTGCCCAGGCAACTTCAAGTGAAGAGCCCGCGGTCAAGATTGAGCTGGAGCAGGCAGTGAGTAACGAGAAGAACGACAGTCAGGGTGCGGCATACCTTGGCGGACGGCGGATGCGACGAGCAGCATGGGGGGATGGTGGTGGAGCGAAGACAAGGAGAGAAGTGCGTGACCTTGTTTATGATTTGATCCCTTCACGGTATCACATCAAGAAGAAGAAGAAGAATATATTCCCACAAACCCCTCTGAGGAGAGTGCGGTCTCGTACCTACACACCAGCGCCCCCACCAGTATGCTACGAGCGAAATACATGCAACCATTGTTGTGTACGGATACCTAGTGAGGATCTCCGCCTCGCAATGTCGCGATATGTATCCGGGCACTTGAAAGATTAGACAACATGGAGTAACCTACCACTCATTGTGTATATATCTTGGGGCCATGTCTACCCTCTGCAGCACGTCGTGGACATACATTGCGAAGCGCTCAATCCCTGCGCGTGATGCCAACAGTACGCCGCAAAGAACGGCACGTCATCGAGACGCCGCCTCGACGGCTCCAGCGTGCAATCCAACGCATAAACCTCTCGCAAAAAGACCTCCCGCATCAAGCGCAACCTCTCGTCATCCACGCATTCCAGCAGGACATGTGCCTCATCCTCGACTCCAGACACACAGAACCTGCACAGACGGCGGTCACGAGGGACAGGCTCCCTGGTTCTCGTCCTATAGCGCAGAACTTCGACACTGAGGCAGTGATTTGTGAGCAGCAGGCGGGTGAGTGCTTTCCGGTGAGCTGGCACCGTGACCCGAGTCAGGTAGTGGCGGCAGCGGCGCGTCACTGGTTTCAATACTCCTGAGTCCGCCAGCTCCAGCCGGTCCCGCAGCAGGAAGCATTTGACGTAGTTGTCGATTTGTGACTGTAGGTGTTCATCCCCGACTCGGATTACCTCCTTCTTGATCTCCGCAATACGGGCTGCATCCAGCAGGTCCGCCGGATCAATCTGTATCGGGCGAGGGAGAGCGTAGAGGGCATTGGCCAGATCGCCGGCCCACGAAGGCCTACGGTGCATCCACAGGTCGAGACTCTCGCGGAGGGCCAACTTAGCTGTACGGTCATCATCCATCTCTGCGAGATACTCAGCCCTTCCCAAAGCCAGAAGTAACCTGCGAGTACGAATCGGTAAGACTCCCGTTTCCGTGTATAGCGCTGCTGTCATGCACCGTGGGCCTACACCTAGCAGGCGGCGCAGGAACTCTTTTTGGACATCCTCGAGCTCGGTCACTAGATCATCCACATCGACTGAGATATCCGCGGCCCTTGTCAAGTATGGGTCTACGCGCGCCATGTAGAGTTGTAGCCCTATTTTTACCGGCATTGACCCGATATGGTGCTTAAGCGCAAAGAGCATATTGCCCGCCTTTCGCGCTTTGGAGGCATATCTTGTGTAGTTTTCGGCGAATATATTACGCTGTGTTGAGTCCAGCCATGTTCCCTGGAATTTGAACTGGCGGACAATCTCGACTGGTTGGTCGCCGAGGTGGAATCGAGGCAGTTCGCGCGGGAGAGGACCGAGAATCATGCATTTCGACTTGTCCGCGCTCGCGAAGGCGCGCTTGCTGCCAGCCCAGTCGAACCACACATCCATATTCTCCTGTAGCTCAGCAGCGGCGGCAAATGACCAGGTAGCATTGTCGTCTGCCAGCTCGGCCTTGTTTACCACCCGTCCCTGCATCATAGGGTCCGTGTCGCGTGGAGGCAGAAGGAAATCTGCGAAGAACAAGTTCCACAGTGGCGGCGAAGCCGAGTCTCCGGTCATCAGGCCCACCAGTGAGCTAAAGAGGGCGTTTCCGGCACCTTTTGTTGCGTACTCCATACGGGAGTACAACATCCGCATAAAGTCGAACCATGGCCCGCCAACACCCGCATCATAGAGGTCAACCCACAGCCGATCCATGTCTGTGTACGGGAAGGCGTTCTTCATATCCCCGAAGAAAGCATATACTGCCGTTCCATCGGCTCGGGCCTGTTCCACTGCTGTCCGGAAGATAAATGCGTTGTCCTCCGTTCGGCGGCCGCGGCGGAAGCCATTCTGTGAGTCTGGCAGCACCCCGGCGGCCTCACACCATTCCGTCAGGCGTTGCGCAAAAATCAGCGTCAAAGTCTTTAGGGGGCAGCTCTGAAGGCTGACCACCCGGTAGCTCTCAGGGTCTACGGGCGACTTCCCTTGCTTCAGGATGCCAACTAGCAGTGTAACGAGCCAGGCCTGTGGTGCGTCACAGTCTTCCAGACACTTGTTGAACAGCTCAGCAAGCATCTCATCCTGCATGCCTCGCAGGTCTCTGTAAGAGATGCCGTCAACCCCCGTTGCACTTCGGGGGCTCCGCTTTCGCAACTGGCCCTTCGCATACTTGATATCCGCCACTGATACGGGCCGGGAGAAGGGCGAACCCGGCGTCAAATCCGTTGTTCGCGCGGGGATAGTTTTGGAGAACAACAATTTTGTCGCATGTGCATCTTCGTCAAAGTGAGGCGGCAGCACTACAGGCTGGTTCAAGCGTGCCGCGAATGACTGATGCAGTGCAGCTGGTGTCACCAAGGGCCTCTTAGGGCGCGGATCAGTCCAGGAACGCACAAGGTCCCAGAAGTCCCGAACGCTCGAGCACCCACGCAAGCGCAGGAGGTTCTTGAGCATCAACTCGCGCTCCCCCGGGGACGCTTGCTGGATCTCGTCGCAGTCCCAGATATTTCCACTGGTGAGAGCTGTCTGATTTGATTCACTACGATCCGACTCCTCGGACAGCGCAGTAAAGAGCTTCGGTGTATCCACCGCCACTTGACGCGCTTCAACTGCAAGCTTTCCCAAGTCAGGCCAGCTAGGTGCCGCTGAGACATCAAGCGTTTCCGGCGCATGAAGGTACAGTGGTCAGAGCTGTCCTCGCGTGTGCCGCTGCGGACCTCAGCATGCCCACCGCAGTAGGTTCCGCTAACCAGCGCATCTCTACCGACGCCGAACGCATCTTCACCCACTCTGCCACCGACTGGACCACATCCGAGTTTGTGTCCTGCCATTCTGTAAGCGCCTCCCTCGGTGCCTTGTAGCAATAACATCGTATCAGCCTCTGAGACGTGGTGTACACAATTAGCGGTCGGTTGCGGGGGCCATAGGCAACCACTCGCAGTAGTGCACAGTGCAGAGCTCGAATGTCTGTCTGCCTGCCCTCCACAGGCCCTGCAGCATTCCTAGAGCACCCATCACCCCAGAAAGCCGCGCCCGCAACCTTACGGGCTGGTGTAGTGCCGCCCCGAGAGGCACATGCAATGTACACCGAAATCGGGCGGGGGTCGTGGTCATACACCTCCCCATACAGACGATGACTGGCCTCTTCGTCATTGATATGCGAAGAGTACACAGCTTCAGCCAGCAAGTCGAGAGCAGTTGCCTCTGCGAATATGATAGGCGGGGGAGGAG
This sequence comes from Mycena indigotica, assembly GCF_014461135.1. Taxonomy (NCBI): domain Eukaryota; kingdom Fungi; phylum Basidiomycota; class Agaricomycetes; order Agaricales; family Mycenaceae; genus Mycena; species Mycena indigotica. The sequence continues at coordinate 2,375,759 of NW_023503011.1, read as the reverse complement.
GCGAACGCTGCACGGGCGTGAAGGGGTGCGTCTCTACCACGAGTTCCAGTGAGGCGTGATCCGACAGATCTGGGTTCCGCGTTATGCGGAGGGACCCATCGTCAATTCTTTCCAACAGCGATTGGGAGCATATCACGTAGTCAATCACCGTGCATCCAAGCGCCTGGAAAGATGTGAAGGCCCCCGGTGTACTAGTCTCTTTGACGGTCCCATTCAGAATAACCAGGGAAAGCTCCCCACACCATCTGTTGACTCTTCTACCCCGAGCATCGGGAGGTTTGTTGTCCGAGGAGAAGCGCCCCAGAGGAGAATTGTGTGGAACTGTGTTACCAATCCGCGCATTAAAGTCCCCTACTGCCAGAACCGGTTTATCTGCGAAAGCCGAACAGTATGTCAGTGCCTCACGAAAGCGTTCCTCCGGGTCCACATCTGTCCACTCTTGCCATCGCGATGAAGCGGGCGGGATGTAGGCACCTATGAAAAAGAAGTCCGCCATATCCAGAACCACAAGATCGGGGCCGCACAGAGCTCCAAGGACCTGAAAAGGGATACCTCTCCGAATCACAGCAAGGACGCCTCCCCAGGCCAAACGCATTCCTGGCAAGTCCCGACGAGACATAGCAACCATATCATAACCTTCAGGTATAGGCAGTGATTCCTCCTCTCCAATTCGCAGAAAGGTCTCTTGGAAGAAGACAATATCATGCGCTTTGATCATCCTAACTACTGTCGGTTCACGAAGCTTCAGCCCATGAATATTCCACGACATAATACTACATCTTTTGTAGCTATCATGAGCTTGTAGACAAGACCGGGAACAGGAAGTACTACCCCGATGCATGCAGAGCCTTCCCTGTAACGCGACGCTTTGAGAAGCTCTTTGGAGTCGCGACATGCAGATGCACCATGCGCGGGGGTTTTGCATCACTTGTCATGATGTTGTAGAACCTGCGCGCTGCTGCCTCCCCTTCAAAGCGCATACTGATGACCACCCCCGGCAGGTTGCGCATATGAACAGCGTTGAAGAGCAGCCTGCGCTCCAACCCACATTCATCCAGAGCAAGGTTGGCATAATAGGTCGCGCCCTGGGTCGGTGACAGCTTCGGAAGATCGAACAGATAGACATCCGACACTGTGTTGAAACCATCTCCGTCTGACTGGCCTTTTTTGGAGGGGGAAGGTTCCCGCCGCCGTTTTTCACCTGCTCTCGGCATCGAGGACGGAACCGCAGATGCGAATGGGTTCGAAGTTTGGGCCTTGTCCGGGGGACCGTGTGCCTGCTGCGGGGCCTGGTCTGGCAAAGCAGGTAGCAGGAAGGCTGAAGGTGTATAAGGAGCAGCTCCAATTTCGCTGTTTACGCACGATTAGCCAACTGAGTGTCTTCCAATTCTGGAGAACTATCCATCCCAGCAGCGCCTCCGTCGTCGGCCCGTGAGTTACGGGCAGCAGAAGACGCCCGGATATCTGGCAGGGGGGCTAACATTATGTCAGGGCGAGCGTCCGGGGATGCGACGGTTCACACACCCATCTCGTCGAGCAGCTGCGCGGTCATACGCTCCGCCTGCAGGATGCGGACCTCCTTGGAGAGTCTTGCAAGTTCTGAAGGTGCCTCTATTTGCTCGTTGACAGTCAGCGTAAGTTTGCGAACATGCTCGCGCATCGTTGACATCTGTGAGTTGACTGCACCCACTGTGGCCTTGACTCCAGCCAGTTCGGTAGCCATTGTGGCGGAGCTGCCCTGTTGACTTGCCGTCTGAACCTCTGCAAGGCGCCGTAGCAGCTTGTCGTAGTTAGCCTGCACCATATTCTCTGCCTGGCCTACGCGCTTCTCGCTCTCTGACAGCATCAACTCCATCTCCAGCATCCGAGAAATCAGACGTTCCTCGTTGCAGAGGAGTTTGCGGCGCGTTTCAGGGACAGGGTCCCCCGTCTTGTGCTGTTCAAGGCCTGCCAGCGCAAACTTCTCCTTGGTTGTTGGTGCAACAGAGGTCGAAGAGAAGGACGAGGAGGACTGGGTTGCGGATAAGGCCTTTGGCGCCGCCTGCTTGCGCGGCCTTCGAGGGGGACGGGGGTGTCTGCATTGTCGCCCTCTGCCTCCACCGGAGTCTTGTCCCATGTCGCGTCAGTCTGACGCACGAGGGAACGAGAGGTGGAAATCGGGGGAAGTAGCTGATCGGGTGCCGGCCCTCCAATACCCTGGGTAGCTGCCTCTGGATGGGGAGTGTGAGATGACAAGACATTGGCCGTCTACCACCAGTCAGTTTGGCTCTGGAGGGTATGTGAAGTACCTCTTCCTCGCCTCCTGAGTAGTCTAGAACCTCATCCACAGGCTCCATTGGGACGGCAAAGAGATACAGGTGCTGCACCCGTCTACTCCATCACCGCCTTTATAGCCCCCACCACGTCGTCAGGCCACTCTGAAACTTGGCTGCCTGCGGGAGAGAGGACTGCGCCTTTGCGAAGTCGGTCCCCGTTTTACCGAGCTCATAGGTTCAAGAGTCCACAAGTGGGCAACGATGACAACGATGCTTCACATTGGCCAGAGTCACATGCATTTAGCGCCTCCACGGCTAGTACATACATGGTGTCGCCCTACTGTAGTACCGCAGGGGCAACATTCCACAGGCTCCAAGCCACGCGTATCAGGCACACAGCAATACCTGACCGGCTGAAACGTGCACTTCTGGCAGCGAGCAAAATTTTCGAGGTGGACAGAGACAGGCGCTTTGCGCACGGCCTCCCCCCTCGGATCGGTCGGCTCTCTGGCCTTTGGCAGCAAACACTCGCGTCCTTGCGACCGCCAGAGGCGTGAACTGCAGGTGCATCGTGCTGCCCCATGTCTGATTTCCCGTCCCAAGGACCAAGAACGCCACCTGCCAGCGTCCATGTTGCGCTCTCGCAGAGCGCAGACCGTCTTTTGTCGGCCGCCAGACCGCTCGACAAGTTACGATCACCGTTGAAGACCAGTGATAGCCAGCCATCAAGGGTCGGGGAATTCTCGGCGCGGCGAACGAAGATGCCGTCAAGGCGGTGAAGAAGCCTTCGGAGAAATGATGGCCCGAGGGTGATTGTTGCCAGGGTGGCCGTTAGCATCGGTCAGCGTCAGTCAGCGGCCGCTCAGTGAAGGAGCGGCCGAGGAACGGCGCCACGCGGCTAAGGTCATTCTCGAGCGAATGAATCGGCTGCCCGGGGTGGTACCGGCGCGGAAAGTGATTACGATACATCATACTGATGGCAGCCGCCGCACGTCATCGGGATGGCGCATCATGCGATGCGTCGGGAGAAGGGTTTGGTGCTCATGAAGTCCGAGCAAGGTGCAGAGACAAGGGAGGGAAGGTGTTAGGACAGTGTTGGAGTTGAGCGCAGTTTTCGCTCGGGGTAACCATGTTGCGCTATTGCCGGCAGACTATTTTTGGAATATGTCCAAGTTGCCCATAAACTTTGTAACCATCGGGGAAGAACGAACGCCGAACGGCGAAGCATTCAGGGTTTCATTTCGGGATCAGGGTCTCCGTCACGGAAGAGAAGCAGCGCACGAAGAAGATCAAGACGCCGGTGACAGGCCGCCCGGGCTTACCCTGATGAATCCCCGTGGGCAGACAACTTCTGTGCGATCTGGGTACAGCTGCGCTCCCTCCCTGTCGTTTTCGACAGCGTGCGGTTCAGTCTTTTTCTTCTTTCATCCCTTTGAAATTTCTTTTTGTGCCCAATTTCCGCCAAAACAGACACCAGAAGGACGCGTTTCTCCCGCCTCACTGTTAAAATATGTCTTGTCCTGAGTAGCTGCTGGGGACTCACACTTTTTTGGCGCCATCACCAATAACACTGGATGCCTGATTGGGCAATTCCTCCGGCACAACTTCGGATTCTTTCACTTCCACACGCGTCGATACGGTCAATTGAGACGGGCGAAACCGGAGCCTATGCTCAACCGCGCCCGGATGTCCCGAGGCTTATCGCTGTATGCGATTCTGTTGAATTCAACCGAAGGTAGTCTATGCTGTTTCTTGTGCCCAAGGAAGATGTAATCGACATCAAGCCCGATGAATGACAAGAAACATATTAATAGCCCAATTCTACCCTGCAGGCCGCTCTGATTGGCTCTACGGGCCCGGAGTCGTCCGATCTTCTCAAATCATTTCTGGTGTCCAGATTGATTTCCGCTTTGTAAAGGCCACGTTGTGAAGGGACTCCCCGCACTGCATCCGCATGACACCTGGAGCCTCTCGTAAGTAGTTGCGCCAGCTATTTCGGTCTCATGCACTTTACCCCGCACAAATTTCAATTCCCTGCAGGCTCTTTCATCAGTTTGCACTCTTCTGTTAAAGCGTTGTTAGCCATTTTACCCCTCAGAGGTAGTTTGAGTTGGATACTTAAATAGCTCCGGTTGCCCCTTGGAACCGACATCGCTCCATTTTGAAGAAGCTCCGACATGTCAGCGGCGGTCCAGCTCGGGCGGTATGTCAACCAACCTTAAGCGAGCTCCACGCCTATAAGAACCCGCATGGCCTGTCAACCTCGCGCCCGTCTCTCTTTCCCTCCCCCCATCCACTTTAAGGCTCCAACACTTTCTGTTTGACAAACTTTATAAACGGTTTTAACCCTTTTTATTTCCGTTTTATTTGTGGGGTTGAGCAAATGGTAAATAAAAGAAAACAAAAGGTTTAAAAGGTTACTCAATAACAATAATAATCATAATAATATGATTAGAAAATATCCAATGTATATGTATAGATATCCTGTGTTCCCTCAGGCTCTTGAATTGTCTTATTTGGTAGTTGTATGGAATCCATACATTAGACATTCATACTATCACCCAAGTTAATGACTTAGTCATCAGAAATTTCTCTGCTCTCTGAATTCAAGTAACTATTCTTAGTTTCAGTAATGATTCACCTGAACATGGGAACATCTCTGGAATAGAGATATCAATGGCATTAGTCAGCATGTCTGAATTAGTACTGATGATTGTCTACCATAAGGAATTTCATGTCTCTAGACCACAGAAATACTATCGTAGAGTAATTTATCATCCTTCAGCCATAATAATATAATAATTATATCATATTTCTGTCATTTTCTACATATAAGGAAGACAAAAATATATTGATGATTTTTAAACTGTATTAAAACTATTTAAAACATTTTAAAACGTTTGTTGAACCATTTCTGTTTGATTTGTCTCAACCCACAAACGGAAACAAAAAGGTTGGAGCCCTAATCCACTTTCGCCCCGGTGCCTCAATTCGTTGACTTTGCCCTTGTCCCCGAAGTCATCGTTCCCTTTGCCTTGTTGCTCACTTACCTCTTCATAGTGTCCTGCGTCTCATCGTTCGCCAGTCCCGTTGCCCTTCTCGATCTCCACGCTCACCGCCCGGCCGCACTCCCCTGGATTTTCAGTGGTTTTGGCAGCAGAGGTACTTGTCTTGCCTACCTCGGGCCACGTTACTGACCTCGTTCCAGTGTCGTTTGTCGCTCAGCGCAGCGGGATCGGGATTGGCCAGCGGGGGAGCAGCGGGGAGAAGGGTTTTGCGTGGTGGTTGACTTTTGGCACGTGCTCGGATCTTCGCACCCGAGCGCCGGATGTCCTCCCACGCTCCCTCTTCCTGACTCCCACATGCTTCTCTTGCTCCCGCTTCCCGCTGTGGCCCAGCGTCGAGTGTCTCCGTCCCCGGCGGGCGGTCGTCGGTGTCTCTGCCCGCCTCTGCCGGCTCTGTTCGAGACCGTTGTCGAGGTACGCTAACCGCCCTGGCCGCCCTCATGCATTGTCAGTGTTTTTTGGCGGTGGAGGGTACGAGTCCAGCATCCCTGGGCCACGTTGCTGACCGTTTTCCAGCAGCATTTGTCGCTCGGCGCATGGCAGTATCGCGATTTGCGAGCGGGGAAGCAGCGGGGAAAGCGGTGGTGGTTGACTTTTGGCACGTGCTCGGCTCTTCGCACCCGAGCGCCTAATGTTGTCCCACGCTCCTTCTTCCTGACTCCGACATGCTGCCCTCGCTGTCGCTGCCCGCTGCGGCCGAGAAGCAGATGTCTCCGTGCTCGCACGGTAGTGGAGGCCACTGCCTGCCTCCGCCCGCTCTTTTCAAGAGGCTGCAGGTTGTTGCCGATGGTGAGTCGTCACCATCGTTGTTTTTACTCGTCTGCTTACCATGTTGCTAGAGGACCAGAGTGGTGTCGTCGACATCGAGGCTGAAGGTGCGTGGTCAGACATTGACGACGGCGCGTGCTTACTGTTCTTGGTAGACCTGTCCGCCGATGCCAATGGTTAGTCTGCGCTGCTGGATGTATTGTTGCTCACCGGCTGTCGTTCCCAACAGAGTCCGTCGTCCTCCGCTCAGCATCGCCTTCCGCTCCTCCGTTGCCCGCCTCCGCCCGCTCTGTTCGAGAACATGGTGCTTGTTAACCAAAGGTGAGTCATCACCTTCGTTGTCTTTGCTCGTTTGCTTACCGTTGTTCGGCAACGCTGGAGGTGCGTGGTTAGCCTCGGACATTGACGACATGATGTGCTTACCATTCTTTCTAGATGTGTCCGCCGTTGCCAATTGTGAGTCTGCGCCGCTGCATTTACTTGTTGTTGCTCACCGGCTGTGATTCGACGGCGCTCGTCTGCTTAGCGTCGCCTTCCCCTCCTTCGTTGGTCCCCGTCATTGTTTATGCTGGAGGTATGCTCCGACCTGTCGTCCGCCTTCGAACGCTCGCGAACTTCCGTTGAACGGCGAGGCTGTTTCTTTTGTTATGTTTTTGCTATGGTCCATTACAAGGCTTACCGTCTTGCAGCCCCACCAACGTCTATCCACTCCTCGCTCACGCAAAGCGTCGTTCCGTATGTCTCCGCTTGATTGCCTTGCTGACTTTGAATTCAATCCCAGTCCTAGAGCAAGAGTCAGGGACTCGGATTGCATTCGCGCAGCCATACCTTGTCATCGTTGTTGACACGCTGCCAGGTCGGCAAATGGTAAAGGTGCGTGTTCTGCTCGTGACGAGCTGCGCGGCGCTGACTTGTTGCGAAGGTACTAGTAATCATACCATTCTGCGCTAGCGCTTCTCTCTCCCCTGCCGTCTCTCTCTCTAGCCGTGTGCTAACCGTCACTTTCAGGTCTTTCTCTCATGTCTTGTCCTTAGCCGGATGCTTGGTGCGTGTCTCGTTGATCATCGCAGCGTTGCGCTGTGCTTCACAAGCGCGATTCGAACGGCTGCGAGGGCGGTCTTGGCGATGAGAGTTCTTCGGGGGGTCTCGGCAAGAAGTAGTAGTTAGCGATGGTAGACAGATTCGGCAGGACTTGGCGTTGGTTTGGTGGCAGCCCCGGGCCCGGCTTGTCGCCGAGCCGTTTGCGGGAGGGGACCGGCGCGTCTCAGGCTCTTAACCTGCCCGGGCCGCAGGCGCGCTGGTCAGTGCAGCGAGCGAGCCGTGTCCTGCGTTCCCGCCAGCATGCGGACGATTCTGCGGCAGGTTTCGGGCAACTTGAGCTCATCCAGAAGCTGCGCGCCGCTATCCGCGGCGTTGACGCCCACGCGGAGGAACTCGAGCGCGGGTGGCACGCGCACCATGTGATCGCGGACGAGTACAGACAGCGGTCTGGTGGAGGCGTCGACCTCTATGTCGATGACGAAGAACCACAGGCGGCGGAGGCCGGGATGCGCCGCCGCGACGGTCTCGAGGACGTCTACGATGCCGCCTGGTTTCGCATCGATACGGAGGGGCATCAGAAGGCGCAGGGTGTGGCACCTCCCCGCGGCCGCGTTGATAGCTTCGTGTGGTGGCTGTCTATAGTCTTCGGCGTAGCTGTTCACGAGATTGAGTGTGGTGATGCCGGGCCTGCCGTCAAGGAAAAGCGGGACGAGGCCAGGGGGCGTGGTGAGGGTGTGCAGGCTCGGGAGGGCCGTCGGGGGGAGCCGAAGGAGTTGGATCAATCGTGTCATCTCAGCTCCGGCAGGCTCCAACGGGGCCAATGGGTGGAGGTCACGGCGTTCGGGGCAGTACAGCGCGAGCTCGGTGAGAGATATGCATTGCGCAAGCACATCGACGACTAGTTCCATGTACATCTCGCTCGACAGCTCGAGGTACAGGTAGCGCAATACCGGCATCGGGCTTTGACATAAGCCGCGCAACAGCGGCGCGAGCGTAAATGGTGCCCGGAGGCTAAGCTGCTCGATCGTTGCAGGGTCGATGAGGCGCAGCGTCGAATCAGAGGACCACATGTCCAGAAGAGCCACTGAGTTTGCCGTGAACGAGACCTGTTCAAGGGGGAGAAGGCGGCCGTTCTAAGACAAATGTACGCACTAACGGCGCAAGAGTGGGGTGCTCCGTTATGTGGATGACGCGATCAAGAAAGGCGGAAGCTACAAGCGGGGGATCGCACTCGAGATCAGCGGGATCCCAACGAAGGATGGCCAGCAGATCGCGGAACAAGGCGGGAAGGGTGAGGTTGCGGAACGCATGGCATACGAGGGCAAGACTGCGCAGGTCCGCGCGGTCGAGGAAAGAGATGCTGTGTTGCCAGAGTTCGACGGCCATGGCGTCCGGCGGATGCATGGCAGTCGGGGACCGTGACCGAAGAGTGTCGATGGTGCAAGAGGCAAGGGGGATCACGGCAGCTGTTTATCTCATATGGCACGCGGTCAAATATATTTCCCATGTCAAACGATACCCCCCCTTGCACGCCTCGCTCCAACGCTAAGTCGCGCTCGCTCGCCAAGTCGCGCGAGCGAGAGCCCCCTCTAATATACCTTTTTTTTCAGCGCACGGACCTCTCAAAAGTCACGGGATAATCTTGCTGGGGCGAAATTTTGGACTTTGGGCACTGTTTTGGACGTGTCTCGTGGGCTTCTCGGGCATAAGGTCGGGCTATCTCGGGCTTTCCGGGGAGGCATAAAGACGTGTATTTCACTAAGTACTTCCAGACACGCTAATTAACATGCGTCGCGACGCGTCTGTTTGCACAAGTCCAGCCAGCACGCAAAACGTGTCCGTCGCCCTCTAACACGCGCGCCGCGGCCCAAAACACGTCCCCAGCAGCAAGTCCAGCCAGCCATCACCATGTCTCCAGCATCTCCCTCCCAACACAGCGCAACAGTGGGCAACACTGTCCCGGAAGCGTTGCTAGGCAGGGCCGTACGTTGGCCTCTGGCGGCCCGGACCGGCACAAAAATGAGTCTGGAATCGCGTAAAGAGGCGGTAAAATGCACCTCGGAAATACCATCAAAATCAGCGCGGGGAGCGTGAATGGCGTCAAAATGAGGCCGCAATGCCGAGCAGAGGGTAAGCGAGGAAAATCAGAAGGGCCGCCGAGGATCAAAAGGCGGCGCGCCCGGAGAGCAAGAATCGCCAAGACATCGGAGTCGGGGTGAGAGAGATGCAGCGAGCCCGGCAGGCGGGGAGTAGGCCCTGACGGAGCCAAAATCGGACAACAGCTCGGCATGGGGTCACGGTGTGAGGAGCGCGGACAACGGAGCAGGGCAGCCTGGTGGCCGAGTTGGACAATAGCGTGGGAAAGTTGATGTGGGTAACGGGCCGAACACACAGGATCGACGCGGGCAGTAAGTGCGGCCATTGCGGAGCCTCAATCAGAACTTGAAGACGGCTCGGCATGTGATTGCAGGGGGGAGGATAAGGGGCGCGGGGCCAAGCGGACAATGCTTCGAAAGCGGCGGAGCGGGCATGGGATGGTGGCGAGGGCGAAGGAGAAGGCGGGGCGACGAGCAACACCTGATTTGGCGCTGGCAACAGTGGTGGAACCACTGTGCCGAGGTCGTTGACAGCCAGGCGGTGACACTGGCCTCCGGCGGCCCGGACCTGTAAAAATCTGAGCTCTGAATGGGGAAAAGTGAGTGCCAAAACGTACCGCAGAAATACCATCAAAATGTGATGATATCATTGATCCGGCCATCGGCAGGCCCGAAGAGGAAGGTAGCGGTGAAATCTGGGGGGTTTGACAGCAACGGCGGAAGGGGAGAGACAGCAACAGCTGTCAACGCAGAGTTGATAGTCAGGCCGTTTCACATGCCTCCGGCGGCCCAGACCTGCGAAAATTTGAGCCTTGAATACAGAATAAATGGCGCCAAAACGCACCCAAAAATACCATCAAAATTTGATGATCACATCACATTGCCACATGCCGCCCATTGCCGATCACAACGGCCGGTTCGGCCAGCAGAGGTTCCCCCTCTGTTCGAAGTCAAATAGAGATCTGAGGATAACATCAGCATCAAACAACATCCCCATAAAGGCGGCAGCTTACCCTCAACAACTGCGCACCGGATCAGAGGTTCCCCCTCAGGCAACGCGGATCAACGACGGCGGCAACACTGAGGATTAGGTCAGTACTCAAGCATATACCAATGGCAGCCACATACAAGTCCACATAGCATATCCGAGCAGAGGTCCACCCTTTCGAGCAAACAAAGGTAGCCTGCAACAACCCCGCATCTGAGTTCAAACATCAATGCAAGGCACACAATGCTACGAGCAGAGGTTCCCCCTCTGACGACGGTGCGGGGTTGCGGCCGGCATCCAACGACCATGGATCTAAAGCACACATCAACACCACATTATCATACGGCGACAACGGCAACTACTTACCGATCACGTGATCACCGGAGCAGAGGTTCCGGGATGGTGTTGCCGGAGACAGAACATATCTATGCCGCACATTAATATGATACATCAACAAGGAGGCAACGACTTACCAGCAGATGTCCGTCGTAGGAGCAGAGGTTCCCCGTGTTGAGGGTCAATAACAGCGAGATTGAAGCTAAGTTTGAGATGAATATCGGACAAGATATGAACGACGACAACGTACCGGTAGACATTTGATGGACGAGCAGAGGTTCCCCCTCTGACTTGTCAAGCAAGGGCGTCACAATTCTAAAGCTGGCATCAACACCAGATCATACTGCGGCAATAGCGACTACTTACCGATAGATGTTCGGGCATCGGAGCGGAGGTTCCGGGGTAGTGTTGCCGGAGAGGGGACAGGTCTATACCGCACATCAATGTCATGGCATCAACGAGAAGCGACGACTTACCAGCACAGGTCCATTGTCCGAGCAGAGATTCCCCCTTTTCCGATGGATAACAACGAGATAAAAGCTGAGTTAAAGTGAATACAGGAACAAATGCGAAGCGGCAACGTACCCTTAGAGATTTGACAGACAAGCAGAGGTTCGCCGCTAGCCATTAGGCGGATGCCTTGGATATGCAGAGCTGCGGCGCCGCCACATGTCTGTGCAAAATTAGCACGACGACACGACAGCAATATGACATGACATACCTTCAAATGTGAGGCGCAACTCGATACACGCCGCGATGGCAACCTCCATTGATAGCAGCAAGGGAGAGGGTTCGACGGCGGCCCCGACTTGAAAAACATAGTCTGGTCGAAAGTCGGTCGACGGTAGTGAAATGTGATGCTATGCCGAGTGTTGACACGAGTGCCCTGAGCAGCGGCGGCAGGGTTGCGAGCGCGCCCGAGTAACAAGAGCCTGTGGTCGGTATTGAGCTGGAGCTGGTAATGAGTAACGAGATGAACGATGGGAGGCGTGTCATACCTTAGAAGACGACGCATGCGACACGACTGTGCAGCGACAGATTCGTCTCGAGGCTTGCGTGCCCAGGCAACTTCAAGTGAAGAGCCCGCGGTCAAGATTGAGCTGGAGCAGGCAGTGAGTAACGAGAAGAACGACAGTCAGGGTGCGGCATACCTTGGCGGACGGCGGATGCGACGAGCAGCATGGGGGGATGGTGGTGGAGCGAAGACAAGGAGAGAAGTGACCTTGTTTATGATTTGATCCCTTCACGGTATCACATCAAGGGTCGGGGAATTCTCGGCGCGGCGAACGAAGATGCCGTCAAGGCGGTGAAGAAGCCTTCGGAGAAATGATGGCCCGAGGGTGATTGTTGCCAGGGTGGCCGTTAGCATCGGTCAGCGTCAGTCAGCGGCCGCTCAGTGAAGGAGCGGCCGAGGAACGGCGCCACGCCGCTAAGGTCATTCTCGAGCGAATGAATCGGCTGCCCGGGGTGGTACTGGTGCGGAAAGTGATTACGATACATCATACTGATGGCAGCCGCCGCACGTCATCGGGATGGCGCATCATGCGATGCGTCGGGAGAAGGGTTTGGTGCTCATGAAGTCCGAGCAAGGTGCAGAGACAAGGGAGGGAAGGTGTTAGGACAGTGTTGGAGTTGAGCGCAGTTTTCGCTCGGGGTAACCATGTTGCGCTATTGCCGGCAGACTATTTTTGGAATATGTCCAAGTTGCCCATAAACTTTGTAACCATCGGGGAAGAACGAACGCCGAACGGCGAAGCATTCAGGGTTTCATTTCGGGATCAGGGTCTCCGCTTCGTGATCACGGAAGAGAAGCAGCGCACGAAGAAGATCAAGACGCCGGTGACAGGCCGCCCGGGCTTACCCTGATGAATCCCCGAGGGCAGACAACTTCTGTGCAATCTTGGTACAGCTGCGCTCCCCCCCCTGTCGTTTTCGACAGCGTGCCGTTCAGTCTTTTTCTTCTTTCATCCCTTTGAAATTTCTTTTTGTGCCCAATTTCCGCCAAAACAGACGCCAGAATGACGCGTTTCTCGCGCCTCCCTGGTGAAATATGTCTTGTCCTGAGTAGCTGCTGGGGACTCACACTTTTTTTGGCGCCATCACCAATAACACTGAATGCCTGATTGGGCAATTCCTCCGGCACAACTCGGATTCTTTCACTTCCACACGCGTCGATACGGTCAATTGAGACGGGCGATTCCGGAGCCTATGCTCAACCGCGCCCGGATGTCCCGAGGCTTATCGCTGTATGCGATTCTGTTGAATTCAACCGAAGGTAGTCTATGCTGTTTCTTGTGCCCAAGGAAGATGTAATCGACATCAAGCCCGATGAATGACAAGAAACATATTAATAGCCCAATTCTACCCTGCAGGCCGCTCTGATTGGCTCTACGGGCCCGGAGTCGTCCGATCTTCTCAAATCATTTCTGGTGTCCAGATTGATTTCCGCTTTGTAAAGGCCACGTTGTGAAGGGACTCCCCGCACTGCATCCGCATGACACCTGGAGCCTCTCGTAAGTAGTTGCGCCAGCTATTTCGGTCTCATGCACTTTACCCCGCACAAATTTCAATTCCCTGCAGGCTCTTTCATCAGTTTGCACTCTTCTGTTAAAGCGTTGTTAGCCATTTTACCCCTCAGAGGTAGTTTGAGTTTGATACTTAAATAGCTCCGGTTGCCCCTTGGAAACCGACATCGCTCCATTTTGAAGAAGCTCCGACATGTCAGCGGCGGTCCAGCTCGGGCGGTATGTCAACCAACCTTAAGCGAGCTCCACGCCTATAAGAACCCGCATGGCCTGTCAACCTCGCGCCCGTCTCTCTTTCCCTCCCCCCATCCACTTTCGCCCCGGTGCCTCGATTCGTTGACTTGGCGCGCGTCATTGCCCTTGTCCCCGAAGTCATCGTTCCCTTTGCCTTGTTGCTCACTTACCTCTTCATAGTGTCCTGCGTCTCATCGTTCGCCAGTCCCGTTGCCCTTCTCGATCTCCACGCTCACCGCCCGGCCGCACTCCCCTGGATTTTCAGTGGTTTTGGCAGCAGAGGTACTTGTCTTGCCTACTAGTACCTCGGGCCACATTACTGACCTCGTTCCAGTGTCGTTTGTCGCTCAGCGCAGCGGGATCGGGATTGGCCAGCGGGGGAGCAGCGGGGAGAAGGGTTTTGCGTGGTGGTTGACTTTTGGCACGTGCTCGGATCTTCGCACCCGAGCGCCGGATGTCCTCCCACGCTCCCTCTTCCTGACTCCCACATACTTCTCTTGCTCCCGCTTCCCGCTGTGGGCCAGCGTCGAGTGTCTCCGTCCCCGGCGGGCGGTCGTCGGTGTCTCTGCCCGCCTCTGCCGGCTCTGTTCGAGACCGTTGTCGAGGTACGCTAACCGCCCTGGCCGCCCTCATGCATTGTCAGTGTTTTTTGGCGGTGGAGGGTACGAGTCCAGCATCCCTGGGCCACGTTGCTGACCGTTTTCCAGCAGCATTTGTCGCTCGGCGCATGGCAGTATCGCGATTTGCGAGCGGGGAAGCAGCGGGGAAAGCGGTGGTGGTTGACTTTTGGCACGTGCTCGGCTCTTCGCACCCGAGCGCCTAATGTTGTCCCACGCTGCTTCTTCCTGACTCCGACATGCTGCCCTCGCTGTCGCTGCCCGCTGCGGCCGAGAAGCAGATGTCTCCGTGCTCGCACGGTAGTGGAGGCCACTGCCTGCCTCCGCCCGCTCTTTTCAAGAGGCTGCAGGTTGTTGCCGATGGTGAGTCGTCACCATCGTTGTTTTTACTCTTGTCGCTCAGCGCAGCGGGATCGGGATTGGCCAGCGGGGGAGCAGCGGGGAGAAGGGTTTTGCGTGGTGGTTGACTTTTGGCACGTGCTCGGCTCTTCGCACCCGAGCGCCTAATGTTGTCCCACGCTCCTTCTTCCTGACTCCGACATGCTGCCCTCGCTGTCGCTGCCCGCTGCGGCCGAGAAGCAGATGTCTCCGTGCTCGCACGGTAGTGGAGGCCACTGCCTGCCTCCGCCCGCTCTTTTCAAGAGGCTGCAGGTTGTTGCCGATGGTGAGTCGTCACCATCGTTGTTTTTAGTCGTCTGCTTACCATGTTGCTAGAGGACCAGAGTGGTGTCGTCGACATCGAGGCTGAAGGGAGGTGCGTGGTCAGACATTGACGACGGCGCGTGCTTACTGTTCTTGGTAGACCTGTCCGCCGATGCCAATGGTTAGCCTGCGCTGCTGGATGTATTGTTGCTCACCGGCTGTCGTTCCCAACAGAGTCCGTCGTCCTCCGCTCAGCATCGCCTTCCGCTCCTCCGTTGCCCGCCTCCGCCCGCTCTGTTCGAGAACATGGTGCTTGTTAACCAAAGGTGAGTCATCACCTTCGTTGTCTTTGCTCGTTTGCTTACCGTTGTTCGGCAACGCTGGAGGTGCGTGGTTAGCCTCGGACATTGACGACATGATGTGCTTACCATTCTTTCTAGATGTGTCCGCCGTTGCCAATTGTGAGTCTGCGCCGCTGCATTTACTTGTTGTTGCTCACCGGCTGTGATTCGACGGCGCTCGTCTGCTTAGCGTCGCCTTCCCCTCCTTCGTTGGTCCCCGTCATTGTTTATGCTGGAGGTATGCTCCGACCTGTCGTCCGCCTTCGAACGCTCGCGAACTTCCGTTGAACGGCGAGGCTGTTTCTTTTGTTATGTTTTTGCTATGGTCCATTACAAGGCTCACCGTCTTGCAGCCCCACCAACGTCTATCCACTCCTCGGTCACGCAAAGCGTCGTTCCGTATGTCTCCGCTTGATTGCCTTGCTGACTTTGAATTCAATCCCAGTCGTAGAGCAAGAGTCAGGGACTCGGATTGCATTCGCGCAGCCATACCTTGTCATCGTTGTTGACACGCTGCCAGGTCGGCAAATGGTAAAGGTGCGTGTTCTGCTCGTGACGAGCTGCGCGGCGCTGACTTGTTGTCAGAGCAAGGCGAAGGTACTAGTAATCATACCATTCTGCGCTAGCGCTTCTCTCTCCCCTGCCGTCTCTCTCTAGCCGTGTGCTAACCGTCACTTTCAGGTCTTTCTCTCATGTCTTGTCCTTAGCCGGATGCTTGGTGCGTGTCTCGTTGATCATCGCAGCGTTGCGCTGTGCTTCACAAGCGCGATTCGAACGGCTGCGAGGGCGGTCTTGGCGATGAGAGTTCTTCGGGGGGTCTCGGCAAGAAGTAGTAGTTAGCGATGGTAGACAGATTCGGCAGGATTCGGCGTTGGTTTGGTGGCAGCCCGGGCCCGGCTTGTCGCCGAGCCGTTTGCGGGAGGGGACCGGCGCGTCTCAGGCTCTTAGCGGGAGGCGGACGTCGTGTGGTGCAGCCCCTGCCCGGGCCGCAGGCGCGCTGGTCAGTGCAGCGAGCGAGCCGTGTCCTGCGTTCCCGCCAGCATGCGGACGATTCTGCGGCAGGTTTCGGGCAACTTGAGCTCATCCAGAAGCTGCGCGCCGCTATCCGCGGCGTTGACGCCCACGCGGAGGAACTCGAGCGCGGGTGGCACGCGCACCATGTGATCGCGGACGAGTACAGACAGCGGTCTGGTGGAGGCGTCGACCTCTATGTCGATGACGAAGAACCACAGGCGGCGGAGGCCGGGATGCGCCGCCGCGACGGTCTCGAGGACGTCTACGATGCCGCCTGGTTTCGCATCGATACGGAGGGGCATCAGAAGGCGCAGGGTGTGGCACCTCCCCGCGGCGGCGTTGATAGCTGCGTGTGGCGGCTGTCTATAGTCTTCGGCGTAGCTGTTCACGAGATTGAGCGTGGTGATGCCGAGCCTGCCGTCAAGGAAAAGCGGGACGAGGCCGGGGGGCGTGGTGAGGGTGTGCAGGCTCGGGAGGGCCGTCGGGGGAGCCGAAGGAGTTGGATCAATCGTGTCATCTCAGCTCCGGCAGGCTCCAACGGGGCCAATGGGTGGAGGTCACGGCGTTCGGGGCAGTACAGCGCGAGCTCGGTGAGAGATATGCATTGCGCAAGCACATCGACGACTAGTTCCATGTACATCTCGCTCGACAGCTCGAGGTACAGGTAGCGCAATACCGGCATCGGGCTTTGACATAAGCCGCGCAACAGCGGCGCGAGCGTAAATGGTGCCCGGAGGCTAAGCTGCTCGATCGTTGCAGGGTCGATGAGGCGCAGCGTCGAATCAGAGGACCACATGTCCAGAAGAGCCACTGAGTTTGCCGTGAACGAGACCTGTTCAAGGGGGAGAAGGCGGCCGTTCTAAGACAAATGTACGCACTAACGGCGCAAGAGTGGGGTGCTCCGTTATGTGGATGACGCGATCAAGAAAGGCGGAAGCTACAAGCGGGGGATCGCACTCGAGATCAGCGGGATCCCAACGAAGGATGGCCAGCAGATCGCGGAACAAGGCGGGAAGGGTGAGGTTGCGGAACGCATGGCATACGAGGGCAAGACTGCGCAGGTCCGCGCGGTCGAGGAAAGAGATGCTGTGTTGCCAGAGTTCGACGGCCATGGCGTCCGGCGGATGCATGGCAGTCGGGGACCGTGACCGAAGAGTGTCGATGGTGCAAGAGGCAAGGGGGATCACGGCAGCTGTTTATCTCATATGGCACGCGGTCAAATATATTTCCCATGTCAAACGATACCCCCCCTTGCACGCCTCGCTCCAACGCTAAGTCGCGCTCGCTCGCCAAGTCGCGAGAGCGAGAGCCCCCTAATATACCTTTTTTTCAGCGCACGGACCTCTCAAAAGTCACGGGATAATCTTGCTGGGGCGAAATTTTGGACTTTGGGCACTGTTTTGGACGTGTCTCGTGGGCTTCTCGGGCATAAGGTCGGGCTATCTCGGGCTTTCCGGGGAGGCATAAAGACGTGTATTTCACTAAGTACTTCCAGACACGCTAATTAACATGCGTCGCGACGCGTCTGTTTGCACAAGTCCAGCCAGCACGCAAAACGTGTCCGTCGCCCTCTAACACGCGCCCCCGGCCCAAAACACGTCCCCAGCAGCAAGTCCAGCCAGCCATCACCATGTCTCCAGCATCTCCCTCCCAACACAGCGCAACAGTGGGCAACACTGTCCCGGAAGCGTTGCTAGGCAGGGCCGTGCGTTGGCCTCTGGCGGCCCGGACCGGCACAAAAATGAGTCTGGAATCGCGTAAAGAGGCGGTAAAATGCACCTCGGAAATACCATCAAAATCAGCGCGGGGAGCGTGAATGGCGTCAAAATGAGGCCGCAATGCCGAGCAGAGGGTAAGCGAGGAAAATCAGAAGGGCCGCCGAGGATCAAAAGGCGGCGCGCCCGGAGAGCAAGAATCGCCAAGACATCGGAGTCGGGGTGAGAGAGATGCAGCGAGCCCGGCAGGCGGGGGAGTAGGCCCTGACGGAGCCAAAATCGGACAACAGCTCGGCATGGGGTCACGGTGTGAGGAGCGCGGACAACGGAGCAGGGCAGCCTGGTGGCCGAGTTGGACAATAGCGTGGGAAAGTTGATGTGGGTAACGGGCCGAACACACAGGATCGACGCGGGCAGTAAGTGCGGCCATTGCGGAGCCTCAATCAGAACTTGAAGACGGCTCGGCATGTGATTGCAGGGGGGAGGATAAGGGGCGCGGGGCCAAGCGGACAATGCTTCAAAGGCGGGAGGGGGCATGGGATGGTGGCGAGGGCGAAGGAGAAGGCGGGGCGACGAGCAACACCTGATTTGGCGCTGGCAACAGTGGTGGAACCACTGTGCCGAGGTCGTTGACAGCCAGGCGGTGACACTGGCCTCCGGCGGCCCGGACCTGTAAAAATCTGAGCTCTGAATGGGGAAAAGTGAGTGCCAAAACGTACCGCAGAAATACCATCAAAATGTGATGATATCATTGATCCGGCCATCGGCAGGCCCGAAGAGGAAGGTAGCGGTGAAATCTGGGGGTTTGACAGCAACGGCGGAAGGGGAGAGACAGCAACAGCTGTCAACGCAGAGTTGATAGTCAGGCCGTTTCACATGCCTCCGGCGGCCCAGACCTGCGAAAATTTGAGCCTTGAATACAGAATAAATGGCGCCAAAACGCACCCAAAAATACCATCAAAATTTGATGATCACATCACATTGCCACATGCCGCCCATTGCCGATCACAACGGCCGGTTCGGCCAGCAGAGGTTCCCCCTCTGTTCGAAGTCAAATAGAGATCTGAGGATAACATCAGCATCAAACAACATCCCCATAAAGGCGGCAGCTTACCCTCAACAACTGCGCACCGGATCAGAGGTTCCCCCTCAGGCAACGCGGATCAACGACGGCGGCAACACTGAGGATTAGGTCAGTACTCAAGCATATACCAATGGCAGCCACATACAAGTCCACATAGCATATCCGAGCAGAGGTCCACCCTTTCGAGCAAACAAAGGTAGCCTGCAACAACCCCGCATCTGAGTTCAAACATCAATGCAAGGCACACAATGCTACGAGCAGAGGTTCCCCCTCTGACGACGGTGCGGGGGTTGCGGCCGGCATCCAACGACCATGGATCTAAAGCACACATCAACACCACATTATCATCGGCGACAACGGCAACTACTTACCGATCACGTGATCACCGGAGCAGAGGTTCCGGGATGGTGTTGCCGGAGACAGAACATATCTATGCCGCACATTAATATGATACATCAACAAGGAGGCAACGACTTACCAGCAGATGTCCGTCGTAGGAGCAGAGGTTCCCCCGTGTTGAGGGTCAATAACAGCGAGATTGAAGCTAAGTTTGAGATGAATATCGGACAAGATATGAACGACGACAACGTACCGGTAGACATTTGATGGACGAGCAGAGGTTCCCCCTCTGACTTGTCAAGCAAGGGCGTCACAATTCTAAAGCTGGCATCAACACCAGATCATACTGCGGCAATAGCGACTACTTACCGATAGATGTTCGGGCATCGGAGCGGAGGTTCCGGGGTAGTGTTGCCGGAGAGGGGACAGGTCTATACCGCACATCAATGTCATGGCATCAACGAGAAGCGACGACTTACCAGCACAGGTCCATTGTCCGAGCAGAGATTCCCCCTTTTCCGATGGATAACAACGAGATAAAAGCTGAGTTAAAGTGAATACAGGAACAAATGCGAAGCGCGGCAACGTACCCTTAGAGATTTGACAGACAAGCAGAGGTTCGCCGCTAGCCATTAGGCGGATGCCTTGGATATGCAGAGCTGCGGCGCCGCCACATGTCTGTGCAAAATTAGCACGACGACACGACAGCAATATGACATGACATACCTTCAAATGTGAGGCGCAACTCGATACACGCCCAGGATGGCAACCTCCATTGATAGCAGCAAGGGAGAGGGTTCGACGGCGGCCCCGACTTGAAAAACATAGTCTGGTCGAAAGTCGGTCGACGGTAGTGAAATGTGATGCTATGCCGAGTGTTGACACGAGTGCCCTGAGCAGCGGCGGCAGGGTTGCGAGCGCCCCGAGTAACAAGAGCCTGTGGTCGGTATTGAGCTGGAGCTGGTAATGAGTAACGAGATGAACGATGGGAGGCGTGTCATACCTTAGAAGACGACGCATGCGACACGACTGTGCAGCGACAGATTCGTCTCGAGGCTTGCGTGCCCAGGCAACTTCAAGTGAAGAGCCCGCGGTCAAGATTGAGCTGGAGCAGGCAGTGAGTAACGAGAAGAACGACAGTCAGGGTGCGGCATACCTTGGCGGACGGCGGATGCGACGAGCAGCATGGGGGGATGGTGGTGGAGCGAAGACAAGGAGAGAAGTGCGTGACCTTGTTTATGATTTGATCCCTTCACGGTATCACATCAAGGGTCGGGGAATTCTCGGCGCGGCGAACGAAGATGCCGTCAAGGCGGTGAAGAAGCCTTCGGAGAAATGATGGCCCGAGGGTGATTGTTGCCAGGGTGGCCGTTAGCATCGGTCAGCGTCAGTCAGCGGCCGCTCAGTGAAGGAGCGGCCGAGGAACGGCGCCACGCCGCTAAGGTCATTCTCGAGCGAATGAATCGGCTGCCCGGGGT
Source organism: Mycena indigotica (assembly GCF_014461135.1). Lineage (NCBI taxonomy): Eukaryota > Fungi > Basidiomycota > Agaricomycetes > Agaricales > Mycenaceae > Mycena > Mycena indigotica. The sequence goes on along the minus strand of NW_023503011.1, from coordinate 2,355,221 downwards.
GGTACTGGTGCGGAAAGTGATTACGATACATCATACTGATGGCAGCCGCCGCACGTCATCGGGATGGCGCATCATGCGATGCGTCGGGAGAAGGGTTTGGTGCTCATGAAGTCCGAGCAAGGTGCAGAGACAAGGGAGGGAAGGTGTTAGGACAGTGTTGGAGTTGAGCGCAGTTTTCGCTCGGGGTAACCATGTTGCGCTATTGCCGGCAGACTATTTTTGGAATATGTCCAAGTTGCCCATAAACTTTGTAACCATCGGGAAGAACGAACGCCGAACGGCGAAGCATTCAGGGTTTCATTTCGGGATCAGGGTCTCCGCTTCGTGATCACGGAAGAGAAGCAGCGCACGAAGAAGATCAAGACGCCGGTGACAGGCCGCCCGGGCTTACCCTGATGAATCCCCGAGGGCAGACAACTTCTGTGCAATCTTGGTACAGCTGCGCTCCCTCCCTGTCGTTTTCGACAGCGTGCCGTTCAGTCTTTTTCTTCTTTCATCCCTTTGAAATTTCTTTTTGTGCCCAATTTCCGCCAAAACAGACGCCAGAATGACGCGTTTCTCGCGCCTCCCTGGTGAAATATGTCTTGTCCTGAGTAGCTGCTGGGGACTCACACTTTTTTTGGCGCCATCACCAATAACACTGAATGCCTGATTGGGCAATTCCTCCGGCACAACTCGGATTCTTTCACTTCCACACGCGTCGATACGGTCAATTGAGACGGGCGATTCCGGAGCCTATGCTCAACCGCGCCCGGATGTCCCGAGGCTTATCGCTGTATGCGATTCTGTTGAATTCAACCGAAGGTAGTCTATGCTGTTTCTTGTGCCCAAGGAAGATGTAATCGACATCAAGCCCGATGAATGACAAGAAACATATTAATAGCCCAATTCTACCCTGCAGGCCGCTCTGATTGGCTCTACGGGCCCGGAGTCGTCCGATCTTCTCAAATCATTTCTGGTGTCCAGATTGATTTCCGCTTTGTAAAGGCCACGTTGTGAAGGGACTCCCCGCACTGCATCCGCATGACACCTGGAGCCTCTCGTAAGTAGTTGCGCCAGCTATTTCGGTCTCATGCACTTTACCCCGCACAAATTTCAATTCCCTGCAGGCTCTTTCATCAGTTTGCACTCTTCTGTTAAAGCGTTGTTAGCCATTTTACCCCTCAGAGGTAGTTTGAGTTTGATACTTAAATAGCTCCGGTTGCCCCTTGGAAACCGACATCGCTCCATTTTGAAGAAGCTCCGACATGTCAGCGGCGGTCCAGCTCGGGCGGTATGTCAACCAACCTTAAGCGAGCTCCACGCCTATAAGAACCCGCATGGCCTGTCAACCTCGCGCCCGTCTCTCTTTCCCTCCCCCATCCACTTTCGCCCCGGTGCCTCGATTCGTTGACTTGGCGCGCGTCATTGCCCTTGTCCCCGAAGTCATCGTTCCCTTTGCCTTGTTGCTCACTTACCTCTTCATAGTGTCCTGCGTCTCATCGTTCGCCAGTCCCGTTGCCCTTCTCGATCTCCACGCTCACCGCCCGGCCGCACTCCCCTGGATTTTCAGTGGTTTTGGCAGCAGAGGTACTTGTCTTGCCTACTAGTACCTCGGGCCACATTACTGACCTCGTTCCAGTGTCGTTTGTCGCTCAGCGCAGCGGGATCGGGATTGGCCAGCGGGGGAGCAGCGGGGAGAAGGGTTTTGCGTGGTGGTTGACTTTTGGCACGTGCTCGGATCTTCGCACCCGAGCGCCGGATGTCCTCCCACGCTCCCTCTTCCTGACTCCCACATACTTCTCTTGCTCCCGCTTCCCGCTGTGGGCCAGCGTCGAGTGTCTCCGTCCCCGGCGGGCGGTCGTCGGTGTCTCTGCCCGCCTCTGCCGGCTCTGTTCGAGACCGTTGTCGAGGTACGCTAACCGCCCTGGCCGCCCTCATGCATTGTCAGTGTTTTTTGGCGGTGGAGGGTACGAGTCCAGCATCCCTGGGCCACGTTGCTGACCGTTTTCCAGCAGCATTTGTCGCTCGGCGCATGGCAGTATCGCGATTTGCGAGCGGGGAAGCAGCGGGGAAAGCGGTGGTGGTTGACTTTTGGCACGTGCTCGGCTCTTCGCACCCGAGCGCCTAATGTTGTCCCACGCTGCTTCTTCCTGACTCCGACATGCTGCCCTCGCTGTCGCTGCCCGCTGCGGCCGAGAAGCAGATGTCTCCGTGCTCGCACGGTAGTGGAGGCCACTGCCTGCCTCCGCCCGCTCTTTTCAAGAGGCTGCAGGTTGTTGCCGATGGTGAGTCGTCACCATCGTTGTTTTTACTCTTGTCGCTCAGCGCAGCGGGATCGGGATTGGCCAGCGGGGGAGCAGCGGGGAGAAGGGTTTTGCGTGGTGGTTGACTTTTGGCACGTGCTCGGCTCTTCGCACCCGAGCGCCTAATGTTGTCCCACGCTCCTTCTTCCTGACTCCGACATGCTGCCCTCGCTGTCGCTGCCCGCTGCGGCCGAGAAGCAGATGTCTCCGTGCTCGCACGGTAGTGGAGGCCACTGCCTGCCTCCGCCCGCTCTTTTCAAGAGGCTGCAGGTTGTTGCCGATGGTGAGTCGTCACCATCGTTGTTTTTAGTCGTCTGCTTACCATGTTGCTAGAGGACCAGAGTGGTGTCGTCGACATCGAGGCTGAAGGGAGGTGCGTGGTCAGACATTGACGACGGCGCGTGCTTACTGTTCTTGGTAGACCTGTCCGCCGATGCCAATGGTTAGCCTGCGCTGCTGGATGTATTGTTGCTCACCGGCTGTCGTTCCCAACAGAGTCCGTCGTCCTCCGCTCAGCATCGCCTTCCGCTCCTCCGTTGCCCGCCTCCGCCCGCTCTGTTCGAGAACATGGTGCTTGTTAACCAAAGGTGAGTCATCACCTTCGTTGTCTTTGCTCGTTTGCTTACCGTTGTTCGGCAACGCTGGAGGTGCGTGGTTAGCCTCGGACATTGACGACATGATGTGCTTACCATTCTTTCTAGATGTGTCCGCCGTTGCCAATTGTGAGTCTGCGCCGCTGCATTTACTTGTTGTTGCTCACCGGCTGTGATTCGACGGCGCTCGTCTGCTTAGCGTCGCCTTCCCCTCCTTCGTTGGTCCCCGTCATTGTTTATGCTGGAGGTATGCTCCGACCTGTCGTCCGCCTTCGAACGCTCGCGAACTTCCGTTGAACGGCGAGGCTGTTTCTTTTGTTATGTTTTTGCTATGGTCCATTACAAGGCTCACCGTCTTGCAGCCCCACCAACGTCTATCCACTCCTCGGTCACGCAAAGCGTCGTTCCGTATGTCTCCGCTTGATTGCCTTGCTGACTTTGAATTCAATCCCAGTCGTAGAGCAAGAGTCAGGGACTCGGATTGCATTCGCGCAGCCATACCTTGTCATCGTTGTTGACACGCTGCCAGGTCGGCAAATGGTAAAGGTGCGTGTTCTGCTCGTGACGAGCTGCGCGGCGCTGACTTGTTGTCAGAGCAAGGCGAAGGTACTAGTAATCATACCATTCTGCGCTAGCGCTTCTCTCTCCCCTGCCGTCTCTCTCTCTAGCCGTGTGCTAACCGTCACTTTCAGGTCTTTCTCTCATGTCTTGTCCTTAGCCGGATGCTTGGTGCGTGTCTCGTTGATCATCGCAGCGTTGCGCTGTGCTTCACAAGCGCGATTCGAACGGCTGCGAGGGCGGTCTTGGCGATGAGAGTTCTTCGGGGGGTCTCGGCAAGAAGTAGTAGTTAGCGATGGTAGACAGATTCGGCAGGATTCGGCGTTGGTTTGGTGGCAGCCCGGGCCCGGCTTGTCGCCGAGCCGTTTGCGGGAGGGGACCGGCGCGTCTCAGGCTCTTAGCGGGAGGCGGACGTCGTGTGGTGCAGCCCCTGCCCGGGCCGCAGGCGCGCTGGTCAGTGCAGCGAGCGAGCCGTGTCCTGCGTTCCCGCCAGCATGCGGACGATTCTGCGGCAGGTTTCGGGCAACTTGAGCTCATCCAGAAGCTGCGCGCCGCTATCCGCGGCGTTGACGCCCACGCGGAGGAACTCGAGCGCGGGTGGCACGCGCACCATGTGATCGCGGACGAGTACAGACAGCGGTCTGGTGGAGGCGTCGACCTCTATGTCGATGACGAAGAACCACAGGCGGCGGAGGCCGGGATGCGCCGCCGCGACGGTCTCGAGGACGTCTACGATGCCGCCTGGTTTCGCATCGATACGGAGGGGCATCAGAAGGCGCAGGGTGTGGCACCTCCCCGCGGCGGCGTTGATAGCTGCGTGTGGCGGCTGTCTATAGTCTTCGGCGTAGCTGTTCACGAGATTGAGCGTGGTGATGCCGAGCCTGCCGTCAAGGAAAAGCGGGACGAGGCCGGGGGGCGTGGTGAGGGTGTGCAGGCTCGGGAGGGCCGTCGGGGGGAGCCGAAGGAGTTGGATCAATCGTGTCATCTCAGCTCCGGCAGGCTCCAACGGGGCCAATGGGTGGAGGTCACGGCGTTCGGGGCAGTACAGCGCGAGCTCGGTGAGAGATATGCATTGCGCAAGCACATCGACGACTAGTTCCATGTACATCTCGCTCGACAGCTCGAGGTACAGGTAGCGCAATACCGGCATCGGGCTTTGACATAAGCCGCGCAACAGCGGCGCGAGCGTAAATGGTGCCCGGAGGCTAAGCTGCTCGATCGTTGCAGGGTCGATGAGGCGCAGCGTCGAATCAGAGGACCACATGTCCAGAAGAGCCACTGAGTTTGCCGTGAACGAGACCTGTTCAAGGGGGAGAAGGCGGCCGTTCTAAGACAAATGTACGCACTAACGGCGCAAGAGTGGGGTGCTCCGTTATGTGGATGACGCGATCAAGAAAGGCGGAAGCTACAAGCGGGGGATCGCACTCGAGATCAGCGGGATCCCAACGAAGGATGGCCAGCAGATCGCGGAACAAGGCGGGAAGGGTGAGGTTGCGGAACGCATGGCATACGAGGGCAAGACTGCGCAGGTCCGCGCGGTCGAGGAAAGAGATGCTGTGTTGCCAGAGTTCGACGGCCATGGCGTCCGGCGGATGCATGGCAGTCGGGGACCGAAGAATGTCCATGGTGGACGTTAGAGTAGGGCTCCAACCTTTTTGTTTCCGTTTGTGGGTTGAGACAAATCAAACAGAAAGGGTTCAACAAACGTTTTAAAACATTTTAAATAGTTTTAATACAGTTTAAAAATCATTAATATATTTTTGTCTTCCTTATATGTAGAAAATGACGGAAATATGATATAATTATTATGTTGTTATGGCTGCAGGATGATAAATTATTCTAGGATAGTATTTCTGTGGTCTAGAGACATGAAATCACTGTGAAATTCCTTATAACAGACAATCATCAGTATTAAGTCAGACATGCTGACTAGTGCCATTGATATCTCTATTCCAGAAACCATATTCAGGTGAATCATTACTGAAACTAAGAATAGTTTCTTGAATTCAGAGAGCAGGTAAATTGCTAATGACTAAGTCATTAACTTTTGTTATAGTCTAATGTATGTACTTATTGCATACAACTAGCAAATGGGACAATTCAAGAGGAAACACAGGATATCTATACATATACATTGGATATTTTCTAATCATATTATTATGATTATTATTTAATATTGAGTAACCGTTTAAACCTTTTGTTTTCTTTTATTTACCATTTGCTCAACCCCACAAATAAAACGGAAATAAAAAGGGTTAAAACCGTTTATAAAGTTTGTCAAACGGAAAGTGTTGGAGCCTTACGTTAGAGACAAGAGGCAAAGCATTTGTCAGCCCCACGTGGTCGGAATGAGTCTGTCGCAGGCACGTGGGATGATCGATCCACATGGTCCGTGCGCGCCGTGATCCAACAAGATTAAGTAGTTATGTGCAATATCCGAGTCATAATGCTGCGCATGTAGAGAGAGAGCTGAGGGGCCATCAAGATGCACTGGTACCTAGTGATGATGCATTCGAAAAAGTTGGAGCTGTCACAAGGGGGGCGCAAGGTGGAAATTACATACATAGGGCTGAAAGTTTTTTTTTGCGCCCACTGGACCCCCCCCCTCCCCCTCCTGCCTTATATAGTAATGATCTCCCACGAAAACGTGACTGATGCGATCAAAATCGCATCAAAATGATCGATAGAGGTCTTGAAAATGGAAAATGTGATTAAATTAAATTGTAACTAGGCTATTATAATGTTCCTATGCCTTTAAATGAACTTTCATATAAAGTTGTATTGCTTCTTGCATCATGATGATATGTTGATGCTATCAAAGACTGTGACAAGTTTAGTCACTTCACCAAAAAAACTGGGTTTCACTGCATTCAAAGGTATCAAATGGCATTTAACATGGAAGATCTACATATGAAAGGCCTCCTAAGGCCTCCTAAGTACCTCTTGAAGCATCCCTACACCAAACACAAAAGTTTTTTTTCTAGGCTCTGGACCCCCCCCTGCCCCATAGCCGTGATAGGCATCTTGCGCCCCCCTTGAGCTGTCACTGGAAGACTTCGCTATACCCTGGCACAGCAAACGGCTGCACTCCCTCCTCAAGCCGGTGAGGGCAATACCGAGGGCTGTGTTTCGGCTGTATCGGCGTCGAGCGAACCGGGGAATGATGAGGCCAGTGAGAGCGCGCAGTCAAGTCGGAGGCGGCTCCAGACAGGACTGTGATGGCAGACTGGCAGGGACAAGGCCCGCACGACTTGTTCCAGTTCTAGTTCCATTTTTGCGACCAGTGCACGCGTCAAACAAAACATTCGCATGGAGAAAAACAGAACACAAAGCTCGTGCCACTTCTCAAGTGCTCGACGCCGCATCGAACGGCGAGGCCCGACTGATTTCTGCGTCGCTCAACGACAGGCCACGCAGGGACGCTAACAGCGCCGCTGCCACCGAGCTTGGTGGATTCCCGCTGCGGTGGTCGCCTTCAATACTGAGGCCGCCGATTGCGCGGCGCAGCACGCTGGTATTGGATAGGCATAGGCATGGCATGTGAAGAACTAGCGGGCGGCGGGTCGCATAAAAATTTGTGAGCTGAATTCAAGAAATTTGTTATAGAGTTAGAGGGCAACTCGACCCCGCTCCGAACGGTCTGCGGGCCGCGGCGCGGAACGAACGACGTTGGCGCCAACGGGCTGGCGGGACAGCACGTATATGCATTAGCGATACAGTCGAGGAGCAGGGATACATAGGAAGGTCTATAGCCATGTGATGCATCAAGCAGCACTTTTGCCACGTCAAACGAGAAAAAGCACTACGATGTGACCCAGCGTCGCGCGGGTTCGCAGCCGCCGATCTCTGGGTGCAGCAGGATCGTCGCGAGCCAGTACTCCAGCGCGCGGCGGCGGTTGGCGAGGAAGGCGGCGCGGTAGCGCGCGAGCGGGGACTTCGGGGGGAGGGACGGGACGGAGCGCCGGAGCGGGGGCTGTCGGAATACGATAAGCGTGAGCGGGAGTGAGATAGGCTATGACGCACCGGCAATGTCCTCAGCAGCTCGTGCTCCAGCTTGACAAAGTCGCTGTAGCGCTTGTGCGCATGGATGGCGAGCCCCTCCTTCGTCTTGATCACACAGTCGTACACTGTCCATCTTGCACTCAGTTAATAATGGAGTAAGCCATACTACGCACCGACATACGCCCCGCCGCGGACGTCGCCCACGCTTGTCCACCCGCCGATCTCCACGGCCCGCGCAAACGCCGCGCTCTCCCCAATATTGTCCCCCAGCCAGATGTCGTTGCTGAATATGCTCGGCGGGCCGGGCGACGGGTGGCGCGGTGTGATCGGGGACTCGTCCTAGCGAGAATTCAGCAGTCGCAGCGGAACAGCGGGAGAACGAACAAAGACGATGTCCTCGTACAGCCGGGCCTCCTCTTCGATGTCGATGCCCGCGGGGAGCACCTCGATGCGGGCGCTGCTGTGCGCAAAGGGGTGCAGTGGAAGCGGCGGTGGCAGTGGGCGCGTCTGTGCTGGGGCGGGCGAAGACATGGGTGTCGGGGAAGAAGGAGAGGTATGTCAGCATGAATGTGTCAGCGGCCCCAAAGAAAAAAAAATGACGTGATAGGACTTTGATGCCGTAAGGTTTAATCGGGACGCGTGGCACTTGCCTTTTGACCACCACCATCACCACTAACCAGCATCGAGATGCCCTGGATGAAACGATGTCCGCACGACCACCGAATAGAGTCACCAGACGGAGGTGCGTGTCGTTTCTTTTCGTGATACTCGTCATTGTCAAAAGTAAGCGTAAATCAATGTTTTACTCAGCGTACAAGAAAGATAGTATGGTACAAATGGTATGGACGTGTTCAGTAGCGAGTATGGCCACCCTTTGCGGCAATTACAGCAGACACGACATCTGGCATTCGGTCGATAAATGGATTGATTTCATCACATGTGATTTTGGACCAAATGTCAAAAACTGTTGCCCGTAACGTCTCCTCGTTGTATGGACGTGGCTGATACTCTTGGAGATGCTTCTTGAGGATGTGCCAAACAGGCTCGATAGGCGATACATCAGGAGATGTCGGTGGATGGGGGAAAATTGGGATGTCTCGATCAGCAAGCCATTTCTTGGTGATGATGGCGCCATGGGATGGAGCGCCGTCTTGCTGGAAGCGGAAGAGAGGTCGAGTTAGCTTCATACGGTGGTAGAACTTGAGGAATGGACCCTCGAGCACCTGCGTAATGTAGCGCTGTGCTGTCATTCCGCCGCCTCGGCCACCGGGGTACTCAAGAACCACGAGCGGGCCTTTCGGCGTTCTTCATCACAATTCCCCACACCATGATGCGGACTGGGCTCTGTGGCACATGTGGGACACAGCACTCATCGAGTAGCTCCTCCCCCGGTCGCCGCGTCACCCAGATCCGTCCTTTCTTGTCATCCAGGCAGATGTAAGCCTCGTCGGACCAAGCAATATTTGACCAATCATCCTCGGTCAATTCCTGGGCTTCTCCCTTGGCCCAGGCAAGCCGTTTTGCCTTTGTTTTGTCGGATCGGTATGGGACCTTCTTCGCCACACGCCTATGATAGCCCTCCTCGGCCAGAATGCGCCGGACCGTTGGCTCGCTGGCTTTTGGTGTCAGGGAGTTGCCGATGTCACGGAATGGCTCGCGGCGATGCTCAACAGCGTAATCTTGGATGAGAGCCTTCTCTGGGGCTGAGAAGAGGCTCTGACGACCACTTCGATGTCAATTTTTGGTCGTACCAATCTCCTGGAACTTTTTCCAGATCGTGTGAGCTGATGAGATCGGAATGTCGTGATCGCGAGCCGCACGGCTGACATTGTGATGTGTCTGCACCGCGCCAATGAAACGATTCTTCCTCGGGGAGTCATACTGTCGACGCGTAGTCTTGGGGGGCATTTGGTGGTAGGAAGTGAGTGGAGCAGAGTCACGCGCTATGACGCAGCGCGTTCATTTACGCTTACTTTTGACAATGACGACTCGGAGTATTCTGATGGCTGGACTTGGCGCGGGAGAGAGAGGGCTATTTCGCGCGCGTTCCACGACGTGTACGCGTGTGTTTGGAATCCCCCTCCTCCTCCATAGCACCCATAAGATGCTGATGAGACGTAGACTTGAATCTCTTGCGGCCTTTCAACCTTCCAGTTCCCGGCCCCACCTGGACATCTCAGCAAACACAAACTTTGCGCACTCCAGCTTTGGGCCATGGGCCATTCCAGTTTCTGAGGCCATGCGAACAACAAACTTGAACCAAGTGGCAAGACACGGGGCGACCTGAGGCCGATCTCCAGCACTTCGTTCCCCCCCAAAAACATCTCGCGGCAGCGTAAAGTCTCAGACTGATCTGCGGACCACACGAAACACGTCAACAGGCGTCTACTTAAACGGCGCAGCAGAAGGGAAAGCATTTTCTCCTTCAAGACTCATTGCCCTGTTGCCCTTGCGTTTTGTTCCACTTCTGCTTGCCTCTAAGCCTTGCCAGTGCGCAACGATTGAAGCATTCTTGATGTCGTTGCTGGCGGTCCCAGTGACGATGGCGGCGGCGCTACGCTGATGAGTCGGGCGAGGGTGAGCGACGTCACTGTGAGTGCGTGTGTTTGTCTCTTTTCGCGTGACTTATGGTCAACTTGAAGTTGTTTTCTGCAGCGGACGACATGCTCAACAAGCCTCTACGGTTAGGGAAGCGGGTGCGCGGACGTCGGGGTGATATTTGCGCGCACGCGGGCTGTGTCCCGTTCGCTCGCCCGTTGCACCTGTTAACAGCCATCTAGTAGAATTGATGTCTGGCTCGACCCACAGTTCCAAGCAGCCTCCTGGGCAACAAGGTTGCACGCGTTCCAGGGCATAGTGGCGCGCGACTACCCAGTGACACTCCATGGCTACCTTGGTGAAGGCGTCTCTCTCCGTGGCGCGCGCTTGCTTGTGGAGCTGCTCGACTTCTACTCCAATGCATGCCCTAGGACGCTGCCTGTCGTCTCTAAACATTGCTCCGGACCTTGCACCGCGGACGCGGCGGTGATCAGCATGCCACGGCCCACCTTTGCCAAATGGCACTGGCTGCATCTCTAGGAGGTGCGGGCATTGTGCGGGAATGGTAACATGGGTTGGGGGTTCGATTCCCCGTACAGCATGTATAGCCAAAGAACAACTTTTTGTTTTCATCTGCCTGCCTCCGAGTCCACATGCAGACCCGCACATGTGAAATATCTGCTGATCTCCCAAGCGAGAGTTTGGTAATAGCCAGTGGCCGTTTTGTACACTTAAAAGCAAATAACCTCCATTTCTGCCACCAGATGCCACTAAGATGATGGCATAGATCATGACTCAGCATGAGGAAAACACTTCGTATCATTCTTATGTGAAACACAAATATCTGAGCTGAATACCAGAGATGGAGATGGATTCTGATGGATTGACCTGAAGTGGTATAGATATAAGAGGTGCCAAGAATTTCCCAATTGTAAGGGCATGTCAGGGGAACCTCCCTTTCGGCCCCTCGGAGACGATCCCGATTCCGGTCCGACTCCGGTTCCGACTCCGGTGATCGCATCACCGCCTCCGTCAGGCGCATCGCCGCCCCCCGCCTGGCGATCCCCCTGCAGGCATACTGCACGGAGCAACGATCAACCTTGGCGCGTCAAGAGCGCAGTATATAGTTCCGCTACCTAGCAGGCGGACCCTTAGAGTTTCTTCTCTTTGGATCCTCCCCTGCTAGGTCAGCCTCACTTGTATTTGCTTACTTCTATTCACTCTTTGGATCCTCCCCTGCTAGGACCTTGATCTCAGGCCTCCGGGGTTGCCCTTACAGCAGAAGAAACTCTCTACGGGATCAACCGGACAAGATTGCTAGGTTCGGCGCTGACTCAGGCTCGGAATACGAGTCCGTTCCGCCCTCGTCACCGCCCCTACCACTTGTCCCCTCCTCCTCTGTCACTCCTGTCGTCCCCGCACCTGTCATGCCTTCCGGAGCTACTCCTGACGCTGACACTCGGCTGGATGCACTCGAGGCGAAAATCGACCGCCTAACTGAGGCCCTTACTCTTCTCACCACCCAGGCTTCCGCTGCCGCTGCCGCCGCTAATACTGCTGGCGGATACCAAACAACACCACCCCCGGAGACGTCGATTCCGACTCCGACTCCGGTTCAGGGCGATTCCGAAGCCCTCTTTGGCGACATCAACCCAGCTGGAACACCTGGTGCAATGCGCAACATCTTGGTTATAACCCAAAAGTGCAATGCACAACATATGGGATCTAACCCAGTCTCCTGCAACACAAGAATTATTTTATTTCATTTTTATCTCTTTTAACTGTTTTGGTGTCTTATATCATATATATAGTGATGGGATCAATGTTCCTTGTGTAATCTATTGTGTGTGGAACCATTTTTGTAAGAGATCACTGATTTTGATGACTGTGTGATCTTGCATCACTCCCACTTAATTTAATATTGATATTCTCTTTCTGCTCTATTAAGTCCATAATATTACATATCGAATCATCGGCCTGAAGAAAAGGTGATTTACCTTCTTATATATGACCTTATATTAGTCATATCATCTTCCCTTAATATAATATATCAAGATATAAGAATAGCCCACATGTTGTGCATTGCACTTTTGGGCTATAACCCAGATGCTGCACATTGCACTAGCTGCGAGAGGTGATCAACCTCGCCTCAAAATTGGTCTTGCGACCAAACCCTCCGTTCACCTTCAACGGCGATCGGAAACGCGGCCGCGCGTTCCTTTACGCGGTCCGCACCTACGCCCGCCTTGCCCCTGAGGCCTTTGTGGTCAACGGAGAGGCGAGTGAGGAAAAGGCCGTCCGCTATGCCATGTCGTTTATGGCAGAAGGACCCGCTCAGCAATGGGCGGAGCGCCACGGAAGCAAAGCCCCGTTTCCGTTTCCGTCCTGGGGCTCGTTCGTTTCCGAGTTTCGACTCCGGTTCGTCGAGGAGAACGAGCAAGATCATGCTCTCTCCAAACTGGAGACTTCCGCCTATCACATGGGCACAAAGGATGTCTACCAGTACACCGACGACTTCGAGGACCTGATGGACCTCGCCGGATTCGAAGACGCGTTGGTCAAGGTGACCAAGTTCCGCCACGGACTTGACCCCTTGATCAACAACGGAATCACGTCCTCGAACGACCCCCGGACCTCCGGGACTACCTTAGCTGGCGCACCCGGGCCTTCCGTCAATACGAGGCCCTGGTCCGGGCCAAGCTGATCAAGTCAGCCGCCCCCCAAGACGCCTGGCGGTTTGATTCGGACTCCGTTTCCGGTCAACCGCATCCCGGCTCCGGCCCCTTTCCGCCCGGTGGCTCCGGTCGTGCCACCCGCGGCCCGCGCCCCCCGCTCCGGCGCCTCCAGCTCCCGTCCCCATGGAGTTGGATCGCACTAGGGCTCGGGGTGCCCCTCGTCGCGCCTGCTTCAGGTGCGGCGACCCAAACCATCTCGCCCGGGATTGCCCCCTCCCCGCGGACGTCCGCTCAATGGACATCCTCGACGAGGTGATCCAACAACTCGGTGACGAGATGTTAGCGGAGTTGATCGCCCGCTACTCGGACACAGCTGCGCTGCCGGAGACGGCTGCGGAGTCGATGGCCGGAGAGGATTTTGTCCCCCGCGACGAGTGACTGGTGTGCCCTCGTTCGCGTCCATAAATCGTTTCGCTTGTTTGTATGACGAATCAATTCCTTTGCCCTACAACGAGCCTGAAACGAAAGACATACCCTCCCCTGTCCCCATTTCGACTCCGTCTCCGACTCCGCCCGCGACTCCGGTTGTCGTCCTTCGCCGCCTCACTGCCTGGGAAAAGAAATTGCCCAAGCAGTACACTGTCGCTGCCTCCCCTGGAGTAAACTCCCTCCACCTCCCGTTGGAGCTAGAGTCCACCACCAGTGCGTTGAAGCTCTCCCTTTCTGGGCTTGTTGACTGTGGTGCCACCTCCGACTTCATCGACACGAACTACGTCGCTCGGAATGGCATTCCGGTCCGCACCCTGGCGCAGCCGATTCCGGTCTTCAACGTCGATGGCACTCCGAATGATGCTGGCTCCATCAACCAGATCGCGGACTTGGTCCTACGCTACAAAGGCCATTCCGAGCGCGTTCAACTCGCCGTCACCCATCTCGGTAAACAAGACCTCATCCTGGGGTACTCTTGGCTGCGGAAGCATAACCCAGAGATCGATTGGGAAACCAAGGAGGTCAAGATGACGCGGTGCCCCCGGCTGCTCCACTTGCCGCGAGGAAGAACGCGTTGAACGGACTGAGCTACGGCGACTCCGGCTGCTCCAGAAGCGACTCCGCTCCGGCCCGTTCCCCTCGGTCTGCGCCATGGACCTTTCTGGGTCTGATGACGGAGACGATTCCGTCTCCGGCGACGACTCCGGCCTGCCTGATCTGACGCCGGACTCTGACGACGACGATGACGATGGTCAGCTTGAAGATGGTGACCGCATCTTCTACACCTCGTTCCGTCCCTCGGAGGAGATACGCGCTGGCAGTACTGTCTCGCAGCGCCTGGCTGAAGCCTTCGCCAGGAACTCCGCTCCCCCCGCCTCCGAGATCCCGGACTGGGCTAAAGAGTTCCAGGACGTCTTCAACAAGGAGTCTTTCGACACGCTCCCGGAACGGAGAACCTGGGACCACGCCATCGAACTCGTCCCCGACGCTAAGCCGGCCAACTGCAAGGTGTACCCCATCTCGCCCCTTGAGCAACGCGAGCTCGACGCGTTCATCGAGGAAGGGCTGTCGACGGGCCGGATTCGCCCCTCCAAGTCTCCGATGGCGTCTCCGGTCTTCTTCGTCAAGAAGAAGGACGGCGGACTCCGCTTTGTCCAGGACTATCGGGCCCTCAACGCGATGACCGTCAAAAACCGGTACCCCTTCCGCTGATCAACGACCTCATCAACCGGCTCAAAGGCGCTCGTTACTTCACCAAACTCGACGTTCGTTGGGGCTTCAACAACGTCCGGATCAAAGAAGGTGATGAGTGGAAGGCAGCTTTCCGGACTAACCGAGGCCTGTTCGAGCCCTTGGTGATGTACTTCGCCTGACAAACTCTCCCAGCGACGTTCCAAACGATGATGAATGACATTTTCCAGGACCTCATCCTTTCCGGAGACGTCATGATCTACCTGGACGACATCCTGATCGCCCATTCCGACCTCCGGAAACACCGACAGATCGTCCAGGAGGTCTTGCGCCGACTCCGAGAGCATAAGTTGTACCTCCGAGCGGAGAAGTGCGACTTCGAAAAATCGTCAATCAAATACCTCGAGTCATCATCTCCCACAACCACGTCGAAATGGACCCCGTCAAGGTCGCAGGCGTCTCCGCCTGGCCGACTCCGGAAAACAAGAAGGATGTTCAGCAGTTCCTTGGGTTCGCTAATTTCTACCGCAGGTTCATTCGCGACTTCTCGGCCCTCGCGTCCTCTCTTTGCGCTCACCAAGAAGGACCAGCAATGGACTTGGGGCGACGGAGGCCTCCGCGTTCCAAGCGATCAAGGACGCGGTCACCTCGGAACCGGTCCTGGCGATTCCGGACGACGCACGGCCTTTCCGACTCGAGGCGGACAGCTCTGATTATGCGACGGGGGCGGTTCTTTCACAATCCGCCCCGGACGGGAAGTGGCACCCTGTAGCATTCTATTCCAAAAGCTTAAATGATGTCCAGCGCAACTACGAAATCCACGACAAGGAGATGCTCGCGATCATCCGCGCACTCGAGGAGTATAGACACTTCCTCGAGGGTGCCGCGCATCCCGTCGAGATTTGGACTGACCATAAGAATTTGGAGTACTTCAGGAAGACGCAGCACCTCAACCGGAGACAGGCCCGCTGGTCCCTCTACCTCTCCCGGTTCGACTTCACGCTGCACCACAAGCCCGGTCGCGACATGGGCCGACCTGACGCCCTCTCTCGGAGACCCGACCACGGAATCGATTCCGACAACTCCGGCGTCGTCCTTTTGCGGCCCGAACTCTTCCACGTCCGCGCACTCGAGGGTGTTTCCGTTTCCGGTCCCGGTTCCGAACTTCTTCGCGACATTCGCGATGCCCTCTCCGGTGAGCCTGACCTGGAGGAGCCCGTCGCACTAGCGGCCCGGCAACTCCTAAAGGTCCAAGGTCAAGCTCGAGGCCCCCCGCTCCTCACGCTCCGACGAGTGGGCCGTCTCCGGTGGTCTTCTCCACTTTCGTGGGAAGATTGTCGTGCCCAAGGACAAGGACCTCCGGAGGCGCATCATCGAGCTCTGCCATGACACTCGAGTCGCCGGACATGCCGGTCGCTTCAAGACCTTGGAGTTGGTCTCCCGGAACTACTGGTGGCCTCAGATGTCTCGCCATATCGGCCGGTACGTCGCGACCTGCGACTTGTGCTGTCGCACCAAGGCGCTCCGGAGACTGCCCCACGGAGAGCTACACCCGACGGAAACACCCCGGGCGCTGGCATACCGTCTCCGTCGACTTCATTGTCGAGCTCCCCGAGGCCCATGGGTACGACGCGATCATGGTCGTCGTGGACACCCTTGGGAAGCGAGCCCACTTCTCCGAGTGCCATACCACGGTCGATGCAGTAGGAGCAGCCCGCCTCTACTACCGGAATGTCTGGCGCCATCACGGGACTCCGGAGAAGTACGTCTCCGACCGTGGCTCACAGTTCATCGCGGACTTCACCCGAGAACTCTGGCGTCTAATCGGCATCAAGCCAGCCACGTCCACCGCGTATCATCCGCAAACGGACGGTCAGACAGAGCGTCAACCAGGAGTTGGAGCAGTACCTGCGGATCTTCACCAACTATCAGCAGGACGACTGGGATGAGCTGATTCCGGCCGGGAGTTCGCTTACAACAACCACGTCCACTCATCCACGCAGCAAGTCCCCTTCATGACGGACACGGGACGGCTTCCGCGCATGGGCTTTGAACCCGGAGCCCGTTCCGCTATGGAGTCTGTGAACGAGTTCCGCGACCGAATTGCCACTGGGGTTGCCGAAGCCAAGGCCGCTCACTAAGGCCAAGGAAGAGTATAAGCGCTACTACGACCGGAGACGCACTCCGTCTCCGGAGTTCAAGGTTGGCGACCGTGTTTGGCTGGATGCCTCTGACATCAGGACGACTCGCCCCTCGGAGAAGTTCTCCCACCGCCGCCTCGGTCCGTTCAAGATAGTCGCGGAGATCAGCAAAGGTGCCTACAAGCTCGACCTCCCTCCGCGCTACTCGAAGCTCCACCCGGTCTTCCCCGTCGTCAAGCTTGAGCTCGCCCAAGACGACCCCTTCGACGGACGCCCCGGCTACGACCAGCCCCCTCCGGACCTCGAGGACGGAGTCCCGGAGTGGGAAGTAGAGGAGATCTTGGACGCAAGGGTGAGGTATAAACGGCTGAATTACTCGTCAGATGGAAAGGCTACGACGCGTCGCGCACGACCAGTGGGTCCGCTTCGACCGCGTCTTCGCCCCGGACAAAATCGCGGAGTTCTACCGTAAGTACCCTGGCAAACCACGGCACATCGCCTCCGCAACCTTCGACTCGATTCCGTTCCGGTCTATGCGTCGGGGACGCCGCATTCAAAGGGGGGTGATGTCAGGGGAACCTCCCTTTCGGCCCCTCGGAGACGATCCCGATTCCGGTCCGACTCCGGTCCGACTCCGGTGATCGCATCACCGCCTCCGTCAGGCGCATCGCCGCCCCCGCCTGGCGATCCCCCTGGGACCTGGCCTGCGACATGGCGCAGGCATACTGCACGGAGCAACGATCAACCTTGGCGCGTCAAAGAGCGCAGTATATAGTTAACCCCGGAGGCCTGAGATCAAGGTCCTAGCAGGGGAGGATCCAAAGAGAAGAAACTCTAAGGGTCTGCCTGCTAGGTAGCTGAACTATATACTGTGCTCTTGATGCGCCAAGTGTGATTGTTGCTCCCTGCAGTATGCCCACACTGTGTCGCAGGCCAGGTCCCAGGGGGGATCGCCAGGCGGGGGGTGGTGATGCGCCTGAGAGAGGCGGTGATGTGATCACTGGAGTCGGATTGCGTCGGGCCAAAAGGGAGGTTCCCCTGACAGGTTTTTTTAAACTGTATTAAAACTGTTTAAAATGTTTTAAAACATTTGTTGAACCCTGTTGTAAGGGCAACCCTGGGGGCCTGAGGTCAAGGTCCTGGCAGGGGAGGATCCAAAGAGTGAATAAGGGTAGACGAATACAAACAAGGCTGACCTGGCAGGGGAGGATCCAAAGAGAAGAAACTCTGAGGGTCCACCTGCCAGACAGCCAACTATATACTGCGCTCTTGATGCGCCAAGAATGATTGTTGCTCCATGCAATATGCCCGCGCCATGTCGCATGCCAGGTCCCAGGAGGATCTTCTTGCAGATCCTGATGCATTACCTACATTGATTCCTATCGGTGGACAGAACGATGGTCGCTTGGGCATCACGTAGGTAATTGATGGACAGGTGTCTGATGCTGAGATGCAATGGACAGATGCCAAGGTGGGGGTTCCCCTGACACCTGTGTGTTTGATTTGTCTCTACCAACAAAAGGGAACAAAAAGGTTGGAGCCCTAAGTAAGATTTCAATCAATGCAGCTACTCAGCAACACTGCATTGGTTGGAATAAGTAACTGTCGTAACTCGTTGTAGGTGGTGTACGCAGCCCCACTCAGCCTTGCCGGGCTTTTTTTTAAAAATATGTTGCATTGTGCACAGCGGGATCCTTGGCCAGCGCTCTGAATCAAGGTTCGTATAGGCGACCCCCATATCCATTAAGACCAATGGCTGAATTCGCAGGCTCCGTGTGATGCGGCTGCGGTAATCTATTTCGATGGTTGGCAACGAGTTTCTCATTTTTTTATTTGTGCAGCAGCACTTCTCTTTGTGCCTTGCTCGGAATAAAGCATTCTACAACGCGCGCGTATGGTGGATGATCACCACGGCTGCAACCTCAGAAAGTAATTGTGTCTCACGCTGTGGGGGAGGGGAGGGGAGGGGGGGAAATGGTGACCTGGGTCGTTGCCACAGTATCTTTCGACCCGCTCGGGGTTCGATTCCCCGCCACAGCACTATATCTTGATAGCGTTGTGCGTCCTTTTTAAGTTAGGACACTCTTACTCCACTTAGCTCTATGATTGGACTATGATCATCAGACGCTACATGAACGAAACCCCGATATGTATGCCGATTTTGTACAACCTTACTTCTGTATCAGAATCTGCATTTTGATAGGAATTCTCAGGGTGGGAAACGTGCAAAGCAGGGTAACAGATACCAGACTCATTTGTCTTCATTTGAGTACAGGAAGATGCATAATATCACACAGGTTTGCTTTGCATCCTACCTCGCCTAGTTTCCCTGCCGATCGATGTATTCCTTTACTTGTTTACGGTTCTGCTTTGATGCTTTCCATGCACGGGCGTCTGCCGGCGAGCGGGCCACCGGAACGATCCGCTGACTGAAGTTCACGTTCCGCAAGTTCTCGAACACACGGAGAAGGAACTGCGCGATGCCCTTGGTGTCCGCACCGACGAGGGAATTCCGGAGGTGCAGGCGGGTGAGGGCGCGCTGGGGCAGCTCATGAGCGGCGGCGGAGACGCTGTCCAGCCCGGGGACAACCAGCGCGTCTAGTTGGAGGCGCGCACTAACGAGGCGGGAGAGGCTGGCCAGCGGGAGCAGTGCGTCGAGGGTCAGTGTCGGCCAGTCGGACGACTCGATCGTGAGGTCCTCGAGGTTTGGCATGCTCTCCGCCAGACTGCGCATGGTGGCGCTGGTGAAACCAAGCGCTAATCCGGAGGTCAGATTGAGGGAGCGCAGGCCCGAGAAATCGCCCAGGCTCTTCATCGACGCGGGGAGACTGATTTTGCCGTCCGTGATAAGGTGCAGGGTGCGCAGTCGGGCGCGGCCAGACAGGGCGCTGATGTGCTCCTCCGCAATCTGCCACTGGCAGGTGCTATTGGTCCTGTATACTGTGCCGATTCCGATCTCGAGGAGTGTCGGGGACGCATGACTTATAGCCTCGAATGGCGGGTCGAAATCCGCCTGGGTGTCAAAAGGAGAGGGTACGACGTGCAGGGTCTCGGCAGAGATATTGCGGAGCAACCACTGTGCCGCCCGGCGGCCGTTTAGGAAGCACGATAGAGATTTCAGTGACTCCAGAGAGGCCGGTCGGCGATCCGTGAGCAGTTCCGATCCTTCATAGATCTTGAAGACGCTCCCAACGAACAGATATTTCAGCCGATGCATTTGCGCTATGTAGTGAAACAACGCATCGTCTAGTGTTGGGATTGTCAAGCTCGTCAGGGCGCCGGCGGCGTTCGGAAGTGCGCTGATAAAGCGAGACACAGGAAGCACTGGCAGTGAATTCCCCCCCATGTCGACATCATGATGCACCGATCGTAAAGCATAAGTGGCTCGTTGGGCGATAGCCGGGAGCGCAGAAGCAACGAGGATGGCATTGTCGAGCACGACCGAGAGTACTTCGATTCTTGGCCCCATTAAGGTCCTGATGTGTCCAAGGGAAAGAATTCCCATCCCTGCATAGTTCCGCAGCGTGAAGGACTTGAGATTCGCATCAGGAAAATGACAAAAGGTCTAATGTAACTTATTCTACTTAGAAAAGACAAAAAAGTTTCAATAAGACATCATAAGATCCATAAGATCCATAAGATCTTATGCATCTTATCTTAGCTAGGTCTGATTCTAATATAAGTTGAATAAGATGAATAAGTTGTTCCAAGACAAAAATAAGATGGATAAAAGACAATTTCTAAGTGGCCATAAGACACTCTAAGTGCCTATAAGATGTTATAAGGCTGTGCTGACAGACCACAAACACTATAGAAATAATCCAAATATATTGCAGAAGTACTTGAATACACGAGGTAACACAATACAACTTGGTAGACCTTACTAACCCTTCATTTGCTACCCCGTTCCACGCTATGGAGACATCAGGACCGTGATAGCTCCTGCGAGGAAGTGGCGGGCGAGCGGCTGTCCCGGGACAACCGCTGGCCCGTTCCGGCTGAAACTTTGGGGGACACCCCATTCGTGCTAAACGCCTGGATTTCGCGCGAAACGACCCAGAGATGAGCACGGGGTAAGCGGGGAAAGTCGAGGAAGGTCGGAAATTGGAAGTGGCGACAGGCAGGAACGCGTGGGGCGTCGCCCGCCGTTTGGGGGGTATTTAGAGCGCACGGGAGGCCGAGTCGGACGGTAGAGTTTGGGGTCATTCGGCTGAGAAACGCGCCCGGGGTGGCCAAAGCAATTATGGGCCCACCCCGGGCACTGTATTGGGCGGCGGGCACGAACGACGGGCTCAGTCGCTTCGGCCTTCGAGATGAGGGAAGGGGTGGGGTGTCCCGAGAGATGTTGAGAAGATGGGGGCGGTCGGCGAAGAACTGATCCCGGGAGAGCGGGGACACAGTTGAGTGGCTGCAGAAATAAGCCGGTTTGGGCACTCACCCTCTATCCTTAGCCTCCCTTTCCACGCTCTACACCCCCCAGCCCCCCTTGCCGACTGCTTGCTGGAATTGGACGCGCAAACACCGCTACAAGTGTGATAGTCAGCAAGTGCTCCATCGAGGACAAAAGCACCTACAAGGGAGCCCAACTGGATGAATTCAGCCACAATGCAGACAGAGGACATCAGTAATGAATCTTCCAGCAAGAGACAAGACGCACCTTGACCGTTGGCGTCTACAGAGGAAGATGGGAGGAGGGAAGAAAAAAGACCGGCATGTAAGTGACTGCGGAAGCGATGATGTGATGGGACGGAGCATATCCGGCCGCTTCGTCAGCTCGATGTGTCATAGAGCTCGGCTCGACTTAGCACATTTCATCCAGATATCGGGTGTCTAGTACTGGTCTAGTAAGTCAATGAGATTTCTGTGTCATCATATCTGTAATATATGTAGTTATCCCACTGGCATTGAGTATACTAGAGTTGCCAGTACAAAAATTCCTGTTTGGTCAGCTCTATTCTGACCACAAGGAGATTGATGCTATAACCCTCAAGACAAGACAAGATTGACATATATAACTCAAAAGGGGTGGATTCACTCATAGTTCAAAGGTCTACCCTATCATCTTAGAAAGGGACTTAGCTAAGTTAGGAAAGATACATAAGATCTTAGGGACCTTTTATAAGATCTTCCAAAAGACATATAAGATGCATCTCATCTTAGAGAGAGTCTAATTCATCTTAGAAGACACTTAGAAAAGATGCATAAGAGCTTATGGAACTTTCATAAGATCTTACAAAAGACATACAAGATGTATAAGATGCTCTAAGATCTTAAATAAGTTCATAAGTGAAATAAGGTGATATAAGATCTTCTCTAAGACCCCTCTAAGATCTTGTCATTTTCCTGATGCGGGAACAAGGAGTCGGCTGGGAGGCTGAGCAAGAGGACAGCAAGTGTTTCGACAGGCACTGTGTTGGCGGTGTACGTGAAGTGGCGCACGCGATGAGCATAAACCAAAGGTCGTTCCCAGTCAGTCTGTAATGTTGGCCGCGCGATGGTCTGTCGAAGACAATCAACTCGACACACACATTTCGATTGAAAGGCACGTACACACAGCATCATCAGTCTACTCCCTGGCCAGCTCAGAGCATCCTCTGGGAAGCATCGCAGCAGATAAAGAAGGGTCAAGTCCCCCGGATCGTCCCACAGCGTCTCGAGCGCTGGCGCCTCGAAGATGCGGCAGCTCGTTGCCAGCGATACGAGATCGCGTTTGTCGCCCTCCTTCACTTTCGCGGCGATGGCAATGCGAATCTCTGCGATGTCGAGGCAGTGGTGCATCGTCTGGAGGACGGGAGGAGGGATCGTTGGCTGTCGACGGTGGAGCGAAAGGAAGAGACGCCTGTCGCTCAATAGCCGATCTGATTAACAAAAAGAATCATGATCCATCGATGCCAATCATCACACTTGTCACGCTGACGTGTCTTTTTTCATTTCGACTCCCATCTGTTTCTGGCAACAAGACTCCCAGCCCCACATTCGGCCCGGTCACAAGCTGCACGAGCGCCGTACCTATGCACTTTCACCGTCTCATCGCGGTCTCGGCCTCGCAATTCATCTAGGGACAGTCATGGGTGGCCCTCCACAAGGCCCTCCATGGGTGGATTGCAAGCTAGATCGGCACTGTGGCAGTACTTCGTCGGCGGGTCGCAGCTCCCTGGAGATTTCCGGCCACTCATATAACAAACCTGCCGCTTCCTAGACTACCTGCTCCTCACACCCATCCCTCGCTTGTTCCTGAATGTCCGCAGCCTGTTTAGCCATATCACGCGATGTGCCAGGAACCAATACAACCGCCGTCGGCCCACAGCGCCGTGCGGCGGCGTGTCAACATTGAGCGAGTCCGAATTTCGTGCGCCTGTCATTCTTGTTACTATTATTCGGATCCTAACTCTCATTTAGCACCAATAGGCTGTCTGGATTTCACCGCGGACAATGCAAACGACCATTCTAAATGCCTCTCTCAATTCTAAGTATCGATCCCGTACCCCGAGTTGACGAGAATCGGCGCTGGGGCGACATTTGAAACACACATTTCAAGACGGGACGTTGGCACTAGTGCTCCGGGGTCTAGAGGTGCAGTATAAAATGCCGGTCGCGGTTTGAAGAGAGTATCCTGACAGCCTCGTCATGCAGCTCAGCAACACTCCCCTCGCCCTCTTTGCCATAGTGCTCACGGCCATCGCCACTGTCCACGCCGCGCCGCAGCCTGCGCCGGGCGGCGTGTCGTCGTCGCTCACCAAGCGCTGTAAGCAAGCGGTATACCGTCGGTTCTGCTAACATGCAGTGTTTCCAGGGTGCGGTTTCCCGAAGACCTGCGACTGCAAGTTCGATCGCGCCACCGGCTGCGTGCCGCACTACGACAAGTGCGGCAAGACGTGGTACTGGCCGGCGTCGTGCACCAGCTGCGAGCCGTGTCTTGAGCTCTGTGTGGACTGTGAGTTCATCTCACTCTTGTTGTGAATCATGGACTAAGGAATGATCAGTCCAATGCACCACGCCTGACAATTAAATTTGAATGTTAGTAGCCTCCTGTACTACTTGATAGAGTCTACTGTTAATGTGTGGGTCGAATAAACATCGGTGTCGATTCCTGTGAACCTTTCAGTATTTTCGGCTCAATGGACCCACGATACAAGTACACTTGTCCACGTATCAATGAATCACTGATTGGAGGGACAGTTAGCATGATTTGTTCTTTTTTGGCATTGAATGCCTTTAGCCAAACTTGAGTTGACTTGTATTTTCAGTCTCTGGTGGACCAGTGTCGGGGCCCTCGGACGGCCGCGCTTGGCATTTATGAAACCTCACGCGCATCACGTCTCATGTCGCCGCCGTCATTTTCATTTCCGGGGATTGTCGGTGTCGGCCGAACGAGTCGATCCTTCAATTCAGTGTAAAATCCCAAAAGTACACGCTGCTGGACGAGGTCCTCAGCGACGCTCCTGTACAATCGCCAGCACCTAGCCGAAGAAATGGCCACCTGGCTCACTATGACACTATCACATCAGTCCCGGCAATCAAAAACGCCTATCACGCTATAGTGCACCGCCACATCGATTTTCACTTCGTTTCGCCGCCCATGTCCCACCGAGAACAAACACACGCAAGACAAGCAAGCGCCCGCGTAGGATGTCGTATAAGAGCATTCGGCACGCCGCCCGCGCCCATTACTTCCCTTCCTTTTTCACCTCCCCTCCGACCGGCTCAGCGCCGCAATGCTGCCCTTCGTTTTTGTCGCCCTTTCAATGGTGGTGGTGCCGGTGGTTCGCGCGGGGATTGCAGCGTCGTCATGGAGGGTGCGTCCACGCTTTCAGAGCTTCACGAAATCGGCTTTACATTGAGGCTAGGAGCCGTCATTCATCTACGCAAACACGCCGCGCACACACCAGGCCTTCGCAGCGCTCATCCAAGCAATGTCGGTCTTACACACCCCGAATCTCAAGTACGACGGGCAGAACTACGAGTGGTTCGCGCATGTGATGGGACAGATGGCGGAAAGCGACTTTATCGGCAACGGCACGGCCCCGTCGACGTCGTATGAGGCGGCGCTGGCGGACTACTTCCGCCTCACGGTGAAGGACCGGCCGAGCTTCCAGGACCAAAAGTGCGTCATGTCATTCAACTGCCGAAACTCAGGTAGCTAAATACTTTTGCTAGTGTCGATTATGCGTTGTACGCCCCTTCTGTCTCCCCAGTGTCAGTCTGAAGCGTTAACGGCTCGATAGAGCCTGGGGATACGCCGCTGCCCGCGCATATTTCACGCTCAACAACGCCACGTTCTTGTCTTACGCCGTCCAGTCTTGGGAGTGGGCGAATACACTTACCATACCAGCCGCAACGACGAAGTTAGGGAGCAAGGCGCCGGTCATGGCAGCTACGTGCTCCAATGGTGCGTCGTCAGCTGTGGTCTTCTCTAATACCCGCTCACCAAACCCCATGTAATAGTCTCGATGGCGGGTGGTACTTTCGCTAGCTCCGCTGCCTCTTCTGCCCTTGTTTCAGCTCGGTCCACGGCTTACTTCTCCCTGCTCTCTGCCATGCTCGCCCAAGCCACTTCGAATGCTACGTATCTGACCGCGGCTGTCTCCTCCGCGACGTTCATCTACACGCAACTGTGGGACACGCAGAACTCGGTCCCGTTCACCTCGCTCGCGGCAGATTCATGCGCCGTCGTAGATGCGAGCCTGAACTCGTACAATGCCGGATTGCTTATCGAAGCTCTCAGTGTTATGAGCGCCATCACCGGGAAGGACGAGCGGGTGGGGAAACTAGTCGATGCGCTGATCATCTCCGTGTTGGGATATGGAGGCTGGCAGACGGGGCAGGGCATCCTTGCGAATGGCGGTCCGTCTATCCCTCCATTCGGATCAGTTTACTCTGACCAAGATTGCAGCCGATAAACTCGGAGACGGCCTCCTCGCGCGCGCATTGGCCTGGGCGTATGTCTATGACGCCCCGACTGCGGGCACGAAGGGCTATGCGCATGATTACCTCGCGGTGCAGGTGAGCTCCCCTTTTCCTGCGTCGCCCCGCTCTGAGCGCTTGGCGCAGTACAATGCCTTGCTTGAGCTCGCTACCTCCAACACCACAACGCCTGCCGCTGGCGCGACGTCCAACGCGACGAATATATACGCTGGGCAATGGACCGGTCCACCGCCCGCACCCCAGGCAGCCGTCTCGTTTGCTAACCAAACCAACGCTGTCAACCTTCTCTATGCTGCCTCGTGGATCGATTTTCCGAGGAGCCCCGCGCCGCCGACCGTCACCTTGGCGCTAGACAATGGAGCGTTTATCTTCCCGACGCAAAGCCAAGGTAAATCGCGTTCCCCTCCTCCCCTCACCTCTGAAGGACATTCGCCTCCAGGTCCCGGTGGCAGTCCGTCGCCTCCTGCAATCAAGTCCCCAAAGCCCACATCCCACATCGGAGTTATCGTCGGCGTCATCATCGGCGCACTCGTCGGCCTTGCGGCCATCACCGGGGTCTTGTACAACTGTCTTCGTCGCAGAGCGCGCCGCAACACGGGACGTCGCAGTGAAGACCCGCAAAGTCCCTCCTACATCCGGCCGTTCACCGACAGACGATGGTATTCGGACGAGCACGATCCAGACACCACGTCCCTGATGGGACCAGGCGTCGTTCCGCCAACCCCGTGCCCGATCCACGACCTGTATGCGTCAGGTGACCGGCTCAGCGCCTCCCATGGGCGGACGCATTCGCATGGCACTTCCGACGTGCCGGACTCTCGGTCGAGCTCGACTCTATCTGCTAGCTGCCCACATTGTGTCTATCAGCAGCAGCACGCTGCGCGCCCGGCCTCGGGGTGGCTTCGGAAGAGTGCCGCTGCCCCGGTGTTGGCCCCGGTGCGGCGGCAAAGTAGTGCACAGACACACGAGGTTCAGAGGAGAGGTGTGTCGTTTGCTGACGGGATGGATGTGGAGGAGCCGCCTCCACAGTATGCTTGATGGTTGATGCTTTTCCGGTTTCAAGTTGCGTTATCTATCACAATATGTATACGTTCGCTAATCTTTTCTCACTTCTGTCCGTGTACTAGTAGTATTTGTGTACTTGTTGGATATCTGTCTCAACGTGCTCGGGACCGTGTGAAACGACTCCGCACTGTAGACACATTGTGGGTGTTTGAATCCGGATCGGGTCCTCAAGCGCATGCAACACTCAGGTGTGCAGTGGCAGCAGTGCGGGTCCCGAACTCGATGGGTGTCAGCTGTACTGTCAACACCTGGGTGTTGCATGCGATGGAGCTTCGTTCATCTGCCACATCTGCACTGGCATCTTCCCTGATGGGCCACCGTCCCACTCACACATGTGCACTACTTAGTATATGAGCCCCCAGCCGTAGACTCTCGCCCCTTGCACCTCCCATTGAACCATGGTTTGGTCCCAACTCCTACGGAGGCGGCAAGCATTGTCTTCAGAGAATAACAGTGCTACGAGTGCTCCAGGTGGGTCAGCCTCTCTCACTACTCAAGGTGTCTAATGGGTACTTTGTCAGGCTTTCTAAACCATCTTTCCCTCTCCTCGGACTCCTGCTTCGTATTAAGCCTGCTCTCCATCGGCTTGCATGGCCTGCTCATTGCAGTTCATCTGATACTCTTTATCATCTGGAGTCAACACTGGGAGAGACATGTGGTTTTTTCATTAGGTGCTCAGTCCCAAGCTTCTGCTGGTATTACAGCCATTACAACTGGTTTTGCAACGGTATGCATAGCTCACATTCATAGGAAGCTTAAACTGATATTAGAATCAGGTGTACTGTGCGAGCTTAGTGTACATCACACAGAAATTGGCAACGCAAAAGTCACTCCATTCTTATCAGACTCTGACAGCAACACATGACATATCAGTGGCGTGGGCTGGCATTGCCTCTGCCTTCATTCGGCTATATCACCAGTTATCCCTGCCTGCAGCAGTTACCCATGTTCTTTAGGGCTCCAACCTTTTTGTTTCCGTTTGTGGGTTGAGACAAATCAAACAGAAATGGTTCAACAAACGTTTTAAAATGTTTTAAATAGTTTTAATACAGTTTAAAAATCATCAATATATTTTTGTCTTCCTTATATGTAGAAAATGACAGAAATATGATATAATTATTATATTATTATGGCTGAAGGATGATAAATTACTCTACGATAGTATTTCTGTGGTCTAGAGACATGAAATTCCTTATGGTAGACAATCATCAGTACTAATTCAGACATGCTGACTAATGCCATTGATATCTCTATTCCAGAGATGTTCCCATGTTCAGGTGAATCATTACTGAAACTAAGAATAGTTACTTGAATTCAGAGAGCAGAGAAATTTCTGATGACTAAGTCATTAACTTGGGTGATAGTATGAATGTCTAATGTATGGATTCCATACAACTACCAAATAAGACAATTCAAGAGCCTGAGGGAACACAGGATATCTATACATATACATTGGATATTTTCTAATCATATTATTATGATTATTATTGTTATTGAGTAACCTTTTAAACCTTTTGTTTTCTTTTATTTACCATTTGCTCAACCCCACAAATAAAACGGAAATAAAAAGGGTTAAAACCGTTTATAAAGTTTGTCAAACAGAAAGTGTTGGAGCCTTAATGTTCTTATTGCGTTTTCATATCTGGGCGGCATTTTGATACTCCATATCTCCACTCCAGCACTGTTTTCTTTGAAGCTTGTGAATGGGACACGGATGTACAATGTTCCAGCACATGGTCTTCCTGTAATTAATTTTGCAGCCTACAATCTCTCATCCACTACTACCAAGGATATATGCACAGGGGATGATAACAAGCCATCTTTCAATGCTGTTTCTGCATGGTAGCATGACTTTCATATACTCCCTATATACAAGCATCTGATTCTGGATCTAGGGATGATCTTACCACTTATGCATCTGGATCTCTGTTTTTCCTCTCACACATCTTGAGGACCAGCAACCCAGGGATTTACAATCAGACAATCTACACTGTGCCCACAACCTATCCCCAATCAGGATATAGCCTTATTGATGCCACATCCTTGAATATTTCCTGTGGATATATTGCACCTCATCGTGTTTCAGTACATGCTGGAAACTCTGCATTTGGGCCAATGACACTCCTTCTAGATGGTTCAGCCTTGGTCAATGTCTCTGACCATCGATTTTCCCAGATTGACACTGATCCTGGATGTGTTCCATTAGCCGGTCGCTCACCAATCTGTCAACACATGTCACAAGGCCCATTCTACTCTACACAACCAATTCCTGTATCAACTGCAGACTGTCCATATTTTGAAGTTCGGGATGTCATCTTCTATGTGGATTCAAGAGACATCCAGTTTATTGACTCAATGGGTTCAGCACCACCCTCAATCCATGTTGGATATAATCAATCAAAACCCCCAGTCAATTTTAATATCACAATGCTGCATTGCTCACTTCATCTAAGCCAGGATGAAGTCTTGATCAATTTACCAACTTTACTCCCCAATAACATTACTTCACCATCTCCCAAATTGGACAGAACAATGTCACAGTGGTCTGAGGCAGCATTCCTGTTACCTAAACCCCTATGTTTGGACATACCCTTGTGTGATATATTCAACTCTACAGTTTTTGATTTGGTATGTCTCTCTTAAATTGCTCAGTCTAGTGGGAAATTGACAGAATGATTAGTGGCAATACTGGTATACACATATACCTTCATCTCTGTCTTTTCCTGGCCTTACAGAGTCTGATTTGTAAGTATTGTCAAGTACTGTCCTATCTAAGTTTGAAGCAAAATAGGGCTCTCAATCAGCTGTTAGGCTTTGGGTATGGAGGGATATCAAATCCTCCAGATAAAAATCCACCTATAATCTATTTGCATGATCTTGAAAATGTATTGTCAAAGATTATCACTGCTGTAGGCTGGACATGTATGTTCATCATATTTTTGTGAATCTAATCTTCTAATAGTCATTCAGTAGGAAATGTCCAGCCACTTGTCCGGTTGGATCAGTCAAAGGATATAATTGTGCTACAGAACACCACTGTACAAGTATCAGAGATATTTCAGCAGCTTGCCTTAAATGTAAGTGTATTTACTATTTACATATTTTATTGTTGATCTTGACAACAGTTGACTTTGATTGGTGTAAGTAGAATTCACCTCCAAATAGCTTGTACTCAACCTAGCAAAAGCTTATCCCAGGTCTAATTTCTTCAGTGCTTTTATTTCTTATTACCGTTCCACTTCTCCGATTTGGTTGGAACCTACCTGTGAATATGCAAACTGCACTGGATGGAACTGGATTTCTCCAAGCCCTATGGCTATATCATCACCATCCCGCTCACCTAGGTGAATTAATAGATGAGATAGAAGCTCCAACTGAAGAAAACCTACGCAAAGCAGGCAATTCAACAGTCAGATTGCTGGATAGAGTATCATCTGAAGAAGAGATTAGTTAAAGGCTGATATACACAAGCTGATACAGACCAAACATTATTTAAATCAAGAGCTATTGTTTGATAGTAAAATATATATGATATCAACTTGAATTGAGTGACTTTGACCAGGATACAGCAGACAACTCAATCATCTCATTATTACTTTCTCTCAAATTTATTGACTTTTGTTAGTATTTACTCCTAATACTTATGGTACATAGTTATTGACTCAATTTAACATGTCAATATTTTGGTCTGAGAAGAAACTCTAAAGGGTCATCAGTGAGGTAGCTGACTACATATATACTTTGCTCTGGATGTGCCAAGAGTCATCATCAATCTAAGCAGTATGCCAGTATGTCCCAGGCAGTACACAATAGAGGTGTTGGTAGCGCTGGAGATATCTCTAGGCCAGACACAGAAACAGAGACAACTCTGGGGTGGGGAAAGGGGGTTTCCCGAACACTAAGCATATAGTATATACTATTTTACCTATTTGAAATGTAAATATTTGAATTTCATATAATATCCTTATTTGGAAGTTCTTGGTACACAAATTTATTACAACAGAGTGAGGGGGGGAGAAGGGATAATACTGGATGAGCAGCAGGCTTATTTGGAAAAATTGTCAAATAATTAAATTTGTCTGTTATAAAATCTGTGTCAAAAGATGTGTTTCCAGGTCAAAAAACTCATTGAAAAGTCTAACATTCTCTGCATCACAAAACTGATCTAGGTAACAGCATTCATATATAGTTCAGCTACCTAGCAGGCGGACCCTTAGAGTTTTGTCTCTTTGGATCCTCCCCTGCTAGGACCTTGATCTCAGGCCTCCGAGGTTCCCCTTACAAGAAGACTTACACTAATCTAGTCAATCATCAGTGACATTGCTTGATAGAACTATAGTTAGGAGCTGAGTTACAAATGGATATCTTTTTCCTCCAAACTAACATTGCAAGTATATTTAATATTTATGTAGAGCCGATGAAATATTTACATTTACCAACTGAATTATTATGATTACACAGTTTGCACAAGCCATGTATAAGAAAATTATCATACATAATACTGTAAGATTTTATTCAATTCGAATGGCCCGGGGGGCTGTGACACATTGATGTCCGAAATCATTCGTATGATGTTCCCCATTTGGCAATTTGGCGCACCGAAGGCGCCGGAATTGTAAAAAATTACCATTTTGGGAAGCCAAAATCCACTTTTTGCTGTGACATACAAAAAAATTTCGTATAAAATCGGTCGTGTGACATGTGACATACGAATTGAATAAAATCTTACAGTACAAGCAAAGAGTTTTAAGGCAAGAGGAATGCATTTTTTACACATTCTCCACTATCACCAATAGGTCATGTCAGACCTTCTGAATGATCAGAAGCATACTCAGATCTTGCAGATAACAGGATCTTAATGATGCTGAGTGCAAGGAGTCTAAGGAATTGGATTTAAGTGGGAAGAGACAGAGTCAAGTGAGGGCCCTGACCTATTGATCAATGTTTTAGGTGATGCCTAGCAAATGTACATCTAGTCTCAATATACTGATATTTGTTAGGCAAACACCCACTTTGGCCTCCTTCAGACTATCCCAGCACAACCAAGGCATGTCCAGTGGGTTCCCCCTTGGATGCTCTGACCCAACCTGAGCATTATCCATAGCCTTGTTTGCCCACACAATCTCCGATCCGTCAAGAACCTCCCAACAATCACCTTGGGACAAGACACTGCCCAGGCCTTCTGCACTCTATGATGGCAGTTACGAACAGCCAGTATATAGTTGGTGCCCTAGCAGGTGGACCCTTAGAGTTTCTTCTCTTTGGGTCCTCCCCTGCTTGGACTCTTGTCAGAGCCTCCAAGGTTGCCCTTACAATATTCATATTAATTGGTGTGTATGTGTCAAAAGTACAATTAGTGGTACCACAGCCCAATCTGGAACTAAAGTCAATTCTGGCAGCAACACTCATTCTGGGATCAGGGGCACATTATATTCCCAGAATAATTTTGGGTGTCTGGACAACCTGGTTTGTCTGGACTCAGGCCTGAAGCCCAGCAATGTATACATAGTTTTGCTGATGTAATGTGGTGAACAGATACATCTTAGAGGTAGGTGAGATCAAATTGCTTTGCCATTTGGGCCGATGCTCCTGCAACTGTCCACGGAGGTTTTGCAGAATACACAATTACTGACCCATTCCATTCAATTCTGCTGGTCACAGTCACATCAGATTTTTTGGCTGAAATATTTTTGTGGGTCACAGGTCATGGCTGATTTTTTGGTCCCAAAGTGTCCCGAATGGGGAGATCTTTGCAAAGTTTCTGCACTTCCTAATTGGGTAAAAATTCGGCCTGGGGCCAAATTGAACATTTCAGTGAAGCGGTCACAGGTCACTTGTTCAAAATGGGTCAGTAACCTCCCTATAGTGTCTTGCCTGCTGGATAAACACAGGGAACTCAGCAAAAGGTCAGCCCATGGTAAGTGTTTTCACTGAATTTGTGCACCCAGGCAACAAGGGACAGGTTTCCCTAACACCCAGCACATAATATATACTATTTCACCTATTTCAAATATAGCAATTCAGGATTTATATATTCTTTTATTATCTCAAAGTTCTTGGCACACACAAAATTACCACTTTGGGACATGAAATTCTCAAAACTTCAATAACATATGAAAATTATCCAAGTGAGACAGAACCACGTGAGATACTACTCTTCTGGCGACTAAGTATTGACATGAGATAGGTCCTAGTAGCACAACAAACCCCAAGTGGCTCAACAGCTACCCACAAGCACCACAGTTTTGGCTTCATACAAAATCAGGGACCACATATTACTAAAACATTTAATTGTATCAATGGATGGCTGGCTCGACGGATGATGTTGTGCAGAGGCTGTCGCGGCGCAGGCGGAACCCTGAACAGGTCGACATGGGCAACAAGGCCAACGTTGCTGCCCAGGATTTCACTTCACAGATGCGGATCTTGGAGCTCTAGAGATCATGGGTGGCAGTAAAAAGGAGGGGGTCTAAAGGGCTTAATGCTGTGGCGGGGAATCGAACCCCGAGCGGGTCGAGAAGACGCTGTGGCAACGACCCAGGTTACCATTACCCCACCACAGCATGGGCAGCGAAGGCTTTCCCGCAGTGTAGCCAGTGATTGGCGGGTGGATCATAGATGCGCCGCGCCGGACCTATGATGACTGGCCTGTGTCGTGGATGCTAGGTCACAGTACATGCTGGGATGCTTTACTCGGAGCAACACACAGAGAGAAGTGCTGCGGATGCACACGTGGAAAAATCTACGTGCCCAGACCACCGCGGCCGCGTCGAACGAGCGCCGGCGAATGCAGGCATTGGCCTCAACAGTAGTATGTGAGGCCGGCCGTCAAGAATGCAACGCATTGAAAGAATAATAGGCTGCCTACACTACCTACAACGACAGTTATCCAATCCCGCGTTGCTTCGTTAGACGACGACGACGACGCTCGCGACAAACTTGGCTGCAGCGACCGCCTGCCCGTTGTTGCCGTACATAAAGTGCTGCGGCGTCAGCAGCAACAGCTTCGGGTTCGTCTTGAGCGCCATGGCAAACGCGTCTGCGGAGAGGGAGAGTCGGCCACGGAACGCCGCAACGACATTGGGCAGCTGCCCCAGCCTGCTACGCGCCGACGGCGACGGAGGGCAGCTTGGAGAGCGGCGCAATGACATCGGGGGGCGCTCTTCGGGGAGGACGCGCAGAGCGGGTCGGATACGCTCTCGAGGAAGCACCGCACGTTCGTCTTGACGGTTGCGGAGATGGGGGGCGTCAGCTCCTGGAACAAATGTGCGCGGTCGCCGAAGGCTGTCTTCGCGAAGCCGGAGAGATATTATAGGCGGCGTCTTGGCACACGCGTCGGCGTAGACGGAGTGGACTCGCGCCTCGGTAGTCTCCGAGGGTAGGTAGTCGAGCGCGATGACACCGGTTGGAATAGCGAGCCGACCCAGACACCAATGTTACTGGATGGGTGGGTGTTCACAAGTGCAAACGGCGGGCGAAGGAACGGGACACACCCGCCCCCCTTGCCGTTCAACAGGCTCAGCACGTCGTTCGCTGCAGATAACTTCAGCGTGAATCCTGCGACCAGAGGCAAGCACACGCTCTCACGTCGCTCACCTCCGCACGATTCATCAGCGCAGCGCCGCCGCCGCCGCCGCGGGCCAGATGTAGAGTGCCTTCCTCTCCGCGCTGTTTAAGTATACGCCCGTCCACGTGTTTCGTGCGGAGGCGGATCTCCGGGTGTGTGATCTTCATCCCGGCGGTGCTGCCGATCCACGAAGTTGTCTTCGTCCCGGTAAAATCGCTGAAATGTTGGGGGGCATCAGCTTCAGGTCAGCCCCGTGCTAGCCACTTCGTTCAAGTTTGTTGTTAGCGTGGCCCCGAAAACTGGAATGGTACTTGGCCCAAAGCCGGAGTGGAGTATTTTGCGCGAAGCTTTCTTCGTCCCGGTGTAATTGCTGAGATGTCCAGGTGGGGGCACTGGCAGGAAGGTCGAAAGGGTGCGCGAGATCGAGTGCACTTCTAATCAGCATCTTATGCGTGTTATAGACTAGGGGATTGCCAAACGCACGCGTACCCGTCGTGGAACGCGCACGAAACAGCCCTGCCCCCCGAGCTGCAGCGCAGAAAGCAAATTCAGCCCTCAGAATACTACGAAAAAAAGCAACACGCACTGCGGCACCTCTGTCTAGTCGTGCGGACATCCATGGGTCACTTCATCACCCTCCGCGTCAGCGTTGCCCTCGCCAGTGCGGCAGCACATCTCGATGTTTCTGGTGATGGTGATAGTCAAAAGGCAAGTGCCACGCGTCCCGTGCCGATCATCAACTCGTCACCAGGCGACACGTCATCATGCGTCACACGGCCTCTTGACGCCGCACCACATCGCTCACCTCTTATAGCCACTGGCCACTGGCCCGCCTTGAAGCCTCTTCGGTTGCAGCATATGGCTACGCCGGGGTCGATATCAGCATCTTTGAACCGCCCGTCAGACTAAAGTTAGGATGACACGGGGACTGGGACATCTTGCACGGAGCGCGATATTGGCGCTGGGCCTCTTCGCGGCAGTAGGGCTAAGTGAAACCGCTGATATCGATATCTTTCCGGCGCAGCATGTACGGGTTCCGGAAGCGCCACAGCACCGAGAGGACGGGTAACGAGGCGCGGGGGTCGGACATCAGGGACGCCAACCGGAAGGCGCTGAGGTGGTGTGGGCTGTGTGTGTGCACGAGTAGTACCAGGTGCATTTTGAATCCTCGTCTCGTTGCGTCACCGTGACGGGGATCTTACAGGCACTGCAAGAGGCGCCTACAAAACAGGCCGATTGCCTCCCGTCGTCCGCCGCGGCGAGATCCGAGTATCAGACACTGGATTTGCGCGTCTCTCGCCCTCCGGGCGGACCGGGCCCCCTCCATGCTTATATTTACCATTGTACCCACTCGGCGTCCATCCAAACGCATCTCGCCCTTTGAGTAGCTCTATGAAGTCGCCAATTTCAGGGTACTCCAGGGACGGTACCAGGTAAGCATTCAATCAACGCAGTGGAGCCGAACATTCCTCATTATCTAAATATCCCTATCTACATCTGTCGGATGTCATGCCAGCGGGCATCGACTTACTTTCCTGGTCCCGCATTATCAAATCCCGTGCATATAAACCCCCCGGAGGTGGGGACGGCCACCCTCTCTCTCCATATTCTCCTCACCCCGGGCCGGCAATATCGATGGAGTCCGACTCTGCACCTGACGTGCGTGCTACCTTGGGTGAGCGGAAACTTACTGTACCTTCCCAGTCTGTATATTGAACTCCATACAGGAGTAATTCTGATTGGTTCAATCTTCTCCATGATACTTTTTGGTAGGTTCTCCTTGTCATTTGATCAGGCTTGTGCATGACATTCCAGGGGTCACCACTGTGCAAGCATACATCTACTATACAGAGTTTCCAGATGACAGCTGGAGGATCAAGGTCACTGCAGCATTTGTTTGGTATGGTTTCTTATGCCATCTCTTCCCTGTTCAAATAAGTGTAGGGTATGTGAGACTGTGCATGCAGGGTAATAGTAATGTTCGTGAGCGCGCGCGCGATCCGCTTTCGTGAGATTGATCGCCATCATTCGTAAGATTGATCGCACCTTTAGCCGAATATCAGTTTTCGTAAGATCACGGCATCGTCACGTTGACACGATCCACGATCAACGTGATAACGCCCCACCGCTTCTCTTTCCGCAACCACCACCATCTCCCCTTCCCCGACATCGCCCTCCGACACTGAGACCACCAGCCGATGGACCGCGCTGCACGACGGAGGGCAAGAACAGGGAGGAGGCGGGTTGCCCGGTGAGTTGTGTCCATCTACATCCACCTCAGCTTAACTCGAGCATGATAGGCCAGGCTGCAGGCTGATGTACCGTCCGCGACGGGACTACGGCAACAACCTGGGCCGGCCGCTTGTCGCCCCGTCATGCGCAAAACTCGTGGTGGTGGCGTGGGGACAGCGAAGCAAGGCCCAGTCGCGCTGGTGTCGATGAGGGCAAACAGCTGGCCTCGGACTGGGAGTGGATGGACTGGGCCTAGTGCCCAGGGCTTGCGCTGAGTCCCCCTTTTGTCGTTAATCACTTGACTTTCCAGCCACGCCACCGCCATGGGACAGCGAAGCAAGGCCCAGTCGCGCTGGTGTCGATGAGGGCAAACAGCTGGCCTCGGACTGGGAGTGGATGGACTGGGCCTAGTGCCCAGGGCTTGCGCTGAGTCCCCCTTTTGTCGTTAATCACTTGACTTTCCAGCCACGCCACCGCCATGGACTAGCGTGATGAGCCCGGACGGCTTGTGGACGGAACTACGACAGCCCCACTGCAGACGGATGCGGGGGACGCGGCGCCCGTTGTTGGGGCAAAATGGACTTGCGCTGCGACTTCGACCCCGACGATTGTGGTGAGAAACTGGGCAGAGGGGCTGGGGCTGAGCGCTGAGAGCTCGTTGGCGGCGGGCGGAGCAGCTGGTATAGGGCCGCCATGTGTGGTGCGAGCTCAGCGCCGTGTGCGCCAGTCATGGGCCGCGCGGATCCCATGGAAGAGGTTGATCGCACTGAGCCGCCCTGGGCCGGTCGCTGCGGCGGGCGGTGCCTGATCTGACGGCTCGGCGAGTGGCCGTGGGCAAAAAGGGCGGAGGGCCTGCTGATAGAATTGTGTGTAGAACGTAGATCATCAATATACTCAATTCCGGGCCCTTATATGCGCTGAAAATAAGAAATTTCAAACTCAGTTGATGGGATCAAAGTCAGCAACAAATGCGCTGAGCTCCCCTCCCCCACAAACCATTCCTTCGTCGCTCTTGACATCCAACAGGTAACACATGGTACAATGATGGCCAGCTGACAGCTCACGAAAGCTGACCGCGCGCCCGCTCACGAAGATTGCCAGGGCCCTGCATGCAGGATGTGTCGGACGGACTGTGTGGGATCTGCTTATAATGGACTATGGCAAACCAGATGCAATCTTTGGGCACCCTGTCCACACCCTCTCTGCTGTACTGCTCTTGACGGTAACCATTGCAGTTACTGGTGTGTCCTCCCCACCTTCAACCTTATGAAGCTTATGCTGTTGAAGTGCAGGTATTTCTGACATATAGGATATATGTCCTCTCCCAGTCCCACATCATCCCCACCCTTGCGTACATCCTATCTTCCCTACGTTTTGCCACTGGGCTGGCCTTCTTTGGTGTTTCATTTTTGACTAAATCAACACCAGAGTTTATATCCAGATGGCAGTGGCTGGCCCTAACAGTGTGGGGCCTGAGTGCACTTGAGGACCTCTTGATAACAGGCACATTGGTATATCTCCTGTTGGTACAGCGCAGTGGGTTGCATAGACGGTAAGAAAAAATTTGTTCCCTGTTATTGATCCCCCATTGAAATTTTATTGGATAGGACAACCATGTTTGTTGATAAGATTATTGCATGGACAATTGGTGTGTATATGTACAATCCTATTTACTGCAAGTGGAGCTGAGATATCCACTTGATAGAAACTGGTGTAGCAACTAGGTAAGTGGTTGTCATCTTATAAACCTTGGCAAAATAGTTTATTCTCTAGTACATTCTCAATGGTTACCTTGATATGTGTGAGCATATAGATAACAATGTGATATCCATGTCTAATCTCCCTTCTAGTTCCATGTGATGCCTCACAATTGTATGTATGTTTCATATATTATTGTCTTGATCCCTAATTTATTTAGTTGTCTGGATTGCTGCATTCCTTGTTGAAGCCAGAAGTTAGCCCTTTTCCCCCTGCCAAAAATGATCAAATTAATCATTGTTTTGTAGTTTTTGCAAACTCTTTCTTTGCCAGGCAAGCTCAGAAAAGCAACCTTTTTCATAATAATTCTATTTTGATCATGATACAGCCTCAACTCTCGTGCAATCCTGCGCAGAATCCCTTATAATTCAAGGATAACAGAGGCTTTTAGTCAGGAAGTTCTGTCAGAGCAACATCCAATAGAAGAGACACATATCATAGTATGTCATTCTGAAATTGCAAGCAAGAGCAATCTAACTGTTCCCCTTTCAGCCAAGAAACCATTCTAGTTTGCCTAAGAAATCCTAAGAAGGCAAAGTTGAAAGCATTTAAAAATAGCGTGATATATGCTGTACTACATTGTTAACCATATTTGATGTCCATACTATGGGAAACACAAGTTCGGACCAATTCCCTTTGAATTGGCCAGTTGAAGGTAAACAGTCGGTAAATGGCACTCTAAAAGAAAAGTGCTAGAGAAAGGCACATATGTACAGTGACAAAATAATGAGCCTTAGAAGAAGCCAGCATTTATGATATCAGAGGAATAAGTGTCACTGCTTGTCAGATCATATGGATCATTAGAGAGTTTGCAATGAGCTACCTAGTA
This sequence comes from Mycena indigotica, assembly GCF_014461135.1. Lineage (NCBI taxonomy): Eukaryota > Fungi > Basidiomycota > Agaricomycetes > Agaricales > Mycenaceae > Mycena > Mycena indigotica. The sequence continues at coordinate 2,316,373 of NW_023503011.1, read as the reverse complement.
GCTCTGGTAGCTTATTGATATGTCATTTTCTTTATAGTTTCTCCATAAAAATTTACACAATTTTCAAATAGTGATATATTTACCAAGTGTTATATCATATATAAATCTCTCCCCAATGCCACCTGTAAGGCCAGCTGCTCAGTCATAAGCTGGCTGCACAAGAGCCGGAGCAAGTGACAATTAAGGTAAAAAAGAAAGGGGGGATCTATTCATGATGAAGTGCTGATGCTGGACTGAACTGGCAGGAGCAATGAATAGTAGGGCAAATGCATAGGTGCCAGGGGTCTGTTAAGTTAGTATTAACAGTAGCATAGACAAGCAGTAGGGGTGGGCTACCTGTCATTAGATAGGAACCCCCAAAAAACACTCACATACACATACACAAACAAATACTGACACATTTGATTCAAGTCTGCCAGTCACAGTCACATCAGATTTTTTGGCTCAATTATTTTGGCAGGTCAGACCTACAGGTCACAGATAATTTACTTTTCAGGCTTAAGTAACCCTTAGCCAGTGGAACTAAGGCTCCAACCAAATACAATACAATACTCAATATATTGAGTTATAACCCAATACAATCCATATATATAGATATATATATATATACAGGGTGGCAAAATTTTTGTAGTATAGAGTATATACTGTATAGATACTCTATATTATTGAGTTTTCTCAGAGGCCTATATAGGCAGTATCTGTAGGTTATACAAGGCATTATCAAGTCAACTTCTTTCAGATAAGGTATTTTCTGAGTCTTTGTGACTCTACCTTTTGGGACTATATCTCATAGACTGTGGAACTGACATTTATTAAGGGGGATTAGGGCAAATACTGTTCGTCTACCATACTTCATGGTAAACTAAATGAGATCAAATCAACTATATAACTCAGTACAGATGTTTGTGCATGGAAGGAATACTACACTCCAGCGACGCAGGAATTCGAACGAGCCTGCCCATCACACGGGCGCTGGTCATGACCATCGTCACGAGGCGGTACACGGACCACGGTTCGGCGCAGGCCACACACGGGGTATGTACTTGGGATAGAACATTCTTTTTTGCGCTCTCCTTTCCCCGCGGCGCGGGGGCAGCCGCCACCATGGCTGTGTGGTATCTCAGGCTGCACAACGGAAACTTATCATATCTGCAACAGACTCGTTCGGAGACTTCACACATGGGCGTGGCCAAACGGCGTGGGCCTGCGCCAATGGGCGTGCACGCCCGTGATGGCGTGGGCGTGGCGTGGGCGGGCGTGGGACACCTTCGGCGCCTTACTGACGGCACCAAGGAAGATATTGCCATAGCTTGATGCTTATTTAATAGGATTTCATCGTCCAAATGCGCCCGTCGACTGCAATCAACATCCATCAGAGATGTTTGATCGTCGCCTTCCATGATGCCAAGAGGCCTTGGCAAGCCTCTCAACAGCTCTACGCAAGCTTTCCGGCTTGTGCCAGACTTGCGGGAGTGACGGCGGGCATGGAGCACCCACCTACCACCTTCCGGACGGCGGACTCGCGAGTGCGCTGAGACGGCGCGGCCCGGGGCCCGGTCAATACAGAATGTGACCACATCTTGCACGTAAAGAGACAAACAAATCGAAAATTCATAACCGTCGTATTATCGGCAAAAGCCGACCTTCCCAGCATTGAAACTCCCCATCCTCGCGCTCCCTGCGTCTAATTAAACTGGTCCTCACCAAAGCCCGCCGGCGCACGGTCAAAGCCCCTGGGCGTGCCGGCGCCGTTAAACTCATCTCTGGCTTTATTTGGTGCCAGTGCGTACACGAAACCGCCGAACACCTCGCGCGACTGGGCCGCGGGGCTCAAAGGCGAGGGGAAATTGGCGGCGGACGGCGACGCGAGGATCGAGCTCTTTTCACGTGCTTTTCTTGGATGACTGGGTCTTCGGGATGGGCGGCGCGCCGACTAATGGCAAGGTCGAGGAATACAGCGGGTGGTCGACGAGGAATACGGCCCGCCGCAGATAATCTCGGTGCCCTCCGCACATATGACAGCCCGTCGAGGTCCGCCTCATCGTCGTCGTCCGGCAGCGGTGGTGTCTTCGGCTGTGGCGGCGCGGTCTCGACGTGGAGGAACGGGGCAGGGATGACCGCGTACCCGGGCATCCCCGGCAGGGAGGGCGGGTCGCTGTTCCCGTCGGTCGCTATCCGGCGCATCTCTTTCCGCGCCCTTCTCTGCCGCTCTTCGCTGTACATCCGCTTCCGTTAACTCTCTCGGCTGCACCCGTCTCCTCCCCCGTGGCCCGAGGTGCGAGTGCAGCGATATCGCGTCCGCGTCCGCCGCCTCATCGCCTCCGCCCGCTGCTCGTCGTCCGCCCCAATCACGCAGGCGTCGTCGCCTCATTGTCACCGAGCAGCCTCTCGAGCTCGTCTCTCCATGCTCTAAACCCCTCGCCGTCCTGCTGCTGCTCCTCATCGTCGTCGGGGAGCGCCGGTTGGTCGGTGGGTCGTTCACCGGCAGTGTCGCAGCAAAAAAGCGAGGGAAGGCGAGGGAGAGGCCGCTGCGTAAAGGCCCACATGTGATTGTGACGGGAGACGCGAGACATCCTGCGCAACGATGTTCCGGTGGGGGTGGGGGCTTCGGGGGAGAATCAAGAGCCTATTCCATCCGGATCGGAGTAGCGACTGAAGCTATGCTTAGGGCAGTGCAAAGATCGTGGGGAGGAGGGAAGAGAGAACGTTATGCGAGAGAAAAAAGAAGCGGACTGTGACGCATCGCCGCCTGGCGCACGGACCACCTTCCGGGCACGTGCACGAGGATGCATGTAAATAGTTGGCACTTCACTCCGCACAACCACCAGCAGCGCAGATACAGGAGGCACTGGCAGTGCCCATGTATCACAATTGTAGCTGTCAGCGGGGGCGTCGGGGATTTATTTGCACTGCCCACGCATCTGAGTAATATATATATATATATCATGAACCCCCTGTGATGCCATTACAGCAGTAGAATCTGATGATCCTGCCAAACAGCGACCCAATACTCTCACGCCGTATGCCCGATATAAGACTCCTGACATCCACCTCACATCCTCGCTTCTTCCTGCTCCCCTAACTCACACACCTTTGCCCTGCACACTTTGCGCCCCCCCCCTGCTTATGTCTACCCCACCAGAACACAATACTAGGGCCATAGCAGAAGAGTCAGAGTCCAGTGGGACAGATGCTATAATCCAGAACCCTGGTGCAGGGAACTTCTTCTCTGGGGCCAGCAACTTTAATGTTACGCACAGTAGCTTCACCACCCACATTCATCAAAACCACAGCCAGCCTGGGACAGCATCTATTGATGGAGGTCAGTGTCATAAATATATTGAGATATAACTACTTATTGTATTGAATCCCTGCCTTGCTAGCCAACTTCCGCAGAATTCTCTTGGGAGATGTATACCTTCAACAGGAATTTCCTACATTCACCTTGGGAGCAAGAAAAGTCTACAAAGCACAGCTAAATGGAAATACTGTAACAGTATCAGTTTATCAGGGAAATGCCATGCCAAAACAGGTAATATATCATTCTCCTACATGGCAAATGCTAACTTTTATAGAACTGGGAAGAGGAAGTGAAATTGATGCAGAGGATCAGGTGACTTCCAAATGATGAAACAAGTGGAAAGCATAATTTATTGTCTAGACATCCTCATGTGCAACAACTCTATGGAATTGTCAATGCTGATATCCTTTACATGACAGTTTACCATGGAGGTTGGTAAAGAGACTTGAGATCATCTGTCTGATTTTTCCTTTAGAACTTGTATCATATTCGGACATCCATCATTATCTAACCCCACAGGACCGAATTAAGACATATTTTCATACCGTAAGCCCAAAATGTCCAGGTTTTCAAGTTAATAATTGACTGAGATATAGAGATGTGCTTTTCCTGTAAGTATTCATATTTGTTCAGGCCTTTCCTTGACAAATACAAGGCAGCCTTGGATGCCATTCAGTATTCCCGAGGAGGCACTGATCCTTATGGTTGGCTGAGGCCAGTATGTAAATGCTTTTTAACTTTTACTTTTATAATTGAAACATTCAGGGCATAACAATACAGATTAATATAATGACAAAACAATTGTCACTTGGTATTGATACAGAGGCCCTACCTGATGAGAGCTTTGGACCAAACAATGTAGCATCAGCTCTTGGACATCTTAGCTCGCATTGGATAAATGCACCACCAGCCGGAGATTTGTCCAGTTTGTTTAGGACAGTAACACCTGATGTGCTTCTGGATGCTGTCTCTCTTGATAGCTGTTTAGTATATAAAGAAAAGTGCATAGGATTTTGTCCCAAGAATCACATGGTTATACAGAGGAAGGCCACTCCCTATGCCAACTACACCGAGCTAGTGTCACATAACTGGAAACTCATAGCAAGTTTTCATACACCCAGAAGAATTAAGAACTATAAATGGAATTTCGACAATAACACCCTGAGCTCTCTGCCTAATGGATGGTCATAGTATGTTACTGTCTTTTTCTACTTTTTTGCCCAATTTCACTCTTAACATCCTTTTAGTCATTCTGTGGGACCTAATACATCTCCAGGAGTCTACCATCTATATACCGCCTCAGAACACGAGGATGAGAACATATGGAAGAGCCAAGCTATATATCTGCTGTCTTTGCTGAATGCTCCTATGGATCAGCTTGCATCTTATGGTAAGATACAAACTTATAAATAAATGAAATCTGATTTTGCATAAGCATTTATAACATCTCATAGTGTTATAGTTGACTTTCCAGTAGGCTCTTCTGGCTGTCCCAAGGGATTTTTGATGCTATGTCATGCGAACTATGCACTTTTTAATATGCAAGATTCAAAGGATATTGCATTGTGGTCTCTGGATGCTGAGGGCACACGAAAATTGAGTCCCAATGAAGCACTTGCTCTCAGATTCCCTCCTCTAACTATAAAGGAGTTCTATTTTGGCCAGTATATAAGGCAACCATCATATGATGAATTGTGGACAATACAAACATCACAAGGATATGATCCTACTACCCTAGACCTTGCAAACAGCCTAAATTATCCCATTTATGAGCTAGTGCCAAAACAAAATGAATGTATGTGACTCTTAGCATTATTCAGTCTAAACTGACATATGATAGCATTCTGGGAAGAGATGGGGGGAGAAGAAGGCTTCTTACTGACCCAACTCTTTGAACACGACTGTGATAGTACTGCCAAGATTATAGAAACCAAGACTCTATCAGTTGGCCAAATGCCGACAAAACACAGTCTGGCCCAGTGCAAAGTTATTATGTCCAATCTGACATGGTATCTTCTTACGATGTTGTCTATACTAGCTATGGCCTCTTTGGGACTATTGAGCATCTGTAAAGCTTGATGAGTTATCGGTATATGTGGTAGAGAAGCTGGAATATATACATATATTGTAGTAGTGCCCCGTGGCCGCCATGTGGACTCCACAATCACGTGATATTCACGTGTCACACATTCAGGCATTATCAGCCACCAACATTCTTTCCTCACCACTCTTTTCCACAATTTTCCTCATTCCACACTACCACTTATTCCATTATATCTGAACTCAATGTCACCGTGCGGACACTTGGGTACTGGCTGGACAGGGTTCTAAATTGGGCTGGTTACCCATAGTCAAAGCTGAGGGGAGCAACTACACCTACACGTTATGTCCAGAACCTATTGATAGGACATGTCACGGTTCGGGTCGGGCCGTTCGGGCCTGCGTAGGCCCACACAACCTCCATACTCCTCAACACTCCCCCCATTCTTCTAACCCCTTCCCTTCACCCCTGCAAGCCCTACGCAGCGCCCATCCGATCCATCCCTAATCTCTTAGTGTATAAAAACCATACTTACAGGATATAGTTGCTAGGCTAATATCATCTATTCTCCGGGCTTAAACCCCACTTTTGTGCTCCCCAGACCTACTCGCAGTCGGACCACCCGACGACCCGATACGGCCTGACCCCGATGCTGACAGAATATTAGCCTCCCCCACAAACGCAAAAAGTACGCCAAGATGTCTACCGAGCATGACAGTACGATGGGCACCCCTGTGAACCAGGGGGACGAGCGTGCCCAATTCATGGCCTTGGGCCATAACAAACAACAGGAGTTCCTGTTCGCCTATCTATTCCGAACAAATCAGGAGATGGAGCAACTTAGGGCCGAAAACACCGCCCTGGCAAATCGACAAGTGGCTATCGAGGCCGAGCTGTCCCAAGTAAGCGGGGAATACACAGCTGTACAGCAGGGAGTTACGCAGAGCTACGATTTGCTCCGCCAAGCCAGAGAAGACCTGGCCCAACGACAAAACGGGGGAAACACCCAAGTAACTGTCTCTCCCCCTAAGGGGTTCACAGGTGAAGCCGGGCGAAGTAGATGCCTTCCTGGCAGACTGTTGGCTCGCCTTCGAGGTCAACAGGAACGTCTACAACGATGAGGTACGAAAGATCTCGTACGCTCTCTCTTACATCAAAGGGGGAAACACGGTCATGTGGAAAGAGAATGTTTCCCAAGCCATCAAGCTCTGCACTGCGGAAGCTTACACTACGTATGAAGGCTTCAAAAAAGCCTTTATTGCGGCCTTCCGAGGGGAGTACGAGGAATAAGGCATGTGTGATTGCATAGATTATAAGTTGGCATAATTAAATCTTTATTGCATAAAAACCAGATACCGAAAATAGAGACTGAATCGAAATTGGATCATAAATATACAACAACTTGCGATGGGGCTGGTACTGCTAGACCCTGGCATACATATACAGGGGCAGGGGCCATATCTATCTTTTGCATGGAGGGCCCAGTCGTTCTAATGTCAGAGGCGTCAAGCCAAACCTTGTCGCCGACTTGGATACTCGGGGCGTCCAAACGCTTCCGATTGTAGTACCGTTTATACTTGTCCTTGGCTTTAACGAGCGCGGCCTTTGCTTTGGAGACACCGTTCGCTATCCGATCACGAAACTCGTTTACTGACTCCAGCTCAGAATGGGCGCCTGGCTCAAAACACATTTGGGGGAGCCAACCTGTGTCCGTCATGAAGGGTACCTGTTGAGTGGAGGAGTGAACATGATTGTTATAGGCAATGGTAACAGCTGACCTTTGCAGAACCGGGAAGAAGAAGTGAAATTGATGCAGAGCATCAGGTACCTTGAATGTTAGGAAACAAGTAGAAAGGCTAATTTATGGTCCAGACATCCCCATGTGCACCAACTCTATGGAATTGTTGACACTAATATACTCTACATGGCTGTCTATCATGGGGGCCGGTATCCAGCAGTCAGCAAGAACAATATATTTGATGTTTTCTATAGAACTTGTGGCAAAAGATCAGCTGCACCATTATCTAAGCACACAGGAACGGATCAAGATATGTCTTCATAATATTTCGGCAGTCACACACATCGACAGGAGGCACCGAAAATTTAATTTCGGCGCCGATGTCACACCCTTTTGGCGTGCCGAATTGAATAAATTGCTACAGTATAGAATATTGATTGTCCAGGATGTTTTAGAATGCACAGCCGCAATGACTCGAACTGGGTCATACTGACTCCAACTGAGTCATAGTGCTTCAAGTTCTTTTGTCTGACTTTGATTCTGACTCTGGTCCTCTGGTCAATAGGGCACTTAACAGACGGTCATTGGTGTATTTCCCAAATAAATACTGAACGTGAGTTAAATCCACTCTTGTTGGCTGAGGCTAGCATGATGGAATAATACTTGTCCGAGTCTTGACGTGAAGACGGCCAGGCGGTCGCCGCCTCAGCTACGTAGTACATCTGGGGGTATTGGTATGTTTGCGTGAACACACCTTGGACGCGTACATATCCTCATCGAAAAAGTCGGCGAGTCATCCCCGTCGTATAAGCATCCCATCTCGAACGTACTGAGAACGAGACGCAACGCGGTTCGGCGCCAGCCGCGCGCGGGGCATCGGTCTGGTTGGAGAACGCTTTTTTGCGTCCTCGGCTCGCGCTGGGATCTGCCCTGACGAGAGCCGCCACCCACGCAGTCCAAAATACATCACTCGAACGGAACGTAAAAAGAACAAATCGAAAAAAAAGAAATCATATCCTATCGTCATATCGTCATCAAAATCCCACTTTCCCATTGAAACTCCCCATCCTTGCTCTCCCGCTCGACAAGCCGGCACTCGGGAGCGCCTCCCTGACCACCTCCGCCTCGCCCTCCTCTTGTTCTTGCCATTCAGGCCCGGGTCCGGGGCCGAACCCGCCGGGCGTCCCGTCGAAGCTGTCGTCATGGTCGAACCCGCCGGGCGTGCCGTCAAATCCACCCGGCGTGCCGTCGAACTCCTCTCTCGCTTTACCCTGCACGAACCCGCCGAAGTCCTCGCGGGATTGTGAAGCGGGGTTGAGCGGCGAGGGGAAGGTGGCGGTCGACGGCGACGCGAGGGTCGAGCTCGTCGCGCTGGATTTCGACCGGGTGCTGCGGCGGTCGGATTTAGACTTGGACTTGCTCTTCTTGGACGACTGGGTCTTCGGGATGGGCGGCGCGCCGACCAATGGTGACGGCGTCGACGGGGAATACGGCGGGGCGTCGCGGTACGCCGGGCGGCCGTCGCCGGAGCCCGAGCTGCGCCCGCTCGACCGGGACTGCGTCTGCGAGCCGCCCGCGGACAGTCTCGGTGCCCTGCGCGCATATGAGAGCCCGTCGAGGTCCGCCTCGTCGTCATCATCTAGAGGAATCGGGGTGGGCTGCGGTTGTGGCGGTGCGGTCTCGACGTGGAGGAACGGCGCGGGGATGCCCGCGTACCCGGGCGTCCCCGGCAGCGAGGGCGGGTCGCTGCTCTCGCTGGGGAGGCTGCGCGCGACGGCCTTCGCCATCCTGCGCATCTCCTTCCGCGCCCGCCGCTGCGCCCGCCGCTCCACGTCCGCCTCGGTGAGCTCGCGCGGCTGCGCGTCCTGGGCGGCGCTCGCGAGGAGGTCCGTCGTGCTCCCGCTCCGTGTTAACCCCAAACTCCGTCTATCCCCAGGTGTGCCCTCCTCGCCCTCCAGCCTCACCGCGCCCTTCGCTCTACCACTCCCAAACAGGTTCCACCCCCACAGCGAGATGTGTCGCGGCGTCTTGGGCGGCACCCGCCTTCTCCCCCGTGGCCCGAGGTGCGAGTGCAGCGATATCGCGTCCGCGTCCGCCGCCGCATCTCCTGCCCCTCCTCTCCCCCAGGCGGCGTCGTCGTCGTTGCCGGCGTCCGCGAGCAGCCCCTCGAGCTCGTCCGCCCGGGCTCGCCTCGCCACATAGCGCCCCTCGCTGTCCGTCCTCTGGCCCCGTCCTCCCTGGCCCTGCTCGTCGTCGTCGTCGTCGGGGAGCGCCACCCGCCCAGCGCTCGCGCCAGCGAGGCACGGCACGCACGCGCACCCAGCGGATAGCGCGGCGTGCAGCGTGTCGCGCCACGTCGGGGCCTGCAGCGCCATCTCTGTCTCTTGTCTTGTCTCCTATTCGGTCTCGGTGCTCGGTACTCGGTGTGGTGGGCTGCTGGGCAGCGCAGGCGGGGAAGGCGGGGAAGGGAGGCGGGAGAGGGAAGACGAAACGCAGAGAATCACCTGCCCCTGCCGCAGTCGTCAGCACAGCGTGGAAGGCCGCGTGGCGTGTGGCGTGGCGTGATGATGTGATGTGATATGATATGGTACGATGCAAGTCACCGGGTCCCGATCCGATTCGGCGTGACGTATACCCGGCGACAGCCATACCCGAAGCCTCTCGCTATCCCGCGCTGCGCCGCGTTCGACCCGTCCCGGCGCCGCGTTCGACCCGCCCCGGCGCCTTTTGGATTGGACGTGAATACTTTTTACTTTTCCCACCCGCCCCCATCATCTGACTCCGCCCGTCCTCTCCCCCGTGCTCTTGGCTCCACAACGCGGTCGCCGCCGCAACCGAACGAACGACAAACTAACTCTGCTCTAGCCTCTGGATGTCCACCCTCTGATCCCCAACGGCACCAGATCTCCACGCACTGCAATCTGCAGCAAGCACCGTTTCTTTTGTTAAATACATGTTTATGAAGAGAGCTTGATGTTTACAGCCTGTGTCCCCCCCTTGAAACGCGTGAAATGAGAGCAATGGTGAATGCAGAAACAACTCCACAAACAACCAAAACACCCAAATCAAGGTCTGTGTGTTCGGGGCTCCATGGAAAGTATATCCATGCTGCAACCCATAAGAGCAAGATGATAGTGCCTAAGTTGAGGTGGTGTGTGTGTGATGGCATCACTGATGACAGTGATGATGTTGATGGCTTGTAAGCTGGTGGTGGTGGTGGTGGTGGTGGTGGTGGTGGTGGTGCAGATGTTAGGTTGGGTGGAGAGGAAGGAGGTGTTGATGTAGGATAGGACAGATATGACATACAGAGTATGCCTCTTGTGGCCAAACATCCCCACAACAACAACCCACTCCACAATGATCCCAACCCAAAACCAACACCAGAACCCAAAATGGTAGTGGTCACAGTCACAGTCACAGCTGGTATGTTGTTGATGAAAGTAGATACATTACCTGTCTCTTGTGTTGTCTTCATCCTTGAGAGTAGAACAGCTAGCATCAAGAGCATCAGTTGCCACACCATAAATGGCATGAACAACTCCAATATGGGTCGCTCCATCCAAAGAGGGTGACGTTCCATAAAGGGAAGCGCATCTGAGCATAGTTTCCCCATCTTCATGTCTTCACATCAACCTAGCACTTCAATGTCCAAAATTTGACGATAGTTCCGGTATATCAGACAATTTGGCGATAGTTTCGGCGTTCTCGGGTAGTCTCGGTGTTGTCGGATAGCGTTCTCGGGTTCGGATCACGTAATCACAGCGTTTGTCGTCGTTGTCGTCGATGTCAAAGACCTTTCCACTATGGGGAGCAAGACAACCGCTATGGGGGGCGCATTGAATTCTGGGGTATCTAGCACAAACTCGGGCTCAATATATACTACTCGCTTATCTAATTTTGATGGCCCCGGCCGCCCCGGCCACGGTCACGTGCTGTTTCACTGTAATGTTTCGCCCACTTGCGACGCGTCTCACCTCACGTGTTTGGTTTCACCTCGCGTTTTATCTACCTCCCCGCGTTTGGGTGTGCGTTTGAACCATCTGCGACATGTTTGAGCCCAAACGCGTCCGCTATTGGCTCATTTCGTGTTTCCGGCTCGGCCGGCCGCCGGCCCGGTCCGTATCACGTGTCGGCCAATGTCCGACCGGTCAAAAATGGCCCGGATGGCCGTTCCAGCAGGTTTCCAGCGCTCTACGCATCCCGCGCTCGACACCCTCCCATCCAGCCTACCTGCCATCACAAACAACACCCAAATCCCGGGAACCCGCGCACCACACCTGCACCTGCCGCACGTTCGCCACAGCAGAAGTGCTTATTGAACAAAGATACACCATTTTTTACTTTTTCTCATTCTGTAAACTGCGACATATCCCTCGCTTATACATTGTGGCCGACACCGTCGCTGCACCCATGCACGCATGCTGTCCAAATGAGCACCTGGTGCATACCCGGAAGACAATCCTTTCTTCGTTGTGCTCTGCAGCACCATAGACTGCATAATACATACCAGCTAGCTCCTGTGGATATATCCCCCTGGGGGATCCCCGGATCATGCTGCACAACTGCATAACTGCCTCTATGTCCATGCTGCATGTATTACACATATGTGCCACTGCTGGTTCAACCCAGTCTCTGCTGCAGTGGCTCCTATTGATGCTTACGTGTTTTTTGCACCCCACATATGGACTATGGTATGCACTGTGCACTGTCGTATTTTTCATCACCTGTCCAGCAGTTTTTGAATTCTTTGTGTCCAAGAAGAAAATGGAAAATCGTGATTTTGATTTTTCACAATTTCTCCTAGGAATGTTTTGTAGCTGTGTAACATGTAGCTATCATTTCCCTCGTGATAGTCTGGTGATGCAAAGTCACCTTAAACTATTCTAACTCTATAGCCTAAAGAATATATATATATGAGTTGATAACTGCTAGTCCATGAATTGAAGTATAAGTATCTCTAACTTATGTCACATACAATGACTCTTTTGTTCCCCCTGGCCACCCTCACCCTAGATACCCTCAGCTAGTAGCGACAAATGTTGTCTGCACACAGCCCTCTAGTGTCTAGTTTCTATTCCTGTTGCTGGTTTGACTTGGCAATGGCCATGGTGAAAATCAATGCATTTCCTTTTTTGTTATTCCAATTCTGTCCTTGCACTGGGACCACCCCACTCACTGTTAATGCCAGCATTCATAGCACAAACCCACGATTGTAAGATGCTCACTATCTAAATACCTAATAGCATAATATTGTTTTCACTTTCTTTCTGTATTCATAAGGGATATGTTTTGTTAAACTAAGTGATTAGTAATAAGCAATCAAATACAAATTAAAATCCCAGTCTGACCAGTGTGGGAAAGCAGGTTACATTTATAGTTGTGAACTGCTAGAGAAATATTATGGCATCAACAGTAGAGAAGTGGTTAGCACTTAGTTAGCACAGGTGGGTCTGGAACTTAAAGTTATTACGAGATGCAGTATAGAGGATATATTTGGCATGTGGAGCCTACTGGCTTTTATTCCAAGAGATGAGTGAAATTGGCAGAAGATACAGAGAGACATATACATAGTTCCTATACTATAGTATTTTTTTCAGTTCCCATGTCACGCATCACACTTGCCATAAAATTAGAATTTTTTTTGCATGTCACACCATTCTGCTCAAATTCCTGCCCTAAAAGGGCAATTTCTGATGTTTCTGGACGCCTCCAGAGCCAAGAACTTCCTAATTAGGCAATAATTTGAATTCAAAATTTTATATCAAATGTCATACCATTTTTGGCATTTGAATTGAGTGGAATACTACAGTATATATTTAATGATATACAGATTATCCCTGGGATAGGCCTGGGCCCCATCACATTCAAAAATCTGGTCATCTTGTGGAGGAATTGTATCCATGACTTGAGCAGGACTATTATAGTCCTGTGCAAAAAGTTGTGTCAAGGACAAGCCTTCTTCACCACCCATCTCTTCCCAAAATGCTGCAACATTGTGTCAGATTGAATCAGATAATGCTGTGAATTACATACATGTCTTATGTTGTCCTATTAGTTCTAGAACAGGACAGTTTAAGCTCTTTGCAAAGTCTGGGGTGGTAGGATCATATCCCTTTGCAGTTTGTATAGTCCATAGTTTATGATAAGATGATTGTCTCATAGAGATAGCTTCACAATAGTCATCCAGATCCAGAGGGGGAAATCCAAGCTCAAGTGCTTCAATTGCACTTAATCTCTGCTTCCCCTCAGCATCCAGAGACCAAAATGCAATGTCCTCTGATTTTGCAGTATCAAAGAGTGCATAGTTTGCATGACATAGTATAAGAAATCCCTGAGGGCAGCCATAAGATGGTAGTGTAAAGCCAACTGAGACTTCATAACCTGTTATAAATGCTACCCAAAATATCTCAGATTGAATTCATATGTAATTATTGTATCTTACCATAAGATTCAGACTGATTAGAAGGAACATTCAGTAAAGAGAAGAGATATGTGACTTGGCTTTGCCATATTGTGTAAGCCATATCTTCTCTGTCTCTTGATTCAATCATTGCAATGAAAGAGTAGTCTCCACAAGATGTATCTGGTCCTATGAAAAGACTAAAAGCATGATCAGCATTCCATTCATAAGGCAATATAATAGCTCTTACTATGACCATCCATTTGGTAGATGATGTAGTATGTCATCCCCTGTCCATTTATACTTCTTCATATATGTGGGCGATGGACAACTTGCCACAGGTTCCCAGACAGAGTTAATGTCCCTCTTAATAATCATATATTGCATAGGACGAAATCCTAAGCAATATTTCCTGTCTATGAAATAATAATCCAAAGGGCAGACAGACATGAGCAGATCTGCTGGTACTGTCCCTAAATCTCTGAATGGTGGTGATGTGTTGATCCAACAGGGACCATAGGGACCATAATAATGTAGACACATATCTATAATATATCGAGCATATACGTGGGCAATGTAAGTTGGACCAATGCCCAGACATAATTGCTTTGTTGCTATATTGAATTGAATCACTGTGGGCTGCAAGTTCTCAATAACGATGACAAAGGAGTGTATGTTGAGTTGACATACAACTGTTTGTTGCTGGGGAGCAAAGCCTATGGAAAGGCCTATAGCATGTGCCGCTGACTGGTGGTTGTTATGAACAAAGAGGGTGATCAAGTCTGAATGCTCACTGGGAAGGCACATAGCTTGTTGCAAAATTAGGTTAAGTATGAAATCAATACCTAGATATTCATACTCACAGCATGAAGAGTTGCCTTGATCCAGTCCTCTGTAGATAGATACTGGTACAGCTGATCTTCTAGTACAAGTTCTAAAAGAAACATTAAATGCATGAACCTTAGTAAATTGCATTGTGCCAACCTCCATGATAAACAGCCATATACATTACATCAGCACCGACAATTCCATAGAGTTGTTGCACATGTGGATGTCTAGACAATGAATCATTTCTTTACTAGCTTCATTAGCTGAAAGTTACCTGATCCTCTGCATTAATTTCACTTCCTTTTCCCACTTCTAAAAAGGTCAGCTTTTGGTATTTGAGTGAATGGTACATTACCTGCTTTTGCTTGGTGCTTCCCTGATAAACTGACACTGTCATGGTATTTCCATTGAGTTGTGCTTTATAGACCTTTCTTGCTCCCAATGTGGGGACTTCCTGTTGAAGGTATACATCCCCTAAGAGAATTCTGCGGAAGTTGGCTAGCAAGGTAATTTAGCACAATAGTTATGTCCAAATATCCATGGCACTAACCTCCTCCTGCAATAGCCATTGTTTCAGACTGGCTGTGGTTCTGATGGATATGGGTGGTGAAGGTACTATGCATAATACTGAAGTTGCTCTATGGGGGCTCAGCAGGTGCTTTTATAACCTATGCAACCACCTATCTTAGGTAGTAACCCCACCTAGGATAGGTTATATTTCAACCTAGTTAGGTTGCTTTGTAGGGTGAGAAATCAACCTAAACTAAGGGTGGAAAACTTACCTAAATCGGCCGAATCTAACCTAAGCCCTACATAGGGAGGAATAGGTTGTTTCTTAGGTTGATTTCAAATATTATAAAGGAAAAGAAAGTATCGAGTTACAACCATATAGTACTCCATTACTTGCTCTAATAGAGAACATTAGACATTCTGAACTCAAAGAACAGCTAACATTTTTATACTTAAATATTTAATAAATGTGCATATAGGGGGTTTGAACCAGCCACAATAGCATTTTATCTAAACTACTTTATAACCACTAGACTAAGAGATAGTAGTCAAAACTATAGCTCTGATATTGATATTGAGACCAAACATTATAACTTGACATAAGGCCTCTGTCATTGAGGAGTTACTTTGGGACTACAATATATAGATTTGGTGCTTACAGTATGATAAGCTCTGTAATAAAGTGTGTATCAATATTCACTGACATTATGCTCTGGATAGGTTGAAATTTGATCTAACAGGTTGTTTTTGCATTAATGTGCTAAACCTCTACATGGGGAAAACAACCTACTCAGTAGGTAGAAAAAGACTTGGTATGAAATTCAACAAAATGGTGTCTATGCTTGTATAATCTATTCAACCTAAATAGGTGAATTTTCAACCTATCTAGGTTGTAAGTAACTTATCATAATTTTTTTTTTCAAAAACCACCTATCTGTTAGGTTGAAAAAATAAATGATTTAAATCTTACAGAAATGTTGTCTTTACCAGTCACCTAAGAGCCACCTAAATTAGGTTGAAGTGGGAAATACCTCCTAAAGGGGGTGGTATTCCAACCTAGATTAGCCCCATAGTGTTGCTGGCCCCAGTAAAAAAGCTCCCAGCACCAGTATTCTGGATTATTTCGTATGTCTCATTGGAGTCAGCTGACTCTGCCTCCCTGGCCATTGTATTGTGTTGTGGTGGACTAGCTATAGGCATCAGTACCAACTGGAAGGTGCGTAAGTGCAATGTCACAGGGGAAGAAGGAAGAAGCAAGCCCGTGGGCTGCTATGATAACTCTTATATAGCGCATGTGGCGGCGTGAGAATGTTTGTCTCTGTTTTCCGGGATCATTGGATTCTATTGCTGTATGGCCATCATCGTGATATATCAGCGCAATCTGAGATTCATATGTGCGCGGCTCAAACAAGTCCCCGATGCCACGCTGGGGACGCTCCTCCCCGTGTTCACGTGTCTGGAAGGTGGTCCGTGCGCCAAGCGGCGATCCGCCTATCGCTTCTTTTTCCTTCTCCCCCGCAATCCTTCTCCCAGCTTAAGGGCTTTGCCCGCCACCCTCTGGCCGGCGCCGGCTGCGATACTTGGCCGGCTGACACTGGGATTCTCCGCTGCGTCACACGATGTTCTCCTTGCCGCGCTTGGGCTGTCGCTCCCACTTTTCGACCCACCGGCACGGAGGCAACGCTCAGCGCTTGTGGCCGGTATCGTGCCCCAGCCATGGCGAGTCCAAGTCGACGGGGCGGCCTGGGCGTCCGATCAGGAAGGCACCAACCGCGGGCGCCAAGTCTTTGCGCCGTCCGCAGTTCGCTTGGCCGAGTTATCAGAGCTACATTCGCACTCCCAGTTTCGACCGTGCGGCGGGATGGAGCACGATGGGCAAGAGCGGAGGAGCTCGACGGGCTGCCAGCTGACAGCAACTCAACGCCGGCGCGGCTGGGGGAAAGGGACGGGCGATGCGGCGGCGGTCGCTCCCACCCAATGGGCCAGAGAGGGAGATCTGGACGAAGGCATCAGTAAAAGTGCTCAAAAGTCTTTTAGATCTTTCTGGTCTTGCCCCAAGACCAGAAAGATCTAAAAGATTTGAAAGACCCAAAAGACCATAGGTCTTATTCCAGCAGCGTCCTGGTCTTGAAAAAGACCAAGTGTCTTCTACAAGACCTACTCATCTTTCCCAAAGACAGTGTTAAGATACTCAAAGACCAAGTTTAAGACCCAAAAAGCTTTTCTTATATAATTATAAAGACTTCCCAAAATAGTAATATATTTCCAAATGCGTATATTTTACTACTCATCCTCATCCTCGCTGACAATGAACTCAGGAATAGAGATATGCTCGCCTTCTGACTCAGCTGCACTCGAAGCCGAGCTAGCACAACCACGCCGCCTCCGAGGCTCCTCCTTCCATTCAGCTGCATCCTTGATCAAGGTTGCCCACGCCTCGTCAGACCAGTCCCGGATCGTAGGAAGGAATTTTGAAGCTCGGTTGGCATGCTCGGTGTTCGGGATATCACCCCAGTTGTCGTATGAGAAGGCTTCTGGCTTGTCGGGGGTAACAAACTCGCCGGTAGACCAGGCCCGGAGGACACACTCGACCTGTCGGTATCATCAGTTTTGGCTCCTAAGAAAGCGGGACTTACAGCTTGTACCGAAAGGAGCATGGCCCCATAAGGACGTTTTGTTGACCGCATATTGGCTCGGAATGGCGTCTAGGGTGGTAAGATGGTAAGAGAATGTCGACATAATGAGGCTGGAGCGGAGGAAGCCCTGGAATGCCATGAGAGAAAGTTAATAGAAAGGATAAACTCACCGATTTCCGAATGCCATCCTCGGTTTCTTGATACTTGTTCCAGTGAAATCGTTTTGTGCGCTGCTTCGTGTCCGCATCTGAGAGCCATAGCTTGACAAAGCCTGCCATACCCTCCTTGGTCGACAAGTCGAATTCTAATTCGGGGTCTTCGATGAAGTTGCCCTCGTCCTCGTCACCCTCAAATGGGGGTTCGCCTGCGATCGAAGTGAGTTACTGCATGCAAGAATAGGTACCATACCATTTGCTTGACGCAAATCTCTTGCAGCCCTTGCAGCGCGAATTTCCGCGTTAGATTCCTTGATGCTCGTATTTATGCCAACGAGATAGTCGATGATGCTCAAAACTGCCTTCTTGGCTTGGTCCATAAAGCCACGGCGCCAGTCGCCGCGCCCTATATCCCATCTCGACTCCAATGTCAGCATTTGGCCGAAAATAACTGAAGAAACACATACCAAGCCATACCAAACCTCGCCTTGGACAGCCTTATGAACCCCACGACCAAAGACGGCATCAAGAGCATGCTGCACGTCTGAGAGGGACAGGTTATCCCAGGGATGAAGCTCCCCCAATCGCTCCTTGATGAGCGGCACGAGCTCGTTCTTGATTGCGCTCATCAGCATGGGTGTCAGCATTAACCCACTTCTTCGTTCCCCCGACGAGCTTTCTGAGTTATTCGCGCGGCCTACTCATAGCGTACATGAGTGGACAATGACGGCGATGATCACGTACAATGACACGCGGCACGCCTCTCTTTACAACGCTGCCAGCAGGCTGCTCGACGACCTCATTTTCGTCGTCGTCGTCTAGCGGGGCCGCCCGGACGACTACCCGGCTCGGGGACAGCAAGCGGGGGGACCTTTTTCGGTGCAGTAGCAAGCCCACTGAGCTTTGCTTTGGTCTTCTTGCGGGGTTGCTCGCTGTATGGTATTCAGGTGCGTAATTGGGCGACGACAGAGGTAATGCGACTCACTCTGCAGTACTAGCTTTGCGCTTTGCGCTGCCAGCAACGATGGGTGTGCCGCTTGCGTCCGAAACGCGACGCGCTGTGTTGACGTCCGTGCGGCGGGCCTTGGAGAGTTTTTTCTTGGGTTTGCGCGCAGGTAAGTCGCGAGGCAGCTCTTCCTCGGATTCCGGCTGACTCTCCTCTGTGTAGACATCCTCTTCGTCGCTGGGTAGTCCGTCTGACAGCATATCGACATCTACGCTGAAGTCAGGCAGTGCTCCGTAAAAACAGCATTCGCACCTTGATTCTCAACCAGAAACTCCGTCGTTTCAATCGCAGGAGACGGGGGAATAGATTCGACAGAAGAAGTGGTCGTCTTGGGTTTTCGTGGAGCGGTCTTTGGACCGGCAGGGTTTCTCGCAGCAGTACGGCGGGCCTTCATATGGTAAGTGGTCTGGTTCCATATATCATGCTGCTTACTGTGTCTTCTAGCCGGATGCTGTCCTCCAAGGCTGCAACCCGGTCGACGTTGGCCTGTTGCTCTCGCTCCTTTGCCTCTTGCTGCCGGCGGGCGGCGGCCTCCGCCGCCGATCGATCTCCTCCCTTGTACGACGAGGGGTCGGATTTTCGCTGAACGAGCCCGGCCTTGATAGCTGGGCGGGTTTCCTGGTTGGTTGTGCGCGTGCCATAGCGCCGTCCAGGCGGTGGGACGTTCAGCATGGAGGAGAGGAAGAAAGTGGCGGCAAAAGGGCGAAGGGATGAGCATTCTAACAAGTCTGCAGGGGCCCATCAGCATGGTGCTGGCGATCATCCGCAGTCGTGGCGCAGGCTCACCCGTTTGCTCGCTCGTTCAGCCATGAAGCGTTTGTCACGGATAAGACCCGGCCCGTCCGCTCCGGTGCTGGTGTCGGGCCATTGCGGGCCCGCAACACGCAGCACGTGACGACGGGGAACATGCGCCCCAGTAGGAGGAACGCACACGTGGGAAGCACGTGACCGAGAACGACGCGTCGAGCCGTCGCCGAGCCCAACTCGACACCAGGGGAATGGGGAGGAGTGCTAGGAGGTCAGGAGTAGCGCCTGGCCCGCAAGGGATGTGCGATCGTCCCCTCTGCGGCCAGGAACGGGAGCGAGGAGGAGGAGGAGAGGCCAGGGTGTCCGATCACCCCCTTTGCGGGCCCGCGTATATAATGCGCGATAGTGTACCCTGTACTCTATCGCTTAGATCGTCTGAAGAACTACCTTACTCTGTGCGAGGAGACGCTATCGACTCATCGGGCCCGATACGACCCGATTCGAACCTTCGACCACCGACTACGGCAAGGGACCGAGTTCACGGGCCCTTTCGGTTTCGATCTACCCCGCCCGCCATACTTGCGGGCCCGACTATTCGTCTGTTCTGTTCCGGGCGCGCGTTCTTAGGAGAAGTCCTTGCACGGCCCGACCCGCAGTCTGACAGCGTTCATTGTGCCGTGTCCTGTGTCTTCACAGTGAGCGCTACTATGAACGCTTAACGTTGTTGACGGCGCGGCGGCGGCAGCTGGCTAGACATCGACCTCCGAATGACGCATTCTGCTTGCGGTGATTGGAGGCCGTGGCTCAAGCTTGGCGAGTGCACAGCTCATCCGTGAAGTTACGGAGACCGGGCATTCGGGGCGACTATCCCCGGATTGACTTGGACGAAATTGTCTCTTCGCTCACTCAGCACCGTCATCTCCTCCGATGCTTCGGTGCCCTTACTGGCAGCAAGGCTGCAAGCAGCTCTTCAAAAAATCATCTGGGCGAACCAACCATGTTAACGCAATCCATCTGGGTGTCCGCAAGCCTCGATCGCCTTCTCCGCCTACGCCTCTACGCTTTGGCTCCGAGCTACCAGAAGCAGGAGTGCCATTCGAATCGCTAGACGACGCCCAGCTCAACGCGAATGCCGATGCGAGTCACAAGCCTGGTGTACGCGTCGATTATCATCCTCATCTCAATGGTATGTGAATCATATTCCCCCCACCTGTTAATCCCAATTATCTCTTCTAATTAGAATGGACCACCCATGCGGGTGACCATTCTAATTAGAAGAGATAATATAAAAAGCCCTATGCTGCAATAAAGGGGGCTATAAAACTGCAATATCTCTGGGACCCCAGGCTCTAAGTCATTTCATGTGTTATCGCACAAGGTCAGTGTGACATTTTGTGACATTTGTGACTGGCATGATACTATTGATCGTGATCTCATATTAGCAATAATAACACCTGTGTAGCCTGGTACCCACTATGAACTGCCAGGTTTACTGAGACAATAAGATGTGACACTGGTATGTCACATTACAAAGAAGCTATCATATAAGTATATTCTGGTATGAATAATAATAATATCAAACCTCCAGGATACAACACTTATGATATATGTGACCTAGTGTGACAAATTTCCCAAAAGGGAAATTTTCACTGTTTGACTGTATGATCATCTGAGGATGTCACAGATCGTCACAAAATCAAAGTTGTATATTTTGACTATACAAACAACTTTCATTAAGTGACCTATACTTACAGCTGAATAATTGTGCTAGCACTGGCTAATTAATAGCTGATCTATATCTAATCCAGTGATATCTCACTCAGTAGATGACTTTTATAGGTAATTGAAGCAATACCAGGGGTGCCTAAATGATAAGATCGATATCCTGGACAATTAAATGTTATTAGTATAGCTATATCGTTTCATGATAATTTATTACCTACATTGATGCTGTAATATCTCCACCAATCCTGCATTAAGTCAGATGATTCTCGTACTGGTAGGTAGGTCATAACTTAGTGCTCATATGCTCTGATGTAAGCATGGTCCTATATCTTGAGACTATGATATTACACTGTGTTTCTCTAGTTTTTCATGTTTCAAATTTGATCAGACTCAATGATTACTTGATATCTTACTGGAAAATCCACGGATAAGCCTAATTCAAGTTGTGCTCCGTTCTAATAGATGGCCATCATAGATATGGGAGCTCCTTATAATTTTACCTATCATATTTACCTCTATATATGACATATATCCTAACACACCAATCTTCCAATAACTGAATTAGAAGTGAGGGATACCCAATGGTATAAGGGTAGGAAGCATGAGAAGGGGTCCCCCTATAAGATTACACTTTTCACACCACATTATATGCATGAAAAATCTTGTTATTTCCCATTCTAATAATGAATAGTACTGCACATCATATTAGCAATACAGCTGTAATCTGCTAGTTGATTATAGATCAAATATGTGAAAGTTGGCAAATGAGGTGTATAAATCTACCCACATACTCTGATTGATCTCTATATACTCTCAGAGGATGCATTGGGGTGAACATTGCAAGATGAGTTAAGTGCAGAACTAGTTTACATGAATTGTGGTCTATAGACTGAGTACTGGACATTGAGATGCATGTATGAGGATATTTGGATATCTAGTAGGACCCCATACTATAATCTATTGTGGTTCTGGCATGTGTTACAGAAGGTAGCTGAAGAGAGGGTAGGTACCTATAGAGCAAAAGAGAGTGTCTTCGCTATTACAACTGGTCAGAAATTAATTTCAAGTATGATCTAAGACATAAATGCAGGATTGTATGGACCCCTAAATGAACCTGTCCAGTACTTGAATCAACTTCATAGCTATTGTGGATCTCTCACAGTACCATTATCAGTGTTATCTATCCCAAAAATGATGAGTTCACCATAGTATGGCCTTGGTGAATCTCATTGATTTGAGTACATCTACAGATAGGGGTACTATGCACCTCCCAGAAAATGGTGCCCTCACCCTGTCAGCTTATCTCCATCCTAGGATATATGGCACCTAAGGTCTCAAGGAATTGACTGACCCTCACAGTTGCTGTGGGGTCACAAATGGGTAGAGATGTGGTAGACCATCCTATGGCTCCAGATCAACTTGGATCATGACATTCCATGCATGTAGTCCCAGGATATCAGCAAAACACTGCTCTACTGAGTATTTAGGCATTCTTGGCAGTGAATAAATGAAGGTAATGATAACAGAAAACATGGCTGATGGGGCTCAAGGATAGTAGGATGATATATCTTTCAAATGAACCTTCTCCCAGCTTTATCCACTAAGGCTAGCGGGAGATATGGGCTTATCTTTCAGAGGTGATGGAGATCAAAGGCCACTGATGAGTGAATGCATTGCATTCTTGGTGCCACATTCGATGGTACTTAGGAGGATACATACCAGAGCCTTATGTTGGAGTAGCCAAACTCACAAGTTGGCCACCTTACATTTTTAAAATACCAAATATGCTCTTTGCAATAACTGAATAGTCAATATGGTAATCCTATCATATGATAGTAATCAAAATACCTGATCAATCAATGGTCCTTTTGAGACCCTTCCTGCTAGTTCTCAATTCATGCTCTTAGCTCAAGCAGCTATGAAGATAGAGGTCTATCAGTTATATATGAATTAGTGATGGGCCAGTGCTAATATATTTATTGAGCTGCCACTATATGTTACTTAATGAAAGTTGTTTATATAGTCAAAATACACAACTTTGATTTTGTGACGATGTGTGACATTCTCTGATGATTCCACTGTTGAACTGCAAAAATTCCTTTTTAGGAGATATGTCACGCCTGTGACCTCCTATGACACAGCAGAAGTATACAGAGTTGAAACCAGCTATTGATCATCAATATGTATAGTATAACATAGAGATATATAAGAAACCTTGGATGTCATGTCACATACCACTGTCACATACCAGTATCACATCTTGGTTTTGGGGTAAACACAGGCAGGACAGGGGTTATAGTGGTCAATATAAGATTATTGTTAAGTTACCATACCTTAGTATCTACCAGTCACAAAATGTCACACTGACCTCGTGTGATAATGCACGAAATGACTTAGAGCCTAGGGTCCCAGAGATATTGCAGTTTTATAGCCCCCTTTATTGCAGCATAGGGCTTTTTATATTATCTCTTCTAATTAGAATGGTCACCCGCATGGGTGGTCCATTCTAATTAGAAGAGATAATTGGGATTAACAGGTGATTCCCCCCTTCATTTCCCTGCCGTCGTTGACTCGATGTCTGCAGGACGTCCATGCGATAAGGAGGGGAACTTCGTTGATCCCACCACCAAGCCGCACAAACAGTTCCCTCCGAGGAATAACACATCACCGTATGAGACAGTCGGCGCATTTCGAATGGCGGACTTCGTCTATCGCAAGGTCCAAATGTCCGCAGGCGAGATTGACGAGCTCATGGAGATTTCTCGCGAGGATGGGGGATTCTCGCATTTCCGTGACCACGATGATTTGTGCGACACAATCGACGCGACAGAGACCGGCCACATTCCGTGGCTCGCCTTCGACGTCTCTTACGATGGACCTGATGCAAACGAACCCCGGCGCGCCATCATGGAAGCGAAAGTCATATCGAGTTTACCACCATGATGCCCGCAAGATTATGCATCGTCAACTGGGGAATCCCGACTTCAAAAACGAGTTAGACTACGCGCCGAAACAGGTCTACGATGCGGATGGAGGGCGGGTATATCAAGACTTTATGTCGGGGCAGTGGGCATGGCGGCAGGCGGTTCGTTGGTCCTTATCTTCCTATCTTGCTCTTCTGATTCTTTGCGTTTAGGACGAATTGGCCAAAGATCCTCAAAACCATGGCGCTGTGATCGTACCCGTCATTGGGGGGAGTGACAAGACAACGACCTCGGTCGCAACGGGCCAGAACGACTTCTATCCGCTCTATGAGGGTAATGGCCTGACCCCGAACACAGTGAGACGAGCCCATCGGAATGCGATGTCGCTTCTGGGATTCTTGGCTATTCCGAAAAGTAAGACTGACTTCATAACTCGTCTTCTCAGTTCTCATCGTCTGGCAGCCGACCGCGAGCATGACCAGAGCAAAGAGTTTCGGACGTTCCGACGGCAGTTGTTTCATGCGTCGCTGAACCATATATTCAGCTCGCTAAAGCCAGCTATGATATCGCCCGAACTCGTGCTCGTCGGTGATGGTCACTATCGATGGGTTATTTACTGTCTTGGTCCGTATATTGCAGACTATCCTGAGCAAGTTTTGCTGGCGTGTGTTGTCCAGGGGTGGTGTGCTCGGTGTGTCTCGAAGTTTACAGCCAATCTAGATACCAAGATATTTGCAGATGTACCGCGTCAAATAAGAATCTTGACGGTATTGGTGGAAGACGAACACAGGCACATACGGAAGCGCTTTTCGACGCTTTTGACCACAAAACACTTTGGAATGACTACGGAATCATTCCGGATGTGCTGGTATGCCCTCTCCCTTCCCATTCATTTACTCGCTTATGATTAGCCATATACGTGGGACTTTCCACGTGCAGACATCTATGAACTGCTCTCACCGGACCTCCTTCACCAAGTCATCAAGGGGACATTTAAGGACCATCTCGTGACATGGGTCGGCGAATATCTGGATGCTCAACATGGCAAAGCATATGCAAGTAAAATTATGGCTGATATTGACCGGTCGTCTGTGTTCTTTTGCAGAATTTATTTTTGAAATTAAGTAAATAAAATTATAGAATCGCAGCAGTGCCACCATTCCCTGGACTTCGTCGTTTTCCCGAGGGACGGGGATTCAAGCAGTGGACTGGAGATGACTCAAAGGCTCTAATGAAGGTAATTTGCAGTATTGATCCAGCTTAGTTACTGAATGAGATTAGGTCTACCTGCCTGCTGTCGAGGGGTATGTCCCTGCGCAGATGCTTCGAGCGCTGAGCGCTCCTTGACTTTTGCTATCTTGTCCGTCGCAACACTATTACCACAAAACGCCGCCAAATCGAGGCAGCCCTGGCCCGGTATCATCAGGAGCGCACTATTTTCGAGGAAAGTGGTGTTTGTCCCAATGGATTCTCACTTCCACGCCAGCACTCGCTTAGTCACTATCCCTATTTGATCACCGAGTTTGCGGCCCCAAATGGACTGTGCTCTTCAATTCGGAGTCGAAACATATCAAGGCAGTCAAGGAGCCCTGGCGCCGGTCGAGCAAGTTCGAAGCAATCGAGCAAATCCTCACCATTAATAATCGCCTTGACGCTCTTGCCGCAACCCGAGTCGATTTCGAGGAACGTGGACTTCTCCGACCGACCGATCCCGATCCAGTTCTTCCTACCCTTAACCCCACTCGCCCTGATCTTCTAGCAGAAGATGATGACGATAATCCAGAGATGGAAAATACTGTCGAGGCGACTGTTGTATTGGCTAAGCGTCATTGTGCGTACCATTTTGGTAATATACACTCAACTGACATCTGGGCAGTCTGAACATATCCCAAGGACCCGTTTCACCTTTCCGAATTCCTTGGCTTTCCCACGCTCCCATCCCTTATCCGTCGTTTTCTGCATGGCCAGACATTTCCAGATGACGACCTTGATCTTGTTGATCCCCTTTCATATCCAGACGTCCCGGCTCGCATCAAAGTCTTTCCCTCAGCAATTGCCGCATTCCATGCACCCAGTGATGTCTGTAACTCGGCAGGCCTTCTCCGGGAACGTATCCGGGCGGTGCGGTCATGGCGTGGTGCCGAACCCCG
This sequence comes from Mycena indigotica, assembly GCF_014461135.1. Classification (NCBI taxonomy): domain Eukaryota; kingdom Fungi; phylum Basidiomycota; class Agaricomycetes; order Agaricales; family Mycenaceae; genus Mycena; species Mycena indigotica. Next base: position 2,290,212 of record NW_023503011.1, on the reverse strand, counting down.
ATTTGACTGTGTTTATGCCTCTGGTAGCGATGAGGAGGGCTTCCGTGGTCTGCTTGCTGCCCGGGTGCTACTTTTCATGTCCTTCACCCACCGCCATGTCGAATACCCCTGCGCTCTAGTCACTTGGTTCTCACCAACGGATGATATGTCTTGTCCAGATGTGGGTATGTGGATGGTTCAACCTGACCTTGATGATGCTGGGGACCGCATCATGGACATCATCCATCTTGACACCATTGTGCGTGCAGCACATCTCATTCCAATATTTGGTCAAGATCCTCTACCTACTGATTTTCATTTTTCTCTGTCACTTGACAGTTTCAATGCTTATTATGTAAATAAGTATGCAGATCATCACTCACATGAAATTGCATACTAGCTTATTTTCTATACTCAAGTTCCTTTTCATATTTAATTTATCACCCTGTTTTTCCAAATTACTAAGACAATTTATAAATAAGATCCAAGACCAGCTGGAAAGACCAAAGATTGACCAGGAAAGCTCAAAGATCATCTACCAAAGACCTAAGATCAGAAAGACCCTGCCATAAAGATCAAAGACCCTCCCCAAAGACTAAAGATCTGAAAGACTTTTGTGCACTTTTACTGATGGGGTGCCCCCACGAGTCGGGGCCACGACGCCGACTCGGAGACATCTCTCGGTCTGGGGTTGCGGCTCGAGGGCGAAGAGAGCACGTGCACTGGCGACCAGCGGAGACGCGAGTGCCGCGCAAGATGCGCAGCCGAGAAAGTTGACGGAAGCGGATATGGAGAGGCCGGCGCGGCGGCGGGCGCGGAAGGAGATGCGCAGGATGGCGGACTCGGAGGCCGTCGCGCCCGGGTACGCCGGCATCCCCGCGCCGTTCCTCCTGGTCGAAACCGCTGCACCGCCACAGCCGCAGCCGGACGACGACGACGAGGCGGACCTTGACGGGCTGTCTTACGCCCGCCGGGCCCCGCACTTGCGCTCCGGCGACGGCCGCCCGGCACATCGTGATGCTCCTCCATATTCCCCGTCGACGCCGTCACCTCTAGTCGGCTCGCCGCCCATCCCGAAGACCCAATCTTCCAAGAAGAGCGAGAAGTCTAAATCCGGGAGCGACAGACGCAGCACGCGCCCCAAATCCAGCGCGACGAGCTCGACGCTGGCCTCCCCGTTCACGGCCACCTTCCCCTCGCCTTTGAACGCCGCTTCTCGCGCAGAAGAGTTCGGCGGGTTCGTGCAGGGCAAGCCAAGAGAGGAGTTCGACGGCACGCCGGGCGGGTTCGACGGCGCGCCCGCGGGCCTAGGCTTTGGCGAGGACGACTTCGACGGCCCGGGGACGCCTGGCGGGTTCGGCACCGGGCACGAGCCGGCGTGGGCAGAAGAGGAGGAAGAGGGAGAAGTGAGTGTTGTGAGGGAGGCCCTCCCGAGTGCTGGCTTGTCGAGCGGGAGGGCAAGGATGGGGAGTTTTGATGGCGCGAAGGTCGGGTTTTGAGTGATGATGATGTGTCATGACGGGTTAAGATTTTTTTTTCGATTTGTTCTCTTTACGTTCAACTTCTGGAAGGCGTTGGTGACCGTGCCGGCGCTCGTCAGTGCAACTCCGGGCGGGACACGCAGACGCAAAAAGGGTTCTAGGACCAACCTGATGCCCCGCGCGCGGGCCTGCGCCGAACCACAGTTCGTTTTTGGTGCCAAGGTTACGTCTGAGATACGACGATCAGGCATCGTTGTGTAGATATTTACGTGCGAGATGTGTTGTCACTGAGGGGAAAAAATATACTCACGTTTGGTTCCACTCGACTGATGCGCGCGCGCCCGCGACGAACCGGCGCGCGGCGAGTCCTGCCTGCCAGTGCGGGCCTGTCTTCGCCCGCCCATTGTGCTCTGGCTGTTGTACATGCGGACCGTTGCAGCTGCTGGGCTGCACGCTGTAGATGAGCACATGTAGGAGTCACGTGACATCACATTGGCTTGACCGAGACCTTCGGTGAGCGCGAGTGCCCCGAGCCTCCTCCGGCGTCTCCACCGTACACATACCGTCTGCTGGTGAATGAGTACAGTTGATTGGTCTTACTGTATGTGTTCAGCATACTAATAATTAACTGCAAAAGGTTTTTTGGCAGTATGGGGCCGACTTAGGTGGGGATACCACCCATCTTAGGAGGGTTTCCCTCTTCTTGCCTATCTTAGGTAGCTATTAGGTGATTTTAGTATGCTCTATTTCTGTGAAAATTATATCATCATTTTTTCAACCTATGATATAGGTGGCTTTTGAGCTTGTAACAGAGTCACCTATAGTGGACCAACCTAAATAAGTAGGTTAAAATACAACCTATCTAGGTTGAAGTGAAGGAAAAGAGAAGAAAAGTCAAATATATAAATAAATGATAATAAGAATGATTTTATTGTTCATCAATCCATAAAGCACATGGTAGACTACCTGATTGATCAATTATCCACCAACGCTGACGGTCATCCTCTACTTGCCCAACCAGCGCCTGCAGACAGGACAAATCTGCAAAGTCCAGTGCCCCATCGCCCGTATATCGGTGGATGCCAAGATTATCCAATTTTGGGTCGGAAACTATAGTGCAGGATCGAATCGCCGTGAGGACAAATGTGGTAGGCTTGTCGAGATTAAGTGTAGGAACGGCGTGAGGGAATGAGATATGATAGATGTGTGTCAGCTGTCCAAAAAGGTTTCTTGAGTAAATTCAGGCTCCTGGTTCTTCTGCCGGGAATACTTGTCCACAAGCATTTCATACTGTGAACCAATCAATGATAATAATTTGAATTCCAAAGACAAAGATACCCGAACAAAAGTGGTGTCTCGTGCATCCTCTGTGACTGTCCCAAGGGACGATGATAGTATAGTATCACCTGCTTCAGAATCAATGTGCCGAATCTTACCCCACTCATCAATTGTTGCATGCTGAAGAGCACTATTAACTGCTGTGACATCGGAGTCGGTGATTGTTGACAATGCTGCTGCAAGTCCGCGTTGAAGACCGCGATCAATCACGATGGCACAGGAATGAGGCGGGAGAAGGAGACAAGTTGGATCTGAGATAACCAATTAACAGTCAGCTTTATTAATTGGTGGACACTGACAGAGAGGGTCAACAAGGGAGCCTGGAACCATCCCAGGAGTATCTCGTAATGAGAGTGCAGCGGTGCGGAGTGAGCGACGCTTGACTAGACTTGGGAGCTGGGGTGGGCAAGTTGAAGCGCTAGAGTCGTTTTTGGGGAACGGGAGCCACGACGTTGGCAACATTTCGTCAAAGCGGAAGTGTTGTATATTGCCTTGATTTGTGTCAGCTGTGCATTCTCAAGCACAAACCGATCAAGAGATGCCCAAGGAGATCGTCGATTCCAGATTGCAGTTTGGAGAGTCCCACAATACCGCTCCATTGGGAATGCCCAATAGCACCACATAGGACTAGCAAATGAGATACTATTGGCAATATGCAAGAGGGCATGAATGGTGAGCGGGCAGGTGGAGATTCGGTCTGGTGAATACTGGTAATAGAATCTGGAAACATAAGAGGTCGATTGAGACAGAGAGAATTTTACTTACTGCTCGTAAAGCTCCACCCAATTCACAAACCTGAGTCGCACTTCTTCGATCTCAGCATCCGTAATTTCGAACTGAAGACAAATATTAAGCAAGCGCACAGGCTCGATGAAATGATTATAGTATCGCTTTTTCTCGAATCGATTGCGGAGAAGGACTGGACCAAGAAAGAGCGTCCAAAACGATCACATCTCTGCAAATATAAGGCCACGATTGTCAGTGATATCCGGAACTCGGCTTCCATATGCAGAGGGTATCGTGGAACCTGCATTTGTGGTACGCTTTCCGATAGCGGCCCACACTGCCTCGCCGAGCTCATATTTGCCTGACCCTGCATCAAGTCCCTTGAAGCTCCCCGTCCATAACAGCACAAGATTTTTGACCAGATTTTCCCAAATGAGATGCATGAAGTCGAAGGGGAAGGACTGTGGGAACGAGATCGAGCCGAGGTAAGACAGTAGTGGGACCCCCTTCACGCCATACTTCTTTGCGAGTCGGTCGGACTCTGCCATTGATGCAGCTGACTCCACTTCACGGCCTTGATTGACGATTTCCGCGTGTGTGCGAAGGGGAAGTTCTTCGGGATCGTATTGCAAGATAGAGTTATTGTCGGTTATAGTGGCCGGATGGGTGGAGCGATTGTGAGGTATGTAGTGGGCTGTATTCCGAATCACATTGGGAATTTGGAGACCAATGATCTTGCACATACGGCATGGGGACAAGCCGTTGTGCCCCTTTATGCGCATGAACATGGATACCGCTGGAATGTCCCCGAATACAAGGATAAGAAAGGCCGGAAGGACAAAGAGCTTGCCAGTCAAGTCGTTGAACGCACGAACACCGACAGCAAGTCAAAGCATCTCCTTGACAAATGGCCAGAGAAACGAGTCGGAGTCTTTGGGCTTGTGAGGTCCTGGTATCACACCAAGCGCAAGAATGTTGACAAGATGGAAGGCGGAAGGTTATAGTCGAAGAGAATGAGTGGCCAAGCAGTTTTCTTGCACTGCCGAGCGACCGAAAACAACGAATGCACTGAGGGCCGAGGTCGAAGCCCTGCGAAATGCGCTTAACCGGGAATGCCAAAAGCTTGAGCTTGAGCGTCGCCGGCTCGAAGGAATGGCTGCTGGTGATAACGCGGATGGGCCCCTCGAGCAAATTCCACGGCTCAGTGGCCAAGCAGGCACCAACTACACCCTCCAGAGCAAGATGGGTCTGGGTGTTGGCGCTGAGAACCAGAAGATTTATTTTGCTTTGCGGGTGAGAGTATCTATACGTAGGAGCTTAGGTAGAAAGTGGCCTATTTAGGTGGGTTTCCCACTTGGCCTATAGGTTGGCTTACCACCTGTAAATGTAACCTATGTCAGTGGATATGCCACCTGGCCTAGGTGGATTCCCAACCTGGCGTAGGTTGCCCGGTAGGTTACAAACCCACCTGCCGCGCCCCCATAGAGTCGGTGAATACAACATGTGCGCCTGATGGTGCTGCAGGGCCGCTGCAAATATAGGCCTTCTAATAGTTTTCCACCAACATCAAGAAACACACCCCTGGGAATTTGGATGTGGATGTGGATGTAGATGTAGATGTATATACCTAGAACCTTCAACATGGCAGGCTATATCAGTATGTTAACCTCCCATCAGTCGCCTGATGATGGGCCTGCGACATAGTGGGCTATCCAGGATCATGGCCTGAAAGTATATATATATATATAAGCATGGGTTGGAATTATGTAAACGAAACCCAGCAAACATAGTCAACATTCTGACACAAAAAATGCCTTATCTAATGAAAGGTACAATCTCCATAACAGAAAAAAAATGTCTCACATAGAAATAGGCTATTCCTGCTCCAGATTCAAAGATGACCAATGTGCGCCTCCCAAGCGCCTCCTCACCTGTGCATCCTCCCTACTTAGGATGAGCCTGTCAGGGGAACCTCTCCTTTAGCCCAACGATTCCGATTGCAGTGATAAGTTCACCACGCCATGGAGACCTGGCAAGTAGGTACAGTATATGTGTGTAGTCATCAAAATGTCAGTGCTCAGCTGTTAGGAGCTTTGCTGGCGTGTAGGCTGAATAGAATTTATGTTGCACAGATTTCAGCTGGAGTCTATAACCTATTCAACAAGGTGTAGATTTTATTCAGATCAAACATCTTATTTCTTTTGGAAGGAAATATATATAAAAAGTTAATATTTGTGTTCATGTTTCTATGGGAAGAGAAAGGTTTGAAGGTCTACCTGGTAAGATGAGAGAGACGATAAGGACTGCAAATACATTAAAGGTTGGATTGTTGAGAGCACAGAAATATTTTTTGGCTGGCTACTATATATATTTACCATATCTACTTACAACCCCTCAGGCTCCACGGATGCTCAATTGTCCGAAAAAGGCTACAGCTTATATAGCCATCATGGTAAGAAGATACCATGTTAAATTGGACATAGTTACTTTGCCCTGGGCAAGACTGTGTTTTGTCATTATTTGACCACCTGGTGGAGTCTTAGCTTCTATGGCCTTGGCAGTACTATCACAGTCATTTTCAAAGAGTTGGGTCAGTAAGAAGCCTTCTTCTCCCCCCATCTCTTCCCAGAATGCTATAATATATCAGTTTAGATTGGATAATCCTGCAAGTCACATACATTGGCTGTGTTCTGGCACTAGTTCATAAATAGGATAGTTCAGGCTTTTTGCAAGGTCTGGGGTAGTTGGGTCATATCCTTTCGATGTGTGTATAGTGCACAATTCATCATATGATGATTGCCTTATACAGTGGGCTACATAGAACTCATCTATAGTTATAGAAGGAAATCCATAAGCAAGTGCTTCACTGTCACTCAATTTCTGTGTGCCCTCAGCATCCAGGCACCAAAATGCAATATCCTTTGAATCTTGCATATTAAAAAGTCCATAGTTCGGATGACACGGCATCAAAAACCCCAGAGGACAGCCAGAAGACCCTGCTGTAAATGTAACTCTGATGTGATGAGAGTTTATGAATCCTTGTCAACACGTGAAATTATATTTTAATTATTTATAAGTTTTTATCTCACCATAACATGCAAGCTGATCCATAGGAGCATTCAGCAAAGATAACAGATATATAGCTTGGCTTTTCCACATGTTTTCAGCCTTATTGTCCATGTCTGTAGATAAATCATAGTCTCCTTGAAATGTGTCAGGTCCAACAGAATAACTAAAAGCATGTTAAGCATGCAATTGGAGAAAGACTGTAGCATACTATGACCATCCATTGGGCAGAGTGTTTAGGGTGATTTTGTCTGAATCCCATGTATAGTTTATGATTCTTCTAGGTTCATGAAAACCTCCTCCATTGGGTAGAGGGTTTAGAGTGATTTTGTTTGACTTCCATCGATAGTTCTTGGTTCTTCTGGGTGTATGAAAGCTTCCCATGAGTTCCCAGTCATATGCCACTGGCTTTGTGTAGTTATCATACTGTTTTATAACCATGTGTTCTATGGGACAAAATCCCATACACTCTCCTTTCCCTATGGACATCATAGAGAGAGAGACAGCATCCAGAAGCACATCCGGTGTTACTGCCATGAACAAAGTGGACAAATCTCCAACTGGTGGTGCATTTATCCAAAGGGGCAAGAGATGTCCAAGCGATGATGCTATATTGTTTAGCGGCAAGCCCTGGCCAAATGGGGCATTGGGATTAATACCAAGTGACAATTGTTTTGTCATTATGTTAATCTGCATTGTTATATTCTGAAAGTTTCAATAACAAAAAACAAAAGTGGATGAACATTCACACACCACCCATGGCCGAGCATAACCACCAGTGCCTCCTTGGGAATACCAAATGGCATGAACAGCACGAGCAGCTGACTTATATTTGTCAAGGGAGAGCCTGAACAAATACAAATACTTACTCGAAAAGCACACCTCTATATCTCAGTCAACTATGAACTTGAAAACCTGGACACATTCAGGGCATACGGCATGAACATATGTTTTGACTCTGTCCTCTGGGGTCAGATAACGATGAAGGCCAAAATATGACACAAGTGCTAAAGGAAAGATCAGACAGATTATCCAAAGTCTCTCCACTAACCTCCATGGTAAACTGCCATGTGAAGGATATCAGCATTGACAATTCCATAGAGTTGTTGCACATGAGGATGTCTAGACAATAAATTAGGGCTTCCACTTGTTTTATTAGTTGCAAGTCACCTGATCCTCTGCATCAATTTCACTTCCTTTTCCCAGTTCTACAAAAGTCAGCTCTTGCTATGTAGAAGAATGATGCATTACCTGTTTTGGCTTGACACCTCCCTGATAAACAGATACTGTCACCGTATTTCCATTTAGCTGTGCTTTGTAGACCTTTCTTGCTCCTAATGTGGAAAGTTCCTGTTGAAGGTATACATCTCCTAGTAGAATTCTGCGGAAGTTGGCTAGCAACATAGGGATTTAACATAAGAGTTATATCTTAATGTATTTATGATACTGACCTCCAGCAATAGATGCTGTCTCAGACTGGTTGTGATGCTGATGGATATGGGTGGTGAAGTTACTGTGTATGACATTGAAGTTGCTGGCCCCAGAGAAGAAGTTGCCTGCACCAGGACTCTGAATTTGAGCATCTGTCTCACTGGACTCTGACTCTTCCTCCATGGCCCTAGTATTGTGTTGTGGTGGTGTAGACATGAGCAGGGGGGTGCAAGGTGTGCAGGGCAAAGGTGTGTGAGTGGGGCAAGAAGGAAGAGGCGCGGCTGTCAGGTGCTGTCATGTCTCTTATATTATTGTATATGTGACGTGAGAATGTTTGTCTCTGTTTAGCAGGATCATCGGATTCTACTAATGCTATCACAGTTCTCCGATCTTGGCGGCAGGAGCAGGGTAGCCGGAGCCAAGCCGGAGCCAAGCTATTTGAAGATTGGCGCTGCGCTCGTGATATCCATGATCTGAGATCTTCTGAGATTTGTGACAGACAGCCTGCACGTGGGGGCCATGCGGTTTGAGCGTTGGGAGCCTGTGCAGTGGCGGAGAATTTACGCATGACGTGGATCTTCCTCGTGTGCACGTGTCCGGAAGGTGGTCCGTGCGCCAGGCGGCGATCTGTCGCAGACGTCTTCTTTTTCCCCGCTTAATCTTGACTGTCCCCTCCTCCCCAATTTTCGCACTGCCCTTCGGCCAGGATTGTGGGATGTCTCCTCGTCTTCTGCGTCTCCCGTGGGCCGCGTGGCCCGTACGGGACGCCGGGGACGGGGCTTACATTGCGCCCTCTCCCTCGCTTTCTTCATCAGGGAAAAGCTCCCCAAGTAATTAGGAATAAATGTATGTATTATACCAGTATTTTACCAAATATTACCCCTAGTTACTTCATTATCTTATTTACCTTCACTTACCATCCCCCCCCTCTATAATAAGGGAACAATTACCTTACTTTATCTAAAATTACCTAGGATTATATGACTTTACTATAGCCCCTGGTAAGAATACCATAATTATACCTACCACAGTTTGACACCAGAGCTTGAAATATATACAAGAAATGCATTTAAAGTATATACAAGTAACAAAGGATATAGATTAAACAAGGCTAGAGTATAGGTATTCTGCTACTACCTTTAAGCATTGGTTGAAGGAAGGTCAGAGATTGTAAAGAAGGTATCATCGTCACTATCCTTCTCCCCCGCTGGCGTTACACTGAGAATACCAGATAAGCAAGCGTCACAGAAGGATGAGGACAATACCTGGACTTTGCGACAGACTCGTACAAGTCCGCCATGATTTGTGACATTGACTCTGGGGCCTTGGTGCGGAAGCGGGCGATTTTGCGCAGGTGATGGCGGTAAGTCTCCTCGTATGTGGTTGCTTGGAAACTTATTGGGATATGGATGCCCGTCTGGTATTCATCGAGGATATTTTTAATCTGGCAAACAGTTAGGAAAGTAAAGAAAAAATAGATCACATACCGCAGTCGCAATGAGGGCAACAATACTATCGGGCATCTCCTTGCGATCAGGGTAGCATGAATCGGTTGATTCGTTTGTCTCATGATTCGACAGGAAGCAGTCGAGAAAAAGAATCCGGGGCAACCATCGTCCCGATTATCATCTCTTCCGACAAAACTCAGCTCACGCTCTTCGGAAACAAGACTGCCTATCCTGTCTACCTCACGATCGGGAATATCCCGAAGGAGATCCGCCGAAAGCCCTCGCAGCGCGCATATATATACTGCTGGGCTACCTTCCGACCTCGAAAATGAAGCACATTACAAACAAAGCCGCACGTCGCCGTGTTCTTGCAAATGTGTTTCACGCAGCCATGAAGTACATTCTGGGGCCATTGGAGAAAGCGGGAGCTAAGGGTGTTGAGATGGCAAGCGGCGACGGAGTCATTCGACGCTGCCACCCCATCTTTGCAACCTTTGTCGGCGACTATCCTGAGCAGGTGCTGGTGACGTGTGTTCCAACCGGGGAATGTGGTAGCTGTGAGGTTGAGCGTGATCAGCTGGGAGACGATGAAACTTTTCCGCTCCGTGATCTTGCACGAGTGTTGGCTGTGCTGGATGGGGTGGATGGGGACCCGACAGAGTATAAACGGGCATGTAAAGAGGTCGGAATCAAGCCAATATATCATCCGTTCTGGGAAAACTTGCCTTACACCAACATCTTCCGTTCGATCACGCCTGATGTCCTTCACCAACTCTATCAAGGTGTGATCAAGCACCTTATTGCTTGGGTCATGGCCTGCTGTGGAGAGGCGGAAATTGATGCTCGATGCCGTCGCCTCCCCCCCAATCATAATATTCGACTCTTCATGAAGGGGATATCTGGTCTGTCACGGGTCACTGGCCGGGAGCACGATCAAATTTCACGCTTTTTGCTGGGTATCATTATCGACATCCGACTGCCTAATGGCCTTTCCTCCGCTCGTCTTCTGGGTGCTGTCCGTGGTCTCTTGGACTTTGTCTATCTGGCGCAGTATCCAATGCACACAGACGAAACACTTGGCCTTCTCAATGACGCGCTCCAAACCTTTCATGACAACAAACAAATCTTTGTTGATTTGGGTATCCGGACCAACTTCAACCTGCCGAAGCTTCATGGTGCCTCTCACTATTCGGCGTATATCCAATTATTCGGCACTACTGACAATACAAACACCGAGTACACCGAACGCCTTCATATCGACCTCGCCAAAGATGCCTTCCGCTCCACAAATTTCAAAGACGAAGTTTCCACAAATGACGCTATGGCTTGAACGCAAGGAGAAAATGGCGCAGCATGCAAAGTTTATACAGTGGAAGCTTGCTGGTAGCCCGCCACCACCGCCGCTGGTTAAATTACATCCAGGACTGATCTACGAGCGGAGGCTACTGATGGCAAAGCACCCCACAGTCAAGGCAGCGCGTATCGAAGATATTCTACGAAAATATGGTGCCGCTTCATTCCGTCAATGCCTTTCCCAGTTCCTGATACAACATTTATTTCCTCATCTATCCCCGGCCGACATGAAAATGCGTCTTGCATCCTTTGCACTGCCCTTCAATGCAGTCCCTGTTTATCATCGCATCAAATTCACAACACCTGACCCCTACACTTCCACTGGAGTTGTTGACTCTATTATTGATTCGGTTCATGTGGGGCCTGTTCGTGTGGGAAAAATTTGGAGATATTCCTGGTCGATTTGATACAGTCTTGATCAATGATGGGACAGCTGAACTAACAGGGGTCAAAGGTCAGCTCAGTTTCTAGGTGATATTGAAAAATAATTATTTAATTCATTTCCAGGTTATCGAGTTGGCCAAGTCCGTGTGGTCTTTTCCCTGCCTGACCGAGGAGTAAAATCCCTTTTCCCACCTGGTGCTCCTTTACCTCCAAAGCATCTTGCCTATGTTGAATGGTTCTCACCATTTTCAAGTGCACCAGAAGCCTGGCATCATTTTTATCAATTGAAACGGTCAATGAAGAATGGTGCTAGGGAAGCAAGCATCATTTCAATTTCAGCAATCCGGCGAAGTATTCATCTACTTCCTAAATTTGGTCCTATTGCCCCCAAAGAATGGACATCAAGCAATGTTCTTGAGCTATGTCCAACATTTTTCGTTAATAATCGCACAGATCGTCATGTATTTGCAACATTATTTTAAAAATATAAGTATTTGATAACCATATTTTGACAACTTATCTATAATTACCATTCCCAACAGATTTTTTACCCCTCAATTACCCTCAATTTACCACTTGTTACCCTCAAATATCTGAAATAACTCAGTTTTACCTTCCCAGGATGGTAAAGTAAGGTAAAGTGGAAAAGTAGGTTTTTCCTGATAAGTTACTGCGACACTGGGCGACCCAACGACTGCTAGGAAGAGACAGAGATGGTGCTGCTTCCTGCGGGTCCGCGCTATGCCGCCACTGGCGACGGGCTGCGCGTGCGTTGCGGGCCTCTCCAGCTCCGACCGGGTCGCCGTTCTGCCCGCAATGTTTTTCTCATTACCCCATATACCTTCGCCCACCACTCTCTGGCCCGTGATATCCCGGGAAGATTGTCCGCTCTTAGGTGCTAACACACACATGGCGACCAGGAGAACATCATGACCAGCGCTCTGCTGGTCGGTCCAGGTCGGGCCCGTGGCTCCCGCTCCTCGCCCGCTGGCACCGGCACCGGCACTCTCGGCCTATCTGCAGTACACGTCTTGCCCCCACGACCGCCTCAGGCGTGGCCCGTCCCAAGTGCAGCGGCCTGGGCGTCCGATCCCGAAGGCATTGACCGGCGATGGCGGAGATGGCGCTGCAAGGCCGCGACAGGCTGGACGCTGCACTAGTCTCTGCTGTGTGCGCCTGCCAGTGAGGTGAGCAGGACGGCAAGCACGGAGAGCTCCCGGGGCTGCTCGCAGTGCGCACACACCGGCAACAACAACAACGACCGACGCGGGCGGAGTCGGACGCGTACACGATATCGCTGTGGGGGTGGAACCTGCCAGTGTTTGGCACGGGCAGGGCAAAGGGGGACGGTCAGGCTGGAGGGGGAGGAGGGCACGCGTGTCGCCGGCGATTGGAGTTTGGGGCTGTACGCGGAGGCGGAAGCACGACGAACCTGCCCGCCTGTAAACCCAGCCGACGCCGGCAGCGACAGCACGGGCTCGCTGCCGGGCTCGCCGGGGGCGCTACTGTATCCTCGCCCCCTTCAAGTTCCGAGACGCCGCGCCACAGCCCCAGCCGATGACTGTGCCGCTCCCCGCCGACGACAATGACGACGAGGCGGACTTCGACGGGCTGTCATATGCGCAGAGGGCTCCGATACTGTGGGCCGGCGGGTTGCAGTCGCAGTCCAGATCAAGCGGGCGCAGTTCGGGCTCCAGCGACGGCCACCCTGCGTATCGTGATGCTCCTCCCTATTCTCCGTCGACGGGCGTCGCCATTGGTCGGGCGCGCCGCCCATCCCGAAGACGCAGTCCTCCGAGACTCGGAAGAACAAGTCCAAGTCTAAATCTGACCGCCGCAGCACGCGCTCCAAGTCCAGCGCCCTCCTCGTCCACGGCCACCTTTCCCTCGCCATTGAACCCCGCTTCGCGAGCAGAAGAGTTCGGTGGCTTCGTCCACGCACACGCACCCGACAAAGCCGGAGACGAGTTCGACGGCACGCCGGGTGGCTTCGACGGTGCGCCGGCGGGGCTTGAGCTTTGGGGAGGACGACTTCGACAGGACGCCCGGCGGGTTCGTCCGGGCCTGAATGGCAGCACGAGCACGAGGGAGAGGGAGAAGTGAGTGTTGTGAGGGAGGCGCTGCCCAGTGCCGGCTTGTCGAGTGGTGGGCGAGCGCGGATGGGGAGTTTTAATGCTGGGAAAGTACGGTTTTGAGTGATGGATGATGATGGGCAGATATATTTCGCCGCCCACCGCCGCCCACCAGCCGCCCACCGCCGCGTCACCTAGCCCCATCGCCGCCCACCTCTGTCACGCTGCCGCGGCAGTCACACCAGTAGGTGGGCGGCGGGTGGGCGGCGAAGTACATGATCTGACGTAATCATGTACTTCGCCGCCCACCGTCGTCGAGCAACGTTACAAGGACTCCAAAAGCTGGTGGTGGGTGCCATGGTTGGGCGCTCGACGATAGATCTGCGTGATGCACACTCATGCTGATGGCTGGCGTCGTCTCCGTTGCCTTGAGGGCCGCGGCGGCCATGACAACGCGCCGCCCAGAGCGCCGCCCAGGGGTGGGCGGCGAAGTACTCAATTTTAAGGTTTTGGGATTTTTGTTGAATTACATACTCTTGGGTGTCCTGTACACATTAGTGAAGATCCCAATGCATAATTTGTAGTCATTGTGCTGCTATTTACATTCTAAGTAATGATAAATTTTTAGGGATTGTTAAATTGACATATTACATCAGATGAACAACCCTCATCTTTAAGAATTGCACTGTCCGGCAACTAGATAAGACCTCTGAGGCATGGAAATCCAGTGGTTTACAATCTACTTGTAGTATACAGCAGCGACATCTGACAAGTACTTACCCGGGCCGTCACCTGGGCTCACGGTAACCCAAACCTCCTCCTCCTCGGTGCCGCCTCTTCCGCCGTCCCCTGTAGCGTAACCATGGGGCTCGCCGGGCGTCCTCGGGGTGGACCTACTGCTGTCAGGTGCAGTACCATCGGCGGACGCGCATATTTTGACGACGCGTCATTTGCGCTGGGCACCACGTTGTGCGATGACGAGGTACGTCGATGCAAGGGAGCCCAGCTGCCGCTTAGTGGCATAGCAGCAACGTACATTGTTGCCCTCCCCGCACCGGTACCGCTGCGGCCGCGCACCGCCGCTCAACTGGAAAGTATGCTTGCCGAGCCGGTCACTGAGCCGCGCACAGCGAGGACAGGCGTAGTTTTGCTGTGACTCGGAAGAAGGTGAGCGGGCGTGGCAGCCATACTAGGAGTGCTGAAGGGCGAGGCAAGCTGCGGACGACGCAACTTAGACACCCGGGCCGGCGTCGTCGTCATCGCGAAAGATGTTTGGCATGGTGGCACAGCGAGTTGTGATGAGTTGGCGCCGGTGGATGGATCACATCTCGGAGTCTTGGGGTTCTTTAGGTAGCAGGGGTCCATGGGGCGGTAATGGCGCTGAGAAGGCGGCTCCTCCGGGCGGTGTTAATGCAGGGTGTGCACAGCGTCGCGCCAGGAGCTCCTCGCGGATGCTTAAGCCTTAGGAAGCTTCGTCGACTCTCGAGCTCTCTGCTGCGACATTGCCAGCGCGTACGTTGCGTAATGACAACTCGGGGGGTGCAGGCCAATGAAAGACAGCCGCAGCTGCCGCTCAGCTCGGTAGCGGGTGGGCGGCGCAAATTGAATCAGAATAGCGCCGTAGTCAGCGCACCAAGAAGTCCAGGTCGATGGGTGTTCAAAGAGCGCACAAGTCACGGTGTTGCCCTCGAGAAACGGTGAGCTCACTGCGGATGCTCGCGGCCCCGGATGTCCCGAGAGAGTCGTTCCGTGTTTGCGAGAGTGGGGCCCGTGACAAGATATTTCCGCAAAAATGCGGCCCGTCCTCAACGTTGACCGGCGAGTCGCTCGGGGAGCATGTGCGAGCTCTGGGAGGGGCGGGAAAGCATCAAGGCTCATGCTCAGGCATGTTGAGCATGAATCACCTAGCCGCTCGTCAGGCCGCGGACCCAGCTGCGGTGGCGGCGGTGGCGGCGGGCGGCGGGCGGCGGTGGCGGCGGGCGGCGATGTGCTTTGGGTGGGATGGGGCCACAGTGGGGGCACCGACGTTGGCTCCGTGAAGTTACGGGAGGCGGTGGCCGAGGGCATGTCGGGATGGTGGTGGAGCGAAGGCAAGATGGAGTGATGGTGATGTGAATGACTCATCATCTGTCATCTGCGGCGTCGACGCCGTCGGCGAACGTTGATGGCGACGACGACGACGGCGCGGGCAACGCAACATGCGTTCACTACCCGGAGAAGTGGCCAGCGACGAAGGCGACGGCCTTGTGGTGACGAGGAGTGAGGTCAATGGAAGAGAGCGGCGCCGCAGCTGCCGCTTACTGGGGTGGGCGGCCATGTTCATCGCCGCCCTCCTCGCTTGGCTGAGAGCCGCCCTCTGTCACACGAGAGCCGCGCTCAGTTGTGCGAGAGCCGCCCACAGCCGCGGCAGCACTGCCACGAGCCGCCCACCGCAAAAAGAGGGCGGCAAAATTCAGGCAAAAAGCCGCCCACCGCCGCGTCGAGCCGCCCACCCCAAAAAGTCTAAGGCCGTTTCTCAACAACGAGGCCACTGTTCGAGCCGCTCAGCAGCACGTTCGAAAGAGCTCGTCGGGGGCTATCGAACGCCCCAGGAAGGTCGTCATTATGTGATGTATTGGCGAAGATATCGTCTACATAATTTTCACAGAGCCGCCCACCAGCCGCTTCCGAGCCGCCCACCCCAAAAGCGGCGAAATCTTTTTGCCCGATGATGATGACGGGTTATGATTTTTTTTCGTTTCTGTTAGTACGTTACGTTCAAGCGCTGTGGTGGTCTACTTATATTCTGGAATGCGTTGGTGATGCCTCGCGTCAGTACAGATTGGAAACGAGGACGCAACAAAACACTCTTCAAGGAAACTGATGCCCCGCGCGCGGCCTGCGCCGAACCGCGTTTCGTTCTGTTTGTACGCTTTGACGATACTTGTGCGACGGTTATGAATCGTTGACTTTTCGATTTCAAGTTCGATATTCACGTGTGAGATATGCGCACATCGTGAATGATCCTATCATGATCAAGCTTCTCTGATGCACAGCCCCAATACGTGGCACTTGCACTCAACCGTCATGGCAGAAAGGTACGTGCACCCAACGGCGACGAGCTGCAGCACTCACCCGAGCTAGTCGGCCACCCGAGCATCTCCTTGGCTTACTCCGAGTCAGGGACAACTCCGCGCTGTCCCCCGCCAATACTGCCTCTCTCCGGACATTCGTCGCGGCCCACCGAGCGCAGATTGTCGCCGTGAGCGACACCATCGAGAAGCTACAGCAGGACACCAAGGCTAATGTGCGTCGTGTCAACGATAAATTCGACAACGAGGAGGCCGAGATACGGCAGGAGGCGAATAGGCGCATCGCAGCCGTGCAGGCCAAGAAGAGCAAGCAGCGGAAGACGATTGAGACCAAGGCAGGCAACCGGTTTGACAAGCTCGTCGAGGAACAAAAAGCACTGGAGAAGGAGGTCGCCCCGTACCATAAACTCTTGACCTGGTCTCCGATACGCACCATCCATAGTCATCCGGCCGTTCTGCTGGAGATCATGTACCGCGCCACGCTAGCTGAATCCCTCTCCGGTCCCCAGCTTCCTTTCCGCCCTGTCTGGGTGCACAACCACAGTCCTCTCGCGCTGGCTGCGGTGTGCCGGGACTGGCGCAAAATTGTTCTTGCCAATCGTCATATTTGGCAACACCTCGATGTTTTCACCACATCTGTCGAAAACAAGTGTCGCTATCCCTTGGGCAGAGTCCGCTCTCACATCATGCACTCCGTCTCCATCGACTTGCACGTGCAGCTCGACTTGCGACACATACCAGCCAGCTCCGCCTTTGGGCAGCAGCTGATGATGTTGGTTAGTTCGACTAGCGGGCGGTGGTCGAGTTTGACGTTGCGCTGGACAGCCGACGACTATGATACCCTGGAGACACTTTCGCTTCTCGTTACTCATCCCACTCACCTCCACCGGCTCACCTTGGATGGCCCACTCGACACCATCGCTTCAGGATCGCCTTTGCATTTGTTGACGCTCGCCCCGAATCTGAAGGAGGCCTGTATGACGAGTTCCGTACCTGTCCTCAATCACGGCGCGAGCATTTCCTCCATTCGATTGGCGTGGCATCAGCTAACTGGGCTGGCACTCCACGGTACCACCACGATGCTCCTCATGATATTGAACACGACGCAGAGTATCACCAGGTGCTCACTGACGATTTTGCCCCAAGAAGTCTCGTCAGAGCAGGGGCACTCCGAGTCGATGGTCGCGCCATTGCCGTTATCTCTCCTCACCTATCTGCATATCTCCACAAAGGACTCTTTGACGTCTGTCGACGGTCTGCTAGCTCGTCTCGCATGCCCCCATCTGCAGGAGCTTGTCATCCCTCAACCATCGACCGCATTGAGTCTGTTTGTCGTTCGCAGTGGATGTGCCCTCAAAAAGCTTGTCGTCCTCGCCCAATCAGAAGCTGATGTCGATCTCTCTCCTACTTTGGAGCTTCTCCGCGTCTGTCCCCAGCTGCTGGAACTCAGCATCACCATGCGCCGTAAAACAGAGCGGGGATACTATGGGCCGACACACGACTCGCCGCTTCCCTTTCTCCGCGCCCTGGCACCCATTGAAGCGCCGCCCGACGGGCTGCTTTGCCCGCGACTACAGATCCTCGGCCTTTCACCGCTGAGGCGTGTCAGTACGGAGCTCGAGCGGCTGTTGAC
Source organism: Mycena indigotica (assembly GCF_014461135.1). NCBI lineage: Eukaryota > Fungi > Basidiomycota > Agaricomycetes > Agaricales > Mycenaceae > Mycena > Mycena indigotica. Next base: position 2,272,230 of record NW_023503011.1, on the reverse strand, counting down.
CGCGCGGTGTGCAGCACTTCTAGGCGTGCTCCAAAGAGTCGACATCCACGACCCCCGGGTATGCGACGACCAGGAAGATACATCTGGCCTCGTTTCTCGTGCCTACGACCCGGAGGACTATAGATTGTTCGAGCGCGCCCGGGAGGCACAAGATGAATATGACCCCTCTACCGCTGTGCCAATATGCCTATACGTCCAAACGCCCAAGTTTCACCGCCCGTGCCCAGTCTTCTGGCGCCTCCAAAAGCCGCATGTACCCCTGCCCAAGCCTAAGGTTAAACAAATGGCGCAAAAATCGGCCATATCTCGCCACCCGACAGCACCCCGGCCTGACCCGCGGACCCCGCTCCAGGCATGGCGGCGTGCAAGCCACGCCACGAAACTGGGACCAACATATGCTGAGTACGACCCCTCTTTGGCACCTGTATCCGACTCGGACTTGGACTAGATGATGAACATCTTGACATCCAGCAGCTTCAAGCTGAAGCGATATAATAAGTGGAGTATGGCCGATATGTGCATGTTTTTCCTTGAAGTTTGTGTGTTTGTATCAAAACTCTGACTCGGAACTTGAAAACGATGCCTCGTACGGACCTCCAAGCAGATGGCGTAAAGGGTTGTAAATGTAGCAACATATCAGTAACACTTGATGGCGAGATCTCAACTTGACAAAACTCTTTCGACATCTATACTTGAGCATGTCATATTATGTCCACTCTATACAAGTAGGCCGCCCACTTCCCGTAGTAGTCCGTCTCCGTGAGCGAATTCCGCGAGCTACCAGAACTCGCTCGACGCTGTCGACCACGCAGACGGCGCATATACTAGTAGGCATTCGCCATTGCGAAAAGCGCGTTCAGCGATTATGAGCTGACCGTCGTCCGGGGCCAGCGAGAAGGTCGGCCAGGGCAGACGGCGTAGAGGTGGCGAGGAGGGGAACGGCGTCGTCGATGGCGAAACCGTTTGGGTGTACAAGTTGAGATAGATGGTGATGCCTGCTGGGCGGAATTGGGGACATAGGGGTAAACACAACGGTCGCGGTAGACCGTGGTGCGAGGGCCTCGTCGGGGAATCCTGCATGCGACTGTGACATCAGAAGTCGGAGAAGCAGGTTGGGAGTAAATGGATGACCATAGGCCGTGTGTCGGTCTGCGTGACGAGGAAGGCAGTGGCAATCTTGCGCCATAGTGAGTGTACTCCATCAAACGAGCAGGGTGCGATGACGCTGGGTGGGAAGACGCCAGGGATGTCGGTTACCGCAGCGCGAAAGCCTCCCGAGCAGAGACAGTCGTGCTCATCGCTCTCCATGCATGACGATGTGGTCCCAGCTTCCCGTCGTACCAGCGCCATACGCAAGCTGGTTTCGCGGAGGAGCTGGCTGGTACTTGGGAGGAGAGCGGGGTCGCGTGTGTCGAGGGGAAAATTCAAATGGCGGGCCTGTCTGTAGAAGAACATGTCAGTTTCTGAGAAGAACGGCTCCGAGGCCATAAGCCACGCACCAGTATGGATCAGCCTCATAGGTCCCATAGAGCCACTGCCTCCCGCCATCTTCGCCCATCCTGCTGGAGTTTCCTCCTCGTTGCCCGCTCCGACTCCCGAGTCAGGTCGATGCCGGCGCCTCGCACCGACCGCGCGCAAGCACTTCACTGGCAAGCGCATGTTGCAATGCTGGTCGTCAATCGCCACCACCGCATGCTCGCCCGCAGCCGACGGGCTAGACCCGAACTGAAAGTCGTGGATGAGAGGAAGGCAAGAAAAGTGTGACGTATGCGCGTGACGGGCACGTGCACACGTGACCCGCTTCTCCGCCAACTGACCCGCTAGCTCACACCAAAAAAAGTAAAATATCAGGTGGCGCTGAAACGCGCACAGATATTGCGGATCAAACCGGAGCCCACCCGATTGGAGCGGTTCAGCGGGCCGGCCCGCCCCTGACCCAAAAAATTAAAAGTTGGGGAATCAAAAAAGAACACGTGCCGTATAAGTGGCACCACTCAAATCGCGTTCATTGCTGAGATATAGCGCGTTCTTGTTAACTCAAGTTGATGATGTAATTTTTCAAAAAAACAAAAAAAAAAAAAGTTGTGTATTGATGGGAAAACACGGGCAGTACGCGTTCATTGACGAGATATGACGTGTTCTTGTTAACTCACTCTGCCACTACGTATGGTTGTTAACTCAAATGTCCCTATCATTATCCTCTGTAATTCGTACAATCTGGTCAAAGGCCTCATTTAGGCCCTCCACCTTCATCATCTGTTTCATCTTCATCCTGATCCTCCTCCTGCTCCTTATCACCTGTTTCCCTCCATCTTCTGTCCTCCATGCCCAGTCCACCAGTTGCATTCTCAGGCACTTGCCTCTCCTTGCAGAGACCTTGGGCTGGAAGAATAGTCCCAGTGAAACCTCTCAGCTTGCTCAGCTTAGACAGCCGTTCCATATGAACACCTGAAAATCTTCCTCGGAGCATTCGATACTGCTGAATCTGAGTTGCTTGTGCGTGGCGTCCTTCACCCTTCAGTCGATTTTTGTGGAAGACCAAGAACCTCTCTTCCTCCCTCATATACTGTAGTAATTAGACCTTAGGTTCGAGTAATGTGTAAGAGACCTACCTGAACTGAACTTCTGTAAATGTGTAATGTGTAAACATGGAAATCATGCATCAAAATCTGCCAAATTTGACAGATATCATCAAGATTTGCGGCCGGCTATCGCCGGCATACCAAATAAGGAAATTGATGCGCTGATCATCATTGATGAACTTGATTGTAAATGAAATAAATGTGTAATGCGTAAGATGGTCTGAACTTAAGGTCTAATTACTACAGTAGGTCACAAGCCGAAGAATCTCCACATCCAAATGAAGCCTTTCTTCCTCCACCCTCAACAGCTTGAAATAATGGCCCATCGCGGCCCGAGCACCTGGTTGAGCCCATGCCGCCTTTCAAATATCTTCTCGACCAAGTCGTAGCAGGTCAAAATCAGCCAGAAAGGCGTAATCCATCACCTCCTCCCATGAGAGTGTAGGTCAATCTGATGCCCGTGCAGCCTCATTGTACTTGGCCAGAGCATTCTTGAGGGCTTGTGAACGCGCTTGAAGTGCCTTTGCAATATGCTTGCGGAGCTTATACCCTGCAAATTCATCAGCAACCATGGCTCTTAAGACGGAATAGAATACCTGTTCCAGCCATATTCACCCTTGCCAGTTCAAGCAGCCGCAAAATAATGATGCCTTGGACATTGTCCAATGCTCGTTGATACCTGCGCTCGCTGACTAGGCTGCTTGCAGCAACCCATTCGGGGCTGTCAGGCCTCCATCGCTCCTCGATTTGCATCGGACGCTCCAAATCCATCACCACCTCCAGGCACTTGTCCCGCAACTCCGTCGCATGCCGTCGTTCAGTTTCAAGCTGGGTTGTTTCCTTCTTGGCAGCTTCATACCCGCGGCTCCCTTCCTCAGGTATGAAAACCAGTTGATCAGCCAGACAGGCGTTGAAACATTCCCTGAGCCATTGATCAGTTACAATCCGAGAAATAAAGAGGATACGTACTCAGCCGCCTGTAGATTCACTAGCTTCTGATAGTACTCCATTTGCGCTGTTTCCTCTGGCGGCTCCGCCGAAAGCTTGCTGAGATGGTCCATCTCAGCTTGCAGCCACTCCTGGAAGACCTCTCGACTTGCTATCCCCAAGGTCTTCATCGTCTCAGACAGCGCTGATTCTGTATCAAGAATCTCCAGCGCATGATGATACTTGCTCACCAAAGTAGAAGCTGCATTGAAGTCAGATTAGGCATTGTTTACTGAAGGTTCTCTCACAAAGGTTTGCGTATGCCTCGAAGACATCAGAATGGGCGCAGTACTCCACGATTTCTTGTTGGCGGTGGAATCTTGACATGTAACGCGTGGTGCCTGAGAGTGCATTTGAACGCGAGAAAAACGACTCAGCACCTTCGAAGGGCTCTAGTCCGGCTCTCGGGGTATACATAGGCAGACGGCGGCATTGGCAGGCACGGGCATGGCCACAGCCAGGGAAGGCCCCGACAACTGCATCGAATTGGTGCTTCTCGGCGAGTGGTGCAATGAGAGGGTGACTTCGGACCCATTTGAGGTATTTGCATCCAATGTCGAATCCAGCGAGTAGCTTCTCCAAGATTCGAAGGAGCTCAGCTGTGACAGCAAGGCCGTATTTTGCTCTGAAGTTGAGTTAGCAATTGAGTTAACGGTTGTCCAATTTAACTCACAACTCTCTGCTTCGGACCATGTCAACAATGAAGAACGTAAAGCTGTGTCGACAGAGGGCGATGAAGATTCCCGTCTCTTCATAGAGGCCCCAAGCCTTCGTCACCACCGACTCCTTCATGTTCTGCCATGTACGCCCACAGCCGTCCCCTTCTTCGTCATATCCCGGATTAAAGCCTTTGAGCAGCTCGTCAGCTGCATCCTTCCCATACTGGTCAACAAGTTCCCGAGGAAGATAGTAGTCTCGGGGAGGAAGACGATTGTCCGGCGCCTCCCGGGACTCCCCCGGGACATTTACACCATCTTCGACTAGTCGTTCTCGTCGGTCGAATCTCTTCAATGCATTGTTGCCATCCAGCATGAAAAACACGCCAGGAATAAGCAGCTCGGGTTCTCCCTCGACCTTATACGTGCAGCATGGGCACCCATTCAGAACGCGCCAATCAGGTTTGTCGCGCTGGAGCTCGGCAGCCACATGCTTGCGAATGACTTCCTTGGTCCGGAGGAAGAGGTCGTAGGCCACTGTGAATTGCCTCACGAGGTGGGGATGGGGAGGGATGGTGTGGAGATCGCATATGGAGCGGATGAAGGCCTGCTTCCCAAGCTTAGGACATCGTAGGTGCATTGAATGAAATAGGTTGAGAAGGTGGGACGTGAAGCCGACAGCAGGGGATATTGGGGACGCCGGGTATATCCCTTGTCGAACGAGACTGGAGGCGACATACAGGTCGCCAATGATATAATTTATGTTGGTCTTGACGGATTCTGATGCTCCATTTGTCGATCGCTGTCAGTGTCATACCGATCCGATCCGGCGTCAGCTCCACCGGTGATAGCGATACCCGGCGCGCCATCTGACTCTGAATTCGAAGCGGGTGCTTGCCTCGCCGCAGTAGGCGCGCAGCCTAGACCCGCACCCGCGCTGCGTTCGACCCGCACTTGCTGCGATGCTTTCGAGTAAAGTCAAATCTTTTTTATTAATACTTTTGCATGTGTCTCCCCACCTGTGTCCGCATCCACATCTGCTACGCCTACGAACATCACCCTGATTATCATGTGCCGCGCCACACAGCACTGTGTGGCCACCACATATTTGCTCTTTCACCACCCACACCTGCACCCAACCGCAGTCTGTGTGCACCCCTCAGCTGTGTTGCGCCACTTCTCACAACCACGGAGCATGCGCACTCCACTCCACAGGCTTGCACCGTTCGACCCAGCCCCGGGGCATCTTCGGATGCATGGGAAAGAAACCTTTTCTTTTTTTGCCGGCTTCTTCCATCTCTTATGTGGATGGCAATGCAAAAGATAGCTATGGCCCCTGCCCCTGTATGCCAGGCTCCAGCCATACTGGCCCCATCCGGCACATTAGATTGACTCAGATAGGACCCACTAAGCCCCTGGTGTTTTTATCGCTTACGATCATACTCAAGGATTATGGGATAAAAGCATGGATCACTAATTATCCCTTCACATTAGAAGGCTCAACCAGAGAGCTCAGCCTATATGGGCCAGGGCCTATGTCGTGATCATGTCAGGGGAAACCCTGATGCCGGCACTTGATCTGATCAAGCCACCTGTGGATTCCACATATCCTCTCTAATTAGAATGACCATTACCCCCCACTGGTCATTCTAATTAGAGAGGATGGCTCTGAAACCCCTATGCTGTGATAAATACTTCAATAAAACTGCTATAAAGTGTATAAATCCCAGGCTGGAAGTGCAAGGTAACTTCGGCCTTGGACACCAACATTAGTATATGATATCATATCATCACAAAGGGATTACACGGGATTACTTAGAAGCTGGAATACAAGATTATTTCATACAGAAAAAATAATAGATAATTTAAAGAACTTAGGCTAGTTGGGTCCCTGGTTTACAGACTTAGACAGTGTGACAAGTGTGATAAATTTCCAAAAAAGGAAATTTCTGCCATTTGACAGTAGGGCTGCTCAATTCTTAGCTTTTGCTTAAAAACAAAAATTTGATGGTAACGTGTCACATTATGGCTATTGCCAAGGGCAGTGAGGAAAATACATTCGAGTGAAGTTTGGACTCGGAATCCAACCATAAGCACCAGAACTAAACCCATAAGCCCTCAACTGCCCACAACATCTCTAAGGATACCCCATGTTATTGCTGATGACGTTGCAGGACAATGTAGCCCCTATCCGAATAGTGCTGGGGGCTGCACTTGTGGTACGAGATATGGGGACGCGTCGAGGGGTGGTTAGCAGCAGGAACCTGTAGGCGGGCGTTTACATCACCTACGGCTTCAAAACAAACAGTCTACACACCTTTTTCGAGGAGATCTGGTCCTGCAGCTCCAAAATCTGTCACCCACCCACCATCCTCTCCCTGGGGTCCTCAGACCTTTCCCTTGAGTTCTTCCATAAGGCAGGAAGCCTTTTCGTCCTCCAAAATGGTAGTTGCCGCTTGTATTGTATCGCTCCTGGTCTTTGCGCTTGCTGAGCCTTGTTGAGACAATTATCAGGTGATGCGAGGAAGAAAATGGTCAAAGAGGGTATGAAAGGCGTCTGCTATGCATGAGACCAGTGCAGGCAGCTTGAGGTGGCGTACGAGCGAGAGGAATGCAGCAGCACTGAGATCTGCCCATTTCCGGAAGCAATCGCGTAATGTGACACGTTACCATCAAATTTTCGTTTCTAAGGAATTGAGCAGCCCTAGTACAAAAATCAGATCATGTCACAGATTGTCACAAACCAAAGTTGTATATTTTGTCTATACAAACAACTTTTATTAATTAACCTATAGTGCCAGCTCACTAGTTGTGTGAGTATTGTCTAATCACTGAGTGATGTACAACTGTTAAGCCTCTATCTTCATAACTACTTAAGGTAAATACATGATTCAAGTACTACCAGGCAGGTTTTCAATAGTACCATTAATTAACTACAATATTTGATCACTATCTTATAATATGATCACTTTTTTCACTTTTCAATCATATGCAATAGAATATCTGGTAGTTAAACTAATGTGTGGTAGATGACTTATATGTTCAGATACTTTAAACCAGGGCTCTGGTATTCTAGTTTCAAATCTTAAGTGAATATGATACTAAGAATGCAATATATTCACTCATCACTTGTATTCGATCTCTGTCAGGGGAACACCCGCTTCGGCCTCTTTCGGAGCGTCCGAGCGCATCCGAGGCGCATCCGACCGGCGCCCCCTCGGACGCTCCGACCTACCCCGACCCTCGTCCTCGGCCTCCTTCGCCCGCACAATCACCAATCTGTCAAGACCCTCCCAACGATCACCTTGGGACAGAGCTTGCGACGCCGCTCAGGCCTTCTGCGCTCTACGTCGGCAGTTACGGACGACCAGTATATAGTTGGCGCCCTAGCAGGCGGACCCTTAGAGTTTTTTCTCTTTGGACCCTCCCCTGCTAGGTCGGTCCCTCCGTGTATTTCCCGTAGCTTCTATTCACGCTTTGGATCCTCCCCTGCTAGGCTTTCGTCAGAGTCTCTAGGGTTGCCCTTACAATCTCCATCAACTCTGAAGGATAACCATGGATCTCTAGCAAGCCTGGGTGGATAAGACTTGGAGAGAGCTCATTTAAAGGGTATACCATCCTACTATCATCCTATCCATCTAGTCATCTCATCTGGTACCATGGCATCAACCTATTGAATGCCCAGCTTAATTGAATACTAAGTTAAGAAGCATTTTATTGATATCTTGAGACTACATCCATATAATCTAATGATCCAAGTTGGTATAATAACATATGATAGTCTGCTATAATCCTACCCATTGGTGATTCCACAGCGGCTGTTAGGGTCAGTCAATTCCTGGAGAACTTAGGTGCTATATAACCCAGGATGGAGATATGCTAGAGAGCCAGGGGCACCACTTTATGGGAGGTGGATCATATCCCTACTAGTAAATATATGTCCGCCTCATCGATAAAGCGGTCGTCGATCCAGCCTTCTTCCTCAGACTGGTCTTCGTCTTCAGCAATACCAGAGTCGCCAGCTTCGAGGTCAAGAAATTTACTAACCCGCTTGCGCGGTTTGGGAGACGGTGGTGGACTTAGGATCGCATCGTCAGGATCAGGTAGGAAAAGTGGCTCCATTGAAAATCAGGGTAAGGGAGTAGCTATGTGTGATACGTTCCACAACACGCTCCCGCAGCCAGCCAAAGAGCCCAGTTTGGTGGACTGAAACACAGTTAGTGCCTGGATTATGAAGATGATATCGCGCACCTAGCCAGACGACGCGAAGGGGCGGACGACGCGTGAACGCGTGTCGACAGGGAGAGACACCAACGAGAGAGTGACTAGAGGGGAGAGAGAGTTGCTGCTCGGATGCGGCGATGAGACCATGTCGGGCGTAGGAGAAACTTAGCTCACCGTTGCCAACGCGAGTCCTCGTTGGCGTCGTCGATGTAACGATGACGTGGCGTTGCAATGGGGGCCGTACACGCGTCCTGTGGTTACGCGAGGTGAGGAGGGAGGGCCAGCGGGCAGGGGAGGCACTTACCCAAGGTCGCGGACGAGTGGGAAGGGAACGGGCGTGGCGGGCGATGGTGGGGAAGCGAAGGAAAGAGGATGGGAAAGTTCCCACGCTCGGCCAGCCGGGTCAGTCGGAGCGCTCGGAGATAACTCCAAATTGGGACGACCCGAGTGGACCCGAATGGACCCGGATGGACCCCGTGCAAGTCTAGAATCCGGATGGACCCGAATGGACCCGCATGGACCCGCATGGGCCACGTCCCAATTTGGAGTTATCTCCGAACGCTCCGACTGACCCGGCTGGCCGAGCGTGGGAACTTTCCCATCCTCTTTCCTTCGCTTCCCCACCATCTCCCGCCCCCCCCCCCCCCCCCCCCCCCCCCCAGCCGCCCGCCCCCGAGCCCATCCGCCCGCCCGCCGATTGCCTCCAGCGTTGCGCGAAGCCTTCGCTTCCTTCATTCTCGCGACGCTGCACATCTATGCTGTCCCCTCGTCGTCTGGCCAGTCAATGTGTGAGCCGTGGCCCCACCGTTGGAGATGGATCGCGCGAAGATTGTGAAGCGGAGCACGAGCAGCAGAGAGAAACCAATTGTGAGTTTCTTTTTTCTCCTTCTCTCGCGCAGTGCCCGATTCATGAAAGTCATGTCCAATTCAGACGATGTACTCGCATAGATAGCACAATCTACCCCACAATCTACCTCCCCTGTCGTGCTTTGAAAGCATTTGCGCGAATGTTCTCGACCGCGACTGCGTTTCGACCTACTTGCCATTTTGGGCAAGCTTCGACTGCGCATTGTCCAAAGGCGCTTGAGTATAAGTTTAATGGCTGAAGAAGAGAGGGTGTTTTTTGTTGTTTCGTCCTCTTGCCCTCATGAACACGCGTCGCACCCGCCGCACTGGACCTGCCTCCCCGCCGCCGCCACCCCCCGCCGCCTAAGAAACGCGCCAAGCCTAAGAAACGCGCCCCATCGAAAAAACGCGCCCCAAAGGTACGTGGCACGTGCCAATTGATCACCAGCCACTCAGTAAAAACTCAGCGCCCAGAGCCAGCGGAATTGACCACTGTCCAGCTGGGCGGCGTCCAATACTTGGTCGTCGGGGATGCTGACGAGTCTGAAGAGGACAACGCCATCGCAGAGAACAACGCCATCGCTGGCCCAAGCGTCATCTCGACAAACGACCATCCTGACATCAACAATGACGATGAGCCACTTGAGCCCGTTGCTCATGCCTCTGACGACGAGCCTCCTCAGCTAGACGACAACGGTGCTGGACTCGTTGAGCCCATTGCTGTCCCGAGCACCACCCCGACAGACGGCCAAGACGTTGATTATGAGCTCGAATACCTCGACACAAACGACAAAGACGCGTTGCTGCCCGAAAAAGACCTGCCGCCAGTCACGACAATAGAAGATGAAACGGACTTTTTCGAGCACGCAGACTCTCGTCCACCAGTGAGGTTCTTTCAAGGCGATGACCGCACTCCCCCGCCACCAGCCGTTGTCGTACCACCACCACCCTTGGTCATCAAACGCTCAGCGTCTATAACAAGCCCTCCTCCTCTCTTCGTTGCGGTTCAACCTCGGCCTCGGATGAGCCCAGAAGTGGTCATATCGCCTCGAAGGAGTACAAGCCCTCCTCCTCTCTTCGTTGCGGCTAAGCCTCGGCCTCGGATGATCCCAGAAGTGGTCATATCGCCTCGAAGGAGTCGACCGACCAAGCCCTTTTGGTCGACTGATTCGGGCTTTCGCTTCATCCCCACATCTCCTCGTCGACCTACGACTTCTGGCCCTGCTGCTGGTCCGAGTGGTACTCAGAATCGCGAAGTCACCGAGTCTCCCAAGCCACGTCCCCTGTCGCGTGCGCTGTATTCCCCCCCTCGGTCTCCCGAGTCCCCCACTGCTCGTTTTCAAAATCGCGATGAAACAGAGTCTCCGAGGCCACTTCCCCCGTCGCGTTCACTATATCGTTCTCCCAAGTCCCCCGTTCCTCGGTCTCCTTCGCATGTGAACTTTGACGACGGCGACGACTCCGACCGTGATCCCGACTACACCAAAGTCCGCGGACATCTCAAGCTGGTGCAGGAGGATAAGCTGGCAAAAACGCTGGGCAAGCGTCGCATTGCCCGTACCGACGAGGAAATCGAGAGGGAAGATTTGCGCGACTACTACAACGAAACTCGTGCCTCGCCTCTGCCGGAAGCCTCTTCCTCAAGAGCGAAAGAGAAGGGCAAGGCCAAAGCCGTCGATGTCGGCCCCTCGGCAGATTCGGGCTTTCGCTTCATCCCCACATCTCCTCGTCGACCTACGACTTCTGGCCCTGCTGCTGGTCCGAGTGGTACTCAGAATCGCGAAGTCACCGAGTCTCCCAAGCCACGTCCCCTGTCGCGTGCGCTGTATTCCCCCCCTCGGTCTCCCGAGTCCCCCACTGCTCGTTTTCAAAATCGCGATGAAACAGAGTCTCCGAGGCCACTTCCCCCGTCGCGTTCACTATATCGTTCTCCCAAGTCCCCCGTTCCTCGGTCTCCTTCGCATGTGAACTTTGACGACGGCGACGACTCCGACCGTGATCCCGACTACACCAAAGTCCGCGCGGCGGAGCATCTCAAGCTGGTGCAGGAGGATAAGCTGGCAAAAACGCTGGGCAAGCGTCGCATTGCCCGTACCGACGACGAGGAAATCGAGAGGGAAGATTTGCGCGACTACTACAACGAAACTCGTGCCTCGCCTCTGCCGGAAGCCTCTTCCTCAAGAGCGAAAGAGAAGGGCAAGGCCAAAGCCGTCGATGTCGGCCCCTCGGCACGCTCCAAGGCACCCTCCAAGGCCAAAGCACGGCCGCCACGCGCCCTCGACGGTATCCTCGACCCCGAGGATGACTCACCCAGCGAAGACGAGGAAGACGAGGGAGATGGTGAAACTTGGAAGATCGTGCCGGGTCCCCTGTCGACTGGAGCTACCAAAATGGCCCAGGCCGCCGTTGTCGAACTGTACGAAAAGCTGGGAGTCATCGCGCGCGAGAACGGCAAATCGATTGCGACCGTGGCCAGGGCAGGAGGCGTGGACAAGCGCTGGTCTCGCAACGTCAATACGTGGGCAGCGTATCAGGCCTGGGCCAGAGTTAAGATGCCCAAACTGCCGGGCGGTACGTGGTTTTGCTTTCTTTACTCTCATTTCCTTGTCTGATTCACCTTACAGAAACAACGCCGGCCTATTTGCAACGCGTCCGCGAAGGCTACTACGCTGTTCTAAACCAGCTTCCCGAAGATGAACGAGACAATAAAGAGGCCCGTATTCGGGCCATGCAAGAATACATCGACTTCTTCTTGCAGAACAACCTTGCGAGTACAACAGAATTGAAGAAAAGTCGTGGTAGCACGACTATTATGAAGCAAGACTTGAAGCCGCTGATTAGCCAGGTATGTGGGCAGTTCCTATTGTATTTCTTCGACTAATTCTTCCATAGAGTCAGCAAATTAGCCTCCGACGAGGCTGGGAAATCCTTGGCCTTTGCGCTGACTTGTCTGCGGTCAATAATCGCGGACTGATGTTCGGTGGCAGTCCGCTCTACGATGAAATGCAGGCCCGCCACCCCCAGGAACTGGAGACGCACACAGTGGCTATTATGGATCTATTTGCGTGAGTCCTTGTCATTTGCTGTGTCAAAACTCCATTAACCGCTCGTTTTCTTAAGTGCGACTCGTCGAGAAGTCAATCTGGAGGCCAGCCGCGCAAATACGCGCGCCAATGTCGTGCTGCTTCCCGTTCCAAAGCCTGGACAGAAGGCCCGTGACCTGGGCCGCAAGCAATTTGTTGCCGTTTCGCTCAATAATGCCCGTAAGTTTCCTGTGAAAGCTTCAGCCAGTTCTTCTCTAACACTTTAACAGGTCTATGTGTGATGGATCGCCTCAATATCTCAAGCACTGAAGTTGCCGTGCTCATCAGCCAAATGGGATGGCAAGGCTTTGCTGAAATGGCGACCTCTTTCTACCTTCGATGGGTTTTCTGGCCGCGAGGCCTTAAACGACCTGGACTTTTCCCTGGCCCCAACTTCAGGTTGGAAAACCTCAAAAATATCGTACCTGCGGGGGGTTCGGAGGAGGATCTGACGGAGACGAAGATCTTCGCGCTCATGGTCGAACAGATGGTTGTGGCTTACAACGCAGGAGGAGTTCTGGACGAGGAGTATCACACGACCACTCATATCGAGTCGTGGACTGAAGGTAGGCCACCTCTGTTTATTTGTCCATTAAACTGATTGATATCCCAGATGAAAGGAAGATGGAAGACCCCAGCAACGTTCCAATCGTTGTCGCCGATGACGGGACAGTCCTTCTTCAAGCGAGCGACTCGAAGACTATGCTGTCGACCTTGCGGAAGAAGGCCAAGGAAAAAGAAAAGGCCGCCATCGTGAACAACAAGCGCGCTCGACCTACGACGGAGGTCAACTTTGACGACGAGGAGGAGGAGGATGGGGATACGGCCCAACCGCCGACTAAGCGCCCACGCACGGAGAAAAACTCCAACTCCCCAGCCAAGCGCCCACAGACCGAGACCGTGGTCGAACCCCCAGCTAAGCGCCCGCGCACCGAGACGGTCAACACCGTCAGCGAATCAGCCAAGTCCAAGGGCCAAGTCAGCACTGTGGATCAACCGGGCCAGCGCAACGCAGGCGAATCTTCCCAGACCGCAACAAAACCACAAGTTAACCCTTGGCCGAAGCGCAAGGTGGTTCGATGCCGCTTCTTCAAAGACGCGGGCGATCGGCACATTGTCTCAGAGGAATTCAAGTCGTACGGTTTCTACGACATGGAGCCAGAGGAGATGACGGCGGCGGATCGACACACTGAAGTGTACTGGGGGCCCGATGAGTGGAAAACCTTCCCAGATTGTCGGGTGGCCGTAACAGAGCTGTACGAGGAAATTCGCGCTGGGGTCCTTCGTGATATGCCTGATTTGGAGTAGTTCGGTCACATTACCATGTTTGCTACTTGTGTGTGTGTGCAATGTCTGTAAAATATACTATGTGCTTGTTATTCTGTGAGTGAAGGACTTGTGTTAACGAGATAGACCATGACGCGACACGTCCCGTGACCGCGATGCCCCCGTGACCGCGACAATCGTATTGAGAAGGAGTGAAGCCCATGACCGCGACGCGATACGTCCCGTGACCGCGACAGTGCCCGTGACCGCGACAGGATCGCGATAAGAAGAAGTTTGCTTGCTGGGGCATGACCGCGACGTGACGCGACACGTCCCGTGACCGCGATACCGCCCGTGACCGCGACAGGATCGTGTGCCGTCTAGATAAGAAGAAGTTTGCTTGCTGGGGCATGACCGCAACGCGACGCGAGATGTCCCGTGACCGCGATACCGCCCGTGACCCCGACAGGATCGTGTGCCGTCTAGTCCCGTGACCGTGATACGGGCCGTGACCGCACCACGATTGTGGGCCTTCTGAATGGCTGTCCTGTGTATGAGTAGTTTAGGTCTGCAGATTATGTTGGAAAAAGGAATTAAGCCAACCATAAGCAGACAGTCTTATCTGTTCATAGATGTATTGTCTTACCTAGACAGCTTGTGACCGTGACGCGCCGCGACGCGACGTGGAGGGAGCCACTGTCCCAGCCAGGAGGAAGAGGATTGTTCCACAAGCCTGAGGAGAAGCTGGGTGGATAGAACCCCAGGGTGTGCCTGTCCAGAGTGGAGAATGCCATGTCTGGGGGGAGGCACCTGTGGAGAATGCCATGGGGTGTGGATGAAGTCAAGGGAAGGGAGGCACAATCCATAGCTTGGCCTTCCTCCCTGTGGTACTATCCATTACCCTTCCCTCAGCTGAGTGGGACTATCCATCATGCCACTGGGGATGCTTCCACCAGCTCTGCTGGCTCCACCATGGAATCCTCCACCAGTTCTTCACCAGGGGTGGTGGAGCTGTCCACCAGCCCTCCTCCCAGCACAGAGGAGCCTTCCACCAGTCAACAATGATCACATGAGTGTTCAATTTCCTATTATGGAACTTAAGGGGACGATGATATACCCCTGATAAGCAAGTCTGGCAAAGCCACCTGCTCTATATGGTCTTGACTCTATTCGGGTTTTGACATCAATTTGATAGTTCTTGGTTCAATTCTTCTTCTGTGCACCTTTTCTCTTTTTACTTCTTGTTCCCTTTCTTAGTCCTGTTCATGCCCCATCCTTCAAAGCCACCCAGTCTTATGGTCAGAAATCAATAATATATTTAAAAATGGAGTCATAGGTGAGACTCTAGTCAAGACATATCAAGGGATTATTTATTCATAGGCAAGGCTCCAAGCAAGTGCATTAGTAATAATTTCCAGAGAAAATTTAATTTTCTGAGCTAGCAAATAAGCTGATACCAGGGCTGTCATCTCTATGGATCATGTATTGATAGGCAAGGCTCCCAGCCAGCCTACTAGTAGGGAAGATTCAATTTTCTAAAGGGGCAATTCATTTAATAAGGCTATCATCAGGCTCTCATTCTGCAAGCTACAGTACAGTGAACATGGTCAGGTCCATTGCCCTGGGTAGCCACTATACCATACAAGGTCCAACACCTACCTAGACTGGCTCAGCTGCACTACACAGGCAATAGTGTAGGCAATACTAAGATCCAAAATAGGCAGTTATGGTGGTAACCTCCACAGTAATGTGACGTGACAGGTGGGGAAGCCTCCACATCCGGTGGTAGGATCCCGGCCAGTGGAAGGGCTCCACTTTCTAGGGGATCATAGGTGGAGGGTTTGCCAAGGTACATTAACCTTATTAGGTTTGGGTCAGGGGTAGACTGAGGTGTCAATGGCAGTTTGTTCAATATCCTCCTGGAAGCGGGGTTCGAGATCCCCAGGTATTTCGTCCCATAGAATGTCGGACAGAGGTGGTGAGGGAATAAAGTCAGGGAATCCGTGAAACTCAATATCTCGACGTGGGCGAATAGCGTGTGACTTCGGAAACCACACCAGATATCCTCGTGAGTCTCGAGCATAACCCACGAATCGACCTTCCTCTCCCCTCGCTTGAATCTTGTTGATATCTGTCGAGTCTAGTTTTCTGGAGGTGACTAGAGCCCCAAAAGGTCGAAGATGTGATAGGTCTGGTTTGCGATTGAACCATCCTTCAAACGGAGTGGAATTCGAAGGGTTAGAGGTGTGGGGTACACGATTCTTGATATGGACAGAAGTTTGTGCAGCCAAAGGCCAAAACCACGCGCTTAGACTGGCGTCGACAAGCATCGCACGTGTCATGCGCTCGATAATTTGATTCGTCCGCTCAGCTACCCCGTTTTGCTGAGATGCATCAGGAACAGTATGCTCGTATTGTATGCCGTTTTCGTCGCAATACTGTTTGAATGGACCGGAGGTGAGCTCAGGAGCGTTGTCGACACGGAGGAAAATAACAGGATATCCGAGAAACTTCTCGGTAGCTGCTCGATACTGTTGGAAACACTTGAGAGCCTCGGACTTGAGTTTGAGAAAATAGATGGCGATGTAGCGTCGGAAGTCGTCAATGAAAGTAATGAAGTATTTGAATCCTCCGTAACCTACGGGCAATGGCCCGCAGATATCGCAGTGTATCCGGAATAGAGGTCGGTCGGCACGATGAGTTGCTTTTGAGGGAAATTTTTGACGTTTGATGTTGGCCAGAGCGCAGACTCGACAATGCTTGACGCACACATTGTCAACAGGTAGTCAAAGATTGCAGCGTTCACCCAAACTTCTTCATCGGTTACGATTTCATCCCCACGGTCAACATTCATCATGAACGCAAAACTCATCACCCACTTGCCCAATCACTTGATCGATATCTTCTTCAGTATCATCCGAAAAGTCGACCAATCCCACGAATCGATTTCCTGCTTGCGAACTGCCTGCTTGTGGACTGCTCGATTGCGCATTTTCAATTGCCTGACGTCTTCGTGCTGCCACTCTCGCTTCAGGGCGAGATGAACATCATGACGGCCACGAAAACCTTCTGGGTACTGCCCCGCTTTTCCTCCTCCATACGAGAAACAGTTTGCCATGCTATGCCCAACCGGTGTATCACAATGCTTGTTCTGGCAAATGGTTGGAGGAAGACGTTGAATTGGAGGGCGCTGGTTAGGGTTAGAAGCATTGGGATATGGGTTGAAACGCTTCATTTGGCGTTGTTGGATCCTAGAGTCGCGTCGATTTGCTGGCGCTGTTGCATATGCGCTTGGAACGACTGGAAGTTCGCGACCTTTGCCTTTTCCAGAAACCAACGCATTCACCGCAACTACTGAGCGTGCAATCTTCAACTCCACTTCCTCGGTTCGAAGACGCTGAATAACCATGCTGGACGAGAATGGATGGCCCATAACTTCAGCCTGTCGAACCTTCTCTCGAAGTGCATCATGACAATATTGCCACTGTTCTGCTGGGGTCATGAGCGTGACCAAATGTTTCGCAAACTCCGTGTCCGACATCATAGTGGGGTCTGCATCATGCAGCCGCTGGTAGAGTTGGACCATAACCTCTCGCCAAAGAACTGGATCGTCATCAACATGGCATTGGTAGCCAATGATTTTCTGCTTGATCGTAATGGCAGTAAGGGCATTGGCAGGTTCGTATTCATTTTTGAGTGCAAACCAAGCATCGTGGGCTGACTTGCAATCTCGTACCACATATAGCTTCTCGCTCGGAACCGCTTTGACGATTATAGCCAGTGCTTTCTTGTCACCCGCAATCCAAGCTTCAGCTTGTTTTTTCGCTGTCGCCACAAGAGCCTCGTTGCCTGGAACAGTAATGGTGGCGAGTGCTCCGGTTGGGTCAACTCCTTCAATTTGTTGACTGACTCGGAGTACAGGAATCAATGGTGGATGATAGTCGCTTCCATCGATATACTGCCAGTATCCAGCAGCATCGAGTTCCAACATTGCTTTTTGCTTGAACTCTCCATAATTGTTGGTCCCATCGTCGTCGTCTTTGATCGCGGTAAGCTTTAAGCCTTTCCACTCTTTCTCTCCATCTGCTGATGTGTTTGTTGTAGTATTCGGCATGATGGATGTCTCGCAAGCAATGGTTGTAGATGTTGTTGTGAATAATCAGAATGTACTGCAGATTACAAGTGCACCGGGGCCCATAACCTATCAACGACACAATAGATTCGTACTGGTACAGAGAGAGAAGCGGTAAGTAACATGAGCATAAGTAAAATATAATGTCCTACCTGGTACAGAGAGAGAAGCGGTAGCTTGTCTCACTGTGCCAGGACACAATGACTCGGCGACGTCATAACTGAGATTAGATAATCTCTCACACAATGCACTCCCAACGGTCACTGCAATGCCGCCCAGGCCTTCTGTGCCTAACAGCGGCAGCTATGGACAAGCAGTATATAGTCAGCTCTCTAGTAAAGCTTCGCACGAGTGCCACAGGTGGACACCTGTACTCAACCCGCAGGTATTTTTTCTCTCAAAATGCACACCTGTATTCACACCACGTGAGGATACCATCCACGGATGCACACGCATGGGTTGCTCACAGCTGGCGGATTGTACGGATTATTCACAAATGATATATATTTCGACTAAATCTACTCCTCATCATCATCTCCGGAGGACTCATTGTCCGATGTCGCCTGCTTCTTACGAGATTGTCAGGATCCCAGAGCCTTAATAGCATCATCTTCAGGTGTTAGCCCATCGCAATGCCCAGCGGACACCAAGGCATTGGCGTGAATTGTTGAGCTAAAAGCGACTATAATTATAGTCTTCCGGATTTGTATATGTCATACCGCACATGTTGCACAGTCTTCGACGGAAAGCTAGGCTTGCTAAGCACTAGCTGCAGTATAGCAAAGGTGATGCACCATTTACAAATGAAGATATAGTGGACAATTCCATTGTCTCCAACCTTGAGGATAGGTGGGTCCCCTTCTTTTCCCATTTGCGGACTTGGAGCGCTAAATAGAAGGTGAGTATTCAACAAAATTATTGACTTTAGGAAAGACACACCTAAGACAGCATCATTGTCAGTGAGATCCACCGTCTCATCCAGCTTCTTGAGTCTGACACGCAGCTCAGCCTCTCATTCTTGAGGAGTATTTGCTTTCTGGTGTTGGCTAGTGGCTTGTCGTTTGCAGTATTGTTGTTTGCCCATTGTTGATGCAGGAAAGTGTAGGTGAGAGATTGTTGGGAGCCCATCTTTTATAGCTGGCCAAGCCAGATGCACTTGGACAAGCTTTGAGCGCAGTCACCAACACATTGTGGTGGTTATCGGTGAGGTGGAATTTTAATGGGCAGTGCCACCAGTGATCCATGATCTGTCGGCTGTCAGAAGATGACAGGTACCCGTGCTGCACAGATCAAGGACCTGTATTTTAAGCACCCGTGGGAATAAGAGGCCACATTCGCGGATGCGACACCTGCGGATGTCTGATTGCAGGTACCTGCAATGTCATCTGCGGATGGAGGCACTTGTGCAAAGCTTTACTCCCTAGCAGGCAGACCCTTAGAGTTTCTTTGATCCTTCCTAGGTCAGCTTTATTTGTATTTGCTTACCAATGTTCATACTTTGGATACTCCCCTGCTAGGACCTTAATCTCAGGCCTCCGGGGTTGCCCTTACAGCAGGAGAAACTCTCTACGGGATCAACTGGACAAGATTGCTAGGCTCGGCGCTGACTCAGGCTTGGAGTACAAGTCCGTTCCGCCCTCATCACTGCCCCTACCACTTGTCCCCTCCTCCTCTGTCACTACTGTTGTCCCTGCACCTGTCATGTCTTCTGCATGACAATCAGTATGATATTTCCCAATCACATTCTGCTAAATTGGAGATAGCAATCAGTATGAACTCTGAAAAATATCATAATGATGTCAGTCGGAAACATCAGAGGAATGTATCCTCTGTCACTACTGTTGTCCCTGCACCTGTCATGTCTTCTGCATGACAATCAGTATGATATTTCCCAATCACATTCTGCTAAATTGGAGATAGCAATCAGTATGAACTCTGAAAAATATCATAATGATGTCAGTCGGAAACATCAGAGGAATGTACTTCACAGAGATGTTAGCAGGGAAAGTCCAGGCAATTTTTGTTATAAATGATTCACTGATATCCCTGAGGATTAGGTGTGTAGGTTACATGCACAAGCTCAGTATTAGCAGTATGGAAGTGGTTAGGACTTGGGCATCTGAAACTCAGAGTTACTATAAAATTCAGGGTGGAGGACATATTTGGCATGTGAAGCCCTCTAGAACTTACATTCTAGAGGATTACTATAGTGTACTGACTACAGAGACAGGATGGGAAGAGAGACACCGCTGTTCCCACACCTCAAGTAACACCAAAATTTTACTGACCAGAGCTCTTGGTGTCAGAACCCTACACTTAAAATTTCGGAGCATAAGGGTGAGAGGATATGATGGAATGGTAAGATTTGTCCAAAAGTTTCAAAAATGTCACAACTGAGACTGTCCCGAGAGTTCAAGCCAGTGTGAGCCAGTCAGCTAGCATTCTGGCCTGAAATTTGTAGAGGACATGCATAGATAGTGTATAAAGACATTCTGGATTTAAATTGGTATGATAGTGCAGTATAACCTTTATAATTACCAGTTGTCTCGCTTGTGGGTACATACCATATATGGTAACAAAAAGTAAGACCTTCATACAGAACCATTTTTTGGCCAACAGACATCATATTCAGTGAGCATGTACTAAGGCCTGATCTACGTCAATCTGACAAGTCTCAGAGCCAACAGAAATCAAATGAGCTCATAGCAGCTGTTCTTGCACAGTGTCTCACGAGTCAGTTCACTGTAGTAGTGAAATTGGTAGGTAAGGTAGTTGTCAAAGGATCTTGCTCCATATACATATTTCAAACAAGCTCTACAAAAACTAGGATAATCATCAGGCCCAAGACAAAACTGATATACAGATCATGCCTAGAATAGGCAGCAGGCTCTTGTACTTGGGTCTCCCTATACATAATCATCTGGTCATCTTGTGGAGGAATGACCTGGCCTGGAATATCGCAGTCTTGTGCAAAAAGCTCAGTCAAGAACAAGCCTTCTTCACCCCCCATCTCTTCCCAGAATGCTGAAAGATGTTAGGTTGAATTGGACAATGCTTAGGATTACATACATTTCTTGTATTTTCCCACTAGTTCTAAAATAGGATAGTTCAAGCTTTTTGCAAGGTCTGGAGTGGTAGGATCATATCCCTTTGCCATTTGTATAGTCCATAATTCATCATAAGATGATTGTCCTACAACAACAATATCACAAAAGTGGTCCAGATCTAGAATGGGGAATCCAAGATCAAGTGCTTCAGTTGGATTCAATCTCTGGTCTCCAGCAGCATCCAGAGACCAAAATGCAATGTCATCTAGATGTTTAGCACCACAGATTGCATAGTTTGCATGACACAATATAAGAAATCCCTTGGGGCAGCCAGAAGATGGTATTGTAAATTCAACACAGATATCATAAGCTGTTATACATGCTAGCCAAAGTATCTTAGATTGAATTTCACTTATGTTTAATAATCTCACCATATGATTCAAATTGATCAGCAGGAATATTCAGCAGAGAGTAGAAATATATAGCTTGGCTTTTCCATATATTGGCAGGTTCACCAATTGCACCTTGTGTTTCAATCCTTGCCCAGAAATGGTGGTCTCCATAAGATGTATCTGGTCCTACAGGAAAACTAAAAGTGTACTAAGTATTCCATTCATAACATGATCTGAGAATAGCTTACGACAAAGATTCATCTGATAGAGATTGTAGTATGTTCTCCTTACGCCATGTGTATCTCCTGCTGTACTTGGGCATTGGAAAAATTGCCACAAGTTCAACATATTCAAGATCATCAGCAGGATTCAGTTTAACAATCATATATTCCATAGGGCAAAATCCTGCAAATCTTTCCCTGTCTATCTGATATTCATCAAGAGAGCATGAAGTCATTAGCAGATTTGATGGCACCATCTTGAACAAAGCAGACAAATCTCCAGATGATGGTGGTGCATTAATCCAGTCAGGACCCAAGTAATATAGAGAGCTGTCCATGATATGTTTGGTGTATCTGCCATCACTATAGGATGGAGAAATGCCAAGAGACAGTTGCTTTGTTGCTATATTAAATTGAATAATTATAGGCTGAAATCTTTTAATAACAATGGCTGGAAAGTGAAATAGGTTAGCATACCACCTGCCTCTGGTAGAAGCCATAATACTCAGAATAAAACCACTGCTGATCAAAGCCCATTTGAAGGTCTATCACATGTGCAGCTGACTTGTAGTCGTTACGGACAAAGAAGATGAGCAAGTATAAATGGCTTACGTGGAAGGCACATCTCTATACCAGATCTCTGGTAAGCATAGAATGGATAGATAGCTGAACATTCATGACTCACAGCATGAAGGATCATCTTGATCCGGTCTTTTGTAGATATACAGTAGCGCATCTGATTTAGTTTCACAAGTTCTCCAATGAATATTAAATGCAGTGACTTTGCTGAACTGAACTGTACCAACCTCCATGATATACAGCCATGTGGAGTACATCAGCATTGACAATGCCATAGATTTGTTGTACATGAGGATGTCTGGACAATAAATTAGCTTTCTACTTGTTTCATATCTGCAAGTGACCTGATCCTCTGCATTAATTTCACTTCCTCTTCCCAATTCTGTAAAAGTCAGCTGTTGCCATTTGATAAAAAGGTACACTACCTGCTTTTGTGTGGTGTTTCCATGATAAACAGAAACTGTCATAGTCTTTCCATGCAGCTGTGCTTTATAGGTCTTTTGTGGCAGAGAACTTGGGTTGGAAACCGATTCCTGTTGTAGGTATATATCTCCTAGGAGAATTTGGCGAAAGTTGGCTAACAATGCAAGGTGTTAGTACAATAGCAAGATCCATAGCCCTGCTGGTACTGACCTCCAACAATAGCTGTTGTGCTAGACTGACCATGGTCCGGATGGAGGTGGGTAGTGAAGGTACTGTGTGTAATGCTGAAGTTGCTGGCACCAGAGAAGAAGCTCCCTGCACCAGTATCTTGGACTTGAGCATCTGTCCCAATGGAGTCTGATTCTACTGCCATTTTCCTAGCTTTATGTTGTGCGGGGTAGACAGGGACACCAGCGGAAGATGCGGCGTCAACGGTCGCCACGGCGTTGACAGCCCGCCCCCCGCGCTCGCTGTGCTCGACGTCGTTGAGCACAGCGAGCTCAATTCTTGTCCGTTTGACACGGGACCACGTGTATTTGATAGATATGATGTAATACAGTAGATTTTCATCACATTTAGGCCCGCGTGTGCGCCGCTTGCCCGGCCGACCCTCCCGCCCCGCTGTCCCGCCCTCCCGCCCGCCCCCCCCCCGCCCCCCCTGCCCGCCCCGACCCAAAAAATTAAAAGTTGGGGAATCAAAAAAGAACACGTGCCGTATAGGTGGCACCACTCAAATCGCGTTCGTTGCTGAGATATAGCGCGTTCTTGTTAACTCAAGTTGCTGATGTAATTTTTCAAAAAAAATAAAAAAGTTGCGTATTGATGGGAAAACACGGGCAGTACAAGTTTCACCGGAAAAAACGCGTTCATTGTCGAGATATGACGCGTTCTTGTTAACTCACTCTGCCACTACGTATGGTTGTTAACTCAATTTTGACTGAAAAAAATAAAAGTTATATATTGATTAGAGAACATGGATAGGACAAGTCTCATTGCCAGAAATCAGTCCTTTCTTCTGATATGACCCATTCTTCTTAACTCACTCTGCCACTACGTATGGTTGTTAACTCAATTTTGACTGAAAAAAATAAAAGTTGTATATTGATTAGAGAACATGGATAGGACAAGTCTCATTGCCAGAAATGAGTTCTTTCTTCTGATATGACCCATTCTTGTTAACTCACTCTGCCACTACGTATGGTTGTTAACTCAATTTTGACTGAAAAAACAAATGATGCCGGAGACATATTGCTTGGAAAACAAGTACTGGACTGGTCTCATAGTTCATTTTTTGGCAAGATACTACACTCTCCAAGTCATACTGTGCCTATTGTTAACTCAATATCTATTATCTGGTCCATTCTACTTTCTGAGCGACATGGCAACACCCGCAATGAATTCGACTGCATTATCCTTTGCACCACGACCAGGAAGAACTCGTGGAGAAGGGGGTGGCCTAGGTTGACGCTTTGCAGGAGCAGAAATCACCTTCTGCTTCTTCTGAGGTGGTCCATCGATGGCTTCAGCCGACTTTCGCTTTCCTCCTTTTGCCCCCTTCGCCTTGGGTTTCGGCTTGGGTCTTGGTTTGGTCTTGACTGCCTCACCCCCCGTTTGCTCGCCCTCTCCTCCTGCTTCATCTTGATTCCCCACGCCTCCGCTTGCCACTTCATCTTGGTTCTCCATGCCTCCGCCTGCTACCTCATCTTGATTCTCCACGCCTCCGCCTGCCACTTCATCTGCGTTCTCCACGGCCCCTCCCGTTCCCATATTAACGATGGAAAACTCGCCCATCATCGACTGCTGGGTCGGTACATCTGCCCCAGCAGGGCGCGGGTCTTCCTCGCCATCATCTTCCGTGCTTGTTTCTGCCGCTGCCGGTGCAGGTTGAACACCACTCCCATCCTCTTCCTCCTGGAATGGAATACCACCCCATTCATCCTCGTCCTCACTGAAATCCTCCTCGTCCTCGTCCTCGTCGATCGTTTCCGCAGACTTCGCCTTCTTCTTCCAAGGACCACGCGGCTTATTGGCGTCTGATCGTTTCGCTCGAAGTCGAAGGGAACCATCAGCTTGCATTTGACAAATCTTGTCGTCCAATGCTTTAACATTGGCTGGCTTCATCATCTCCCATCGCATCGCTCCGCCCCGAAGTGCGATCCGAATTTCACGAAGGACATGGATTTGATATATCCGAGAGGGACTTTGCGGTGCGTTGCCATCGTCGACGCCAGGGATCCCTACGAGTTGAACGTGGTGTTTGAAGCGGATGGCGTAGTCATAATGCTTGTAATACCTCTTGACTTTTGGGTCCGTTGTGATCTTTCGCAAGCCTTCGTTAATGAGGCCAACGATCTCGCTCCGGATTCCGACAAGGTCTCGCGCCTCACCAGGGCCTTGAGATGTATTAGGAAAAATCAAAAACAATACGCCTTTAACGCACCATTCTTCTGAGCCTGAGCCCACCCCGCAAATCTCTTGGATAGCTCCATATGCGACATTCCCAAGACTTCGATGACAAACTTTTCGGCTCCCCCGCTGGCGAAGAAGTGCGACATTGCGGCGTCGCCTGGGTTGCCTTTAGAACAGAGCCCAAAAGTGCGGGCCCCCGTCCGATCGTATAGAGCGTTCTGCTTGAAGGATGTCAGCCAGTGAAACAAGTTAATAGAAACAGCACTTACACGAACAGATGTGTTTCCAACGGTGCGATTCACATCGCTCACGTTGGAAGCCTCGGTAAGGCGAGGCCCATGCTGCTGCACCTCCCTGTTCTCCAGTGCGTTTTTTCTCATCTCCTTGACCTCCTCCTCCGTAAAGAGCTCCTCCACCTTGCTGACCCCTTCCTTCTCCATCTCCCTCTTGATTCTTGCATGGATTTCCTTGAGGTCCAACTCTGTGAAATGGCGGTCAGAGGTGTGAGTAGGCGCAGGAGTAATCACACACTTGGGTCCTCCTTCGACTTGATGCTTGAATAGATATTCCATATGTTGGGTGCTCGTGGTTTTTTGGTCTGCAGGGTGCTGCAGATGTTTGAGCGGATGTAGTCTTCTGTGCGGCTGGGGAATTCGCGGCAAAGCCGAGCTATCGTCTCCTCGCGTTCGGTAAAGAACTTGACGAATTCGTCCTTGAGCCTTTGCTCCTCCTCTTGTCTCTCTGTGAGCGCAATTTTTCGGGACGCGATTTCGGTGTCGGTGAGGGTCTTCTTGCCCGGCTTCTTGCGGAGGGGCTGGGCCTGTCGGTCGGCGTTGCGCGCAGCGTGGGCGGATTCTTGGCTGGGCATAGTGCGAAGACAAAACAAGCAGGTGAAAAGTAACGTGTCACCTACTGTGACCAAACGAGATCTCGTGATCATTTCTTCCTCCCGGCATTCATGTCTGTGCCGTCCTCTCCCCCCGGAAGGTGGCCCGACCCCTCAAAACACCAGTCCCCTCGGGTCCCATCCTCTATCCCAACAACTTCCCCACCACCGATGCCGCACTCGAACAGGCCTTGAGAGAGGCCGAGCCTTTCGTCAAGGATGATCTCCGTAAAGATCAAGCCTTCCTCGAGTATTTGTTGAATGAGGCGGCGCTTCCTCCCTCGCTCCGGTCCCCTGCTCCTGCTGCAACGCCCCGCAAGAGTGGCTGGGATCATTCCCCAGCGAGCAACGTTTTCCAAACGAAGCCTGTCGGTCCTGGGACATGGATAGCCACCTACTCCTCCGACGACGATGAAGAGAAAGCTGAAGGAGAGCCAAAGCCGAAGGCTTGCACCGCCCGCTGGCTCCCCCCCACCAAATCACGCGCTGGCTCCCCCCACCAAATTGCGTGCTGGCTCGCCCAGCAAGAAGAAGCTCCCACACGATGGTCAGCATCCAGAGCCAGCAATTCCGCTCCCATCTCCACAATATGGCGTTCAATATAGGAAGATATTCAACAACAAGTGCGTTTTCCTTTCAGAAATTTTCAAATCCTTACTCACTGATGCTCAGAACCGAGGCAAAAGCCATTGCAGATTTGATTGGAGGGGAGCTCAGTGTTTTGCAGACCCCTGAAGATGTTCGGCGTTTCCAGTTTTACCAATGACCATAGAGAGACCGCTGCAAATAGAACCCAGTCGCACCACTGAATTCAATTTGAGTTAACAATCCAAGTGTGAATTTGAGTTAACAATATAAAATTTGCCAGAGACTCTTTTTTCAAGGCATCTTATGGGCTCTAATATGCTATAGTTGATATGCTATGTACAAGTAGGCGAATATACAGTAAGAGACTACGAGGAGACGACGTAAAAGCAGAGCAAGCAAGCAGATATTGAGTTAACAACCCATCATTCGGAATCAGGGAAAAATAGAGGAAGGTCGACCCCCGTATCCTCCGGGTCCGACTCGTTGTGTATCTCGGACAGCGATGCAGGCTCTTGTGCCCCTTGTGCCTCCCGTACTTCCCGTCGTCGCTCTGCCCGTTCCGAGAGCTGCTGCCTCAACTGTCCTCCAGCGACAACGGCGCCCGCTTGGGGTTTGGCGTTCTTCTTCGTCTCCTTCGTCTTGCCCTTCAGCCCCTTCTTCCCCTTGTTCTTCCCAAGACCCCGGATTCGCTCACGGAACTCCTCTCGTCTGTTGTCAAGCCTCTGCTCGCGGTCAAAGCAAGCATCGCAAAGCAATGGGCCTTCGCCCTCCTCCACCAGCTCGCCACGTCCATCGTAAGTGGGCGACAACGTCATATGACGGCGAAGTCGACAGCCTGAGGGCAATTGACCCCCAGGAAGGGTGCAACAATGCTCGTATTGTTGACACTGAGTGATGCTTCGGTCTTCTTGAGCTTGCTGGCGAAAGAGGGGACGAGGTCGTGGACGTGAGGAGGAAAACGTTGGTCCAAGCATTGGCGACAGTTTCGAAGGACGTGGGCGCGAGGAGGTTGGTGTGGAAGGGCCAGCTGCAGGAGTTCGCGAGGAAGAGGATGTTGGTGTGGAAGGTGGGAAGCAGGCCTTCATCCGCTCAATATGCGATCTCCACACCATCCCTCCCCATCCCCACCTCGTGAGGCAATTTACAGTGGCCTACGACCTCTTCCTCCGCACCAAAGAAGTCATTCGCAAGCGTGTGGCTGCCGAGCTCCAGCGCGACAAACCTGATTGGCGCGTTATGAATGCGTGCCCATGCTGCACGTACAAGGTCGAGGGAGAACCCGAGCTGCTTATTCCTGGCGTGTTTTTCACGCTGGATGGCAACAATGCATTGAAGAGATTCGACCGACGAGAACGTCTGGTCCAAGATGGTGTAAATGTCCCGGGGGAGTCCCGGGGGAGTCCCGGGAGGCGCCGGACAATCGTCTTCCTCCCCGAGACTACTATCTTCCTCGGGAACTTGTTGACCAGTATGGGAAGGATGCAGCTGACGAGCTGCTCAAGGGCTTTAATCCAGGATACGACGAAGAAGGGGACGGTTGTGGGCGTACATGGCAGAACATGAAGGAGTCGGTGGTGACGAAGGCTTGGGGCCTCTATGAAGAGACGGGAATCTTCATCGCCCTCTGTCGACACAGCTTTACGTTTTTCATCGTCGACATGGTCCGAAGCGGGGAGTTGTGAGTCAAATTGGACAACCATTAACTCAATTGCTAACTCAACTTCAGAGCAAAATACGGCCTCGCTGTCACAGCTGAGCTCCTTCGAATCTTGGAGAAGCTACTTGCTGGATTCGACATCGGATGCAAATACCTCAAATGGGTCCGAAGTCACCCTCTCATTGCACCACTCGCCGAGAAGCACCAATTCAATGCGGTCGTCGGGGCCTTCCATGGCTGTGGCCATGCCCGTGCCTGCCAATGCCGCCGTCTGCCCATGTATACCCCGGGAGCCGGACTAGAGCCCTTCGAAGGTGCTGAGTCGTTTTTCTCCCGTTCAAATGCACTCTCGGGCACCACGCGTTACATGTCAAGATTCCACCGCCAACAAGAAATCGTGGAGTACTGCGCCCATTCTGATGTCTTCGAGGCATACGCAAACCTTTGTGAGAGACCCTTCAGCGACGAATGCCTAATCTGACTTCAATGCAGCTTCTACTTTGGTGAGCAAGTATCACCATGCGCTGGAGATTCTCGATACAGAATCAGCGCTGTCTGAGACGATGAAGACCTTGGGGATAGCAAGTCGAGAGGTCTTCCAGGAGTGGCTGCAAGCTGAGATGGACCATCTCAGCAAGCTTTCGGGAGCCGCCAGAGGAAACAGCGCAAATGGAGTACTATCAAAAGCTAGTGAATCTACAGGCGGCTGAGTACGTATCCTTTTTATTTCTCGGATTGTGACTGATCAATGGCTCAGAGAACGTTTCAACGCCTGTCTTGCCGATCGACTGGTCTTCATACCTGAGGAAGGGAGCCGCGGGTACGAAGCTGCCAAAAAGGAAACAACCCGGCTTGAAACTGAACGACGGCATGCGACCGAGTTGCGGGACAAGTGCCTGGAGGTGGTGATGGATTTGGAACGTCGGATGCAAATCGAGGAGCGATGGAGGCCTGACAGCCCAGAATGGGTTGCAGCAAGCGGCCTAGTCAGCGAGCGCAGGTATCAACGAGCACTGGACAATGTCCAAGGCCTCATCATTTCGCGGCTGCTGGAACTGGCAAGGGTGAATATGGCTGGAACAGGTATTCTATTCCTTCTTAAGAGACTTGATTGCTGATGAATTTGCAGGGTATAAGCTGCGCAAGCATATTGCAAAGGCGCTTCAAGCGCGTTCACAAGCCCTCAAGAACGCTCTGGCCAAGTACAATGAAGCTGCACGGGCATCAGATCGACCTACACTCTCTTGGGAGGAAGTGATGGATTATGCATTCCTGGCTGATTTCGACCTGCTACGACTCGGTCGAGAAGATATTCGAAAGGCGCCATGGGCCCAACCAGGTGCTCGGGCCGCGATGGACCATTATTTCAAGCTGTTGAGGGCAGAGGAAGAAAGGCTTCGTTTGGATGTGGAGATTCTTCGGCTCGTGACCTATATGAGGGAGGAAGAGAGGTTCTTGGTCTTCCACGAGAATCGACTGAAGGCTGAAGGACGCCACGCACGAGCAACTCAGATTCAGCAGTATCGAATGCTCCGAGGAAGATTTTCTGGTGTTCATATGGAACGTCTGTCTAAGCTGAGCAAGCTGAGGGGTTTCACTGGGACTATTCTTCCAGGCCAAGGCCTCTGGAAGGAGAGGCAGGTGCCTGAGAATGCAACTGGTGGATTGGGCTTGGAGGACAGAAGATGGAGGGAAACGGGTGATAAGGAGCAGGAGGAGGATCAGGATGATGATGAAACAGATGATGAGGAGGTGGAGGGCCTAAATGAGGCTTTTCACCAGATTGTACGAATTACAGAGGATAATGATAGGGACATTTGAGTTAACAACCATATTGGTCAAAATTGAGTTAACAACCATACGTAGTGGCAGAGTGAGTTAACAAGAACGCGTCATATCTTGACAATGAACGCGTTTTTTCCGGTGAAACTTGTACTGCCCGTGCTTTCCCATCAATACGCAACTTTTTTTAATTTTTTTGAAAAATTACATCATCAACTTGAGTTAACAAGAACGCGCTATATCTCAGCAACGAACGCGATTTGAGTGGTGCCATCTATACGGCACGTGTTCTTTTTTGATTCCCCAACTTTTAATTTTTTGGGTCGGGGGCGGGCAGGGGCGGGCGGGGGGCGGGCGGGAGGGCGGGACAGCGGGCGGGAGGGTCGGCTGGGCAAGCGGCGCACACGCGGGCCTAAATGTGATGGAAATCTACTGTATTACATCATATCTATCAAATACACGTGGTCCCGTGCCAAACGGACAAGAATTGAGCTCGCTGTGCTCAACGACGTCGAGCACAGCAAGCGCGGGGGGCGGGCTGTCAACGGCGACAGGCCGGGACAGCCGCGGAACATGCGGCGTCAACGGTCGCCACGGCGTTGACAGATGGCGTTGATGTTGATGGAGTTGACGTCACATCGCGCTGATGGTAACGATGGCGGGGTGGGCGGGGTCGGGGCAGCGAGCGGCGGGGGTGACGGCGGGGTGACGGTGGGCAAGGGCCGGGCCAGTGACCGCCAGTGAGCGGTCTCCCCCGCTGAGAAGAGCAGCGCGCTAAGGTAGAATTAGCGGGGGTGCCCTACAGTGCTCTATTTCTCTCTAGTTAGAGGGTCAGCGTGGGGGGTCCTGACCCTCTAACTAGAGAGAAATATGGTGCACTATAGGTGGACGATAAGCTGTGGACGTGGCCAGACTCAGAGAGGTGCCCGTACGCGTCGGCGCGTCCAATGCACAAATTACAATGCACAAACGGCTGATTATCGGCGCAGCTCCACCTCACTTCCAACGGCTTGTCCAATGGTGAATGCGTGCATCAGCGGGAGCCCTGCTTGTCCGGACCCATTTGCCTCGCGGGTGCCACAAACCGCCAACGGTTTCGTCGCCCAGGCGGGCCCGGCCGCACCGCGTAGCGCTATCGGAGGCATTCAGCGAACTTAGCGAACTTGCGCCGGTCGTGTGCTTGGGTCTCGGACATGTCAGCGCAGTCTCCCCCGCCAACCACCGAGACGAATGGGAAACCAGAAGATGGCGCTGCAGGCTGCGACAGACGTGGCGCGACACCGTGACGCTGCACGCCACGCTGGCGGCTGTCCACGAAGTGCACCTGCCAGGGCAAAAAGATTTCGCCGCGCAGGGGGTGCGCGGCTGGGAATCGGCAGGTGCGCGGCTCTGTGAAATTTTGTGTGGGCAAGATCTTTGTATGTATTTAAGCTAATGCCATTATGTTTGGGCCGTTCGGTAGCCCCCGTTGAGTCCTTTCGAACGTGCTACTGCGCGTCTCGAACGGTGCTCTCGTTGTCGAGCACCGGCCTTCGACTTTTTTGGGTGCGCGGCTCGACGCGGCGGTGGGCGGCTCGCAACCTGTATTTCGCCGCGTACTTTTGGTGGTGCGCGGCGGGTGGCAGTTTTTGCGCGGCGCGGCGCGGCTCCTACGCGGCGCTCGTGTGACAGGGCGCGGCTCCCAGCCAACCAAGGAGAGCGGCGATTTGCCACAGCCGCTTCCCAAGTAAGCGGTAGCTGCGGCTGAGTCCGCAGTCTGTCGACCTCAC
The DNA here is from genome assembly GCF_014461135.1 of Mycena indigotica. Taxonomy (NCBI): domain Eukaryota; kingdom Fungi; phylum Basidiomycota; class Agaricomycetes; order Agaricales; family Mycenaceae; genus Mycena; species Mycena indigotica. The sequence goes on along the minus strand of NW_023503011.1, from coordinate 2,240,701 downwards.
TCCTCATCATTGCAACGCCATTGCCTTTGGCAACTTCTCCGAGTTGTGAACACATGTTGTTAGATGTTGTGTTGCCCTCGCCGTCGTTGTCATCGCCATCAACGTTCGCCGGCGGCGTCAACGCTGACAGATGTCATGAGTCATCACTGCATCTTGCCTTCGCTCCACCACCATCCAGACATGCCCCGGCCACTTCCCCCCCCCCCTGTGACTTCAAGAATGCAACGCCGGTGCCCTCACACAACCCAAAGCACATGGCCAAGTTGGTACGCGGCTTGATGAGCGGCTCGGTCACTGTGCATCTGCACCGCTGTCGAAGAAAGGTATCGGTGGGGCTGGGGCGCTAAGCGGCGGCTTTCCAGCAGCACTATGCCCCTATCGCCACCGCACCACGCCTTCTTCACAACAACACCACGCTCCTCTGGCAACCTGGACAGGTTACCTGGTACTGAGCACTATGCTCGGTATGCTGACCAAGTGGCTCTCGCCGTTATCTGATGGTGGGCGGCCCAGTGAGCGGCTCGGCAACTATACTTACTAAGTTGCACAGCAGTACTATTGCCACTGGCACTGCGCCTGCACCTTCTTCCCTACAATGCCGCGCTCCTCTAGCAGCCTAGTAGGGCACTATGCCCAACAAGCTGACCGGATGGTTCTCGCCAATGGCCATAATCGGCGGCGGCGGATGGGGCGCGGTCCAGTAAGCGGCGAGTATACTATAGGTAAGCGGCGGTGCGTAACGCAAGCGGCGATATGCAGACGGCTGCAGATTGCTGCCAAAGTCAAAGTAACAGCTTGGGATCTTGTCCACGGCTGCCTCGTTTTCCGAATAACCCTTCACTATTGCTCCGCGGCCGAGTGGCTCACTTTCCAGTGTGGATTACTGCAGCTGCTTCCCAGTATCGAGCTCTACGCAAACCTGACGGTTCCCCCCTTCCTCAACAACATCGCCGCCTCTGCTCCTGCCTCCGCTACCGCCTTGGCTGCTGTTCTGCGACGTGGCCTGCATACTTCCCGCTCGCCCGTATCTGCGCTCAACATGACACTGCCGCGTGCCACCGACACGCTCGGCGCTCGCACACAGTATTGTTTTTACCGTCTAACTGGCTTCGCGGCTTCTCCCTCAACAACATCCCTACTGACCTCCCGCCAGAATTGCCCACTGGCAACACTCCGCGGGCAGCAGACAAGCCAGTGCAACAGAGACCGAGCGCTGCAGAGGCCTACGTGAATACACATAGTCCGAGTCCAAGACATCTTTGGCTGTCGCGATGGCGGCTGGGGCACAGGACGTGCCGGCTCTCTCCCGGGCTAGTCGCCGCGCAACCCACAGCAGAGATGTGGGGCGTGTCGATCTGTGCGCGTGACATGATTCTTCGCGCAAGAGCCGCGTCGCGCAGCAGTCAGAGTGGCATGTCATCTTGCAGACTGTGGGACATGGCCTCAGGCTTGCGGACAAGCACCGCGAGTGGTGCCAGAGACCGTGGTTGCGAAAGGCGAGTGGCGGGTACCGGTGTGCGAAAGTGCCATGTGTGCACTGCATTCCTGCGCCGAGAGACAGTCGTGCTAGGACTGGATAGCGGGGAACGCAAAGGGTGTACCGGTCCAACAATGTAACATGTAGCAAACCTTTTTTATAACTAGATTTACTCTTCTTTGCGTTCAAATCCACAATACCTTAAAAGTACTAGATTATTTAAAATGGCAGTTGGGCCCCAACAACTCTACATTTTGCACTTCTGTTTTCGCTGTTGAACATACCATACTTCTGGCTAGCAAAATCCACGAAAATCTCAAATTCTAACAAACAGAGACTTCGCCGCCCCACCCCTACGCGGCTCGGAATATTGGCGACGCGGCAAGCCCGCAGTGCCGAGCACTGTCATTGCCACCACAATACAGGATAGATGCTACTGATACTGGCGGCCTATATGGGTGCCTTTGCGGCGCAACTCAGAGGCCCCACTGGCGTAGTGATATAGACAGGGGTAAATTGCCCTTGTTCAACTGTGATGCTTTAATTTGCCCTATGCCCAAGGGCAATGACCATAATATGGGCTCATGAACCCTATCTAGCTGCCTGGCACACTATCCATATAAAATTTGGAGTTATATAGCAACATTGATCAATCCCTCAAAAACATATGATGACTTAGAATGGCAACTAAGAAAGAAAAACTGAAAATTTTGCAATTAGGCTTTCATTAGTGCATACAGTACACCAAAGGCTATCATCCCCCACTGAAATCTCAAATCTTAAAAATTGAGTACATCGCCGCGCACCCTTGGGCGGCGGCGGCGCGGCGCTGGACGCGCGATGACGGCGCTGGAGCGTGCTACAGACTGCGGGAGAGATTCGGCTCTTGGTCGGGGTCCCTCTCGTGTGTATCCGTACTTGTCAGCGGTCGCGGCATCTCCGACGCGGTTTGAGAAAACGGCTTCGACAAGCTCGGACAAGGGTGAGCGGCGAAGTACATGATTATGTCAGATCAAGTACTTCGCCGCGCACCCACCGCTGTGACTGGCGCGGCAGCGTGACAGAGGTGCGCGGCGATGACGCGGCGGTGCGCGGTAGGTGCGCGGCGGTACGCGGCGAAATATATCCACCCGCCAGTGTGTGCCGTGCCTCGCTGACTCCAGGCGGTTGGCGCTTCGAGGGGGCGACGATGAGCAAGGCAGGGAGCCTGAGGACGAGCGCGGGGCGAGACATGACAGGAAGGGCAGGAGCGGGCAAGCTCGAGCGGCTGTTCCTGGAAACAACGATGATTCGGGCTGGGAAAGAGGCGGGGCAGGAGACGCAGCGGCGGACGCGGATCCGCTATTGCTACACGTGCCCGTGCACTCCCACCTCGGTAGTGCTCTGCCGGGCCGGGCTTGGAGCCCAAAGCCCGGCCCAGCCCGCGTCGGGCAGCCCGAGCCCGGCCCGGATCAGGGCTCGGGCTTAGGCGGGCCTGAGGCTCGGGCCTGGGAAATCCGCCCGAGGGCTCGGGCCGGGCCTGTCAAGGGCCCCGGGCTCGGGCTTGGGAATTCCACGGCCCAGGCCCGACAAAGCCCGGCCCGAAATCGGGCTGGGCTCGGGCAGCCCGGCCCGGCAGAGCACTACACCTCGGGCTAACTTCCAAGAGGGAGGAGGAGGGTGCCGCCAAACAACAGCCGAACTTGAAGACGCCCAGAAACATCTCTTTGTGGGAGTGCAACCTGTTCGGGCAGGTCGGGGCGGTCAGACCGGAAGCTGGAGGCTGGAGCGGGAGCACGATCGTACGACGGACCTGCGCAGCCGCGAGAGTTGGCTGGAGCGGACGTGGAGAGGAGGCCGATGAAGGAGATGCGCTGGATGGCCAAGGCGGTGGCGCGCAGCCTGCCCGCCCGACGCTAACAGTGACGGTACCCGGGCATCCACGTCGAAACAGCACCGCCACAGCCGCCGCCGGATGACGACAACGAGGCGGACCTCGACGGATATGCGCGGAGGGCACCGAGACTGTCTGCAGCCGTGGCTCCCAAACGCAATCCAGATCCAGCCGGCGCAGCTCGGGCTCCGGCGACGGCCGCCCGGCGTACCGTGATGCACCTCCCTATTCCCTGTCGACGCCGTCACCATTGGTCGGCGCGCCGCCCATCCCGAGGACGCAGTCGTCCAAGAAGACTAAATCCAAAAGCAAGTCCGACCGCCGCAGCACCCGGTCGAAATCCAGCGCGACGAGCTCGACCCGTCCGCCGCCACCTTTCCCTCGCCGCTAAATCTCGCTGCCCAGTCGCGGGAGGAGTTCGGCGCGCTCGTGCAGGCGAAAGTGAGAGAGCGAGAGGAGTTCGACGGCACCCGCGGGGGCTTCGACGGTGCATCGGCGGTCTTTGGTGAGGACGACGTTTGACGGCAGCCCGGGCCGATTCGGCCCCGGTAGTGATGGCCACGTTCGGTTCAAATATTCGGTCCGAACGCGAACTTAACCGGACCGAACCGAGGTTCGGCGTTCGCGTTCGGCCCAAGCCTTTTCCGAACCGAACCGGAGCTCGGGTTCGGCCGGGTTCGGCGTTTTTGACCCTAAAAAGGGCGGTTCGGGGCCGGTTCGAACGGGGGTTCGGCGTTCAGGTTCGCCGAATCCAGGTTTTGAACCGAACCGGCGGTCCGGCGTTCGGCCAAAATAGGCCAAGAGTGGCACGAGGAAGGCGGAGAAGTGGAGAGCGGGGCTTTTGAGCGGGAGAGCGCGGATGGGGAGTTTGAATAATGCGGGGAAGGTCGGGTTTTGAGTGATGGATGTGATAGGATATGAATTTTTTTTTCGATTTGTTCTCTTTATGTTACGTTCAAGTGATGTCGTGGTCTCCATCCCAAAATGCGTTGGTAATGGCTCTAGTCACTGCAGATCCACGGCCGCGAAGTATAAGTATCAACTATCACTTGTCAGTCTGGTAAACTATTGCTTGGAGTAGAAACTATTCCAGGTTCTACCAGGCTTGTAGAATTTAGAACCAAAGCAATATGGGGACATTTGCCCAGAATATATATATTTGTAACTGAGAGAGGTCAAATATACTGTAAGGGCAACCCAGAGGTCTGGGATCAAGGTCCTAGCAGGGGAACACCTGTTAATCCCACATATCTCTTCTAATTAGAAGTGAGGCTACACTGGGGTCTCACTTCTAATTAGAAGAGATGACTGCAAAATAGCTATGCTGCAATAACTCCCAAATATCTTGCTGCAGCATAGGCTCTAAGTCTCTCTCTATGCTACTAAGTCCTGTCCTATGCTGCTGTAGCTGCTATAATTCTCCTGGTATCTGGGTCTAAGTTAAAGTGTGACAAAATCGGGCATTTGTCACGTTTGTCACACTGTATGACACAAGTGATGTCCACCCCAAAAAGGAAATTTTCTGGGTAAGTAAGTAAAGAGTACTGGTAGTCACATAAGTCACAAATATGAAAGTAAACAACAATCTAGAGCAATAGGATGAATTACCAGAAAAGGAAATATTAACCGTTTGGCAATACAATTATCAGAGAATGTCACAGATCATCACAAAATCACTTTGACTATATAAACAACTTCCATGAAGCAACCCATAGTAACAGCTCAATAGTTATATTAATTATCGGCTGATATCCAACTGATGAGCCTCTATCTTGATGACTACATGATTGAGATGTATGATATAAGTGCTGTCAGGAACATCCTTGAGAGTATGATGAGTCAAATATGGTATTTGATCCTCATCATATCATATGATCATTGTAGTGACTATTCAGTCATAGCAAAGGAAATATTTGGTACTTTGACATCATAAGATAGATGATCTATATATCTAGATATCTCAAATTAAGGCTCTAGTATGTCCATCTTGAATCTGAAGTCAATATCACCCTGAAAATGCCCTGAAACAACTCATCAGGGATATGTGATCTCCATCAACCCTGAAAGATAACCATGGATATTTAGCTGGCCTGGGTGGATAAGGCTGGGAGGGAGCTCATTTGAAGGGTATACCACCCTACCATGATGTTGTCCATCCACCTCACTCATCATGTACCACCACATTCATCTATTAACTGCCAAGTATCACTGAATATAGAGTTGAGGAGCATTTTGCTGATATTTTGGGCCCTCATACATGGAATCTCATGATCTAAGTTGATATAGGTCCACAGGATGGTCTCCTATAGTCCTATCAATTAGTGATTACACAGCAAGTGTTAGGGTCAGTCCATTCCTGGAGACACCTGGTGCTATATAACCCAGGATGGAGATATGCTAGAGAGACAGGGGCACCATTTTCTGGGAGGTGGATAAGACTCCTACCAGTAGGTATGCTCAGATTCCTCAGGCTCACAAAGGCCATGTCATGGCAGACCCATCACTTTTGGCATAGATAACACTGATAATGGTACTGTGAGAGATCCAGGATAGCTATAAGGTTGATTCAAGTCCTGAACAGGTTCATTTGAAGGTATCCACAATCCTAAGTCCAAGTATTGCATCATACTTGAAATTATTTTCTGACCAGTTGTAATAGCGAAGACACTCTTTTTTGCTCTATGGGTACCTACCCTCTCTTCAGCTACCTGTGGCAACACATACCAGAACCACAGCTAATTACAGTATAGGGTCCTAGCACACATCCAAATACCCTCATACATGCATCTCAATGTCTAGTACTTAGTCTATAGACCCCATTATTCATGTAAACCAGTTCTGTACGCAATCTGTCTTGGAATGTTCACCTCAATTCATCCTCTGAGGATATATCAAAACCAATCAGAGTATGTGGGTATCTATATATACCTTGTTAACTGAACTTAACACATTTTGATCTATAATCAACCAGCAGATCATGGCGGTATTGTCAATATCTTGCCTCATAGGAGTAATGTGTATAATTGCAAATAACAAGAGATTCCATGGATAAAACATAATAGGAGACATGATATTCTATAGGGGGACCCCTCTGTATGCTTCCTACCTTTATGTCATTGGGGATCCCTTACCTCTGAGTGAGTTATTGAGAGATTGGAATAACGGGATATATGCCATATGCACAGTTATGTAGGGTATCTGGAAACATGTGTGTCTTACAGGGCCATAACTAAGCTCCATCTGCCTAGAAAACAACTTAGATCATAATTATCCATGCATTCCCTAGCAAGATATCAAGTCATCATTGTGCCTGATCCAATTTGAAATAGAATAACAATGGAAAAGTGATATGGTAGCACAGGCCTAAGGTATGAGACTATGCTCACATCAGAGCAAATCAAGGCTAGGTAACTATCTACCTAGTAGTAAACCAACCATCTGAATTGATCAAGAACTGGTGGAGATATGACTAGATCAATTTACCTGATGGATGATCATTGAGTGGCATGGCTATACTAATAGTATTGTATTGGTAAGAATATTGGTCTCACACATTCTCAATACTACTTAAATGGAGTCTATAGCTGGTCTAGTCATTATAATATCATCTCATCAGTTGCAAATTAGCTAGTGATTTGCCAGTATGGACACAACCATTAAGATGTTACTATAGGTTGCTTCATAGAAGTTTCTTATATAGCCAAAATATAGAACTTTGATTTCGTGACGATCTGTGACATTCTCTGATAATTATATTGTCATAGGTAAAATTTCCTATCTTGGCCATTTATTATAGCTATCACTTCGTATTACAATAGTTTCATTTTGTGACATATGTGACTACCAGTCACTCTTTACCTACTTACCCAGAAAATTTCCTTTTTGGGGTAGATGTCACTCGTGTCATACAGTGTGACAAACGTGACAAATGCGTGATTTTGTCACACTTTGACTTAGACCCAGATACCAGGAGAATTATAGCAGCTACAGCAGCATAGGACAGGACTTAGTAGCATAGAGAGAGACTTAGAGCCTATGCTGCAGCAAGATATTTGGGAGTTATTGCAGCATAGCTATTTTGCAGTCATCTCTTCTAATTAGAAGTGAGACCCCAGCCTCACTTCTAATTAGAAGAGATATGTGGGATTAACAGGTGGGATAGTCCATAGTGCGTCATGGCACAATGGCCCTGCAGAGGCGACTGAACAAAAGTTAGTTAGCACCAGACAGGGGAATCCAAGATTAAGTGCATCAGTTGGATTTAATCTCTGGTTCCCCTCAGCATCCAAGGACCAGAATCCAATATCCTCTGACTGTATAGCATCACAGAGTGCATAGTTTGGATGACACAGTATAAGAAATCCCTCAGGGCAGCCAGAGGATGGTATTGTAAATTTAAGTCTGACTTCATGAGATGTTATGAATGCTAGGTAAAGTATCTCAGATTGAATTTTACATGTGATTGTTTATCTTACCATAGGATCCAAACTGATCAGGAGGAATATCTAGCAAAGAGTAGAAATATATAGCTTGGCTTTTCCATATTCTGGAAGCCATATCCGAGTCTCCTTTGTCTCTTGTTTCACTGATTGCGTAGAGACAGTAGGCTCTAGGACATGTATGTGGTCCTATTGGAAAACTAAAGTATGCTAAGTATTTCATTTCTAATATAATATATTAGAGGCTTACTATGACTGTCCATTTGGGAGAGCATGCAGTATGTTATCCCCTCTCCATTTATACTCCTTTATGTACTTAGGCATAGGACAGATTGCCACAAGTTCATAGACATAGGGAATGTTCATGGTAGAATTCTTCTTCACAACTATATTTTCCTTAGGACAAAATTCTATGAAGTTTTCCCTGTTTATCCAATGATAATCAAGAGTGCATGGATAGAGCAGCACATCTGATGGTACTGTCCTGAATAAGGTAGACAAATCTCCAGATAATGGTGGTGTATGAATCCACAGAGGACTGAGATAATGTAAACACTTGTCTATCCAATATGATGCATAGGCGTCATAACCCCCATTTGGATTGATGTCAAGAGATAATTGCTTTGTTGTTACATTAAACTGAATGAGTGTGGGCTGAAAAACCTTGAATAACAATATCAGAAGTGATATAGATTAGCACACCACACATGTCTGGTAAAAGCCTGGCCACCAAGAAAAGTACTGCTCTGAATCACAGCCCATGGAACAGTTTATAGCATATGCAGCTGACTTATGATTGTTATAGACATTGAGGGTAAGCAAGTATAAATGCTCACTTTCAAGGCATATAGCTAGTCCAAATCTCTATTGAGTATATAGGAAGTAACTGGACATTCAGGGCTCACAGCATGAAGACCTATCTTGATCCAGTCCTCAGTGGTTAGATAATAGTGGAGCTGATTATATGGTACAATTTCTAAGAGGAACATCAAAAGTATTGTCCTTGCTGAATTGCTATGTACTAACCTCCATGGTATACAGCCATGTAGAGCATATCAGCATTGACAACTCCATAGAGTTGTTGCACATGAGGATGTCTAGACAGTAAATTCATCCCCCATTTGTGTTGTTTTCTTTCTGCAAGTTACTTTATCCTCCGCATTAATTTCACTTCCTTTTCCCAGTTCTAACCAAGTCAGCTTTTTCTCTCTAGATGAATGGTCCTTTACCCGCTTTGCTATGGTATCTCCCTGATAAACAGATACTGTCATGGTATCTGCATTTAGCCGTGCTTTATAAACTTTTCTTGACTGTGAGCTTGAAATGGAAACTAATTCCTGCTGTAGATATATATCTCCTAACATAATTCGGCAAAAGTTGGCTGGCAAAGCAAAGATTCAGCATAATACTTATATCTAAGATACACTGACCTCCAGCAAGAGATGCTGTCTCAGCACCTGTACACGGGGTTTTTTTTAAAAAGGTCTTCTTATTACCAGTGTTAATGTTTTTAAAAAATGCCTCTAATTTATGCCCCTGCCAAAAGGCGGGTTTTATATAGGAAAATAAGAGATCAAAAAAAGGTTTAAAAAGTGGAAAAGCCATGTCAGGGTGGGCAGTGTGGTAGCTATAAGGCCCAGGACCTGATGTGTGGAAAATTCCTTAAGTATGGGGAAAATACTGTGTAGGGGAAAGGCCAAAAAAGACGAAAAAAAATGTTGATGCCAAGGTGCCAAGAAAGATACGGAGTTTGACAGCGTGGATTCTATTAAAATGAGGGGGAAACTTGTAAATCACTGATGTTTTTTAAAAATGTTAATACTCTAATTACAAGGGATCTTTTTAAAAAAAACCCCGTATACGCCTGGTCTCAGACTGGCTGTTGTCCTGATGGATATGCATAGTAAAGGTACTGTGCATGATGCTGAAGTTGCTGGCACCAGAGAAAAAATTCCCTGCACCAGTATTGTGGGTTATTGTCTTCCCCACTGGAATCTGACTCTGCCATCTCCCTGGTACTGTGTTGCGGTGAAGTAGACATGAGCAGGGGGGGGAGGAAGATAGAACCGAGGCCGTGGGCTGCTGTCATGAGTGGTTCTTATATGGTGCATGTGGCATGAGAATGTCGAACTCTGTTTGGCAACATCATTGAATTCTCGACTATGCTATCATACTTGTGGAATTGAAGATGCATGATAGACGCGCGGTGTCCGACGGATAAAGCAGGTGCACATAATTGTGATGAGCATGTGTTTGATATGCGACGCAACGATCCGTATCACTTTTCCTTCCTCCTCCCACCTGACGGTCGTACGCGGCTCGGAATCGCAGGGCGGGCTCAGACGAGCGGTCTTATTTTCACTGGCGGATACTCTTGTAATGGCTCCACTTCCCGCTTCCCCTCCTCGCCCTCGAGCCGCACTGCCTTCCCTGCCACTCCCGAACAGCTCGTCATCCCGGCGCCCCGGGCCCCCAGCGGGCGTCGTCCGTCGGCGCGCAGCCCCTCAAGCTCGTCTGCCGTCGCTCTTGGTGCCCCTCGCTGTCCGTCGAGATCTGGTGTGCCTGCTCTCCCTGCTCTCCCTGGTGCCCGTCGTCGCCCTCCTTATGAAGTGCAACGAATGGGAGATGATCCTAGGTTGCGTATGGGCCTCGCCGCCTCGCGGAGACGCAGATAGCCCACAGCGCGACGGGCTGCGATCAGTGCCTTTCGGATCGGACGCAAGCCGCTACACTTGGGATGCCCACAGCTGGGGCACGCAAACAGGCCGAGAGCGGTGCCAGCGGACGAACCCGACCCCCAACCGGCGCCGGACTAGGTGGTAGAAGGAAATTGCGGGGAGAAGCAAAAAAGAAGCAGCCTGGGACAGATCGCCGCCTGGCGCACGGACCACCTCCCGCACACGTGCACACGAGAATGCGGGTAAATTTGACACTTCTACAAGCGCTTGCACGGTCCCCGAGTTGCCACAAGGACTACCAGCAGCCGGACAGCGTCAGCCAACCACCGGCCGAGAGTCTGGGCGTGCGTTGGGCACATGCCAGGCCGTTGCTTGCCAGTGGGTTCGCCCCGTCGTCGTCATCCGGCATTGGGGTGCGGTCTCGACGTGGAAGAACGGCCGGGGGCTGCTTCGTACCGTGACCCGGCCCATCTCGAGATCTCCTTCCGCGCCTGTCTCTGTACGAGCCTCTCCACATCCGCCTCGGTGAGCTATCGAAAGTCCGCCATGTTTCCCAAGTGCTTCCGCTCTGCGGCAGCCCCACACTCCGCCGCTGCCTTCTCGATCCGGTCCGAGTCCCGCTAGGGACATGCCAGCCGCTTCAGTAAAAGCGCGCCGGCGGGCGGTTACTCGGGCCGAGTCACCGGTACACGACTGGCGCAAGTTCGGCCAGCCTACAGCGCTGCCGATGCGATTCCGATGGACTGCGCTGGCGACCCACCGGCAAGGAGTCTTCACGCGCGTCGGTAGGCCAGGCCGTCGAGGTCTGCCTCGGCGTCGTCCTCCGCTGGAAACGCCGAAACGGCGAGGGGATGCTCGCGTGCCCGAGTGTCCCCGTCAGGCAGGCTAATTGCAACTTGAAGTGAGGTGGAGCTCCGCCGATAATTAGCCGATTCGAGTGTGCATTGTGCAACGCGCCTACGGAGCGTTCCCATGGGGACCTCTCTGAGTCTCCAAAGTCTTTGGTGCATACGATACCACAGCACGTCGTCGTTGTTCAGCATTCAATGTTTGCAGCCGCGAGGGAAGCGGGGGGGGAGAAGGCGCTTGGTAAGCAGTCCCACGTCAGTCCGGCGCACGGACCACCGTCCGGACACGTGTTGATGCTGAAGCTCCCAATGGGGCGGCTTCTTCAACCCCACGCCTACATCGCCTCCCGGGCTTGCCCAAGTGTGCCCTCGCAGATGAGCGGCGCGCCGACGGCGGAACACATGTGGTGTATGCACCTCGCGGACAAGTGCTCGTGGCTAGCATATTTTGCAATTGGATTTAGATTCATGTCATGAATGAATTGAACTTGCGCCAAACTTTCACATGTCATATGGATAATATAAAAGCAATGCTGGCAGCCTCGCTGCTTAACTTCTTCTGCCTGGGTCCCAGTCTACCCCCCTACAACGTGAAGCTAGGAAAATGGCTGCAGACTCAGACTCCATTGGGACAGATGCTGAAGTCCAAGATACTAGTGCAGGGAGCTTCTTCTCTGGTGCTAGCAATTTCAGCATTACACACAGTAGCTTCATTACCCACATCCATCCAGACCATGGCCAGTCTAACACAACAGCTATTTTTGGAGGTCAGCATCATTAGGATTGTGGATCTTACTGTTGTACTAACTCCGTGTATTGCCAGTGAACTTTCGCCAAATTCTCTTAGGAGATATATACTTACAACAGGAATTGGTTTCCAAATCAAGTTCTCTGCCGCAAAAGACCTATAAAGCACAGCTGCATGGAAATACTGTGACAGTTTCTGTTTATCATGGAAACACCACACAAAAGCAGGTAATTATAACATGCTCTTTACCCATATATATTTGAACAGACTTTTCAGAACTGGGAAAGGGAAGTGAAATTGATGCAGAAGATAAGGTAACACACAAATAAGCAAACAAGTAGAAAAAGCCAATTTTTTAACTAGACATCCTCATGTGCAACAACTCTATGGAATTGTTAGTGCTGATGTACTCTATATGGCTGTCTATCATGGCGGTTAGTACAATGCAGTTTAGCAGTCAATGCAAATGATGTTCTTTCTAGAACTTGTGGCAGAAGATCAGCTACACCATTATTTGACTACAGAGGACAGGATTAAGATAGTTTTTCATGCTGTGAGTCTGAAATATCTAGGTGTTTATTCTATGCTTAAGAGAGATTTGGAATAGATATGTGCTTTCCCAGTGAGTAATTATACTTACTTGCTAACACTTTTTATCTACAATAAGCACAAGTCAGCTGCAAATGCTATTGGCTTTTACATGGGTTTTCATAAGGGGTGTGTGGTATGTTAATCCGTCTCACTTCCACTACTACTATTGAAACATTCTAGGCTACCCTCATCCGGTTTAATGTAGCAACAAAACACCTATCTCTTGGAATTAATGCCTCTTCTGAGACATATACATATGGAGAAGATCTCATGAATAAGTGTTTACATTATCTCGGTCCTAACTGGATCCATGCACCACCATCATCTAGAGATTTGTCAACTTTATTTATGACAGTACCACCAGATGTGCTGATGTCTTCACTCCCTGTTTCTTTATATGGAATATATAGGGAAAATTTAACAGGATTTTGCCCCATGGAACACATGGTTATTAAGAAGGATCCAGCTGTCAATATCAATTATGTCTGTGAGATTATGGCAATCTGTCCAATACCCAAGTACATGAGAAAATATAAATGGATAGGGTGTGATACACTGCAATCTTTGCCCAATGGATGGTCATAGTAAGCTTTGATAATGTCGCCTTATAAATGGAATACTGAGTATTCTATTAGCCTTCCTGTAGGACCAGATACATCTTGTGGAGACACTATTTTCTTTGGATTACCAGAATCCATAAACATGGGATATCCTGCTTACAGGATATAGCAAAGCCAACTCACATATTTCTGCTCTTTATTGAATGTTCCTCCAGATCAGTATCAGTATTATGGTAAGATCAACCATCATCTAGAAAATGCAAACTAAGATAACTTATGTAGCATTCATAATATTACAGCAATTCAATATTAAATTTACAATAACATCTTCTGGCTGTCCTAAGGGATTTCTTATACTGTCTCATGCAAACTATGCAATCTATGGTACTGAACAATCAGAGGATATTGCATTTTGGTCTCTAGATGCTGAGGGGAACCAGAGGTTGAATCCATCTGAAGCACTTGATCTTGGATTCCCTTCTCTAATTCTTAGTGACTTGTGTCTTACTGTCTCTGGAGGACAATTAGCTTATGATGAACTCTGCACTATACAAACTGCAAAGGGATATGATCCTGCCACCCCAGACCTTGCAAAAAGCTTGAACTATCCTGTTCTAGAACTAGTAGGTAAATACAAGAAATGTATGTAATCCTAAGCATTGTCTGATTCAACCTAACATCTTTCAGCATTCTGGGAAGAGATGGGTGAAGAAGACTTGTTTTTGACTGAGCTTTTTGCACAAGACTGCAGTATTCCAGGCCAAGCCATTCCTCCACAAGATGACCAGATGACCATGTATAGGGAGGATCAAGTGCAAGAGCCTGCTGCCTATCCCAGGCATGATGTGTATATCACTTTGGTCTTGGGCATGATCCTTGTCCTAGTCTTTGTAGAGCTTGTTTGAAATATGTTTCTATGGAGCAAGATCCTTTAACAAATACCTCACCTACCAATTTCACTGATCCTCTAGAATGCAAGTTCCAGAGGACTCCATATGCCAAATATTTCCTTCATCCTGAATTCTATAATAACTCTAGGTTTCAGATGCCCCAGTGCTAATCACTTCTATACTACTAATACTAAGTTTGGGCATGTAACCTACACCCCAAACTTCAGGGATATCAGTGAAACGTTTGGAACAAACTTTCCCAGAACTTTCCCTGCTAACATCTCTGTGAAGTTATAAGTAAATTCCTGTGATGTTTCGTACTGACATCATTATAGTAATCTTCAGATTGCTATCCTCAATTTTGCACAATGTGATCAAGAAATCTTATCACTCCAGAGTTTAGTGTGATTTTTACTTCCAAAAGTTTATACAAAAAGTACTTTGATTGCATAAAAATCATTTTTACAGGAAACAAATGGTTTCCACAAAGGGAAACCAGTTTGTATAAAGTTTCCCCTTTGCGGAAACTATTTATTTTCTGTGAAAATATTTTTTGCACAAAAACTAGTCCTTTTTTGAATCAACTTTTGGGAGGCTAAACTCCAGAGTGTGCATACTGATCGTCATGCATAGTGTTTGTCACAGGCCACCTGTGGGTAAATATGGGGTGGCCCATTCCCATTCCTGCTGATGGCCTGAGCCTGTGGCGGCGGGTGGGCCATGGGTAACTTGTTTGCCCAAGGCCCGTGCAATGTCATCAGCAGCGGATCTGGCTGGATGCGTGTTGATGTTGAGTTATTGCCCAACACTAAGGTCTGGGCTGGCTGGACCTTAACCAAACCGCCGTTCTGCATCATAAAGTAATGTGACAGCTTCCGGCCTTGACCGCTGACCACTGGTATGCCAGTCAGCTGGGCCTGGTGGGCCAAGGTACGGGCCAGCAGACCATATTAACTCTTCAATATGCTCACTTCCCATTCCCATTAGTAGGCAATCTGGTATTCAAGTATGCTTGGCAGTGAATAGATCAAGGTGATAGTGATAAAAATAGTAAGATGGTCTAGTGATGGGGGAGTGCTAACACATTTACTGAGCTACCACTATAGGTTACTTAACGAAAGTCGTTTATGTAGTCAGAATACACAATTTTGATTTTGTGAGAATGTGGGACATTCTCTGATGATTCTGCTTGTGAAATCCATGCAGAAGCGCTAACACAGAATCCAACTGGGCCAAAAGACCACTATGACCAGATGCTGGTCATATGCGCTTCCACTATATATAGCTGGTACACACATTTGCATGCATGTAACACTGCTGTTAAACTACAAAAGTTTCCTTTTTAGGAGATACTGTTGCATTTTAATCAATTCGTTATGGCCCGAAGGCTGTGACATGCCTGACGAACTTGGCAATTTGTCAGGCTGTCCCCATTAGGCAATTTTGGCGCCGGAATGGAGCGGAAATTTCCTTATTTGGACATTTTTGGGGCAAAATTTTGGTGGAAGAGCGTGACGGACGAAAAAATTCGTCAAATTGAGGTGTGTGTGACATGTGACTGACGAACTGAATAAAATGGCACAGTATGTCACATCTATAACATTCTATAACAGTATATATAGAGCTGAAACCAAGCTTTGATACCAATATAAAAAATAAATATCACATACTTATCTCAATTGACAAGATTTCCTTTTTTGGAGTTCATCACACTTGTACGGGCAACCCCGGAGGCCTGAGATCAAGGTCCTAGCAGGGGACGATCCAAAGTGAAGAAACTCTAAGGGTCCGCCTGCTAGGGAGCTGACTATATACTGCTTGTCCGTAGCTGCCGCTGTCAGGCACAGAAGGCCTGGGCGGCGTCACAGGCAAGGTCCCAGGGCGACTGTTGGGAGGGCATTGACGGATCGGTGATTGTGCAGGTGAGATGGAGGGCCTGACTGGAATCGGAAGCGGAATCGGGGGCATCTCCGAGGGGCCGAATGGGGGGTTCCCCTGACAGCATTGCTCCAGACCTGGCCTGTGACACTGCCCAAGTCTTCCGCTGCTCTTTTCGGCACAGAAGGCTTGCATACCCATACCTATGAGTACGGGTATGGTGGCTGTGCAGGTACATATAGTCAGCTACCTAGCAGGCGGACCCTTTCCCCTGCACCTGTTAATCCCATATATCCCTACATATTAGAATGGGTCACCCAGTTGGTCAACCACTCTAACATGAAGGGATGTGTCTCTGGAGCCTATGCTGTGATAATTCAGGTTTTAATTCTGCAATAAACTCAATAATTTTGGAGATATCAGACTTGTTTGAGTCCTGAGGACTGACCCGATGATAAATCAGTGTATTTTGATGCAATTGATCACATTTCCATATAAGGAAACATAGGTAGGTGAGTATATTTTGTATCCACCACTAAAATGTTACCAGTCAGACTGAAAATCATTGATTTTGATCCTATCTGATGCCATCAATTATATGGTTGTATATGGAAACTTTTGCTACTGTATATTGTAGCACTTAAAACGGAGGTTTTCACCCAATCAACACAATTTGATCCCATCAATAATATATATATATATATGTTTTTTTTTTCCATCCAACTGGGTGACCCATTCTAATATGTAGGGATATATGGGATTAACAGGTTGTCCATTTGGCATGCAGACTCTTTTTCAAGCTCAAGGTAAAGAACTCTAATATCTAGGTAGTGTCCATGTGATAACGAAGACAGAGGAAAAGACTATTAGGATGAGACGTCAGTTACCTACATAGGTAGGGGTCAGCTAAGCTCTTATTCCAGGTGGCCCCTGACCCTTCTTCCCTTTGACGACCGCACAGGCAACACTGGCAGTCTGCTCGTTGACCCTCTTTTTGCCGAATGCGGGTCGGGGTTTGGGACGAGGACCGGCTGCTGGCTTCTGGGCCATACGCTCCTTGAGTCGGTTCAAGGCCTTCCCACCGTCATCTTTATTCTCCTTGTCGACACCCTTCTCACGTCGCTGCTTTTTGCGAGGCTTTGGGGTGGTATCCGAGTCAGTGTCCAAGTCCGTGTCATCTCGCTTCCGTTTGCCCTTGCCCCCTTCCCCATTGTTGAGCCGCTGTTTCTTTGACGCAGACTTTCGGGAGCTCTTGGCAGTAAGCGATGGTCGCTTTTTCGGCAGGATCTTTGATGCCGTTTTGGCAGTTCTGCGAGCGCGTGCAAGAGCCTCAAGCATCTTGCGTTTGCGGTTAATGTCAGCCTTAGCGAAGCTTGACTCCTCCTTGTCGCTCTCTTCGTCCTCGTCTCCAGAGCTACCATCAGAGCCTTCCCCATCCGACATCTCATTGGCCTTCCGCTTCCTCGATACACCCTTGTCGCTCCGCTGCTTCCGTTGTTTAGGCGCCGATATCTTGCCCTCGCCCTCGAGCTGCTTCAACCTCTTGAGCTCTGCTTCGACTTGTTCATCGGTAAGTTTTTCCCATTTGTACTTCTTGTCCTTCAGCCCACGATAAATGACTCAGGTGTCGCTATTATTCTGCATCGACATGCGCTTGAATGGAGCATCAGGCCAGCGGAGCGCCACATTGTGGGCAGCGACGATCTTCTTGCGATAGTTGCCAAAATTCATTCGCACCCGCTTGCCGAGAATTTCCTCTACAAATGTGTGAGGCTCACAAAGTCGATTGCATAGGAAGATGACTAAGCCAATCCACTCTGAATCATGGTAGAGGCCTCGACCTTCATTTCGGCGATGGTTGGTGCGGTGATTGACCCTAGACGATAATGTAGGATTATGATCACGACGAGATATCCAATACACACCTCGTTGTCGAGCAACAGCCCAAAGTTCTAGCATTGCCGATATTTGTGTTGGATCCTTCTTGAATAACTCGGTGAAGAAGCGGAGGCTGCTGCCAGCATTAATAGCCACCGGAGCCATGGTGTCGTTGATGTGTCCACGGCTGAAGAAAGCGGCGCCGATAACACCGCTGCGCATACTGAGACTCGTCATCCATAGAGTGGTTAGACCAAGGAACAGCTACCAGACAAATGACACTTACGCGGTCAGTGATATCCTTGATAGAATGTACCGCACTTGTTGCAGCAGCAATGTTGTCGCCGCGTACTCCATTTTGTTGGACGTCTCGTTTGCTTTCAAGCGCAAGGACAGTCTCTTCGACTTCCTCTGGCGTAATGTCGTCGAGCAGCAAGCTATCTTCACGGACCATTGCCTTAACCTCTTTCATACTATATTTGTTGCCGACAGGACGGTCTAGGACAGTAATTCAGTATTGAAAGTGTCATTGCTTGACGAAAGGACCTACCAGCATTCAGCAAAGCCATAAGAAAGGTGATTTTGGCATTGTATTTGTTGACCGCTCGTGTCTTCTTCACAGCGCGAGAGGCATTGGTGATACGACGAATAACTTCAGCCTCCAGCACCCCATGGTCTCGCGCCAGTTGTGGAACCGCAACGCGAATCGGCTTCAGCAGGGCATGAATGGTGTCGGTTAGTGTTTGTGCCTTCTTGACTTTCGCGGCTTGACGAAGCTGTGCACTTGCTCGAAAGTTGGTGCCTTTCTTTGCGCGTGTCTGGAGGCGAGGAGGAATAACGGCACGATTAGGATTGCGACTAGCATGTGTGCTTGTTGCTGCCGCCACAGCCGACTCGGACTCGTCAACCCAATCTTCATGACCGTCGTCTTCGGGAACATCTTCAGGAGTCTTCTCAGGCAGGAGGGGATTGGTTGGCACAGTGGATGACATGGTCACGGAGAGGTATAATGAGCGCGCAAGCAAAAGGTGGGTGCTTCTCGTACGAGTGTGACCAGGGTCCAGTGCCGATCGGCCGTTTGTGGGTGTTTGTTGGTGGGACACAGCTGCAATTACTTGTTCCGACAAATGACAGTTGGTATGGAGGGATGGAGGGACGGAGAATGCAGGGTCGTATTTTGATGGACTACTTTTGGAAGTGTTAGGTAATTAGCTACGCAAGGCCGCCAGTCGATGCTGAAGACTGGCTTGATTGTGGAGCTCAAGTCTCCCATCTGCAAGCTCATTGACCGCTAAGACGCTGCAATCTCCGTCAATACAGCCCAAAACTAACAAGAAATATACATACTGATCTCGATAAATACGCCGAGTGGATGAGTTATAGGCAAATATTGTCGGGCGCTGGCCGTTGTGGCTTTCCTCCTTCTTTCCTTGTCGTGCAGTGATATGTTCTTCATCTGGTTGGCTGTCAACACTCGAAGCTGATTCCTGCTGCCGACCAGAGCGTGCAATATGGCCTGTGCTCGAAATCGATTCGATGGCATCGATGATGTCGAATTCATCGGCTGAGTGAGATGACACACGCGAGGACGATGAGGCACGTGAAGATGGTAGTGCCCGTGAAGCTGAAGATACATGTGAAGTCGGAGACACAGATATGGATGTAGAAGCGTCAACAGAGGGAATGTTTTTGAGGTATTTTGCAATTTGAGAGATTGGTAAGAGAAAGCGTGCGCCTGGGGGAACATACAAGGCAGTGAATGAAGTTTTTGAAGTGGATTTAGAGGAAGAAGTCGAAGAAACTGTCGAGAGTGGATGGGAAACAGTGGATTCTGCGTCGATAGCACCAAACAGCACCAAAGGAAGGTCCCGATGACGTCCAGACATTACATCCTCATGTTCTAAGGCACAGAGAAGTTTCCATTGGGCTCTGACACCGACCCACGTAGGATGACCGGTGACACTGTCTGGTGTCGCGCCAGGAATAGCCAAAGCTGCACTTCTACAAAGAGTGAGATTAACGGGGCATTTCCGCACACAGACACCACTTACTGTATGGTGAAGGCTCCGACTTGCGGAACCAGCCAATAAAGCAGCTTTTCTGAGCTGTTATGGTGGTCGCAATCTTTGTAGTTGTTACTGGGAAAAAACGGAGGGTCGCAGAAGCTCATGTCTAACAGCATCTAGCTAATGTGGAAGTCAGTAGAGCTGTAGGTCGGGCATGTTATCCTCACCCGCGCTACCGACCGCTACCGCGTTATCGAATGGCGGCAGAAGAGAAATGGTCACATGCCGAATGTCACACTGAGATTGCAAGCAGAGCCATAGGCGTTATATTTTTACAAATGCAACTAGCTGCAGCTAGCATAACAGTTGTCAAATACACTGAGCAGGGCTTTTTGTCACATATGTCACATTCATTTAAAGGCTTATTTTATTTATTTAAGACTACTATTATGGTAATTGATGATGAAACTGATAGCATCTAGATAATGTCATCAATGTGGAAACATTTTTGATTGCCATCAAAAGTTTTGATGATTGTAACCAGCTACATCATTTCTGTCCAAATTGGGATTATTAATTATTTTCTATATATATAGTCTTCCAAATTATATAACGGGTCTTCGGCCTGAAGAAAAGGAACTTAACATTCATTTATTAAGTATAACAATTATTAATACTGATGTTATATCAAAGTTTGATCAGTCTTATAGGGGAACAGAAGACAAATGCACTAACTGCACTCAGGCCTCAGTGGAGCTAGTGGATTTGACACCAGGTTGACTCAGTGCACTCAGTGCAGTTGTCAAATGTGCACAACTACAGGTGGCAAGCAAGCCTAAGCAAGCGGGGTGATGATTACTGTGAATCTACAGTGAAGCGTAGATAATATAGCCTATAGATTCTGCGTGCCAAGAATATAAGATGTCGCTCGTAAATGTAGTGCTCGCGCGTGCCTACTGCATGTAAGTCTTCCAGACATAACAAATTCTGCCAGTCCACCTGCAATAATGTCTTTACCTCTTCACGGAGGGCATCCATTACCCTTGGCCATCGAATCTCTCCCAATTTGACACGCATTGCTGCCTCAAATTGAAGCTCCCGGCATCGAAGAAGTCCATCGACAGCACAGCAAAGATATTGGACATCGCACTCTTCTGGTGGGCCGTCAATGCCAGCCATGAGAGTCGCGTCGAATGGCGGGGCTTCCAGCCAATGCTGGAATTGGCGGCTATTGAAATGCGACTCTTGAACATCGTAGAAGATGTACCGCTCGGAGTGGAGATCGGCGCAAGCCCAGTCCTCCACGAGGTCAGGCAAAGAAAGACAAGGAATGTGGCCTTTGGCGGTTTTGCGTCTATTTTGTTGGCTCCGAGCTGCAGCTCGAACAAGATGCGCACTAGGAATGAAGTTGAGTATGAAGCAACAAGAATTGGACATCAGAACCGTTCGCTGGCTTCATAACGAGCATTAGCAGCTTGACGAGCAGCCAGTCTATCTTCGGGGGTAGGGGTATTTTTTTGCGGCGGCCCATGATAGAAAGTAGAGCAAGCTAGATTGTGTGTGGTAGTGCGAATCAAGTTGTGACTTGATATCAATTCAGAGCAACAGTCAACGCACTTTTCAACGCACTTTCGTAGCATGTAGTTAACATTGAGGTCTGAAATCTATCTAGTTACAACCGGGCGGATGCTATCTACTCGCTGGTATAATATCTATCACAGACAATGGGGGCAGGAATCGCGCTGTGAATAAAATCAAAGGGTCCGACTTTTATTTCGACAGGCAAATTTGCTCAAGTCTTTCATGTAGGGTTAGGGTTAGTCTCCGTTTTCAGCAAAGGCTACGCCTGTGGACACACTTAGGGTGTCCACAGGTCATGTCCACGAGAGGCGAAGGGGGCTTGTGCATAGGTGGGATACAAGAGGGGGAGGACATTAAACGATCAAGTTCTGTAGTGTGGATATCGTAGTATTGGATAGAAGTGAGTGAGTACTTGAAAATGATGGCTGCCGTTGGTGATGAGAATCGTAGGGGAGGAGCCAAGGGGGGAGGACAAGGGAATAGAGTAGGGCTGGGACACAAGAAGGTAGGGTAGTGGAAGTATGGTGGTCAATAAAGGTGGAAGCGTAGGTAGTCGGTAATCGTTCAGCCCTCGATGCAGGCAGTCATGAGTCGCAGAAGCTGGGGACATTAGTTGATGGATAAGACTTGTGTAATAAACATACGTTGGTCGCGGAGCTGCGAAACTTGAAGCAATATGGCAGCTGCAAAAGCGATGGTATCCGCGAGACAGAAAAAGGCTGCCCAAGGTTAGTATGTGTTGGTCGGAGGTAGGAGGGGCTTACAATTGGGGTCAACAACGGCATAGTTAACGGGCTGGATGAGGGAGAGCGTCGAGCGAGCGATTCGACTGTCGAGTCATCAGGAAAGAAAGAGTGACGTGACAGGTGAGTGACAAGGTGACAAGGTGACGCTTGCTCGCAGTCGCCAAATGCACAAGTCAAAAGCCAGGTCAAAGAAGATTACAGTGCTCGGGACCTCCTCTCCCGCCCTAGGGCTATTTACTACCACACAAAGTTGTTGCCAAACACTTAATTCGTCCGCGGGAATCCAAAGATATCGAGTCAGTTTAGCACAAGAGCTCGACGACGACTATGAAGGTATCGAGTTGACACTACCTTTGGCTACAACACCTACCGACAAGAATTTTATTCATAGCTATGAACCATGAATCTCTGCAAACACTACACACTCTGCAAAATTTGGCACACGACGACGACTTTGACGCGACCGACTTAATGGACCGCGAAAACGTACATACGCTGGCAGATGTGCTCGACGGAACTCGCAGGGCTGACATAAGTAATGTTGGTGGGGAGTTTGACTTGCTGGAGGAATCTTTGGACCATGGACGGCCTCCACGGTATGTTTGTTTCAAAGCTGATCAAATGTCGAGCCTCAACTTGTCAGCGTCGGGCTCGGGCCGTATCGGGGCGTCGGGGGGGTCCGACTTCGGAGAGGTCTGAGGAGCACGAGAGATGGGTATTCGCCCGGAGAATAGACGATATTAGCCTAGCGACTACATCTTGTAAGTACGACTTTTATACGCTACGGTATTAGGGATGGATCGGATGGGCGCTAGGCCCCAGGGCGGATCGGATGGGCGCTGCGCAGGGTCGTAGGGGTGAACGGAAGGGGTTGGAAGAATGAGGGGGCGTCCAGGAGGACGGCGGTATACGGGCCCGTGCGGGCCCGTTCGGGCCCGTGCGGCCTTACGGCCCGGACGGCCCGACCCGAACCGTGACACAACTCACTTCTACCTCTAAAGTCCTTATCAGCGTGACTGGAGGACGCGGCGACAACGAACGCAACAACGGTTGCATGCATTTTCTATCCAGCTGCCCCAAATGTTGCAGGCCTATTTCCGGTTTTGCGCCTCTCCAACTTCAACGACAACTGACCACGAAACCACAAACGATGCGGATATGTATCCGATTACTATCATCAGATTGTTTGGTGCGTTCGCCCGAGCTGCCACCACGCTTACTCCCGTCTAACTTGCAAATAGAGACCAGCAATGAAGACGTCTGGCTTGACCCAACAGCGGGTGGAATTGCAGCCGCTCTTATTCGACAAGGGCTCATTCCATGTGCGCCATGGGCACCTAGTGTTGCAATTCCGATACAGACGCTGGACTTTTATT
The DNA here is from genome assembly GCF_014461135.1 of Mycena indigotica. NCBI lineage: Eukaryota > Fungi > Basidiomycota > Agaricomycetes > Agaricales > Mycenaceae > Mycena > Mycena indigotica. The sequence continues at coordinate 2,217,132 of NW_023503011.1, read as the reverse complement.
GTGTCGCACAGCTCTATCGCCTATGACATTCTTCTCGACTTACGACAGAGAGCCGAAGTCAAAGTTCTCGCCGCAACAATTCGACATGGCGGATCAAGAATGTGTGCCCCGCATGCACATACAAACTCATTGACGAACCAAAACTCAAACTTGGCATGCTTTTCGCCATGGACGGCAACGACTCGTTGAAACGGGTAGCAAGGAAAGAGCTCATCGATGATGGTGACTCATTCCAGAGCAAGGAGCGCCCAGACGACCCGCAATGCCTCCAATGGCTATTACATTCCCCGAGCAGAGGTTAACGAGTTTGCAAAGAATAAAGGCGGAAAGGCTTTGGTGACCGAGAGCCCTGTAGGCCCCATTCTTTCATTTTGTTTGCTTCATTCAATCTCCTTGCAGGGCGACAAAAACCCATGCACGAGCCGATGGAAAAACATCAAAAATGATGTTACCGCCAAGATGTGGGGTACTTTCGATGAGACAGGCATATTTCTCGCCCTTTGCCGACACAGCTTTGTCATCGTCGCGGCCGACATGGTACAGAGCAGCGAGTTGTAAGTCCTCTATCAAGTTATTGGTTCTGGTTTATCTACTGACATTCTCCAGATCTAAGTATGCCCTTGCCGTTGTCGAGGCATTTCTTCGATGCATGGACGACGACGTCAGCGACGACGCTGTCGGTGGGTACGATGTCGGCTGTAATTTGGAGAAAACAATTACAAACAGCAATCTCGGGGATCGGGCCGCAAAAAAGCGATTCCACTGTGTCGTTGGCTCCTTTCATGGGCACGCACATAATCATCTTTGTCAGCTCACATTTCTCGCGAGCTATATCGAAGGTCTGGGACTGGAAGACCTCGAAACACTGGAGCGATTCTTCTCGCGCTCTAATGCCCTTGCGCGCTCGTGTCGCAACGCGAGTGTCTTTCACCGACAGCAAGAAATCATGACTTACTTCAAACACATTGACACATTCGAGACCTACGCGAACCTCAGTACGTTCTGCTTGTTTGTCTGTCTCTTTCAAGTTTCTCAACGATGATAGGCAAGTTCATTTCTGACAACTACAAGCAAGCTATCCGCATCATCAATAACGAGCCCATGGTTCTGCGCCTGATGGCGGAGGAGGGTGTCGAGGATGGACAGGATTTCATCAACGCACTTGGGGAGGAGAAAGAGTGGCTTTACACCCTCAAAGCTGCTTCTGTTGCAACAGAAACGCCTGCAGCACGGTACATAGAAGCCCTGAAGAAGCTGGAACAAATGAGGTTCGTCTTAACTTTTTGTTTTCATAAGTCTGATCCAATAATCACTCAGATTGTCTGTTCGGGAGCGTCGAACTGCTGCACGACATGCCCCGCGATGATGATGCCACGTATGTACCCGGTCGAACGCGAGCAGACATCAACCTTCGACATGCAGAAGAGCGGCTCGAACGCAATCAAGCGGTAGTGCAGGAGCTGGAAGTCGAGTTGGAGATTTCAGAATGATGGACGCCGGAGCAACCGGAGTATCAACAAGCTGAGCGAGAAGGCCTACATTCAAAGTATATCCAGGCGCTCAATCACTTGGAGCTATTGCTGGTACAGTGTTTGCTTGAGCTAAGCAAGTTGAATCAATCTGGCCTGGGTGCGTATCATCGCTATATTCTGAACAGTCTTTATTCATATATGAAAACAGGCTATCATCTCCAGTCTCATCTGGCGAAATCGATTCAAACCCGCTCCAAAACAGTTCAACGAGTGGTGGACACATTCAACGAGCTCGCCGTTCAACAAATTCCACCCAAACCGCCAATCCTTTGGGACGATGTCATCACCCAGACTTTTCTTGCAGACTTCAATCTTCTCCGTGATAGCACTGGAGAGATTCAACACCAACGATGGGCCAGGCCTGCATATCGAGAGATAATGCATCAATGGTTCAAGATTCTTCGCGCGCGGGAGGAAATCGAGCGTCTCAATGTGGAGATCAAGCGTCTATTGACATGGATGCGGGACGATTGGGCTTTCTTGCGCGAGCAGGAGGCACGGCTCCGAGATCAAACAGGAAAGTACCCAGAACAAGCCGACCAGGACATGTTGATTGCTGCTCAGGTTGCTCAGTACGCTGCCGGCCGTCATCGTTTTGATTCGACACATCTTCAGCGGTTCCAGTTATTGGCTGCAATGGAGGGCTTTACGGGCTCTTTGGATCTTGGTACCGCGTTTCGCCCACCTCAGCCACCCACAACAGACAGCACGGACATCGATGAGGCTGTCGCACCTGCACATGAGATGGATGTAGACATGGGGATGGAGGATCAGGGCGGCGGAGAGTATTCTGATGACAAGGGGGACGACGCTTATGATGCTGAGCTGTCTGAGCTCATGTATAGTCTAGCAGCACTTGGTCTTGATGAGGATGAGCGCGGGCGTGTGGGAATAAATGGACTTCATATGATTCTGCTCTCATAATGTAATCTAAATGCACAGAGTGACTTGGATACAAAACGTATATATTATTGATGGGATCAAATTGTGTTGATTGGGTGAAAATCTCCGTTTTAAGTGCTACAATATGCAGTAGCAAAAGTTTCCATATACAACCATATAATTGATGACATCAGATAGGATCAAAATCAATGATTTTCAGTCTGACTGGTAACATGTTAGTGGTGGATACAAAATATACTCACCTACCTATGTTTCCTTATATGGAAATGTGATCAATTGCATCAAAATACACTGATTTATCATCGGGTCAGTCCTCAGGACTCAAACAAGTCTGATATCTCCAAAATTATTGAGTTTATTGCAGAATTAAAACCTGAATTATCACAGCATAGGCTCCAGAGACACATCCCTTCATGTTAGAGTGGTTAACCAACTGGGTGACCCATTCTAATATGTAGGGATATATGGGATTAACAGGTGGATTCATGGCCCTGGGCCAAAACGAACAACAGGAGTTCCTGTTTGCCCACCTATTCCGAACGAATCAGGAGATGGAGCAACTCAGGGTGGAAAACACCGCCCTGGTGAATCGACAAGTGGCCATCGAGGCCGAGCTGTCCTAAGTAAACAGGGAATACACAGCTGTACAGCAAGGAGCTATGCAGAGCTACGATCTGCTCCACCAAGCTAGAGAAGACTTGGCCCCACGGAGGGAATACACGAGTAACCGTCTCTCCCCCTAAGGAGTTCACGGGCGACGCCAGCGCACCTGTTAATCCCAGATATCCTCACATATTAGAAGAAGAGCTTCTGGGCCTATGCTGTGATATTTGCTCAGATAATTCTCCAATAATTCGGAGACTTAGAGTATTTTTTTGCGTATATGACAGGTGTGGTGATGAATCAACATAATCTGATGTGATCGATGCTGTTTCCATATATGGTAACTTTTCCCAACGGATACAAGTCAATATCTAAAATCATAAACAATACAGCTATAATCTGGTGGTTGATTATGGATCAAATATGTCAAACTTGGCAAATGAGGTGTATACATCTACCAGCATACTTGGATTGATCTCTGTATATTCTTGGAGGATGAATTGGGGTGAACATTCCAAGACATGCACAGGCAGTACTGGTTTACATGAATAGTGAGGTCTATAGACTGAGTGTTAGACCTTGAGGTGGGTGTATGGGGATATTTGGATCTCTACTAGAACCCTGAACCATAATCAGTCATGGTTCTCTGCCATGTGTCACTAAAGGTAGCTGAAGAGAAGGTAGGTACCCATAGAGCAAAAGAGAGTGTGTTCGCTATTACAACTGGTCAGAAAATGATTTCAAAGGCAATGGTGATGAAAAATATCATTGATGGGTCTCAGGGATAGTAGGGTGGTATACCTTTCAAATGAACTCCCTTCCAACTTTATCCACTAAGAATAGGTGGAGATCTGTGCTCATCTTTCAAAGGTGATGGAGATCAAAGGACATTGATGAGTGAATGCATTGCATTCTTAGTGCCCTATTCACTGGGAGCTAGGAGAATACACACCAGAGCCTTATGTTAGAGCAGCCAAACTCACCACTTAAGCACCTTACATTTTTAAGTACTAGATATTCTCTTTTTAATGACTGAATGGTCAATATGATAATCATATCAGATGATAATAATTAAAATATGTTATCGATCAATAGGATTTTTGAGACCCTTTCTTCGAGTATATGATTCATGCTGTTAGATCAAGCAGCTATGGAGATAGAGGCTCATCAGTTATGTATAAGCTAGTGATGGGTCAGTGCTAACACATTTATTGAGCTGTCACTGTAGGTCACTTAATGAAAGTTGTTTGTATAGCCAAAATACACAACTTTGATTTGTGATGATGTGTGACATTCTCTGATGATTGTACAGTCAAATGGGCGGAAATTTCCTTTTTGGAAGATATGTCACACCTGTTACCTTATATAATATTGTGTTTTCTGCATGTCTGGAGCTGGAACCAATGTTTGATCATCAATATGTATATTATCACATCAATGAGTATAGCAAACCTTTTGATGTCACATACCAGTGTCACATACCAGTGCCACATCCTGTTTTCCGAGTCTTACCACATCAAAATTGTTTAAAATTATTCATACGCGCCATCTTCTCGGAGTTTATCAAAGATAACGCGGACAAAGCGGATTTTGGTGATTGTCGCGAGTGAAGCCTGCACCCTCGCCGACGTATACCACAAGTGTCTCTAGTTACAACCCGCATAATCGACATTCCGTGTTGCCAATCCAGAGATACATGGGACCAGATATAGAAATCAACCCCGAACAAGAAAAATCCACAAACCACCACTTCTACCCGCAAGAGAAGCCCAGACAAAGTCGGACCCGACACCTCAAGGCCTGCTTGGAAGAACTGGCCCACAGCCAGCGCCGAAAGACTCGTTGCTCAGATTCGGGACCAGCCCGATAAGGCCCGCTCGAAACTACAACAGTGGATCCACCCGGCCTGACGGGTGGAGAACGGGCCCGAACTAGAAGAGTTCATACAGACGGGGTACGCCCCCGATGTGGCCAATGCCCTGCGACAGTTACAAGATGCCCCTCCCTTTCGGAAAAGTATAGGCACCACAGCCACCCATTCAAGTGGCATGAGTCCAGCGCTAGTTCCGCACCGTCATAACGATGACACAAACAAATTGAACTAGAGAGAAACGATAAGTACTAAGTATTCGCTATGCGGCAATAATTGCGCACGCTCACCTTATTGCGCAGCCGTTTCGCCTTCCCACAGGCTCCACAACCGAAGCAGGGGATCTCCCGAGTGGGCTGTAAGCTTGCCCGAGTACGCGGGTCGAGTAGCTCCACCGATCCGAGCCGCCCGACCGCCGAACGAGGAGCACGGGTGAGCAGGGTAGCCGTTGCCCGACGCACTGCAGACTCGGATAAGCCGGCGAGGGATATGGCGTCACGCGAGCCGCGATGGGCTACCAAGATGAGGCGTTTCCCGTTTTGGCGCGAAGCGCGGGGGCTGCCGGGCGCAGAAGCAAGCCGCCCTCGTTGATCGCTGATCGCGCGAGGGGTGGGTCAGCTGAGCAGCATATGGCGGCGTCTCACGGGGGCGCGGCAGCGTCCGGCGATTGGCTTCTTTGCTTCGCGGGCTAGACGCTTCGAGGTGTGGCAGAGATGGATGGATCGAGGCTGGACTATCGAGGCTGGACTGTAGTCTGTGTTGCGCGCCGACCAATCGCAGCGCGCCGAGCAGGGATGGTGATTGACAGCACCCATGGTCAGCAACCATGTCCACTCTACGGGAAGATGGGCTAGATCGGGGCGTCGAAGTGGAGTGAGGCGTGTGGATTGGGAAACGCGTTATCAGACAAGCTTGTTCGTCTCGTATTTGGGATAGTTGATGGGACGTAAGGCGAGACGAGATGGGCAAAACTTGTGGGGCGATGGGGCGCTGGCGATATATAGCGACAAAGTTGACCGGCGTCGGACTCGGAGCCGGTCGCCCTCGGGCTATCGATTGTCCGAGATAACCCGGCTCCGGAGGTCGGGCCTGAAGCCGAGCCGCGGCCCCGCCGCCGCCGGGGTGATGAGCTGCGGCGACTGGCAGTCGCCACCTCAGGCTACCTATAACCCTACCCTAGGAGGCTTCAGATTCCCGGTGGAACCCAGTACCTAAGAGGGTGTCAGACCATGGTCTGATACCATGGTGCTTGGGTCCATCCACAATCATGGATGGATCCATGGGTGTCACGCACATTTTAGCCCTGGGTCTATCCAACCCCCTTGGATGCATCCAGGGGGGTGTGGATGGACCCAGGGCTGTTTTCCTAATTGGGCTGGCGGGTGAATGGCTTGTAGCTCGACGCCCAAGCACCCAAAAAAATACGATGCTTGGACCAGTCGGTAGGTGTTCTCTCACTGTCTTTGATCTGATCACCTAGTGACGGGGAAGTGCTCGGTTCAAGTCCAGTTGTTGTTTTCTTTTTTTTTTGTCAAAATGGCTTTCTTTGGCCTCTGATTACCCTTCTAGCACCTCCTTTTTGCACCCAAAAAATCGCCAGGGCATTCCCTCCAAGATGGTGTCACTGCCTAGGCAATTGGTGGCCAGATCATGGACCTTTGAATATTTTTTTGATTTTTTGAGCTTTGCACTGTATGATACTCCAAGCACTCTATACAGACAGTAGGTACTGTACAGGTAGTCTATCATACATGCCAAGTTGACCTCCATGTAGCCCCACCCTAGGGGCCTGGGCTGGCGTTGCGCGCTGGGGCGGTTGATCGGCCATCAATGATGCCATCAAGCCGATCGGCATGTTCGACTTGGGCTCAGTATGGATGGACCCATGGTGCCTGGGAGACAGGACCATGGATGCATCCATGGGTAGGTTCAATACCATCTATGGATGCATCCATGGACAGGTCTGAACCAACCATGGGTCCATCCATGCGCGCGTGGATGCATCCATGGTCAGGTGTCGAACCACGCGTGGATGCATCCACGGTCACGGGTCAAACCATCAATGGATGCATCCACGCGTCACACGCCCGAGGCATGGGTCCATCCATAGGCCATGGATGCATCCATGGCCCGCCTCCAAACGCGTGTGGATCGACCCACACCCGCATGGATGCATCCATGTCTCCCCCACCTCAAGCATGGGTCGACCCATGGGGCATGGATGCATCCAGGGCGCGCGCATGGGTCCATCCACACGGTCATGGATGCATCCATGCCCTTCCTTTTCAGGCGCATGGATGCATCCATGATGCGTGCTCACTTATAACAAGTCAGCGCGCCTTATGCGTGGATGACACAGTACTTACTACCCCCACAGTACAGCAGTGCAATGCGTTAGACGTTAGACGCGTGTTGACGCGCGTTATACGCCGCGTCTAGACGCGTTGTTGTTGATGCGCTGGACGCGGTCACGTGTAGAGTCGAGGCCATCAAACGCGATCATTCCGCGTTGCGGTCACGGGTACGTGTGTACTCGTGAAGCACATCGCTGGTCAATGTCATGAGGAAAAAAAAACGGTGTGCGCCTCGTTATAACAAGTTGGCGTGACTTGAACTACTGGTACTGACTAAAACAATTTCGGGCACGCGTGTATTAACGTGTATTAACTGTACTTAATTAAAGTCAACGCGTAAGACGTGTTTCGATTACTCAGTCGAGTCGATGCGCTAGACGCGGTCACGTGCAAGGGCTGGGCCATCCAACGCGATCACTCCGCGTCGCGGTCACGGGGGTAGGCACGTCGCGTGCTCAAGAACACGATCACTCCACGTCGCGCGCAAGTCAGAAGGGCACAACTTGAAACATATCGACATAGTCATAAATTCATATAAGAGATACACTACTGGAATACATAACTCTGCAAGTCCAACACTGCATCGGCAAACTGCTGCTGCCGTGGGTTCATGTGGGGTCTAAAGCCCTCCAAGCGCATCCACTTGTTTCCCTTTCTATTGTCCAAGTTAAACTCGAGGGCGGCCCACTCTTCCGGATACGCGGGGTCTTTCGGGTCGTACTCAGACAGCCCAAGTGCCGGGAAGTGGTTGGTCGTCTTGGTGCCGACAGCGTAGCGGCATGTAAGGTAGGGATAAGGTGTGTAATCCACTTCAAGTCGTTTGGCGGGTGGCTGGTCGATCTCGTCCTCGTCCTCGTCCTCCTCGACCGGGCGCAGGCGCTTTTTTGAGGTTGAAGCCTCTGGCTCGCGAGGCTCGTCGGCTTTCCCCGTGTCCGGCTCCGTCACAACCTCCACAGGCCTGCGAGTCGTTGAGCGTTTGGCTTTCTTGCTGGGCTTGGGCTTCGCCTGCGTCTCCGAAAGGTCCTTAGCCGCCAAAACCTCCATCAACTTTGATGAATGCGAGGCTGTGAGGAGAACGCGACCGTCCGCTGCAATGACGATAGGAACGTCGCTGGGATCAGCGAGTTTCTTCTCCTCTGGAGTCCAAGCCTCCATATACGGAGCATCGGCTGCTGGGCACGTCTTGGGGATGGGTTCCTTGCCCTCGTACTCCAGATACCAGTTTATCATGGACTCCGCCATGTCGCGCAGGGGCTTTGGTGGCTGCCGCCTGTTCGGGGGTGTTCTTGATGTCATTGATCGTGCGGCCCGTGCCCGGCGTAAACTCGATCAAAGCCAGCGGCCAGTTGCACCACCGCAGATATTGGGCGTAGGCAAGGTCTTCGAAATGCTTCCAATTCATGCGCTGGAAGCGGACATCGTTTGCAACGACCTCAGGATCGATGCCGAGTGCCAACAAGACAATTTCTGAATTCCAGTTAGCGACCACAAGGTCCAATGAAATGGAAGCACGTACTGAGGAGGTTGAGGGAGCATCCAACAATGATGCGCCTCTCAGAATCACGTCTGGTCTCGCCAATGAGACGGGTAAGAACGACTTTGTGGGGATTTCGCTTCGGCGCTGCTCCTGGCGCCGAGTCCTCGAGTTGTCGCTCTTCGTGAGTGCGGCTGGTGTGGCAGTCAGAACGATGAGCAGTTGCGGGTAAAATCACGCACATGAGGATCTCGCTAATCTTCGTGGTGTGGCGCTTCAGCTCGTCCCCATATCGGGCGGTACGCTTCAAGGTAAAGCTGGCCACCGCCAAAGGTAACCGAAGTTCTTGCTGTTGTCGACGTGCTCAACAGCAGTGCAAACGCCAACAGTATGATAGTTGCGCGTGGCGGCCATGGTGGAGCATTGGGAGGCCATGGGAGCAACGGCCTTGGTGAGCAGGTTGTAAGTGGTGTTTTTGGGATCATCAAGGTCGGCTGCGCTGCTCGCAACGGTGACGGAGAGCATGCTATTGATGTAAGGCTGCATGACGCGGCGACGGATCTCTGGGTCGCCGCGTTCATGCTCGGCGGGGATGAGCTTCTCCAGTGTGTCATAGTAGGCTGCGCGCATAGCACTTAGGTAGTCGCTATATGGCTCTGGCATATGAGTCAGTTGTGATCACGACGGGAAAAGGAAAAGTACTGACGACCCTCAGGCCTTGGATTGTCTCGTCGATAACAGAACTGGAAGGCGTCCCAAGTACTTGTTTCGCGGGACATCTTGCTGATCAGGCCAGAGAGATACAGCAGAGTGGTAAGGTGGCAACCATGTCTGCGGGCGATCTCCTCCAGCACTGTATACATGTCCTCGATAGCGTCCTTGGCCTCTGTAATGGCAATTTTGGGAGGAGGGCGACGCTTGACGGCATGGCCCTGCTCGTCGTCGTAGTCGTCGCCGAGCTCATCATCGTCTGGCTCGACAGCTTTGCCCTTGCCCTTGCGGGCCTTGCGGGCAATGGCAGTCTCCGCGCCGACGGGCGAAGCGGACCGGGACTCGGGTGAAGCCGAACGCGGGCGAGGAAGCGGCGGCTGCCGCGAAGGAGAGCGGCTGGGCTCAGGCGAGACGGGCTGGCGGCGGCGAGGGCGCTCCGAGACCGCTTCACGCTCGTAGGCCGCTAAGTCGACGTCTTCGTTGTACTGGTCGCCAATCGCGAGCTCCGACGGCTTGCCCCGGTGATTGTAGACGTGATTGTAATCAATGTCTTCCTGCAGCTCTTTCAAAGCCACGTCCATGTAGTCGGGGTCAGAGTCGTGATCATCGTCGGGGTTAGGCGTAGGAGGTGAGGAGCCATAACGGCGCGGTGACGGAGGCGGCGGTTGGCGAGGTGAGGGTGTGGTGGCACCATCAGTCATTGGAACGGCACGATCAGGCAAGAGGAGATCCGTTGGAGCTCCGAAGACGGGAGGATGTTCGGGTGGCACGGGTTGCTCGGCCTGCTGAGCCGGAGGATCACCGGCGGCCTGCCGCTTGCGGGGCTTAGGCCGTGGCTTAGGCCGGGGAGGGGTACGAGCGGGCGGTGGAGGCGGAGATGGAGACGGCGGGGCGGGGGGCGGATCCTTCTGTGTATTAGAAGGTTAGTTGAACAGTTTGCTGACATGAGTGAATGACGGACCTTCTTTTTGGGCGGGCCCGTGCCCGGCGGGGGGTGAGAATTCAGCGGGGGGTGGCCCGTCTGGGCCGGGTCGAGCGCGTGTTGTGCGACGAGACATAGAGGGGGGATAAGGCAGGAGTGAGGGTTAAGCTATGCTGGCAGGCCAGCTTTTATAGTCCAGCCACAGTCGCGCATTGTAGTGCTTTGTCGGCCCAAGTGTGCTTGGCGGGTGCTTGACGGGCGTCGGGGTGCGTGGGACGCGATCACGCATCGATCGCCGCATCGATCGCATCACCGGTCTTCGGCTGAGCTGTCGAGCCGGGCCCACGTTACTTCTTTAGGGCGGGCCTCACACGGGTCTTCGAGCGGGGACACGACTTTAGGGCAAGCTCGAAAAATAACTTCAAGTACAGTAATAAACTGGTCTATTTGAGAACATTAATAGGTCTACTTAACTACATTAATAAACTACTAGGGTGCGGCCGACTTTAGGGCGGGCTCGAAAACCGACTTTAGGGCGGGCTCGAAAAATAACTTAGGAGTTGGCGAGGGACGTGGCGTTGACGACGACGACGATGGCGATGGCGGGGGGCGGCAGCGCAGTGGGGACGACGGTGGGAGACAGCAACGACGAAGGCGGGGGCGGGCAGGCGGGCGTGACGACGACGATGGCGGCGGGCGACAGCAACGACGACGGCGGACGGGCGGGCGACGACGGCGGGCGGGCGAGGGCAGCAACGGCGGCCGGGCGACAGCGACGACGGCGGGGGCACGAGGGCGGGGAGGGCGAGGGCGGGGACGACGGCGGAGGGGGGAAAAGAGGGAAAGGAAAGAAGGCTGGGCTCCCACGAGCCCAGCTTATATAGGAAACGGATCGGCAGCATCGGCATGTCACGACAGAACATTCCAGACCCGCGTGGAACCCGATGGAACCCGATAGACCCCGACCGACCCCGATCAAGCTTCTGCCGAGCTCCCGAACCGTTCCCTTTATAAGCTGGGGCCGTGGGACCACCCCCTTCTTTTCTTTCCCTCTTTTCCCCCTCTCGCCTTCCTTCCCTCTCGCGCCTCCCCGAGTTGCCCGAGCGCCCGTGCAGCGCGACCGCGAGCAGGTAAGCCGCCGCCTGCCCTTCCCCTTCGCCCCTCGCTCACTCCCCGCCCCTCAGCCCGCACACCTGCGCCGCCACTGTCGTCCGAGCCCGCCAAGTCGCCCAAGCCAAGCGCCTGCTCAACGCTACCAGGTAAGCAGCCCGCCCGCCCGCCCGCAATCTACACTCTAATTTCAGATCTCCAAGCTCACCAGCTCCCCCCCGCCCGCGCTTGCTTCACGTGCCGTGCCCGCCCTCGGTGCTCTGCTCGCTGGTGCGCCCCTCGTTTCCCCTTGACACTGCCTGCTAACGCCTTCATTGCAGCCTCTCCCGCAACTTCTCCCCGCCACCCTTTCTGCCCTGCGCGGCCGCCTCCTCTTCGTGCGTGCCAATCTCTCTCCCTTTTCCTCTTCACTCACTGCAATTGCAGCTCCCCTCCATATCAACGCTCGTTCTAACATGTCTAACTCTCATCTGGGGGCTCCAACGAAGCGTCATCCTCGTCTGAATCCTCGTCGTCTACCCAGTTCCCGTTGTCTATCGTAGTCCCTCCCAAAGAACCACTCTTTCTACCTGAAATGTCTGAGTCTGAGTCTAAGGCTAATGCGCGCCGCCGGTAAGAGTAAGAGAACGAACGCCCTCCGCGTCTTGCGGCCGCGGGTTTCCTCGATCTCGAGGCCGTCCATGCTTACGACGATGAAGACGAAGACATGGAGGAAGAAGAAGAACAAGGATTTATTGACGACGACGATGAAGAAGCGATGGATGTCGATGAGGAAGCGATGGAGGTCGACGAACAGCGACGCGACCAAATCCAATTCGACCACATGCTGGCGGCGGCTGAGCAGCATAAAGAGAATCAAGCCCTCGCTGCTGCCTACGACGAAGTCGCTAATCAAGCAAAACTACGCGCTGCCCCAGTGCTTCCCCCGCCCGACCACACTTTGCTGCCCCGGGGAAACCGCCAAGCATAATCAGCCTGGCGCCTTCTATGCTTTCGTGCCAACTGACAACGACCCGCTCATGTTCTCCATTCAAATCGAGGAGAACGCTGAGTTCGATCTTTGCAGATACCTGTTCAACAGCGGAGGCAATATTGTAATCAGCGCGTCTGCTCGATCATTCGGCAGCGGACTGGTGTTTGTCGAGACACACAGGATGGACCGCGACATTGCGAGACAAATCGCAGAAAGCAGCAAGGGGAAGGGGAAGGGGAAGGAGATAGTGCCTCCCGCACCAATCGAGTCTCTCAAGAAACTCATTCGCGACTGGACCAGCGCTTATCGTTTCCGTCATGGGCGTTACTTGGTGCCCAAGCCCGTGCCCAGATCAGACTGGGAACTACTATTGCGGCCTCCTCCACAACCTACCTTCCTCGACCCCCTCAGGTCTGGACTTTGCTGGATCCGAGTTAGCGGCGGGCGATATAAAGATGATTTAGCCTTCATCGAAGACCACTCTCCTCACCTTGACCCAAACATCGACAAGCACCAGTATGCTCTGGTAGTGCCGCGCATCCAGTTCGAAAACAGTAAACAGCTGCAAGGGTCGGCGCGTCCACGACGGCGTCTATTCAACGCGGCCAACTTTCGCCAACTTTTGCCCGACGAAAAGCTGCTTCATCGTAACCTGCTATATTTCTGGGGCGCTCGTCAATTCGGAGTCAAAGGCGGGTTGTATGCGGGTCTCGAACGAATCAAAGTCCCCATTTGGGATTGGCGGGGGAAGCCGCCCGTGGTCCCCACAGAGCAGGAACTCAACCTCTTCCGTTCCTCTGGCGCAACGGAGCTCAACGTGCCTTTCGTCGGCAACACCTGCGCTCTGCAGGAAGGCGATCGTGTGGTCAGCATTCGCGGTCAGGCAACGGCCTACATCATTTCCATCAAGAACCACATCGATGCAGGCAAAACCACTCGCGTCGCGTTGGTTCATCCCGACTACAAGGAGACAACCTGGTTAGGCGTTGAATCTACGTTGCTTAAGACTGCCCAAGTCGTAGGCGCTCGAGGACCTGCGGTTGCACATTCTTGGATTCGAAAGAGTTGTCCGAGACGGGGATCGCGTCAAGGTCACCAGAGGTCTTAGCTATGTTGGCAAAATCGGGCGAGTGATCGCCATCGACGGAGAAGCCATCACACTGCTGCTCGAGGATGAGCAGGGTGAAGTACAGGATGACGCTGTCGAGGTTTCGTTGCAGAACTTAGCACACGAGTTCCGTATTGGGGATGTGGTCCGCATAACGCGCGGCCAGTACCAAGGAAGACAAGGATTCGTTGCCGGTATTTACCGCGGCGGCTGGATAGATTTTCATGCGGTAAGGCTGCGCTCATTGTCTTACTCGTGCTGAGGCAATTTCGTGTAGAGCGACCGTGGTGGAGATCAATTTCAGCCCCAGTTTGCCAGACACGCTAGTTTGGCAGCTTACCAGCCCGGACCCGATCTCCAGCGAGCTTGGCAAGTGATGGACTTGAATGAGCAGGCCGAAGCCACCTCTACACGTTTAGTCCGAGTCAGGGCCGACGACGAACGATCCACCAGGTTGCCCATTGCGACCCATTCCATCGTCTTAGATGATTGGAACCGGGATGGCATCGAGGGGGGAACCGAGCGGCGGTATCTGGATGAATTCGAGCGACTCCAGAGAAATCGCAGTCAGCTTCCGGTAGATCCAGAGAAGTGGCTTATTGGCATGAATGTCATGATAGCCTATAAACATCACGCAAAAGGGCGGTATGCACTCGTGGTGGGCTATCGTTGGGACACGGCCAGGCCCATTATCGACCCCGGAGACCCCGACTACCGCGGGCTCATGGTCCAAGTCGAATTCGACTTCACTGGAGAACGTTTATGGGTGCCCTATGCCAATCTTGTGGAAGAAATGTAAGGCGACAACGCATCTTGTATATATGTTAACCATTAGACAGAACAACGCTCTCTCTCCATGACTATCGCGACCACGAATACGACCCAGTGAATTTCTCCAGATTTCGCCCGCCTTCGCCCCCCCCCCCCGGTGAAGCGCCAACTGTTCGGGAGGGCCCGTATTCGTTCTCCAACTCCCCTCCCCCCTTCTCCGCCCACGCCGACCAACGAGCCAGAAGAACTCCCCCCGGATCCGTGCTTCGCGCGATATGGCGAGCCTCCGGTCATCGACGAAGATAATGGCTTATGGCTGACCCTGCCTTCTTTGGTTCAGAAGCGCATTGACGTGCAGGTGCTCGACCTGCAAGGGTTGCTCGCTGTCGCCCAGCGGTTTTCCCGGCATAATAAGAATATGCGAGATCCGCAGTACGCCCGCGCCTCCGAAATAGGCCATCTGGTGCCGTTGATCGAGCCCCTCTCAGTAGGCAGTGTTGGCAAAGACATGATCCTCTTTGTCGGCCCGATAAAACGGATCCTCATGCCACCGCCCGCGATGATTCCCTGCCGGACATCCGAAAGCGGCGGATCGCTTGGCCTCGTTCGGCAGCGTGTCATCATTATCGGGCCTGATGTTCATGGCTCCTCGGTGCGGATCGGCCAATATGCCCAAGTCGAGCCGAACCAGACGGAATACCCGGACCGCGTGATCGAGGTCGTGTTCGTGGCAGAACGAGGCCCTGCGGGGGAGATAATCTATCCACGGGGGACATATCATCTAGCCGCCTTGTGTCGCTCAGTCAACAGACCGATCGGGGACATACGGGCCACTGTTTTCGACCATCCGCAACCATTTTAGAGATAATGTAGATTAGATGCAACGATCAGATGAAACGATTAGCTCAAAGATAAGACACAGATACACCGATTAGATACATTGATCAGATAACCTGATTAGACTGTAGCATACTGTAGCCCAATGTAGCATAAACCAAATACACTAGAATCACAGATAGCCCAACTTCTCCAGTGTCTCGCGCACGATATTGAAGCGCCTTTCGTCCGCCTCGCGATCGCGCCCGTTTCTTCTCGACAGCAAACCGCATCTGTTCGAACGCGTCTTGGGCGGGTGTTGGGGAAGCGCTGTAGGACGCCATCAGCGCCTCAAAGTGGACATGCGCGCCGCGCTCGTTCTTGGCAACGGTCTTGAGATGTCGCTCAGCTTGTCTAAACTGGCTCTGCGGCGTTATCGGCGGCTTGGGCCAGTTTGAAGGCCGAGAAGGAGTCGTCGTAGTTCGGCTTGGCCACGACTGCAAGACGGTAAGTGACCAGAATAACGAGCCACTGGGCACATACCTTGTAATAGCTCCCCATTGTCGTCGGCAAGATACCACAGCTCGCCCTTTTCTCCAGCATCGCGAACTACATCAACCCTGTTAGCGATAAAGGAACTAAAGCGAGGACCAGCAGCGACGTACGCCAAGTTGCTGCCTGTTGTTGCAGTTGTAGACGATGAATGGCGGCCTCCAGTTGTGGGAGGGTTGGGATGGACGTGAACGTGTGGTGTCGATGCTCAGCGGGCACAAAGTACTGGCGGATATCGCCATCGTGCTGACTGACAGGCGCCACCAACTGGGCAGCGGAGGGATTGACGGCGCGACGAGCACGCTTGCGGCGTAGAAAGTATTGGCAGATGTCGCTGTCGGCGCGGACGGTGTTAAGTTTGGTTGGAGAGACTCTAGGCATATGGGCAGCAGCGAAAAGAAAATAGACCTTCGCTGTGCGGTTGGCAGCTTTTAATGGCGACGTGGGAGGTTCACAATGCGTTGGACCGACCGCTTGGACAATGCGTAAGGCGTCCAGAAGGTTCGCGGTCCGTCACCGACCTGTCACGCGACTCCTGCTCTGGTTCTCCTGCTCTCGTCTCCTCTCCCTGCAATCACTTGCTATGCCTCTGCGACTCTCTCCCAAAAAACAACAAAAGTACAGCAAAATCGTGGCGGATGCGGGTGGGCTGCACCCTCTGGCGATTACAACGCATGGCAACTCGAAAGCCATGCGCGATGATGGGCGCGGTTGTCGTCGCTGACCATGGCAAAGTCTTTGCCCATTTCCCCAAACGCAAATCACCAACAAAGACTGCCGCTAAAGGTCAACCACAGCCGCCGCCGCCCGACGACCTCTATGATGAGCCCCTTGTTCACGATGTCCCGGCTATCGGGGCCGGATCCCGAAAACGCGCCGCCCAGTTCACCAATTGGCAGAAGATCATTCCCGCTGTTATTCCCACATTCCAGCTGCTCATGATGAAGACGAAATCACTGCATTCAGTCGAGGGACTGGCTGTTGGCCAGGGTCCCTCGTGCCACTGTCTCAAACGTGGCTTAAAACTCATGGTGATCCGTTGGTCGGGTGAGAATAATCATAGTGCCACCCTCCTCCACTAATCTCCCTGTTATAGCCATCGAAGAAATAGAAGTCGCCGTCTGCAAGTGTCCAGCGTCAACAGCGCCTGTTCTGTTGCTGGAAGGGGGCTTATTCCCATGCAGTCCCTGCAATCCAACTCTCGCCGTCGACGTTCAAGTCCTCCAATTCTTCATGGAGCTCTCTCTTAATATCGCGCCAAATAACACCGCGTACTGCCAAGCCTTGCAAAACGTCCTCGCGTCGCGCCGGGTACCAGATGCCGCGTGGGGTAAGTGTTTGCCGCAAAATCAAGCTTGCTTTATTCTGACTTGAATCAGGAGCAGCTGCGGATTCGCTTTGGCAACTGCCTAACCTGGTTCACACAACTGAATGTCATGGTTCAACACGCTCTGGATGAAGCACTCGCCCCGGCTCGCACATTGGCAAGGGATCAGCTGCAACGGACTGGCGAACCTAATGCAGAAGTCCGGCCCGAGCTTCCCCGCGCCGATCCCCCACATGCCGATCACGTCAACGTCACGTCAACTTCGGACCGAACCCCACATGCCGATCACGTCAACGTCACGTCAACCTCGGACCGAAGCCGACCCGCCCAGCGCAAGCGACCTCGCCCCCGACAACGACAGCGACGACGAGGACAGTGCTCCTCCGAATCCCTTCCCAGAGCCCCCGGAGGCCACCCGCCCCAGCGACTACCTTATCCGTTGCTGTCCCGCATGTTTCGAAGGCTTGCGGCACGATCCCACTCAAACCTTCGATATCGCCATTGCCTTAGATGGCAACTTCACGCAAAAGCGTCTCAAGCGTAATGGCGCCCTCGATCCGCCGAGGAAACACCCCCGCTCGCGATTTATACCTCAATCTGTGGTGTACGCGATGGAGAAACATGTTGATGGCGTGCGTGATGGCCCGCAAAAGCCCCAACGCAAAAGACCCCATGTAGAGCCAGTCGAGGACGGCTACGAAGGCGACATGAAGGTTCCAAGCTCAGCGCTCGACGCCTGTGGCGCGTCCTTCAAAGCCGCTGATGAGTCACGAGTGAAAGGGAGCACCAAGTTTTTTGCCCAAACGGGTTTAATGGGCTTGGTTTGCCGACACGACAATCTACTGTTTGTTGTCGATATCGAGACGCCTGGTGAGCGGCAGCACTACGTGCTTACACTGCTGGAGATGCTCTTTCAACATCTACCTCGGACCATCATCGTTGGCGGCCTATATGATATCGCATGCGCGCTACATCGCTCCTGCGTCAAATTCGACTTCCTTTCGCGATACAAGGATCGACTTGTGTGGGCTGTGTCGGTGTTTCACGCGTTCGCCCACATTTGGGCGTGTCAACTTATCTATCACCCCCAAAAGTGTGTTGGCTTTGGCGGATCAAACGGCGAAGGTAGTGAGCGAGTTTGGTTCAAACTTAGCCGCCTTGTGGCCTATCTTCGGGTCTGCGGCTATCATCAACGGCACTTCACCATTGATATGCAGGCCGATCGCGACGCTCATGAAGTCATAATGGGAATTGCCAACTGGCTTCGGCGTCGCTCACAGCTATATGAGAGGAAGCTACAAGACGCAACGGCTACTCTTGCCGCTAGCGAGCTGACTGAGAGTGAGCTTCAGAAGCACTGGGAACTTCAAATCGCGTATCAAACTCGGCCCGTAACCCGTGAGTGGCTGTCCATTGATAAAGTTCTCAACTGATCTATTTCAGGGCGATCTCAAACGGCTTTGAAAACCGCCATGGATTCCGCCTTTGCTGCAGATCGTGCAGTCCTTCAGCTTGAGAAGCGGTTGGAAAGCACGACCGAGCGGCTTGCTCGTAGCGACTTCACTCCCGATGAAAAACTCTCATTGAGCGAGAAGATCGAGACTCTCACTGTTGCCAGGAACAAAGAAGTCCTTCTGCGCGACAGGCTCAATCGGCAACTAGGCGCATCGAATGCCAATGGTCTGAGGATCATGAAGCATCGAGACTATTACTCGGCCCGGTACAAAGCCCGAACCACAAAGAGTCAATTGGTGCGCAAACTCACGCAACGCAAAATGGAGTTCGACCCCATCGAGCGTTCAGTTCGTCGCTCCACCAGTGGTATGTCCATCTATCTCTCAGTGCCGAATTATAGTAACTTTTGTCTCAGAACAGAAAAAGAATGAGCACGCTTCTGCGGCTATTAAGAAGCGAGAACCCACCATCAAGAAACTCATCAAGGAGTATAACGAAGCTCAGAAAAGGATCGTGAAGCTCATCAAAGAAAAGAAGGCGCCATCCACCGCCATTGCCCCCGAGCCTCTTGACGCCGGAGGGCATCTTTGATCTGGACATCGACGACGTTATTTGGCTGGATGTCGGGCTTGATGATCACGAGGGAGAAGTCCCTCAAGCCCTCCTCGATCCAGAACTTCGCTCCCTGATTCGCGCGCTGCTGCAGAAGCAAAGATCCAATGAGGAACTCCATCGACTGCGCCGAGAGCATGGTCATCTTCGTGCTCATTTGGCTGTTGAGTGGCAAGCAGCTGAATTGGCCCTCGCTAATTGCCAAGACCCTGCCCTCCGATATCAACTGGGACGCAATCGCGATCGAGTCCTGGAGCTTCACGTCTTGTGGGGAGATGCACTCACTAGTCTGTCTCCTCCCAACGATGCAGCACGCATCCATCCCGCTGCAGAGTTAATATCGGCGGCCCGTGTTAGGCAGTCATTTCCGGCATGGCAGGTCCC
This sequence comes from Mycena indigotica, assembly GCF_014461135.1. Taxonomy (NCBI): domain Eukaryota; kingdom Fungi; phylum Basidiomycota; class Agaricomycetes; order Agaricales; family Mycenaceae; genus Mycena; species Mycena indigotica. The sequence continues at coordinate 2,197,655 of NW_023503011.1, read as the reverse complement.
CCTCAGTAACGACGATTCATCCGACGTTTGGAGCGATGATGAGGCTGGGGAGGATGATGACCCATCATTGATACCTATATTAAGCACCTTTGAGACGACGGATAATCGAGGATTAGAGGAGGAGGGAGATGGGCTTGAAGTAGATGATGATTTGAATGTATAGATGTACTTCAATTTAAAGCAGCTCTGTTTACACGCGACGCGGCCTACCCCCCGTGACCGCAACGCGGAATGATCGCGTTTGATGGCCTCGACTCTACACGTGACCGCGTCCAGCGCATCAACAACAACGCGTCTAGACGCGCGTATAACGCGTCAACACGCGTCTAACGCATTGCACTGCTGTACTGTGGGGGTAGTAAGTACTGTGTCATCCACGCATAAGGCGCGCTGACTTGTTATAAGTGAGCACGCATCATGGATGCATCCATGCGCCTGAAAAGGAAGGGCATGGATGCATCCATGACCGTGTGGATGGACCCATGCGCGCGCCCTGGATGCATCCATGCCCCATGGGTCGACCCATGCTTGAGGTGGGGGAGACATGGATGCATCCATGCGGTGTGGGTCGATCCACACGCGTTTGGAGGCGGGCCATGGATGCATCCATGGCCTATGGATGGACCCATGCCTCGACGCGTGTGACGCGTGGATGCATCCATTGATGGTTTGACCCGTGACCGTGGATGCATCCACGCGTGGTTCGACACCTGACCATGGATGCATCCACGCGCGCATGGATGGACCCATGGTTGGTTCAGACCTGTCCATGGATGCATCCATAGATGGTATTGAACCTACCCATGGATGCATCCATGGTCCTGTCTCCCAGGCACCATGGGTCCATCCATACTGAGCCCAAGTCGAACATGCCGATCGGCTTGATGGCATCATTGATGGCCGATCAACCGCCCCAGCGCGCAACGCCAGCCCAGGGCCCTAGGGTGGGGCTACATGGAGGTCAACTTGGCATGTATGATAGACTACCTGTACAGTACCTACTGTCTGTATAGAGTGCTTGGAGTATCATACAGTGCAAAGCTCAAAAAATCAAAAAAATATTCAAAGGTCCATGATCTGGCCACCAATTGCCTAGGCAGTGACACCATCTTGGAGGGAATGCCCTGGCGATTTTTTGGGTGCAAAAAGGAGGTGCTAGAAGGGTAATCAGAGGCCAAAGAAAGCCATTTTGACAAAAAAAAAAGAAAACAACAACTGGACTTGAACCGAGCACTTCCCCGTCACTAGGTGATCAGATCAAAGACAGTGAGAGAACACCTACCGACTGGTCCAAGCATCGTATTTTTTGGGTGCTTGGGCGTCGAGCTACAAGCCATTCACCCGCCAGCCCAATTAGGAAAACAGCCCTGGGTCCATCCACACCCCCCTGGATGCATCCAAGGGGGTTGGATAGACCCAGGGCTAAAATGTGCGTGACACCCATGGATCCATCCATGATTGTGGATGGACCCAAGCACCATGGTATCAGACCATGGTCTGACACCCTCTTAGGTACTGGGTTCCACCGGGAATCTGAAGCCTCCTAGGGTAGGGTTATAGGTAGCCTGAGGTGCAGTCGCCGGCGCCGCCGATGAGGGGAAGCACGACAATCCGTGTCCGTGTCTTTCCGTGTCGATAAGCTTGGCTGGCGTGGCAACTGGCGGCGTTAGGACGCGTTCAGAATGCCTGGAGAATCCAGAGGCAGATTTGTTGACACTTCGATTGCGGCGCAGAGCATGAGAAAGGATACGAGCGAAGGTTTGTTCGGGCGTCGGCGCCGGTCGGAGATGGCATGTCGAGGACAGCTTTGCAGGCGGCTGCCGAGCAGGGGTTCGAGACGAGCATTTGTCAACAGTTGCATGGAATCCAGCCCTTCGACTGCACAAAGATGTCCAGCTCTCAGCATTTCACATGGAAAGTACGCACGACTAGGCCTTGGAGCGTGGATGTAAGTCCAGAATCTTGTTCTTTACCATCCTCTGTCGGGCAGCTGGCTTCGATACCTCTGGAGGACTAGTGCTAGCGCTCGCCCAAGAAGTCTACTATAGTCATGAGTCAGCCGTCGGGAGACAGAATAAGCACCCGTGTACGCACAGATAGGGTTTGCAGCAGCCAAGAATGGCCGCACCGTATATGGGAGATTGCGTGGCGCGATGTGCTCCCGCCACTGGGAACATCTGTCGGCCAGGAATAGTGATAGTTCTCCGAGCGTCTTCGCGCCAAATCTGGGCGCCCGGCGCCGCGGAGAACATTGAGATAGATGGCCGCCCAGCGAAGGTTGGTCGTGGTAAATTCTCGCTGGCGACGAAGCACGAGAGTGTCCTAAAAGAAGCTATAACATACTTGGTGTAAGTACTAGTCCCGCTGTTAATTGTGTAGACGCACAGAAACACAATGTTCGATCCTGCTCGCGCTGGCACTCGGAATCGGGGCCGGAAGACGGAAGTAGCATGCTGAGAAGCGGAGAAGAGCGAAGGAGTTTGGCGCAGCAGAATGTTCGGCGTTCTGACTCCGTTCCTGGGTTCCCACAACAACGCCACAAAACATGAGCCACCTGCAACTCCAACCAAGCAAGGTTGAGACCTTTAAGTTTCAAGAGATGCCAGGACGCGGGCGCGCAAAAAGCAAGATGGAGAATCTATCTGATGTTTGTTGCGACTGGCAACAAAACCACCGAGAAGCCGAGAAGTTGTCGGTGTGTTGCCAGCAAGAGTTGAGCCAGAGATTCGAGAATGACTTGGAAGAGCAGCTGGCAGGTGGCAGAGTGTTGGTACCAGGCCCGCGTCACCCAGAGATAGCTCAGACGCAAAGCCTCGAAGTCGAAGATGAGGGTCGGGAACAACCCATAGCCGATGATGCTGATCTGTGACCCATCGTCACATTTCGGATCATCGGACACGTGGCGCTTTTTCTGCGGTCAACCACCACCAGCGTTGCGCCATCGGCCATTCCTGCGAACTTTCGGAGTCTTGCTCAAGTCACCGCTACGCGTTCTCCAGCCCACTCGGCTCAAAGCGCTACTAACTGTGAGAATCGACTGGAATGGTGACTCTCAGGCTGGCCTTTCTCCGCATGACGTCCCCTACACCACCAACCTGTCATGATATTGATCTGATATCATGGCAGAACATATCAAAGTCAAGTTTAGCTGATATCAAATTGACTTCATTTCCTGGATCTGTGTGACATCAGCCTGACACTGGATATCAGCACGATATCTGAGCCTCAATTTGAGTTGATACAGCTATGATAGTAGAATTCTTATATTTAGTTTTTAAATACAGCTCACAGTATCCCAAAATGTGAATAAAAGATAATAATTTGACCGACTACAAGACAATGTTACACTAGACCATTTGCCTGCCTGGCGCGCCGAACCCGAACATCTCGCCCAGCCTTGCCGCTAATCTTCGTTTCTCCGCCGTCAAAACGTGCACCTTTCCGGCCCGATCCAGGGCAGTCCCTCCTCGTACTCAGGTTCGCTACCGAGCTGACCTACCCGCAGCCCACCGGGAGAAGATTGAACGTTGCGGGACAACGGCTGCATTGTCTCGCGCGAGATTGGCTGGGGTTGAAGGTGCGTATGGGACCTACATGGGCGCGGGCCTTCGCGACGAACGTGCGGCAGACCGGCCGGGACGCCGCAGGTCGCTGAAAACCGATGTCGGGCCGCGCAGACCCAACGACTGGCCCGTTCCGCCTGAGAACCTCAGTGAATGGAGGAGTATATTGCCCCTCTTATCCCTGAGAATCTCATGCGGAACGCGTGAGAAACGCGCCCAGCGCTCGCGAGTCTCGGGGAACACATAGCCAAGGCGGAGTCTGGCGGATGCAGCCCGTCGCAGGGGCCTGAAACGCGCCGACCAGGCCGGGACAAGTCCGCGGCATCTTCCTCGAGATGGCTGAACGTGGCCGAGGGCATGTCTGGCATGAAACGGGCGGTGTACGGCCAAACTCGGCGCGACGTGAATGTAAGGCAGGCGCACTGAAGAGGTCCACGGGGGAACCTTGATAACTGGTGGTGAGCATGAGCTGCGTATGCAGAATGACTGCCACTCACCTTGCCTGTCATCAGCACAGAGCTTGTCAGCGCGCGCGGACAGATTATCCAAGCGTTGGCCTCGCCCATCTGGAGACTACTAGGCACAGTGAGCACCAACTGAGTGTGTATGACAACCGTCACTCACCTTGCAGTCCTTGCCTATCATCAGCAGAGAGTCGCCGCGCGACACCGAAAGCAGAGGGGATGGGATACAGCCAATGATGACGTGGCGCAGGAAGCAGCGGACATGCAGCGTTGGGCGTGAGGGCGTTGTTTGCCATGTGAGGGAGCTTGGCGCAGGGGCACAGGGAAGAGACTGCGCGCGACATCCTGCGCGCGGTCTCATAACACGGCCATGGGGGAACGAGGAGAGTGAGAGAGAGAAAGAGAAAAAAAAATCAATGTGACAGGCACTGTTACCTCGGAGAAGTCGTCCGTGATGGCTTACGGAAGGACCCCCAGAGGCCGGAGTCCGGGTTTGGGGGGGTTTTACCCGGTATTTTTTTAGGGCCCAAAGTGGCGGTTTTTACCCAGTTTCGACCCGAGGCATCACGTGTCGATCGCGGGAAGTGCTAATAATGAACAAAACCTACAGACGGACGCGAGGGTCGTTTTTCTTGAGGGTGCCCTTCGTCAAACTGGAAGCCTCCTTCTGCCCACGGGTCGTCCCCTGCCTCTAACATCTTCATGATGGTGGCCGACTCGAGTGGTATGGTAGGCAGCAGAAAGGACTCCTGTTGATGACTGGCAGAACGCTTGCGAGGAGAGCCTTTCGTTTCGATTGTGTGGGTTTTCGACCGCAGTTGACCGTCAGCAACAACGGTGACATCGTGGCGAAGGTGAACAGTCCGTGCTTGTGGCGCTCGAGGGCTGTTGTCATCGCTGTCGCTGTCATCGAAAACCGTTTTGCTTGAGCGGAAATGAAGCGGTGGCATAGTAAGTAACGGTGAGCAACCAAGACAGGCTTTAAGTTTCGGTTCACAGCCCTTGGGGTAGATGACTAAGATGAGGCATGTGCCCGCTGGGACCGTCTGTTTTGTTTTTCCTTTTTTTTAAAAAAAGGAAACTACCACTGCAACGCAAGCAAACATACCGTTGAAGAAATCGGCTAGCGTGCATGTGGTCAAGCAGATCGAGGCCATGTGCGCAGCAGCCAAGCCAGGATTTACATCAAAGATCGACATAAAAGTGACACCTGACGAAAAGCGGCAACCTGACAACCTGACGAACATGGTTTCTGCCCCCCGGGCACGAGTGGCAGCACGGGCACAGGCACGAGCACGAGGAAGGAGGAGAGGTGGAGGTGGTGAGGGAGGCCTCCCGAGTGCGGGACTGTCGAGCGGGAGAGCGCGGATGGGGGAGCTTCAATGGGAAAGTAAGATTTTGAGTGACGATATGACGACGGGTTATGAATTGATTTTTTTTCGCTTTTGTTGTTAGTACGTTACGTTCAAGTGATGTCGTGGTCTACTTGCATTCCGCAATGCGTGGGCGACGGCTCGCGCCAGTGCAGATCCGCGCGGGACACGAGGGCGCAAAAACGAGCTCAATGACCACCACGGTATCCAGCGGTACCGCACGCTGTTCCGCTCCTCGCCTGCCGTTCCGCCATATATTCACTCGCTGACGATCAAACGGCCACGCGCAGATGCAACAGAAGAAGAGAACGCACAGACTTCGTTCTTTGAGTCCGCGCTGCTTGCTCAGTGTAAGTCCTGGCGACTCGCGGCAACGACGTTTCTCGACTCGTCACTTGGCGTGATTGCAAACCTAGTGTGATTTGGCGTGTTGTCCCGGAGCGGCGGGCATTGCCACCACTGATCGTGGTATCAGTGCGTGCATTCTGATGATAATAGAACACCAGTGAACTCCTGGTCCACCCCCCGGCTCTTCTTGGAGTGTTCTGTTCGATACAGACAGGGGCACTGCCAGTCGTGCCTGTCAAAGGAACATTTTTGGACAAAATACAATGTGAGCGTGTCGTCGCAAATCGGCGGCAGCCAGGAACGGAAGACTGGGTGGCGCGCCTGGTCTGGCGCTCGTGCACTACGCGCGCGTTGCCTGCCGTCTCAGCATCTTTCTCCAACTTTCCTGCGGAGCCCTCTCGGTGAAAACTTCTTGTTTGTATCTTGTGGCATATTTAGTGCATTTATTTACAACAAATTGTCACTACAAAATTGTCAGCTGATATTGGCCTTGAGGTAAGTTACCAAGAAGTAATCCTGCTCACCAACAGCCAACACTCTGTGTTTCTCGCCCGCGCTCCCTCCACTGCAATCATCCCTCCCTCCCATCATTCGTCCAGCTCAGCTCCATGTGCGGCGCGGAAGGGGAAACCGATAGCCACCCTACTTATACCCTGCTCGCAGCAATGGCCAGGCCGCTCGCCATGACGCGCCTATGGTGTTTCCCGTTTTGGCGCGAAGCGCGGGGGCTGCCAGGCACGCAGAAGCCACCCTCGTTGATTGTTGATCGCGCCACAGGTGGGTCAGCTGAGCGCCATATGGCGGCGTCTCATGGGGGCGGGGTAGCATCCGGCGATCGCCTTCTTTTCTTCGCGGGCTAGACATTTCGCATAGATGGATGGACGGAGGCTGGACTGTGTTGCGCCAGCCAATTGCAGTGCGCCGAGCAAAGATGGTGCTATAGAGCACCCATGGTCAGGAACCACGTCCACTGTACAGGAAGATGGGGTAGTCCGGGTGTCGAAGTGGAGTGAGTCGTGTGGACTGGGAAATGCAGGTGCGTTACTGTAGCATTTTATTCAGTTCGTATGTCACGTGTCACAGTAGCTATAAAATTCGAAATTTTTTCGTATGTCACACCATTTTGCTCAAAATCCTCTCCCAAAAAGGCAATTTATGACATTTCCGGGCGCCTCCGGCGCCAAGAGCTTCCTAATTAGGAAATAATTCGAATTGATATTTTCGTATTGAATGTCACACCACTTTGGGCATGCGAATTGAATAAAATACAACAGTATCAAACAATGGTTGCTTACTGAACTCATCGCGCATCTGGGATAGTTGATGGAATCGGGCTTGAGAAGTAGAGATGGGTTAAAGTTTTGGGGCGGTGGAGCATTGGGAATATCATCGACAAAGTTGGACTTGAGAGCGAGCGGTGGTAGGGTAGGCTGATACCATCTGATGTGAGTGAAGTCCGGCGTCGGACTCGGAGCTGGTCGCATTCGGGCTATCGATTGTCGGGCCGACAGCCAAACCACGGGCTCGCCACCGAGATTTCGGACTGGTACGCAGTTGACCAGACCTGAGAGGGAGAGCTTGAGCGCGTTCGCGGTGGACTCAAGTTCGAGGGGAAGGTGGAGCGAGTTAACCCCAGGAGCGGCAGAGATGGTATAGCTGCCAGGTAGCTTTTTCTCCCAGGCAAGTCGGCGAATCCGAACGGGGGCTTCGGAGGGGGCAGGGGGTGCGTCTTTCGTTTCAGGCTCGTTGTAGGGCAAGGGAGTTGATTCATCATACAAACAAGTGAAACGATTTATGGACGCGAACGAGGGCACACCAGTCACTCGTCGCGGGGGACAAAATCCTCTGCCGGAACCTCCGAATGCGCCTCCGCTAAGGCCGCAGTATCGGACAACCGCGCGAGCAGCTCTCCCAGCATCTTGTCGCCAAGTTGCTGGATTACCTCGTCAAGGATGTCCACATGGCGAACATTGGCGGGGAGCGGACAATCCCGAGCCAAGTGGTTGGGGTCGCCACATCTGAAGCAGGCTCGACGAGGGGCGCCCCGAGCCCTAGTACGATCCAACTCCATAGGGATGGGAGCCGGAGGTACCGAGACGGGGGCGCGGGCCGCGGGTGGCGCAGGTGCGGCCACCGGGCGGATAGGGAACGGAGTTGCCGAACGGGCGATAGGGAATGCGCCACGCGGAGCCCCCGAAGGCGTCCGCGGGGTGGTCCCTTTGATGAGTTTCGCCCGCACCAAGGCTTCGTATTGGCGGAAAGCCCGAGTACGCCAGCCCAGATAGTCATGGAGGTCTGGGGGGTCGTTCGAGGACGTGATGCCATTGTTGATCAGGGGGTCAAGTCCATGGCGGTACTTGGTCACCTTAACCAACGCGTCTTCGAATCCGGCAAGGTCCATTAGGTCCTCGAAGTCGTCGGTATATCCGTAGAGGTCCCGCGTTCCCATATGATAACCTGCACTTTCCAACTTGCCGAGCGCGCGCGAGGTCTTGCTCGTTCTCCTCAACAAACCGAAGGCGAAACTCGGAGAGGAATAGGTTCCACCGAGGGAAGGGGAACGGGGTTTTGCTTCCATGACGCTCTGCCTACTGCTGGGCAGGTCCCTCCGCTATATAGGACATGGCGTAGCGGACGGCCTTTTCTTCGCTCGGCTCTCCGTTGACCACGAAGGCCTCCGGGGCAAGCCGGGCGTAAGTCTTGACCGCGTATAGGAAGGCGCGGCCGCGTTTGCGATCTCCGTTAAACGCAAACGGGGGGTTTGGCCGTAAGACCAGTTTTGAGGCGACAGTAATGTCACCAAATAACGCATCCGCATCGGGGGCATTCGGAGATGCCGAAGGCGGTTCGGGAGCTGCCGAAGGTGGTGCGGCAGCGGAAGCCTGGGAAGCAAGGTGGGTGACGATATTGGTGAGGTTGTCTAGTTTCGCCTCGAGTGCGTCCATGCGCGCGTCAGCATCCGGAGCAGCTCCGGTAGACATAGCGGGCGTAAAGATGACAAGAGCAGAGGAGGAGGGGTCAAGTGGCAGGGGCGGTGACGAGGGGGGTACGGACTCGTACTCCGAGCCTGAATCAGCGCCAAACCTGGCAATCTTGACCGGTTAATCCCGTAGAGAGTTTCTTCTGCTGTAAGGGCAACCCTGGAGACTCCGACGAAAGCCTAGCAGGGGAGGATCCAAAGTGTGAATAGAAGCTACAGAAATACACGGAGGGACCGACCTAGCAGGGGAGGATCCAAAGAGAAGAAACTCTAAGGGTCCGCCTGCTATGGCACCAACTATATACTGGTCGTCCGTAACTGCCGACGTAGAGCGCAGAAGGCCTGAGCGGCGTCGCAAGCTCTGTCCCAAGGTGATCGTTGGGAGGGTCTTGACGGATCGGTGATTGTGCGGGCGAAGGAGGCCGTGGACGATGGTCGGGGTGGGTCGGAGCGTCCGAGGGGGCGCCGGTCGGATGCGCCTCGGATGCGTTCGGAGGGTCCGAAGGAGGCCGAAGCGGGGGTTCCCCTGACATCGGTTCCAGGTACATAGATACCTACACACATACATATACAAATACATAAATTCTTTTGGAAAAAAAAAGTTTCACAAAGATTAAATTGTTTATGCCACTTTTCGATCGCATCAGTGGTCACATGATGCTGATTGTGGGAACATATTACCCTATATGGCAGGAGGGGGGGAGGGGGGGGTCCCCAGAGGGTCGGAAAAAAAACTTTCCGACCCTATATCTGTGATTCGAATGTTGAACCCCCCTTGCCCGCACATTGTGCTCAAGCTATTGTGTGACGTACGTATGCCATATGCCGGCAAATGATCACACTTTATATCCGGTTCATACTGTATGTGCCCAGCACACTGATTGCAAAAACCTTTTTTTGTGTGAAAATGAGCCTAATGGCGCTGGAGGGCCACTGCAAATATAGGCTATGCAGTTCTGATAGTTGTCAACCCCTCATCAAGCAAAACATCCAGGGGAATTTGCCGGACAATCATGATGATGGCAATTACACGTCTTTTGGTCACATTCCACCAACCCACCTAATTTACCTCAATTACTTATCATTATTTCCCTCAATATTCCAAGGATCACTCCATATTTCTGCCGCTTGTTGCCACAAAAAAAAAGAATCACATGGAGTTGCCATATAGCATAATATTATCCCACAATCAGCCCCATATGACCACTTCTATGATCAACAGTGGTGCAAGAAAAATCAATCTTGGGAAAACTTTTATTTTTTTCAAATTGTTTATGTGGAGGTGTCTGTAGATGTCGGATGGGGGAGCTTCAATGGGAAAGTAAGATTTTGAGTGACGATATGACGACGGGTTATGAATTGATTTTTTTTTCGCTTTTGTTGTTAGTACGTTACGTTCAAGTGATGTTGTGGTCTACTTGCATTCTGCAATGCGTGGGCGACGGCTCGCGCCAGTGCAGATCCGCGCGGGACACAAGGGCGCAAAAACGAGCTCAATGACCACCACGGAATCCAGCGGTACCCCACGCTGTTCCGCTCCTCGCCTGCCGTTCCGCCATATATTCACTCGCTGACAATCATCATCAAGCGGTGAAGCGCGTGCGTCGCGTATGGGGGTTATAGCAAGGACAGGGCGCGAAGGGGATGGCGGTTGAGAGCAAGTTGGGGCGCCAAGAGATGCCAAGCACGCCAAGAGTGCCAAGGGGAGGCGGCAGGCCGACACGTCATCAGGCTGGGGCGGGCGCTAGGAGACGACTTGGGAGTGAGGGCGACGGGTGCTAGGGACAGGAATAGCAGTATAACGACGGGCTTGGCGCCAAGACCGCCCAAACCTATATATTTAGCCTGTTTGTACCCAGTAGTACAGCGAATACCTCACCGTTAGTATTGCTCTCTTGCGAAGCCTGCGTCCAAAGGGCCGGGGCTTGCGTGAGAAATACGAGATTTGCCGAACGAACGCGCCGCCGCTTACGAATACGTCAAACGAATTGATCCCCGCTGTCATTGAAGACGCCGTCGGTCCGACACTGAATTAGGTATTGTATTGTTCCCTTGGACTGTTCCCACACCCCTTGCCGCTGCGCCGGACTGGTTATCCCTCGACTCTACCCACCCCACATCTCCACCGTCGTCTATACCTGGGTTGCCACTACGATATACTTTCGTAGGAACCCCCGAACCCGCGCGCATAGTCATCGGATCACAGTGTATTGGGCTGGACTAATACATCTTGGTTTGGGTTGTTAGTTTGTTGTGTGTGTGTTAGGTTTTCTTCCTCCCCATCCCCTTTCATTGTCCATTTCCCTTTCCCTCCCCCTTCCGATCACACGCGTTTCATCTGGAGCCCACCGCGAGGGGGTTCATCCAGAATATATTCGACAAATTTATATTATATTGTGCTGAGCACGTATAATCACGGGTTCAATACCATCCGCGGCTGACTTAGCAAGACAACAAGAACAAACAAGGACACGTGACCGCGCCGAGCGCTGGGCGCAACTGCAATCAACTACAGGTCATATATCATTGAACACAACTACATCTAGTGTGACACCTGTTGAACAACTTGTCACAAATAATACTACTGCTGGATCAGAAGTAGCTGAAGAAGAAACAACCTTTGAACTTGAAGAGGGCATACTGTCTGAGCTACCTCTTATCCTTGAATTACCTCTAGAGGAGGCTGCTGAACAAGACATTGACTATAGCACCAAGGAATACCACTACTGGGAACCATTGACTGGTTACACAGCACCTGATCCACCTTCAGCCTCTCCCTCTCCAGTTTCTTCATCAGACACATCTCAGGTAGTTGGGCACCTAGAGGATATTGCAGGTTGGATTGATCAACTAGTCTCTGCCTCTAGACCAAACCCAGAAGTAACCTTACCTGACTCAGAACCAGAGGGAGAACCAGAACAAGAACAAGACCAGGAGCTAGAATACCTTGACTTTGAGCAGGCTCTAGGTCTTCAATTTCACAACTCAGACGAGTACTTTAACTGGGAAAACCAGCTTGAGTACAGAGTTCCATTACCAGAGTCACCTGAACCATCTACACCATCTTCATCCAGTTCAAGTTCCAGTTCAAGTTCAAGCTCTTCTTCATCTAGTTCCTCTAATAATCCAGCACCAATGGCAGCACATCAAGCAAGTAATGGAGCATCAACTGCACCATTCAGGGTACCTAGACCATGGGAGTCAGGTGTTCCAAAATTTACCTCAGAGGACAAGAATGATTTGATCGATTTCTTTGATCAGGTGGAAGATATCATATCATTGGCAGGCATCAGTACAAATCAGCAGAAGAAGACACTGTTGACCAGTTATCTTTCCAACAAGAGAAGAGAGGAATGGAGACTATTGCCAGAATATACTGATGTGACTGTCAGGGGATGAGGGTCCAGGTGCCTAGTTGATACCAAAGCCGGGGGAACAGCCCCACGGCCAACTACTTAAGTACAGGGCTATCTGCGCACGGACCAGTCACGTGATCAGTCACAGCTGTCACATCACATGCTCCCCTTACACCAACCCCTCCTCAAGATCCGTCGCCTCGACGGATAGGCGGAGTGTAGGGTTCTGCGAACTCATATTCGGGATCGCCAGGGAAATAGAGGTTGTCGCCTATGACGCGATGACTGCGCAGGTACGCCCCCTCGTCGGGCAGTCTGCCGGTTACGCGGCCGGGCGTGAGCTACGTCCGATCTGCATAGGAGAGCCGATCGGGGTAGGTGACGCACTGGTCAGCGCCGACGGAGGGTGGCCATAACCACCGAGGGTGCGAAGGGAGTAGGGTAAGGCTGGGGGGTAGGAAGAGATGGTGCCGCGGCCTGCATAGGTGGGGTAGTGGCGGCGGCAGGTTGGCGGGGTAGAGAAGACGGGAAGAGGGGGGAAGACAGTCGCGAATGCCCAGCTGGCCCACCAGCGGCCGAGGCCCTCGGATGAGTGGCAGGTCGAACCGCAGTGGTGGCGCGGGGCACCTGAGACTGGGCGTGAATCACGGTGGACGAGCGGTGCAGAGGGGCACGGTCGACATCCATCTTCGTGGCACGTGGTACAGGCACAGGCGCGGCAGGAGGAGGGGGGGCAGGTCCCTCAGCAGACGGTGGCTGACGTTGCTTCTTCGCACGGACACGCTTGCGCATGAACCGTTTCCCAAGCGCGATAAGTGCTTCACTGATTTGCTGGTCGGTTCCCCGGATAGAGACCCGGCGCTCGCCAGGCGCAGCGCGATCAGAGTACGCGTGCAACTGAGCACCGGAAGTGTCGTGAGCTTGGTGGAGACCCTTGCCGCCGCGACCCACGATATGCCCGACAGCCGAGTCAGGCACCACAAGCGTACAAGAGAAGCGCGTGACAGTGTCGGGCGCAGTAGGGGGGAAGGTTTCGGCAAGTGGTATGGAAGTGTGGGCCGCAGCAATGACGGCAGGGGTAGGGGCCGGGATCGTTGGAAGAACCCAGCGACTGCCGTCCCAGACACCATGGAATGTAGGACCAGGGGAAGGGGGAGCAGGGGGTGGAGCAGGCGTACCATACTCAAGACGGTCGAGACGGTCGGTGAGGCGAGTAATTTCGCTCTGCAGAAGCAGGCAGTACGAATACAGGTCAACAGAGACGCCGGGAGTCGTCATTGGAGGAGAGAAGGCAAGCACAGTAGGGTGAGGACGAATATAGGAGATAGAGAGGATCAACTGGGGCTAGAAGAGTGCCAGAGTCGATATAGAGGCTTTGGTATGCTGTCAGGGGATGAGGGTCCAGGTGCCTAGTTGATACCAAAGCCGGGGGAACAGCCCCACGGCCAACTACTTAAGTACAGGGCTATCTGCGCACGGACCAGTCACGTGATCAGTCACAGCTGTCACATCACATGCTCCCCTTACAGTGACCAAGACCTATGAAGCATTCAAGAAGGCTGTCAAGAAGATATACCCAGAGGTTGAAGAAGACAGGATGGGTACCTTGCATGACCTTGAAGAACTATGTGACGAGTATTATGGTATACGTCACACTCAAGAAGGAAGACTTACCCGTTTTGGGTTGAAGTATAAGGCCTTGATCAAGAAGCTTCAGGTTGATCCTGCTATTATTCTGAACAAGGAGGCTTGTACCAGATACCTGGAAACTCTGGAGAGAGGTTTTGCTAGAGCATTGAAGACTGCCATGCATACCAGAAATATACTGAAGGAAGATACACCTCCAGCAGCAGGTGCAGCAGCAACTACTGATAGGAAGGAAGATCCTATTAAACTTGATGATCTTATCAAGTTGGCTGAGAGATATGCCAAGACCAATGGAGGAGACACTACATATGATCCTGTCACACCTGAAGTCAGGAGATCAGAGAAATTCCCGCGGGTCAAACTTGAAGAACGTGATGTGCGTCTTGATGATCTTGAAGGACAGGTCTCAGGTCTAAGAGACATGGTTGACATTGGACAGAAACAAACCAAGTCTTCCATTGATGAGTTGGTCAAGGCTTTCCAAAGTCAAAGGAACTATAGTCCACCACGTGACCGTGACGATATGGATCAGCGTGACAGAGCTCAGAACTCCTATGGTCAGCAAGATAGAGGTTACAATGGTAACAGAGGATATGGTGGAGGTATGGGCAGAGGTGGTAGTGGTGGCAACAGCAGTTCCAGTTGCTACTACTGTGGAGATCCAGACCACTTTGCAAGAGATTGTCCAAGAAAGCATCAGCACCTGATGAAAGGTTGGATTGTTGTGGAAGATGGCAGACAGAAATTATCTGATGGCAACATTATTCCACCAGGACCAACTCCAGCTGCAATCAGAGTTGAAGAATATTGGCAAAGAAAAGGAACTGTGGGTCAACACTACTATGGTGATGTGCCATCAACCATCAACGATGATGAGTTTGATCTGCTTAGAGATGAAGTGAGAACCATCCATGTCAAGTTAAGTCAACTTGCAGACAATGGTGGACCCACATCAAGCAATGGAAGGTACAATGCACAGCCTGCATATATGATGAGTCATAATGGACCTATGCCAATTGGATCTCAGACATCATCCACATCCAGCATGGACATGGAATCATTTGGGAGAGCTGTGTTCAACATGATGAATACTCAAGATGGGGCCTCTGATCAGTTTTCACAACGCAAACAGACCAAAGGAAATAACTCCCAAGGTTCGGGTTTTTAGAAACCTCGATGAAGGAGGGCCAACATCAGAACAGGCCACCTGAGAGGGAGGAGATTGATGAACTAGAGGATGATGATGATGAAGATCAAGAACCAGCAAGACATCAAGGAAAGAAGGTAAGAGTCAGCAAGGAATTGAAGAACCTTCCATACAAGTTTGTTCAAGTTGGAAGTGGGGCTCGAACTCAGCCACCCAAGACTAGGCAACCTGTACAGGAAGAGGAACACGATAACGCAGGACGTTCGTATAGGCTCAAAGCTCCTATTCAGAGGGAGGGACTTACTGAAGAAATACTATCCAGGATCAATGATACTGAAGTTACCATCAGACTTGGTGACTTGTTCGGGCTTAGTAAGGACTTACGTGACCGCGAGAGACTCCGCCTCACTAGGGTTAGACAACCCGTTGATGCAGTCCAAGATATTCCAGGATTGTCTTTGGCTTCCAATGCTGCACAATTGATACCAGAAACAGAACTCAAGTTGGATAGTGATGCCATGGACATGAGTGAATTACCTGGGGTAGCAGGGGTGTTCATTGTCAAGACTGAGATGGATGGTATACCTGCAGGATCTATGATTGCACAGGACCCCTATCTCCAATACCTTGAAGGTCTTGAGGAAGATGAAGCACCTAGGCAAATTTATGTGGCAAGGGATTCTGAGCCACTCAAGGTCACCTTTCCTCATATCAACTCATCTGGACCTATTGAATGTGTTTTGGATTCTGGATCTCAGATTGTCTCTATGTCACTTGAGACAGCCCAAAATTGTGGACTTATGTGGGATCCTTCCATCAACATTTATATGCAGTCAGCAAATGGACAACTAGAGAAATCTATGGGACTGGCCAGAAATGTTATGTTCAGATGGGGAGAATTCAAGATATTCCTTCAGGTACATGTGATCAAAGGACCAGCCTACAAGGTTCTGCTGGGCAGACCTTTTGATGTCTTGACCAAGAGTAGGATGGCACATGAGGGAGAACACCAGATCTTGACTGTGACAGACCCCAACAACGGCAGAAATTGGACTGTTCCCACTTTTGACAGGTCTAAAGGCAGCTCTGGAACTCCTAAAGTCAAGGATCCTGTACCTCCGGAGTCTATTGAAACCAACTTGGGAAAGGATTTTCACCTACCTTCGATGAATTGGCGGGCTTATGTCAAGGAGAAGAAGTTGCCGTGCTAATTGGGTTTGACGAAAAAGGGAATGCAACTATAGATCAGTTGTACAAACCTGTAGGCGGCATTATGACTTCAATGAAGGTAGTGGAATCTTATCTGGCCGCTTCCAAGGCAACAGCCCCTTGTTTCAAAGAAGACCCAAGTACAAAACAGTTGTTTGAAAGCTATCAACAACAGGAAGTAACTAATGTGGAGGGCATACCACACAAAGTCTTTGCAAATGTACAAGTGGAGACAGTCAACAAGTCTCATACCAAGAATAATCAAGACAGAGAGGGAGAACCTGTTCATACCACCCATATGACAGATGGAGTGGAGAGATGTGTCTGCTGTCAATCAATTGATTTCATTGCTCCAGTTATCAGTGATGAATCAGATGGACCAGTAGAACCAGAGACATCAGAAGTGACTTCAGTATTTGCTGGGAAGAAGTACAAGCCAGTTGGACTCAAAGTCAGACCTGTTTACACAGAGTTGCCAGACAGGTATAGGATCAAGAGGGAGATCAAGGGTGATCCTCTAGCTGATATGCCACCTTTGAACCCAAGACCTGAAGGCTATAAGGAGGGCAAGAGATATACCAAGGAAAGGGCAGAAGACATGGAAAAGAGACATGAAGATTTCTTGCAGCCTGAAGAGATCAAAATGATGCATGAACTTGTCAGAAATCATGAAGATGCCTTTGCCTGGACAGATGATGAAAGAGGTAGTTTCAGACATGATTTCTTTCCTCCAGTTGAATTTCCTCTGGTTGAACATGAGACATGGGTTGAAAAGAGCATCCCAATTCCAAGAGGCCAACTTGAAGAGTTCTGCAAGGTCATCAAGAAGAAGATTGATGCAGGTGTGTATGAGCCATCAAATGCATCATATAGGAGTAAATTCTTTGGAGTCATCAAGAAAGATGGAAAGAGCATTAGACTGGTACATGCTCTGGAACCTCTGAATGCTGTAACCATTGCTCATTCAGGATTGCCACCAGCAACAGAAGAATTGGCCAACCACTTTGCAGGCAGAGCTTGTGGAGGTTGTCTTGATCTCTACTCTGGTTATGATGCTAGGGATATAGCTGAAAGTTCAAGAGACTTTACCACTTTCCAGACACCTTTTGGGGCCATGAGACTAGTCAAACTTCCTCAAGGTTGGACCAACAGTGTTCCAATATTTCATGATGATGTGACGTACATCTTGGAGGATGAGATACCTCATGTCACACAGCCTTATATTGATGATGTTCCGTTATGAGGTCCAGGTTCACGGTATGAATTACAAGATGGAACACCAGAAGCAATTCCGGAAAACCCAGGTATTAGGCGATTTATCTGGGAGCACTTTCAAAACTTGAACAGAGTTGTTCAGAGGATGAGATATTGTGGAGGAACATTTTCTGGGGCTAAATCAGTCTTATGTGCTGAAAGGTTCCATGTGGTAGGGCATCTATGCTCATTTGAAGGGAGAACTGCAGATGCAGACAGAGTTGGGGTCATTGCTAGATGGGGACCATTGAAGGACGTCTCTGATGTCAGGAAGTTTCTGGGAACAGTTGGAGTCCTGAGGATGTTCATCAAGGATTATGCTCTGCTTGCAAGACCAATTCAGAAGCTGATCAGGCAAGACATAGAGTTTGTTTGGGGTGAAGAGCAGGAAAAGGCTATGGCAGTCCTCAAGGAAGCCTTGATCAATGCACCAAGTCTCAAACCATTGAACTATGAGTGGGAATCTGACATTGTCATGGCAGTGGATACATCTTGGATGGCTGTTGGGATACAGATCTATCAATGTGACCCAAAAGACCCAAAGAAGCGTTATTATGCCAAATTCGCATCAATACCTTTGAACAAGAGGGAGGCAGAATTCTCTCAGCCGAAAAGAGAGCTATATGGACTTAAGAGGGCATTGGAAGCCATGAAGTACTGGCTGTTGGGTTGTAGGAGACTGGTCATTGAAACAGATGCCAAATATATCCAAGGCATGCTGAACAATCCAGGAATGGGCCCAAATGCCACTATCAACAGATGGATTGAGCAAATCTTGATGTTCAAATTCAAGCTCAAACATGTCAAGGGAGCAACATTTCCACCAGATGGGTTGTCTAGGAGAGAACCTCAACCAGGAGATGAAATCTGGCCTCCTGATGCTGATGGATTTGAACCAAGTGATCCACCTGAAGTACATGAGGATTGGGACTATTTTGCAGAACAACCTTTGGATTTTGAAGACTTCAAGATGGACATTGATGTTAGAGGAGGATATGTCCAGGAAGAGACAATCTTGGCCAAATCAGTCAAAGACTTCAAAAATGAAATTATGCAAGCTCAGGAAGAAAATACAGCATATAATATCCTGGTTCAGCAGGCTTACAAATCAGAAGGCTTGGAGATGCCAGTATACCTACAAGCTGATTTGCCAGAAGACAAGCTCTTACCAGATGAAGCACTCAAGGAAGATGAATCTGAGAGGGAGCTATATGATGAAGAACATAGGAGCAAAAGTGTCAAGATCTTAGATGACAAAATGGGTCTAGTAAAGGAATGGCTGCTGGACACTCTGAAAAGACCACCTGGCATGAATGATAATCTCAGATATAGGAGATTTATCAAGCTAGCTTCAAAATTCTTCCTGTCCAAGGAAGGGAAATTATACAAGAAGGGTCAGGAATCTATGCATCAGTTGGTTGTGGAAAAACCATATAGGATGTATATGATGAGAGCTGCCCATGATGCTCTAGGACATAGAGGAGCATTTGCAACCAAGTCATTATTGGAGTTGAGGTTTTGGTGGCCTGATCTGGAGGGAGATGTGAGATGGTATATCAAGACCTGCACTCTATGCCAGAAGAGAAGACTCAATTTAATCAGGGCACCACCAGTGGTAGCTGCAATACCTGGGATATTCCAAAGAATTCACACTGATGTGATGTACATGTCTGAAAAGTCACATGGTTGCCATTTTGTGGTAAATGCCAGATGTGCACTTTCCAGATATGTAGAGGGAAGGGCTATTAGAGAGCAAAATGCCAAGACTATTGCATTGTTCTTACTGGAGGAAGTCATCTGCAGATGGGGTTGCCCTAAAGAAATTGTTTCAGACAATGGGACTCCATTTGTAGCAGCCATCAAATGGTTGGAACACAAATATGGCATCAAAGGCATCAAAATTGCACCATATAACTCTCAAGCCAATGGAATTATAGAAAGAGGTCACTGGGACCTAAGACAGTCACTATACAAGGCCACAGGAGGCAATTTGAACAAATGGTACTGGTTCTTTCATCAAGTCTTATGGGCAGACAGGATCACAAACAGGAGAGGAATGGGTTGTTCACCATATTTTGCTGTCTGTGGAGCACACCCAACATTACCTTTGGACTTGTCAGAAATGACATGGTTATCAGAATTTCCTGATGCCATCATTTCTACTGATGATCTCATTGGACTCAGAGCCAGGGCTCTAGCAAAACATGTTACTCATGTGGAGGACATGAAGGACAGAATGCTTAAAGAAAGGACCCAATCTGCAAAAGAGTATGCTGAAAAATACAAGAAGAGTATCAAGGACTTCAAATTTGGACCTGGAGATATAGTCTTGGTCAGAAACTCTGAAGATGAGGACTCCCCAAGTGCCAGAAATAGAGGGAGATGGGCAGGCCCTGTAGTGGTCATTAGAAGAACTCAGGGTGGAGCTTACATTGTCTGTGATCTGAATGGAGCTGTTTGGCAGAAGAAGATAGGCCGTTTCAGGGTTATTCCGTTCCATCAAAGAAGAAAGCTAACCGTGGGAACAAGAATTGAAGAACTGGTGGATGCATCAAAACAGGTACTGGATGAGTTGGAGGCTGAAAATGAAGATGAGCTGGAATATCATGGGCCAGACATTCAATTTGATGGAATAAAGCTTCACATCAGCAATACCGAGAATGCCGAAGGTGCCGGCGATCTGGGATCACCCCTAACACCACTATCAGACTCGGGTGATGAGGATTTTGAGCAGGATCACGAAGATCAGGACTTAGATGATGAGCCGGTGACTGACGGCATCCGACGATCACGAAGGCCACCGAAGCCGAGAGAAAGGCAATGGATTCAGCAGTTAAAGCAAACAAAGAAGAAGATGTCACAACTTTCTGGCATGATAAGATCAAGATCGGGACTCAGTTCTCGCAAAATCAGAAGATTTGGGCAAAAATCTTACAAAAACAGACAATAAGCAGCGAAATACAATTGATTCGGGCCATCCCGGCCATATACGAGGGTCAGATACATGCAGGTACTAAAACTATACGAGAGCAACTATACGAAAGCGACAATACGTGCGACAGGTTCATGCAAATGCGGACTAAAACTACAGCGGGCACATCCGGGGCACCGCGGACACTAAATGCGGACAGACAACAAAATGAGTGGGGGTTCGTCAAGGCAAAGCAGTTGAAGATCTTGCAATTACTGTTCGTTAACGTTGACTGGGGCCTGCATCCAGACCCCGCCGTTGAGCGTCATAAGGTAGCCGTGAGTGCCGGGAGGACGCTGGCGTGAAAGGATGTGAGTCAAGAGAAGGCAGTCAGTAAGACCACTGACCTGGTCGAGGGGCACGGTCGCGTAGAGCGGAATACCGAGCGGACGGCTCAGCAGGACCCCGAGCGCCGTCTGAAGCTCCCCGCGGTAGTGCATCTGCTTCCCGATGGCCAAATCGCAGACCGCCAACTTCTCCATCAAGCGCGTCCCTTCAACGATCTGGGCCTGCGTGAGGCGCACGGAAATGTAACCGTGAAGGTTGACGACAGGCGCGTACGAATACTGGACTAGAGGATCATGAGCAAGATGGTGACAACAAGCGAAGGAATATACGTACTTGGGAGGTGAGCCTGACCATAGAGGCTTGGTCCTTGGTCACCCGGGATAGGCGCGGCACGAGCACGGCGAGGAGGGCTGGGCGCGGCACCCGAGACTTGACGGATAGAACGCTTGCCGGAGTTGTTACGCTCGGCGTCAGTACGGTCGTCAGAGCCCGAGATCCAGCCGGGAGAAGCATGACCGGCCGGGCGCGGTAGATGGACCGGCGGTGGACTGAGTTGGCGAAGAGGCGACACGAGGCGAAGGGGCGCGAGGGAGCGCGTTCCGGTGCTACTCGGCCCGCATTTGGAGTCCAAGCGGGGACGAGAATGGGAGCTGGTGGAGGACTGTAGTAACCGTGCTGGAATGGCGCGTATACGGGCACGGGTCCGGCAATGCCACTGGGTGCTGGGGTTCCGTCCGGAAAGACCAACGGAGCCGGTGCATTAATGTTCGCGTTAGAAACAGGGTGAAGAGGAGGGTTGACAGGGTAGTGATAATGAAGATGACCGTCAGAACGGCCGAGCGAGGCAGGAGCAGAGTGGGCAGCAGCAGGAAGAACAGGCGTGGAGGGAGCTGGGACAGCTGGTGGTCCGTTTGGTGGGGAGTACCGCATTGCGGAGAGAGCTTGGGGACAAAAACAGGAGCTTTTGGAGACAAGCCTGCGAACGGAGGTCAGTGCAAGAAGAAGTACATTAAAGCATCGCGCACCACGACTAGGAGTTCCACGAGAAGCTGGACGAGACGAGTGAGCAACCGAAAAATGCTGAAAAAGATATGTCAGCAAGAATACAGGCAAAGAAAAAGGAATGCACGAACCAATGTCTCGACTGGAATGGGGACGACAGCAACAGGCGAAGCAATATAAGCCGAGGTTTCGATATCAGAACCGGAGGAGGCTATGAATGGACAATCAGCATCGAAATAAAAACCAAGAATGGCCACGCATGCGCACTGGACATGGGGGAGTCGGCGCGAGCACTGGCAGCGTCGAAGACAGTGGCAAATTGCTGGGGCTTCTTGATAGTGCGCTGAAGACTGTTAGCGTATACGGCAAGAAAGGTAAGAGGAAAACCTGCCTTGGCTTGCTCAAGCTGAAGAGTGCACTCGCCCGTGTGGATAACGTCGCTGCTGTCGTTGTCGCAGTGAAGGAAGAGGGAAAGCTTGTCCGCCAGGGAACGAAGCTCATAGGCGACTTGGTGATAATATCCTCCGATGCCAAAGACTGGCTCGCGTAAAGAATCGGCAATCTGGATGATGAGCTGGCCGGGAACGAGGTAGTTGACGGGCTGCGTGAGAGCAGCTTCGGATAGCTCGCCAAACGCCAGCTGGAAACGACAAAAGAACAATCAGCAAACCTAGAACAACATTTGAATGCCAGACGCACCGCATGTTGAGCTGTCTCGTATTTGTGATTGATGAAGGCAGTGGCGTTGGGAAACGAGCCAGCCGTAAAGCGGGCCAAGTTGGCCGCCAGCTGATTAAGGGCTTCTTCGCGTATGAGGGGAGGGGGTGTCGCTGGAGGTGCCGCCATAGAACGAAAGGAGAAAACAGAGGCGTTGTGAAGAGAATATGGTACAAGGGGAATGAAGAAGATTATTCGCTGGGGCAGCGAATTTATTGAGCCAGGGATGGGGCCACATCGAAACTATTCCAAATGGGGAAATTGAAGAACGAGCTCGCCCGAATAAGGTGCGAGCCGGCTCGAACAAAGGATAGCGCACCAGGCGCATCACAAAGATCATATTGGCGCTCAATGCTACAACAAGGGTCTATCTACTCAAGCTCATATTCAGTTCAAGTGCGCACAAGGCTGTACTGAATGGCCAACGATGCGGCAATGGCAACAAACCTTACGCGACCTACAGATGTCAGCGGAAGTAAATTAGGTGGAGGAAGCAAGCTTACGCGGCTTCCTGCCGAGGAAGAGCATACTTGGGAGGTGGCGAGTGCTGGGCTGGGTGCGCGTGCGCCGCCGTAAAAGGTGTCGAGCTGCCAGGCAATGCACTCGCGCTGGCGCTCGAGCCGCTGAATGCGCGCTTCAACGGCGCAGAGGCGCACGATGGCGCCTTCTTCTGTGAGGAGGTCGAGGCCTTCGATGGCGGGAGAAGCGGGTGTGTATGCAGAGAAGCTTCCGTTTGGAGCTTAAAAATTTTCAGTATCACATGGGAGTGGAGTGGACGCGTATACCTTGCCGTTTTGACGGCCTGCCCGACGGCGAAAGGGTCTGGCTGCGGTCTCAACCGCGCTTACGCGAGACTGTGGGGGAACTTGCTGGAATAATTTGGACACCTCCGCTTGGGTCATGTGCACGGGCATCGGCGACTGGATCTGTTCTATATGAGGAAAGAAAGCCAGCAAAAGTATAAACCCTTACCGAAGCGCGAGCATCGCTCGTTTGAAGTCCGCTGAATTGGAGCAAGAGTTTAGAAACGGGTGAAATGGAACCTGAAACACTTACTGTCAGAGGTTAACTATGAACAATATAGAGAAAACGACGTACCGAAAAGGGAATTATCAGCGTCAGTCACCAAGGTTGGCGAAATCAAGCTGGGCATACTGTCGGGCGAGTTTGGTGGTGTGGACTCAGTGCCGGCAGAAGGGGCAGCGTGCGAGCTGGCTTGGCGATCACCCAAAGGATCGGCCTGCTGCGAGTCAGTATAGTTGAAGAACAAATCAAAGGAAAATCACGCACTTGCCAGGCAGCTAGGCTTGCCGCGTATTCGGCTAGGTCGGCCAGTGCGGTATCCGAGCGGACGGGGCCGCCGGCGTGGCTTTGATCCTTCTCGGCACGCTTGAGGCTACGAGCGGCACGACGGAGACGGGAGATATCCGAACAGAAGACGACTATGTCGTTCAGCACGCGTCCGAATGGGCCACCAATACGGAAGCCGTGGCGCGCCATGGCAGTACGCAGCGCAAATACACACTCGGCAGTGGCCGCGTCTTCGACGAAAGAGGCAATTGAGGCCTTAAGGCGGAGCTAAAGTCAAGTCAGGGTCTAGGCTTCTGCCAGCAGATCAGAATACGCACGATCTGGTGTGCGCGATCCACCAAGAAGGTGTCCCGTTCAACGGGATCTTGCGGAAGCTGATACCGGATCGCGAAGAGAACTTGAGCGACGGAGACCTGCTCCTGGGGAGTAAGATAGGTGGTGGAAGAAGCCATGACTGAATAAAATCTGAGATACTGAAGATCTGGGCCACAAGATTTGCACTTTTATACTGGCTGCCACGGCCTGTTGCTACACTACAGCTACAAGAATAGCTAGGAAGAGGAGGACGCTCGTCAGGGAGACGCAGACAGCCTCACGACCGCCGACGCGACACGCAGTGGGACGCGTCATCACGCATCAAAGAAGCACGCGGGTACGGGCGGGAACGGGTCCGGCAAGACCCGTGCTACAGGAAAATTTCGGGTTCAAATGGAACAACAAGAAACGTCGTGAATAGAGGTTCATTGAGACTACAGGAAGACTACAAAACGCTACTCTAGCTGGGAACGAGCCATCGCGAGAACACGCTGAGCGGCAGCGATCTTGATCGAAGGGTGCACAACACCGGAGTCTTCGGCAATCTGGAGGAATTGGCCAAGAAAGCTTGGCTTCTGACAAGCGGCTATGAACGCGTAGTATCCCTCGGAAGCAAGGCCTTTCGTGGCTGAGGATGTTATTTGAAACCGCTGGATGGCGCCTTGAACAACGCGATTTACGCGTCGGACTGAGTGTTCGTAGTATGAATCTGGATGGGCTTCAGAAACTACAAGGCAAATAGATGATATCGCGTACCGACATCTTCAGGATCGACACTGAAGTGGGACAGGCGATCTGACAAGTCACGGCAAATCTCGTCCAGTTCGATCTCACGGAATTTACTAATCGAGTCAAAAAAGTTGATGGGGTCGGTGAAACAGCAAGAGTCTGAGCCTGAGACAACACAAGGGCCACAAGGGACACCCATGTGGCGGAAAACGCACGATAAGCCACGTTCGAGACAGCCCGAGCAGTCTTGAAGATGCTGGATGGTATTAGAGGAGGATGCAGACACAAGACTTAAGCAACTGACAGGGAGGCGGTAACTCACGGCCCGGGTGACTTCCGTGGCTGTCGCAGGATATGGCTGCGGGCTTATTTGGGAAAATAGTGCCCGTCCCGATCCATCGATGAACAGCTCCAAACGATCAGAAATGGGACGTGGCTTCCACGACGAGCCGGGGGTGGGATCGGCGGTAGCAAAGGTGGCGGCGCCATCGGATGATGAGGCATTTGAATCCTCCAAGGAGTCTATTGCTGGCACGGAAATACGCACTCGAACACCTGAGAAACTGCGGGAAGCAGGCATTATGGAGAGTACATGAGATGGAGAATCTACATAAATAATCGACACGGTGCTCTGAACCGAACAAGTCGGGTCAATCCGGAACCGGCCGGCCGGACTCGTAAAACGGCAGCATGACTACACAAAAGTACCTAATCAGAGAAGCGCGAGTCGAGCGCAAGGGGATACGATGCGCCCGAGGTGCTCCGAGTCAGAAGGGAGACGAGCAAGGTCCCGGTAGCCGCCGGCGGTGATGCCTCTGAAAGCCTGGGTCATTGCCTAAAATAGGTGAACATCAAAACACTTGTGACAAAAATAATGTGTACGCACCTCGAAGAGCGCGATGGCGCCTTGAACTGTCCGGTCAACACACTCAACGGCATGGTTGAAGCAGATGGCTTGAGAGTATAAGCCCTGGAAGAGTAGATAGACAGACGACGCACCAAGTTGAGCAGGGTCAGTAATTTGTTGTGTCAGTTCGCGGCAGACGCCGGTGATCTCATCAGATTGCCATTCCCGGACCGACTCCAAAAAATAGTGTTGGGTTGGTGAACGAACAGTCGTCATGTGCAGCGAATAAGCAGTTTGGGCAAGGGATGCCGACAGCACGGAAACGGCAAGGGAGATTATTGGTGGTGCAGTAGGCGCATTTGGCCAAGGCCTGGCACCGCCAGTGAAGAGCGCGTTGGACATCACTAGAATTCGCCGCCGCAGGGTGCTCGTGTACGCGTGGGAGCATAATCTCGCCATTTGGACCTATGGAGGTCTCAAGGAGCACAGCAGGGTGCGGCACTCGGAGGGAGGAGAAGTTCACTGCGGCCGGCACTGGGATCTCCACTGGTTGAAATCGCGGATCAACCACGAAGTCAGATGTGTCGAAGTAACTGGGGTAAGACATAATGAAGACTCAGAGCACAGAATAACTGGTATTAAAAGGAAGCCAGTAACCAAGGACAAAAATAGAGCAAGTATCCATGACATTGGATCTCTAAAACAACCATACTAGTCAACGGAGGAGCTGGTTACTGACTAGACTGAGTGAGGACACTCAGGATTTTTCAAATGGGGACATGAAGCGCGTGCGTCGCGTATGGGGGTTATAGCAAGGACAGGGCGCGAAGGGGATGGCGGTTGAGAGCAAGTTGGGGCGCCAAGAGATGCCAAGCACGCCAAGAGTGCCAAGGGGAGGCGGCAGGCCGACGCGTCATCAGGCTGGGGCGGGCGCTAGGAGACGACTTGGGAGTGAGGGCGACGGGTGCTAGGGACAGGAATAGCAGTATAACGACGGGCTTGGCGCCAAGACCGCCCAAACCTATATATTTAGCCTGTTTGTACCCAGTAGTACAGCGAATACCTCACCGTTAGTATTGCTCTCTTGCGAAGCCTGCGTCCAAAGGGCCGGGGCTTGCGTGAGAAATACGAGATTTGCCGAACGAACGCGCCGCTTACGAATACGTCAAACGAATTGATCCCCGCTGTCATTGAAGACGCCGTCGGTCCGACACTGAATTAGGTATTGTATTGTTCCCTTGGACTGTTCCCACACCCCTTGCCGCTGCGCGGACTGGTTATCCCTCGACTCTACCCACCCCACATCTCCACCGTCGTCTATACCTGGGTTGCCACTACGATATACTTTCGTAGGAACCCCCGAACCCGCGCGCATAGTCATCGGATCACAGTGTATTGGGCTGGACTAATACATCTTGGTTTGGGTTGTTAGTTTGTTGTGTGTGTGTTAGGTTTTCTTCCTCCCCATCCCCTTTCATTGTCCATTTCCCTTTCCCTCCCCCTTCCGATCACACGCGTTTCAGCGGCCACGCGCAGATGCAACAGAAGAAGGGAACACACAGACTTTGTTCTTCGAGTCCGCGCTGCTTGCGCCACGTACCTCACTCCAAGTCCTGGCGACTCGCGGCAACGACGTTTCTCGACTCGTCACTTGGCGTGATTGCAAACCTAGTGTGATTTGGCGTGTTGTCCCGGAGCGGCGGGCATTGCCACCACTGATCGTGGTATCAGTGCGTGCATTCTGATGATAATAGAACACCAGTGAACTCCTGGTCCACCCCCCGGCTCTTCTTGGAGTGTTCTGTTCGATACAGACAGGGGCACTGCCAGTCGTGCCTGTCAAAGGAACATTTTTGGACAAAATACAATGTGAGCGTGTCGTCGCAAATCGGCGGCAGCCAGGAACGGAAGACTGGGTGGCGCGCCTGGTCTGGCGCTCGTGCACTACGCGCGCGTTGCGACGTGCCCTCTCAGCATCTTTCTCCAACTTTCCTGCGGAGCCCTCTTGGTGAAAACTTCTAGCGGCCAGGCCCGCCGGCGGACAGACGGCGGGCGGCTTGACCTCGCATCCATCACAGACGCGAGGGACGACAGCCTCAGCAATGGGGTATAGGCCTGTGTTGACTTCCGGGCGAGGGAGAAGTGCGGGCCCTGGGGGAAGGGAAGAGAGACGCGACGAAGATCTGCGTGATTGACGTGGCGCGCACGGGCCATGCCGTATCGCACGTGCCACGTCACTCGCCTTTTCTTCCCGACTCCCATCCGCCATCCCGCTATTCCCTCCATGTGGCGCCGCGGAGTCCTGCCACAGACCGACGTCCTCGCGTGGGGGTGGACTGTCATCGCCGGGCATGCCACTGCCAGTCGGGCCCACGATGTCCAGGCTGGGGATAAGCCACGCTGGCAGAAGACGAAGATGTGCCATGGCATGTGCGCACTACAGCGTGTATTTGCTCTTTCTCTGGTGCCTCGGTCCTCATATAACCCCCTTGCTGGTTCCGCACGGCGGGAGGCGGATTCTTGGGGTTGTGAAAGCTGAATCGGCGGGTTGTCGGGAGAGACGCAGTCACGACTTGAGGGAGGCAAGCACACATGATCAACCACAGAGAAAAATATATCTATCATGCCAGAAGACAACACCCGCTGCGCGGCGATGAGTAGACCGCGCAACCTCTGGTAATTCGTCATCGTAACCTCCCTACGATGAAGAGGGCTGATTTAGTGCTTGTGCGCAGGACGAACGTGCGGCCACAGCTTGACACTTTATTTGTGTGTGACCCAACACCTGGGCTTGAGCCATCTGAACGCCTCAATGGGGCGGATCGACAGCGGGACCATCATGATTCGTCGATGGGAGACCTTGCTGAGTGATGGGAACTAGAGTCTGAGCAGGACCGAGGAGCATACCCGACGCTTATTCGTGCTGTGGAAGTGCAAAGGTCATGTGCGCCGTGCCTGTACCGTCTCGAAGCTCCAGCTGAAACCCTTGTCTGCTGTGAGATGCGAGAACGGAACAGCCAGGGCGGCATGCGGGACGCACCAGTAACGGCCAGAGGAATGTGCCGCCTCTTTTCTGCCACACTCGTGCTTCCATGTTTGACGCCCACAGGCCCAGGCGCACGAGCGGGACGTCATCGTGGGCGGTGCGGAAGAGAGAAGAGGAATGAGATTGATGTCACGGCCTCCGGGCCCGGTGGCCGATCGCCGGTGACACGTAAGCACGCAGCTTGTCTTCTCCCTTCATGTACGCGTCGGCGTCGAGCCGCAATGCACTCTAGCTTGGATATACTTAAGCACGCGCAAAGGTGTATATGCTCGACAATAGTTCTATTCTCAGGCTTACAACAGTGAAGGTTTGGGATCCTGCCGCTGCAGTATTGCGTGTGCCAGGAAACCTCTGTTGAAGCAACGGCGCTGGCAGGGAGTGGCGAGGAGGCACAGGACGCTGGGCTCAGGAGGTATGGCGTGGATTGCAAAGCAATCCATAGTCATGACGGTTGCCCAGATATGTTATTGATGGGGGAAAGCGCAGTACAGAGACGGCGCTGGCAGGGTATGGTCTGGCGGGAGGCACCGTCATTGTCAGGGTTCGGGTCGGGCCAACGGGCCCTATACGGCCCATCGGACCCTCACCACCCTTAGAGCCCTAGGGCTTGACAAGCCCTCATAATTCACAAGCTCAAAGCAATGAGCAACAACACTAATATCCCAGAGAAGGGACATAATCACGGATCGCGCTTTAGTCAGCCATCAAGCCATCATGACCCGCCATCAGGGATCATGATGCGCCGCCGGACGCCCTTGACAGCGGGCCCAATCGGCCCTAGACAACCACAGGGTCCAGGAGGGAGCTCCTTACTGTTGCATTGTCAAACACTCCTTAGTGTCGACATTGGCATGGCTCCTTTCCAGAGGAATGGTCCCTGGGCTCCTAGCGGAGCGACCAGGGACGACCAGAGACATCCCCTGCTCCCTTCTGATCGACCCTCAGCGGGCCCGATCGGCCCCTAGCGCCCACAGTATATAAAGACTAGAGTATTACTCCTGTACCTTAGGTTTAGCATTGAAGTCTCTTTCCTTGAACCCTACTCCGGCCTGGTCCCTTCAAGCGGGGTTGCTGCGACGAATCCCCATGCAAGGGGTGTCCAGGCAACCCCTGACGCTCCAGGCTCGCTTGCCTCATTGACCTGAGCCCTTGGTTGGGCTGGACAGCCCAGGCTCTTGTCTCTTATGTTCACCCTTGTCCTAGCCACTTCTTCCTGCTCTCTGGCCTCAAGCTCTGGGTTCCCCTGGTACGGGGCGATGGGAGGGTGCGGGCCCGATCGGGCCCGCATGTCACGCGTCACACCGCGCAGTCACGCGGTGTCTAGGAGCCACAGCGACTTGTTTCTCCAGGAAAGGAGATATGTCGCCCCTTGGACTGGCAACCCTTCTCAAGCGCTCCAGGGGTCTCGGGCCCGCAGCCCCTGTTGCGGGGCGACTCCCCCTCGACCCCCGAACCGTCGGGCGTGACCGCGTTACGTCACGCCCCGCCCGAACGGCTTGTTCAACTGGCCCAGCCTATGCCTTGCCCTATGCCTTGGGCACCAACTCTACTAGGCAGCACTCTTTGGCTATGGACTCGTTCCCTTCAGCAGGGGTAGGACACTCTAGACGACTACTCGTATCCTGTGACACCGCTGTCACACAACGTGACAGCGGGGCGTCTCGAGTCGCCCCGAGCTGTCCCTACCCTGCTCTCTATTGCAGCAGTGGCACCATCTACGCTGCCTGGCTGCCGACCACCCAGCTATGGGGGTTGAACCATCTTTCCCACACTTGTCAGACTGGCAGGAGACCGTCACGTGGGCCCGGGCCGGCCCTGTTCCTGACAGAATGCTAAACCTCCTTTACTGTCCTTCTTTCAAGTGTGGGGGGCGCTCTCTGGAAAGCTCAAATTCTTGGAGCAATCCTTTCTGTGCTGAACGACCACTCTATGTGTCGGCACTTCGTCCAATGGGTTGAGGAGTTATCCCTTTTGTCTTGAAACTCCTGGGAGCCAACAACTTTTGCTCCATTCGTCTTATGGGTTGAGGAGTCTGCCCCTTCGTTAAAACTCCTGGGAACAGGTCAAAACCTGCTCCACTTGTTCACTCCGGTTAAGGAGTTCTTCAATACCTTCTGCGCCTAACAACGACGAAACGAACCGATTCGAACCTTCGATCACCGACAAACGACAAGGGACCGAATTAACGGGCCCTTTCGGTTCAAATCTACCCCTGCCGCTATACTCGCGGGCCCGACAATCCGTCTGTTTTGTTCTTGGTGTGCGTTCTTAGGAGACCTTGCGCGGCCCGACTCGAAGTCTGGCCTGTCAATCCACGGGCCCGATGACCCGTTGGTCCGAACACAAACTTTTGTTTCTTTCGCCCCTACTTGGCAAATTCTTTCCCTATACCCTCTTCTTTGAATTCTCGTACCCTGGTGCCGAGGCAAGGAATATCGGCTCCCCCAGATGTCGACTTCTGGGCCGCAACTTCTATCTGCCATGGGGCGTCCACTCCGGTGAACGGCGCTTGAGGCACGGGAAACGTTGAGTCCGTCCCAACCTCTATAGCAGCCAAGGAGAGTGGAAAACCACTCTGGGAGCGCTGGGGGAAGAAGCAGACCCAGGCTCTTTTCACTAGCAAGAGACCCGTCCCATGTGCCCGAAACGTGACCCATTTCCCAACCATGGGAAATTTTGTTCAAAGGCGCTGGCCTTCAACCAGACAAACCCAAAACCGTGCGAATTGATATTCAAACCCTCATACCACTAGGATGATGGGATCGACGACCTGAATCGGCCCGATTCGGCCCACATCGGCCCGAATCGGCCTGACGGGCCCTGACGAACTGACGGGCCAAATCTGCAACAAAACAGCGATGACCCCTGAACGGGTGGCTGCACACTGGCAGCAAAAAACCGGGGACAATAACACCCCAAAATTGGAGGCTGGACAGAGGGATGGCTAGGTGTCGTCATAGCGACCCCATCGCCTCTGGGCTTCGACTGGCAACGAGATTGAACATTGCATATGCGCGGACGCACTGGACCGGACCGGGCTGAAACTACGCAAACAGGAGAAGCTACGAAAGGTCTAAAAACGCGCAGCCAATGCTCAGCATGTAATTGGAAGCCAGTGTTCGGAAAATGTGAACAACCAAACACCCCGAGAAACCGGGGCGACCAAGCCACGCCGACTCGAGATGAGTCGTTCCAAGGGAGGGGGCGATGTCATGGATAAGACCCGGCCCGTCCGCTCCGGGCGCTGGTGTCGGGCCATCGCGGGCCCGTAGCACGCAGCACGTGACGACAGGGAACATGCGCCCCAGTAGGAGGAACGCACACGTGGGAAGCACGTGACCGAGAACGACGCGTCGAGCCGTCGCCGAGCCCAACTCGACACAAGGCGTAGGGGAGGAGTGCTAGGAGGTTAGGAGTAGCGCCTGGCCCGCAAGGGATGTCCGATCGTCCCCTCTGCGGCTAGGAACGGGAGAAATGGGGGAGACTCAGAAGCGTCTGGATGTCCGATCATCCCTCGCAAAGGCGCGCCTGGGGCAACAGGCGATGGGGAGGAGTGCTGGGAGGTTAGGCGCAGCGCCTGGACCGGATGGGGTGTACGACCACCTCCGCTTCGGCCAGGAACGGGAACGGGGGAGACCCAGGAGAGCGTCAGGATGTCTGATCATCCTTTGGGAGGACGCGACTGGGGCCTGGACGCGAGAGAGGAATCGACTAAGCCCTTCGACGAGAAGGCATCTACATGCGAATGACGAAATTTTTTTCTCAACAATTCGGAATTGAATACGGAAATCGGACGATAAAACTCGGGACGAGTTTCGCCTAGTGGGGGGTGATGTCAGGGTTCGGGTCGGGCCAACGGGCCCTATACGGCCCATCGGACCCTCACCACCCTTAGAGCCCTAGGGCTTGACAAGCCCTCATAATTCACAAGCTCAAAGCAATGAGCAACAACACTAATATCCCAGAGAAGGGACATAATCACGGATCGCGCTTTAGTCAGCCATCAAGCCATCATGACCCGCCATCAGGGATCATGATGCGCCGCCGGACGCCCTTGACAGCGGGCCCAATCGGCCCTAGACAACCACAGGGTCCAGGAGGGAGCTCCTTACTGTTGCATTGTCAAACACTCCTTAGTGTCGACATTGGCATGGCTCCTTTCCAGAGGAATGGTCCCTGGGCTCCTAGCGGAGCGACCAGGGACGACCAGAGACATCCCCTGCTCCCTTCTGATCGACCCTCAGCGGGCCCGATCGGCCCCTAGCGCCCACAGTATATAAAGACTAGAGTATTACTCCTGTACCTTAGGTTTAGCATTGAAGTCTCTTTCCTTGAACCCTACTCCGGCCTGGTCCCTTCAAGCGGGGTTGCTGCGACGAATCCCCATGCAAGGGGTGTCCAGGCAACCCCTGACGCTCCAGGCTCGCTTGCCTCATTGACCTGAGCCCTTGGTTGGGCTGGACAGCCCAGGCTCTTGTCTCTTATGTTCACCCTTGTCCTAGCCACTTCTTCCTGCTCTCTGGCCTCAAGCTCTGGGTTCCCCTGGTACGGGGCGATGGGAGGGTGCGGGCCCGATCGGGCCCGCATGTCACGCGTCACACCGCGCAGTCACGCGGTGTCTAGGAGCCACAGCGACTTGTTTCTCCAGGAAAGGAGATATGTCGCCCCTTGGACTGGCAACCCTTCTCAAGCGCTCCAGGGGTCTCGGGCCCGCAGCCCCTGTTGCGGGGCGACTCCCCTCGACCCCCGAAACCGTCGGGCGTGACCGCGTTACGTCACGCCCCGCCCGAACGGCTTGTTCAACTGGCCCAGCCTATGCCTTGCCCTATGCCTTGGGCACCAACTCTACTAGGCAGCACTCTTTGGCTATGGACTCGTTCCCTTCAGCAGGGGTAGGACACTCTAGACGACTACTCGTATCCTGTGACACCGCTGTCACACAACGTGACAGCGGGGCGTCTCGAGTCGCCCCGAGCTGTCCCTACCCTGCTCTCTATTGCAGCAGTGGCACCATCTACGCTGCCTGGCTGCCGACCACCCAGCTATGGGGGTTGAACCATCTTTCCCACACTTGTCAGACTGGCAGGAGACCGTCACGTGGGCCCGGGCCGGCCCTGTTCCTGACAGTCATCAAGTGAGTCGCAATAACTGGTGACGAAACATGTTGTGGGGCGGTCAAGAGGGGCCAAACAAAGGGCGAGACAGTCTTGATCAATCGTCCATCCATCTCATCCTTCTCCTTTTCATGGGTCACTTTCGCCGCCCACGTCTCCCTGCCATGCTGCCTAACGAACTCCTCCACGAGATCCCTCGAGCTCTCCCATTCGACGAACTCAAAAGTGTCGCTCTTGCCTCCCGCCACCTGCGCCTTGTTGCTCTTCAATTCCTGTATTCCACGCTGGGGCTTCAGCCGTATCTGCTGCTCGGCGAGTTCGGCAAAGAAGAGGCTCCGCTCATCCTCCCACCGCCAGCCCAGGTCGCGCATTTCACTACCAAGCTCATGTTCTTCACATCCCCCGCCATTGCCCCGCATGTCCGTGTGCTGCACATCTCCCGCCCAGTACGCTACGACCCCTGTAAACACAACTTCGACATCGACGAGTGGGAGGACAAGTTCAGCGTGGCTGTTACGGGCGCATACACTCTGCGCGACTTGCTGTTCTCCGTCATTGACAAGTTTTCTTGCCTTCGCCAACTCATTGCTTCAGACCTCAAATTCACGCCCACAGCCCTGGTCAATCTCGCACGGCTCCGCAGCCCGCTTACGCTGCATCTCTTCGCTTGCTCCTTCTCATCGGAGGCCCAGCGCACATTTCCTGCAGCTGCCCGGGCACTGCCAGATGTCCGACTTCCCGTTGCTGAGTTGCGTTTTCGATTTGGCGGATGGAGAGTCGGACCAGAACGGGATGTCTGGTCATGGCTTTATGTCCTCGATCTCTCCATGCTCGTCAAGTTCATTTGGGAAATCGACGAGCGCCTGCTCAGTCTCGCTAGGTTGTCGCAGAAGATGTCGTGTTCCCGCGGATGTGATATCTCATGTTGTGGATCAAGAGTCTATCAGCGTTAACTCACTCTGGCATCGGAAACCTGCCGCGTACCTTTCCTGGACTCCAACAGCTGTGCGTGCTAATGATCGAGAGGCACTGCGACACAGAGCTGGCTGCGAGCGAACCAGCTTGTGTGTTTCCACATGTGCGCGAGCTGACCACGGTCTGCCAAATGTTGCCTGCACTCCTTCCATGCACGCCCGTTTCTGCGCACTCTGAAAATTGGGAATGAACGCAGCGACAGACTTCTATTTGCCCTGCAGCGCACCGGACGGTATGTTCCGCAGATGATAACTCACGCTGTAGTTGAGTTGTGTGACGGCGATTGTGCACTTTGGTCAGCGATCATTGCATTCTTCCCAAACCTGCACACCCTCCATTTCTGGGCGGCGGAGCAGTGGAGGGAGCCCACCAATGATGCCCAGCCAAGCGAGGTACTGTTCTGCGTCCTGTCACATGGGTTATGTTAACACAGCGTTCCAGGCCTGCCGCTTCCTCACCAGCCTACCGACCATCCTTCCGTCCACTCTCGGAAGTCTCAGGGTCCATATTTGTTCCTCAGGAGCTGTCCTTCCGGGGGGCAAACGGGAAGCCTGGGCCCATTAGGTTGTCTTCCGAGTGCAGATGAACTCTAGGCAGAACTGTTGCGACGGTGCAGTGGTCTCCAGCAGATAGTTATCGGTGGGTCATTCTTGGGCTTGCAGTGGACCAATGATTGAAGCTTTCACTGACTCAGACATGTATTTGGACTGGCACATGCTTGACTCCATAAGATTTCTTTAATTGATTGGAGGACAAGGCCTCCTAGCATATTTTTGAAGAAAAGAATGGATTGATGAAATGTGCTGACGTTGCCAGCCAGGGAAGAAGCAGCGAGTTTCCAATTGGGTACTAGAAACCAAGGGGGTCCCAACTTTTGAAAATTGGATATACCGTCGAAATTTTTTTTCAGGCCATCTGGGACCCCTCCCCCTCCCCCCTTTCTATATGGGGTAATATATTCCCATGATCACGCATCATGTGACTTGATGATGTGATTAACAGTGGCGATAAAATATATAATTCCAGTTACATTTTGTCAGGGTTCGGTCGGGCCAACGGGCCCTATACGGCCCATCGGGCCCTCACCACCCTTAGAGCCCTAGGGCTTGGCAAGCCCTCATAATTCACAAGCTCAAAGCAATGAGCAACAACACTAATATCCCAGAGAAGGGACATAATCACGGATCGCGCTTTAGTCAGCCATCAAGCCATCATGACCCGCCATCAGGGATCATGATGCGCCGCCGGACGCCCTTGACAGCGGGCCCAATCGGCCCTAGACAACCACAGGGTCCAGGAGGGAGCTCCTTACTGTTGCATTGCCAAACACTCCTTAGTGTCGACTTTGGCATGGCTCCTTTCCAGAGGAATGGTCCCTGGGCTCCTAGCGGAGCGACCAGGGACGACCAGAGACATCCCCTGCTCCCTTCTGATCGACCCTCAGCGGGCCCGATCGGCCCCTAGCGCCCACAGTATATAAAGACTAGAGTATTACTCCTGTACCTTAGGTTTAGCATTGAAGTCTCTTCCTTTGAACCCTACTCCGGCCTGGTCCCCTAGAGCGGGGTTGCTGCGACCATACCCCAGGAAAGGGGCGTCTAGACAACTTCCAACACTCCAGGCTAGCTTGCCTCATTGACCTGAGCCCTTGGTTGGGCTGGACAGCTCAGGCTCTTGTCTCTTATGTTCACCCTTGTCCTAGCCACTTCTTCCTGCTCTCTGGCCTCAAGCTCTGGGTTCCCCTGGTACGGGCGATGGGAGGGTGCGGGCCCGATCGGGCCCGCATGTCACGCGTCACACCGCGCCGTCACGCGGTGTCTAGGAGCCACAGCGACTCGTTGCTCCAGGAAAGGAGATATGTCGCCCCTTGGACTGGCAACCCTTCTCAAGCGCTCCAGGGGTCTCGGGCCCGCAGCCCCTGTTGCGGGGCGACTCCCCTCGACCCCCGAACCGTCGGGCGTGACCGCGTTACGTCACGCCCCGCCCGAACGGCTTGTTCAACTGGCCCAGCCTATGCCTTGCCCTATGTCTTGGGCACCAACTCTACTAGGCAGCACTCTTTGGCTATGGACTCGTTCCCTTCAGCAGGGGTAGGAAACTCTAGACGACTACTCGTATCCTGTGACACCGCTGTCACACAACGTGACAGCGGGGCGTCTCGAGTCGCCCGAGTTGTCCCTACCCTGCTCTCTATTGCAGCAGTGGCACCATCTACGCTGCCTGGTTGCCGACCACCCAGCTATGGGGGTTGAACCATCTTTCCCACACTTGTCAGACTGGCAGGAGACCGTCACGTGGGCCCGGGCCGGCCCCGTTCCTGACACATTTATTAGAATACTTTGAGTTTTGAGTAATACATAGCAATTGAGTCTCTACAGTGTCACTGGTAGGCTTCCTGTGATTATGTATAATTAAATGACAATGATAAATTGTGAGGCTAGTCACACTCCAGTCACACTACAGTCTACAGCCCAACTAAACTGCTGAGAGCCTTGCCATAGGCAAATAGTGGGGCTAATCAGTATCCATCTTGCATTCTATGCTAGAATGCTACACATATACTCCAAACACAACCTCAAACCCACTAAAACTCCCCCAAACTTTGGTATAGCAAAAGTTTTTTTTCACCATGCCTAGGACCCCCTTGCCAGAAATGTGGAGCATATTGATCAAAAGTGTTCATCAAGACATTTCGAACAGGGGTAGAGAACTCAGCCTTGTTGCCTTGCAGAAAATTAATGGTCAAAAGGAGTGGGGGACTCCAGATAAAGATGGTTGGATGCGCTGGTGGTCATCATCGACTTGTTGTCAAGCAAAAGTGTCATACTGATCAAGGGGGGTGTCATTATTCAAAAACAGATATACTGTCAAAAAGTTTTTCAAGGGCCTTCTGGAAAACCCCCCCCTTACCATATCGGGTAATATATTCCCATGGTCGCTTATCCTGTGACCTACTGATGCGATTAAAAGTGGTGAAAAATTCCTATTTCCAGTTAAATTCATTAAAATACTATTACTTGTTAAGTGCCGTGCAAAGACTGAAGAGAAGTAATGGAAAGTCTGAAGGAAACCGAGTGGCTATCACAACACTATATTGGAGTGAGCAACTACATGTTTCTCAGGCCGAATACAAGTCTGAACAAATACATGAACTCCTGTGGATACATTCAGAGGAGCCAAAGGCAATAAGGCTTAGAACACGGGGAGGAGTTGGATAAGAGCAGAGACACCTAGTATAAATACTTATACTCTAAATAAACTCCTGTATTTCAGTTTCATTATTAATGTTCATTGCCTTGCTCTGCTCTTATCCAACTCCCCCTGTGTTTGAGCCTTTATCACCTTTGGCTCCTCCAAACATATCTGCAAGAGTTCACATAGTTATTCAGACTTGTATTCGGCCTGTAAGATGTGTAGTCACTCACTTTGATATAGTGTTGTGATAGCCACTTGGTTTCCTTTGGACTCCGTTACTCCCCTTCAGAGAAACCAAGTTCTGTATTAAGGTATTAAATATAGTATTCATTAGAACTACCCCTTCCTGTCCATGTTTTATCAAAAATGCCTACATGTCATTCAAGCCCAAATATTTGTCAAAAAAAAATGTGTCACATTATTATTACCCCACTTTGTCATCACACTTATTTCTGATGTATATATATATATATACATATATTGTATGGTCTTATTATCATCTTGTTTGTATCTTGTGGCATATTTAGTGCATTTATTTACAACAAACATCAGTAAAACTACACCTTCGTCTTTGGCGTCTTTGGAGTCTTTGGCAAGACGCCAAAGATGTCAAAGACGCCAAAGACGCCAAAGACCGCGGTCTTGGGCTAGGCAGGTCCCTTCGTCTTGGGAAGCTTTCCCAAGACCATTTTGGTCTTACCAAGACAGTGTCAGTCTTTGGAAAGATGATGATTGCTGGCCAAAGACCTTACTCCAGACACTCAAAGACCAATCATAAAACCATAAAGCACTATTGATAATACCATAGAAAACAATATAAACTAACGACGTGAAATAACAAATTGTTCCTCTTCCTCATCCTCTAGTTCTTCAGGAGCGTTCGACGATACGCGGCTTGATGACCGACTATGACTACATCGGTTTTTGGTCACCTTGAAGGCAGCAGCGGACTCAATATAGCCCTCCCACTCGTCCTCCGTCCACGCTTGCAGTGTCTTGAGGTATTTCGTGGCCCGCCGGATCTTGCGTCGTTGCTTACCAATCGTCTCGACAGCGTCGCCCCAATTGTCGGTCGAAAACTCATATTTGTGCCCTTTTGGCGGTGCAACATAAATACCAGTTGTCCAACGCTGAAGGACACATTCCACCTGGTGCAATGCAAGATTAGTGATGTAACAGTCTGCTTGAGACACGTACCGCTTGAATCGAGAGGAGGAGG
Organism: Mycena indigotica; assembly: GCF_014461135.1. Taxonomy (NCBI): domain Eukaryota; kingdom Fungi; phylum Basidiomycota; class Agaricomycetes; order Agaricales; family Mycenaceae; genus Mycena; species Mycena indigotica. The sequence goes on along the minus strand of NW_023503011.1, from coordinate 2,158,585 downwards.
GCACCATACGGAGGTTTCGAAGATTGGCGATATTCATGTGGAATTGTGTCGAGAAACATAAGATGAAATGTGAACGTATATTTGATAAGGAAAGACTCAAAGAGGCCCTGTCAAGAAGCGAGTTAGCAAACAAATAAAAGGACAATTCTACGACACCGTGCAGCTCTCCTGAGACTCATCCCACTTATTCCAATGGAAAGCCTTCGAATGGCCGTCGCCACTTGAAGTAAGGAAGTACTCGACGAGGTCTGCAACGCCGGCAGGGGTATCGACTGGAATCAAACCGTGGCCTTCGTCGGCATCCTCGTCCCCTTCATCCTCTCCGTTGATGTCTTGTTTTGCTTTCGCCGCTCCAGTTTGTCAGCAAAAATACAAGTACGCATTGGACGCTGACTCACCAGCTTTAGCCTCATATTCTGCGATGGCCTCCCGTCCGCTCTCGAGCTGCAACTCGAATGCCTTCTTTGCCTGGTCGAGGAATCCTCGCCGGTAGTCGACAGCCCGATAGTGAACCTGAGGGTGCGTGAGCTTAGGCCAAATGTGAACGAGAGCTTACCAGATGAAACCAGGCTTCTTTGGGCTTGACGATAAAACCCTCGTTCGGGTAGACACGGTCAATGACAGTTTGCATGTCAGCGACTCCCAGATTGAGCCACGGGTCTGATTCCGAAATGCTAATCTGCTCCTTAGTTAGCGGGATGAAAACGCGGGTGAACAAGGGCTCCGCGTTGGGAGGTAGGTGAGCAATTGTCCATTTGCCGCCTCCACCGCGAAGTTGCTTTTGAGAGATTTTGACGGACTGGGAAGCAGGTGAGAGCAAGAAGGAAAACGATGCTTGACAGTGATGGATGCACATCAATCTTCGGGAGGCCTTTGCTCGGTCCTTTACGAGCGGGATGCTCGATGCCTTCGTGTCCGTCTTCAAGCGCGGGCCCTCCGGGCTGGAACATTGAGTCCCCGTCTTCAAGTTGTGTCGGTGACGTTGCAGGCTGCCGCTTCGCAGGGACTGGTGGCGCCAAACCAGCCTTCTTCAGGACGACCTTTGGCCGCTTGCTCGTTTTAAGGCTGGAGCAACAGTCAGCGCAGCCTAAACATTGAAGGAACTTACCCATCATCCTTCCCCGCCTTTCGTTTCCCTCCTCCTCCGACGTCTGGAGTCCCGGTGCGTATCCTGGGTTTGACGCAATGCTTGAACGTCGGTGCAGGTGCCCTTGCTTGGTTTCTTCGGCGCTTTGGTCGGCTCATCTTCCTCTTCAGAGTCCAGCTCTTGCTCTTCTTCAATGGGCGGTTCGTACAAGTCCTCCGACCCGCTACCGCTACCGTCATCAAGCGAGCGCATGTCGACGTCTAGTGTGGGCTCAGCAAAGCAATCGGCACAAACTAGACGACTGAAGCAGCTTACCCTCATCGCTAGCAACGCTCTTGTGGGACGAAGCGGGTTGCTGGACCGGCACCGTCCTCTCGCGAGCCCCAGCTTTCGCCAATTCCCGGCGCCGCTGAAACGACCGTTAGCAAGCTCGCATGACATAAAAGGAGCACACCTTGTCCTCCTCCTGGTTCTCATCTTCCGTTGCTGCGACACGCGCAAGCGCAGCTTGCTTACGTCGTTCTGCCTCGTCGTGCGCCACCCTAGCTGCAGCCTCATCCGCCTCTACTTGCTCGCGGGTCCGACGGACGGTGGGCGGACCGTGTATTGCATGGTGCTTGTTTCCGCTTCGTGTGTGCAAAGGCGGCGCGTCTGGAGCTCGAGGGTTTTGTCGTCGAGCTTGGACGGGGGTAGCCATTGGGCGGTCGACGGTGGAGAGAGGCAGAAGAGAAGGCGACGAAACACCGCCATGATCATTGATCACGGCCGCGGCAAGTGCATGTTGACAACGGGGCAAGAACACGCGCTCACCGGATTTGCCGCCCAACGTACATCTTAACTCTGGGCAAGGTCTTTGGAGCCTGGGAGGGCCGTCTATCCCCGGAATAACTTAGAGACTTTTCGACCACTCCCTCCATGGCTCCTAATCGACCCCGGCTGCCGTGCCCATTCGGATGCCGGAGAACCTTCAGCAATGCATCTGGTCGCACACAACATATTAATACATGGCACTCCTTTCATCCTCGCCCACCATCACAGGCAAACGCGAACGAGGTCCCTCAAGCTGGCTGGCAGTACCCCGATCTTGATACGATGGACGATGGAGCTGGGAGGGCGGATGCAGATCCAGCAACCGCTGCTCCGAACTCACGAGTGGATTTCCACCCACATCTCACTGGTGCGTTCACAAGTGCTTGATCTTTTGGTCTTAGCTGACGATAGCTCTCCAGGGCAGCCGAAATCGGTTGGTCTCCCACCTTCGTGACGGTGCACGTGATGAGTCGGCGGTTCAATCCTCAACCGAGGTATTTGTTTTAAGCTCAATGAGTTGTAAGCCAAGAAATAATATATAAATGCACATAAATCAACACATCCACTTAACTAGCCTTTGTTGAGTCCCTCACTGGTATTGCGGGTTGTGGCGCCGGCCGGCGGGGCGGGGGGGTTTTCCACCCCGGACCCGGTGCTCGCCGCAGGGCAGGCGCTCGCCGCGAGGCCCGCTGCGCGGAGCCACCATTTTTTTTTCAAGTTATACACATACTTTAATAAATAAAACAAAATAAAGAGGTGTAACACGTGATTCAGCCGCCATCGTGAAGAAATTAAAACAAAGCGCGGCGGATTCGAACCGTCGCCGGACCACAAAGGACAGCATCTTCAGAAACTAAACTAAACAACCGCTGACAAGGCTTGCAGCCGAGCCCCCTCGTGGTCCTTCCCCGCCGAAAAGGGATTTAATATGATTTTTGGGCGGGGATCGAACCTGCGACCTATCACATGGGGCGTCACGAAGGTGGGAGAGCTATGGAGGTCTTGCGATCACGATGGAAACAGGCAGCCCTCCTCCACCAAAACAATTCCCTCCCCCAGACGACTTCTCTCCGTACAACAAGCTTAAACAGTTCCGAATGGCGGACTTCATGTACCGCAAAGTCCAGATGTCCGCTGGCGAAATCAACGAACTAATGGACATTCTTGCGTCGGAGGACGGTGACGCGCCATTCGCCGACGCGGACGAACTGTATGCGACTATCGATGCGACAGAGCGGGGCCATATTCAATGGCAGGCATTCAATGTCTCGTATGAAGGAGAAGATGATTGCAACTCCCCAAATGCGCTGACCTGGAAGAAAAAGGAGTACACTGTGTACTTCCGATCCTCGCGGTTCTTCAGCAGCAACTCGGCAACCCAGACTTCAAGAACGAGCTGGACCTCAGTCCCAAACGTGTCTATGATGCAAACGGCGAACGCATCTATCAAGACTTCATGTCGGGCCAGTGGGCCTGGCGCCAAGCAGTGCGTCTTTTTTTCCCTTTACAATGCTGGCTCTGACAACAGTTCTAAAGGACAAGATTGCTACCGATCCACAGACCCATGGTGCCGTTTTCGTTCCTGTCATTGGCGGAAGCGACAAAACGACCACATCTGTCGCCACAGGCCAAAATGACTTCTACCCGCTTTATGTGTCCAATGGGCTTGTTTATAACACCATTCGACGTGCCCATCGCAATGCAGTCAGTCTCATAGGCTTTCTGGCAATCCCCAAAGGCGAGTCGTGACAACTGGGTGCAAACGTAGCTTGATGCATCCCTAGCTGACCGAGAACACCAAAACGGGGCTGATTTCCGTACTTTCCGACGACAACTTTTTCACGCGTCCCTTCGTCATATCTTCTCCTCACTCAAGGGCGCAATGACAACACCAGAGGTTGTCTTATTCGGGGACGGCCACTATCGTCGTGTCATTTATGGACTCGGTCCATACATTGCTGATTACCCCGAGCAAGTGCTACTAGCTTGTGTCGTTCAGGGCTGGTGCGCGCGGTGAGTTCTGTAAATGGAATGACATTCAATCTAATCAGTCCCAGATGTCATGCGTCCAATAAAGACCTCGATGGTGAGGGCGGACGACGCACACAACAGCATACGGAGGATCTCTTTGATGCCTTCGACCATAAGGCTCTTTGGGACCAATATGGTGTCATTCCCGATGTTCTAGTGCATGCACCTTGCGAACAGAGGCTAATGCTGATTTCTTCTAGCCTTATACCTGGGACTTTCCCCGAGCAGACATTTACGAGCTGCTTTCCCCCGACTTACTACGTCAGGTAATCAAGGGAGCATTCAAAGACCACCTTGTAACCTGTGTCAGGGAGTATTTAGAGCTCATACATGGTAAAACCGAAGCGGCCAAGATCATGGCAGATATTGACCGGAGGTACGAGCTTTAGATGTAGTATAGGATGTAGTTTGATTCGACATAGGATTGCTGCCGTACCACCATTTCCTGGCATCCGTCGCTTTCCTGAAGGACGGGGTTTCAAGCAATGGACGGGTGATGATTCGAAGGCATTGATGAAGGTGAGCTCAAGGCTGAGCCAGGTATCGCCGAACTTATGACTTCAGGTTTACCTTTCTGCAATTGAAGGCCATGTTCCTCCTCAAATGCTCCGTGCATTCAGCGCATTTCTCGACTTTTGTTACCTTGTGCGGCGAAATGTGATCAGCGAGTCGACACTGCAAGAAATCGAAAATGCACTTACCAGATATCATAAGGAGCGTATTATATTTGAAACAAGTGGTGTATGCCCTGATGGTTTCAATCTCCCTCGTCAACATGCGCTCACACATTATGCACTACTCATCACGGAGTTTGCTGCGCCGAATGGTCTCTGTTCTTCAATAACCGAATCGAAACATATCAAGGCCGTTAAAGAGCCCTGGCGTCGATCAAGCAAGTACGAGGCACTGAGCCAGATGCTCACTATCAATGACCGACTCGACAATCTCGCTTCCACACGTGTTGACTTTGAGGAACGTGGCATTCTCAATCCCCAAGCACCTGACCCTGTACTTCCGCTTCCGCCTGCGGTTCAAGCTCGACTTCAAGCTCATGATACCGACGATGACGATAATCCTGACAGTCCTGAGATTGAGGGCGAGGTTCATCTAGCAAAGCTTCCTAGTATGTGAATGACCTCTAATCAATGTCTAAGCTTACCGTTCTATAGCTCGTGGATATCCCCGGGACCCTATTGCTTTAGCCGCATTCCTCGATCGACCTGAGCTGTGTCAGACTACGGGTCGGGCCGTGCAAGGACTTCTCCTAAGAACGCGCGCCCGGAACAGAACAGATGGATAGTTGGGCCCGCAAGTACGGCGGGCGGTGTAGATCGAAACCGAAAGGGCCTGTGAACTCGGTCCCTTGTCGTAGTCGGTGGTCGATGGTTCGAATCGGGTCGTGTCGGGCCCGATGAGTCGATAGCGTCTCCTCGCACGGAGTAAGGTAGTTCTTCAGACGATCTAAGCGATAGAGTACAAGGTACACTATCGCGCATTATATACGCGGGCCTGCAAAGGGGGGTGATCGGACACCCTGGCCTCTCCTCCTCCTCCTCGCTCCCGTTCCTGGCCGCAGAGGGGACGATCGCACATCCCTTGCGGGCCAGGCGCTACTCCTGACCTCCTAGCACTCCTCCCCAGTCCCCTGGTGTCGAAGTTGGGCTCGGCGACGGCTCGACGCGTCGTTCTCGGTCACGTGCTTCCCACGTGTGCGTTCCTCCTACTGGGGCGCATGTTCCCCGTCGTCACGTGCTGCGTGTTACGGGCCCGCAATGGCCCGACACCAGCGCCCGGAGCGGACGGGCCGGGTCTTATCCGTGACAAGCTGCCACTACTTATTCGCCGTTTTCTCTACACCCAGCTCAATCCCGAGGTCGATATTACCACTGTTGATGCCTCGGAATTCCCTCCCCTCCCCACCTCAGTCATGGTCTTTCCGTCAGCCATTGCTACTTTCTATGCGCCCAGTGATCATTCCAACGGGACGGGTCTACTACATGAACGAATTTGGGCAGTCCGATCTTGGCGGGAGGGGCACCACAGTATGATTGCGTATATGTTGCCGGGTCTGAGGACGAGCCTGGCTTCCGTGGGCTCCTTGTTGCTTGTGCCTTACTTTTCATATCCTTCAAACATGAAAGGGTCGCCTATCCATGTGCCTTGGTCACATGGTTCTCCGCCATTGGTGATGCCCCCTGTCCTGACGTGGGCATGTGGATGGTTGAGCCGGATCTCAACGACGATGGTGAGCGTATCTTGGATATAATTCATGTCGATACCATTTTGCACTCAGCACATCTTATCCCTGTGTTTGGAGATGCATTCTTACCTACCTATTTTCACTTCACTGCTTCCCTTGATAGCTTCCACTCATATTATGTAAACAAATACGCTGACCACCACTCACATGAAATTATATATTAATTTTTAATGTATTTTTGGCAGAATAGTTATAAAGATGAAAAGTATTTCCAAGACCTCATTCCAAGACCAAAGACCAGTCCTCCCAAGACCAAGACTACCAAAGACAACTTTCAAAGATCAAAGATCTGTTGCAAAGACCAAAGATCTCCAAGACCAACATGTAGTTTTACTGATGAATTGTCACTACAAAATTGTCAGCTGATATTGGCCTTGAGGTAAGTTACCGAGAAGTAATCCTGCTCACCAACGCTCGTTATTCGTCGACAGCGCCAATTGTGTCCGCAAGCAACACGCCGCGCCAGGTAAACAAGTCGGGAGACAAAAATAACAAAAACTGTAGCGCTGTATATCCGATATGAATCGCGCCCGCTTTGAACGGACGATGCCAGGGCCCAGTGGACACCGGCACCCAGTGTTGGGTGGCACTGCCACCCACGACCATGCTCCCAGCTCAGTGAAGCAGTACTCCCGCCGCCGCAAGCCACGCCAAGCACCCCAAGTTCTCATTCAGTGCCCCGCAGCTTTCGCTACGCCAAGTCGCAAAACGGCAAACAACTCTATATTCACGACTAGCCGAACGCACAGCGACCGTCAGTTACAACAAGTTAGGCTAAGCTATGCATATGCTGGCCAATCACCAGGTACTTGCCGTGTATTCAAGCAAGTAAACAAGCCAGAGCCTGAGGACGAAATAAAAATACATATCCGGTCGCGATTAGACCAATCGCAGCGCCCCGCTCCGAACGGACGGTGGGCCCGGGGCCACCGACGACCATGCGAGCGGTAACACCACCCGCCTACAGCGCTGGCAAGTATGGTATAATATCTGCAATGATCTATATATGGCCAGCACCGCAGTAATTGAATGAAAAATTCAGTGGATTACTGCATACATATGCTGCGCGCGCCCACGTCTGCGGCGAACGGCCAGCGTCCACGCGTACTAGGTCCCCCTCCAAGTTCAAACCAGACAGCCACTGGCAGTTGCACCGAGCTATCACTCGCTAACCCACCAGCAATGCAGCATCCATCTCGCGCTCTACGCCAACCCAGTCCGGCCCCACCTGGCACCATACTCAACTTGAAACGCCCCCAAAATCGCAAATCAACTCTATATTCGCCAGCTACCTATACGCACTCTATCTACGTGTCCGTGGCAGTCTTTCTCGTGTATGCATCTGTATCGTACAAGAACGGAACGAAGCGCGAAAAGTGGGGGGTGGTACACAATGGGTGGGGGATATAACAATAACACACCAGGGGTCGATGTATGCAGCCAAAAATCGCATAGGGAAGGAAGGAAGGTATGCGGGTCAGTCAGTGGCCGGGGGCCTTTTTTTCGTCGTCGTCATCTTCATCATCATCACGTGGCCGGACTACGCCGCGCCCGCGGAAGCACCACTGCTGCACGAACGCGCGGTACACGCTGCTGCTCGTCTCCGCGCCCGTCGGCGGGCCGCGGACCTCCTTCTCCTCCCCGCTCTCCCCTGCGCCGTCGCCCGCGCCGTCGCCCGCCTCGAGCAGCCCCGCGAGCCCGCGCGCGCCGAGCGGCGACATCGGCGGCGTCTCCTCCTCCCGCCGCTCCGCCAGCAGCGAGTTGCCATCTCCCTCGCGGTCCGAGTCAGAATCCTCCTCCTCGGGCACCTCGGTGACAACCACCTCCGGCGTCGTCGCGGTCCGGCCCCACGGCCAGTACAGCCCGACCCCCGCCTGAGCATTCGCAGCCGGCAAGGGCTCGGTGATGACCAGCGGCGACAGCCGCGGCGGGCTCGACTGCTCGCGTGGCGGGCTCGACTGCACGAACCCCGCCCAGGAACTCGGCCTCGGCGCAGGTGTCGGCGCGGCGTAGTTCCGCAGACTCAGCCGGCCGAGCTTCGCCGCGAGCGCCTGCGCGTGCGCCGTCCTCGGCGGGGGCGGCGGGCGGTATGGCCACGGGGAGCGTGAGGTGGGGCTGGAGGGGCGATGCGGACTGCGGCGAGGAGCGTGGGAACGGGATCGTCGACGTCGGGACAGAAGGCGGCGCCGATGTAGGCGGCGGACCGGGCGCGGGAGACGTGGTGGTCGCAGGGGCCGGGCGCTGGGGTGCTCTCCGCGGAACCCAACGCGATAATTCCTCCCCCCCGTTGTTATCCCACCATTCCGCCGGGCCAGGCGCGCCCGTGCCCAGCCACCTTCTTTCCCTCTCCTTCTCCGTGGGCTCTTCTGAATCTACTCGCGCGTCAGCCCCTCCAGATATCAACAGCCAGAAAGAACGCTCACCACACCACACATACGGCGCCGCCCCCCCCCGCAACCCACGGCACGCAGAAGCGCCACCACCATCTCGAGCTCGCGGCCCACCAAGCCACGGCCCTTCTGCACGTGCGGTAGTCGGTTAACCGGATCGAGAAGCCGAAGCGGTCCCACCCTGGCCTGGGATCGCTGGCCGTGGTGGATTCGAGGTACCGCGCGCCCGACCTCGCTCGTGGTGAGCCACCCGTCGAGCGTGAAGCGCACGAACACGTGCTTCTCGAACGGGCGTTCCGCACGAGGAGCGTGCCGCGCAGGTGGAGCTCGCCGGGGGCGTCTGTGCCTTGTGAGCGCCCGAAACCAGAGAGAAAGAAACAACATACCTCCAACGTGACGCTCTCCAGCACAACCATGCTCGCGCCGTCCCTCGTGTGGTTGCCTGTCGCAGCTCGACTTGTTTCTCGGACGGGGCCAAGTCCGCCAGTGCGCTCGCCATCGCCATTCGCTCAGCCCCAAATGTGCAAGCCGTTGTCGACCTGCCAGCATTGGTCGTCACCTTCACGGTCTTCGCTGCCATCCTTCACCTTCACGTCTGCAGCGTCGCCATCACCAGCTCTTCCATCCCCAAACGACGTGCAAGTGATGGCAAGCGGGTTTGGTGTGTGAGGATACACAACAATTTGTAGTTGACTACTTATGCAAGTCATTTGGTGAAGTTTCAACTTTGTCACAAATATTAACTGCCAGCGTAGTTTGTAGTAAAACTCTGTAGATTTGTGATCAACGATATTTCAGTTGAAGACCAGTTTGTAGGCATTTGGAGTACCTTCCTAATGAACTCACCAAGATGTGCTGCTAATACTGGTTGAGCTAAGCCAGCCCTAAAGTGGTTTTGTAAGCCAGCAGTGACAATTTTTTGAGGATCCAAACTGTGAAATTACTCAAAGAATGAAGCTCTATAACCTAAGCCAAAATGAAGTCATTTGGTTAACTTTCACTTTTGTAATGTATATTAACTGCCAGAGTGTTTTGTAGTAAAACTTGATGGTTTTGTAGTCAACTAGTTTTCAGTTGAAAGCCAAGTTGTAGAGCCCCAAAATACCTCTCTAATGATATCTGAACCGTTTAAAACGGATGAGAAACCACTGAGATATAGCGCTAATGCTCTTTTGAGCCAAGCCGGCCCTAAAGTAACCAATTCTCAAAAGAGTCGATGTTTCATGTATTTCACGTTTTGTGAGCCAACCAGAAGAAACTTTGTATTAGTTCAAACTGAAGACTTGTTTAACTTTTGAAGCTCTACAAGCTTGTGCAATATGAAGTTATTTGGTCAAGTTGAAATTAACTGCCAGAGTATCTTGTAGTGAAACTTGGTAGTTTTGTAGTCAACTAGATTTCAGTTGAAGACCAGTTTGTAGTCCTTTCAAATACCTCTCTAATGATATATAAAGCATCCTGAACGGATGAAAACTCATCAGGTTATAACGCTAATACTGTTTTTAACCAGGCCGGCCCTAAAGTAAATGAATCTTAAAAGAGTCGATGTTTTGCAAGTATTTTGCATTTTGCGGGCCAACCATTAGAAATTTTGAATGGCTCAAAACTGAACACCTATTCAACTAATGAAGCTCTACAATCTGGTGCAATTTGAAGTCATTTGGTTGACTTTCAATTTTGAAGTCAATTCAATAAACCTTGACTTGTAGTAAAACTTAGTGGTTTTGTAGTCAACCACATTAGAGTTGAAACCAAGTTTGTAGAGCTCTGAAATGCCTTTCTAACCATATATGACTCTCAATGAACAGACCAGAAACCATCCAGTAATTAAGCGAACAATCTGGTGCTTGAATTGTATTCTGTAGTAAAAGTCTGTGGTTTTGTATACAACAGGCTTCATGTTGAAGACCAGTTTGTAGGCCCATTGAATACCTTCCTGCTCATATATAAGCCATCCTGAACGGCTAAGAACTCACTGAGATATAGCCCTATTACTGTTTTGAAAACTCAGGGTTGGGTCAGTAATTTGCATTTTCTGAGTCAACCATTAACTTTGAAGCCGAAGTCAAAACTGAATAGTAACATGTATAAAGGGTCCCTACAATCTGGTAACATTTATTTGAAAGTTTGTGTAAAGTCAATACAAAGTTGTTATGAAGTCAGTCAAGTCAGTCAGTTAGTCAGTCAGTCAGTCAGGGTTAGGGTTAGCTCAGTGAACTCGGTCAGTTGGTTCATTCAGTTTGTTAGTTTATTCATTCAGTCTTATTTATTCATTCAGTCAGTTAGTTCAGTTTAGTTAGTCTGTTACTTCAGTCAGTCTTTAGGGCCAGCATTAGATATTATTATATATATAAGTCTTTTATGGAGCCGGCCTTTAAGTAAGCAGCTGGCCCTAAAGTATAGCACAAATTAAGAAAGACTGGCCCTAAAGTACCAGCTAACCAAAAAAGATGGTTATTTTGCCTAGCAGATACCCAACACACAAAGAAAGTATATGGGAAGTGCACTCCCCCTTTCTCTATGCTCCACTAAGCAATAACAGGACAACCTAATCCTGCACACACTTCACACTTACCCCACAGGCGGCCTTTCCTCCAGGGTGCATGCTCCATGTGCTTAAAAGAAAAGTAACAAACAAAGGAAAGGGCAGTTATTTCACTAATGGCAAACAATGCCCATACAGCCAGTAAGAGTACTCCCAGACCTTAGTCTGGCAAACCAGCCATACAAACACCATTCTTCCCCAGGATATCTCCCAGTTCTCATTAGCTATTTTACCACCCTTCAAGAGCCAACAAAATCAAAAAGAGCCAACAACCCAATGCATGATACACTTTCCAAGATGACTTTAAGGATCCCTGTACTCAGTCACCCCTTCTAGTGCACTAGGCTTTATATCCAACAACACTTATTTACATACTGACATGCTACAGGGACCACTGTGAATATAACAATTGCTGTTTTATAGCTGTGTGGTGAGCAAGCAGGCCGTGCCAGATATAAAGCCTAGAAGGAGGGGGTTGGACCCTCCCTTCATATAAAAGTCAAAGGGGGTGCTCAGCCAACACCAAGAACAAATTCCCAAAAAGCGTGAAAACAGGTGTCCACAATTTCGCGCCCCAAATTATTTCCTTTTTGGGAAGCATCTCCGAGACTTGTGTCTTGAATAGCACTTTTTCCTCTGGCTCTTTTTCCAGGCAACCCCTGACGCTCCAGGCTCGCTTGCCTCATTGACCTGAGCCCTTGGTTGGGCTGGACAGCCCAGGCTCTTGTCTCTTATGTTCACCCTTGTCCTAGCCACTTCTTCCTGCTCTCTGGCCTCAAGCTCTGGGTTCCCCTGGTACGGGCGATGGGAGGGTGCGGGCCCGATCGGGCCCGCATGTCACGCGTCACACCGCGCAGTCACGCGGTGTCTAGGAGCCACAGCGACTTGTTTCTCCAGGAAAGGAGATATGTCGCCCCTTGGACTGGCAACCCTTCTCAAGCGCTCCAGGGGTCTCGGGCCCGCAGCCCCTGTTGCGGGGCGACTCCCCTCGACCCCCCGAACCGTCGGGCGTGACCGCGTTACGTCACGCCCCGCCCGAACGGCTTGTTCAACTGGCCCAGCCTATGCCTTGCCCTATGCCTTGGGCACCAACTCTACTAGGCAGCACTCTTTGGCTATGGACTCGTTCCCTTCAGCAGGGGTAGGACACTCTAGACGACTACTCGTATCCTGTGACACCGCTGTCACACAACGTGACAGCGGGGCGTCTCGAGTCGCCCCGAGCTGTCCCTACCCTGCTCTCTATTGCAGCAGTGGCACCATCTACGCTGCCTGGCTGCCGACCACCCAGCTATGGGGGTTGAACCATCTTTCCCACACTTGTCAGACTGGCAGGAGACCGTCACGTGGGCCCGGGCCGGCCCTGTTCCTGACAGAATGCTAAACCTCCTTTACTGTCCTTCTTTCAAGTGTGGGGCGCTCTCTGGAAAGCTCAAATTCTTGGAGCAATCCTTTCTGTGCTGAACGACCACTCTATGTGTCGGCACTTCGTCCAATGGGTTGAGGAGTTATCCCTTTTGTCTTGAAACTCCTGGGAGCCAACAACTTTTGCTCCATTCGTCTTATGGGTTGAGGAGTCTGCCCCTTCGCGTTAAAACTCCTGGGAACAGGTCAAAACCTGCTCCACTTGTTCACTCCGGTTAAGGAGTTCTTCAATACCTTCTGCGCCTAACAACGACGAAACGAACCGATTCGAACCTTCGATCACCGACAACGACAAGGGACCGAATTAACGGGCCCTTTCGGTTCAAATCTACCCCGCTCGCTATACTCGCGGGCCCGACAATCCGTCTGTTTTGTTCTTGGTGTGCGTTCTTAGGAGACCTTGCGCGGCCCGACTCGAAGTCTGGCCTGTCAATCCACGGGCCCGATGACCCGTTGGTCCGAACACAAACTTTTGTTTCTTTCGCCCCTACTTGGCAAATTCTTTCCCTATACCCTCTTCTTTCGAATTCTCGTACCCTGGTGCCGAGGCAAGGAATATCGGCTCCCCCAGATGTCGACTTCTGGGCCGCAACTTCTATCTGCCATGGGGCGTCCACTCCGGTGAACGGCGCTTGAGGCACGGGAAACGTTGAGTCCGTCCCAACCTCTATAGCAGCCAAGGAGAGTGGAAAACCACTCTGGGAGCGCTGGGGGAAGAAGCAGACCCAGGCTCTTTTCACTAGCAAGAGACCCGTCCCATGTGCCCGAAACGTGACCCATTTCCCAACCATGGGAAATTTTGTTCAAAGGCGCTGGCCTTCAACCAGACAAACCCAAAACCGTGCGAATTGATATTCAAACCCTCATACCACTAGGATGATGGGATCGACGACCTGAATCGGCCCGATTCGGCCCACATCGGCCCGAATCGGCCTGACGGGCCCTGACGAACTGACGGGCCAAATCTGCAACAAAACAGCGATGACCCCTGGAACGGGGTGGCTGCACACTGGCAGCAAAAAACCGGGGACAATAACACCCCAAAATTGGAGGCTGGACAGAGGGATGGCTAGGTGTCGTCATAGCGACCCCATCGCCTCTGGGCTTCGACTGGCAACGAGATTGAACATTGCATATGCGCGGACGCACTGGACCGGACCGGGCTGAAACTACGCAAACAGGAGAAGCTACGAAAGGTCTAAAAACGCGCAGCCAATGCTCAGCATGTAATTGGAAGCCAGTGTTCGGAAAATGTGAACAACCAAACACCCCGAGAAACCGGGGCGACCAAGCCACGCCGACTCGAGATGAGTCGTTCCAAGGGAGGGGCGATGTCATGGATAAGACCCGGCCCGTCCGCTCCGGGCGCTGGTGTCGGGCCATCGCGGGCCCGTAGCACGCAGCACGTGACGACAGGGAACATGCGCCCCAGTAGGAGGAACGCACACGTGGGAAGCACGTGACCGAGAACGACGCGCGTCGAGCCGTCGCCGAGCCCAACTCGACACAAGGCGTAGGGGAGGAGTGCTAGGAGGTTAGGAGTAGCGCCTGGCCCGCAAGGGATGTCCGATCGTCCCCTCTGCGGCTAGGAACGGGAGAAATGGGGGAGACTCAGAAGCGTCTGGATGTCCGATCATCCCTCGCAAAGGCGCGCCTGGGGCAACAGGCGATGGGGAGGAGTGCTGGGAGGTTAGGCGCAGCGCCTGGACCGGATGGGGTGTGACCACCACCTCCGCTTCGGCCAGGAACGGGGAACGGGGGAGACCCAGGAGAGCGTCAGGATGTCTGATCATCCTTTGGGAGGACGCGACTGGGGCCTGGACGCGAGAGAGGAATCGACTAAGCCCTTCGACGAGAAGGCATCTACATGCGAATGACGAAATTTTTTTCTCAACAATTCGGAATTGAATACGGAAATCGGACGATAAAACTCGGGACGAGTTTCGCCTAGTGGGGGGGTGATGTCAGGGTTCGGGTCGGGCCAACGGGCCCTATACGGCCCATCGGACCCTCACCACCCTTAGAGCCCTAGGGCTTGACAAGCCCTCATAATTCACAAGCTCAAAGCAATGAGCAACAACACTAATATCCCAGAGAAGGGACATAATCACGGATCGCGCTTTAGTCAGCCATCAAGCCATCATGACCCGCCATCAGGGATCATGATGCGCCGCCGGACGCCCTTGACAGCGGGCCCAATCGGCCCTAGACAACCACAGGGTCCAGGAGGGAGCTCCTTACTGTTGCATTGTCAAACACTCCTTAGTGTCGACATTGGCATGGCTCCTTTCCAGAGGAATGGTCCCTGGGCTCCTAGCGGAGCGACCAGGGACGACCAGAGACATCCCCTGCTCCCTTCTGATCGACCCTCAGCGGGCCCGATCGGCCCCTAGCGCCCACAGTATATAAAGACTAGAGTATTACTCCTGTACCTTAGGTTTAGCATTGAAGTCTCTTTCCTTGAACCCTACTCCGGCCTGGTCCCTTCAAGCGGGGTTGCTGCGACGAATCCCCATGCAAGGGGTGTCCAGGCAACCCCTGACGCTCCAGGCTCGCTTGCCTCATTGACCTGAGCCCTTGGTTGGGCTGGACAGCCCAGGCTCTTGTCTCTTATGTTCACCCTTGTCCTAGCCACTTCTTCCTGCTCTCTGGCCTCAAGCTCTGGGTTCCCCTGGTACGGGGCGATGGGAGGGTGCGGGCCCGATCGGGCCCGCATGTCACGCGTCACACCGCGCAGTCACGCGGTGTCTAGGAGCCACAGCGACTTGTTTCTCCAGGAAAGGAGATATGTCGCCCCTTGGACTGGCAACCCTTCTCAAGCGCTCCAGGGGTCTCGGGCCCGCAGCCCCTGTTGCGGGGCGACTCCCCTCGACCCCCCGAACCGTCGGGCGTGACCGCGTTACGTCACGCCCCGCCCGAACGGCTTGTTCAACTGGCCCAGCCTATGCCTTGCCCTATGCCTTGGGCACCAACTCTACTAGGCAGCACTCTTTGGCTATGGACTCGTTCCCTTCAGCAGGGGTAGGACACTCTAGACGACTACTCGTATCCTGTGACACCGCTGTCACACAACGTGACAGCGGGGCGTCTCGAGTCGCCCCGAGCTGTCCCTACCCTGCTCTCTATTGCAGCAGTGGCACCATCTACGCTGCCTGGCTGCCGACCACCCAGCTATGGGGGTTGAACCATCTTTCCCACACTTGTCAGACTGGCAGGAGACCGTCACGTGGGCCCGGGCCGGCCCTGTTCCTGACAGTCATCAAGTGAGTCGCAATAACTGGTGACGAAACATGTTGTGGGGCGGTCAAGAGGGGCCAAACAAAGGGCGAGACAGTCTTGATCAATCGTCCATCCATCTCATCCTTCTCCTTTTCATGGGTCACTTTCGCCGCCCACGTCTCCCTGCCATGCTGCCTAACGAACTCCTCCACGAGATCCCTCGAGCTCTCCCATTCGACGAACTCAAAAGTGTCGCTCTTGCCTCCCGCCACCTGCGCCTTGTTGCTCTTCAATTCCTGTATTCCACGCTGGGGCTTCAGCCGTATCTGCTGCTCGGCGAGTTCGGCAAAGAAGAGGCTCCGCTCATCCTCCCACCGCCAGCCCAGGTCGCGCATTTCACTACCAAGCTCATGTTCTTCACATCCCCCGCCATTGCCCCGCATGTCCGTGTGCTGCACATCTCCCGCCCAGTACGCTACGACCCCTGTAAACACAACTTCGACATCGACGAGTGGGAGGACAAGTTCAGCGTGGCTGTTACGGGCGCATACACTCTGCGCGACTTGCTGTTCTCCGTCATTGACAAGTTTTCTTGCCTTCGCCAACTCATTGCTTCAGACCTCAAATTCACGCCCACAGCCCTGGTCAATCTCGCACGGCTCCGCAGCCCGCTTACGCTGCATCTCTTCGCTTGCTCCTTCTCATCGGAGGCCCAGCGCACATTTCCTGCAGCTGCCCGGGCACTGCCAGATGTCCGACTTCCCGTTGCTGAGTTGCGTTTTCGATTTGCGGATGGAGAGTCGGACCAGAACGGGATGTCTGGTCATGGCTTTATGTCCTCGATCTCTCCATGCTCGTCAAGTTCATTTGGGAAATCGACGAGCGCCTGCTCAGTCTCGCTAGGTTGTCGCGCGAAGATGTCGTGTTCCCGCGGATGTGATATCTCATGTTGTGGATCAAGAGTCTATCAGCGTTAACTCACTCTGGCATCGGAAACCTGCCGCGTACCTTTCCTGGACTCCAACAGCTGTGCGTGCTAATGATCGAGAGGCACTGCGACACAGAGCTGGCTGCGAGCGAACCAGCTTGTGTGTTTCCACATGTGCGCGAGCTGACCACGGTCTGCCAAATGTTGCCTGCACTCCTTCCATGCACGCCCGTTTCTGCGCACTCTGAAAATTGGGAATGAACGCAGCGACAGACTTCTATTTGCCCTGCAGCGCACCGGACGGTATGTTCCGCAGATGATAACTCACGCTGTAGTTGAGTTGTGTGACGGCGATTGTGCACTTTGGTCAGCGATCATTGCATTCTTCCCAAACCTGCACACCCTCCATTTCTGGGCGGCGGAGCAGTGGAGGGAGCCCACCAATGATGCCCAGCCAAGCGAGGTACTGTTCTGCGTCCTGTCACATGGGTTATGTTAACACAGCGTTCCAGGCCTGCCGCTTCCTCACCAGCCTACCGACCATCCTTCCGTCCACTCTCGGAAGTCTCAGGGTCCATATTTGTTCCTCAGGAGCTGTCCTTCCGGGGGGCAAACGGGAAGCCTGGGCCCATTAGGTTGTCTTCCGAGTGCAGATGAACTCTAGGCAGAACTGTTGCGACGGTGCAGTGGTCTCCAGCAGATAGTTATCGGTGGGTCATTCTTGGGCTTGCAGTGGACCAATGATTGAAGCTTTCACTGACTCAGACATGTATTTGGACTGGCACATGCTTGACTCCATAAGATTTCTTTAATTGATTGGAGGACAAGGCCTCCTAGCATATTTTTGAAGAAAAGAATGGATTGATGAAATGTGCTGACGTTGCCAGCCAGGGAAGAAGCAGCGAGTTTCCAATTGGGTACTAGAAACCAAGGGGGTCCCAACTTTTGAAAATTGGATATACCGTCGAAATTTTTTTTCAGGCCATCTGGGACCCCTCCCCCTCCCCCCTTTCTATATGGGGTAATATATTCCCATGATCACGCATCATGTGACTTGATGATGTGATTAACAGTGGCGATAAAATATATAATTCCAGTTACATTTTGTCAGGGTTCGGGTCGGGCCAACGGGCCCTATACGGCCCATCGGGCCCTCACCACCCTTAGAGCCCTAGGGCTTGGCAAGCCCTCATAATTCACAAGCTCAAAGCAATGAGCAACAACACTAATATCCCAGAGAAGGGACATAATCACGGATCGCGCTTTAGTCAGCCATCAAGCCATCATGACCCGCCATCAGGGATCATGATGCGCCGCCGGACGCCCTTGACAGCGGGCCCAATCGGCCCTAGACAACCACAGGGTCCAGGAGGGAGCTCCTTACTGTTGCATTGCCAAACACTCCTTAGTGTCGACTTTGGCATGGCTCCTTTCCAGAGGAATGGTCCCTGGGCTCCTAGCGGAGCGACCAGGGACGACCAGAGACATCCCCTGCTCCCTTCTGATCGACCCTCAGCGGGCCCGATCGGCCCCTAGCGCCCACAGTATATAAAGACTAGAGTATTACTCCTGTACCTTAGGTTTAGCATTGAAGTCTCTTCCTTTGAACCCTACTCCGGCCTGGTCCCCTAGAGCGGGGTTGCTGCGACCATACCCCAGGAAAGGGGCGTCTAGACAACTTCCAACACTCCAGGCTAGCTTGCCTCATTGACCTGAGCCCTTGGTTGGGCTGGACAGCTCAGGCTCTTGTCTCTTATGTTCACCCTTGTCCTAGCCACTTCTTCCTGCTCTCTGGCCTCAAGCTCTGGGTTCCCCTGGTACGGGGCGATGGGAGGGTGCGGGCCCGATCGGGCCCGCATGTCACGCGTCACACCGCGCCGTCACGCGGTGTCTAGGAGCCACAGCGACTCGTTGCTCCAGGAAAGGAGATATGTCGCCCCTTGGACTGGCAACCCTTCTCAAGCGCTCCAGGGGTCTCGGGCCCGCAGCCCCTGTTGCGGGGCGACTCCCCCTCGACCCCCGAACCGTCGGGCGTGACCGCGTTACGTCACGCCCCGCCCGAACGGCTTGTTCAACTGGCCCAGCCTATGCCTTGCCCTATGTCTTGGGCACCAACTCTACTAGGCAGCACTCTTTGGCTATGGACTCGTTCCCTTCAGCAGGGGTAGGAAACTCTAGACGACTACTCGTATCCTGTGACACCGCTGTCACACAACGTGACAGCGGGGCGTCTCGAGTCGCCCCGAGTTGTCCCTACCCTGCTCTCTATTGCAGCAGTGGCACCATCTACGCTGCCTGGTTGCCGACCACCCAGCTATGGGGGTTGAACCATCTTTCCCACACTTGTCAGACTGGCAGGAGACCGTCACGTGGGCCCGGGCCGGCCCCGTTCCTGACACATTTATTAGAATACTTTGAGTTTTGAGTAATACATAGCAATTGAGTCTCTACAGTGTCACTGGTAGGCTTCCTGTGATTATGTATAATTAAATGACAATGATAAATTGTGAGGCTAGTCACACTCCAGTCACACTACAGTCTACAGCCCAACTAAACTGCTGAGAGCCTTGCCATAGGCAAATAGTGGGGCTAATCAGTATCCATCTTGCATTCTATGCTAGAATGCTACACATATACTCCAAACACAACCTCAAACCCACTAAAACTCCCCCAAACTTTGGTATAGCAAAAGTTTTTTTTCACCATGCCTAGGACCCCCTTGCCAGAAATGTGGAGCATATTGATCAAAAGTGTTCATCAAGACATTTCGGAACAGGGGTAGAGAACTCAGCCTTGTTGCCTTGCAGAAAATTAATGGTCAAAAGGAGTGGGGGACTCCAGATAAAGATGGTTGGATGCGCTGGTGGTCATCATCGACTTGTTGTCAAGCAAAAGTGTCATACTGATCAAGGGGGGTGTCATTATTCAAAAAACAGATATACTGTCAAAAAGTTTTTCAAGGGCCTTCTGGAAAACCCCCCTCCCCTTACCATATCGGGTAATATATTCCCATGGTCGCTTATCCTGTGACCTACTGATGCGATTAAAAGTGGTGAAAAATTCCTATTTCCAGTTAAATTCATTAAAATACTATTACTTGTTAAGTGCCGTGCAAAGACTGAAGAGAAGTAATGGAAAGTCTGAAGGAAACCGAGTGGCTATCACAACACTATATTGGAGTGAGCAACTACATGTTTCACAGGCCGAATACAAGTCTGAACAAATACATGAACTCCTGTGGATACATTCAGAGGAGCCAAAGGCAATAAGGCTTAGAACACGGGGAGGAGTTGGATAAGAGCAGAGACACCTAGTATAAATACTTATACTCTAAATAAACTCCTGTATTTCAGTTTCATTATTAATGTTCATTGCCTTGCTCTGCTCTTATCCAACTCCCCCTGTGTTTGAGCCTTTATCACCTTTGGCTCCTCCAAACATATCTGCAAGAGTTCACATAGTTATTCAGACTTGTATTCGGCCTGTAAGATGTGTAGTCACTCACTTTGATATAGTGTTGTGATAGCCACTTGGTTTCCTTTGGACTCCGTTACTCCCCTTCAGAGAAACCAAGTTCTGTATTAAGGTATTAAATATAGTATTCATTAGAACTACCCCCTTCCTGTCCATGTTTTATCAAAAATGCCTACATGTCATTCAAGCCCAAATATTTGTCAAAAAAAAATAGTGTCACATTATTATTACCCCACTTTGTCATCACACTTATTTCTGATGTATATATATATATATACATATATTGTATGGTCTTATTATCATCTTGTTTGTATCTTGTGGCATATTTAGTGCATTTATTTACAACAAACATCAGTAAAACTACACCTTCGTCTTTGGCGTCTTTGGAGTCTTTGGCAAGACGCCAAAGATGTCAAAGACGCCAAAGACGCCAAAGACCGCGGTCTTGGGCTAGGCAGGTCCCTTCGTCTTGGGAAGCTTTCCCAAGACCATTTTGGTCTTACCAAGACAGTGTCAGTCTTTGGAAAGATGATGATTGCTGGCCAAAGACCTTACTCCAGACACTCAAAGACCAATCATAAAACCATAAAGCACTATTGATAATACCATAGAAAACAATATAAACTAACGACGTGAAATAACAAATTGTTCCTCTTCCTCATCCTCTAGTTCTTCAGGAGCGTTCGACGATACGCGGCTTGATGACCGACTATGACTACATCGGTTTTTGGTCACCTTGAAGGCAGCAGCGGACTCAATATAGCCCTCCCACTCGTCCTCCGTCCACGCTTGCAGTGTCTTGAGGTATTTCGTGGCCCGCCGGATCTTGCGTCGTTGCTTACCAATCGTCTCGACAGCGTCGCCCCAATTGTCGGTCGAAAACTCATATTTGTGCCCTTTTGGCGGTGCAACATAAATACCAGTTGTCCAACGCTGAAGGACACATTCCACCTGGTGCAATGCAAGATTAGTGATGTAACAGTCTGCTTGAGACACGTACCGCTTGAATCGAGAGGAGGAGGGCACCATACGGAGGTTTCGAAGATTGGCGATATTCATGTGGAATTGTGTCGAGAAACATAAGATGAAATGTGAACGTATATTTGATAAGGAAAGACTCAAAGAGGCCCTGTCAAGAAGCGAGTTAGCAAACAAATAAAAGGACAATTCTACGACACCGTGCAGCTCTCCTGAGACTCATCCCACTTATTCCAATGGAAAGCCTTCGAATGGCCGTCGCCACTTGAAGTAAGGAAGTACTCGACGAGGTCTGCAACGCCGGCAGGGGTATCGACTGGAATCAAACCGTGGCCTTCGTCGGCATCCTCGTCCCCTTCATCCTCTCCGTTGATGTCTTGTTTTGCTTTCGCCGCTCCAGTTTGTCAGCAAAAATACAAGTACGCATTGGACGCTGACTCACCAGCTTTAGCCTCATATTCTGCGATGGCCTCCCGTCCGCTCTCGAGCTGCAACTCGAATGCCTTCTTTGCCTGGTCGAGGAATCCTCGCCGGTAGTCGACAGCCCGATAGTGAACCTGAGGGTGCGTGAGCTTAGGCCAAATGTGAACGAGAGCTTACCAGATGAAACCAGGCTTCTTTGGGCTTGACGATAAAACCCTCGTTCGGGTAGACACGGTCAATGACAGTTTGCATGTCAGCGACTCCCAGATTGAGCCACGGGTCTGATTCCGAAATGCTAATCTGCTCCTTAGTTAGCGGGATGAAAACGCGGGTGAACAAGGGCTCCGCGTTGGGAGGTAGGTGAGCAATTGTCCATTTGCCGCCTCCACCGCGAAGTTGCTTTTGAGAGATTTTGACGGACTGGGAAGCAGGTGAGAGCAAGAAGGAAAACGATGCTTGACAGTGATGGATGCACATCAATCTTCGGGAGGCCTTTGCTCGGTCCTTTACGAGCGGGATGCTCGATGCCTTCGTGTCCGTCTTCAAGCGCGGGCCCTCCGGGCTGGAACATTGAGTCCCCGTCTTCAAGTTGTGTCGGTGACGTTGCAGGCTGCCGCTTCGCAGGGACTGGTGGCGCCAAACCAGCCTTCTTCAGGACGACCTTTGGCCGCTTGCTCGTTTTAAGGCTGGAGCAACAGTCAGCGCAGCCTAAACATTGAAGGAACTTACCCATCATCCTTCCCCGCCTTTCGTTTCCCTCCTCCTCCGACGTCTGGAGTCCCGGTGCGTATCCTGGGTTTGACGCAATGCTTGAACGTCGGTGCAGGTGCCCTTGCTTGGTTTCTTCGGCGCTTTGGTCGGCTCATCTTCCTCTTCAGAGTCCAGCTCTTGCTCTTCTTCAATGGGCGGTTCGTACAAGTCCTCCGACCCGCTACCGCTACCGTCATCAAGCGAGCGCATGTCGACGTCTAGTGTGGGCTCAGCAAAGCAATCGGCACAAACTAGACGACTGAAGCAGCTTACCCTCATCGCTAGCAACGCTCTTGTGGGACGAAGCGGGTTGCTGGACCGGCACCGTCCTCTCGCGAGCCCCAGCTTTCGCCAATTCCCGGCGCCGCTGAAACGACCGTTAGCAAGCTCGCATGACATAAAAGGAGCACACCTTGTCCTCCTCCTGGTTCTCATCTTCCGTTGCTGCGACACGCGCAAGCGCAGCTTGCTTACGTCGTTCTGCCTCGTCGTGCGCCACCCTAGCTGCAGCCTCATCCGCCTCTACTTGCTCGCGGGTCCGACGGACGGTGGGCGGACCGTGTATTGCATGGTGCTTGTTTCCGCTTCGTGTGTGCAAAGGCGGCGCGTCTGGAGCTCGAGGGTTTTGTCGTCGAGCTTGGACGGGGGTAGCCATTGGGCGGTCGACGGTGGAGAGAGGCAGAAGAGAAGGCGACGAAACACCGCCATGATCATTGATCACGGCCGCGGCAAGTGCATGTTGACAACGGGGCAAGAACACGCGCTCACCGGATTTGCCGCCCAACGTACATCTTAACTCTGGGCAAGGTCTTTGGAGCCTGGGAGGGCCGTCTATCCCCGGAATAACTTAGAGACTTTTCGACCACTCCCCTCCATGGCTCCTAATCGACCCCGGCTGCCGTGCCCATTCGGATGCCGGAGAACCTTCAGCAATGCATCTGGTCGCACACAACATATTAATACATGGCACTCCTTTCATCCTCGCCCACCATCACAGGCAAACGCGAACGAGGTCCCTCAAGCTGGCTGGCAGTACCCCGATCTTGATACGATGGACGATGGAGCTGGGAGGGCGGATGCAGATCCAGCAACCGCTGCTCCGAACTCACGAGTGGATTTCCACCCACATCTCACTGGTGCGTTCACAAGTGCTTGATCTTTTGGTCTTAGCTGACGATAGCTCTCCAGGGCAGCCGAAATCGGTTGGTCTCCCACCTTCGTGACGGTGCACGTGATGAGTCGGCGGTTCAATCCTCAACCGAGGTATTTGTTTTAAGCTCAATGAGTTGTAAGCCAAGAAATAATATATAAATGCACATAAATCAACACATCCACTTAACTAGCCTTTGTTGAGTCCCTCACTGGTATTGCGGGTTGTGGCGCCGGCCGCGGCGGCGGGGGGGTTTTCCACCCCGGACCCGGTGCTCGCCGCAGGGCAGGCGCTCGCCGCGAGGCCCGCTGCGCGGAGCCACCATTTTTTTTTCAAGTTATACACATACTTTAATAAATAAAACAAAATAAAGAGGTGTAACACGTGATTCAGCCGCCATCGTGAAGAAATTAAAACAAAGCGCGGCGGATTCGAACCGTCGCCGGACCACAAAGGACAGCATCTTCAGAAACTAAACTAAACAACCGCTGACAAGGCTTGCAGCCGAGCCCCCTCGTGGTCCTTCCCCGCCGAAAAGGGATTTAATATGATTTTTGGGCGGGGATCGAACCTGCGACCTATCACATGGGGCGTCACGAAGGTGGGAGAGCTATGGAGGTCTTGCGATCACGATGGAAACAGGCAGCCCTCCTCCACCAAAACAATTCCCTCCCCCAGACGACTTCTCTCCGTACAACAAGCTTAAACAGTTCCGAATGGCGGACTTCATGTACCGCAAAGTCCAGATGTCCGCTGGCGAAATCAACGAACTAATGGACATTCTTGCGTCGGAGGACGGTGACGCGCCATTCGCCGACGCGGACGAACTGTATGCGACTATCGATGCGACAGAGCGGGGCCATATTCAATGGCAGGCATTCAATGTCTCGTATGAAGGAGAAGATGATTGCAACTCCCCAAATGCGCTGACCTGGAAGAAAAAGGAGTACACTGTGTACTTCCGCGATCCTCGCGCGGTTCTTCAGCAGCAACTCGGCAACCCAGACTTCAAGAACGAGCTGGACCTCAGTCCCAAACGTGTCTATGATGCAAACGGCGAACGCATCTATCAAGACTTCATGTCGGGCCAGTGGGCCTGGCGCCAAGCAGTGCGTCTTTTTTTCCCTTTACAATGCTGGCTCTGACAACAGTTCTAAAGGACAAGATTGCTACCGATCCACAGACCCATGGTGCCGTTTTCGTTCCTGTCATTGGCGGAAGCGACAAAACGACCACATCTGTCGCCACAGGCCAAAATGACTTCTACCCGCTTTATGTGTCCAATGGGCTTGTTTATAACACCATTCGACGTGCCCATCGCAATGCAGTCAGTCTCATAGGCTTTCTGGCAATCCCCAAAGGCGAGTCGTGACAACTGGGTGCAAACGTAGCTTGATGCATCCCTAGCTGACCGAGAACACCAAAACGGGGCTGATTTCCGTACTTTCCGACGACAACTTTTTCACGCGTCCCTTCGTCATATCTTCTCCTCACTCAAGGGCGCAATGACAACACCAGAGGTTGTCTTATTCGGGGACGGCCACTATCGTCGTGTCATTTATGGACTCGGTCCATACATTGCTGATTACCCCGAGCAAGTGCTACTAGCTTGTGTCGTTCAGGGCTGGTGCGCGCGGTGAGTTCTGTAAATGGAATGACATTCAATCTAATCAGTCCCAGATGTCATGCGTCCAATAAAGACCTCGATGGTGAGGGCGGACGACGCACACAACAGCATACGGAGGATCTCTTTGATGCCTTCGACCATAAGGCTCTTTGGGACCAATATGGTGTCATTCCCGATGTTCTAGTGCATGCACCTTGCGAACAGAGGCTAATGCTGATTTCTTCTAGCCTTATACCTGGGACTTTCCCCGAGCAGACATTTACGAGCTGCTTTCCCCCGACTTACTACGTCAGGTAATCAAGGGAGCATTCAAAGACCACCTTGTAACCTGTGTCAGGGGAGTATTTAGAGCTCATACATGGTAAAACCGAAGCGGCCAAGATCATGGCAGATATTGACCGGAGGTACGAGCTTTAGATGTAGTATAGGATGTAGTTTGATTCGACATAGGATTGCTGCCGTACCACCATTTCCTGGCATCCGTCGCTTTCCTGAAGGACGGGGTTTCAAGCAATGGACGGGTGATGATTCGAAGGCATTGATGAAGGTGAGCTCAAGGCTGAGCCAGGTATCGCCGAACTTATGACTTCAGGTTTACCTTTCTGCAATTGAAGGCCATGTTCCTCCTCAAATGCTCCGTGCATTCAGCGCATTTCTCGACTTTTGTTACCTTGTGCGGCGAAATGTGATCAGCGAGTCGACACTGCAAGAAATCGAAAATGCACTTACCAGATATCATAAGGAGCGTATTATATTTGAAACAAGTGGTGTATGCCCTGATGGTTTCAATCTCCCTCGTCAACATGCGCTCACACATTATGCACTACTCATCACGGAGTTTGCTGCGCCGAATGGTCTCTGTTCTTCAATAACCGAATCGAAACATATCAAGGCCGTTAAAGAGCCCTGGCGTCGATCAAGCAAGTACGAGGCACTGAGCCAGATGCTCACTATCAATGACCGACTCGACAATCTCGCTTCCACACGTGTTGACTTTGAGGAACGTGGCATTCTCAATCCCCAAGCACCTGACCCTGTACTTCCGCTTCCGCCTGCGGTTCAAGCTCGACTTCAAGCTCATGATACCGACGATGACGATAATCCTGACAGTCCTGAGATTGAGGGCGAGGTTCATCTAGCAAAGCTTCCTAGTATGTGAATGACCTCTAATCAATGTCTAAGCTTACCGTTCTATAGCTCGTGGATATCCCCGGGACCCTATTGCTTTAGCCGCATTCCTCGATCGACCTGAGCTGTGTCAGACTACGGGTCGGGCCGTGCAAGGACTTCTCCTAAGAACGCGCCCGGAACAGAACAGATGGATAGTTGGGCCCGCAAGTACGGCGGGCGGTGTAGATCGAAACCGAAAGGGCCTGTGAACTCGGTCCCTTGTCGTAGTCGGTGGTCGATGGTTCGAATCGGGTCGTGTCGGGCCCGATGAGTCGATAGCGTCTCCTCGCACGGAGTAAGGTAGTTCTTCAGACGATCTAAGCGATAGAGTACAAGGTACACTATCGCGCATTATATACGCGGGCCTGCAAAGGGGGGTGATCGGACACCCTGGCCTCTCCTCCTCCTCCTCGCTCCCGTTCCTGGCCGCAGAGGGGACGATCGCACATCCCTTGCGGGCCAGGCGCTACTCCTGACCTCCTAGCACTCCTCCCCAGTCCCCTGGTGTCGAAGTTGGGCTCGGCGACGGCTCGACGCGTCGTTCTCGGTCACGTGCTTCCCACGTGTGCGTTCCTCCTACTGGGGCGCATGTTCCCCGTCGTCACGTGCTGCGTGTTACGGGCCCGCAATGGCCCGACACCAGCGCCGGAGCGGACGGGCCGGGTCTTATCCGTGACAAGCTGCCACTACTTATTCGCCGTTTTCTCTACACCCAGCTCAATCCCGAGGTCGATATTACCACTGTTGATGCCTCGGAATTCCCTCCCCTCCCCACCTCAGTCATGGTCTTTCCGTCAGCCATTGCTACTTTCTATGCGCCCAGTGATCATTCCAACGGGACGGGTCTACTACATGAACGAATTTGGGCAGTCCGATCTTGGCGCGGAGGGGCACCACAGTATGATTGCGTATATGTTGCCGGGTCTGAGGACGAGCCTGGCTTCCGTGGGCTCCTTGTTGCTTGTGCCTTACTTTTCATATCCTTCAAACATGAAAGGGTCGCCTATCCATGTGCCTTGGTCACATGGTTCTCCGCCATTGGTGATGCCCCCTGTCCTGACGTGGGCATGTGGATGGTTGAGCCGGATCTCAACGACGATGGTGAGCGTATCTTGGATATAATTCATGTCGATACCATTTTGCACTCAGCACATCTTATCCCTGTGTTTGGAGATGCATTCTTACCTACCTATTTTCACTTCACTGCTTCCCTTGATAGCTTCCACTCATATTATGTAAACAAATACGCTGACCACCACTCACATGAAATTATATATTAATTTTTAATGTATTTTTGGCAGAATAGTTATAAAGATGAAAAGTATTTCCAAGACCTCATTCCAAGACCAAAGACCAGTCCTCCCAAGACCAAGACTACCAAAGACAACTTTCAAAGATCAAAGATCTGTTGCAAAGACCAAAGATCTCCAAGACCAACATGTAGTTTTACTGATGAATTGTCACTACAAAATTGTCAGCTGATATTGGCCTTGAGGTAAGTTACCAGAAGTAATCCTGCTCACCAACGCTCGTTATTCGTCGACAGCGCCAATTGTGTCCGCAAGCAACACGCCGCGCCAGGTAAACAAGTCGGGAGACAAAAATAACAAAAACTGTAGCGCTGTATATCCGATATGAATCGCGCCCGCTTTGAACGGACGATGCCAGGGCCCAGTGGACACCGGCACCCAGTGTTGGGTGGCACTGCCACCCACGACCATGCTCCCAGCTCAGTGAAGCAGTACTCCCGCCGCCGCAAGCCACGCCAAGCACCCCAAGTTCTCATTCAGTGCCCCGCAGCTTTCGCTACGCCAAGTCGCAAAACGGCAAACAACTCTATATTCACGACTAGCCGAACGCACAGCGACCGTCAGTTACAACAAGTTAGGCTAAGCTATGCATATGCTGGCCAATCACCAGGTACTTGCCGTGTATTCAAGCAAGTAAACAAGCCAGAGCCTGAGGACGAAATAAAAATACATATCCGGTCGCGATTAGACCAATCGCAGCGCCCGCTCCGAACGGACGGTGGGCCCGGGCCACCGACGACCATGCGAGCGGTAACACCACCCGCCTACAGCGCTGGCAAGTATGGTATAATATCTGCAATGATCTATATATGGCCAGCACCGCAGTAATTGAATGAAAAATTCAGTGGATTACTGCATACATATGCTGCGCGCGCCCACGTCTGCGGCGAACGGCCAGCGTCACGCGTACTAGGTCCCCCTCCAAGTTCAAACCAGACAGCCACTGGCAGTTGCACCGAGCTATCACTCGCTAACCCACCAGCAATGCAGCATCCATCTCGCGCTCTACGCCAACCCAGTCCGGCCCCACCTGGCACCATACTCAACTTGAAACGCCCCCAAAATCGCAAATCAACTCTATATTCGCCAGCTACCTATACGCACTCTATCTACGTGTCCGTGGCAGTCTTTCTCGTGTATGCATCTGTATCGTACAAGAACGGAACGAAGCGCGAAAAGTGGGGGGTGGTACACAATGGGTGGGGGATATAACAATAACACACCAGGGGTCGATGTATGCAGCCAAAAATCGCATAGGGAAGGAAGGAAGGTATGCGGGTCAGTCAGTGGCCGGGGGCCTTTTTTTCCGTCGTCGTCATCTTCATCATCATCACGTGGCCGGACTACGCCGCGCCCGCGAAGCACCACTGCTGCACGAACGCGCGGTACACGCTGCTGCTCGTCTCCGCGCCCGTCGGCGGGCCGCGGACCTCCTTCTCCTCCCCGCTCTCCCCTGCGCCGTCGCCCGCGCCGTCGCCCGCCTCGAGCAGCCCCGCGAGCCCGCGCGCGCCGAGCGGCGACATCGGGCGGCGTCTCCTCCTCCCGCCCGCTCCGCCAGCAGCGAAGTTGCCATCTCCCTCGCGGTCCGAGTCAGAATCCTCCTCCTCGGGCACCTCGGTGACAACCACCTCCGGCGTCGTCGCGGTCCGGCCCCACGGCCAGTACAGCCCGACCCCCGCCTGAGCATTCGCAGCCGGCAAGGGCTCGGTGATGACCAGCGGCGACAGCCGCGGCGGGCTCGACTGCTCGCGTGGCGGGCTCGACTGCACGAACCCCGCCCAGGAACTCGGCCTCGGCGCAGGTGTCGGCGCGGCGTAGTTCCGCAGACTCAGCCGGCCGAGCTTCGCCGCGAGCGCCTGCGCGTGCGCCGTCCTCGGCGGGGGCGGCGGCGGTATGGCCACGGGGAGCGTGAGGTGGGGCTGGAGGGGCGATGCGGACTGCGGCGAGGAGCGTGGGAACGGGATCGTCGACGTCGGGACAGAAGGCGGCGCCGATGTAGGCGGCGGACCGGGCGCGGGAGACGTGGTGGTCGCAGGGGCCGGCGCTGGGGTGCTCTCCGCGCGGAACCCAACGCGATAATTCCTCCCCCCGTTGTTATCCCACCATTCCGCCGGGCCAGGCGCGCCCGTGCCCAGCCACCTTCTTTCCCTCTCCTTCTCCGTGGGCTCTTCTGAATCTACTCGCGCGTCAGCCCCCTCCAGATATCAACAGCCAGAAAGAACGCTCACCACACCACACATACGGCGCCGCCCCGCCCTCCGCAACCCACGGCACGCAGAAGCGCGCCACCATCTCGAGCTCGCGGCCCACCAAGCCACGGCCCTTCTGCACGTGCGCGTAGTCGGTTAACCGGATCGAGAAGCCGAAGCGGTCCCACCCTGGCCTGGGATCGCTGGCCGTGGTGGATTCGAGGTACCGCGCGCCCGACCTCGCTCGTGGTGAGCCACCCGTCGAGCGTGAAGCGCACGAACACGTGCTTCTCGAACGCGGCGTTCCGCACGAGGAGCGTGCCGCGCAGGTGGAGCTCGCCGGGGGGCGTCTGTGCCTTGTGAGCGCCCGAAACCAGAGAGAAAGAAACAACATACCTCCAACGTGACGCTCTCCAGCACAACCATGCTCGCGCCGTCCCTCGTGTGGTTGCCTGTCGCAGCTCGACTTGTTTCTCGGACGGGGCCAAGTCCGCCAGTGCGCTCGCCATCGCCATTCGCTCAGCCCCAAATGTGCAAGCCGTTGTCGACCTGCCAGCATTGGTCGTCACCTTCACGGTCTTCGCTGCCATCCTTCACCTTCACGTCTGCAGCGTCGCCATCACCAGCTCTTCCATCCCCAAACGACGTGCAAGTGATGGCAAGCGGGTTTGGTGTGTGAGGATACACAACAATTTGTAGTTGACTACTTATGCAAGTCATTTGGTGAAGTTTCAACTTTGTCACAAATATTAACTGCCAGCGTAGTTTGTAGTAAAACTCTGTAGATTTGTGATCAACGATATTTCAGTTGAAGACCAGTTTGTAGGCATTTGGAGTACCTTCCTAATGAACTCACCAAGATGTGCTGCTAATACTGGTTGAGCTAAGCCAGCCCTAAAGTGGTTTTGTAAGCCAGCAGTGACAATTTTTTGAGGATCCAAACTGTGAAATTACTCAAAGAATGAAGCTCTATAACCTAAGCCAAAATGAAGTCATTTGGTTAACTTTCACTTTTGTAATGTATATTAACTGCCAGAGTGTTTTGTAGTAAAACTTGATGGTTTTGTAGTCAACTAGTTTTCAGTTGAAAGCCAAGTTGTAGAGCCCCAAAATACCTCTCTAATGATATCTGAACCGTTTAAAACGGATGAGAAACCACTGAGATATAGCGCTAATGCTCTTTTGAGCCAAGCCGGCCCTAAAGTAACCAATTCTCAAAAGAGTCGATGTTTCATGAGTATTTCACGTTTTGTGAGCCAACCAGAAGAAACTTTGTATTAGTTCAAACTGAAGACTTGTTTAACTTTTGAAGCTCTACAAGCTTGTGCAATATGAAGTTATTTGGTCAAGTTGAAATTAACTGCCAGAGTATCTTGTAGTGAAACTTGGTAGTTTTGTAGTCAACTAGATTTCAGTTGAAGACCAGTTTGTAGTCCTTTCAAATACCTCTCTAATGATATATAAAGCATCCTGAACGGATGAAAACTCATCAGGTTATAACGCTAATACTGTTTTTAACCAGGCCGGCCCTAAAGTAAATGAATCTTAAAAGAGTCGATGTTTTGCAAGTATTTTGCATTTTGCGGGCCAACCATTAGAAATTTTGAATGGCTCAAAACTGAACACCTATTCAACTAATGAAGCTCTACAATCTGGTGCAATTTGAAGTCATTTGGTTGACTTTCAATTTTGAAGTCAATTCAATAAACCTTGACTTGTAGTAAAACTTAGTGGTTTTGTAGTCAACCACATTAGAGTTGAAACCAAGTTTGTAGAGCTCTGAAATGCCTTTCTAACCATATATGACTCTCAATGAACAGACCAGAAACCATCCAGTAATTAAGCGAACAATCTGGTGCTTGAATTGTATTCTGTAGTAAAAGTCTGTGGTTTTGTATACAACAGGCTTCATGTTGAAGACCAGTTTGTAGGCCCATTGAATACCTTCCTGCTCATATATAAGCCATCCTGAACGGCTAAGAACTCACTGAGATATAGCCCTATTACTGTTTTGAAAACTCAGGGTTGGGTCAGTAATTTGCATTTTCTGAGTCAACCATTAACTTTGAAGCCGAAGTCAAAACTGAATAGTAACATGTATAAAGGGTCCCTACAATCTGGTAACATTTATTTGAAAGTTTGTGTAAAGTCAATACAAAGTTGTTATGAAGTCAGTCAAGTCAGTCAGTTAGTCAGTCAGTCAGTCAGGGTTAGGGTTAGCTCAGTGAACTCGGTCAGTTGGTTCATTCAGTTTGTTAGTTTATTCATTCAGTCTTATTTATTCATTCAGTCAGTTAGTTCAGTTTAGTTAGTCTGTTACTTCAGTCAGTCTTTAGGGCCAGCATTAGATATTATTATATATATAAGTCTTTTATGGAGCCGGCCTTTAAGTAAGCAGCTGGCCCTAAAGTATAGCACAAATTAAGAAAGACTGGCCCTAAAGTACCAGCTAACCAAAAAAGATGGTTATTTTGCCTAGCAGATACCCAACACACAAAGAAAGTATATGGGAAGTGCACTCCCCCTTTCTCTATGCTCCACTAAGCAATAACAGGACAACCTAATCCTGCACACACTTCACACTTACCCCACAGGCGGCCTTTCCTCCAGGGTGCATGCTCCATGTGCTTAAAAGAAAAGTAACAAACAAAGGAAAGGGCAGTTATTTCACTAATGGCAAACAATGCCCATACAGCCAGTAAGAGTACTCCCAGACCTTAGTCTGGCAAACCAGCCATACAAACACCATTCTTCCCCAGGATATCTCCCAGTTCTCATTAGCTATTTTACCACCCTTCAAGAGCCAACAAAATCAAAAAGAGCCAACAACCCAATGCATGATACACTTTCCAAGATGACTTTAAGGATCCCTGTACTCAGTCACCCCTTCTAGTGCACTAGGCTTTATATCCAACAACACTTATTTACATACTGACATGCTACAGGGACCACTGTGAATATAACAATTGCTGTTTTATAGCTGTGTGGTGAGCAAGCAGGCCGTGCCAGATATAAAGCCTAGAAGGAGGGGGTTGGACCCTCCCTTCATATAAAAGTCAAAGGGGGTGCTCAGCCAACACCAAGAACAAATTCCCAAAAAGCGTGAAAACAGGTGTCCACAATTTCGCGCCCCAAATTATTTCCTTTTTGGGAAGCATCTCCGAGACTTGTGTCTTGAATAGCACTTTTTCCTCTGGCTCTTTTTCTTCTCATTTTGGATTTTTGGAATCTTCGGAGGCTTATCTTTCTTTCCCTCTCCTCAGTTAAGCTCCAACTGAAATTACTTTGCTGTCCGGCCCTAAAGTCAGGGCCTTTAAAATGCATTTTGCGCTCGACTCGAACCCGGGCCTCACCCAAATAAGGCAATTCTTAAAATGCATTTTGCCCTTGAATCGAACCCGGGGCCTCTGGAATTAGGTTCCCGAAAGCAGCTTCCTGAATCAGCGGGAAGGCTCTGTGTTCGACTCTGGGTATAAGATTGCTTTTTAGTGAGTGAATGCTAGGTAAAGTATCTCAGATTGAATTTTATATGTGATTGTTTATCTTACCATAGGATCCAAACTGATCAGGAGGAATATCCAGCAAAGAGTAGAAATATATAGCTTGACTTTTCCATATTGTGGAAGC
Organism: Mycena indigotica; assembly: GCF_014461135.1. Taxonomy (NCBI): domain Eukaryota; kingdom Fungi; phylum Basidiomycota; class Agaricomycetes; order Agaricales; family Mycenaceae; genus Mycena; species Mycena indigotica. The sequence goes on along the minus strand of NW_023503011.1, from coordinate 2,125,192 downwards.
CATATCCGAGTCGCCTGGGTCTCTTGTTTCACTGATTGTGTAGAGACAGTAGGCTCTGGGACATGTATGTGGTCCTATCGGAAAACTAAAGTATGCTAAGTATTTCATTTCTAATGTAATATAATAGAGGCTTACTATGACTTTCCATTTGGGAGAGCATGCAGTATGTTATCCCCTCTCCATTTATACTTCTTTATGTACTTAGGCATAGGACAGATTGCCACAAGTTCATAGACATAGGCAATGTTCATAGCAGGATTCTTCTTCACAACCATGTTTTCCATGGGACAAAATTCTATGAAGTTTTCCCTGTTTATCCAATGATACTCAAGAGTGCATGGATAGAGCAGCACATCTGATGGTACTGTCCTGAATAAGGTAGACAAATCTCCAGATGATGGTGGTGCATTAATCCACATAGGACTGAGATAACGTAAACACTTGTCTATCCAATATGATGCATAGGCTTCATAACCCCCATTTGGCATAATGCCAAGAGATAATTGCTTTGTTGTTACATTAAACTGAATGAGTGCAGGCTGAAAGGTCTCAATAACAATGTCAGAAGTGATATAGATTAGCATACCGCACATATCTGGTAAAAGCCTGGCCACTGAGAAAAGTACTGCTCTGAATCAAAGCCCATGGAACAGTTTATAGCATATGTAGCTGACTTATGATTGTTGTAGACAAAGAGGGCAAGCAATTATAAATGCTCACTTTCAAGGCACATAGCTAGTCCAAATCTCTATTGAGTATATAGGAAGTAACTGGACATTCAGGGCTCACAGCATGAAGACCTATCTTGATCCAGTCCTCAGTGGTTAGATAATAGTGGAGCTGATTATGTGGTACAATTTCTAGGAGGAACATCAAAAATATTGTCCTTCCTGAATTGCTATGTACTAACCTCCATGGTATACAGCCATGTAGAGCATATCAGCATTGACAATTCCATAGAGTTGTTGCACATGAGGATGTCTAGACAGTGAATTCATTTTCTATTTGTGTTGTTTTCTTTCTGCAAGTTACCTGATCCTCTGCATTAATTTCACTTCCTTTTCCCAGTTCTAACCAAGTCAGCTTTTTCTCTCTGGATGAATGGTCCATTACCTGCTTCGCTTTGGTCTTTCCATGATAAACAGATACTGTTATGGTATCTGTATTTAGCCCATCAGGAAATACCTCCCCCAGAAATCTCATCAGATTTCTTGAAATTTCCTGAAATCAGCAAGGATTTTACCTGATTTCTTTGATTTCCGGAATTTCTGTGATTCCTTTAGTCCCCCAGAAATTTCGGAAAATCAGAGTGAATTTCCCATAAATTTCCAGGCAATTTATTGCTCTTTCGGAAATGGCTTTCAATCATGTTAGAGCAATACAACTATTAGATTGAAGACAAAACTACAATACAAGATGTCCGATACAATATATCTACTTTATCCTACAGCATGGTCCTGCGGCGTCATCATATCCCAGCTCATGCAGCCCCAACCCAACCACAGCCTACACCCACACAGGTTCCCAGGCCCTGTTCCACTGTCAGCAGAAAGGCGAGACAGCAGTGCGAATCAACATACCATAGCGGACAGCCCGATTGTTCCTCTGCGTCCCGCTGCCTATGGGCGAAGAGTGCTCAGCTCGGACAGGGTAATGCGACGGGCCACCGAAGCGAATGTTGGCAGCGTATACCCGGCGCTTTCTCCGCTTCCCGACGTGGACAGTGGATAGCGGGCCCGCGCTGAGTGAATCGCGGCGCATTTACGTGACAAGCTCTGGCCTAGCATAGCGTTCACTAACGCTGGTCGTTCGGACTTGTTCCGGCCATTGACACAGCAGGAATGAGGGGTGGCGCAGGCGAGGCGGCCTCACGCAGGTACATCGAGATCTAGAGCCCGAGTAATCAATGGAACACTTGACAGACTGGTCATAACTCACCTGGTCTCGACGTCCAGTGTGGACTCATCGCACTAGCAGGATTCGCGAATAGAAGCGCCGCCACGCCAAGTTGGCAATGGCCGCCACCGATGTCGAGGCCAATGTGGCCAATGTCGAGGCTGTATGACAACTAGGAGCCGAGGCTCGTTTTGGTGAACTGGTATGCATGGCCTTTTTGGCTGCACTAACCTGTCTGTCTACCTCTCAGCTCGTCTCCGACCGGCAGTGGGCCCTCAACCGCCTACCACTATCAGCGTTGTCGTCTCCACAGAGTTATAGCTAAGGTGTCGTTAGCGGAAGGAGGTGGATGAGAAGGCAGCGGGCGTACCAGGTTGCCTGCCTTGGGGCTGTTCGCAGCTTGGTGGCCGACTGCATGGGGAATGAGCCAGCGGTGCATGTACGGTGGGGGTCGACGCCAACACACAGTCTCTACAGTTAACGCAGCCTCTTGGACTGGAGAGGGATAATGCGCGTGTGGCTCCACGACTTGGCCTAGAGGGAATATGAGGGGGGAAAGGAAAGAGTGGTACGATTTTTTTTTGATGTCACACACATGTAACAAATCAATCAAAGATCTGTCAACGGCATAACAACATGATAGGTTTAGGGCCAGTCTTTGATGACAGACTTAGAAACCATCTGAATGTAATTGTGAAGTACAGAATTGAAATAGCAACCCTAAGCATAAGACCTTGCAGAGATAAACATTCACACTTATTATGCATAGTATTCAGTCATGGTTTGTGTTCATTTCACTATTGATTTAACATGCTACTGAAATCTTTGGAAATTTCCAGAAATTCTGTGGAATCTGGTTAAATTTCCCTGAATTTTTAAAGCCCATTGAATATTCCAGAAATTTCATGAGATTTCTCAGGGAGGTTTTTCCTGATGCCGTGCTTTATAAACTTTTCTTGAGCTTGAAATGGAAACTATTTCCTGTTGTAGATATATATCTCCTAACATGATTTGGTGGAAGTTGGCTGGCAAAGCGAGGGTTTAGCAGAATACTTACATCTAAGATACACTGACCTCTAGCAAGAGATGCTGTCTCAGACTGGCTGTTGTCCTGATAGATATGTGTAGTGAAGGTACTGTGCATGATACTGAAGTTGCTGGCACCAGAGAAAAAATTCCCTGCACCAGTACTGTGGATTATTGTGTCTTCCCCACTGGAATCTGACTCTGCCATCTCTCTGGTACTGTGTTGTGGTGAGGTAGACATGAGCATGGGGGGAGGAAGAAAGAAGGCTGGGGGCTGCTGTCATCAGTGGTTCTTATATGGTGCATGTGGCATGAGAATGTCAAGCTCTGTTTGGCAACATCATTAGATTCTACGACTATGCCATCATACTCCTGTAATTGAAGATGCATGATAGACGCGCGGCGTAATTTTCATCCGTCGGGGAGTCATTTACGCCGCGTAAATGAGTCCCCGACGGATGAAGCAGGTGCACATAATTGTGATGAGCATGTGTTTGGAGTGCAAAGCGACGATCTGTATCACTTTTCCCTCCTCCTCCCACCTGACGGTAGTGCGCGGCTCGGAATCGCAGACCAACGGTCTTGTTTTCACTGTTGTTCTGGCTCCACTTCCCGATTCCCTTGCGGCGGGCATGCCCTCCTCGCGCACTGCCTCCGAGTCCTTCACCACTCCCGAACAGCTCGTGGTCCCGGCCGCCCCGGGCCCGCAGCCGGCGTCGTCCCCGCTGCGGCGTCGGCGGCGCAGCCCCTCAAGCTTGTCTGCCGGCGCTCTTGGTGCTCTATATCGCCCCTCGCTGTCCGTCTAGATCCGTTGTGCCTGGTGCTCGACGCTCCTTGTCGTCCTCGTCACGAAGTGCAACGAATGGGAGAGGATCATAGGTTGCGTCTGGGCCTCGCGATGACGCAGATGCACCAGCCCGGGGCCCGACGGGCTGCGATCGGTGACTTTCGAATCGGACGCAAGCCGCTGCCCGTGGGATGGCCACAGCTGGGGCAACCGGCCCCGGACTAGAGTGTTGGGCGAATCTATGGGGCAGTGACAATTGCGGGAGAAGCAAAAAGGAAGCGACGGATCGCCGCCTGGCGCACGGACCACCTCCCGGACACGTGCACACGAGAATGCGGGTGAATTTGACACTTCTCCGAGGCGCTGCGCACTGCGCAGGTCCCCACCGCTGCACGGCCCCGAGTTGCGACAAGCACTACTAGTATGAGCAGCCGGACAGCGTCTGCAAACCACCGGGGGAGAGTCTGGGCGTGGGTCGGACGCAGACCAGCCCGTTGCTTGTCAGTGGGTCCGCCCCGTCGTCGTCATCCGGCATCGGAGTGCGGTCTCGACGTGGAAAGACGGGCCGGGGATGCCCGCATGCGTGTTGCTTTGTACCGCATCTCGCGCGCCCGTGTCTGCCTTCACATCATGCCCGCTCTGCGTCAGCGCCACACTTCGCTGATCGCGGGCGTGCCTCGCCCTTGAGCCGTACCGCCCGCGTCCGCTGCCCGGACGCGTCCTCCTCACAGGCCAGCCGCTTCAGTAAAAGGGTGCCGGCGAGCGGTTACGTATACTCGGGCCGAGACACGACTGGCGCAACTTCGGCCGAGCCAGTACCCGGGCGGTACCGCCGGGCCGCCTGTGAAGGAAAAAGGCGCGCGTTGGTAGTGATGGCCTGGATCCGGATACATACCCCTAGCTAGCGGAGTCAGGCAGGAGACTCGGACACAAGAATGCACCGGGATGCTGGCATGTCACTGGCGGAGGCCGACGTTGTTGGGCGTCGGACTTGGAGCCGGTCGCATTCGGGCTATCGATTGTCCGAGATAACCCGGCTCTGGGAAGTCGGGCCAACAGCCAAACCATGGGCTCGCCGCCGTGACACCGTCGGGGTGATAAGCTGCGGCTGACTGGTGGTCGCCGGCGCCGCCGATAAAGGGAAGTATGACAATCCTTGTCCATGTCTTTCCGTGTCAATAAGCTTGGCTGGCATGGCAGCTGGCGACGTTAGGACATGTCGAAAATGGCCGGGAACCCAAAGTCAGATTCCCCGAAACTGGATTGCCTGATGGGAAGATTGTAGCACAGATGAAGGCAGTGAGGATGAGAACACATACGACAGAAGCTTTCTTCGGAAGTCGGCGCCGGTCGGAGTTGACGTATAGACTGAAAGAGCGGCCGATGATCCGGCGACGAGTCGAGATGGATAGGGAAAGTGTTTGTCAACAGTTTAATAGACTCGGACTTTGAGCAAGTTTCACCAAGACACATACGCGTGACCAGGCGTTAGAGCGTGAATGCCAGCCGAGGGTTCTAGGTCCAGCCTACTGCTAAGCCACTTCCAAGAAGTTTACAATACTCAGGTGTCAGCCGTCGGGAGACAAAATCAGCACCCGTGTACTCACAGATAAGGTTTGCAGCGGCCAAGAATGGCCGCGCCATACATGAGAGATTGTGTTGCTCGATGTGCTCCCGCCACTGAGAACATCTGTCAGCCAGGAATAGTGATGGTTCTCCGAAGGGCTTCGGTCAAAACTAGGCAGCGGGTGGAACATTGAGTTGGATGGTCTCGATAGGAAGGCCAGTCGTGGTAAGTTCCTCTGGCAACGACTGTCTTCACAGAAGCTATAACGTGGTGTCAGTCTCGCCTTTGCCATTTTATTATTTCTGCAGACTCACACAAACAAATTGTTTGATCCCGCTTCATGCTGGCAGGATCGGGACTACAAGATGGAATGAGAAGCGGAGAAGAGCCACGGAGTTTGGCGCACCAGAATGTTCGGCATTCTGACTCTGTTCCTGGGTTCCCACTTGTCAGATACCGTGAGTGCGAGCTGTCAAGTGGCGTATTTTGAGAGAGTGTTGCCCAGGCGGCGGCTTCGGACTAATACCCGAGTTTTCGGTCTCTGTCCGCCGACATACGGTAGAGAAGAGAACTCACAACAACTGCCGAGCCGACTTCTAGACTTCTGGTCGAGGCCGCATCCACACACACTATGAGCCACCTGCGACTCCGAGCAAGCAAGGTTGGGTTGTCAGGTTTTGAAAGACTCCAGGAGGGGGAGCAAAGGAGGACGGACAGTCGATCTGATGTTTGCTGCGAGCCGTCGAGAAGGAACTTGCAGTTATCGGCAGCAAGGGTTTTGAAAACAACTGGGAAGAGCGTTTGGCAGGCGGCAGAGTGTTGGTACTGTTCAGTACCAGGCCCGCGTCGCCCAGTTTGCAAAGCCTCGGAGTCGAGGATGAGGGTCAGGAACAACCCATAGCCGATGATGCTGATCTGTGACCATCGTCACAGATCGTCACATTCCGGATCATCGGACACGTGGCGCCCTTTTTGCTGCAGTCAACCACCACCAGCGCTGGGCCATTCGACTTCCGAGTTGTGCTCGCCGAGTACCTGTGAAGCTGTCTTCATATAATCCAGGTGTCTCGGACCCCTTGTTGCCACTGACACCGTGAGTACATTGCATCCCGCAGAACATCCGGCCCCCATGGGACTCACAATCCTATGTCATTTTCCAAGCACTTGCACCTCAAATCACGTCGTCATCATCCTAAATCTCTTCTCATTCGCATGCCCGGCCGACAAACAGACCTCCATCCAACCGCGACCCGGCTCTCGAGCTCGTCATTCACCGTCGGGGGCGAAACAACCTTCAGGCTCTCAGCCAACTCACACTTCAGCTTCTCCTCAAGGTTCTCTCAGGCTGCGCGAAGCCATCCCCGCTGCCCAATGACGCATCTGCTCGACAGCTGATCGCTCTGTGCTCTCTGTATGTCCTGTCCATTACGCAAGACACTCAAGCATCCCCACGGGAAGACATCTCCGCTGCAGCGCAGCCCAATGATGCACCCGCGCGAACAAGTTCCAACCAGCTGACCGCTTTGGCGGTTTCCCTCCCCATGTCCTGTCCATTGAGGAGGAATGCCGACACGACAAGCGCAACGGCGACGTCATGGATGACGACGCTGCGCCAGCTTCGTCGCTGTGGTATGGTTACCGCCCATTCGAAACAAATGATTACTGATGTGCAAAAGGAGGCGACGGCGAGCTTGCAATAGCTTCAAGGGGACCCCCCCCTCTCTCTTCAATATCCTCCTGCAGAGTGAAATAAACCCCCTAGTTGACGACTTGCCTTTCGGTCCGTCTTCCGATCGCTGCCTTCACTGTTCTCCCAGGCTCCCGGCGGCCTGCGTCTCGCAGCACAATGTCATGTCAAACGGCTCCACAAACGCACACGCGCGTGCGCTTATTGGCTACAGCGCACAGCTCGCCCACCAGAATCTGATGTTTTCCTGATTGCTTCAGCGCGCGCCCAGGCCAGACGCATGACATCCCTCTTCCGGTCTGCCCTGATGAACTCAGCTCGGCGTCAAACAATATCTTATGTACTGAACTACAGACAGAACGGATGCTACAGTTTTCAAAAGTAGTCTGACTGACATTCAGTTCATGCGTCTAGCAATTTCGACTCTCAAGCAACAACTTGAAGTCGACACACTCTCTGCGCAGCATGCGAGGTCAAACAAGCGCACAAAAACAGAATTCTTGTGAATTGCTATGTACCCGCACCCGTTCCGAACAAGCACCATACGACCGTGCTGTCAAAAATCGTGAGAGCACTGCAAGATTGCGCAGATTCAAGTTCAAGTTCATCGCATAATGGTTCCAACCTAGACCTGCATCCTGGCGTCAGAAGCAAATCCCCCTGAAGCTTGGGATGCCTGCGCATGCCCCGAATGCGAGTTCAATCAAGCTGAACAAACACCGAGGTTCCTCTATGCTCATTTGTTATTCGTCGACAGCGCCAATTGTGTGTCTGCAAGACAACGCCGCGCCAGGTAAACAAGTCGGGAGAGAGAAATAACAAAAACTGTAGCGCTGTAATCTTCACCGGTTTGATATGAATCGCGCCCGCTTTGAACGGACGATGCCAGGGCCCAGTGGACACCGGCACCCACGACCAGGCTCGCAGCTCAGTGACCCCTCAGCTTTCGCTACGCCAAGTCGCAAAACGGCAAACAACTCTATATTCACTACTAGCCGAACGCACAGCGAATCAGCGATAGTCAGTTACAACAAGCTAGACTAAGCTATGCATATGCGCACACTGACAACCGGCTGGCCAATCGCTGGCACCGTCTAGTTGCCGTGTATTCAAGCAAGTAAACACGTCAGAGGCTGAGGACGAAATAAAAATACATATCCGGTCGCGATTCGACCAATCGCAGCGCCCGCTCCGAACGGACGGTGGGCCCGGGGCCACCGACGACCATGCGAGCGGCTAGCACCCCCACCTACAGCGCTGGTAAGTATGGTATAATATCTGTAATGATCTGTATATGGCCAGCACCGCAGTAATCGAATGAAAAATTCAGTGGATCCCTGCATATATCATATATGTGCTGCTGCGGCGAACGGTCAGCGTCACGCGTACGGTCCCTCTCCAAGTTCAAACCAGACACCCACTGGCAGTTGCGCCGAGCTATCAATCGCTGACCCACCAGCATCCATCTCGCGCTCTACGCCAACCCGGCCCACGGCCCACCATACTCAACTTGAAATGCCCCCAAAGTCGCAAATCAACTCTATATTCGCCAGCTACCTATACGCACTCTATCTACGTGTCCGTGGCGGTCTTTCTCGTGTATGCATCTGTATCGTACAAGAACGAAGCGAAGCGCGAAAAGTGGGGGGTGGTACACAGTGGGGTGGGGGATATAACAATAACACACCGGAGGGGGATTTACACAGCAAAATGCGCATAGAAGGGGAGCCAAAGGAAGGTATGCGGGTCAGTCAGTGGCCTTGGCCTTTTTTTCGTCGTCATCATCTTCATCATCTTCGTCATCATGTCGCCGCCTACCCCGCGCCCGCGAAGCACCACTGCTGCACGAACGCGCGGTACACGCTGCTGCTCGTCTCCGCGCCCGTCGGCGGGCCGCGCACCTCCTGGTCCTTCTCCTCCCCGCTCTCCCCCCGCGCCGTCGCCCGCCTCGAGCAGCCCCGCGAGCCCGCGCGCGCCGAGCGGCGACGTCGGCGGCGTCTCCTCCTCCCTTCGCTCCGCCAGCAGCGAATTGCCATCGCCCTCGCGGTCCGAGTCCGACTCGTCCTCCGGCACCTCGGTGACAACCACCTCCGGCGTCGTCGCGGTCCGGCCCCACGGCCAGTACAGCCCAACCCCGGCCTGGGCATTCGCAGCCGGCAGGGGCTCGTTGATCACCAGGGGCGACAGCCGCGGCGGGCTCGACTGCTCACGTGGCGGACTCGAGTGCACGAACCCCGCCCACGAACTCGGCCGCGGCGCCGGGGCCGCATAGTTCCGCAGACTCAGTCGGCCGAGTTTCGCCGCGAGCGCCTGCGCGTGCGCTGTCCGTGGCGGCGGGGGCGGGGGCACCGGCCCAGCCACCGGGAGGGTAGTCAGTGGGGGCTGTAACGGCGAGAGTGTCTGCGGCGACGAGCGCGGGAACGGGATCGTCGACGTCGGGACAGAAGGCGGCGCCGATGTAGGCGGCGGACCGGGCGCGGGAGACGTGGTGGTTGCAGGGGCCGGCGCAGGGGTGCTCTCCGAGCGGAACCCCACGCGATAGTTCCGCCCCCCGTTGTTATCCCACCACTCCCCCGGGCCAGCCGCGCCCGTGCCCAGCCACCGTCTCTCCCCTTCCTTCTCCCTCGGCTCCTCCGGATCTACCACGCGTCAGCTCAACTTCGGTTATATCCACAAAGCAGGAAGACCCACCACACCACACATACGGCGCCGCCCCGCCCTCCGCGACCCACGGCACGCAGAAGCGCGCCACCATCTCGAGCTCGCGGCCCACGAGCCCGCGGCCCTTCTGCACGTGCGCGTAGTCCGTCAGGCGTATCGAGAAGCCGAAGCGGTCCCACCCCGGCCCGGGGTCGCCGGACGGCGTGGATGCAAGGTACTTGGCGGCCACCTCGCTCGTGGTGAGCCACCCGTCGAGCGTGAAGCGCACGAACACGTGCTTCTCGAACGCGGCGTTGCGCACGAGGAGCGTGCCGCGCAGGTGGAGCTCGCCGGGGGGCGTCTGGGCCTTGTGAGCGCCCGAAACCGGAGAGAAAGAAACAACATACCTCCAACGTGACGCTCTCCAGCACAACCATGCTCGCGCCGTCCCTCGCCCGCGGGATCCCCGGCGCGTCCACAACATACCTCCACTCCTCCGCTTTCTCTCCCTCCGCCATCCTCGGACTCGGGTTCAACGGGCTCGAGACCGTCCTTCTCCCACCCTCCCTTCCCGCCGCAGCCGCCGCCGCGCTCGACACCCACCTTACCCCGCTGTCCGTCTCAGTTTCGGTCTCCGTCTCGTCCTCCGCGCCGAGCGGGAAGCTCACGCTCGCGGGCCGTGCCGTCCGCTTGAACACGCGCACGGTCTCGAGCCCGTCGTCCGGCGGCGGGAAGTGCACCGCCTTCGGGGTGCTCGGGCTCTCGACGTACTCGCCTTCCAGGCCAAGGGCGGCAGCGAACGCGGCGGGGTCGTGCTCCTCCTCGGCCTCCTCCGGCGTGCCCGTGCCCGAGGGGGACAGCGCGGGCGTGGACGGCGCCGAGCGGGCCCGCAGATGGTGGGAAGGGACATGGGGTGCGCTGCGACTCGACTTCAGGCTCGACTTGAGCGGCTTCCCGTTGGCCAGCAATATGACCGGCTGGCTGCTTGCGCGCCCGGGCAGCGCGGGGCGGACCGGGATTGGCGGGGTGGTGGGCGCCGGGGAGCCGGAGCGCGGGAAGGGCACACCGATGAACGACGAGTTGGGCGAGCGCTGCGGCGAGCGCGGGGGGCGAGGCCTTGGCGCCCAAAAACGAAGGCAGCTGGCGCAGTCTGAGCGGCGGGGGGGGGGCCGTCCTCCTCGTCCGTCTCCCTCCCCTTTGCTGGCTGTGCCCAGGCTGGCATCGCCGTCGTCGACATCACCGGCTGCTCGTCGCTGCTGGACGAGCTCCCGTCCTCGTCGTCCGCCCGAAAGTGGAATCGTTTCGCTGAAGTGGGCGGGGTGCGCCGCGGGAGGACGCCGAGGCTGCTGAACGCGCCGGGGCCCCTTGTCTCCTGGTCGAACGTGTACGAGCGGCGGTGGCCCGGGCGGCCGTGGGCGTGGTGGGCATGGGCGGGTGTAGGCGGGAGGGGCGCAGCGACGCCAGCGACGGGGACACTGTAGGGCATCCAGTATCGTTATCGCAAGCTGTGGAGCAACTCTAGCCAGCGTCAGCAGTGACGTCAACCACGCAGCTTGCAGGCGCACCTGTATCCTCCTCGTCGGGCGTCGGCGCAGGAGGAGGGGGTGGGTGGTGGTGGAGCGAAGCCTTTACATAAAACCGTTCGGTCCATCGTCGTGGAAGAAAAAACTTCCTGAGGCTGTTTGGGAACCCGCCTCGGCCCTCGGCCCTCGGCCCTCGGCGCCGCATGCCGGATCCCTATCAGTGCTTCTTTTTTATCAACCACCACCACTCCGCTCTCTGTCGTGCGTAGACCGAACGCCGCGCTGAACTCAAGGGATATGCGAGCACCGCAGCAGCCACGTGCACCGCACTCCGCCCTCGAGCTCGCTGTTGGCCGCCACCGTGGCTTGCGAGGAGAACGGTGCAGCGGGCCGGATCCAACTCGCGCCTTGCTTCCGCCGGAGATGCATGGAATGTGGAAGGACCGCTGTCTCCTCCGCCACTTGCGACGCGCCAGCGCGGCCCGCTCCGCGCCACACCGCCAACTTGAAATGCACTCTCGTTCGTCAGCATCCTAGGCGACAACAATGCCACACGCAACATCTAGGGTCTCCGGGGTCATTCTTCGCCAAAACACGGCCTCTCGCCGCTGAATCGGCGTGGCAATCGGCCAGCGCACGGCTGCCGTCTACACTTACCCGGAACACCTCTCGCGCGCGCTCTGACGTCCGAAGCTGGTCAGCAAACTTGGAAACAACCACGAAAACTTGAAGACACTCACCAGGGACACGAATACACAAGTTGCAGCCAGCCTGTGCTGCGAACTCGCTCAGCAAGCGCCGCCTCCAGCGCGGGGTGGGCACGCTGCTCACGCGAGCCACTCGTCAGCGCCGATTAGGACTCAAGGCTGGCGCCAATGCCAAGGCCTGCTTCTGGGCAGTCGTCCGCGTCAGAAGAGACGCGCGGGACCGGCGTCTTTCGGCGCTCTGCGCGAGATCGGTGAGCGCCGAGCTCATCTGTTGCTTGTTCAGCTGAAGCCCTCCAACTCCCGAGAAAAACGGGCCGACGACTGGGCTTGCGCTGCCCGCTGTTGCGCCAGACTCGAAGCCGGCGGGCCGAATTCTCGCGCGTCCGGCTTGGAGCCTCCAGGGTGACAAGGGGCAAGGTACCCCTCGGTCTCCAGCGAGCTTCAAGCGGAACGACCGCGCGCTGGGGTCTGCGCGGCCTGGCCGGCCTTGTGTCGAGGCCCGGGCCGTTCGCGGCCGTCTCCCGTCCGTTCCCCACGATATCGCGCCCGCGAGTGGCGTACACTTCCACGGAGTTTCGGGCGAAACGACGCAGTCGTTATCGAGCACGCCGCGTGCGGGGGCAGCTCCAGGGTGAGTGGATTCGCCTCAAGTCAAGTGCTATTCGCGTCATGGCGCATCTTGTGCGTCACTCCTCCACATCTTCGGCCCGCGTCTCGCCACTGTGTCGAGGCTCAGCCCGTGCCATTCTTTCTGGATTTCCTTGGAATTTCTCGGGCAACATCCCTGGCAACAAGACTCCACGCCACTTTGAACAACTTGAATTCGGTGTGCGCCACTGCGCCAGTCGGCTCACGCGGCTGGTTACGGGCAGCGTCATCCCCAGCCGTTTTGGCGCCGCTCTGCCACATGAGCGTGTCGTTGCTGTTAAGGGCATTCTCTGCGAGAGCGGTAAGCGCTGGGTTGCTCGTTTCCGCTGATGCTTTCGGCAGACAGAGGGGTAATATCCCCCTGCTTATCCAACCCTGTTTCGCTCGGAATCGCGCGCGCGAGTAGTGACGCGATGCACGCCCCCGTCCGATCAGTTCAGTTCATCATGGTGGCTCACCTCGTTTCAAAACCACAACGGCACTGCGCCTCGAACTACCTCATCACCTCCCTCGGGCGCGGAAAGTGTGCCGTGCGGGTGGTCGTTGGTGCATGCCCATTGCTCGTTGTCCCCATCTTGCTGACGGGCTCAGGCTGTGCCGTGTCGATATCGAGGGCGATTCCGCGTGGGAGGGTTGATGCACGTTCTTCTTTCTCTGGATGTGCTTGCTGACTGTCCACCAGCGTGTGCTTGTTGACCGTTTTATATTTCCGCCTCAAGCCTTGTAGAAACGTGAGTTTGCCGCCATCCTTGTTGTTGTCCTCACACCTTGTGGTTGCCTGTCGCAGCTCGACTTGTTTCTCGGACGGGGCCAAGTCCGCCAGTGCGCTCGCCATCGCCATTCGCTCAGCCCCAAATGTGCAAGCCGTTGTCGACCTGCCAGCATTGGTCGTCACCTTCACGGTCTTCGCTGCCATCCTTCACCTTCACGTCTGCAGCGTCGCCATCACCAGCTCTTCCATCCCCAAACGACGTGCAAGTGACGGCAAGCGGGTTTGGTGTGTGAGGATACACAACAATTTGTAGTTGACTACTTATGCAAGTCATTTGGTGAAGTTTCAACTTTGTCACAAATATTAACTGCCAGCGTAGTTTGTAGTAAAACTCTGTAGATTTGTGATCAACTATATTTCAGTTGAAGACCAGTTTGTAGGCATTTGGAGTACCTTCCTAATGAACTCACCAAGATGTGCTGCTAATACTGGTTGAGCTAAGCCAGCCCTAAAGTGGTTTTGTAAGCCAGCAGTGACAATTTTTTGAGGATCCAAACTGTGAAATTACTCAAAGAATGAAGCTCTATAACCTAAGCCAAAATGAAGTCATTTGGTTAACTTTCACTTTTGTAATGTATATTAACTGCCAGAGTGTTTTGTAGTAAAACTTGATGGTTTTGTAGTCAACTAGTTTTCAGTTGAAAGCCAAGTTGTAGAGCCCCAAAATACCTCTCTAATGATATCTGAACCGTTTAAAACGGATGAGAAACCACTGAGATATAGCGCTAATGCTCTTTTGAGCCAAGCCGGCCCTAAAGTAACCAATTCTCAAAAGAGTCGATGTTTCGCGAGTATTTCACGTTTTGTGAGCCAACCAGAAGAAACTTTGTATTAGTTCAAACTGAAGACTTGTTTAACTTTTGAAGCTCTACAAGCTTGTGCAATATGAAGTTATTTGGTCAAGTTGAAATTAACTGCCAGAGTATGTTGTAGTGAAACTTGGTAGTTTTGTAGTCAACTAGATTTCAGTTGAAGACCAGTTTGTAGTCCTTTCAAATACCTCTCTAATGATATATAAAGCATCCTGAACGGATGAAAACCCATCAAGTTATAACGCTAATACTGTTTTGAACCAGGCCGGCCCTAAAGTAAGTGAATCACAAAAGACTCGATGTTTCGCAAGTATTTTGCATTTTGCGGGACAACCATTAGAAATTTTGAATAGGTCTAAACTAAATACTTGCTCAACTATTGAAGCTCTACAACCTTGCCAAATATCAAGTCATTTAGTTGACTTTGAGTTTTAAAGTCAATTACTTGTAGTCAAACTTAGTAGTTTTGTAGTCAACTATGTCAGAGTTGAAACCAAGATACCTATCCAACCATATATAACTTGTAGTGACCAGACCAGAAACTATCAAGCAAAGTCACTAACAATTTGGTGTCTAATTTGTATTGTCTAATAAAAGTCTGTGGTTTTGTATTCAATCATATTTGCATTGAAGACCAGTTTGTAGGCCTACCAAATACCTTTCTGCTCATATATAACATGTTAGGAATGGATAAGAAACCATTGAGATATGACCCTAACACTGCTTTGAAAACTCGGGGTTGGGTCAATAATTTGCATTTTCTGACCCAACCATTAACTTTCAAGCTTAAGTCAAAACTGAATAGTAACATGTATTAAGGGTCCCTACAATCTGGTAACATTTATTTGAAAGTTTGTGTAAAGTTATTACAAAGTTGTTATGAAGTCAGTTAGAGTTTGTTACTTCATTCAGTTAGAAGTCAATAGAAGAAAGTAGGGTTAGGGTTAGCTCAGTAAACTCGGTCAATCTAGTTAGTTACTTAGTTCATTCAGTCAGTCATTCATTCAGTCAGTTAGTTCAGTTCATTCAGTTTAGTTAGTCTGTTACTTCAGTCAGTCTTTAGGGCCAGCATTAGATATTATTATATATATATAAGTCTTTTATGGAGCCGGCCCTTAAGTAAGCAGCTGGCCCTAAAGTATAGCACAAATTAAGAAAGACTGGCCCTAAAGTACCAGCTAACCAAAAAAAATGGTTATTTTGCCTAGCAGATACCCAACACACAAAGAAAGTATATGGGAAGTGCACTCCCCCTTTCTCTATGCTCCACTAAGCAATAACAGGACAACCTAATCCTGCACACACTTCACACTTACCCCACAGGCGGCCTTTCCTCCAGGGTGCATGCTCCATGTGCTTAAAAGAAAAGTAACAAACAAAGGAAAGGGCAGTTATTTCACTAATGGCAAACAATGCCCATACAGCCAGTCACCTTCAGCCGCTCTGCTAGCATTTCAAGCTCACCCTTGAGCTGCTGGTCTTCTTCAGACTGAGTAGGAGTTAGTTTCGCG
Source organism: Mycena indigotica (assembly GCF_014461135.1). NCBI lineage: Eukaryota > Fungi > Basidiomycota > Agaricomycetes > Agaricales > Mycenaceae > Mycena > Mycena indigotica. The sequence continues at coordinate 2,109,616 of NW_023503011.1, read as the reverse complement.
TGTCTGCAATAATCAGGACACGCACTAATTCTTCCCCTTCCGTCTCCCCATCTTTCTTCTTGTCTTTGCTAAGCTTAGACGAGCCCTCCTCCTTGTCCTTCTTCTTAGGATCCTCGGATGTCACAGGAATAGCGAATTCGGTAGGATTGCTGGGCATTGCAAGGTCATCGAAAGATTGTCGTGGTAAGGAGCGCCTGTTGGCGTAAAACGCGGGTGTCTACCACCGCGACTTTCGGTAACGAGTTGGTTGGAATGAGAAGAGTCAGGTGATGAGTCATCACAAAATCTCAGCGATGTGGTACCCAGGAACGTTAATTCACGGACTGAAGCAGAACAGATCTTTCATTTCTATTCACCAACTCATTGCAAGCAAAGTACAGCTCTTCGTGGATACCGTTTTTGTAACTACATGCGCCAGATAGACTTTATTTTGGGAAATTTCACTCAGCCCGAGAACATCACACAACACAATACCACCCAAATATTCTCCATAGCCGTCAGCAGAATCGATGGTGGTGCCCACGCTTCCTCGATTGCGTTGAAAGAGACTGCGGGCTCCGATACAAGGCCTTCGGAAATTTGAGATACTTCGTGGTTCCCATCGTCCACCAATTCAAGTTCCTGGGGTTGACATGAGCGAGGAATCGGAATGCTAATGAGCCTGGTGCTAACCACATGAGCCAAAGCCAACGGGCCCTGCGGGGTGTTTTCTTGCGTCGCTGGTAGCAACGGAGTCGAGGTCCCGAGGGAAGCGAGACTATTATCAAATGCAGTCTGAGTCTCTTCGAGCTTAATACGCGGCTCTTCTTCTTCTTCTTTCTTTACAGATCGTTGTTGTTGTTCGGACTTGATTGCGAACCGTCAGTATGAAATGTAGATAATTGTGAATAGTACCTGTTTTTCCTCGTCTTCGCTTTCCGGCTCGGTCTGCCAGTGGTTAGCGTCAGAGTCTTCCATTGATTGGTCTTCTTCTTCGTTTTCCGGCTCGGTCTGGTTAGCGTCGGAGCCTTCCATTAGTTGGTCTTGTTCTTCGTTGTCGTCTTCGGAATCTGGGCTCATTGACGAGTGACGTGCAATCGGGACTGGGTCCCCAACAGGAAGTATACTATTGGCGGGGGCTGCGTTGTTCTGGGGGCCATAAAGCTGCTCAAGTTGATGCTAGATTTGTTGTTACCCGGGAATTAATAAAGGAGCTGTGAAATAACACGTACCGAGATTTCGAGGAAGCGCCGCCAGTCACTTTCCAGAACTTGGAGGTCGTCAGCCATCCTGTCGAGCGGTTTTTTGTTCTTCGCGTTGGGACTCAAGTTATTGCAATTTCTCAGCGCTCTGCGGACTGCACTGGGATGGCGATTAAACACAGTCGCGAGCTGTGTCTCGTCATAATGTGGTCGGAGTTTGCGATATAGAGCTCGTTCGAAATGAGTTAAGGGAATCGGAGGAGGCTTTTTGTTGATTGGCGCGACGCTTCCGGCAGTTTTTTTGTTCGAGTGAGCCGTTGGGGAGTATCTGATAGTAGCAGCCTGGTCGAATACGTGAGAGGGAGTGACGACTGAGGAGTTTTCGTTGTACTACCTTGGATTCGGACGGTGCGTTTTTCTCTGCGCGGGGCATTCCTAGGTGTTGGTGCAGGTGAAAGTTGAGTCGAAGGCGAGTGCTTTTAATAAGCAAGCTGCAAGCAGAATCCGCAGCTGGTGGCTATGAATTGAATGTGAGCATAATGGACATTCTCCAAACCAAGAAAACCTTCCGAAAATCATCGTCGGCCACTTTATCCTAATCGTAGTATGCATGAGGCCAAAGGTCGAGGTGGGCAATATCGAGAGACTGGATTGTCGCAGTGGTCGTGGTGGAAGACAAGGCGAAAAATGATCGATGTTACTCCCAATCAAAAAATCACAAGAGCAAAGATTTTATCTGGTACTTGAATATACAGCTTTCTGTTTGTCTAGTATGATTATATAGCAAGATTATGGAGGGAGGGAGACGGAGTTCAGCACCCAAAACAGTTCTTTGCTCGAATGATCATTGAGCCGCAATTCTGGACTATACTCCAAGCTGGTGTAAGGCGTCAAACGACCATCTGCCTTGGCTCCATGACGCGGAATCAGCTCGATAGGCGCGCGAATGTGTCTCATATCGATGACTCCCCCGATTCTACTTTTGTCGGCTCTCAATCCTCGTCGAAGTACAAACTGACCAGTCGTCGCATCCCTCTTGTCCAAAGAGAGCTGTGGAACGAGATCGAATCGTTGGACATACAGCAAGAATGGGTTGGCTTCAACGCGGTCCATATTCGGCCAGCATGGCCGCATGATCAACCGTATCTGGGCGACAGTATGGTCTAGATTGCTTCAGTAACATATTCGAGCTCAATGTCAAATGTGATGATACCTTGAAGCCCGTTGCGGAAACCGTTCCCTGGCCAAGAAGCGCCCACGGAGTTTGACAAGAGAGCTGGGTCATACCGTCCAATTTCCCATGCCGAATCGACGGGAGGTGGTTGAGCGAATAGAAGCTGCGATGGCAGTGGTCGATCGGTATGAGGGGTCTTCCCTTGAAAGCGAAGGGAATACCACACTTCAAGATGGGTAAACGGAAGCTCGCAATCAGCCCGGGACCGGCGTCGACCACCAAGAAATGCGTTTTGCGTTGTGGTCTGCGTAAAAAAATCCCCCAGAGCTGCGCGAAGATCGTTCAATTTATACATGTTGACCACATCTTCAATCAAGATTTTAGGCAATGTTGGTCTTCGATTGAGCAAAAAAGCGGCGGAAGGGGTAATGGTGAACCGACTTTCGGTTTGGGGATACATGAGCGGGTAGAGTTCTGCTGCCTTGAACAGGTTTCGCACTGGACGCGAAGTTTTCGCCAATCAAGGATGGTCCTGCGATATTTTCAAGCTCTGATTGTGTTTCGCCTTCAAGCTGCTGTTCTTCATCATCGTCAATATCCTCCATTTCGAGCTTGAGTTGCTCGGACTTGATTCCGGTATATAACATAAAAAGTCGAAGCTTCTCCGCTCGATCGAGATGGCGCACAATCTGAGGGTCATAGTCACGATGATTCGTCTCCGTTCGAGCCGGTACCTTTATTTGGGTACTGTGAGCCTTCTCCGTGATATCGGCCGTGTACTGCATTGGAACTCCCGCCCATCGAATGCTCGGCACGATGCTTTGCAGAAATTCAAGCTTCGGTATAGCGAAATGATCCTGTTCACGGCCACCACAGTCGATTATGTGCTGTTTATGTTCGTGGAATGTTGCTAAGCACCGTTCCATGCGGACGAGAGTTGCTTCAGTGATCTGAGGTGACTGCGCCATGAACCTGAAGTCCATCAGCGCGCGAAGGGCAACAACAACCTCTCGAGGGACAGCATCTGCAATAATACAGATGAACGAGCGTTCGAGCTCTCGATGCTCGCGCCCTCCTAGTTGTTTCAGACGGGTAACACCCTCCTTGAAATGTCGCACACCCGAACGGGGATGAATAATTGAGAGGCGGAAGTCAAGTTCGGTATCACCCATGATATTGCGCCCCCACTGGAAGTCGTGATCGAAAAATGCTTTATGGACGTGGTGGAGTACTTCTGGTGTCAAAAATTTTGAGGGATTTGTGGACAGAGGCCAGTCTCGCCAAAAAGGAAGGTGAACCCCATTCAGTCGGTTCGGATGAGCTTTGGCGGCCTTCTGATAGTCAGATACATTGTTTGGAGCAACTTTCGCTGAGATCGAAGAGATTGCTGCCCACGTGCTTTCACCTGTCCTTTCTGGATGACGAAAAGTTGTCGCCGAAGGAGTGGTGCGAAGCAGTTGTCAAATGCGAAGTTTTTGCTTTGATGCAGGCGATATCAGCGGCTTCAGGGGTGTCGACAATGTAAGAGACCAACGGCGTATGCGCATAAATCAGGGACCCATCGGATTTGGATACCATAGCCCCATCTCGAGCTGCCATCTTCAGAGGCTCGCAGACGATATCGAGACAGTGGTGGAGCAATCGGCTTTCCATAACGCTCCTCAAGCTTTTCGCACAGAGAAATTTTGGAACCGGGAGGAGTGCCGCCATGAGAAAGGCGTGGCTTGATGCTTTCATTGCCACCTCACTGCGTAAATTTGCCAGAGACAGCAAGAAGGGGTGAGCAACACGATCGCCATTCATAACGGAGATGTTTGTCTTGTCGGAACTGGCAATGACTCCAAGAACAGTGTGGCCAGTGGGAATAGCTTCCTGTCGTATTGTCAGGCTCGGGGCAAGGCCTGGTTGAAGGCAACAAACCTGCATCTGCCACGCACTGTCGCTGTTTATCCACTCCTTGTGGAGCCGTTCGTTGTTTTGAAACAATTTCGTGGGGGTCAAGTCAAGACTGTCTTTGAACAGCGGGTTCCGAAGCAAGAATTGGATGCATTCGAGTGAGTTGCGATAGAAGAGAACGATAGGTTTCTTGGTCGGAAACCCGGGGTAAGTGATGATACGAGAGTGCCATTTTGGGCCAGTAGGCAAAAGCTCGATACGTCGGCGAAGCTCCTTAGCAGTTTTGTATGAAAGGTGTGGCGCAAGATGCTGACGAATCTAAATGGGATGATGAGATGACGTTGAAATGGCTCGCAAAACAACATACAATTTTGAGTCCAAAAAACTGGTTAATCTCCTTCATGGTTAGGCTCGAGTGAGCAAGAAAGTCCGAGAGTTCCCACTCCGGTTCTCCCACAAACGGATAGAAGAGGTTATCCGTTCGTAGGCCACTGAATTGGTCTTCCTCGACCCAGTTCACAAAACTCTTTCCACCCTCGGCCGTTTGTGCTGCTCCAGTATATGAGTGCTGATAATGGTGCGTCGTCTGTTGTGTCATCGGATGAACAGGTTCACTGGTGCTTGCTAGCGAGATATCGTCAAGTTGAACCCGGGCCGACTCGGAAATGGATGCTTTGACTGGACGGGGCATAACCGTCTCATCCGAGGTTGCTTGTTTGCCAAATGACTCTTCGAACTGAGCAATATACATGTCCGCGTGGGGACCACCGGCAGAAATTGCGGCTGTAGCTTCGCGAGACCACGAAACACAAGAGGATCGCGGATTGTTGAGGTGTTGGAGAACTTTGGTTTTCGTGTTGAATTTGCGACGACAGCGTGGACCAGGGCATTTGTACATCGTTAAGTGTCGGTATTCACGATTATAAGAGAAGCATGCTGGCATGAATACCACCGGTTGAAGTGAAGAACAACTTGAAGCGTTAGTAAGCACGTGCTTGCGTGACTTACTCGTGGACTTGACGACCATGTCCATCCAATATTTACCCTCTCTTCATACTCTTCATACCACTCACTCTCATTCTCATTCTCAATCTCATCTTACCATGCTCTCCGTACCCAGAATGAGAGATAGTGAACCTGAACACCAGGCTACACCTTCGGACCATATCGTGCGTGCGCCACTCTTTTCCGACTCCTCAAGGTTTCTGAGCAACTTGAACATCACAGGTTCTTCCCAGTCTGTTTCGCAAGACAGTTGTTCCTGTACCCGAAACACCGGCCACCGCGGAGCTCTTCCTGCACACTCTCCGCACCCACAAGAATGTCTGCTCTCTCGAGCTTAACGCCGTGTCGATGAAACATCACGAAGCGACCTTATATCGACAAGTGCTTCAACAGCTTGCCCAGCAATCAGAGAAGAAGCTGCAGGAGGCGCAAGAGAGACTACCCCAAGATTCGAATCATTCAGACTCTGAATCTGAGTCCGAGTCGGATGAAATGGTGTGTCCCATTTAGCTGATGAATGCGAAAGTCATCTCTTTTCTAGATGCTATCGAGCGACGCGTCCGTAGAGCACCTGAAGATTCTTGCTTTGCATAAAGATAAGGAAGCCTGTGCTTTGGAGCTCCATGCGACACTTGCAAAACTCCACGAAACGAATTTATATTGCGAGCTACTACTGAAGTCCATTGAAGAGGCCACCATAGAGCTCGAAGTGGCGACAGAGAACATTAGCATGGCACGAGGTCTCGTTCGCAGCAAAGGAATGAGCGCTTTGATTTGGGAACGATGCGAGACATGCAAGGAGATGTTTCATCCCCGTTGTTAGTATATGCACATTTTTTTACATCTCTCCTCCTTTAAGCCTGCATGTATATCAGTGTAGCGAGCCCTAATGGCTCGCCAATTTATATCTGCTATTCGCACAACCAAGTTGGAAATAAGTAAACTTATTGCGACTTCTTGTCCAACGAAGTGAGGCAGAACAAATCAAATTTGGTGGTAGTTAGATGTAGTGAAGACTCAAGTTGTATGCATTAGAACCCGTTCGAGTCGGCGTGCCCGCGCCTCCTCACTCTTCAGCTCTTTCCGAAACTTCCTCGCCGCCTTCAAGTGGGATCTGGCCTCCCGCCCCACCGATTGTAGATCCTCCGCCAGAACTTCCTTCTCCTTCTCGAGCACGCGGATACGCGCCTTGAGATACTCGTTCTCTGTATTGAGCTGTTTGTTGTCGTCGGTGATCTCCTTGTTCGCAGCCGTAAGTTGTTTGATAGAGCGAGAATACTGGTTGTTTTCGTAGATGAAGCTGGCACTGTTCATGTGTAAGTAAGAACGAAGTACGAGGAAATACTCGACGACGAACCGCGTAAATGCAAAGAGACTGGGGAGAGGCTTATCGTTGACGACAGGCTCAGAGTCGTCGGAGATAGCTTTGGAACCGTATGTGGGACTGTCGAGCGAATGGGTAGGGGTTGGAAATGAGACACACACGCCACTGGCGATGAGGCTTTCAGCTGGGGGCAGATCGTCGTCCGAGACCAAGCCGACATTGAATACGCCGAGCGGAGTGCTGGCTTGATTGGTGTGAGCGTCAGAGTCGCGCGCAATCTCGTTGGCGTTCTCGTCCCGGGCCGCCCCATGGTGCTCGTTTGTAGCAGATTGGCGAAGGTGACGTCGAATGAAGATACGCTCAGCAAGCGCACGCTGAGAGTGGGCATAGTCGATATCGGAGGATGGGGCATTGGGGGAGCCAACTAAGAGGTCGACGCCTCCGCTGCTGGCATAAGCCTTTTCGAAGACACTTCGCATGTGGGCGTCCATGAATGTGGTTGAGGCGGTGGGTAGCGGAGTGGTAGTGGGAGGGACTTGAAAGAGGAAGACGATTGTGACGTCTAGTCCATGTCTAGCAACGAGCATGACGCCCCGCCCTGGGTGGAGCGACGCATAGCGAGCAGGAGATGTGTAGAAAGCCATAGTTCGCTTAGCTCTGACTTAGGCCAGCCATAGAACTGATGGGATCTGTCACACGAAACGTCATTCTATGGGAACTACATTGGACTACATGCGACTACGAATCTACAGTCGTTTGCAGGTTTCCTGATGTCCACAGGAAGACATCTCCGCTGCAGTGCTGCCCAATGACGCACCCGCGCGAACAAGCTACAGCCAGCTGACCGCTTCATCCCCATGTCCTGTCCATCGACGAAGAATGCCGACACGACAAGCGCAACGGCGACATCATGGATGACGCTGCGTCGCCGGCATTGTTGTCCTCCGCGTGTGTGAATGCTTCTTCCGACGCTGTGGTATTGTTACCCCTCATTCAAAGCACAACATTACTGATGAGCAAAAGATTACCGATGCCACAACCAGCTTACGATTCCTTCCCGGGGACCCTGACCGTCGCCCATAATCCTCTATCTCACTCAACAGCACCCTGCAAATCAGCACCTAGTCGAAGACTTGCCTCTCGGTCCGTTATCCAATCGCTCCCTTCACTGTTCTCAGTACCCCTCAGCTTTCGCTACGCCAAGTCGCAAAACGGCAAACAACTCTATATTCACTACTAGACGAACGCACAGCGACAGTCAGTTACAACAAGTTAGACTAAGCTATGCATATGCTGGCCAATCACCGGGTACTTGCCGTGTATTCAAGCAAGTAAACACGTCAGAGGCTGAGGACGAAATAAAAATACATATCCGGTCGCGATTCGACCAATCGCAGCGCCCCGCTCCGAACGGACGGTGGGCCCGGGGCCACCGACGACCATGCGAGCGGCGAACACCACCCGCCTACAGCGCTGGCAAGTATGGTATAATATCTGCAATGATCTATACTAGTATATGGCCAGCACCGCAGTAATCGAATGAAAAATTCAGGGGATCACTGCATATATATGTGCTGCGCGCCCGCCGAACGGCCAGCGTCACGGTCCCTCCAAGTTCAAACGTTTGAAACCAGACAACCATTGGCAGAGCTATCAGTCGCTAACCCACCAACATCCGTCTCGCGCTATACGCCAACCCAGCCCGGCCCCACCATACTGAACTTGAAACGCCCCCAAAGTCGCAAATCAACTCTATATTCGCCAGCTACCTATACGCACTCTATCTACGTGTCCGTGGCGGTCTTTCTCGTGTATGCATCTGTATCGTACAAGAACGGAACGAAGCGCGAAAAGTGGGGGGTGGTACACAGTGGGGTGGGGATATAACAATAACACACCAGAGGGGTCGCTGTATGCAGCCAAAAATCGCATAAGGAAGGAAGGAAGGTATGCGGGTCAGTCGTCGATGGCCGGGGGCCTTTTTTTCGTCGTCATCTTCATCATCTTCGTCATCATATCGCCGCCTACCCCGCGCCCGCGAAGCACCACTGCTGCACGAACGCGCGGTACACACTGCTGCTCGTCTCCGCGCCCGTCGGCGGGCCGCGCACCTCCGTCTCCTTCTCCGCCTTCCCCTCCCCGCTCTCCCCCGCGCCGTCGCCCGCCTCGAGCAGCCCCGCGAGCCCGCGCGCGCCGAGCGGCGACGTCGGCGGCGTCTCCTCCTCCCTTCGCTCCGCCAGCAGCGAGTTGCCATCTCCCTCGCGGTCCGAGTCCGACTCGTCCTCCGGCACCTCGGTGACAACCACTTCCGGGGCCACCGCCGTCCGGCCCCACGGCCAGTACAGCCCGACCCCCGCCTGGGCATTCGCAGCCGGCAGGGGCTCGTTGATCACCAGGGGCGACAGCCGCGGCGGGCTCGACTGCTCACGTGGCGGACTCGAGTGCACGAACCCCGCCCACGAACTCGGCCGCGGCGCCGGGGCCGCATAGTTCCGCAGACTCAGTCGGCCGAGTTTCGCCGCGAGCGCCTGCGCGTGCGCTGTCCGTGGCGGCGGGGGCGGGGGCACCGGCCCAGCCACCGGGAGGGTAGTCAGTGGGGGCTGCAACGGCGATGTGGACTGCGGCGAGGAGCGCGGGAACGGGATCGTCGACGGCGTTGGCGTCGGGAGGCCGGGCGGCGCCGATGAAGGCGGCGGACCGGGAGGGGGGACCGTCGTCGGCACGGGTACTTCTACCAGCTAGCATGAGCAACAACCACACGACAAATAATAGACAAGACCGACCTTGCGGGGTAGGGGCCGCCTCCGCGCGGAACCCAACGCGATAATTCCTCCCCCCGTTGTTATCCCACCATTCCGCCGGGCCAGGCGCGCCTGTCCCCATCCACCTTCTTTCCCTCTCCTTCTCTGTCGGCTCTTCTGAATCTACTCGCGCGTCAGCCCCGCGCGGATATCAGCAGACAGAAAAAGAGTGCTCACCACACCACACATATGGCGCCGCCCCGCCCTCCGCGACCCACGGCACGCAGAACCGCGCCACCATCTCGAGCTCGCGGCCCACCAGCCCGCGGCCCTTCTGCACGTGCGCGTAGTCCGTCAGGCGTATCGCGAAGCCGAAGCGGTCCCACCCCGGCCCGGGCGCGGGATCGCCGGCCGTGGTCGATTCGAGGTACCGCGCGCCGACCTCGCTCGTGGTGAGCCACCCGTCGAGCGTGAAGCGCACGAACACGTGCTTCTCGAACGCGGCGTTCCGCACGAGGAGCGTGCCGCGCAGGTGGAGCTCGCCGGGGGGCGTCTGTGCCTTGTGAGCGCCCGAAACCGGAGAGAAAGAAACAACACACCTCCAAGCTGACGCTCTCGAGCACAACCATGCTCGCGCCGTCCCTCGCCCGCGGGATCCCCGGCGCGTCCACAACATACCGCCACTCCTCCCCCTCCTTCCTCTCCTCCGCCATCCTCGGACTCGGGTTCAACGGGCTCGACACCGTCCGCCTCCCGCCCTCCCTCCCACTCCCCGCCACAGTCGCCGACACCCACCTTACCCCGCTGTCCGTCTCAGTTTCGGTCTCGGTCTCGTCCTCCGCGCCGAGCGGGAAGCTCACGCTCGCGGGCCGTGCCGTCCTCTTGAACACGCGCACGGTCTCGAGCCCGTCGTCCGGCGGCGGGAAGTGCACCGCCTTCGGGGTGCTCGGGCTCTCGACGTACTCGCCTTCCATGCCTAGCGCGGCGGCGAACGCGGCGGGGTCGTGCTCCTCCTCGGCCTCCTCCGGTGTGCCCGTGCCCGAGGGGGACAGCGCGGGCGTGGACGGCGCCGAGCGGGCCCGCAGATGGTGGGACGGCACGTGCGGCGCGCTGCGACTCGACTTCAGGCTCGACTTGAGCGGCTTCCCGTTGGCCAGCAATATGACCGGCTGGCTGCTTGCGCGCCCGGGCAGCGCGGGGGCGGACCGGGATTGGCGGGGTGGTGGGCGCCGGGGAGCCGGAGCGCGGGAAGGGCAGGCCGATGAACGACGAGTTGGGCGAGCGCTGCGGCGAGCGCGGGGGCGAGGCCTTGGCACCCAAAAACGAAGGCAGCTGCGTTATCGCAAGCTGTGGAGCAACTCTAGCCAGCGTCAGCAGTGACGTCAACCACGCAGCTTGCAGGCGCACCTGTATCCTCCTCGTCGGGCGTTGGCGCAGGAGGAGGGCGGTGGAGCGAAGCCTTTACAATAAAACCGTTCGGTCCATCGTCGTGGAAGAAAAAACTTCCTGAGGCTGTGTGGGAACCCGCCTCGGCCCTCGGCGCCGCATGCCGGATCCCTATCAGTGCTTCTTTTTTATCAACCACCACCACCACCACTCCGCTTGGACCCCTCTCCGTCGTGCGTCCCACGGGCACACCAAACGCCGCGCTGAACTCAAGGCATGTGCATGCAGTAGAGCCCCGCACCAGCCACGTGCACCGCACTCCGCCCCCGAGCTCTCAGCTCGCTGTTGGCCGCCACCGTGGCTTGCGAGGAGAACGGTGCAGCGGGCCGGATCCAACTCGCGTCTTGCTTCTGCTGGAGATGCACGGGACCGCTGTCTCCTCCGCCGCTTGCGACGCGCCAGCGCGGCCCGCTCCGCGCCACACCGCCAACTTGAGATGCACTCTCGTTCGTCAGCATCCTAGGCGACAACACTGCCACACGCAACATCTAGGGTCTTCGGGGTCATTCTTCGCCAAAACACGGCCCCTCACCGGCGCTGAATCGGCCAGCGCACTTGCTGTCTCGCGCGCGCGCTCTGACCTCCGAAGCTGGTCAGCAAACTTGGGGAAACAACCACGAGCTTGAAGACACTCACCAGGGCCACAAATACACAAGGGCGCGCGGTTGCAGCCAGCCTGTGCTGCGAACTCGCTCAGCAAGCGGGCGTCGGGCTGCTCACGCGAGCCACTCAGCTCATTCGCCCACGCCTCAAGGCTGGCGCCAATGTCCTGCTTCTGGGCGGTCGTCCGCGTCAGAAGAGACGCGCGGGACCGGCGTCTTTCGGCGCTCTGCGCGAGATCGGTGAGCGCCGAGCTCATCTGTTGCTTGTTCAGCTGAAGCCCTCATAGGTCTTCCAACTCCCGAGAGAAACGGGCCGACGACTGGGCTTGCGCTGCCCGCTGTTGCGCCAGACTCGAAGCCGGCGGGCCGAGTTCTTGCGCGTCCGGCTTGGAGCCTCCAGGGCGGGAAGGGCGGAATATACCCTCGGTCTCCAGCGAGTTTCAAGCGGAACGACCGCGCGCTGGGGTCTGCGCGGCCTGGCCGGCCTTGTGTCGAGGCCCGGGCCGTTCGCGGCCGTCTCCCGTCCGTTCCCCACGATATCGCGCCTGCGAGTGGCGACTCTACGGGCGTACACTTCCACGGAGTTTCGGGCGAAACGACGCAGTCGTTGAATTCGCCTCAATTCAAAATGCTAATCGCGTGATGGCGCAACTTGTGCGTCACTCCTCCACATCTTCGGCCCGGCGCGCGGCTGCGTTGCTGCACCGCGTCTCGCTACTGTGTCGAGGCCCTCTGCTCCGATATGGCCGGGATTCTCAGGAGGGGCTGAGCCAATACGCCCATGAGATTGTCCCAGTGTGTTCAGCACGTCCCAAACACGTCAAGCAATATGCCGCAACTGACACTCGACGCTGAGCTCCCCAGTCGACCTCTATCTGGAAATTAGGTTGGCGCTGACCTCCCCCGTTTCGCCCGCTGGTGAGTCCAACTGATATTGATTCACTGTATCGCCAGCCCACTCGGCTGCCAGTGACCATGGCCCAGGCCGGACTCAGCGCGTGCCATTCGTTCTGGATTTCCTTGGAATTTCTCGGGCAAGATCTCTGGCAACAAGACTGCGGTCTTCCACGCCACTTTGAATAACTTGAATTCGGTGTGCGCCACTGCGCCAGTCCTCTCCGCCACCCAAGCTCTCGTATTCATTTCCGCCACTTATCAGCTCATGCGACTTCGACTTACCTCGTGGTACAATGCTGTCTCGCGCCCGCCGTTTTGGGTGCCTCTCGGTATCGATAACGCCAGCCGCGCGCAGATGGCAAGCACGACCTCGAGCTGCTCTCCGTGTAATCCTCCTCCAAGCCATCCGACTCGTCCCGCCCAGCTCCCCCCTCCGCGTTCGGAGACTCTGCATTCTCGACCACCGACGAGCAGGTCTTCCACTTGCAGCTGCGACGTTCGCCATGTTGTCCTGGAGCAATGCGGGCAGCGACAGTATTGGGAGCGAGTCGAGCTGGACGAGCGTGGGCGAGCACGGCCGCTGGCAGACTTTGGACATGCTGCTGTGAGTGTCCGCGATAATATTGTGCTGGCGCTTCGCGCTGGGGCTGCTCGCTTTCATAGTGAATAAAGTACAATATAAGTACTGTTTAGATAACAAGATTATGTTTGAGTGCCAATACCAAGTAATTGGACACATAAATCAGTTGGTTGACATTGTGAGGGGGCAACTTGTAGTCAACTACATTCAGTTCTGAAACTAGTGTACGACTTCACAGATTTGTAGTTAACTCAATTTGGGTTGAATGTCAGTCTGTAGAGGTTTGAAGTACCATATAGAAGGTGTCAAACAGATGAGAACTCACCAAGATTACCCAAATAATGAAGCTCTAGTCCCAATGAATCATTTGGTTGAGTTTCACTTTTATAACAAATATTAACTGCCAGAGTATTTTGTAGTAAAACTTGATGGATTTGTAGTCAACCCTATCTCATTCTAAGGCCAGTTTGTAGAGCCAGAATATACCTGTCTAATGATATATAAAACATCATAAACAGACAAGAACTCACCGAGATATTGCACTAACACTATTTTGGCCAAGCTGGCCCTAAAGTGGTTGAATTCTAAAAGAGTCGATGTTGCGCAAGTATTTCATGTTTTATGAGCCAACCATAAGAAATTTTGTATAGGTCCAAACTGAACACTTGCTCAATTAATGAAGCCCTACAAACTTGTGTAATATGAAGTTGTTTGGTCAAGATTCAATTTTCAAGTTATTCAAGCCAGTCAGTAAGTTGTAGTCAAAGTCAATGGTTTTATAGTCAACTAGTTTTCAGTTGAAGGCCAAGTTGTAGAGCCCCAAAATACCTCTCTAATGATATCTGAACCGTTTAAAACGGATGAGAAACCACTGAGATATAGCGCTAATGCTCTTTTGAGCCAAGCCGGCCCTAAAGTAACCAATTCTCAAAAGAGTCGATGTTTCGCGAGTATTTCACGTTTTGTGAGCCAACCAGAAGAAACTTTGTATTAGTTCAAACTGAAGACTTGTTTAACTTTTGAAGCTCTACAAGCTTGTGCAATATGAAGTCATTTGGTCAAGTTGAAATTAACTGCCAGAGTATCTTGTAGTGAAACTTGGTAGTTTTGTAGTCAACTAGATTTCAGTTGAAGACCAGTTTGTAGTCCTTTCAAATACCTCTCTAATGACATATAAAGCATCCTGAACGGATGAAAACCCATCAAGTTATAACGCTAATACTGTTTTGAACCAGGCCGGCCCTAAAGTAAGTGAATCACAAAAGACTCGATGTTTCGCAAGTATTTTGCATTTTGCGGGACAACCATTAGAAATTTTGAATAGGTCTAAACTAAATACTTGCTCAACTATTGAAGCTCTACAACCTTGCCAAATATCAAGTCATTTAGTTGACTTTGAGTTTTAAAGTTAATTACTTGTAGTCAAACTTAGTAGTTTTGTAGTCAACTATGTCAGAGTTGAAACCAAGTTTGTAGAACTTTGAAATACCTTTCCAACCATATATGACTTGTAGTGACCAGACCAGAAACTATCAAGCAATGTCACTAACAATTTGGTGTCCAATTTTTATTGTCTAATAAAAGTCTGTGGTTTTGTATTCAATCATATTTGCGTTGAAGACCAGTTTGTAGGCCTACCAGATACCTTTCTGCTCATATATAACATGTTAGGAATGGATAAGAAACCATTGAGATATGACCCTAACACTGCTTTGAAAACTCGGGGTTGGGTCAATAATTTGCATTTTCTGACCCAACCATTAACTTTCAAGCTTAAGTCAAAACTGAATAGTAACATGTATTAAGGGTCCCTACAATCTGGTAACATTTATTTGAAAGTTTGTGTAAAGTTATTACAAAGTTGTTATGAAGTCAGTTAGAGTTTGTTCAGAACGACCGAGCTCTCCGCATCAACGGCGTTTAGTCACAGTCACGCTACTCGGCATGCCGCGTTTCAGACTTGATATGTCACAGTCCAGTAAATGCTTTTTTGACTGTTGTATGCATGCACCACAAATCTCTTATATGCATGCAATTAATCTCTAGGTGACCCAGAACAGTGCAAACGAACCCATATCTCTTCCTACTTATATCTCGGATATTTGAGCAAATGTGCGGCGTGTGATGAGTGAGGGACCAAAATATATCTTGGGTTTTACTCCGAATATATTAGGAAATGTTTGAGTCGTGTGATGAGTGAGGGACCAAAATATATCTTGGGTTTTACTCAGAATATATTGGGAAATGTTTGAGTGATGAGTGAGGGACCAAAATATATCTTGGGTTTTACTCAGAATATATTAGGAAATGTTTGAGTCGTGTGATGAGTGAGGGACCAAAATATATCTTGGGTTTTACTCAGAATATATTAGGAAATGTTTGAGTGATGAGTGAGGGACCAAAATATATCTTGGGTTTTTCCCAGAATATCGTCAAGCCATGGGCTGGGGCCGAGCAGGTTGGCCACCACTACCAGACGTTTTAGGCCGCTTTCCATCCTGCTTGCATTCCTGTCCCCCACCAAGCCAGCTGCACATTGTCAGCGGGTCTCACCCGCTCTCAAACCCCCACGCAACTTCCCCCACACACGCAACGTCTGCCTCCTCCGTTCTCGATCGGCACACCCACCTATCTGCAAGGACGATCGCGAGGAATCTCCTACTCGTCCGCATTCCTCGCGATCGTCTGCCTCTCCCGCCTACCCCCATCATCTACCTCCCTCCAACCGCCGCCGCCAGCCGCTCAGCCAACCGCTAGCCCTCCAACGTGTTCTCATGTGCCCGCCGGTTGTGTTGTGGCAAGGCGTCTTCGTACGCGTTCGGACCGGCCGGCCGGAGCTCGTGGGAAACACCATGCTGGCGTCCTCTCCTCTTCCCACCAACACGGCAGGCGCTCTCGTGCAGGAAACGAGGTGTATGGCCTCGAGAACGCCAACCTCCACCTCCAACCTTGGTCTGGCAGCTTTGTTGGCCGACTTGTGAAGTCTGTCTGCCGCGGCGGTGTCTTTTTGCAACACGAGGGAAGTGAAACGGAGCGGAGGGCGTAAGAGGGAGGTATTTATGCGGGGGGTCACAAACGGGCGAGTCTGAAGCCACTAGGCTCTTGCTTTCGTTGCTGACGACGTTTTTGTGGTGGAACAGAAGCTTGCGGCAACCGGACCCTGGTGCCGCCGCACGATATCTGAGCCCTCGGTCGTGGCATAACTCGCCACGCTCTCCTGGAAATGCAGGCGAAGATCAAGGTCTCGTCAACGGAGACGGGTGTCATTTTTGGGTCCATTCTCTGGGGGGCGCTAACATGTTGGCGGCCCGAGCGACATTCATATCCATCATGGACTACATCAAGCCCGCGTACTGCAACGAAGCACCGGTGCATTTCTTTGCTGAAATATGAGCTTTTTTTACTAACTAGCCCAGTTCTGGAGCATGTGGAGTTCGAGTGGGAGAACCGCGTCAACGTCGACCACCCCATGTCGGATCCGCAAGAATGCCTTAAACACCCTATGAAAGCAACCAACATGTCGTGTTTGGCTCCGGAAGGTGCTACCTCTCGCGACTGCGACTTGTTGTCTGCCAACATGTACGATACACACACCAAGATCGCGAGCATTGGCGTCCAAGTGCGGCACCGGCTGACAACGCATGGATTCGTGCAAAGCCTTCGCTATAGCCGCTGGCCCACAGAAGAACTGTGCAGTTTCAGGCTACGTACCACTCCAACATCCGATTCTGGGTGTTTGTCTGCGATTGAGCCGAATATCTTGCCCCAATTGGGTTGTCCAAAATGAGTGGGGGCACACAGAGACGTTATAGCATCTTTTTCCGCTCCTACGTCGTGGACCTAGCTTTCGTTAGCAACATGAGACGGATTGAGTCAATTGGCTAACCATAATGTTGTTCATGTCGTCGTATGCATATATTAGATTGCACTAGCCGACTTAACGGACATACAACTTAACCGACATTTGGACTTGGAGAAGGCCATTAGGAGTGTCACACGAGGTAACCAATTCACCAAGTCCATCATTGTCTGTTAAGTTTGTTCAGTCAGCGTGTCCGTTAAGTTCACTCGCGTATGGAAAGAACTGTAAGAGCTTGTATGTATAGATGTATGTAGTTTAAGGCTTCTTCACAATTTTAAGCAATTACGCGACATATATATACAGCATGGCCTGAGTTTCCCAGCTCCTCGCTATTATATGGCGGGGCGCGGCCTCATCCCACCGAGGCCTCAAGTCCTTGGGCACCCCGTCGTTCTCATTGTTTTCTTCCGTTTCCCACACCGCCTCGTCAATTTCCTCGTCGTTTTTTTCCTCGTCGTTTCCCTCGTCCATCATCACGTCTACATCTTCTTCCCCGTCTAATGGCGGTAAGAAAAGGGGCTCCCTCTCCTTGACGATGCTGATCTTCTCCCAGAATTTCTTCTGCCTAAGCCGGCGTTGACGACGGGATCGACGAGTGGGCACGGCCGGCGGCAAGGGAGGCGGCGGCGGCGATGGGGATGGCGGGCTAGTGGGTTCGCGCTTGCGTCGCCCTCGTGGCGCCCCGCGTTTGATGACCATGCCCGCCTTCTTTCTCGCCCGGAGGTCCCGCTTGGCGGCGGCCTGTTGCGCCCGGTACTCCTGCAGAAGTTCTCCGCCGATGGCCTTGATATGGCCCCGTCTCCTGCTCGTCTGTCAGTGAAAAGTAAGGTTGCGGAGGACAACTCACATTCGCATGGCGTCACGACACAGTGTTCTCTGCAGCTCAGGATTCCTCTGACTCCAATTTCCTTCGACGACGGGTTCCGCGGCTGGTGGTGGTGGTGGTGGTGTGGGAGAGGGAGTGGGAGTGGGTGATGGGGTAGGCGAAGTTCGAGGCGATCGAGACGGCTGGGCAATTATCGACCGCCCCCGTTTGTGTTTGGCCATGACGGTTCTGACGAGACGCGTTTGTGACAACCGTCACATCACAAACGCCGATCAACTGCCATCACCAATCTTCTTGGGCCGTCGCTGAGTCGGTCAGACTCGGTCTTCATCCGGGCCATGGACATCGACGTCGTCCTCCGCGGTATTGTTGCTGGCATTGACGTTCCGGACGTGTTTCTTTTTTTTTCGTCCTTGTCGAGTAGAGGCAGCTCAAGACCGTCTCGAATATCGTTGACGATGCGCTGCGGGCCAGCGCGGTGAGGCAGGCGAATGGTCGTATCGTGGTGGAGGCGGGCATGGGTGAGGGTGGAAGGGTGAGTAGGTCTGAGCGCATTTCTTGACGCGACGGAGGCCGGAACGGGCGGTGCCGCGGTGGAGGCTGAACAGTATCAGCCAGCCTGGCGCCTAGCAACGATTCCCACCAGCCCCTCACAATCCACGACCGCTGCCGTCGACCTCACCACAGAGCCCCAGTCGACCCTCCTGTATCCAGTTGAGAGGGGGACGAATGGAGGATGGCGGAATGGACGGCTGGGTTTCTTTGGAAGTGAGCCACTAGTTGCCCACTGGCATCAGTACGTCGCGTCTTCTATTCCTCATTCCTTCCGCGCTCCGCCTGCCCTATTCCACAAGGAGATTCGCCCTTGGATCCTGCGTGGCTTGTGGGCAGGTTGGGGCTATGGCCATTATTCGTTCCCAAATCTTTCCTTGCTGAAATAATGCCATTCTAGCTCATTTGTGCGGCGATGACGCCAACTCAGTCAACCCTGGCGTTCTCTTTCATGTACATTTCATGGATGAATACACGGTTAATTGCATCTTCTACTACACGTCCACCTCTCAAGCTGGGGGCAAGACCAGCCCTGTCAAGCTCCGTATCGTCTCCAACAGGCGGTGGGTCCTCAGCATTCGCTCCCTCTCCATGCTTCTCTGGCGGCATATTCTCATCCTCCGAGCCCCACTCCTCAGTCAGTCCGTCTTCGTCAGCACCTTCGACGTCGTTTGCAGCGGCCAGACCTGCGGCTTGCGCCTCTGGCGTGTCTTCTGCCTCAGCACCCGTCTCTTCATCTTCCCAGACTTCCTTCACTCCCAGACCATGTATGGCTCCGGCCCATACATGGCGGCGACCGATAGCGTCTCGTTGGTATCGCATAAACACATCGCGGTCGACGACGCTGCGATAGGATCAGTTTCTTTTCTATGTTATGGATTCAAGGCCAACGTGCTTCATTTGCGTAATAGTCTCGTCGTTTTCGGAAGTAGGACGGACGATTGAAGGCGGCAAGAGGTCTCAGCAAACGAATAGGAGCTCCATCAGCTCGTGCGAGAGCATTCCAGGAAGCTTGATGTGGGCGTATGACATATCGCGATAGCATGCAGAGATAACGTTGGGTTCGCTGGAGAGTTGCTGGAGAGCATCATGACGTCCGCATGTGTGCGAGGGTTAGAGGTGACTTAACGGACATTGTCAATACAACTTAAGAGTCTGCCATTCATGGGCCGGCGGCGCATGGTGGTGCGACTCGGTGGCTAGCACCACACGTATTGATCCATTTCTGGATCGAGACAATAATTACACGCATTTAACACGCACTAATTCCGCTGCACACATAACAATCAACCATGCCCACGTGCCCACACACAACTCTCCAAACAAACGGTGCTCTTGCAGTGCTCATTAAGTAGTCGCCACCGTCTACGAACTTGCGACGCTGACCACGTGACAGTGCGTTGTCGTCGACATCCCGCCGACGTTTGCGTTATGGCGAGCGAGGAGGTTGGTGGTCGCATACTGGCCGTGGTTAAGGTACACTCAATTTCCTGTCGACTTGACGATAGATCAGTGCCAGTGTGGCGGTAGTGGTTGGAGCATTGACGGGAGGCAACGGCCTCAGTGGGTTTGTGGGCGAAGAACCGATTCTCGTCATCGAGTGCGAACTCTGGGGCTTGTAGGCAATTAAACGTGCTGACCTACCTTTAGATTGAACTGAAGGAGACCCAAATTTGACTGGCATTGGCGACCTCCAAAAAGAGTGTCAATGGAAGCCGTTGATTCAGAGCATGCAAACTTTAATTTTTTTGCATGGCTGTAATGTCCTTATGACAGCCCCTGCCCCTCCTCGACGCCGACTAGGTCGAGTTCGCACTTGCCAGTGTGGAAGACGACGCTCATCTGATTGTTGTCTGTCTGCCGACTGCTTAACGATGCGAACGCCGGGCAGACCGCGACTCCATTGGGTCGGACGTGGACAAGCGAGTTGGGGCCGCAGTTCCGGGGAGAGGTTGCGATTGGCACAGTGCTGGTATCAAAGTAAGTGTTTGACGGGACGCTGATATGGCTACTGCAGTCAGTTTTCAGGAAATTCCTATGGCGGTTCCTTACCTTCTTGCCGTCCCAGCTATTGTTGAGCTTGTAGCTTGGGTAGGCGATCTCGTCTTCTTGATGTCGATTCTGCAGTCGTCATGCTTTATACTTGGCATACGAGCAAGGCTTTGGATCTCAACGCGTCGAGTAAACGGGCAAATGATCGACTTCGTTGTGTCTCTCCCCCGCGTCTACAAGCATCGTCCACTGTGTCCGTGCACAAGGAAGTGAATCTTCGAATGAAATTCCTTTCTTGAAACAAATTGGCAGAAACGACTTCAACTGAATGGACACGAGTTAGCACCCGTCAACGCATTACGCTAAATATACGGCTGGGGTGGGGAGTGCGACGGTACCCGTCTCGCGGGCGGTCGCAGCGGTAGAGCAGACTGGAGAGGACACAAGGGCCAAGTTTCGCTCGGCGTGGCTTTGATCGCAGTCTTTCGCCGTTCCGTTCTCGAAGCTTCTTCCGCGCTGGCCGGCGCTGCCGAACCATTCCATTTAAAAACTGGGTCACGGGATCTCCTCCTTCCTTCCTTTTCTGTTGCTTTTCTGCCCCGTGTATCTGCAACGCGTTTGGCCTTACTACCAGCAGCCTATCTTCCTCAATATAGCTCATTCACGTCTTTGGCTGCAACATTTATCCCCTCTGTTTCGAAGAACGAGCGCCCTGCCAAGAGGTACCGAACCTGACCGATTTTCCCGCTGCTTACTGGGTGCGCCATGCCTATTTCCCTGCTCGTACCCGCCACTGATTTGACCATGCAGCCCGCCCCCTCCCCCTCCCCTCCCCCCACCTTCACCTACAACCCACAATATGGCCTTCGAGATGTCCGAATATTGGGAGACCCGACAGTGGCGCCTCACCGACATCTGGGACGAAACCTTGGGGCCGGAGGACGAACGCTTGTCATCGTCGGAGCATACGTACCCTACCGTAGTACCTGCAAGAGAGCCTTTGTTTCTTCCTGACCCTTCGACTGAGTCTCCGTCTGAAGATGACGAGAGCCCTGAGTCTAAGCGCCCCCAAAAAGAAACGCCTACCGTATTTCGCGGTCGCGAATTTCTTTGACCTCGAGGCCGCCGACTTCGACGACGACGAAGAGGATGCTGCTTTCATCGACGACATGCCTACGGACGGCGACGAGGTTGTTATGGAAATCGATGACCAGCGAAAGGAACAAGAAAGAGGGGACTACCACTACGCGATGGGCGAACAAAACAGGCAGTGGCAGGCTGCCCAGGAACATCAAGATCTAGAGGCCATTGCTGCTTCTTACGACCGAGCCGCCGCTCGGGAAAATGAATCTACTGCCGATCCAGCCATTCCTCCCCCCGACATCTCAATGCTGCCAGACAATATCGCGAAACACTGTCAACCTGGCCCCAACTGGTATTATATCTCGGTGCCTTCCGCTGACGATCCCCCTATGTTTACTGTCCAAATCAAAAGGGGGGGTGAATACCACCTCGTCGAGTATCTCTTTACTCAGAAACAGCTCGTCATCAGCGTCGGCACAAAGGGTATTGGAAGCGGAGTGGTCTTCGTCGAGACACGCAAGGCGGATCGCAACGTCGAGAGGCAAATTGCGGAGAGGAGCACAGGCAAGGACAAGGACAAGGAAATAGTGCTCGTCCCCGCCAGTAGAAAGTTTGCGACAGTGTCTCCGCGATTGGTTCATCGCACGCCGTTTCCGTCGTTTCGGGCGTCTATTACCCCAACCCCTTCCAAGATCAGAGTGGGCGCTACTCCTCAAGCAACCGCAACAGACGAAAAAAGATCCGTTCACTTTTGGATGTTGCTGGATTCGGATCAAAGGCGGGCTATATGACGGTGACTTGGGTTTTCTTGAAGAGCACGCACCAGATCTCAATCCCATAAACGACCCACACCAGTATGCGCTGGTCGTGCCGCGCGTCGAATTTGACCCCATTCACCCTGCTGACCTTGCTTTCTCAGCAAGAGCGCGTCCTCCACGTCGTCTCTTCGATGAGCAATATTTTCGCCACCGACTGCCGCAGGAAACGCTAGAAGCGCGTAACTTTGGTTTGCTTCTGGGCCCGTCGTGAATTTGGGCGTCCTGGGCTCTTGGCGGGATTGGAGCGAATCAAAGTTCCAACGCCGCACTGAGTACCGCAAGACATACAAGCGAAAAGTGACTCCCACCGACGAAGAACTCGAAGACTTCCGTCGATCTGGCGCCAAGTCCTTGGATGTACCTTGCTTGGGCAAGACCTGCGCTTTACAAGAGGGCGATCGCGTTGTGAGTATCACCGCTGGACGAAAAATCTGCGGGTTTATCATCTCAATTAAGACTCGTGTCAACAACTCCCAACCGACTCGCGTCGCTCTAGTGCATCCGCACTACGAAGAAACTACTTGGTGTGGTCCTGAGTCCACTCTGTCTGACACAGGCCACGTCTTCGCGACTGACGAGTTGCGGCTCCATATCCTGGGACACAAACGGTCCGTTCGGGTTGGCGACCGTGTTAAGATAGTTGAAGGTATCTCATATGTTGGGAAAGTTGGGCGTGTTTTGGAGATCAAAGGGGAGACCATCTCAGTGTTGTTTGAAACAGAGTCTGGAGAGCTACAAGTCGATGCGGTCGACGTGCTTATGCAAAACCTGGCTCAAGAGTTCCGGCATGGTGATGCGGTACGCATAATGCGAGGCAAATACCAGGGTAGACAAGGCTTTGTCGCTGGTATCTACAAGGGAGGCTGGGTAGACTTCTTTGCTGTGAGCTAACTGATTAGTTAATTTTGATACAACTAACATTTACCCAGACCGATCGTGGGGGCCCCGTCGTTACGCAGTCCATGAGACAGGCCAACCTGGATCAATTCAAACCAGACCCTGTTCTCGAGAGCCACTGGAAAATGCTAGACTTGCGGCTCGGGGAGGAGGCAGAGGCCACCTCGACAAGATTAGTCCGGATTCAGGACGACGGCGAGTATCAAGTGCAGGGAATACCTATCATGACCCATTCGATTGCGTTGGCAGATTGGAACTGGACTGGGACTGGGACAGAAACTGATTCCCGGACATCCTTGTTGGAATTCGAGCTACGGCAAAGAAAACAAAGCGAGGCGCTTGTGGATGAGGATAAGTGGCTGAAAGGAATGAAAGTCCAGATAGCATTCCGCCATCATTTGAAGCCACGCTTCGGAGTGGTCTTAGGCTATCGCTGGCAAATACCCAGACCCAAAATTGACACTGAGTGCCCCGACTACGCGTATCTCGATGTTGAATTGGAGTTGGAAGGCAATTTTGAACGAGTTTGGGTCGCTTACAACAATCTTATCGAGGAGTCGTGCGTTATTTCCCATTATGATCAAACCGTCCTTTGATTGACCTTGCATAGAACACGCAAACGTCCCCATATCTGTCGGGCATTGGGAGAGAAGGCCCAAGTCGTGAATCCAAGGCTTCGTGATCCCAGCCCGCCACGCCCACCCATCACTCGCAAGGTTTTCCCGACTCCCTTGTACCCTTCCACTCCCCACTGGCCGCCCACCCCCGCGCCAGCGCGACCGTCTACGCCAACTAATGTACCAGAGGATCTCCCGCCGGATCCATGCATTGTGGAATATGGCGAGCCCCCAATCATCGACGGCGAGCAAGACGGCACATGGCTGACTGCGGCTGGCTTCGTCAACAAGCGTGTTGATGTGCGGGTCCTCGACCGGGCCGGGATGTTGGCTGTGGCGGCGAGATATTCGCGGCTCAACAGTTTGATGAAAGAGCCGCAATACCGCTGTGCTGATTCATATGGATATTTGGAGCCGCTGTGTGTTCGACTGAATGCTGCCGAGCTACACAAAGGGTTGATTGGGTTCATCGGAGTTAAACTCGTCAAGATGCCGGCGCCCGCTCTGATGCCTTGCCGCACATCCGAAACCGGGGGATCCCTTGGCTTGGTGCAACAACGGGTCCTAATCATTGGTCCTGACATCTCCGGGTCATTGGCACGCATTGGCCAGTATGGAGAAGTCAAGCTGAATGGAACGAAATATCCGGACCGAGTGATCCGGGTCCGTTTTGTCAAGGAGACGGGGCCTTTGGGTGAAACAATCGTTCCCGAAGGCATATATCATCTGGCTGCGTTATGCCGAGCCGTAAATAGAACAATCGGTGAAGTTCAGGCTACCAAGTTCGACTAAACCCGTTAATAGATTATCTTGTATGAAGAACTTCGAGCTGATGCCATACTGATTAGATACACTGGGTAGAGATAATGATCAGATAGAGAGATTCAATATAGGTAACATAAGCAACATAGGATAAACATTGTGGCGCGGGGTTTCTGCCAAGAAATGGGCCCTGAAGTAGGATTTATTTCTGATAAATAGTAGATAAACAAGATTCATATTTTGACAACTTGGAAATATAACAAATAAAACTCAAAGAAAGTAAACTTGACTTGGAAGAAATTGGGGCATATACTAAGTCATCAGATTGGACTTAACTCAAAGTCAATATTGCTAATAATTTTCTGGCTATAATTTGTAGCTAATCAATGCACAAAATATGCCATAGGATATAAGCCCATATATGTCAAAAAATCAGGGGCAGTACCAAGGTGTATCAGAAATAAGCAACAAATTGCTGTTATATATGATATATCACCCTGTTGAACAGGGAGGAAATGGGAGAGAGAGGAAAAGACAAAATCTGATTTATGAGAATAGCTACTTAAGTTAAGTACACATTAAATGTAACAGTATCTAAAAAAGAGGCTGTTCGAAGAGATGTGTATATTAAGCAAGGTGAAATAAGAAATAAAGTGAAAAGGAATGTCCAATCAAGAACAGGTGCTGTATCTGACAACAGTCTGGATAGCTGTGCATGCTGCTGGATTGAAAGTCCAACATACCCTTATATATATGACAAATTATGGTATTAATAATGTGGTACTATTTTTTTGACAAATACTTAGGCTTGAATAAGGTGCACTTAATATTGACAAAACATGGTCAAAAAGAGAGTAGTCACAATGTATGCTATATTTGATACCTAATGCAGAACTTGATTTCTTGGAGATCAGATTTTTTTTTTTTTCAACTTTTATTGCATGTTCATTAAAGAAGCAAAAACAATGATTGTTTTGGAACATTATTTGCAATAAATAAATTCTGCTTAAGAGACCATTCTGTGGCTGGGACCCTGGTGTGTGATTTACAAGCTTCCATATGTTGACATAAGTAGCTTTAGTTATACCAAGTACCATAAGCAATCAAAGAAAGCTTATCCCCTCCATTGTTTTGCAAACAAGATTAAGATGCTTTTCCTATACTTTGTGATCCCAGTGTTATTGCCCACACTAAAGTGCATGTCACTCCAAGTTCTTAGAAGACAACTAAAAAGAATCTTTGTAATTTTATTGAACATAATAAGAGGTAAAAAAATGACAACCTTTGTTTATAAAAAAAAATTAGAAAATGTCAACTAGTGTCAGGGGAACCTCCCTTTCAGCCCCTCAGAAACAATTCTAATTCCGGTCTGATTCCAGTTCCGACTCCAGTCCAGCCCTCCATCTCGCTCGAACAATCACCGCTCCCCTGCTAGGCCTTGATCTCAGGCCTCTGGGGTTGCCCTTACATTAGGGTATTAGTGACAGGGCTGGCTATAACAAGTATCTTCGAACAAATATTGAATATATTTTGAATACAATGATAATAATCACCCTAGGGCTTTAGTAAAGAAAAATGGTCCCTTGAGCAGAATTTATATATATGAAATAATGGCCCCAAACTATGATCTTTTTTGCTGCTTTAATTGATATATAATAAAAGACATGAAAATTGTATCTGATTTACAAGAAATCAAGTTCTATATTACAGTATCAAATATAGCATATGTTGTAACTACCCCCCTTCCTGACCACATTTTGTAGACAATGTGTGCATCTTATTTCAGCCCAAATAGTTGTAAAAAGAAGTATCACATCATTATTATGCTAATTTATCATATATAAGCATACTGCGCTTAGCGGCAAAAAGGCCCCCAAAGAAGGACCTATTTGTAACAAATGTGGATACAAAACACTACAGCTAATTTTTACACAAATCAAGGGCCCTGTGTCAGGGGAACCTCCCTTCTGGCCCCTTGGAGATGTCTCCGATTCCGGTCCGATTCCAGTTCTGACTCCAGTCTGGCCCTTCATCTCCCGTGCACAATCACCGATCCATCGACACCCTCCCAACAGTTGCCCTGGGACCTTGCCTGCGACACTGCCCAGGCCTTCTGTGCCTGACAGTGGCAGCTACGGATGAGCAGTATATAGTCAGCTCTCTAGCAGGTGGACCCTTAGAATTTCTTCTCTTTGGATCCTCCCCTGCTAGGTCAGCCTCCTTTGTATTTGCTTACCAATGTCCACGCTTTGGATCCTCCCCTGCTAGACCTTGATCTGAGGCCTCCGGGGTTGCCCTTACAGCAGAAGGAACTCTCTACAGGATCAACTGGACAAGATTGCTAGGTTCGGTGCTGACTTAGGCTCAGAGTACGAGTCCATTCGGCCCTTATCACCGCCCCTACCACTTGTCCCCTCCTCCTCTGTCACTCCTGTCATCCCCGCATCTACTATGTCTTCTGAAGCTGCTTCGGACGCTGGCACTCAAAATCGACCGCCTAACTGAGGCCCTTACTCTTCTCACCACCCAGGCTTCCGCTGCCGCTGCCACCGCTAATACGGCCGGCGGACACTAAACACCACCACCGCCGGAGAGGTTAATACACTGAGGACATGAGCTAGGTAGCTAAATATCAAATCTAACCAACTAAATCAAATCCAAAATATGTGTGTTTGTGTTCGGGGTTCGAGCCGCAGGAAACGACTAACTGATTCAGATGTGCTACTGGTGGAACTTAAATATTGAATGTTGTGATTAAAGAGAACTTTCAAGGATGAACAAAGAACAACAAAAGGGTTGAAGTTTGTTAAGGGTTTTAGTAGAAGAGTACCAATACTCAACTACCAGGTAAGCAAACTGACTGTTACTGTAGCCAATCTACTTGGGGCTTACTATGGTTGTGCCTTACTATGCACAGGTTTACTAAGATGTGCCTTACTATGCACAGGGTTTACTAAGATGTGCCTTACTATGTACAGGGTTTACTATGGTTGTGTCTTACTATACACAAATTCACTGGTTGTCCCTTACTAGGCACAAATTCACTATAACTGCATCTTACTATACACAGGATCGCTGAAGGTTGGTAACCTCAGCAAAACCACTAATGTGACACCACTACCACCATTAACAGTCTTCTGAGATAAATCGCTGTTTAAGGTTGATACCCACAGCAAAACTAGCTAGTGCGACAGTGGTAGCGGCACAACTAGTAGTTTCCTGGGGTGTTCACTATTATTCTATCTACTACAAATTAGCTTCTTATATACTGTTCAGAAAAATAACTAATGATGTGACAATTAAACCAATGATGTGACAAAGAAGCACTATGACTCATTTAGATTCAGTATGACTCAGTTGGAGTCATTGTGGCTGTGCATTCTAAAATATTCTGGCAACTCAAACTTCTATATTAGGATGTTCTACCCCACAATTGGAGTTTATTCCCACAGTTTACCATTGTTCTGGTTCAAAACTAGGACGGAGTTCTGTGGCTGTGCTACTAGAGCAGTCCAGAACTGATGTTCCTGGCCGTTCCAGGTGTTTCTAGGTCTCTAGACATGCCTAGACTAGTGTCAGACTGCGGGTCGGGCCGTGCAAGGACTTCTCCTAAGAACGCGCGGCCCGGAACAGAACAGACGGATAGTCGGGCCCGCAAGTACGGCGGGCGGTGTAGATCGAAACCGAAAGGGCCCGTGAACTCGGTCCCTTGTCGTAGTCGGTGGTTGATGGTTCGAATCGGGTCGTGTCGGGCCCAATGAGTCGATAGCGTCTCCTCGCATGGAGTAAGGTAGTTCTTCAGACGATCTAAGCGATAGAGTACAAGGTACACTATCGCGCATTATATATGCGGGCCCGCAAAGGGGGTGATCGGACACCCTGGCCTCTCCTCCTCCTCCTCGCTCCCATTCCTGGCCACAGAGGGGACGATCGCACATCCCTTGCGGGCCAGGCGCTACTCCTGACCTCCTAGCACTCCTCCCCAGTCCCCTGGTGTCGAGTTGGGCTCGGCGACGGCTCGACGCGTCGTTCTCGGTCACGTGCTTCCCACGTGTGCGTTCCTCCTACTGGGGCGCATGTTCCCCGTCGTCACGTGCTGCGTGTTACGGGCCCGCGATGGCCCGACACCAGCGCCGGAGCGGACGGGCCGGGTCTTATCCGTGACAACTAGTATAATAATAGAATTAGTCTTCTGGAAAGTATGGAATGTTCTCAAGTATTTGGAGCGTTAAAAATAAAATTATTTAGCCCCTTTGATCAGTTTCTAGATGTGCTCTATTTCCAAGCTCATCATCTCTCCTTTTCATAAATATTGACCGTCATTGGTCAACTGATCATACTTGAATTAACTACATTTTTCATCAATACCCAGCTACATTTTTCATTGGACATGGAATTACATTTTTCAGTAATACCATGAATAAACATTCCAAGGTTACTTTCATAAGCCTATTGAATTCAATCATTTGTTACTTGAATCTGACACCTAGTTATTAGTTACTGTGGCTGTCCAACTATATTGGAATCATCACTATATATATATTTTCCTGGATTTTCCATAATTTTATGGCTTGCCATCTAAATTTTCTGAGTATTCCTGCCTTCATTCTATCTCATACATATCCCCTTGTTTGTAGTTCTCTTCACACTAGGGTTTCCGCCAAAAAACGGGCCCCGAAGCAGGATTTATATAGCATAAATACTGGTACAAATAGCGGTCACTGATAATGAATTTGATTAATGAAAAATAAAGGGGTCCAAAAGTGGACCCAATATGTCAGAAATCAAGACGCCTTTCGTGCCCTCGGATCGGACATGTATCTGGGCACCCCGCTTTAGGCGCCGGATTTGTGGATCATTAATGCACTTAATTTGTCCCAAGATACGGGACAAATTGTGGTGCCATTCTCTGGACCCGATTTTCTACCAATCGGGACCAGATTTAAGGGCCAAAATATATCAGAAATCAGGAGTACAATAATGGTCCCAAAAGTGACCCGTATTTGTGAGATATAGAGGACATTTATTCTAATCAGCCATCCATCGGCCATCCTACTTTGCAACTATAGGCCATCCTAGCCTGACAATGATTCCTTCGATTGTGCATCTGATCTCGTCGATCGTGCCGCAGAGAGACTGGATGAAATATTCTTGATGTTTCTTGTTGCAGAATGTGCAACGAATACGCCCCGGCCATGTACGACGTTGGAGATCGAAGTAGTCGTGAAGAACGCACTCTGAGAAGGTCAGTAAACATGGCCAAAATGGTACCACTACATACCACAATGGATTCGTTCTGGCACACGAAACGCCATGATCGGGCTGGCAGCCATTGCCTGCACACTGGCGGCAGTGTTGCAGTAAACGGCGCCGGGCATCGTTGGACTGCCCGATCTTGTACATATCCGGGTGGGTGACTGTGGGGAACAGCTGCCCAGGGATGAGCAGTATGTAGACGTCCGCCGGGTCCTTCCAACGCATGCTGGCGCTGATATGGGCGTTGGTGAAGGACCTGTAGCCGGATCAAGTGACGCGCTTGTGTTTTCGTGGTGCGGAGATGGACGGCGTGAACATTTGTGGCCATGAGTGGTGTGTGTGTCCAGCTGATGGAGCCGTCACCGTCGATGGGGGCGGTCACTCGTCGATGGGAGCGGTCACTCGTCGATGGGCGGACATCGTTAGTAGGGAAGGGGCTTTGTACCAGAAGTGTCAAACCCTGGGTTCAAAAACCCTTTTTCTTCGCCTTTTAAACCTTTTATTTTGACCCTGGTTGATAAGATAAGACAAGGAGGAGATAAGATGGACGATAAGATGGTGATTAGATCATCAGATGTCGATGCTGATGTTGATTGACAGCGTGGAGTTGGACATGAGGCAAACAGCACGTAAAGGCATGGCTAAAGTATGACGTCATTGCCTCTCGTATTAGGCATGGTAAACACATGGTAGTAGTGTATATAAGTAGAGTAGATTTCGTCTTGTACCCCAGTCTTCGAATTCCATCATCTTTACGATATCCTTTCACGGTGCTTCTTGCTTGCCTTCACTGGCCAACTGGCATCCTCTGAATTGGTGTTGTTTGTGACAAGAAGGAAGTTAAATAATAGGGAAATAACCGAGTTTGCTGTAAAGAGTGTCCAATTGAAGAGTGATTTAGGGGAAGGGAACGATGGGAAGGGAAATAAGAGAGCTGTAGACTAACTTCGGGATAGATTAAGGACAACACATTGTCCCTCCGAGAAGGAATATTGGGCGTAGTGCGATAAGACAGCCGTTATTGGCACCTGGTCGGGATTTCCGACTTGCAATCTGGATAAATATGTTCGTGCAGGGAAATAACCCCAGTATTGTTCGAATGGATCCCGTAAATGAGACGGTAAGGGTATCTGACGATGAATGGCCAACGTGATAACACCTCCCTTGCTCATTATTTTGTCGATACTACCAGGAATCGCTCTAGTAGAATTGGGTGGGTAGTAGAATACAAGGCTGTTGCCGACATGTACATCTGCACGTGAATAATTCACTCCATTATATTTATAATGTGCACATGCCCCATCTCTATCACGCGGAGGGGAGTCGGACGGAGGGTTGTAGGACGGAAACGTCATATCGAATAGCTGTTTGAGCTCGCGAATTACTGGAGGGCAATCTGGCCGCCGAAGCCACCAACGTAGATAGGCACCACGCATGAAAGTCTTGGTGAGCATGGCTTCTAATTGCCCGCCGATATGGTCGTTGGTGTTGATTTTTTGGAGGAGGCTGATCACACGTTCAAAGAGGAAACACCACCAGGAGGTGACGGGGCCGAAGGCGATGAGGAAGTCATAAATGTGGAAGGCAATGTGAATGTTGGGTCGCATGGGATGTTTCTTGGTGTGCGGGTGATAGACAGGAAGGCCATCGACCCATTGCTTCAGTAGTTGTCTATATTGGGTCGCTCGAGCTAAAGTCATGGTATTTCGACAGACAATCGTAACCGCTGATGAGCTTGTAAATGGAGCACATCTAGAAACTGATCAAATAGAGCAAATATTATGATTTGAATGCTCTAAATACTTGAGGACATTCCAGACTTATAGCAGGATTAGATGAGTCTAGATAGGTCTAGAGACCTAGATGTACCCAGAAAGGCTAAGAATACTAGTTCTAGACCGCTCTAGCAGCACAGCCACAGAACTCCGGCCTGACCTGAACCAGAACCATTGGTTGTGGGAATAGAACATCCCAATATAGAAGATTGATTGTCCAGAATATTCTAGAATGCACAGCCACAATAACTCGAACTGAGTCATACTGACTCCAACTGAGTCATAGTGCTTCTTTTGTCACATCATTGGTTTAATTGTCACATTACGTAATTAATTTCTGAGTAGTATATAAGGAGCTCGATTGTAGTAGATAGAGAATCGAATCCCACCCCACTTATTACCATATTTGGCAAGTAAGCAAGGCAGCTAGGTCACAAGTGTGACAACCAGGTAACTAGGAAGCAAGGCAGCAGTCAAGTTAGGTTAAGTTAGGTTAAGCAAGTGCAAGGACAAGGAAGCAAGGGATCTTGTTTATAGTAAGAAACAAGTGGCTAGGAAACAAGTGGCTAGGAAGCAAGTTTGTTTGCATATTTGAGTTGGTATCTTGTGTCAAGAACAGATACATTCTCTTGTTCATTTTGTGAAGTACTTTGGAGGTTGAGCTTGATTGTTCCTTCTTCTGTGTTTCATAACAACAGTATAAAGTGATCTGTGAAAAGTTCTCAATAAGCAGATTCTATTGCTATATTTGGATATTCTGAATCCATTAGTTGTTTCCTGCAACTCGAACCCCCGAACACACACACATACACAAACAATTAGTGGATTAGTAGATTAATAGGGTTGAGGTCTTGATTGAACTCCTCTATTAGTTCACTTTCCCAGTGTATTACCGCAGAGAATAAAGCCATAGTATGATCAAGTAGCGCCTGCAAACAACCATTCGTTTGCATGTGATCTCCCCAGAGAATGACCAGGGCAATGGGCAAGTATATGGTCGCCAATATTTGCCACTCAGCCACCTTGATAGTTCCCGCATTGCTTTCCCCGTAGTTTTGCGGAACGGAGTCAACCCACGAAGGCGTATCAGTGTTGGCAATGAGGCTTTGTATGAATTTGAGATCGGACATATTGATAGATCTGCGAATGGAGTGGGGGTTAGATCGAGGCTTGGTGAATTGCTAACAATTGTTCAGCAACGATGTCAACGTCGGGCTCGGGCCGTATCGGGGCGTCGGGGGGTCCGACTTCAGGAGAGTCTGAGGAGCACGAAAGGTGGGTATTCGCCCGGAGAATAGACGATATTAGCCTAGCGACTACATCTTGTAAGTACAGTTTTTATACGCCATGGTATTAGGGATGGATCGGATGGGCGTCAGGTCCCAGGGAGGATCGGATGGGCGCGGCGTAGGGTCGCAGGGGTGAAGGGAAGGGGCTGAAGGAATGGGGAGTGTTGAGGAGTATGGCGGTATGCGGCCCCGACCAGGCCCGCACGGGCCCTCGTGGCCGGGCGGCCCGACCCGAACCGTGACATCACCCCCCCCCCGTTGTGGGCGGCGTCTCGACGCCCTATGGGTCCGCGTTGCTCGATCTTCCTTCCAGATCTTCCATCGTCCATTTACGAGTTCTTCGCGGGGCGCGAAAGGGTTGAGGACATAGAAATCCTCCAGTGCCTCTTCCGCTCCTTCGAGTTTCTCCCGCAATTCCCACGTCCACTCTTCTCGAGGATAGCCTTTCCATTGAATTAAGTACTTCAGGCGGTGTCGACCTTGTTTGCGTACGAGGGAGATTGCCTCTACTTCGTAGTGGGGGCTCGCCATCCCGCATCTCGGCTGGGGGCGGCGGTACGGCCCGCTGATGATCCGCGACTGGGGCGTTCCAGGGTCGTAATAGTGCGGTGTGGAAGACGGGGCGCACGAGCCAAGTGGGGGGCAATATTAGTTCGTAGGATGTTTTACCGACTTTGCGCTTGACTTCGAACGGCCCGAATCTCTTGTCGTCTAGCTTCTTTGAGGGCCGATCGCTAGTGAGGTTCATACCCTGGAGGTATACTTTGTCCCCTTCGGCGTAGTTCGGGTCCGGGGAGCGTTTCCGATCATAGTACTTCTTCATGGTTTCTTGCGCTTCTTTCATGGCTTCGGCCGCGTCGGCCCGAGCTTCCTTCATTCGCTCGGCAAAAACTGTGGCGGCTTCAGTTGGAACCTCTTGTGGAGCCTCGGACCCCTTTCTTGGGTGAAAACCCAGCGTGAGGAAGAAGGGCGAGAACCCGGTCGAGGAGTTAACTTTATCGTTGAATGCAAATTCCGCTAAGGAAAGCCAGTCGGACCAGTCACTCTGCTGAAAGTTGCAGAAAGTTCGGAGGTATTGTTCGACTTCCATATTTGCGCGTTTCTGTTTGCCCGTCCGTCTGCGGGTGGTAAGCCGATGAAGATCGGACCTTGATGCCCAGCAATTTGCTCAAATCGCTCATGAAATGCCCGATGAATTGCTGTCCCCGGTCGCTAGTCACTTCCTCTGGGAATCCGTAATCCTTCCATACGTGATCACGATACAGCCGGGCGACTCCTTCCCCGGAGATGTTTCCCGTGCATGGGAGTACGCGGATCCCTTTACCCAGTCTGTCGACGATCATGAGAATTGCGTTATACCCGGAGGACTCGGGTAATTGAACGATCAGATCGATTGATATGCGCTGCCATACCCGAAGTCGGCACGCTGTTCGGGACCAAGGTCCCTGCGGGGCGTCTCGGGAATATCTTTGTTCGTTGGCACAATGGGCAGGCCCGTACGTAGGCCTGGCAATCGGTCTGAATCGACGGCCACCAATAGTTGCGGGTCGTAAGCTCGAGGGTTCGATGCCATCCCGGGTGCCCCACAATGGGGATGTTGTGGTGTTGTCGTAGCACCCGATGCCGCAGTCCCATGGCTGGGGGCACGTACACGAGCCTGTTCTGAGTCTTGAAACCGTCGTGCTGTTCCCAGCCTTCCGGTTCTCCCTCTTCCCAGAGTTTGAGGACTTTTTCCTCAGTGGCCGATTCGGCCCGTCGGATCGAATCCATCAACCCGTCGCCCTCCGTATGCTCCAGCGTGAGCATCGCGCGGATCGCGTGTTCCTTGAATAGGCCCGCCGGTAATAGTACAATGTCCTGGTTATCCTCCTTCCCGTTGTCGTACCCGTTTCTTCGGGATAACGTGTCGGCCCGCCTGTTCGTTTTCCCCGGCTTATGTAACAAGGCGAAGTGATACTCACTCAGTTCGAGTGACCATCGTGCCTGTCGCCGGTTCAGCTTCTTAGCAGTCATGAAGTACTCCAGGTTCTTGTGGTCGGTCCAAATCTCGAATGGCTTTTCTCCCCCATTTTGGAGATAATGTCGCCATTCGGTCAGGGCCCGCATAATGGCGAGCATTTCTTTATCGTGGATATCGTAGTTGCGCTCGGTGTCGTTCATCGCCCGAGAGAGAAACGCGATGGTACCCATTTCCCTTCTTGCTCTTGTGAAAGGACGGCCCCGGTGGCGAAGTCGGAGGAGTCCGCTTCGACCCGCCATGCCCCGTGATCTGTAGGGAAGTGTAGAACTGGTTCGTCAGTGACCCGGTCTATCAACGTCTGGAAGGCCTCCTCCTCTTCCGGTCCCTATTTCCATGGGCTGTCCTTTCGGGTCAGTCGAGTGAGTGCCTTGGCGTAGGCGCCGAAGTCCTTGATGAAGCGTCAGTAGAAGTTAAGGAATCCCAGGAAGCTTTGCACCTCCCGCAGATTGCGAGGTCGGGGCCATTCGCGCACACCAGCGACCTTGATCGGGTCCATGCGGAGTTGTCCGTTCCCGACGATCACACCGAGGTATTCGACCTCGTTCCGCTCGAAGTCGCATTTGTCCGGTTTCAGGTATAGTTGGTTGTCCTTCAGGATCCGTAGAACCTCCTTCACTGTTGCGCGATGTTCGGAGAGGTTGCTGGAGTATATGAGGATGTCGTCCAGGTACACGATCACGCGACCCTGGGAAATCAGGTTGGAAAACAATTCATTCATCATGGATTGGAACATGGCCGGTGAGTTGGTGAGGCCGAAAAACATCACGAGTGGTTCGAATAGGCCCCGGTTGGTAACGAACGCGGCCTTCTCTTCGTCGCCCTCCTTTATGCGTATATTGTTGTACCCCCAGCGCATGTCGAGCTTGGTGAACCACCGGGCGTTACGTAACTTGTGCATGATATCCGATATGAGTGGTATCGGGTATCGGTTTTTGATAGTGATCTCGTTCAGTTTCCGGTAGTCCTGTACGGGCCGTAATTTCCCATCCTTCTTCTTGACGAAGAAGAACGGGGACGCGTATGGGGATTTCGAGGGCCGAATCCGCCCGGTTGCCAAGTGTTCCTTAATGAATGCGTCAAGCTCTTTCTGTTCTTCTCCTGATAGGGGAATGCAGCGTCCTTTGACGGGTTCGGCGTCCGGGTGCAGTTCGATGGCATGGTCCCACTTCCTCCGTTCTGGGAGTTTGTCGAAGTCCTGTTTTTCGAAGACTTCCTTGAACTCCTCGAGGTAGTGTGCGGGGTACGCTCTCCTCGATGGTGCGGGGCTTCTCGGCGGCGTAAGCGGCGGCGGCCAGCTTGGTGGCCACGCTCTGCATAGCCCGGATGTGGACGGGCGCATTTGACCCCTCATCGTATATCCGGGTAACGAAAAGGCGATCCCCTTTGCCCAGGGGTTCGTTGTCCTCTTCGTCCCATTGCTCCAACAATCGGGCCTCGAGTTCCAGTTGAGAGTCCTCCGCAAACCGCTTGTGCATGAACTCGGAAGTGGCTCCGCTGTCCAGGAGGGCGTCCACCGAGTATCCTCGGAGATCGTTGACTCCTTGGAGGGTGACGGCCACCCGGGTGGCTGTGGTGCCCTCGCTTTTCCGAAAGGGGGGGGCGTCTTGCAGCTGTCGCAAAGCTTCATCTACGTCGGGGGCATACCCCGTTCGTATGAACTCTTCTAATTCGGGCCCGTTCTCGGCCCGCCGGTCCGGGTGTATCCACTGTTGTAGTTTCGAGCGGGCCTTTTCGGGCTGGTCTCGAATCTGTGCGACAAGCCTTTTGGCACTGGCCGCGGGCCAATTCTTCCAAGCGGGCCTCGGAGTATCTCGTGGCGGCTTTGTGCGGGCCCCTCTTGCGGGTGGAACCGGCGGGTTGTGGTATTCTTGGTTCAGGGTTGGTTTCTACGTCTGGTCCCACGTATCTCTGAGTTGGCAACACGGAATATCGATTATGCGGGTTGTAACTAGAGACACTTGTGGTATACGTCGGCGAGGGCGTAGGCTTCACTCGCGACGATCGCCAAAATCCGCCTTGTCTGCGTTATCTTTGATAAACTCCGAGAAGATGGCGCGAATCTGGGTGGCCGATGCGGCCCGGTTCGGGCACATCCGGCTGATGTGTCCCTCTTGGCCGCAGTTGTAGCAGCGAGTGCTGCGGGCCGTAGCGGGGGCCTGGGCCCGGTCGATCTCCATAGGTGCGGGCCCTGTCGCAGGTCCGGCGACCGTGGTTGCCCCGTTTCCTCGGGGTGCGGCCACGGCCGGTCCGGTGGCGCGCTGATCGCCGCGTTTCGGGCCCATCCGTTGAATGGGTTGCGGTTGCTGAACCCGCTCTTGGCGGGGGCAGGCGTTGTCGGGGGCGTTTTGGCCCGCGGGTGGTTAACTTTATGGCTTTCGTCGAAAATGCGGTAGCGGCGGAGTGCACCGTCTTGCTTGATGGCCTCCGCCTTCCAGGCCTTGTACGTATCGGGGAGTGTGTCCTTTCGGTAGACCGCGTTCGTAACGCCCCGCAGCATGCAGTTCTTGGCGACGCGAATGAGGTTGACGTCGTCGTAGTGCGCGACTTTGTTGAGGGAGTCAAGTACTGTGAAATAGCTGGTCGCGTCCATGTCCTTGGTTTGGACGAAGGTTTCCATCTTCTGCTGCGCGATTTCGGCGTGGGCCTCCCCTCGGAAGGCCGCGATGAAGGCTTTCTCGAAGCCTTCGTACGTAGTGTAGGCTTCGGCGGTGTGGAGTTTCATGGCTTGGGAGACGTTCTCCTTGCACGTGACCGCGTTTCCTCCTTTGATGTAGGAGAGGGCATACGAGATCTTTCGTACCTCATCATTGTAAATGTTCACGTTGGCTTCGAAGGCCAACCAACAATCGGCCAGGAAGGCGTCTACTTCGCTGGCGTCGCCCGTGAACTCCTTAGGGGGAGAGACGGTTACTCGTGTATTCCCTCCGTGGGGCCGATGGGCCAAGTCTTCTCTGGCTTGGCGGAGTAGATCGTAGCTCTGCATAACTCCCTGCTGCACAGCTGTGTATTCCCCGTTTACTCGGGACAGCTCGGCCTCGATGACCACTTGTCGATTCGCCAGGGCAGTGTTTTCCGCCTTGAGTTGCTCCATCTCCTGATTCGTTCGGAACAGATGCAGCCCACTCAGTTAGGTTTGCTAGCAAAACCTGGGCTACTGCCCAAGGGTGTTGCTCGCAAACCTGGGGAAGGGCCCAAGGGTCACAAATGTAACACTTTTCAAAAAACCATTTTATTCATATTTTAGGGTTAGATCATAGTATTGATGATGATATTGATGGCATTAAGATAATGTCATTGATGTGGAACGATTTTTGATTGACATCAGTAGTTTTGATGGCTATGTCAAGATACATCAATTTTCGCCTAATTGGGATGTATACCTTTGCCCCAGATCACAAGCCTACCGAGATGTTTATACGGGTCTTCGGCCTGAAAAAATAGTGATTTGCCTTTCTATATCTGGTAATAGCTTAGTCATAGCTATCAAACTCATTGAGATATTCACAATTGATTGAATGTCACATTTCTTGTCACAGGACCCAGTATCGACTCCCTATATAGCTTGCCCAGGTTTGCGCGCAACGCTGTTGGGCAGTATCCCAGGTTTTGCTCGCAAAACTGGCTCCCTGTCCTGACAGATGGGCGAACAGGAACTCCTGTTGTTCGTTATGGCCCAAGGCCATGAATCGGGCACGCTCGTCCCCCTGGTTCGCGGGGGTGCCCATCGTACTGTCGTGCTCGGTAGACATTTGTCGCGTTTCTTGCGTTCGTGGGGGAGGCTAATATTCTGTCAACGTTGGGCTCGGGCCGTATCGGGGCGTCGGGGGGTCCGACTTCAGGAGAGTCTGAGGAGCACAAAAGGTGGGTATTCGCCCGGAGAATAGACGATATTAGCCTAGCGACTACATCTTGTAAGTACGGTTTTTATACGCCATGGTATTAGGGATGGATCGGATGGGTGTCAGGTCCCAGGGCGGATCGGATGGGCGCGGCGTAGGGTCGCAGGGGTGAAGGGAAGGGGCTGAAGGAATGGGGAGCGTCGAGGAGTATGGCGGTATGCAGCCCCGACCAGGCCCGCACGGGCCCTCGTGGCCGGGCGGCCCAACCCGAACCGTGACAAACGAACTCTTATTAAAAGAATAGCTGATCACTTACCTAAGCAAGAAGTTGATCACAACATTGCTTTTTTGTGCGCATTCGAGTCGAGTCAAGTCCCAATGAGTAGGCAACGAAACGGAGGGCTGGGAGATTGGTGTTCAGGAGGCTGGTGCGCAGTTGGTCCTCATTGACTGCCGG
Organism: Mycena indigotica; assembly: GCF_014461135.1. Taxonomy (NCBI): domain Eukaryota; kingdom Fungi; phylum Basidiomycota; class Agaricomycetes; order Agaricales; family Mycenaceae; genus Mycena; species Mycena indigotica. The sequence continues at coordinate 2,070,725 of NW_023503011.1, read as the reverse complement.
GACATCGAGCATCTCAGTTGGGCGGCGTCGCAGGCAAGGTCCCAGGGCGACCGTTGGGGGGCGTTGACGGATCGGTGATTGTGCGCGCGAGATGGAGGGCCGGACCAGAGACGCCATCGGAATCGGAGACGTCTCCGAGGGGCCGAAAGGGGGGTTCCCCTGACATCACCCCCCCCCCTTTGAATGCGGCGTCCTGACGCATAGACCGGAACGGAATGGTGTCGAAGGTCGCGGAGGCGATGTACCGTGGTTTGCCGGGGTACTTATGATAGAACTCCGCGATTTTGTCCGGGGCGAAGACGCGGTCGAAGCAGACCCACTGGTCGTGCGACGCGTCGTAGCCTTTCCATCTGACGAAGTAATTCAGCCGTTTATACCTCACCCTTGCGTCCAAGATTTCCTCTACTTCCCACTCCGGGACTCCGTCCTCGAGGTCCGGAGGGGGCTGGTCGTAGCCGGGGCGTCCGTCGAAAGGGTCGTCTTGGGCGAGCTCGAGCTTGACGACGGGGGAAGACCGGGTGGAGTTTCGAGTAGCGCGGAGGGAGGTCGAGCTTGTAGGCACCTTTGCTGATCTCCGCGACTATCTTGAACGGTCCGAGGCGGCGATGGGAGAACTTCTCCGAGGGGCGAGTCGTCCTGATGTCAGAGGCATCCAGCCAAACACGGTCGCCAACCTTGAACTCCGGAGACGGAGTGCGTCTCCGGTCGTAGTAGCCCTTATACTCTTCCTTGGCCTTAGTGAGCGCGGCCTTGGCTTCAGCAACCCCAGTGGCAATTCGGTCGCCGGAACTCGTTCACGGACTCCATAGCGGAACGGACTCCGGGTTCAAAGCCCATGCGCGGAAGCCGTCCCGTGTCCGTCATGAAGGGGACTTGCTGCGTGGAGGAGTGAACGTGGTTGTTGTAAGCGAACTCCGCGGCCGGAATCAGCTCATCCCAGTCGTCCTGCTGATAGTTGGTGAAGGTCCGCAGGTACTGCTCCAACTCCTGGTTGACGCGCTCTGTCTGACCGTCAGTCTGCGGGTGGTACGCGGTGGACGTGGCAGGCTTGATGCCGATTAGACGCCAAAGTTCTCGGGTAAAGTCCGCAATGAACTGCGAGCCGCGGTCGGAAACGTACTTCTCCGGAGTCCCGTGGTGCCGCCAGACATTCCTGTAGTAGAGGCGGGCCGCTCCTACTGCATCGACCGTTGTATGGCACTCCGAGAAGTGGGCGCGCTTTCCGAGGGTGTCAACGACGACCATGATTGCGTCGTACCCATGGGACTCGGGGAGCTCGACAATGAAGTCGACGGAAACGGTATGCCAGCGTTCCAGAGGCGTTTCCGTGGGGTGCAGCTCTCCGTGGGGCAGTCTCCGGAGTGCCTTGGTACGACAGCACAAGTCACAAGTTGCAACGTACCGGCCGATATGGCGAAACATTTGGGGCCACCAGTAGTTCCGGGAGACCAACTCCAAGGTCTTGAAGCGACCTGCGTGTCCGGCGACTCGAGTGTCATGGCAGAGCTCGATGATGCGTCTCCGGAGGTCCCTGTCCTTTGGTACGACGATCTTCCCTCGGAAATGGAGAAGACTGCCGGAGACGGCCCACTTGTCAGAACGTGAAGAGCGGGGGCCTCGAGCTTGACCTTGAACCTTAAGAAGTTGCCGGGCCGCTAGTGCGACAGGCTCCTCCAGGTCGGGCTCACCGGAGAGGGCATCACGGATGTCGCGGGAGGAGTTCAGAGCCGGGACCGGAAACGGAAACGCCCTCGAGTGCACGTGGAAGAGTTCAGGCCGCAGAAGGACGACATCGGAGTTGTCGGAGTCGACTCCGTGGTCGGGTCTCCGGGAGAGGGCGTCAGGCCGACCCATATCGCGGCCAGGCTTGTGGTGCAGCGTGAAGTCAAACCGGGAGAGGTACAGAGACCACCGGGCCTGTCTCCGGTTGAGGTGCTGCGTCTTCCTGAAGTACTCCCAATTTTTATGGTCAGTCCAAATCTCGACGGGATGTGCGGCGCCCTCAAGGAAGTGTCTATACTCCTCGAGTGCGCGGATGATCGCGAGCATCTCCTTGTCGTGGATTTCGTAGTTGCGCTGGACATCATTTAAGCTTTTGGAATAGAATGCTACAGGGTGCCACTTCCCGTCCGGGGCGGATTGTGAAAGAACCGCCCCCGTCGCGTAATCAGAGCTGTCCGCCTCGAGTCGGAAAGGCCGTGCGTCGTTCGGAATCGCCAGGACCGGTTCCGAGGTGACTGCGACCTTGATCGCTTGGAACGCGGAGGCCTCCGCATCGCCCCAAGTCCATTGCTGGTCCTTCTTGGTGAGCGCAAAGAGAGGACGCGCAAGGGCCGAGAAGTCCCGAATGAACCTGTGGTAGAAATTAGCGAACCCAAGGAACTGCTGAATGTCCTTCTTGTTTTCTGGAGTCGGCCAAGCGGAGATGCCTGCGACCTTGACAGGGTCCATTTCAATGTGGTTGTGGGAGATGATGACTCTGAGATATTTGATTAACGATTTTTTAAAGTTGCACTTCTCCGCTTGGAGGTACAACTTGTGCTCTCAGAGTTGCCGTAAGACCTCCTGAACGATCTGCTGGTGTTTCCAAAGGTCGGAATACGTCTCCGGAGAGGATGAGGTCCTGAAAAATGTCATTCATCATCGTTTGGAACGTCGCGGGAGAGTTTGTCAGGCCGAAATACATCACCAAGGGCTCGAACAGGCCTCGGTTGGTCCGGAAAGCCGCTTTCCACTCGTCACCTTCTTTGATCCGGACGTTGTTGAAGCCCCAACGAACGTCGAGCTTGGTGAAGTAACGAGCGCCTTTGAGCCGGTTGATAGGGTCATTGATCAGCGGGAGGGGGTACCGATTCTTGACAGTCATCGCGTTAAGGGCCCGATAGTCCTGGACGAAGCGGAGTCCGCCATCCTTCTTTTTCACAAAGAAGACCGGAGACGCCATCGGAAACTTAGAGGGGCGAATCCGGCCCGTCGACAGCCCTTCTTCGATGAACGCGTCGAGCTCGCGTTGTTCGAGAGGCGAGATGGGGTACACCTTGCAGTTGGTGGGCTTAGCGTCGGGAACGAGTTTGATGGCGTGGTCCCAGGCTCTCCGTTCCGGTAGCGTGTCGAAAGACTCCTTGTTGAAGACGTCCTGGAACTCCTTAGCCCAGTCCGGGATGTCAGAGGGCGGAGGGGCAGAGTTCCTGGCAAAGGCTTCAGCTAGACGCTGTGAGACGGTACTGCCAGCACGTATCTCCTCCGAGGGGCGGAAGGAGGTGTAGAAGATGCAGTCACCATCTTCAAGTTGGCCATCGTCCTCGTCCTCGTCAGAGTCCGGCGTCAGATCAGGCAGACCGGAATTGCCGTCGGAAACGGAATCGTCTCTGTCATCAGGGCCAGAAAGGTCCATGGCGCAAACCGAGGGAACGGGCCGGAGCGGAGACGTTTCTGGAGCGACCGGAGTCGCCGCAGCTCGGTCCGTTCGACGCGCTCTTCCTCCCGGCATGTCGAGCAGTTGCGGGGGCAGCGTGTCATCTTGACCTCCTTGGTTTCCCAATTGATCTCTGGGTTGTGTTTCCGCAACCAGGAATACCCCAGGATGAGGTCTTGCTTGCCAAGATGGGTGACGGCCAGTTGGACTCGTTCGGCATGCCCCTTGTAGCGCAGGACCAAGTCCGCGATCTGTTTGATGGAGCCTGCGTCATTGGGAGTGCCATCGACATTGAAAACCGGAATCGGCTGATCGAGGGTGCGGACCGGAATGCCATTCCGAGCGACATAAGTTCGTGTCAATGAAGTCGGAGGTGGCACCACAATCAACCAGACCAGAGAGCGAGAGCCTCAGTGCGCTGGTGGTGGACTCTAGCTCCAACGGGAGGTGGAGGGAGTTTGTCCCAGGGGTAGCGGCGACGGTATACTGCTTGGGCAATTTCTTTTCCCAGGCAGTGAGGCGACGAAGGACAATGACCGGAGTCGCAGGCGGAGTCGGAATCGGAATCGAAGCGGGGGTAGGAGAGGGTATGTCTTTCGTTTCAGGCTCGTTGTAGGGCAAAGAACTGCATTCATCATACAAGGAGGCAAAACGATTTATGGACGCGAACGAGGGCACACCAGTCACTCGTCGCGGGGGGACAAAATCCTCTCCGGGCATCGACTCCGCGGCCGTCTCCGGCAGCGCAGCTGTGTCCGAGTAGCGGGCGATCAACTCCGCTAACATCTTGTCACCGAGTTGTTGGATCACCTCGTCGAGGATGTCCATTGAGCGGACATCGGCGGGGAGGGGGCAATCCCGGGCGAGATGGTTTGGGTCGCCGCACCTGAAGCAGGCGTGACGAGGGGCACCCCGAGCCCTAGCGCGATCCAACTCCATGGGAATGGGAGCTGGAGGCGCCGGAGCAGGGGCGCGGGCCGCGGGTGGCACGACCGGAGCCACCGGGCGGAAAGGGGCCGGAGCCGGGATGCGGTTGACCGGAAACGGAGTCCGAATCAAACCGCCTGGCGTCTTGGGGGCGGCTGACTTGATCAGCTTGGCCCGGACCAGGGCCTCGTATTGGACGGAAGGCCCGGGTGCGCCAGCTAAGGTAATCCCGGAGGTCCGGGGGATCGTTCAAGGACGTGATTCCATTGTTGATCAGGGGATCAAGTCCGTGGCGGAACTTGGTCACCTTGACCAACGCGTCTTCGAATCCGGCGAGGTCCATCAGGTCCTTGAAGTCGTCGGTGTACTGGTAGACATCCTTTGTACCCATGTGATAGGCGGAAGTCTCCAGTTTGGAGAGAGAGTGATCTTGCTCGTTCTCCTCGACGAACTGGAGTCGAAACTCGGAAACGAACAAGCCCCAGGACGGAAACGGAAATGGGGCTTTGCTTCCGTGGCGCTCCGCCCATTGCTGAGCGGGTCCTTCTGCCATGAACGACATGGCATAGCGGACGGCCTTTTCCTTGCTCGCCTCTCCGTTGACCACGAAGGCCTCAGGGGCGAGGCGGGCGTAGGTGCGGACCGCGTAGAGGAAGACGCGGCCGCGTTTCCGGTTGCCGTTGAAGGTGAACGGGGGGTTTGGTCGCAAGACCAATTTTGAGGCGAGGTTGATATCGCCAAAGAGGGCTTCGGAATCGCCCTGGACCGGAGTCGGAGTCGGAATCGACGTCTCCGGCGATGGTATTTGGGGTCCGCCAGCATTATTAGCGGCGGCAGCGGCAGCGGAAGCCTGGTTGGTGAGTAAAGCAAGGGCCTCAGTTAGGCTATCGATTTTCGCCTCGAGTGAGTCCAGCCGGTCGTCTGCGGTGGGAGTGACTCCGGACGGCATGACGGGTGCGGGGACTACAAGAGTGGAGGAGGAGGGGACAAGTGGCAGAGGCGGTGATGAGGGCGGAACGGACTCGTACTCCGAGCCTGAGTCAGCGCCGAACCTGGCAATCTTGTCCGGTTGATCGATCCCGTAGAGAGTTTCTTCTGCTGTAAGGGCAACCCCGGAGGCCTGAGATCAAGGCCTAGCAGGGGAGGATCCAAAGCGTGAACATTGGTAAGCAAATACAAATGAAGCTGACCTAGCAGGGGAGGATCCAAAGAGAAGAAACTCTAAGGGTCCGCCTGCTAGGGAGCTGACTATATACTGCTTGTCCGTAGCTGCCGCTGTCGGGCACAGAAGGCTTGGGCGGCGTCGCAGGCAAGGTCCCAGGGCGACCGTTGGGGGGGCGTTGTAAGGGGAGCATGTGATGTGACAGCTGTGACTGATCACGTGACTGGTCCGTGCGCAGATAGCCCTGTACTTAAGTAGTTGGCTGTGGGGCTGTTCCCCCGGCTTTGGTATCAACTAGGCACCTGGACCCTCATCCCCTGACAGCATACCAAAGCCTCTACATCGACTCTGGCACTCTTCTAGCCCCAGTTGATCCTCTCTATCTCCTATATTCGTCCTCACCCTACTGTGCTTGCCTTCTCTCCTCCAATGACGACTCCTGGCGTCCCTGTCGACCTGTATTCGTACTGCCTGCTCCTGCAGAGCGAAATTACTCGCCTCACCGACCGTCTCGACCGTCTTGAGTATGGTACGCCTGCTCCACCCCCTGCTCCCCCTTCCCCTGGTCCTACATTCCACGGTGTCTGGGACGGCAGTCGCTGGGTTCTTCCAACAATCCCGGCCCCTACCCCTGCCGTCATCGCTGCGGCCCACACTTCCATACCACTTGCCGAAACCTTCCCCCCTACTGCGCCCGACACTGTCACGCGCTTCTCTTGATACGCTTGTGGTGCCTGACTCGGCTGTCGGGCATATCGTGGGTCGTGGCGGCAAGGGTCTCCACCAAGCTCATGACACTTCTGGTGCTCAGTTGCGCGTACTCTGATCGCGCTGCGCCTGGCGAGCGCCGGGTCTCTATCCGGGGAACCGACCAGCAAATCGGTGAAGCGCTTATTGCGCTTGGGAAACGGTTCATGCGTAAGCGTGTCCGTGCGAAGAAGCAACGTCAGCCACCGTCTGCTGAGGGACCTGCTCCCCCTCCTCCTGTCACGCCTGTGCCTGCGTCCCACGCCACTAAGATGGATGTCGACCGTGCTCCGCACCGCTCGTCCACTGTGCCCCGTGGCCAGTCTCAGGTGCCCCGTGCCCCCACTGCCGCACGTCCTGCCGCTCATCCGAGGGCTTCGACTGCCGCCGGCGGGCCAGCTGGGCATTCGCGACTGTCTTCTCCCCTCTTCCCATCTACCCTACCCCGTCAGCCCGCCGCCGCCACTACCCAACCTATACGGGCCCCGGCTTCCACTCTCCCTACTCCCCAGCCTAACCCTACTCCCCTTCGCACCCTCGGTGGCTATGGGAACTCCGTCGACGTTTACCCGAGTCTCGCATACCCAAAGCGCCTCTCCCATGCGGATGGATACCAGTGTGGCTTCCACTCCCATGCAGATTGACGCGGTAGCGCACGGTCGGCAGCGCAATCGACAGACGGCCCAACGAGGGGGCGTACCTGCGCAATCATCGCGTGTTATAGGCGACAACCTCTATTTCCCTGGCGACCCCGAATACGAGTTTGCAGAACCCTACACTCCGCCTATCCGTCGAGGCGACGGATCTTGAGGAGGGGTTGGTGTAAGGGGAGCATGTGATGTGACAGCTGTGACTGATCACGTGACTGGTCCGTGCGCAGATAGCCCTGTACTTAAGTAGTTGGCTGTGGGGCTGTTCCCCCGGCTTTGGTATCAACTAGGCACCTGGACCCTCATCCCCTGACAGGCGTTAACGGATCGGTGATTGTGCGCGCGAGATGGAGGGCCGGACCGGAGACGCCATTGGAATCGGACCGGAATCGGAGACGTCTCCAAGGGGCCAAAAGGGGGGTTCCCCTGACAAACTGGATGTTGCAGCTGCTAGGCCGCACATCATAGTACAGCTCCATGTAGTCAGTATCACATGACATATCCCAGGCTTTACCAAGACTTCCGTGAGCGCAAGTGCCTGAGCCTCCTCTAGTGTCTCTAATGTTAAACTCAAAATGTGTTGATGACGTAAGGGGAAATAATGTCTTTGTTGGACTTGGTCTTCTTGCTCCAGGTAGTATATAAGGAGCTCGATTGTAGTAGATAGAGAGGAGAATCCCACCCCACCTATTACCATATTTGGCAAGTAAGCAAGGCAGCTAGGTCACAAGTGTGACAACCAGGTAACCAGGGAAGCAAGGGATCTTGTTTACAGGAAACAAGTGGCTAGGAAGCAAGTTTGTTTGCATATTTGAGTTAGTATCTTGTGTCAAGAACAGATACATTCTCTTGTTCATTTTGTTAAGCACTTTGGAGGTTGAGCTTGATTGTTCCTTCTTCTGTGTTTCATAACAACAGTACCAAGTGATCTGCAGAAAGTTCTCAATAAGCAGATTCTATTGCTATATTTGGATATTCTGAATCTGTTAGTTGTTTCCTGCAACTCGAACCCCCAAACACACACACATACACAAACAAATAGTGGATTAGTAGATTAATAGGGTTGATGTCTTGATTGAACTCCTCTATTAGTTCACTTTCCCAGTGTATTATATTGGAGCCCACCGCGAGGGGGTTCATTCAGAAATCTAATTGCATAATTCAAAAAGAATCTTGCACACTTTCCAACAGATCAAAGATCTAAGTACAAGCTTAGATATACCCAAGTAGTGAGAAGACAACACTACTTGCCAATTATTTGACAAGGACAAAGAAACTTGATCAAATCTTACTTTCTCTTCAATTCAGTTTTTTTCTCTCTTCATTTTGATCTCCTACCCAGAATTGCTGGTCAAAATTATGTCATTCTTGGTTCTATTTCAAGTTCCAGATGTTCAGGATAAGGATTGTCCAAGGCTCAAAACAAATGATCCTGATGAATTGGAGGACTATATATATCAAATAGAAAGAATAATCCAATATGCTCCTATTGTAGATGAGCAGGACAGGAAGGATTGTTTGACCCGCTATGCTCCAGCTATTAAATCTTTATGCTGGAAAGCTTTTGACAGTTATCAAGCATTCTCTAGTTATAGTGAATTTCTTGATGAAGTCAGAGCTGTTTATATGCAGTCCAAACCTGAATTGGATAATTTTGTCAGCACCTTGAAGCATTTGGTTATGATGCCTAATATCTCACAAAGTGAATGTGCAAAGCTTCATGTTTATAATGTCCAATTTGCAAAGATTACAGAAGTAATACCTAGCTCAAAACAATCACTCCATGTGATGTTATGTGAATGGTATATCCTCAGGCTAACACAAACGTTTGCAATGGAAATTAGCAAGATTATTTCACAGATGTCTAAATTGCTGATGAACATGCAAGTCATCACAGAGCCCTTGTCAATGAAGAATGGCTCTATCATATTACAGGATATGATAGACATTGCAGAAAGATTGTCTATTGGCATGGACACAATACTAATCACAGAGTACTATGTTAAAGCCAAGAAAGCTGAATTTGAGCTGACATATAGTACTCCACCAATAAGATTCTCTGCACTGCCAGTGGTTCAGTCCACTTGTAGTCAGAATGTCCAGTCAGAATGTCCAGTCTGAATATGCAAATCAGCCTGTAAAAACATTCAGTGGCAAATCAGGCACATCAAATAACAGTATTGACAAGCCAAGATGTTATTACTGTGATCACACAGGTCACTTTGCTAGGGAGTGTCCTCAGAAAATGAAACATATCCGTGATTCATGGATCAAATTGGATCACAGAGGAAAACTTCAGCTTGGTGATGGCAAGTGTCTCCCATCTGGAAATGAACCACTGGCTTGGAGAGTTCAAGTCTATTACAACAAAACTTTTCACTCAGTCTGAATTTCCAAATTTGAAATTTGAAAATATAAATAGTGGAGCAGGTCTCTGCAATTATGAGATATGAATCATGAACATTATGCATTCCATTTTACCTATGTTACCCATTTTGTCACCCTCACAATCATAGTATGCAATATTGTATGACTGGACTATAGCCCAGAGCTCTGAACTCGGGCCTGTCAACCAAAAAGGAATGGCTGAATACCTAGGGTCACTGCTCTTTAATACTAGTATATACTATCACATATCAAGGTCATCAAGGCTCAGATCATTCAACTTGATCAAGTTGAATCAGGTCATGACTCTAACTTTGATAACTGCACATTCCAGAATGGGAATTGCATAGTATGGTTATTTGATTTAAACAATAATAGTAGATTAAGTCAAATTACGTAATGGTATAAAGGTAGGGGCCAGGACGAGGAGCCGAGCTAAGCTCATCCTTATATAGGACAGAGACCAGGCTGACTAAGAAGCACGGGATTCGCGCCATGAGTCAGAGAGAAGGGCCCTAAACTTCGAAGAAGAACTCGTGGGAAGAGATCTCGGAAGTCGGAGCGGCTGCGCGGACACGAAGGGACACAAAGACATTGCAAGGACGATCGACACCGAGCGTCCGCGATGCAGCCACTGTAACCCCAATATATTGCAATAGGGCTGTACATGAGGTAGCCATGACGCGTCGTTCGTGACGCGCCTACGAGTGTGAACGACGGTTTTCCCGCAATAGATTAGGTAGCGAGCACCCGCCCACATCTTCGCCTTCTCAACCCTCCTCAACCCCAGAAAGCCTTACATCCATCCTACCGAGACCCAGACGGATCGCGAGGGGTCATTCGAGCGAAGAGAGTCGCCCAGAACGGCGGAATTAGCAAGAAATCTTGCGCGTCGAGCGATGACGGGGAGCCGCGCAATAAGCCCACAGCCGCAGGAAGTGCCGGGACAGCGAGACCGGCTGTTGTTGGGAAGGCGCTAGTCTATCGGGGAGGCGAACGAACGAGCAACACGAGGCTCGTCGAACAGGTACAACACAACTAGGGGACTCACCAGAATGCCCCGCCCAAAAACCCCTACCAAACGGCAAAGACCGCCGTTCCCCGTCCCCAGCTCCTTCCACCCCACCATCCAAGCGTTCTCATCTGATAGATTCGACGATATGAGTGCACAGGGCCGCCAAGAACGACGATGAACGCGCGATATCGCGAGCGTCGAGCGATGACGTGTTGCCCCAGTGGAATGGGCCGGCCGTGAGAAGCAGTGCACGCAGGCAGCAAGAAGACGCCGAGAGAGGCGTCGCCAGAAGCGCCCCCGACGAGCACACGAGGCTCGTAGGGCAGGGTCAGAGGTTCGAGGCTCGTAGGGCAGGGTCAGAGGTCGCCGAAGAGCAAGTGGTGGTGGTCAAGGGGAAAGAAGCACAAAGCGCACAGCCTTGTGATCGGAGGAATCGAGGTCCGACCGGACCGAAGTCGAATCAGACCAGACCGACGATCCGTTCGTTCGGAGATCTAGCAGCAGATTCCATCGCCGAGATCGCCGAGCGAGATAAGACCTAGAAAATCATAGTCATTCGAGAGGTTTGGCATACAAGAGGACATTAGGCCTCAACGAAACCATTTAGGATAACCAGATATCAAGATAACTGAAGGAAACATTAAAAATTGGTTAAGTGACAAAGAAATTGACAGAAAATTACTGGAAAATCAGATAAAAATCTGGAAAAATGATAGAATAACCATATACATATAGGGTACCTGCAGAGATAACCAGACCAACTTATAGGGCACAACAGAGGTACTACAGTGCAGTGATGATGATAGATTCAAACAGGGAAATGGTGAAGCTCCACCTAGCTGAAACTGGACTTGATCTTCATATTTTGCATGGCATAAAAACAAAACCCAGTGAAAAATGTAGCTGGAAGTGATGAAAAATGTAGTCAGATATTATTGCTTGAACTGACCAAGGACGGTCAAGATTTATGAAAAGGGGAGATAATGAGCAGTCAATATGACCACCATATGAATGATAACATATGGACCCTATAAATTCATTTTCATGCACAATAGCTATGGAACATATAAAGAATCTCAGCATAAATGTTGCAAACCTTTGAATCAAATCTATATGCACAAGGCCTAGGCCTGCTCTAGACCAGGGACCGGTCTAGACTCTGAACCGAACCAAGGGTAACATGTCTATATTTGGCAAGTCTGACCCAGAACCTATATTAGAACCTTCCAGAAGCCTGAACTAGAACATTCTAGAACCGGATCAGCGGATCAGGTCACATTGTCACGGATTATGTAATTAATTTGAGAGTAGTATATAAGGAGCTTGATTATAGTAGATAGAGAGGAGAATCCCACCCCACCTATTACCATATTTGGCAAGTAAGCAAGGCAGCTAGGTCACAAGTGTGACAACCAGGTAACCAGGGAAGCAAGGGATCTTGTTTACAGGAAACAAGTGGCTAGGAAGCAAGTTTGTTTGCATATTTGAGTTAGTATCTTGTGTCAAGAACAGATACATTCTCTTGTTCATTTTGTTAAGCACTTTGGAGGTTGAGCTTGATTGTTCCTTCTTCTGTGTTTCATAACAACAGTACCAAGTGATCTGCAGAAAGTTCTCAATAAGCAGATTCTATTGCTATATTTGGATATTCTGAATCCGTTAGTTGTTTCCTGCAACTCGAACCCCCAAACACACACACATACACAAACAAATAGTGGATTAGTAGATTAATAGGGTTGATGTCTTGATTGAACTCCTCTATTAGTTTGCTTTCCCAGTCTATTAGCATGTTCAGCTGTCCTGGGTGGTCTCAGTAATGTCAGTGTAACCAAACCCAGCAGCCTCTGTCTTTCATTTGGCAGGCTGCTTCTTAGACACATCTGAAGGCTTCTTATTTTTATTTTTAAGGTCCTTGAGAATTTTGTGCTGGATGTGGGAGCCTACATATATCACAAGGATTGATATGTTCAAAGAGTGAATTTGGTACACCATCTGGCTTCTTGTTGCAATGAGGGAGAGCTGACCAGTCAGTAGTCAACATATGAGAGAAGATGGTGTCATAGTTGTATCCAGACTTGGTCTTTTTGCTCTGGGTAGATGACAGAATAAGCTTGTAGACTTTACTCATCGGGGCTATCCTGGGTCAATAAGTAGGGCTGTTCTTTGTCATCTAAGTCATTTTTGATTTCAAACTATTCTTTCTCATTATCATCTGGCTCACCAACTGCTTTTATTTGGCGAGATTGGGTGGATTGATTTGGAGAAGCAACTTAGTTTTCTATTGAATGGTCATTGACAGAAGAAGAGATGGTAGTGGCAATTTTAGCTCTGTATAGAGAGCTTCAGGATGGAAGGGCATTATTGATGGGAGAGAGTCAAAAGAGTTCAAATCAGAAGAGTGACATAAATATCATATTTACATTTTTGTAGTTGCAAAAGAGTACTAATCGTTCACAAGCTACAAGATGAGCATGCTGCCCAATCTTTTTCCACATCTACCCAAAGCCATTGTATAGCATAAGTGCCTGCACAGACTTACCAGTTGCGAAGTTTTATCATTTCCGCTGTCACCCAAAAAAGAAACATTTCAGACAGTGATCGCCGGCGATCGGCTGGAGGTCCAGGCCACTCATGCACCGGATTCACAAGTCCACACAGTAGAGAAGAACAAATCAGTTTTATATGTCGTAGACAGACAATCTATAGTAAGTACTACAATCCAATCCATAGTGTACACTTTACAAACAGATCAAAAAAGGTATGAGCATTATATGGATGCAGGACAGATGCAAACATCGTCGTTGCATCAAATGTGCATATACACTAAGCCCTCCCATACTCACTGGCACCTGCCGCCGACGTTGCCTCACAGCACTTCGGCTGAAGTGGCACCCGGGCTGCCGGGGCCAGAGCTGGCCCCGCGCTGCCCGAAAAGCTTGAGTCTGACGTCACTCAAACCCGACAGCCCACAGGTCAGCCTCCTGCCCACATATTGAGTCTGGAGAGCATGATTAGCGGAGGAGTGCTTAGACTTAGGATGAAAGGGGAGGGAAGCGGAGTAACTTAGACTCACAGCAGCTTGCATCACACTGCTCCAGTGATCATCCGATCCCTTGCTCCACAAATTCCCATTTCCAGGTGACAGCGGAAATGAGAAAAGTCAAGAGTGAGACTTACCAGTTGCGAAGTTTTATCATTTCCGCTGTCACCTGAAAAAGGAAATATCTCAGACGGTGATCGACGGTGATCGGCCAGAGGTCCGGGATCACAATCCCTCATGCACCAAATTCAATTCACAAGTCCTCACAGTCGAGAAAGACAAATCAGTTTCATATGTAGTAGAGAGACAATATAAGTATACTGCAATTGAATATGCCTAAGTACTTTCAGACCCACTTCCAGGTCAACCAACGTCACCTCGCAGCACTTTAGCTGAAGTGGCACCTGGGCCGGCGCTGGCCCCGCGCTGGCCGAAAAGCCTGAGTCTGACTGCCACTCAAACTCCACAGGCTGTCATAGTCCTGCCCATGTTGAGTCTGGAGAGCATGATGCACTGGCCCCAGGGGAGGGATGTAGCATGAAAGAGAGATGATGGAGAGGGAAGGAAGAGTAACTCGGAGTCACGGCGGCTTGCATCACATTGCTCCGGCAATCGTCCGATCCCTTGCTCCACAAATTCCCATTTCCGGGTGACAGCGGAAATGAGAAAAGTCAAGAGTAAGACTTACCAGGGGTGACAAGTGCCTTGTGAGGCTGTCCAGGCATCCCAGGGGTATGTATGTGAGCATAGCTAGAAGGGAAGTGGGCAGGCAAAAGTGTGTATGCTGCTGGGCAGGTAATGGTGTTTGTGGTGACATTTATCTCCATTTGGTATCTCCCAAAAGAGCTGGATTAGTATCAAAAGAGATGGGTTAAATTAGGAACTAACCAAATAAGGTGGCCTAAATTAAAATCAAGCACTGATAGGTTAATGAATTGAGTAATGCTTGTGTGAGCCAGGTGATAGCAGTGTGATGGTAGTGTGATACCTCCAGGCTGAGAACTAACATAAGTCTGGATCCAATTTCAGTCAGAATTGGCACAATTATATAGGAAGAGACACTATAAACAGTGAGTTTCTCATAAACAGTGAGTTTCTCTTTCCCCTTCCCCCCCTTTTTCCTTTTTGACCCATTTTTCATTACTCCTTTAGGACCACACACACCTTTACTGTGCCTGCTGCTGACGGCTTTTATATAACCAGTGGCACTTGTTAACTGCCTTGTGCAGTCACGTGTCCTACAAGGCAGTCAACACACACCGGATTTAGCAAAAATATATCTTGTTGCTGAAACGGTCGCTGAAATTGCCGGGGAAAACCTGGAAGCGACCGTTTCAGCAACAAGACATATTTTTCTAAATCCGGTGTGACAAGTGATGTGTCATGACCCAACAGGTACAAGTCAAACAACATAACAAGGCAAACAGCAGATGAGGGCGAAGGAGAGCGGGTTATACAAAATTATACTTCTGATCTATTCTACCAAATCCGAACATAGCCCTGTGGTCACTGTCATCTAGCAGCACTGAAGAAAGTACAGAATGGGGTTATCTGCTGGGAACACGCATTTGCTAAGCCTAATTAACGCGTTTTTGGGTACATCTCACTTTTTCTCCAGCCAAAACTATGCCAAAATTGATAAAAACGCGCAAGTCCAAATTAAAGTGGTGGCACGTGACCGCGTGGACTGGAGAGCCTTTTCCTACTTAACAGCGACAGCGTGGCGTGGAGCAAGGACGTGCAGCAGCGGCGGCGGCGGCGGCGTAGAGCTGGAGCTGGAGCCGGACGAGGACATGGAGGAACCAGACGCGGTGGCAGACGCGGCACACGCATACACAACAGCGACCACTGACACAAGTGGTCGACGTCGACAACCATCATCGCAACAGCACCGACTTACCGTCATGCAAAGCCCCCGCTTTCTGTTTCTTCCCTCCTACTTCGCCCGTCTTTTCGTTCTTTGGACGCGGCACCGGTTGCGAGTTTATTCTTTGGTTGATAATCGTACGTCTGCTGAAAGTTGTTGTGTTGCCACATTCTTATCGTCAACCTACTAGCTTTATCTTATTCGTTCTTTCACGATTATACGATGGTCGCGTGGGACAAGGTTCTTGGTTTGGTTTCCGTTGCGGCGGGCACGGCGCTGCTAGGGATGGTCAGCATCTGCCCCACCCTCTTGTACTTGACTCAACACAGCTCAGACGGCATTCGATGTCCCCTACTTCAAAAGTATCTACTTCCTTCACATCGATCTTGCGAACGCGACTGTAACGAATGGAGTAACCCCAACGACCCCCTTCGTTGACCTCGGAGTTTTTGATTTCTGCACAGACCTCCAAGACGGTCGCGGCCTGCAATGCTCTGAACCCAAGATTGGCTACAACCTCACTGGTGTGTTGTTCCCTTTTCTGCCTTGCACCACGCCTTATACACGCTCCACAGAGGCTAGCAGCTTCCTCCCCCCTGTCCTGGCCTCTTCCGTCAATACCCTGGCCTCACCAAAGTGCTCGAATATGAAGACGGCAAATGCGGCGGCCCCGACAAAACCGCAGAAGCAAGACGAGCACTGGCAGCAGTCTGCGATGGGGGCGCCGAGGAAAGCGATGAGGGTGAATGCAAACGAGACAAGGGAGATTCCGAATGCGACAATGTGGAGGACCACATCGCTTTTTTCGAGCTGATCAAGAAACGCGTCCAGATGATCGGGAATGCAGGCGGGGCAGTCATGGGCAACGCGCTCTATCTGACGCTAATTACCTGGTTGCTGTTGTTCCGACATTACCCCATCATGTTCATGCTTGGACGTACGGTGCTGCATGCCCGATATGAGCTCCCGCCGCAAGGACAAGGAGGAGGGGTATTAGGATCTGAATTGGTTTATTGAGCCGCCTTTGCATGCTACTATGTACATGAGTTTCATTTATCCATAAGATTTAGCACCGACTCTCTTCTGTTTGCCGTTGAGTGGGTCACGTGCTAGAATGCCCTTGAAGCTGGGCATCTTCTGTAGCGCGGGCATGTTCCTCGTTTTCACCCTCACATACGAGCCAGAACCTTGCAAATGCGGATGGTCCATTGGTTAGACGTAATGATCAAGACACGGCCAGTCAAGACACAAACAAAATGGTCAGCCGACCAACACACTGTTGTCTCCGCACCACACTTCACCCAATACCTGCGGTTGTCATCGTTGGCGCTGGGTCCGCCACTTTCTTTCTTCTTGAGCACGTCTGACGTGTTCACAGAGTCGGGCGGTATTTCCTGCGCGATTGCACTGAAGCGGAAGCTCAACTGTAGGGATGAGCACGGGTCCGGCTGACCCACGCGGGTTGGCGGGTTTGAGCCGTGCGGGTACGGATCCGGGTCAGCTGCAGCTTAACCCGTGCCTACTCAGTCTAGCTGGCTTATGGTGATTTACTGTTGCCTTGCCGGTTGGCACTTCACCAAAGGGTCCCGCGTTCAATTATGCCTCTTGCTCCTCTTTTTTATCGGTATTATTTGTCGCCAAATTCTCCCTCCACCTTGCAACCCGGCGGGTGACCCGTACCCGGAGCCGCGGGTCACAGATCAGTGGCTGTGCAGGGCTGGGTCCGAGTCATCCTCCGGACACCCGTGGGTTGACCCGTGCTCATCCCTACTCAACTGTGAGGACTTTGTGGTGAGAAACGGCAGACAATCTCGGAGAAGATAGGCTAACGAGCGTGCTAGATCTTTGAAAAGGCTTCAGATGTTGGGTGGGACGTGGCGCGTGCGCCCGATGGTTTTCCTCTCACTTCTAATACAAACCTTTCTCGTAGGACAACATACAGCAAGATGGCTTCTTCCTCGGCCAGCCTTTGTTCGTCTTATTGTCGTCGCAGGGCATCGTCATACACTTCTACTCCCTCAGCACCGATCTGAACCCGGACTGGCCATCAACCCATGGAACTCAAGCAGAGCGGACACGCTTGACGACTGGCGCAAGTTGATACAGCCATTACCCGTCGCGTTGTTTCCGCAGTCTGGAACGGGATACAACGGCAATAATGTAATAATATTTCATGTATACATCCACCGCGCGCGTCCACTGAAGCCTCGCCAAACGACTCCCGCGCGCACATTCCGTCCCACAAGTCGCCTCTGTGTCCCCCTTTGCGCACAACAGCGCTTCAGTTCCGCCCAGCAAAGACAAGTCGGGACTTGGTCTATTCACAACCAAAAGACAAATGAAAGAAGGGCACAAACGGGCTGCTTGCGCTCGCTGTCTCGCAGGCCAATGATTGCGCAAAGCCAGGTCGAAAACCAACGAGCAGAAGGTGCAAACGCGCAAACAACTATACAAACACGTCAGTCAACAAAAAGAAAAGTACTAACTTGAACCGCGCAACTCGCTGGCTTGTGGCTAGTATCCGCCCACCAAACGAGCAGACATTCATCGCAGACTTGAAGCACTGCCCAGACCTCCCGCGGGGCGACGAAAGAACAGAGACAATATTGTGAAGGTAAAAAGCAAGGTACAGGCCGGATCTTGGAGGCCAAACAGAAAATGTTTCAGCGGACAGTCGTTCCGCGGGGCAGTACAAACTCGTTCGAGACAAGAAGCATGCTCAGTACCCGCCGATGAAAGGAATAAACGGACAAACAACTGTTCAAACAGGTGAGTGAACACGGGGAGGCGCGAAAAGGGGAGGGCAGTATCGCGGCGATGAGCCCTGGCGCGAAAGCGGGCTGATGGGGCGTGAGCAAGACACAAGCGGAGAAAAGAAGGAGGCGTTTCCCACAGCCCAGCTTATAAATGAAATGGATCGGCAGCGTCGGGCGGGCCCGATCAGGCTTCTGCCGAGATGCCGAGCCATTTCATATATAAGCTGGGCTTGTGGCAGCCCAGCCGCCTCTTCTTTCTTTCCTTTCCCTCCTTCGTGGTCGCCCCCTCGCCCCCGACTGTCCTCGTCGCCACCCCGCCCTCGTCGCCCGTCACCACCCCGCCCTCGCCCTTGTCGCTCGTCACCACCCCGCCCTCGCCCTCGTCGCTCGTCACCACCCCGCCCTCGCCCTTGTCGCTCGTCACCACCCCCCCCTCCCCCTTGTCGCTCGTCACCACCCCGCCCTCGCCCTCGTCGCTCGTCACCACCCCGCCCTCGCCCTTGTCGCTCGTCACCACCCCGCCCTCGCCCTTGTCGCTCGTCACCACCCCCCCCTCGCCCTTGTCGCTCGTCACCACCCCGCCCTCGCCCTTGTCGCTCGTCACCACCCCGCCCTCGCCCTTGTCGCTCGTCACCCCCCCGCCCTTGTCGCTCCCCCCCGCCCTTATCGCTCGTCACCACCCCCCGCCCTTGTCACCCCCTTTACATGTACCCTCGTCTCCGTCTTCCTTTGTAGTTAATTCATTTATTTATCTATTCATGTTGGCTCTCGACCAGGCGGTAACATGCTTTTTGTCAACCCCCCCCCTGCCCGAGACCCACTAAGGTGAAGCGCGACTGCGAGTGACGCTCATATCAAGAGTGATGGAGCAGAACCGGGTGGCGTCCTTTCCCGCCTCGCGAACAGTGGTGTATCTTGGTTCGCCGGCATTATCCTCGCCTCTAGAACAACGTAACAGACAAACGACATAACGGAGGAATGACTTGACGACTGACGCGTTTGAGGACCCTGCTGCAACGACTTAACAGACAAACAACTTAACAGACAAACGACTTAACAGACAAACGACTTAACAGACAAACGACCAAGCGTGGCCCTGCTCTTTCTGCGTCTCTCTCTCGCACACCGCTTTGGAGACTGTGGCTGGCCTGTGATGATGTTTGTGTCTTTAAAGACGGGGCTGTTGTCGGTGGACGCGTCGGTCAACGGCGAGTAAGAGATTGCAACTGAAATACTGCATATATTGTATTCACACAATTTTTCTCGTGCGCAGTGTACCTATTTTCTAGTTTTTATAACCCCTTTTCATCTGCTTCCAGAGCGTTTGATTGGTCCTCGAGTGCGGGGCGTTTTCAGGCTCCAAAAGCCCAACCTCGCTCCCGACCTGAGCTCCCTTACTCCTAAGAATTTGGACCAATAAGCCGATCATCGAGACCCTCCCGCAATACATTGGGTCGTCTGGGCGGCTCTTTATCGACCAATCTCTTCTGGTTAAATCCCGTTCGAGGAGAAAACGAAGCTCAGCAGTGCCCCAAAGATTCAGCGCGAGCCAACCAATACTCGCAATTTCTTTATGGCAGGATGCATTAATCCCAAACACCTCGGCAACTTCGGCTGGAGCAAGAGGCCGTAGTTCTCGAGGAGCAAGCACTTCCACCAGTTGATAAAAGGCCAGACCGCAAAGAATGTACGCCTTCGGGGTGTGGCCTCCTCGATTTCCACCAGAAAACTCCCGCTTCATTCGGTTCAAAAGAATGGGAGGGAGGCACGCTTGGACAAAGGCTGTGAATGTTGCAGGTATCGGAGGGTTAAAGAGAGGGTGGGGATGGTACGCAAAGTCTATGTCAAGATCCATAGACGGCATTGAGTAGTCTTGCGCCTCGAAGCTGTTGTCGTCCCCCCCCGACAACATCGATGCTATGTCGAACGCCAACGATGTGGAGGGAGGCTGTAGAATGCTTGAATATGAAGAGGTTGAAGATTCATCCGTAGCAATGGACGGCGGGCCCATGGGCAGAATCCCCCAGTCAGCATCTGAGACGCTCTTTGGCTATCGCTCAGCAGAAATTCATACACTGGAACCAAAAACTGACTGGGCATGGACTAGAGGCCTCTGAAGCATAGAGGGATGGGATGGGAGGTCGGTGAAGCTGGGCAAGAACGACTGCTCGATCTTCCGTATCGAGAGGAAGCCCCAGAGGGCTGAGTTGAATGGGGAGCTCAAATATTGCCTCCAACACTTTCTCTTCCAACTGGGAGCAAGATGAGCGGGATAGGGAATAAATGAGGGGTCACGAACCTGTAGCGAAAGGCCATTTCCTCGACAAAAACGCCAAACAATTTCATCCAACAAAAATTCGCTAAAAAGGCGTGGTGCTCCCACGATCGCGTTCAGGCCAAACGTCCGTTCGAGCGCCTTGACATTAACGGTGGCCTCGTAATTGATCAAATGGGTAGCCATGCTGCTGGGGTTTTTAGGGACGCGTCGACGAAGTGGTTTCTCGAGATCTTGGTGGAACGCTTCAACAGCAGCCTAAAGGAAATTAATGCATATTCTAATAAAATAGGAAGCCTTGGACGCACACTCAAATACTCAAAAGGGACTTGAGAGCTATTTAATTGGTTGTTAGGATGAGAAACAGATCTAGATGGATGCAACGTACAGTGCGTTATGAAAGTGACCTGGGAGCTTGGTCCGAAGGTTAATGATAGAGGCATCATTGGGAGCCACAAGCTGTTGCGCGTGGATGGACGCCTCCCACGCCTGCGAGAGCATGTCCACGAGATCCATGGTGGAAGGAGGCAAGTCAGGGCCGGGCATCATAGAAGCACCCCTTGTGCCACTCAAAACCCGCAAGCAGAGTTCTGGCTCGTACAGCCGTCTCGGCGTCCTCTCGGGCCGGGAAGCTTTGATCATGTGGATGCCGGGCATTCGGGCATGATGTCATTCTGGTCATTCTCGAATCTTAACAATGCGTGCTGGGGTAACTGCTAATACAAGTGTAAACTACGTTGCCGAGTAGGACTGGTGGGTGCGACGACTCTCGAATATGCTGGGAATAATGTCAGGGACCAGAACATGAATGAACATGTCAATTCGGAGCCGGCGACCACCGCGTTTGAAGCTGGCCAGATGGGGGGGGGGGTTCTTGAGGGCCCTGTGAAGCCGTCACAGGCGAATTGTTCAGGTGGGCGCTTTTATGGACAGGGTTTGGAAAAGATATGTGGTTGATATATATGTACAACTGGGTAAATTTGTGTCTAATGATTTGATGACCAACGCTCCCACAAACTATAGCTACGCTGAGCCAAACCATGGGCTCTGGCCTTGATTCGGGTTTAAAGCCCTCACAGGCGTCTCTGGAAGCTGAGCAGACTGCGTCCATACAGGGGATTCAGGCGCTGACCAGGCTATCTTCTTCGCTGCGACAGCTGGGGGGGTAGCGGGGGGCTGAAAGGGCTGGCTGCAGCTGCACAAGCTCTGCTTTGGCAGCTTGTAGATCCGACGCCGATTTAGTACCCTGTAGGGCAGTCAAAAGAGGAAATTGTGAGTTAGGGCAACAAACGTGGAGGATACTGTAGAGAATCTCATCAATGAGCCATTCACTCCGCGACCTGTTTGCCACCCCCCTGGGGCCAATAGCCAGTATCCAAGACTGCAGGATGGAAGGTGGCCCCATGATTGGCCAGCCAAGTGACCGTATCATCCTCGCTGGTAAGCGGGCATGTTAGCTGATGGCCATTATCCCGGTTGAAGGAGGTTGCAAGGTTCTGAGGTGTTGAGAAATACACAGTGAGTGGTTTAAAAGGCTTATAAGGCTTACTTGGAGCAACTGAAGATTCTCCTTGACCCTGTCACATCGGTGGTTAGCTATATGCCCATCTTGACTGCTGAACTAGGCATACAAAAGTTCCAACAAGATAGTGGGTATTTCAAGGCGGCCCTCATTGGGATGAACATTGGGTCCATGGTTTTGAGAGGCCAACCACATGGCCTCATAAGGGAACCTTTGGTTGGAGGGCTTCGGTGCGGTCTGCATGAAGAGAGAAAGGAAAGAAAGAAACACGGTGACTGTAACATCATCAAAAACGTCACAGATACTGGTTGTCTGTTAAGTTACTTGTCTGTTCAGTTCTGGTATTTGTCTGTTAAGTCATGTGTCCGTTAAGTTGTTAGATTGTATTCTCGCTGATAACTACGGTCAAGCTTTGTAGGCTAAGGCACAGACAAAACTCAAAATTGGATGATGACTCGCTGCCGCTTAACCTGTAGAAAGACAGGAATCCGAGACGCATTCAAGTGCGGAGTCCCTTCGCCGTAATCATGGACGGAGTGGTCGACAAGGCTACCCGCCTCACTGGCCCCTTTCGACATTTCGAGCGGCTTGACCGGATGGTTTGCCAATGAGCAAGCTGGATAGCCATTCAACGCACCCGGTTATGGCCATATGACCATTTCCACCCCCACCCCACCCCGTTGACGCCTATGGCTCGCCAATACTTCTCTGGGAGGCATGTGGGCACGTGAGGCCTCTCGAAGCCTTGGCGATCGAAGCGAGGCTGCTGGATTCGACGTCGACTCGCCACCGGTCAGCGATGGGTTGGCTTCGGCGCGTTGAGGGCCGCAGGCGCTGGAAATCAAATGGGCTGCCGCCATGGAACCCTAGGAGCGGCTGGGCGGCCCAAACACGCCCCCACGCAGGATCCAAAGGCGAATCACCTTGCGGGCGGTTTGGGCATGCCATATGGCCAATACAATGCTGGCTAGGAACGACTGGGCGGCCCAAACGCGCCCGCGCAGGATCCAAAGGCGAATCGCCTTGCGGGCGGGTTGGGCATTCCATGGGGTTCGGGATTAAAGGGCTCAACGCAGTGTGGCGGGGTAGCGCGCCGTGCAACGGCCTGTGGCGGGCGTTTGGCTCGTTGGTCGAGTCTGAGTCGTGGTTTGTTGATCGATTCAAGCCATCGTCACATGCTGTGACTCGTGACTCGTGACGATGGCTTGAATCGACTCGGCTCCAACGCGCTTGCACCAGGTCAAGGACGGACGGCCTCCCAGATGGACTTGAAGCAGCAATACATAGAGATGGCCTATATTTCCTGGGGATATGGGCACTTTAAAGGTACGAGGCCTGTCTATTTCACAACACCGGCCCTAACTTGAAAGACGCCGCCAAGCATCTCAAGTGGGCGGCTATCGAAGGAAACGACACCCTTCCTCGCCGTGAGCAAGAGCTCTTTTGGCGTTGCTACCGGCGCCAAATCCAACCTCTTCGTCGCCAAATCGCTTACTTAGTGCCGCGTCGCATTGCGGAAGAAGAAGACTTGCGAGACCTTTTGGGAGAGGTGGTGGATGTTTGCGAGGATGGTCTATCATTTCTCAAGCAGCGCTTAATCCCAGCCGCAAAAAAGCTGCAGCAGCACGAGGATCTCGTTTTATACCACAAATTGTCAGCTTGTTTCCTTCACCGCGACGTACTGATTGGTGTGGTTTACAGGGAAGGTGACTATCTTCGCTACATGGCTGAACTCTCTGTCGACGAGGGAAAAACGAAGTACGCTGAGGACGCTGCGTCAGCTTATACAAATGCAGCCGAAGTTGCCAAGAAGGAACTCGATCCCTCACACCCCCTGTTATTGCGACTTCACCTTAGTATTGCGGCGTTTGAGTGTGGGTTTATGCGCTCCATGTCCAAGGCCAACGCTACGACGCCGCCCGTGCGTTGAGCAACGCGTTCAACTCCGCCTCTGAAGAACGCACGAGAGGAACCGGCTATCATGCGGCCGTCTACGCTTTGCAGCGAAGAGAACATTCCGCCTCGTATGTCCATTTCCGGCCATTATCCCTTTCCTTACTAAAAAACCATTTTTACAGCGAAAGTAGCGTGGATCTCCGAAGCTAAGGGGCTGCATTTGGTCTGAAACTTTCCTAGCCGTCTGCTAAAAATAGCAGCGCTTGCGCGGCACGTAAAAGATACATATGACCTATAATTTTGAACACCATGCGTAATAAAATACCTTCTTGTGCATGTTCTCCGACTCCTCGTGATAGGCTGATACATAACAGGCAGGCATGCCGCCTACGCCTGCCGTGTCCAGCCGCCGGACCGGGGCCAGCGAATCCTGTGTGATCGTGATTCGTGATGATTATTTATCAGAGACCGGTCCAGAGCAACTGACGAGTGGTCACACCAACGACAAACTACGTTCCGTTGGTGAACGAACCACATTCCGTTCATGACTATGCTTGAGGAATTGGCTTCCGTCAACCCACCTCAACCCATCGGCTCCAACCCAGATTCCCTTGAAAGCCTTCTTGCTCACTTGACGCAATGCCCCAAGTGCAATTTCCATCGCCTCAGTTCACCTTTGCTAAAGAACGGCCGACCTAAACAACCTGAGCAAGGCCAGTGGTATCGGGAGGTGCGTTTATGAAATTGCGTCGCTTTCATTCTCCCTCAACAGTAATTAGTGCCTGAGCCAACAATGCCAATACCGGGAGCGCCTGTATCATATACCGGACGGTCGCCAAGGCTGGAAGCCCCAAATACTTTGCCCTGGGCCTCTTTGCCGCGAGCTCTCTCAGCCTAGGAAGGGCTCTCGTTCTTGCAAATTGGGAGTTTGTCTTCATTGCTGCGCTCACGTGCAAAGAGCGCGGACCGACGTCGCTCGATGCCCTCAGCACTCCACCAAAGGAGCTCTGAAGCGTCCGTCATGCCGAAACGACCACCCAGTGCTACCTCGGCCTCCGACCTTCAGAATCCCCATGTCCGCGGTATATATTCAACGACTTTCCCAACTTCGCAACCAGTCAAAGCTGCAAAAGGCCTCCCATTCTACCACGAAGCTGTGGAAGGAGCGCGAAGAATCTCAGCTAGGTGTAGTATGGTGGCGCCAAGTTTGGAATAAAGCTTTCCTCGATATTGCTTGTAATCTCAACTTCAACAGGGCTGCGACAAACCGGTAATAATGAACATCGTCGCCCCGCATTTCCCTCTCTTCGCCCCCGGTCATTCTCAACAACTGTCAAACGCCTTCGATGTTCAAATGAAAGCATACGAACTGTTCGATATGCGCGCGGACGTTTGGAAACGTTGCCTTCCCGGCGCATCCCCAAGACGGGTTCATCGGCAAGAGGTGTTGTTATTTCGAGACGTGGGGGGTACAAGCAGGGGACGGTATGCCCGTTGGCCGCAATCGCACTTAAATCTAGACTCGAGCCAGTCGTTATTGGTGTGACACCCTTTTCATCTGCCGTTGGGTGCTGGCACGAGCCTAACTTAAATCGTACTTGCAAGTTGACTCAGGGCTGCAGCCTGGTCCTATCGTAGGCTCATAGTCCAGTTACCACGTAGTTACACCATGTACACATTTAGTCCAACATTGAATAGGAGACCCGGCATCATTACGCTAGCAGACTATTTTCACAGTGCCCGCGATGGCGAGGGTTGACGCTGTTTTCGACCGCATCCGGCTCTTCCCTGAACTGAAAACCCTTGCGCTGTCTCAATTAGAGCAGTTCTTAGACTTGGCCTCCCGCCTCTCATTTCAAATTCAAGCCGAAGGCGTTCTTTCGTCGACTCCGAGTCGTCGGCCACTCCTTTCTCCTCGAATCGTCAAGTTCTTACAGGAGGCCTTGACCTTAAATCCGACGACTATACACCTTTGTTGGAGCGTACTGCATGATTTGGTTGAGCCCTCAGAGGGCCCTTTGCCGCCCCATTTGCTTCAAGCGGCTGAGCGTTACGGCCTGAGTGCGTTTTCAAAAGCTTCTGCTGCAATCTTCTAACAGCGCTGGAGGTGTTCAAATTCTCAAGCCCCCCTTCCATTGTCCCCAGCACGCCACGCCACTGACGGAATACACTGAGTACGCTGGAACTTTGTTCACCCTGCACCGAGGAGCGGTCCCTATCAGAATTGGGCATGCATACTGCCGAAGTGAGTTTATATACTTTGCTTGGAGATTCAAGAAGTTTCTCACTGAGATTTAGCTTGTCAAACGGTGTTTCACCATAACTTCAGCGTCCAAAAGGCCAAAGAAGACGGTTCTCAGCGGGTCTATTACAGAGATCTTGGCCAATATCTCCTAGTCAACAAGCATTCCGCAGTCGAACGCGAGTTAGTGATTTTCTGGGAGACAGGAATGGTAAACGCCCAGTATGCAATTTGTGTCCCCTTGGTCCCTGACTTATATTTTCGAGCGTTTCTGCAGAGGCTGCGGCTGCTACTTATAATAAAGCGCTTCAACATTCTAAAACTAGCGTTATACTTCGGAAAACTATCGTTTGGGAAGCATTCTATCTACATTCTCTTTGGCGAGATGCGGCTAAGCGCGACTACCTCCTGAAGCTACCCCACCACGGCCTACAGAATCTTCGCCTCGACGAAGCTCTGCAAGCAAGAAACCTTTTCATGGTGGGTATCGGTCAAGACCACTGGGCCCATGCCTGCTTCGGTTGTATGCATTTGGTCGGTCCAGGTACGTCAAATTTCTTGTCTCTCCGTATCCACGACTAAGAACGGAGCAGAGCAGGAGTATAGAATAACTGCATCTGTCATCGATGGAGTAACTATAGGGCATCCGTGCTGTGGAGTGCACGATTGCCAAATTCCGCTCTCCAGTCAGCAACATCGATTTTGCCCTGCCCATTCCCATTTCGTTGACGTATGTTCTGTCATCGGCTGCACCAACGAGACTGACGGCGACTGGCGCACCTGCTCTCTTCATGAACACCGACAGTATGAAATCGATCGGCGGGCGAAGGGCAAGGCTATATTCCAATTTCGGGCGTTTCAGGAGAAATCGTATCCTCAAGAAGTTCGATGCGAATCAGAGTATTTAGATGAGACACACGAAGACGATGTTGCCGCTGAAGATGCTCAACAGCTATCAGCCCCTCAAGAAGTCAAAATACGTGGTCGTCTCAGTAGACGATGGACCCATAACGAGCAGCTCATTGTTGCCTGCTGTGGGATTATCAGGTCTAGAGCAACTTTTTTTTGGTTCTGAGGCAATCACGTCTGTTAAAGTAAACACCTCTCTGCACCCTTGTTTCCTGGTAATGTTAATACCAACTCTTTTTTCCAGGAATTCATTCAGGTCACCTTTCCGTCCGAATACCCAGGTTCCAGGCCCTCGTATTTATTTTACGACAACAACTGCCATTTGGTTCAACATCTGATGGCTTCCCCTGATCCTTTTGATGCGGAAATGGCGGGCATCTGCTTGGCCACTGACGTCTTTCACGCGAAGAACAACCACTCCTGGGACTATCGATTTTGTTGGGATAATTGTTCGCCAATCACCTTTGACGAGCTTATTGAGGGCGATGAGTGGATCTTCAATTCATCGGCTTGTGAGCAGATTAATGCCTGGATCCAGAAGTTCAAGCCTATCGTTCGTGAAATGACTGTGATTCATTTTAACTTTTTCATGGATGAAATGATCTCCCTCCACAACGAAAAAAGGGTTGCAGAGCTTGAGCGGGAGGGGAAGATGCCTCATCTCATACCTTTGGAGGATCTTACAGCCCAATGGTGAAATATACTTAGCTGAGCTATAGAGTAATAAAATAAAGTCTGATTTTAGTCTTGCCTTCTCTGCCAATTCTCTGCAGTAATCTGAATATCACTTTCCTCTTCTCATTTATTATGATTAATCATATTTCTCCAAAATCCAATCTATGTTTTTCAAAATTAATCACTTACTTGAAAATATGGGAAAAAAATCAAGCACATCAGAAGGAGGAAGAAGAGAGAAAATAGAAAGTGATAGTAGATTACTATACATACCTGCTATAATGTCCACACAAATATACACTGTTTTGTGACTGTGAACACCATTATTTTTACATCAAAATAGAAACCAAAAAAATATGATTGAGGGCCCTGATATATATTATATAAGTGAACATCTGTGAGTATTTTTGGTCCCTGTTTTGATGCAAAAGCTGGTCTAGAAAAGGCTGTTTGATCTACCCCAAACACATTAGACCAGACCACAACATCCTTACAGTGCGCCAAGTCACCTCTCTTAGGCTGACCTGTAGGGTCAAGGAAATTTTGTAGATTTTCTGGCTATTTTTGTCAAACTCAGAGCCCCAAAATATGACGATTTACGTCTTTTTGAAGATTTTCCCACAGTGTTTCACTTTTTCAAGAGTTTTCCAAGAAAAAAAAAGTATATTTAAGAGCATTTGAGCCATTTATTGGCCTGCTGTAGTCTAAGGTGTAGCTAAAGTCTAAAATCAGATGCCAGATAGAAGATCTGGGGCACCAGGATGCAAAACTCTGGTGGAAATACAGTAACATGTCACACGATGTGACACATCCTTGCCTTATTGGAACAGTGATTTTCGCCATTTTCCCACCCGAAACAATGTCAGTAAGCCTTGAAAAGTCAATCCTGATGATCTCCGAGGTGATCTGTCATGATTTGACCCTGCCATCAGTAAAATTCCCACGATATTTCACTTTTCTGGGGGGGTTATAAAGCTTAATCCTTGACTG
The DNA here is from genome assembly GCF_014461135.1 of Mycena indigotica. Lineage (NCBI taxonomy): Eukaryota > Fungi > Basidiomycota > Agaricomycetes > Agaricales > Mycenaceae > Mycena > Mycena indigotica. The sequence goes on along the minus strand of NW_023503011.1, from coordinate 2,042,252 downwards.
TTTGCTTAGATATTTTATCAGTAGATAGCTAGAGACTCCAGAAACTCATTACACATGTTTCTGAAACCATCCAAGAAAAGGAAAAAATGAAAATGGCAAAATATTTTGGGGGGTGGATTTACATCAGGCTGTCAAGTGAGAAGTGACTTGGCGCACTGTAGCCTCACTCAGTGCCAACCCACGCATACCCGTTCTGCTGAGCTTTTTCCATACCCTTGAAATCGCGATAATTAGTAAAGATGGATGTTGGATGGGAAATAAGAAGTTGAAGCCCCAAATGATAGGTTAGACAGATGGTAAGTCTCTACATCTAGAAGGAAGGAGAGAGCGGGAGAGGAGGCCGGGCCCTTTGGGCTGGAGAAGCTAGCAGGCGCATATAGTGACTGCTAGTGGGGGGAAGAGTCGGCGGGCCCCGGCGGTGACTGGTCTTGTTGGATCGGGCTGGCGCAGCTCGGCAGAGGCGAGCGGGGACTTTGGAGGAAAACCCTAAGAACCTGCTGGCCAACTAGCCTGGCTGGCCAACAGGGCTGCTCAGATCTAGCAAGCATTAGAAGGAGAAAACAGGGACGCAGAGGGTGGGGAAAAAGAGACAGACATGAGAGATGTGTTGAGGGTGGAGTTGGGGTTGAGAAGAAGCTGGATAGATCACATGACTATGTACTCAACACATCTCAGACTAGCCTATCCTATGATGTTTTTTAGGCTGCTTGTGCCTCGCGTCAAGAATATCTTGGAACTTTTGAAAGGCGCAAGCACGACACTAGCTGTTGAGGTACCATTTGCTGTGTGGGGCAGAGACAATCCGTACAAGTTTGTCATTGCCATAGGGTTATAGTGGATGGATTGGCGGATGTCTTGCCCCTATTTGCCATGTTCATACAGTACCCCGAGCACTTTTTGCCGAGTGAGATATTAAAGTCGAATTTCATCATACTGGTACAAATGTTGCACACGGAATAAATCAGCAACCTCCTTTGCACCCATTCTATGGTGGAAACGTGATCTAAGAACCCCAAATGCACGGGTTGACAAAGCACTTTGCCAAGTTAGATGAGCAGGAAATTCAGCTGCCAGGGCCACAGGAAGACTTGTCAGAACACAGTGATCCTAGGAGTGAAAATATATACCACAGCCAGCTGTTTTCTGGCAGGCATAAGTATAACCTATCATTCAGAAATAGGAATCAATATTAACAACCCAGCGTGGCCTCCACACAACTCCATCATGTATGAGATAGTGTTTCTGGCATGCAGGACAGCGTAAATGGTACTGAGTGGAGAGCAGAATAAGTGGGTCCCAAATAAAGAACTGGGTAATGAAAATGTTATGTGGCTCCAGTCTCTGCTTTGAAAGAATAAACCAGACAGCTTAATGTGGAAGCCAAAAGCTATATGCTAGATAATGATATGATTTTCCTGCAAGTGATTGGGTCAAATTATGTTGAAGTTCTTCATGTACTTTATCAAGGGCAGTCTTGAACCATATGGGATATGACCTTGTGGAATCAGAGTCTGAGCTTTCTTCTTTCTCCTCTGGCTCGTCTTCTTTACCAATTCTCTCTCCAATATATGTATGAGTAGTAGGCTCATCATCAATGTCATCTATCAACTCAAAGGCTGGATCAGGAGATGGAGGTGAGGGTGCAGTGACATTTTCTCCAACTGGCAGTGATGGAGGGTCTGCATACAATTGTGCCCTTTCAATAACCCCATGAATACTACTCTCTCTGAGATCCTCCTGTTAACACCTGTAGTTTCCTCAGTAAAACCTGTAGTAACACCTATAGTTGCCCCAGTAGCCCCAGTAGTAACACCTATAGTTGTCCCAGTAGCCCCAGTATTAAAACCTATAGTTGCCCCAGTAGTAGTGAAACCTGTAGTAATACCTGTGGACATAGAAGATGGTAAAGAAGGGGTTAAGGAATTTATATTAGGGGAGACATCATTGAGGTCACTAGTGGGTACAGATGCTGTAGTAGAGGTACCTGAGTAGATATGACTTGTTCTTGGCCTAGAGCTATGCAAAAGCTATATTATATCATAAATGTTATTTATGAACTCATAGAATAAGTTTTAAGCATGCATCAATGCAGGCAGGGCTGTTTCTAGCTGCGCTGGGTCACCCCCAGTTGCCGCTGACTCGCCACTAGGTTCTCCATTGCTACTCGCCATCGATGCAGTCGTCATGTGCGCCTTCTTTCGTGCCTGACCCGGTGGTCTTCCCAGGCCCAGTAACGTGCCAGATGTGCTGTTGTCAGTACCAGCAATGGGCTCCGGGAGAGCCGGAGCCATTTCTATAGGCTCCACGTCGGCTTTGCATTTGTTCTTTGAGCCTTTGGGCTGGCCATGTCCATGCTACACTGAAGCGCCATCTGTATCAGGATTGGCTGGTGAGGGACCAGTGGGCGGCTGATAGAACTTGAAATGAGTTCCTGGAACAGACATTATGGTGATCGGAGCGTGCGATGACAGCATGTGTTAATGACGAGAACAATAGAAGCGGCGGTGATGAGTGAGTGACGCGGAAAAATATGAATCAGGAAGGTGTCACATGTCATGTTAGTATTAGTGCACTATTTGCCCATAGCATCAGTATTCAGCCATATATGGAGGTTGGTCAGATTGACTGAATTAAGGCTATGAGTGATCACGAATTAATACGGGGACTCATGTGAATCTCCATGATTTGCATCATCACCACATCATACTATAGGTCCGGGTTGGTGGCTTGATGGATCAACACTGCCAATTTAGTCTTGAGTGCTTGGTTGTCAGGCCAGAAGTAGAAGAGTCGGAGGCGACGAATGTTAGCATGCCCTCAAGTTCACACAGAACAAATGAGTCGTTAGCACATTTCTTGTGGATAATATATGGACCAGCGTAGGTCCACTTATCTTTGTACATATACATACTGACTTTATAGTCCTTGAAGTCAAAGTGGTAGTGATCTTGTGCAAGTCATCTATTGCTCGGCACCTTGACTCATGTAGTCGCGTGTTTGCTTCTGCTATCTTTGGGTCGTACCGCATTAGGAAAAAATGGGGCTGCAATATTAAGCATAGCTAATTCTCTTACAAACTGCTTTATTTTATGAGGCCTTTACTTATCTACAGGCTCTATATGTTGGGATTAAGTAACATAGACTGTTCAAGTATTTTATTTCATAGGACCTTAGCATCTTTTGTAGAACAAATATAATCATTGCCTTGACTTAACAACTAAGCGATTTCATTGAGGAAATCTTTGGCATATTGGCCATTGAACTTGGGCAGATTTTGTGAACACGGAATCAGCATGGGGGTATAGAGAGTAGAGGTGGCTACTGGTGTTGCCATTTTTTGCTAGTGGCTGGGTGAGTGAACAAGTTAGGGTCAAATATGGGTAGCACATCGTTTGTGGTTCTCGATATTGGAATACCAGCTCCCTTGTAGTGGGCTCTACCAAAGAAGGACAAGTATGTCCAAGCGAGGACTAATACAGGCTGAGGTCGAACTGAGGGCAGCGCTGCAGGAGGAGTAGATGTGCAGGCTAATTAGATAGGATGTACTTATCTTTGGCTGGAATCAATAATCTTGGGCTCAACATAGCACTTTTGGTCACGCCGACTCAAACTCTGCGATAAGGGAGAGAGGGAAAAGAAGATAGATATCCTATCCGAGTACAGTGAAACAGTATCTACCAATCAGAAGGAGTAGTGAAATGAAATTTAGCTATAGTGTCTATATGGTACCAAGTAATTCTGATCCTCAAGTGTGTCTGGTTGCTTCAACAGCCAGGCTCAAGGCAAGTCGTTTAGAGATCTCGCTGTGACCAGCAGCAATGACCATGGGGAGACCAAACCCAGGTCTGATGATCTCCAGCCCCACCAAACTGTGAGTCCAGCAGACCGGAGGAATCAGAATTGTCTCTGTTGTCGGGGCCAGAGAGGTCCATCGTGCAGACTAAGGGGAAAGGGCCAGAGCGAAGACATTTCTGGAGCAACTGGAGTTGCTGCAGCTCAGTCCCTTGCTTGTTCTCCTTGAAAAACTGGAGTCAACACTCGGAAAAAAACCACCAGAACGGAAATGGAAACGGGCTTTGCTTCTGTGGCACTCCACCCATTATTGAGCAGGTCCTTCTGCCATGAACGACGTGGCATAGCCAATTGCCTTTTCCTCGCTCGCCTCTCCGTTGACCATGAAGGCCTCAGGGGCAAGGCGTAGGTGTGGACCACATAGAGGAATGTGCAGCAGCGTTTCTGATTGCCGTTGGAGGTGAACAGGAGTTTGACCAATTTTGAGGTGAGGTTGATATTGCCAAAGAGGGCTTTGGAATCACCCTGGGCCAGAGTCGGATTTGAAATCAATATCTCCGGCAATGATGTTTGGGGTGCACCAGCATTATTAGCGGCAGCAGTGGCAGCGGAAGTCGTTGGTGAGTGAAGCAAGGGCCTCAGTTGGGCTATTGATTTTTGTCTCAAGTGGAGGGGACAAGTGGCAGGGCAGTGACAAGGGAAGGATGGACTTGTACTTTGCTTGGAAACTTATTAGGATATGGATACCTGTCTGGTATTTGTCAAAGATATTCTTAATCTGGCAAACAGTCAGGAAAGTAAAGAAAAAATAGATCACATATACCGCAGTCGCAATGAGGGCAACAATACTATCGGGCATCTCCTTGTGATTAGGGTAGCGTGAATCGGTTGAATTGGTCTCAGAAGCGTAGACCAGAACAAAATTGCCCCTTCCTGGCTTGCAGAATATATCCCGGAGTGTCGCCACAAATGCGGTATTAGTATACGGCCGACTTGAGTCCCAATGGTACTGTCCAACAGTGAGGAGGTCTAACAACTGAAACAATTAATGAACTTACCTGGGGCAGTGTAAAAGAAAAAAAAAAAACCTTAATTTGACAACTTAATTATACTTACCATTCCCAACAGATTTTTACCCCTTGATTACCCTAGATTTACCACTTGTTACCCTCAAATATCGGAAATAACTCGGTTTTACCTTCTCAGGATGGTAAAGTAAGCTAAAGTGAAAAAGTAGGTTTTTCCTGATAACTACCAATTGTATCCAAATTAAGACTGGGGATTTTACTACAGAATTACCAGATAAGGTAATTTCTGCATCACGTGTGCAGAAATCGGGGCCTATGATTTGTGTAAAGATCGGCCCAGTGATTTGGGCCTGCATCTGCCACAAAAAAGTCCAGCTTCGGGCTGCCTTTTCCCTTAAAATCCCAATGTGCATGTAGATAGAGGTTTTTGAACAGTTAAAATCACCGGATTATGATCAACGTCTGCTAGGTTACAATTTAACTATTTACACAATTTCCCCTGCCGACTTCTTTTCAATCTGAAGCAGCTTCGAACTTATTAAGCTTCAACAGCGCGATTTGACAGGACTAGCGCCTCCTGCTGGTAGGTGGCGACGACGAAAAGCTTTCCACGTTTCGTCCCCTGCTTCGTTAATCAAGACAATAGGGTCACTCCCTTCGGCACGAAACTTCACCCAGACTGCATAGTTGTCTCTCCAGGTCGCATCTGGGACATCCACTTTGAAGATGCGTTTGATTCCGTCTTTGCGTAATGATCTGGGATTCACTCCATTGACCTCCATCAGCAAGAACCCGACAGCCATATGTTTAACCAAAGGCAAAGGCCACGCGAAATTTCCCCGCACCGCCCGGTCCATAAGAGCGACCAGGAAGTCTTGCATAGGCGTAGAACTTTGGAGATCGCCTATTGACCATTTGCCGGGTCCGATGAGCCCTTGACTTTTTTCGACATCCCCCAGTCGAGTTGCTGGCAACAGCGGCAGCGTCCCCGGCGGCGGCGGCACAATATTTTGACCGGAGCCTGCTTCCGAGCTCATAGGAGGCTGGGAAGGAGATGTCGGGATGGAGCCAAAAGAAGGCTGGTTCTGACCTGTAGGTTCGGTTGCACCATATCCGAACGATCTGTCCCAGAGTCAGACGAGCAGCAGCGAGTCTCCAAGATAGCATAGCTACCGCTCTTTGAGAACACATTGTATGTATTCGTGTGGGGTCAGGCCTGCAGGCATCCCAGCTCCATGGACAAGCCCCTCTTCTCGATAATACAGCTTCTGGCCGGCACTGACCCGTTGGGGGGGAGTCTGATCGGTTCCCCATTTCCAAACGCAGTCTTGGTGATCGAAATATTCATACGGTATAGTGTCTGCATGGAACTTTTGGCGAAGGGCTTCGGCTTGGATGGGGGAGAACCACGGAAAGTTATGCGCGATGACGCTAGTGACTATTGGGTCGAATGATTGCTAGCAATGAATTAGCGACGTTGTTCATATACTAATCAGCAGTTCGGATTGTTTACTTTCGTCCACCAGATTATCATAATGCGTTTCCCCTCCTGTTGCTCGAAAAAATGGCTGGCGTCGAAGTTTCGTCATTCGGGCCACATGCTCCATCGCCATCTGCGTCCGACGGTCGCGATAAGGGGAGGCTAATGGGATTGCATGCGTTGATCGGACTCGAGATGTTGCTGGAGACTGAACGGTCGCGTGAGAAGAGCTTTCCACAGGGTCCGAGTGGTCAGGGATTGTCGGCGCGATCGATACGCTTGAGCCGCTTTCGGGGGATTGATGGAATTCAGAAGCAGCTGCTTGAGAGGGTTGCTTTGATGCATGTGAGCGACATGTACATGCCGACAAAGACACCAAAGCCGCATGGACGTAAACGCAGCAGTGGACACATAATCCTAGTTGACACGACCACGAGCCGTCCTTGGGCTTTAGTCGAGACTGACATAGTTTCCCGGGACACACAATTTTCTCTTTTGATTTATGCGCTCCATCCGACAGAGATTTTTCTTTTTCTAAGTAGCGACATTGTTGGTTAAGACACTGAGAACGGGCTTGAATGAGAACGTGTATGGAATATAAGAAAGCCACCTCTCGATACCATTGACCCATGCTAGGGTCTTTGGGACGTCCGTTCTTTAATGCAGGGTGTCCGAGGTAGTGAGAGCAACATTTAGGACAGGTTGGTAGCCTGAGATGTCCAAGGACATCGGAAAGCCGGGTGCCCGGATCGGACTCCATAACTTGAAAGCAGCTTGTTTTGATAGAACGGAGGGGACGATGAGGGAAAAAAAAGAAGAAAAGGGAAAGGCGCGGAGGTACACACTCGTGTGTCATGCCCGCCAGTACATACTTTCTGGCGACCTTGAGAGTGTGTAAGCGATAGATTAGGTCATACAAATGTGCGACATACGCGAGCAGTAAGGATATGGGCGTCGAAATGTCGGGGTTGGTTTCACTTGGTTTAAGAAAGTGTTCTCATTGTATGGCGAGGACGTGCTGAGTTGAAAATTGACGGAAAGCTTTCCCAAAGCTTTCCTCCTCGTTCCAATCATTCACCTCCTAGTCACAGCATCGTGACTTCCCGAATCAAGCCGAATCATCGCCAACGACGAGCAGCACCAAATGAAGCAAGCTCGACAGTATGCCACTGCGTCGAACGCACGAGTCATCCAATACTGGGACATGGCCCATCGTTCCCTACCTGATCATCCCCAACGACAGGCAGCGGTAGACCAAATGAAGCCAGTGGCAGTTCGGCAGAATGCCACTGCGACGGCGGCTGCGTCGACCGGAAGAGTCATCCAATACTGGGACATGGCTCATATTTCGAAGGCATTTGGCCGTCACACAGGTGAGCCGTGTTGTGGTGTTAACTGAGTAATGTCCGGATTGTTTATTAGGCGTCCTAAAGTTCATAAAACTTGCTTCAAGTGCACAAAACTTCACTTTATCCGAATCCCAACGAAAGTTTCTCTTTCGATCCTATCGTCGCCGCATACAGCCTCTACGACTCCAAATCAAGCATCTCCTGTCCCGCATCAAGGCGGACAACGCAGTACGCGCCATCGAGGACAGTTTGCGTGAATTATCTGAAGAACTCGTCACTATCTGCGACGACGCTGTCGCCTATTTGGAGAGGTGTCTTATACCCCAAGCTGAGCGCACCGATGATGTGGCGGCGCTTTCCTTCTACTATAACATGTTGGTGGAATTTGTTTGATTTCTTTATTGTGACTTGATATATCGAGCAGGAAGGGCGATTTTTTGCGCTATATCGCGGAGACGGCGATCGGTAGAGGTCGAGAACAGTTTGCAGCAGCCGCTCGCTGCGCATACCGAGAAGCAAGCAATGGCTTTGGCTGGAAGAGGTTGCTCTCGTTGGAAATCCACGCCCAGGGCCAGCTACCCCAGATTTCTCAAGGCTCTGGGTCCAGTTGCGACTCCCACGATAGTCACCTCGCAACGTCTTGACTCTTGATTGATCCTTGTTCAGCCGCCTTCCCTATCAGCCTTGTAGAATGGGTCATCGATGCCTTGTGTGTATGTAACATGTCTGTGTGTTTATTATGCAAGTATGAGTATTCTCTCCACAGTTCGTGCGGAAGGATACAAAATCTTCAATCTCACGGAAGTTTGTAACTCTCAAATTGGCGTTTGTCGTTTGCCACAATCGCAATCGCGCAGCGCCACATAGAGTGAAATTGAATTGTCCGTTTGCAAACGAATAGATGCGCGTCGTGATTTGGGTGGTGTTGATTTCTTGCGCAAGGTGCTGGCGGCAAGATCAACTATTCGTCACTTCGCAAAATTCGTCCATGAGGCTTTGTCAAGGGTGGACTGTGTTCCGATGTACGTACCAGACGGCTTGCACGCCAATGGCAGCTTATAGTGTAGAAACTTTTTGTTTTTGTTTTCCCGTGTGCATTTCGGCGCTGCGAGGCGGATTTTACCGTTCACAACAGTAGTCGCGTGTACATAGCTCGTAGCATACATGATGGGCTGAGTGTATGTAGGTACGAGGGTCCGTCAAGGGCGTTATAAATCTATCTATCTATCTGAGATTGGCCAGGCCCTTCTGCTTTGGCACTGGCTCAACCAGCTCACGTTGCAAATTTAATTTGACTGATTTCCAACTGGATTGAGTTGGCGGTCAGCATGATCGGTGACTGGCATTAGATACAAAGGTCTACCCACTGAATGGCAATTGATCTCGGGCCCTGACTGGCTTTTGCCAGCACCAGGTTATGCTGGCAAAGCATACTAATAGGGGCCTTCGGCACGCGCAGGCAGAGATTTTGCTTATCTTTTGATTATGCTTTGTCTCATAATCTCCTCTGACTCATCTGAGAGGAGAAGGACAGAGGTTGTCTTTATGTAACAACCAGTCACTCAAATGGAAAACAATGCTCCAGGGCCTCAAAATCCATAAACTGTCCAGAGTTGTCATGTGGGGGGGCACTTTTTCTTCTGCCTGCAGCATGCAGTGCAACAACAGGTTGTCAAAGGTACACAGCACATTGTTGTCAGGGGAACCTCCCTTTCGGCCCCTCGGAGACGCCTCCGATTCCGGTCCGACTCCGGTTCCGTCTCCGGTCCGGCCCTCCATCTCGCCCGCACAATCACCGATCCGTCAACGCCCTCCCGACGGTCGCCTTGGGACCTCGCCTGCGACGCCGCCCAAGCCTTCTGTGCCCGACAGCGGCAGCTACGGACAAGCAGTATATAGTCAGCTACCTAGCAGGCGGACCCTTAGAGTTTCTTCTCTTTGGATCCTCCCCTGCTAGGTCAGCTTCATTTGTATTCGCTTACCAATGTTCACGCTTTGGATCCTCCCCTGCTAGGACCTTGATCTCAGGCCTCCGGGGTTGCCCTTACAGCAGAAGAAACTCTCTACGGGATCAACCGGACAAGATTGCCAGGTTCGGCGCTGACTCAGGCTCGGAGTACGAGTCCGTTCTGCCCTCGTCACCGCCCCTGCCACTTGTCCCCTCCTCCTCTACTCCTGTGGTCCCCGCACCCGTCATGCCGTCCGGAGTCACTCCCACCGCAGACGACCGGCTGGACTCACTCGAGGCGAAAATCGATAGCCTAACTGAGGCCCTTGCTTTACTCACCAACCAGGCTTCCGCTGCCGCTGCCGCCGCTAATAATGCTGGCGGACCCCAAACACCATCGCCGGAGACGTCGATTCCGACTCCGACTCCGGTCCAGGGCGACTCCGAAGCCCTTTTTGGCGACATCAACCTCGCCTCAAAATTGGTCTTGCGACCAAACCCCCCGTTCACCTTCAACGGCGACCGGAAACGCGGCCGCGCGTTCCTCTACGCGGTCCGCACCTACGCCCGCCTTGCCCCTGAGGCCTTCGTGGTCAACGGAGAGGCGAGCGAGGAAAAGGCCGTCCGCTATGCCATGTCGTTTATGGCAGAAGGACCCGCTCAGCAATGGGCGGAGCGCCACGGAAGCAAAGCCCCGTTTCCGTTTCCGTCCTGGGGCTCGTTCGTTTCCGAGTTTCGACTCCGGTTCGTCGAGGAGAATGAGCAAGATCACGCTCTCTCCAAGCTGGAGACTTCCGCCTATCACATGGGTACAAAGGATGTCTACCAGTACACCGACGACTTCGAGGACCTGATGGACCTCGCCGGATTCGAAGACGCGCTGGTCAAGGTGACCAAGTTCCGCCACGGACTTGACCCCCTGATCAATAACGGAATCACGTCCTCGAACGACCCCCCGGACCTCCGGGATTACCTTAGCTGGCGCACCCGGGCCTTCCGTCAATACGAGGCCCTGGTCCGGGCCAAGCTGATCAAATCAGCCGCCCCCAAGACGCCTGGCGGTTTGATTCGGACTCCGTTTCCGGTCAACCGCATCCCGGCTCCGGCCCCTTTCCGCCCGGTGGCTCCGGTCGTGCCACCCGCGGCCCGCGCCCCGCTCCGGCGCCTCCAGCTCCCGTCCCTATGGAGTTGGATCGCACCAGGGCTCGGGGTGCCCCTCGTCGCGCCTGCTTCAGGTGCGGCGACCCAAACCATCTCGCCCGGGATTGCCCCCCCCCCGCCGATGTCCGCTCAATGGACATCCTCGACGAGGTGATCCAACAACTCGGTGACGAGATGTTAGCGGAGTTGATCGCCCGCTACACGGACACAGCTGCCCTACCGGAGGCGGCAGCGGAGTCGATGGCCGGAGAGGATTTTGTCCCCCGCGACGAGTGACTGGTGTGCCCTCGTTCGCGTCTATAAATCGTTTTGCCTCTTTGTATGATGAATGCAGTTCCTTGCCCTACAATGAGCCCGAAACGAAAGACACACCCTCTCCTGCCCCGCCTCGACTCCGTCTCCGACTCCGCCCCGACTCCGGTCATCGTCCTCCGCCGCCTCACTGCCTGGGAAAAGAAACTGCCCAAGCAGTACACCGTTGCCGCTGCCCCTGGGGCGAACTCCCTCCACCTCCCCGTTAGAGCTCGAGTCCACCACCAGCGCGCTGAAGCTCTCACTCTCTGGGCTTGTCGACTGTGGTGCCACCTCCGACTTCATTGACACGAACTATGTTGCTCGGAATGGCATTCCGGTCCGCACCCTCGATCAGCCGATTCCGGTTTTCAATGTCGATGGCACCCCTAATGACGCTGGCTCCATCAAACAGATCGCGGACTTGGTCCTGCGCTACAAGGGCCATGCCGAACGAGTTCAGCTGGCCGTCACCCATCTTGGCAAGCAAGACCTCATCCTGGGGTATTCCTGGTTGCGGAAACATAACCCAGAGATCAATTGGGAAACCAAGGAGGTCAAGATGACACGGTGCCCCCGCAATTGCTCGACCTGCCGTGAGGAAGAGCGGGTCGAACGGACCGAGTTGTGGCGACTCCGGTCGCTTCAGAAGCGTCTCCGCTCCGGCCCGTTCCCCTCGGTCTGCGCCATGGACCTTTCTGGGTCTGATGACGGAGACGATTCCGTCTCCGGTGACGACTCCGGCCTGCCTGATCTGACGCCGGACTCCGGCGACGACGATGACGATGGTCAGCTTGAAGATGGTGACCGCATCTTCTACACCTCGTTCCGCCCCTCGGAGGAGATACGCTGCGGCAGTACTGTCTCGCAACGCCTGGCCGGAGCCTTCGCCAGGAACTCCGCCCCTGCGCCCTCCGAGATCCCGGACTGGGCTAAGGAGTTCCAGGACGTCTTCAACAAGGAGTCTTTCGACACGCTCCCGGAACGGAGAACCTGGGACCACGCCATCGAACTCGTCCCCGACGCTAAGCCGACCAACTGCAAGGTGTACCCCATCTCGCCCCCTCGAGCAACGCGAGCTCGACGCGTTCATCGAGGAAGGGCTTTCGACGGGCCGGATTCGCCCTCCAAGTCTCCGATGGCGTCTCCGGTCTTCTTCGTCAAGAAGAAGGACGGCGGACTCCGCTCGTCCAGGACTACCGTGCTCTCAACGCGATGACTGTCAAAAACCGGTACCCCCTTCCGCTGATCAACGACCTCATCAACCGGCTCAAAGGCGCTCGTTACTTCACCAAACTCGACGTCCGTTGGGGCTTCAACAACGTCCGGATCAAGGAAGGTGACGAGTGGAAAGCGGCTTTCCGGACTAACCGAGGCCTGTTCGAGCCCTTGGTGATGTATTTCGGCCTGACAAACTCTCCTGCGACGTTCCAAACGATGATGAATGACATTTTTCAGGACCTCATCCTCTCCGGAGACGTCATGATCTACCTTGACGACATCTTGATCGCCCATTCCGACCTCCGGAAACACCGGCAGATTGTCCAGGAGGTCTTACGGCGACTCCGGGAGCACAAGTTGTACCTTCGAGCGGAGAAGTGCGACTTTGAAAAATCGTCAATCGAGTACCTCGGAGTCATCATCTCCCACAACCATGTCGAAATGGACCCCGTCAAGGTCGCAGGCGTCTCCGCTTGGCCGACTCCGGAAAACAAGAAGGACATTCAGCAGTTCCTTGGGTTCGCTAACTTCTACCGCAGGTTCATTCGGGACTTCTCGACCCTTGCGCGCCCTCTTTTCGTGCTCACCAAGAAGGACCAGCAATGGACTTGGGGCGACGGGAGGCCTCCGCGTTCCAAGCGATCAAGGACGCGGTCACCTCGGACCCGGTCCTGGCGATTCCGGACGACACACGGCCTTTCCGACTCGAGGCGGACAGCTCTGATTATGCGACGGGGGCGGTTCTTTCACAATCCGCCCCGGACGGGAAGTGGCACCCTGTAGCATTCTATTCCAAAAGCTTAAATGATGTCCAGCGCAACTACGAAATCCACGACAAGGAGATGCTCGCGATCATCCGCGCACTCGAGGAGTATAGACACTTCCTCGAGGGCGCCGCGCATCCCGTCGAGATTTGGACTGACCATAAGAATTTGGAGTACTTCAGGAAGACGCAGCACCTCAACCGGAGACAGGCCCGGTGGTCTCTGTACCTCTCCCGGTTCGACTTCACGCTGCACCACAAGCCTGGCCGCGATATGGGTCGGCCTGACGCCCTCTCCCGGAGACCCGACCACGGAGTCGATTCCGACAACTCCGATGTCGTCCTTCTGCGGCCTGAACTCTTCCACGTCCGCGCACTCGAGGGCGTTTCCGTTTCCGGTCCCGGCTCTGAACTCCTCCGCGACATCCGTGATGCCCTCTCCGGTGAGCCTGACCTGGAGGAGCCCGTCGCACTAGCGGCCCGGCAACTTCTTAAGGTTCAAGGTCAAGCTCGAGGCCCCCGCTCCTCACGTTCTGACGAGTGGGCCGTCTCCGGCGGTCTTCTCCATTTCCGAGGAAAGATCGTCGTACCAAAGGACAAGGACCTCCGGAGACGCATCATCGAGCTCTGCCATGACACCCGAGTCGCCGGACACGCAGGTCGCTTCAAGACCTTGGAGTTGGTCTCCCGGAACTACTGGTGGCCCCAAATGTCTCGCCATATCGGCCGGTACGTTGCAACTTGTGACTTGTGCTGTCGCACCAAGGCACTCCGGAGACTGCCCCACGGAGAACTGCACCCCACGGAAACGCCCCCGGAACGCTGGCATACCGTCTCCGTCGACTTCATCGTAGAGCTTCCCGAAGCCCATGGGTACGACGATCATGGTCGTCGTTGACACCCTCGGAAAGCGCGCCCACTTCTCAGAGTGTCATACGACGGTCGATGCAATAGGGGCAGCCCGCCTCTACTACCGGAATGTCTGGCGGCACCATGGGACTCCGGAGAAGTACGTCTCCGACCGCGGCTCGCAGTTCATCGCGGACTTCACCCGAGAACTTTGGCGTCTAATCGGCATCAAGCCCGCCACGTCCACCGCGTACCACCCGCAGACAGACGGTCAGACAGAGCGCGTCAACCAGGAGCTGGAGCAGTACTTGCGGATCTTCACCAACTACCAGCAGGACGACTGGGATGAGCTGATTCCGGCCGCGGAGTTCGCCTACAACAACCACGTTCACTCCTCCACGCAGCAGGTCCCCTTCATGACGGACACGGGACGGCTCCCGCATGGGCTTCAACCCGGAGTCCGTTCCGCCATGGAGTCAGTGAACGAGTTCCGCGACCGGATCGCCACTGGTGTTGCTGAAGCCAAGGCCGCCTCACTAAGGCCAAAGAGGAGTACAAGCGCTACTACGACCGGAGACGGACTCCGTCTCCGGAGTTTAAGGTTGGCGACCGTGTTTGGCTGGATGCCTCTGACATCAGGACGACTCGCCCCTCGGAAAAGTTCTCCCATCGCCGCCTTGGACCGTTCAAGATAGTCGCGGAGATCAGCAAAGGTGCCTACAAGCTCGACCTCCCTCCGCTACTCGAAGCTCCACCCGGTCTTCCCCGTCGTCAAGCTCGAGCTCGCTCAGGACGACCCCTTCGACGGACGCCCCGGCTACGACCAGCCCCCTCCGGACCTCGAGGACGGAGTCCCGGAGTGGGAAGTAGAGGAAATCCTGGACGCAAGGGTGAGGTATAAACGGCTGAACTACTTCGTCAGATGGAAAGGCTACGACGCATCGCACGACCAATGGGTCCGCTTCGACCGCGTCTTCGCCCCGGAGAAAATTGCGGAGTTCTATCGTAAGTACCCTGGCAAGCCACGACACATCGCCTCCGCGACCTTCGACTCGATTCCGTTCCGGTCTATGCGTCGGGACGCCGCATTCAAAGGGGGGGGTGATGTCAGGGGAACCTCCCTTCGGCCCCTCGGAGACGCCTCCGATTCCGGTCCGACTCCGGTTCCGTCTCCGGTCCGGCCCTCCATCTCGCCCGCACAATCACCGATCCGTCAACGCCCTCCCGACGGTCGCCTTGGGACCTCGCCTGCGACGCCGCCCAAGCCTTCTGTGCCCGACAGCGGCAGCTACGGACAAGCAGTATATAGTCAGCTACCTAGCAGGCGGACCCTTAGAGTTTCTTCTCTTTGGATCCTCCCCTGCTAGGTCAGCTTCATTTGTATTCGCTTACCAATGTTCACGCTTTGGATCCTCCCCTGCTAGGACCTTGATCTCAGGCCTCCGGGGTTGCCCTTACAATTGTTAGCATATCTAAATGTCCAAATTCAATCCTATCTTCAGTACAACCCTCTTTCTAGCTATGGATTCACCCCACACAACATGTCAAGACATGTCTTATAGCTGATTATGCCCAGACAACTTCAAACCTCAGGCAAGGTTACAGCTCAAAAATCCACAATGTGAGGGTGTTATAAGTTATTCCACAGCTGATATATCAATGTAAAAAAAAATATTATAGGCGCGGAAACCCAGTTAATTTATATGCGGAATCAACTGAGCTGCTAATGTCAACATTTCCTGTTTGGGTAATCTGCACTAAATTCTACTAATTTTTCACATTACAGCTGTTTTCAAAATAGTTGGCCATGGCCTAATTTTTTTGTCACACCTCAAAATTTGCACAAAATTGGTGTCCGAGATTGTGGAGGCTCATTCTCACTCAAAACCATGTATTCCTCCGTAAATTTTAGCATATTCTGAATCTACTTGACGAGCCGAACCCAACGGTGTGGCCTACATGAGGATTTTATGCGGAAATTGAG
The DNA here is from genome assembly GCF_014461135.1 of Mycena indigotica. Lineage (NCBI taxonomy): Eukaryota > Fungi > Basidiomycota > Agaricomycetes > Agaricales > Mycenaceae > Mycena > Mycena indigotica. Next base: position 2,026,386 of record NW_023503011.1, on the reverse strand, counting down.
GAGGTTTGACCATTGTCGATGCTGAGACTAAATACTTGTATTATCCAGAACCAGGGTGGCTGGCAGCCCAAACAACATGTCAGGAGATTTTAGGGTGTGAATTGAGAGCTCCAAGGATGTTGGCTGCCATAGGCAGGTGAGAAAGGTGTCAAAATGGATCAAGGTCAGGAGGAGGGCTGTTCATGGAGCCGGATGAAGCCAGTCTACTGTTCACAATTGTTTGCAGAAGCTTTATACTTACTAATAAACTATATATCTGTCTTTTCCAAGTCAAAAGCTATTATGTTATAGAGCAATGGAAAAAACCATGCTGAAAATCAGGTGAGGCAAAAGATCAGTCGCCTCTCAGTATATCCTCATGTAGGCCACACCATTAGGTCCGGCTCGTCGAGTAGATTCCAAATATGCTAAAATTTACAGAGGAATACATGGTTTTCCAGTTGAAATTGGATCAATTGAATATATCTGCCAGAAGAAAACATGTGTCAATATGTGTAAACAAGTACAAATATTGTAATTATGTGTATATCTTGATACAATACAATATTATATAATGAATCTGAGGGTATGTCGGAACTGACTCATGACTGGCTCTGGTTCAAGTTATTGCTTGTCTTTTACAGATATCATTGTTGTCTCTAATACCACCTAATCCAATATTCTCCCTTGGGAGTGACATAGGCAGAGACATTGGTAGTGGGTTAGCTGTCAGACTGCGGGTCGGGCCGTGCAAGAACCTCTCTTAAGAACGCGCGCCTGGAACAGAACAGACGGATAGTCGGGCCCGCAAGTACGGCGGGGCGGAGTAGATCGAAACCGAAAGGGCCCGTGAACTCGGTCCCTTGCCGTGGTTGGTGGTCGAAGGTTCGAATCGGGTCATGTCAGGCCCGATGAGTCGATAACGCCTCCTTGCACGGAGTAAGGTAGTTCTTCAGACGATCTAAGCGATAGAGTACAGGCTACACTATCGCGCCTTATATACGCGGGCCCGCAAAGGGGGTGATCGGACACCCTGGCCTCTCCTCCTCCTCCTCGCTCCCGTTCCTGGCCACAGAGGGGACGATCGTACATCCCTTGCGGGCCAGGCGCTACTCCTAACCTCCTAGCACTCCTCCCCAGTCCCCTTGTGTCGAGTTGGGCTCGGCGACGGCTCGACACGTCGTTCTCGGTCACGTGCTTCCCACGTGTGCGTTCCTCCTACTGGGGCGCATGTTCCCCATCGTCACGTGCTGCGTGCTACGGGCCCGCGATAGCCCGACACCAGCGCCGGAGCGGACGGGCCAGGTCTTATCCGTGACATTAGCACTAGCAGAAAACTAGTTCATAAGCTTCAAGGCCCTGAGACTCCACCACAGGTTACTTGCAAAATACAGAATTTCAAGGACAAAAATTCAAATCAAAATCCTTGTCAGAAACGTGGACTTTTGGACCTCATTTTAATATTACAGCTGTTTTCAAAATAGTTGGCCACAGCCTGATTTTTCGTCACACATCAAAATTTGGACAAAATTGGTGTCTGACAGCTAAAGCAAGGGAAATAAATCATTGCTGTGATGATGCTTGAAGATGGATGTCAGGCTTTGGGTTGGGCTGTGCAAGCCTTCTCCTAAAAATACACAGCTGGAACAGAATAGATAAATTGTCGGGCCTGCAAGTGAAGAGAACAGGGTCAAAGTCAAGCCTAAAGGGCCTGTTAAGGTAGTCCCTTGTCAAAGTCAGTGTTAGGTCGGATTGGGTCATTTAGGGCCTGATGGATCAATAATGCCTCTGTGCACAGAGAGAAGCAGTATAATAGACAATCCAACCAATAGAATACAATGTACACTATCATACCTTATGATCAGATACCCTAAGCCTCTTCTGCTCTCCCTACATCCCTGTCCCTGGCCATAGAGGAGATGATTGTATGCCATCTCTTACAGGCCAGGTGCTACTCCTTGCTTTCTAGCACTCTCTCTTACAGGCCAGGTGCTACACCCCAAACCCCCCTACTCCTCGCTTTCTAGCACTCCTCCCCATTCTCTTGTACCGCAAGTTGGGCTTGGCGTTGGCTTGACACATCCTTCTCAGTCACATGCTTCCCATGTATTTCTCCCTACTGGGGCACCTGTTCCCTGTTGTCACATGCTGTCTGGCACAGGCTCTTAGTGGTGAGTGCCAGAGTGGACGGGCTTCTACTGATCAAAAAAAATTGGACCATTGCACTGGCAAAAAATGTAGAAAAACAGTTTGAATTTCTTTTAGGAAAACAAATACAGAAGATGCCAGTTAGCCAGTGAAGACAAGCAAGAAGCACCATGAAAGAGCCTGCGGCACTACTCAGGTCTTCTGCACTCTACGTCAGCAGTGACAGATGACTAGTATATAGTCAGCGCTCTAGTAGGCAGACCCTCAAAGTTTCTTCTCTTTGGATCCTACCCTGCTAGGTCGGTCCCTCCCTGTAGTCTTATTCACACCGTGGATCCTCCCCTGCTAGGCTTTTGCCCCCAGGGCTTGCCCTTACAATTCTACAGAGATATCATTGAGGTAGATCATAATATCTCCTGAAAAGATGAGATTCTGGAAAATGTCATTCATCATTGCGGGGGAGTTTGTCAGGCCGAAATACATTACCAAAGGTTCGAACAACCCTCAGCTAGTTCAAAAGGCCACTCTCCACTCATCTCCTTCTTCAATATCGTTTTCTGGATGTTGGGAAGGAGATCAGAGGGCAAGTAGATTTTGGCAAGCTTCATGTTTGGTGGCACCACTTCCGAAGGTCGTCGCTTTTCATTGTCTCTGATCTGTAAGTCATCAACACTGGGCATATAAGTCGATTGGAGTTGGTTCCATGACTTGAGCTTCTCCTGACCAGGTCCTTCTGCTATGAACGACATGGCATAGTGGACGGCCTTTTCCTCGCTCGCCTTCAGGGGCAAGGCAGGCATAGGTGCAGACTGCGTAGAGGAACGTGCGGCCTCGTTTCTGATCGTCGTTGAAGGTGAACAGGGGGTTTGGTTGCAAGACCAATTTTGAGACAAGGTTGATGTTGCCAAAGAGGGCCTCGGAATCACCCTGGACTGGAGTGGGAGTCAGAATCAATGCCCCCCAACTACTACATCTCCATCATCTCAGATTGTTGACATATGCAGAAACTCGCTTATCAATCTTGTTCAAACATCTCATTCTTCCCAAAAAATTCCCTCCACTAACGCCACTCCTCCATCCGCAAGCTGTACCTTTGTCGGCCCTCCACAACAAAGAGTTCGAAGCTATATATTTTTCCTCTCTCAAGACCTTCAACAAAATTCAGTCCCAAGTATTCCAAGCCCTCTATACCATGGACGAGAATGTTTTCATAGGTGCCCCTACGGGTAGTAGCAAGACTATCTGTGCTGAATTTGCTCTATTACAATTTTGGAGTAAACAAGAACAACAACACGCAATCTGCATTTGCAATCATCGAATACTCACCCACAAAGCCAGTCATCATGTTTGTACCTTTGCATTGCCAGTGCCGCCTCACCGTTGATGACCTCCTCACCCACTGTGCTGCTGATGACAAGCCTGACCACTTTTTAAACGTTGACGACATCTCTGTCTTGACATCCCATCTCGATAACATCACCGACCGGGAGTTGGTTGAATGTTTGAAAAACAGTATCAGATACTACCCCGAAGCTCTGAGCAAGCGGCTATTCGAGGCTGGTGCCATTCAAGTCTTGGTAGTTTCAAGGGTGCATTCTTGCATTTCACAACTCGGCTTATCTTGTAAGGGCAACCCTGGAGACTCCAATGAAAGCCTAGCAGGAGAGGATCCAAAGGGAAGAAACTCTAAGGGTCCGCCTGCTAGGGAGCTGACTATATACTGCTTGTCCGTAGCTGCCGCTGTTGGGCACAGAAGGCTTGGGCGGCGTCGCAGGCAAGGTCCCAGGGCGACCGTTGGGAGGGCGTTGACGGATCGGTGATTGTGCGGGCGAGATGGAGGGCCGGACCGGAGACAGAACCGGAATCGGACCGGAGACGGAGACGTCTCCGAGGGGCCGAAAGGGGGGTTCCCCTGACACTCTCGTGCTCCTCAGACCCCTTCAAAGTTGGATGACCCAATGACCTGATACCGCCCAAGCACAACACTGACAGGAAACTGTATGCTTCATACCCTTATTCCATTGGGCACCCATCACCTCTGGCTGAGTTATTGGGAGATTGGAGTGATAGGATATATGCCATATATATTGTAGATATGATATGTAAAATTAGGGGGGACTGCCAAAGCTATGGGAGACATCTATCAGACCAGAATACAACATAGATCATGCTTATCCATGAATTTTTTTTAGCAAGATATCAAGTGATCATTGTGCCTGATCAAATTTAGAATATGAAAACTAGAGAAAAAATGATCACATCAGAGCATAGGACCACTATGTTAGTGCCTACCTTTCAATATAGTGATTTCATGCAGAATTGGTGGAGATACAGTCAAATCTGTCATATGGAATAATGTTGGTGGAACCCCCAGGCCCATTCCATATGATGGATATTCCACATGGAATTTATTTTATATATTTATTTCAACATTAAATATGCATAAAAACTAGATAGAGAACAGAATTACACCCACCTATTACCATATTGGGCAAATAAGCAAGGCAGCTAGGTTACAAGTGTGTGACATGACAATCAGAATAGGTAGCAGTTCAAGTTAGGTTAAGGTAAGTGCAAGGACAGGGAAGTAAGGGAACCACACACACACACACACACACTCACACACACACACACACCCCGAGGAATGGGAACAAGACTGGAGGATTTTTTCAAATTTTAATTAAGGTAATAATGACCCCAAAAAGGGACACCTTTATTTGTTGGGAAAAATGGATTTAAAAAGACCCAATAAGTAGAACAGCAATCTTATCAAAAAAAAAGGAATCAACATTGTTATACAAAAAAAGCCTCTTATGCCCAGATATCTTCCATTTTTCCCACATATGCACCCTTTTTCTCCTACAATCTGAGAAACATTCTTCTGGTCAGATTTCCTTCCTATCTGGTTGACATTATTTAAACCTTTTTTTCTAAGCAATAAAGGTCACCATTTTTTCAACCATTATTACCTTCATTAAAATTTAAAAAAATTCTCTAGTTTTCTTCTCAGTTGTCGGGGTGACACCCATACATACATACATACATAGCGGATTAGTAGATTAATAGGGTTGAGGGCTAAGGCTGATTCAACCACTTGGAGTGCTCACTGCGGGAGTTTGGGAACCATCCCGCCCTCATCCCCGCCGTCTGTAGCCCCGAATCCACCACAGAAAGCCACCCGGCACCCAGATAGGTCATATATCGCCAGCAAATTGAGGAGCATCGCCCAGAACGGGCGGAGAGCGTGACGAAACACGCACCTCGAGTGTCGTCGCCGTAACGTTAACTTGAATGAGGCCATCCAGCCGCTAGAAAGCGCCGGAAGCAAGAGGCGCCGCAGCCAGGGAAGGGGTAGAGCCACCGGTGAGGAACAGCCGAACGAGCAACACGAGGCTCGTCGTCGTAGGCCAGGGATGGGACAACAGAACTCACCTTGATCCCCGCCCCAGCCCACACCAAACAGCGGAGGACCGCCGTTCTCCGTCCCCAGCTCCTTCCACCCCACCATCCAAACGTTCAATCGGTCGGAGTCGATGCTAGCACACCCAAGCGCAGCCCAGGACGACAAACAACGCGCTAAGTCGCGCGCGTCAGGCGATGACACGTCGCTAAAGGAGCGCAGGCCGGCCGCGAGAAGCGCTGCCAGCAGGCAGCAAGCAGCAAGCAGACATCAAGAGAGGCGCGAGGTTGCCGGTAGAAGCGCCCCGACGAGCTCACGAGGCCCGTAGGGCAGGGCCAGAGGTCGTCAAAGAGGAAGTGGTGGTGGTCAAGAAGGAAGAAGCACGAAGCACCACCTCGCGATCGGCAGCACGGAAGCCCGACCGGACCGAAGCCGGATCAGACCGACGACCGATGATTCGTTCAGAGATCTACCCAAGATAACGGGATTCGATCACCGAGCGAGATTAGATAGTCCTTCAACGCTTGCAAACAGCATCTCAGCTATAATAAAACCTTGAGCTGAGAAAGTCATAGTCAGTGAAAAGGTTTAACATACAAGAGGACATCAAATGTTAACAAAACATTTTACGATTACCGGATATCAACAAGATGACTGGGAAACCATTAAAAACTGGTTAAGTGACAGAGAAATTGACAGAAAATTGCTAGAAAATCAGAGAAAAGGCTGGATAAAATAAGGGAATAATAATATACATCTATGGTACCTACAGAGAAAACCAGACTAAGTTATAGGGCACAACAGAGGTACTACAGTGCAGTGATAATGATAGATTCAAACAGGGAACATGGACATGAAGGGTGAAGCTTCACCTAGTTGAAACTGGGACTTAATCTTCATATTTTGCATGGCACAAAAAACAAAACCCAGTGAAAATTGTAGCTGGAAGTGACAAAAAATGTAGTCAGATATTGTTGCTTAAACTGACCGAGGACGGTCAAGATTTATGAAAAGGGGAGATAATGAGCCGTCAATATGACCACCATATGAATGATAACATATGGACCCCATAAATTCATTTTCATGCACAATAGCTATGGAACATATGAAGATTCTCAGAATAAATGTTGCAAACCTTTGAATCAAATCTATATGCACCCGGCCACAAGGCCTAGGCCAGGGACTGGTCTAGACTCTGAACCAAACCAAGGGTAACATGTCCATATTTGGCAAGTCTGATCCAGGACGTATATTAGAACCTTCTAGAAGCCTGAACTAGAACATTCTAGAACCGGATCAGCGGATCAGGTCACACCGTCACGGATTATGTAATTAATTTGAGAGTAGTATATAAGGAGGCCTGTAAATCCCTAGATTAACAAGAAAGACCCCCCCTGGCGGATCTGCTGATTGTGACAGCTACCAGCGTCACATCAGTTAGGTTTAGGGGGGGGGATTTCAAACAAATACCATATCAGGTTAAGTCAGGTCAAATCAAGGATTCAAGGACAAGGTTAAGGACAGAATTCACCCTTGAAACTACCAAGACTTGAATGGCACCAGCCTCGAATAGCCGCTTGGTCAGAGCTTCGGGGTAGTATCCGATACTGTTTTTCAAACATTCAACCAACGCCCGGTCGGTGGCAATGCGAAGGTACAAACATGATGACAGGCTTTGTGGGTGAGTATTCGACAATTGCAGATGCAGATTGCGCGTTGTTGTTCTCGTTTACTCCAGAATTGTAATAGAGCAAATTCGGTACAGATAGTCTTGCCACTACCCGTAGGGGCACCTAGGAAAGCATTCTCGTCCATGGTATAGAGGGCTTGGAATACTTGGGACTGAATTTTGTTGAAGGTCTTGAGAGAGGAAAAATATATAGCTTCGAACTCTTTGTTGTGGAGGGCCGACAAAGGTACAGCTTGCGGATGGAGGAGTGGCGTTAGTGGAGGGAATTTTTTGGGAAGAATGAGATATTTGAAGGAGATTGGTAAGCAAGTTTCTGCATGTAGCCAACGATCTGAGATGTCAATCTGAAGAAGCGAGCGGGTGATTGGCTGAACTTGTGCTTATTTCAGCTTGACGAACTCTCCCGCGACATTCCAAACGATGATGAATGACATTTTCCAGGACCTTATCCTCTCCAGAGACGTCATGATCTACCTGGACCACATCCTGATCGCCCATTCCGACCTCCGGAAACACTGACAGATCGTCCAGTAGGTCTTACGGCAGCTCCGAGAGCACAAGTTGTACCTTTGAGCGGAGAAGTGCGACTTTAAAAAATCATCAATCAAGTACCTTGGAGTCATTATCTCGCACAACCACTTTGAAATGGACCCCATCAAAGTTGCAGGCATCTCCGCTTGGCTGACTCCAGAAAACAAGAAGGACATTCAGCAGTTCCTTGGGTTTGCTAACTTCTACTGCAGGTTCATTTGGGACTGCTCGGCCCTTGTGCGCCCTCTCTTTGCGGTCACCAAGAAGGACCAGCAATACCGTAGGCCTTCGACACTACCCAGGCCTGCCAGGGTGGTCGGGAAGAGGATGGAGAGTGCGTAAGAATGCGCTTGACATTGTGCCAGCATGTTGTGGAAAATCAGAGAGTGCGCTGCCGTGAAGTCGCGCGAGATGTGGAAAACCATGTGCTCGGTGCGCAATACAAGCCCACAGTGGCTGAACCAGAGGCCATCAGTGCGGTGGAGGATGAGGATACCGTAGGCGTTCGACACCACCCAGGCCTGCCAGGGTGGTCGGGAAGAGGATGGAGAGTGCGTAAGAATGCGCTTGACGTTGGGCCAGCATGTTGTGGAAAATCAGAGAGTGCGCTGCCGTGAAGTCGCGTGAGGGTGGAAAACCATGTGCTCGGTGCGCAATACAAGCCCACAGTGGCTGAACCAGAGGCCATCAGTGCGGTGGAGGATGAGGATACCGTAGGCGTTCGACACCACCCAGGCCTGCCAGGGTGGTCGGGAAGAGGATGGAGAGTGCGTAAGAATGCGCTTGACGTTGGGCCAGCATGTTGTGGAAAATCAGAGAGTGCGCTGCCGTGAAGTCGCGCGTGAGGTGGAAAACCATATGCTCGGGGCGCAATACAAGCCCACAGTCGCTGAACCAGAGGCCATCAGCGCGGTGGAGGATGAGGATACCGTAGGCGTTTGCAGTTATTGTGGGGGTGTGAAAGTGGGCGACACTACCCAGGCTTGCCAGGGTGGTCAGGAAGAGGATGGAGAGTGCGTAAGAATGCGCTTGCGCAGCAGCGCGATGTCCAGATTGCCAGTATGTTGTGGAAAATAAGAGAGTGCGCTGCCATGAAGTCGCGCGAGAGGTGGAAAACCATATGCTCGGGGTGCAATACAAGCCCACAGTCGCTGAACCAGAGGCCATCAGCGCGGTGGAGGATGAGGAGACCGTAGGCGTTCGCAGTTATTGTGGGGGTGTGAAAGTGGGCGACACTACCCAGGCTTGCCAGGGTGGTCGGGAAGAGGATGGAGAGTGCGTAAGAATGTGCTTGCGCAGCAGCGCGACGTCCAGATTGCCAGTATGTTGTGGAAAATAAGAGGTGCGCTGCCATGAAGTCGCACGAGATGTGGAAAACCATGTGCTCGGTGCACAATACATACCCACAGTGGCTGAACCAGAGGCCATCAGCGCGGTGGAGGATGAGGATACCGTAGGCGTTCGACACTACCCAGGCTTGCCAGGGTGGTCGGGAAGAGGATGGAGAGTGCATAAGAATGCGCTTGACGTTGCGCCAGCATGTTGTGGAAAATCAGAGAGTGCGCTGCCGTGAAGTTGCACGAGATGTGGAAAACCATGTGCTCGGTGCACAATACAAGCCCACAGTCGCTGAACCAGAGGCTGTCAGCACGTTGGAGGACCAGTGGGCTGTACCCACTTGGTTATTAGGGGTGACTTGCCTTGCCTCACTTGTATCCACTTGTAGTAGACCCTACTATTATGCCCCAGTACAGCTTGGTGAGTATCAAATTACGCCTGATAACCAAGCAGACACAACCTGTGAGTGTATAGTATCTCTTGCCTCACTTGTCTCCACCTCCCCAGATACTACTATAATGTCCCAGACCAGCTTAGTATGTGTAAAGTTGTCCTAGTCAGTGAGCGGGCATGGCCACCAAGTGTGTAGTATCCCTTGTCTCCACCTATACTGTCCCAGAACAGTATGTGTCGAGTTACATATGACAGTCCACTCTAATCTCACTCACTTGTGAGCACACAGCAGCAACTGTGAGGGTCAGTTAATCCCCTGAAAATTTGGGTGCCATATTCTCCAGGATGGAGATATACCAGATGGGTAGCGGCACCAGTTTGCTGGAGGTAGACTATACCCCTACTAGTAGATGTACTCATATTCCACACACTCACAAAGCCTATGCCATGGTAAGCCCACCATTTTTGGCAGAGATAACACTGATAATAGTACTGATCTAGAATAGCTATGAGCTTGGTTCAAGTGCTGGAGGGGCTCATTAGAGGGTCTATACAATTCCACATTCAAGTTTTAGATCATACTTGAAATTAATTTCTGAGCAGTGGTAATAGCAAAGACACTCTCTTTTGCTTTATGGACCCAATGACCTGATACCGCCCAAGCACAACACTGACAGGAAACTGTATGCTTCATACCCTTATTCCATTGGGCACCCATCACCTCTGGCTGAGTTATTGGGAGATTGGAGTGATAGGATATATGCCATATATATTGTAGATATGATATGTAAAATTAGGGGGGACTGCCAAAGCTATGGGAGACATCTATCAGACCAGAATACAACATAGATCATGCTTATCCATGAATTTTTTTTAGCAAGATATCAGGTGATCATTGTGCCTGATCAAATTTAGAATATGAAAACTAGAGAAAAAATGATCACATCAGAGCATAGGACCACTATGTTAGTGCCTACCTTTCAATATAGTGATCTCATGCAGAATTGGTGGAGATACAGTCAAACCTGTCATATGGAATAATGTTGGTGGAACCCCCAGGCCCATTCCATATGATGGATATTCCACATGGAATTTATTTTATATATTTATTTCAACATTAAATATGCATAAAAACTAGATAGAGAACAGAATTACACCCACCTATTACCATATTGGGCAAATAAGCAAGGCAGCTAGGTTACAAGTGTGTGACATGACAATCAGAATAGGTAGCAGTTCAAGTTAGGTTAAGGTAAGTGCAAGGACAGGGAAGTAAGGGAACCACACACACACACACACACACACACACTCACACACACACACACACACCCCGAGGAATGGGAACAAGACTGGAGGATTTTTTCAAATTTTAATTAAGGTAATAATGACCCCAAAAAGGGACACCTTTATTTGTTGGGAAAAATGGATTTAAAAAGACCCAATAAGTAGAACAGCAATCTTATCAAAAAAAAAGGAATCAACATTGTTATACAAAAAAGCCTCTTATGCCCAGATATCTTCCATTTTTCCCACATATGCACCCTTTTTCTCCTACAATCTGAGAAACATTCTTCTGGTCAGATTTCCTTCCTATCTGGTTGACATTATTTAAACCTTTTTTTGTTGGACTTTCAATCCGGCGGCATGCACAGCCACCCGGACCGTTCTCGGAAACAGCGCTTGTTCTCAGATTGCCATTCCCCTTCTGTTCATTCCACTTTGTACTTCATATGTACATGCCCTTCAACAGACTAGTTTAGACACTGTTGTAGTTTATATGTACTTAAGTAGCTACTTGTTCAATCTCAAATTGTCCTCTTTTCCCCTCCCATTTCCTCCCTGTTCAACAGGTTATGGGCCCCGCCCTCCTTGATTAAACCCCGAAATCTCGCTTCTTTTGATCTCTTGTTCCCATCATGTCTACCGGCAAAACCAATGTCAACTCTTTGCTTGCCGCTGTCCCGAAGCTCGATGGCACCAACTACTATGACTGGAAGTTCGCGATGGGCTTGATCTTGCGCCGCGCCGCCGGCCAAAGGTGTACTCCGCTGTCACCGACTCCATTCCCGCTGCCAGTGCTCAAGATGCTGACTGGAAGGCAGCCGCGGAGGAGGGTTTTGCGCTGATTGGGCTGGCTGTCCAACAAACCCAGTACATCCACATCCGCAGCGCCACGAACGGACCCGAGGCCTGGCAAGCTCTTGCCAAAGTCTACGAGAAAAACAGCCGCGCAACGCGTATCATGCTCAAGCGCCAGCTGTACGGCTATCGCCATGACCCGGCCCGACCAATGCAGGATTACATCACTGACATCACGACACTCGCGGCTCGGCTTTCGGCCCTGGGCTCCAACACCACACTGTCCGACGACGACACCATCGATGTCCTGATCTTCAATCTTCACGACTCGTACTCCGGCATTGCGTCATCGCTTACTGCATCGACTGGCACACTTGCTCTCGCTGATGTCACCTCAGCACTGCTCGATGAAGAAGCTCGGAAGGCTGCTGAGAAGCCTACTAGTCACGAGCTCTCGGATCATGACCCCGAGAATGTCGCTTTGCGCGCCGAATTCACCTGCTTCAACTGCGGGAAGCCCGGTCACATGGCTCGGAACTGCCGCTCCCCTCCCAAGAAAGAACGCGCTGGTGCAGTTCTATTTGATGACGAAGAAATTGGCGGTGTATGGTAGATGGATTCCGGGGGAGTACCCTGATGACAAGTTGGATGGATTTGTGATGGGTTCCTCGGCATGGGTGATCGAGATGGCTTTCCGGGGGAGTTCCCTGATGACTGGTTGATGTGATACCTGATGGACCTGATAAGTGTTTCTTTTCTTTTATCTTTATTCTTTGATATGCCTGGGATTGCGGGGGAGTGTTGGACTTTCAATCCGGCGGCATGCACAGCCACCCGGACCGTTCTCGGAAACAGCGCTTGTTCTCAGATTGCCATTCCCCTTCTGTTCATTCCACTTTGTACTTCATATGTACATGCCCTTCAACAGACTAGTTTAGACACTGTTGTAGTTTATATGTACTTAAGTAGCTACTTGTTCAATCTCAAATTGTCCTCTTTTCCCCTCCCATTTCCTCCCTGTTCAACATTTTTTCTAAGCAATAAAGGTCACCATTTTTTCAACCATTATTACCTTCATTAAAATTTAAAAAAATTCTCTAGTTTTCTTCTCAGTTGTCGGGGTGACACCCATACATACATACATACATAGCGGATTAGTAGATTAATAGGGTTGAGGGCTAAGGCTGATTCAACCACTTGGAGTGCTCACTGCGGGAGTTTGGGAACCATCCCGCCCTCATCCCCGCCGTCTGTAGCCCCGAATCCACCACAGGAAGCCACCTGGCACCCAGATAGGTCATATATCGCCAGCAAATTGAGGAGCATCGCCCAGAACGGCGGAGAGCGTGACGAAAACACGCACGTCGAGTGTCGTCGCCGTAACGTTAACTTGAATGAGGCCATCCAGCCGCTAGAAAGCACCGGAAGCAAGAGGCGCCGCAGCCAGGGAAGGGGTAGAGCCACCGGTGAGGAACAGCCGAACGAGCAACACGAGGCTCGTCGTCGTAGGCCAGGGATGGGACAACAGAACTCACCTTGATCCCCGCCCCAGCCCACACCAAACAGCGGAGGACCGCCGTTCTCCGTCCCCAGCTCCTTCCACCCCACCATCCAAATGTTCAATCGGTCGGAGTCGATGCTAGCACACCCAAGCGCAGCCCAGGACGACAAACAACGCGCTAAGTCGCGCGCGTCAGGCGATGACACGTCGCTAAAGGAGCGCAGGCCGGCCGCGAGAAGCGCTGCCAGCAGGCAGCAAGCGGCAAGCAGATACCAAGAGAGGCGCGAGGTCGCCGGTAGAAGCGCCCCGACGAGCTCACGAGGCCCGTAGGGCAGGGCCAGAGGTCGTCAAAGAGGAAGTGGTGGTGATCAAGAAGGAAGAAGCACGAAGCACCACCTCGCGATCGGCAGCACGGAAGCCCGACCGGACCGAAGCCGGATCAGACCGACGACCGATGATTCGTTCAGAGATCTACCCAAGATAACGGGATTCGATCACCGAGCGAGATTAGATAGTCCTTCAACGCTTGCAAACAGCATCTCAGCTATAATAAAACCTTGAGCTGAGAAAGTCATAGTCAGTGAAAAGGTTTAACATACAAGAGGACATCAAATGTTAACAAAACATTTTACGATTACCGGATATCAACAAGATGACTGGGAAACCATTAAAAACTGGTTAAGTGACAGAGAAATTGACAGAAAATTGCTAGAAAATCAGAGAAAAGGCTGGAAAAAATAAGGGAATAATAATATACATATATGGTACCTACAGAGAAAACCAGACTAAGTTATAGGGCACAACAGAGGTACTACAGTGCAGTGATAATGATAGATTCAAACAGGGAACATGGACATGAAGGGTGAAGCTTCACCTAGTTGAAACTGGGACTTAATCTTCATATTTTGCATGGCACAAAAAACCAAAACCCAGTGAAAATTGTAGCTGGAAGTGACAAAAAATGTAGTCAGATATTGTTGCTTAAACTGACCGAGGACGGTCAAGATTTATGAAAAGGGGAGATAATGAGCCGTCAATATGACCACCATATGAATGATAACATATGGACCCCATAAATTCATTTTCATGCACAATAGCTATGGAACATATGAAGATTCTCAGAATAAATGTTGCAAACCTTTGAATCAAATCTATATGCACCCGGCCACAAGGCCTAGGCCAGGGACTGGTCTAGACTCTGAACCAAACCAAGGGTAACATGTCCATATTTGGCAAGTCTGATCCAGGACGTATATTAGAACCTTCTAGAAGCCTGAACTAGAACATTCTAGAACCGGATCAGCGGATCAGGTCACACCGTCACGGATTATGTAATTAATTTGAGAGTAGTATATAAGGAGGCCTGTAAATCCCTAGATTAACAAGAAAGACCCCCCTGGCGGATCTGCTGATTGTGACAGCTACCAGCGTCACATCAGTTAGGTTTAGGGGGGGATTTCAAACAAATACCATATCAGGTTAAGTCAGGTCAAATCAAGGATTCAAGGACAAGGTTAAGGACAGAATTCACCCTTGAAACTACCAAGACTTGAATGGCACCAGCCTCGAATAGCCGCTTGGTCAGAGCTTCGGGGTAGTATCCGATACTGTTTTTCAAACATTCAACCAACGCCCGGTCGGTGGCAATGCGAAGGTACAAACATGATGACAGGCTTTGTGGGTGAGTATTCGACAATTGCAGATGCAGATTGCGCTGTTGTTGTTCTCGTTTACTCCAGAATTGTAATAGAGCAAATTCGGTACAGATAGTCTTGCCACTACCCGTAGGGGCACCTAGGAAAGCATTCTCGTCCATGGTATAGAGGGCTTGGAATACTTGGGACTGAATTTTGTTGAAGGTCTTGAGAGAGGAAAAATATATAGCTTCGAACTCTTTGTTGTGGAGGGCCGACAAAGGTACAGCTTGCGGATGGAGGAGTGGCGTTAGTGGAGGGAATTTTTTGGGAAGAATGAGATATTTGAAGGAGATTGGTAAGCAAGTTTCTGCATGTAGCCAACGATCTGAGATGTCAATCTGAAGAAGCGAGCGGGTGATTGGCTGAACTTGTGCTTATTTCAGCTTGACGAACTCTCCCGCGACATTCCAAACGATGATGAATGACATTTTCCAGGACCTTATCCTCTCCAGAGACGTCATGATCTACCTGGACCACATCCTGATCGCCCATTCCGACCTCCGGAAACACTGACAGATCGTCCAGTAGGTCTTACGGCAGCTCCGAGAGCACAAGTTGTACCTTTGAGCGGAGAAGTGCGACTTTAAAAAATCATCAATCAAGTACCTTGGAGTCATTATCTCGCACAACCACTTTGAAATGGACCCCATCAAAGTTGCAGGCATCTCCGCTTGGCTGACTCCAGAAAACAAGAAGGACATTCAGCAGTTCCTTGGGTTTGCTAACTTCTACTGCAGGTTCATTTGGGACTGCTCGGCCCTTGTGCGCCTCTCTTTGCGCTCACCAAGAAGGACCAGCAATACCGTAGGCCTTCGACACTACCCAGGCCTGCCAGGGTGGTCGGGAAGAGGATGGAGAGTGCGTAAGAATGCGCTTGACATTGTGCCAGCATGTTGTGGAAAATCAGAGAGTGCGCTGCCGTGAAGTCGCGCGAGATGTGGAAAACCATGTGCTCGGTGCGCAATACAAGCCCACAGTGGCTGAACCAGAGGCCATCAGCGCAGTGGAGGATGAGGATACCGTAGGCGTTCAACACTACCCAGGCCTGCCAGGGTGGTGGGGAAGAGGATGGAGAGTGCGTAAGAATGCGCTTGACGTTGGGCCAGCATGTTGTGGAAAATCAGAGAGTGCGCTGCCGTGAAGTCGCGAGATGTGGAAAACCATGTGCTCGGTGCGCAATACAAGCCCACAGTCGCTGAACCAGAGGCCATCAGCGCGGTGGAGGATGAGGATACCGTAGGCGTTCGACACTACCCAGGCCTGCCAGGGTGGTGGGGAAGAGGATGGAGAGTGCGTAAGAATGCGCTTGACGTTGGGCCAGCATGTTGTGGAAAATCAGAGAGTGCGCTGCCATGAAGTCGCGAGAGGTGGAAAAACCATATGCTCGGGGTGCAATACAAGCCCACAGTCGCTGAACCAGAGGCCATCAGCGCGGTGGAGGATGAGGATACCGTAGGCGTTCGACACTACCCAGGCCTGCCAGGGTGGTCGGGAAGAGGATGGAGAGTGCATAAGAATGCGCTTGACGTTGGGCCAGCATGTTGTGGAAAATCAGAGAGTGCGCTGCCGTGAAGTCGCGCGAGATGTGGAAAACCATGTGCTTGGTGCGCAATACAAGCCCACAGTCGCTGAACCAGAGGCCATCAGCGCGGTGGAGGATGAGGATACCGTAGGCGTTTGCAGTTATTGTGGGGGTGTGAAAGTGGGCGACACTACCCAGGCTTGCCAGGGTGGTCGGGAAGAGGATGGAGAGTGCGTAAGAATGCGCTTGACGTTGGGCCAGCATGTTGTGGAAAATCAGAGAGTGCGCTGCCGTGAAGTCGCGCGAGATGTGGAAAACCATGTGCTCGGTGCGCAAGACAAGCCCACAGTCGCTGAACCAGAGGCCATCAGCGCGGTGGAGGATGAGGATACCGTAGGCGTTCGCAGTTATTGTGGGGGGTGTGAAAGTGGGCGACACTACCCAGGCTTGCCAGGGTGGTCGGGAAGAGGATGGAGAGTGCGTAAGAATGTGCTTGCAGCAGCAGCGACGTCCAGATTGCCAGTATGTTGTGGAAAATAAGAGGTGCGCTGCCATGAAGTCGCACGAGATGTGGAAAACCATGTGCTCGGTGCACAATACAAGCCCACAGTCGCTGAACCAGAGGCCATCAGCGCGGTGGAGGATGAGGATACCGTAGGCGTTCGACACTACCCAGGCTTGCCAGGGTGGTCGGGAAGAGGATGGAGAGTGCGTAAGAATGCGCTTGATGTTGGGCCAGCATGTTGTGGAAAATCAGAGAGTGCGCTGCCGTGAAGTCGCGTGTGGTGGAAAACCATATGCTCGGGGCGCAATACAAGCCCACAGTCGCTGAACCAGAGGCCATCAGCGGGTGGAGGATGAGGATACCGTAGGCGTTCGCAGCTATTGTGGGGGTGTGAAAGTGGGCGACACTACCCAGGCCTGCCAGGGTGGTCGGGAAGAGGATGGAGAGTGCGTAAGAATGCGCTTGACGTTGGGCCAGCATGTTGTGGAAAATCAGAGAGTGCGCTGGCGTGAAGTCGCGTGAGGTGGAAAACCATATGTTCGGGGCGCAATACAAGCCCACAGTCGCTGAACCAGAGGCCATCAGCGCGGTGGAGGATGAGGATACCGTAGGCGTTCGCAGCTATTGTGGGGGTGTGAAAGTGGGCGACACTACCCAGGCCTGCCAGGGTGGTCGGGAAGAGGATGGAGAGTGCGTAAGAATGCGCTTGACGTTGGGCCAGCATGTTGTGGAAAATCAGAGAGTGCGCTGCCGTGAAGTCGCGAGATGTGGAAAACCATGTGCTTGGTGCGCAATACAAGCCCACAGTCGCTGAACCAGAGGCCATCAGCGGTGGTGGAGGATGAGGATACCGTGGCGTTTGCAGTTATTGTGGGGGTGTGAAAGTGGGCGACACTACCCAGGCTTGCCAGGGAGGTCGGGAAGAGGATGGAGAGTGCGTAAGAATGCGCTTGACGTTGGGCCAGCATGTTGTGGAAAATCAGAGAGTGCGCTGCCGTGAAGTCGCGCGAGATGTGGAAAACCATGTGCTTGGTGCGCAATACAAGCCCACAGTCGCTGAACCAGAGGCCATCAGCGCGGTGGAGGATGAGGATACCGTAGGCGTTCGACACTACCCAGGCCTGCCAGGGTGGTGGGGAAGAGGATGGAGAGTGCGTAAGAATGCGCTTGACGTTGGGCCAGCATGTTGTGGAAAATCAGAGAGTGCGCTGCCATGAAGTCGCGCGAGAGGTGGAAAACCATATGCTCGGGGCGCAATACAAGCCCACAGTCGCTGAACCAGAGGCCATCAGCGCGGTGGAGGATGAGGATACCGTAGGCGTTCGCAGCTATTGTGGGGGTGTGAAAGTGGGCGACACTACCCAGGCCTGCCAGGGTGGTCGGGAAGAGGATGGAGAGTGCGTAAGAATGCGCTTGACGTTGGGCCAGCATGTTGTGGAAAATCAGAGAGTGCGCTGCCGTGAAGTCGCGAGAGATGTGGAAAACCATGTGCTTGGTGCGCAATACAAGCCCACAGTCGCTGAACCAGAGGCCATCAGCGGGTGGAGGATGAGGATACCGTGGGCGTTTGCAGTTATTGTGGGGGTGTGAAAGTGGGCGACACTACCCAGGCTTGCCAGGGTGGTCGGGAAGAGGATGGAGAGTGCGTAAGAATGCGCTTGACGTTGGGCCAGCATGTTGTGGAAAATCAGAGAGTGCGCTGCCGTGAAGTCGCGAGATGTGGAAAACCATGTGCTCGGTGCGCAAGACAAGCCCACAGTCGCTGAACCAGAGGCCATCAGCGGGTGGAGGATGAGGATACCGTGGCGTTCGACACTACCCAGGCCTGCCAGGGTGGTGGGGAAGAGGATGGAGAGTGCGTAAGAATGCGCTTGACGTTGGGCCAGCATGTTGTGGAAAATCAGAGAGTGCGCTGCCGTGAAGTCGCGAGATGTGGAAAACCATGTGCTCGGTGCGCAAGACAAGCCCACAGTCGCTGAACCAGAGGCCATCAGCGCGGTGGAGGATGAGGATACCGTGGGCGTTCAGCAGTTTGTGGGGGGGTGTGAAAGTGGGCGACACTACCCAGGCCTGCCAGGGTGGTCGGGAAGAGGATGGAGAGTGCGTAAGAATGCGCTTGACGTTGGGCCAGCATGTTGTGGAAAATCAGAGAGTGCGCTGCCGTGAAGTCGCGAGATGTGGAAAAACCATGTGCTTGGTGCGCAATACAAGCCCACAGTCGCTGAACCAGAGGCCATCAGCGGGTGGAGGATGAGGATACCGTGGGCGTTTGCAGTTATTGTGGGGGGTGTGAAAGTGGGCGACACTACCCAGGCTTGCCAGGGTGGTCGGGAAGAGGATGGAGAGTGCGTAAGAATGCGCTTGCCAGCAGCAGCGACGTCCAGATTGCCAGTATGTTGTGGAAAATAAGAGAGTGCGCTGCCATGAAGTCGCGGGAGGTGGAAAACCATATGCTCGGGGTGCAATACAAGCCCACAGTCGCTGAACCAGAGGCCATCAGTGTGATGGAGGATGAGGATACCGTAGGGCGTTCAACACTACCCAGGCCTGCCAGGGTGGTCGGGAAGAGGATGGAGAGTGCGTAAGAATGCGCTTGACGTTGGGCCAGCATGTCGTGGAAAATCAGAGAGTGCGCTGCCGTGAAGTCGCGAGATGTGGAAAACCATGTGCTCGGTGCGCAATACAAGCCCACAGTCGCTGAACCAGAGGCCATCAGCGGGTGGAGGATGAGGATACCGTAGGCCTTGACACCACCCAGGCCTGCCAGGGTGGTCGGGAAGAGGATGGAGAGTGCGTAAGAATGCGCTTGACGTTGGGCCAGCATGTTGTGGAAAATCAGAGAGTGCGCTGCCGTGAAGTCGCGTGAGGTGGAAAACCATATGCTCGGGGCGCAATACAAGCCCACAGTCGCTGAACCAGAGGCCATCAGCGCGGTGGAGGATGAGGATACTGTAGGCGTTCGACACTACCCAGGCCTGCCAGGGTGGTCGGGAAGAGAATGGAGAGTGCGTAAGAATGCGCTTGACGTTGGGCCAGCATGTTGTGGAAAATCAGAGAGTGCGCTGCGGCGAAGTCGCGCGAGATGTGGAAAGCCATGTGCTCGGTGCGCAATACAAGCCCACAGTCGCTGAACCAGAGGCCATCAGCGCGGTGGAGGATGAGGATACCGTAGGCGTTCGCAGCTATTGTGGGGGTGTGAAAGTGGGCGACACTACCCAGGCTTACCAGGGTGGTCGGGAAGAGGATGGAGAGTGCGTAAGAATGCGCTTGCAGCAGCAGCGACGTCCAGATTGCCAGTATGTTGTGGAAAATAAGAGAGTGCGCTGCCATGAAGTCGCAGAGAGGTGGAAAACCATATGCTCGGGGTGCAATACAAGCCCACAGTCGCTGAACCAGAGGCCATCAGCGCGGTGGAGGATGAGGATACCGTGGCGTTCGCAGCTATTGTGGGGGGTGTGAAAGTGGGCGACACTACCCAGGCTTACCAGGGTGGTCGGGAAGAGGATGGAGAGTGCGTAAGAATGCGCTTGACGTTGGGCAGCATGTTGTGGAAAATCAGAGAGTGCGCTGCCGTGAAGTCCCGCGAGATGTGGAAAACCATGTGCTCAGTGCGCAATACAAGCCCACAGTCGCTGAACCAGAGGCCATCAGCGCGGTGGAGGATGAGGATACCGTAGGCGTTCGACACTACCCAGGCCTGCCAGGGTGGTCGGTAAGAGAATGGAGAGTGCGTAAGAATGCGCTTGACGTTGGGCCAGCATGTTGTGGAAAATCAGAGAGTGCGCTGCCATGAAGTCGCGCGAGAGGTGGAAAACCATATGCTCGGGGCGCAATACAAGCCCACAGTCGCTGAACCAGAGGCCATCAGCGCGGTGGAGGATGAGGATACCGTAGGCGTTCGCAGCTATTGTGGGGGTGTGAAAGTGGGCGACACTACCCAGGCTTACCAGGGTGGTCGGGAAGAGGATGGAGAGTGCGTAAGAATGCGCTTGCGCAGCAGCGCGACGTCCAGATTGCCAGTATGTTGTGGAAAATAAGAGAGTGCGCTGCCATGAAGTCGCGCGAGAGGTGGAAAACCATATGCTCGGGGTGCAATACAAGCCCACAGTCGCTGAACCAGAGGCCATCAGTGTGATGGAGGATGAGGATACCGTAGGCGTTCGACACTACCCAGGCCTGCCAGGTTGGTCGGGAAGAGGATGGAGAGTGCGTAAGAATGCGCTTGACGTTGGGCCAGCATGTTGTGGAAAATCAGAGAGTGCGCTGCCGTGAAGTCGCGAGATGTGGAAAACCATGTGCTCGGTGCGCAAGACAAGCCCACAGTCGCTGAACCAGAGGCCATCAGCGCGGTGGAGGATGAGGATACCGTAGGCGTTCGCAGTTATTGTGGGGGTGTGAAAGTGGGCGACACTACCCAGGCTTGCCAGGGTGGTCGGGAAGAGGATGGAGAGTGCGTAAGAATGTGCTTGCGCAGCAGCGCGACGTCCAGATTGCCAGTATGTTGTGGAAAATAAGAGGTGCGCTGCCATGAAGTCGCACGAGATGTGGAAAACCATGTGCTCGGTGCACAATACAAGCCCACAGTCGCTGAACCAGAGGCCATCAGCGGGTGGAGGATGAGGATACCGTAAGCGTTCGACACTACCCAGGCTTGCCAGGGTGGTCGGGAAGAGGATGGAGAGTGCGTAAGAATGCGCTTGACGTTGGGCCAGCGTGTTGTGGAAAATCAGAGAGTGCGCTGCCGTGAAGTCGCGCGTGAGGTGGAAAACCATATGCTCGGGGCGCAATACAAGCCCACAGTCGCTGAACCAGAGGCCATCAGCGCGGTGGAGGATGAGGATACCGTAGGCGTTCGCAGCTATTGTGGGGGTGTGAAAGTGGGCGACACTACCCAGGCCTGCCAGGGTGGTCGGGAAAGAGGATGGAGAGTGCGTAAGAATGCGCTTGACGTTGGGCCAGCATGTTGTGGAAAATCAGAGAGTGCGCTGCCGTGAAGTCGCGCGTGAGGTGGATAACCATATGTTCGGGGCGCAATACAAGCCCACAGTCGCTGAACCAGAGGCCATCAGCGCGGTGGAGGAAGAGGATACCGTAGGCGTTCGCAGCTATTGTGGGGGGTGTGAAAGTGGGCGACACTACCCAGGCCTGCCAGGGTGGTCGGGAAGAGGATGGAGAGTGCGTAAGAATGCGCTTGACGTTGGGCCAGCATGTTGTGGAAAATCAGAGAGTGCGCTGCCGTGAAGTCGCGAGATGTGGAAAACCATGTGCTTGGTGCAATACAAGCCCACAGTCGCTGAACCAGAGGCCATCAGCGGGTGGAGGATGAGGATACCGTAGGCGTTTGCAGTTATTGTGGGGGGTGTGAAAGTGGGCGACACTACCCAGGCTTGCCAGGGTGGTCGGGAAGAGGATGGAGAGTGCGTAAGAATGCGCTTGACGTTGGGCCAGCATGTTGTGGAAAATCAGAGAGTGCGCTGCCGTGAAGTCGCGCGGGAGGTGGAAAACCATATGCTCGGTGCGCAAGACAAGCCCACAGTCGCTGAACCAGAGGCCATCAGCGCGGTGGAGGATGAGGATACCGTAGGCGTTCGACACTACCCAGGCCTGCCAGGGTGGTCGGGAAGAGGATGGAGAGTGCGTAAGAATGCGCTTGACGTTGGGCCAGCATGTTGTGGAAAATCAGAGAGTGCGCTGCCATGAAGTCGCGCGAGAGGTGGAAAACCATATGCTCGGGGCGCAATACAAGCCCACAGTCGCTGAACCAGAGGCCATCAGCGGGTGGAGGATGAGGATACCGTAGGCGTTCGCAGCTATTGTGGGGGTGTGAAAGTGGGCGACACTACCCAGGCTTACCAGGGTGGTCGGGAAGAGGATGGAGAGTGCGTAAGAATGCGCTTGCGCAGCAGCGCGACGTCCAGATTGCCAGTATGTTGTGGAAAATAAGAGAGTGCGCTGCCATGAAGTCGCGAGAGGTGGAAAACCATATGCTCGGGGTGCAATACAAGCCCACAGTCGCTGAACCAGAGGCCATCAGTGTGATGGAGGATGAGGATACCGTAGGCGTTCGACACTACCCAGGCCTGCCAGGTTGGTCGGGAAGAGGATGGAGAGTGCGTAAGAATGCGCTTGACGTTGGGCCAGCATGTTGTGGAAAATCAGAGAGTGCGCTGCCGTGAAGTCGCGCGAGATGTGGAAAACCATGTGCTCGGTGCGCAAGACAAGCCCACAGTCGCTGAACCAGAGGCCATCAGCGCGGTGGAGGATGAGGATACCGTAGGCGTTCGCAGTTATTGTGGGGGTGTGAAAGTGGGCGACACTACCCAGGCTTGCCAGGGTGGTCGGGAAGAGGATGGAGAGTGCGTAAGAATGTGCTTGCGCAGCAGCGCGACGTCCAGATTGCCAGTATGTTGTGGAAAATAAGAGGTGCGCTGCCATGAAGTCGCACGAGATGTGGAAAACCATGTGCTCGGTGCACAATACAAGCCCACAGTCGCTGAACCAGAGGCCATCAGCGCGGTGGAGGATGAGGATACCGTAAGCGTTCGACACTACCCAGGCTTGCCAGGGTGGTCGGGAAGAGGATGGAGAGTGCGTAAGAATGCGCTTGACGTTGGGCCAGCGTGTTGTGGAAAATCAGAGAGTGCGCTGCCGTGAAGTCGCGCGTGAGGGTGGAAAACCATATGCTCGGGGCGCAATACAAGCCCACAGTCGCTGAACCAGAGGCCATCAGCGCGGTGGAGGATGAGGATACCGTGGGCGTTCGCAGCTATTGTGGGGGGTGTGAAAGTGGGCGACACTACCCAGGCCTGCCAGGGTGGTCGGGAAGAGGATGGAGAGTGCGTAAGAATGCGCTTGACGTTGGGCCAGCATGTTGTGGAAAATCAGAGAGTGCGCTGCCGTGAAGTCGCGTGAGGTGGATAACCATATGTTCGGGCGCAATACAAGCCCACAGTCGCTGAACCAGAGGCCATCAGCGCGGTGGAGGATGAGGATACCGTGGCGTTCGCAGCTATTGTGGGGGTGTGAAAGTGGGCGACACTACCCAGGCCTGCCAGGGTGGTCGGGAAGAGGATGGAGAGTGCGTAAGAATGCGCTTGACGTTGGGCCAGCATGTTGTGGAAAATCAGAGAGTGCGCTGCCGTGAAGTCGCGCGAGATGTGGAAAACCATGTGCTTGGTGCGCAATACAAGCCCACAGTCGCTGAACCAGAGGCCATCAGCGCGGTGGAGGATGAGGATACCGTAGGCGTTTGCAGTTATTGTGGGGGTGTGAAAGTGGGCGACACTACCCAGGCTTGCCAGGGTGGTCGGGAAGAGGATGGAGAGTGCGTAAGAATGCGCTTGACGTTGGGCCAGCATGTTGTGGAAAATCAGAGAGTGCGCTGCCGTGAAGTCGCGCGGGAGGTGGAAAACCATATGCTCGGTGCGCAAGACAAGCCCACAGTCGCTGAACCAGAGGCCATCAGCGGGGTGGAGGATGAGGATACCGTGGCGTTCGACACTACCCAGGCCTGCCAGGGTGGTCGGGAAGAGGATGGAGAGTGCGTAAGAATGCGCTTGACGTTGGGCCAGCATGTTGTGGAAAATCAGAGAGTGCGCTGCCGTGAAGTCGCGTGAGGTGGATAACCATATGTTCGGGCGCAATACAAGCCCACAGTCGCTGAACCAGAGGCCATCAGCGCGGTGGAGGATGAGGATACCGTGGGCGTCGCAGCTATTGTGGGGGTGTGAAAGTGGGCGACACTACCCAGGCCTGCCAGGGTGGTCGGGAAGAGGATGGAGAGTGCGTAAGAATGCGCTTGACGTTGGGCCAGCATGTTGTGGAAAATCAGAGAGTGCGCTGCCGTGAAGTCGCGCGAGATGTGGAAAACCATGTGCTTGGTGCGCAATACAAGCCCACAGTCGCTGAACCAGAGGCCATCAGCGCGGTGGAGGATGAGGATACCGTAGGCGTTTGCGTTATTGTGGGGGGTGTGAAAGTGGGCGACACTACCCAGGCTTGCCAGGGTGGTCGGGAAGAGGATGGAGAGTGCGTAAGAATGCGCTTGACGTTGGGCCAGCATGTTGTGGAAAATCAGAGAGTGCGCTGCCGTGAAGTCGCGCGGGAGGTGGAAAACCATATGCTCGGTGCGCAAGACAAGCCCACAGTCGCTGAACCAGAGGCCATCAGCGCGGTGGAGGATGAGGATACCGTAGGTGTTCGACACTACCCAGGCCTGCCAGGGTGGTGGGGAAGAGGATGGAGAGTGCGTAAGAATGCGCTTGACGTTGGGCCAGCATGTTGTGGAAAATCAGAGAGTGCGCTGCCATGAAGTCGCGCGAGAGGTGGAAAACCATATGCTCGGGCGCAATACAAGCCCACAGTCGCTGAACCAGAGGCCATCAGCGGGTGGAGGATGAGGATACCGTGGGCGTTCGCAGCTATTGTGGGGGGTGTGAAAGTGGGCGACACTACCCAGGCTTGCCAGGGTGGTCGGGAAGAGGATGGAGAGTGCGTAAGAATGCGCTTGCGCAGCAGCGCGACGTCCAGATTGCCAGTATGTTGTGGAAAATAAGAGAGTGCGCTGCCATGAAGTCGCGCGGGAGGTGGAAAACCATATGCTCGGGGTGCAATACAAGCCCACAGTCGCTGAACCAGAGGCCATCAGTGTGATGGAGGATGAGGATACCGTAGGCGTTCAACACTACCCAGGCCTGCCAGGGTGGTCGGGAAGAGGATGGAGAGTGCGTAAGAATGCGCTTGACGTTGGGCCAGCATGTTGTGGAAAATCAGAGAGTGCGCTGCCGTGAAGTCGCGCGAGATGTGGAAAACCATGTGCTCGGTGCGCAATACAAGCCCACAGTCGCTGAACCAGAGGCCATCAGCGCGGTGGAGGATGAGGATACCGTAGGCCTTCGACACCACCCAGGCCTGCCAGGGTGGTCGGGAAGAGGATGGAGAGTGCGTAAGAATGCGCTTGACGTTGGGCCAGCGTGTTGTGGAAAATCAGAGAGTGCGCTGCCGTGAAGTCCCGGGAGATGTGGAAAACCATGTGCTCAGTGCGCAATACAAGCAAACAGTCGCTGAACCAGAGGCCATCAGCGCGGTGGAGGATGAGGATACCGTAGGCGTTCGCAGCTATTGTGGGGGGTGTGAAAGTGGGCGACACTACCCAGGCTTACCAGGGTGGTCGGGAAGAGGATGGAGAGTGCGTAAGAATGCGCTTGCGCAGCAGCAGACGATCAGATTGCCAGTATGTTGTGGAAAATAAGAGAGTGCGCTGCCATGAAGTCGCGCGAGAGGTGGAAAACCATATGCTCGGGGTGCAATACAAGCCCACAGTCGCTGAACCAGAGGCCATCAGTGTGATGGAGGATGAGGATACCGTAGGCGTTCGACACTACCCAGGCCTGCCAGGGTGGTCGGGAAGAGGATGGAGAGTGCGTAAGAATGCGCTTGACGTTGGGCCAGCATGTTGTGGAAAATCAGAGAGTGCGCTGCCGTGAAGTCGCGCGGGAGGTGGAAAACCATATGCTCGGTCGCAAGACAAGCCCACAGTCGCTGAACCAGAGGCCATCAGCGGGTGGAGGATGAGGATACCGTGGCGTTCGACACTACCCAGGCCTGCCAGGGTGGTGGGGAAGAGGATGGAGAGTGCGTAAGAATGCGCTTGACGTTGGGCCAGCATGTTGTGGAAAATCAGAGAGTGCGCTGCCATGAAGTCGCAGAGAGGTGGAAAACCATATGCTCGGGCGCAATACAAGCCCACAGTCGCTGAACCAGAGGCTATCAGCGGGTGGAGGATGAGGATACCGTAGGCGTTCGCAGCTATTGTGGGGGTGTGAAAGTGGGCGACACTACCCAGGCTTGCCAGGGTGGTCGGGAAGAGGATGGAGAGTGCGTAAGAATGCGCTTGCAGCAGCAGCGACGTCCAGATTGCCAGTATGTTGTGGAAAATAAGAGAGTGCGCTGCCATGAAGTCGCCAGGGAGGTGGAAAACCATATGCTCGGGGTGCAATACAAGCCCACAGTCGCTGAACCAGAGGCCATCAGTGTGATGGAGGATGAGGATACCGTGGCGTTCAACACTACCCAGGCCTGCCAGGGTGGTCGGGAAGAGGATGGAGAGTGCGTAAGAATGCGCTTGACGTTGGGCCAGCATGTTGTGGAAAATCAGAGAGTGCGCTGCCGTGAAGTCGCGCGAGATGTGGAAAACCATGTGCTCGGTGCGCAATACAAGCCCACAGTCGCTGAACCAGAGGCCATCAGCGCGGTGGAGGATGAGGATACCGTAGGCCTTCGACACCACCCAGGCCTGCCAGGGTGGTCGGGAAGAGGATGGAGAGTGCGTAAGAATGCGCTTGACGTTGGGCCAGCGTGTTGTGGAAAATCAGAGAGTGCGCTGCCGTGAAGTCCCGGGAGATGTGGAAAACCATGTGCTCAGTGCGCAATACAAGCAAACAGTCGCTGAACCAGAGGCCATCAGCGGGTGGAGGATGAGGATACCGTGGCGTTCGCAGCTATTGTGGGGGGTGTGAAAGTGGGCGACACTACCCAGGCTTACCAGGGTGGTCGGGAAGAGGATGGAGAGTGCGTAAGAATGCGCTTGCGCAGCAGCGCGACGTCCAGATTGCCAGTATGTTGTGGAAAATAAGAGAGTGCGCTGCCATGAAGTCGCGCGAGAGGTGGAAAACCATATGCTCGGGGTGCAATACAAGCCCACAGTCGCTGAACCAGAGGCCATCAGTGTGATGGAGGATGAGGATACCGTGGCGTTCGACACTACCCAGGCCTGCCAGGGTGGTCGGGAAGAGGATGGAGAGTGCGTAAGAATGCGCTTGACGTTGGGCCAGCATGTTGTGGAAAATCAGAGAGTGCGCTGCCGTGAAGTCCCGCGAGATGTGGAAAACCATGTGCTCAGTGCGCAATACAAGCCCACAGTCGCTGAACCAGAGGCCATCAGCGCGGTGGAGGATGAGGATACCGTAGGCGTTCGACACTACCCAGGCCTGCCAGGGTGGTCGGTAAGAGAATGGAGAGTGCGTAAGAATGCGCTTGACGTTGGGCCAGCATGTTGTGGAAAATCAGAGAGTGCGCTGCGGGGAAGTCGCGCGAGATGTGGAAAACCATGTGCTCGGTGCGCAATACAAGCCCACAGTCGCTGAACCAGAGGCCATCAGCGCGGTGGAGGATGAGGATACCATAGGCGTTCGCAGCTATTGTGGGGGTGTGAAAGTGGGCGACACTACCCAGGCCTGCCAGGGTGGTCGGGAAGAGGATGGAGAGTGCGTAAGAATGCGCTTGACGTTGGGCCAGCATGTTGTGGAAAATCAGAGAGTGCGCTGCCGTGAAGTCGCGCGTGAGGTGGATAACCATATGTTCGGGCGCAATACAAGCCCACAGTCGCTGAACCAGAGGCCATCAGCGCGGTGGAGGATGAGGATACCGTGGCGTTCGCAGCTATTGTGGGGGGGTGTGAAAGTGGGCGACACTACCCAGGCCTGCCAGGGTGGTCGGGAAGAGGATGGAGAGTGCGTAAGAATGCGCTTGACGTTGGGCCAGCATGTTGTGGAAAATCAGAGAGTGCGCTGCCGTGAAGTCGCGAGATGTGGAAAACCATGTGCTTGGTGCGCAATACAAGCCCACAGTCGCTGAACCAGAGGCCATCAGCGCGGTGGAGGATGAGGATACCGTAGGCGTTTGCAGTTATTGTGGGGGTGTGAAAGTGGGCGACACTACCCAGGCTTGCCAGGGTGGTCGGGAAGAGGATGGAGAGTGCGTAAGAATGCGCTTGACGTTGGGCCAGCATGTTGTGGAAAATCAGAGAGTGCGCTGCCGTGAAGTCGCGCGAGATGTGGAAAACCATGTGCTCGGTGCGCAAGACAAGCCCACAGTCGCTGAACCAGAGGCCATCAGCGCGGTGGAGGATGAGGATACCGTAGGCGTTCGACACTACCCAGGCCTGCCAGGGTGGTGGGGAAGAGGATGGAGAGTGCGTAAGAATGCGCTTGACGTTGGGCCAGCATGTTGTGGAAAATCAGAGAGTGCGCTGCCATGAAGTCGCGAGAGGTGGAAAACCATATGCTCGGGGCGCAATACAAGCCCACAGTCGCTGAACCAGAGGCCATCAGCGGGTGGAGGATGAGGATACCGTGGCGTTCGCAGCTATTGTGGGGGTGTGAAAGTGGGCGACACTACCCAGGCTTGCCAGGGTGGTCGGGAAGAGGATGGAGAGTGCGTAAGAATGCGCTTGCAGCAGCAGCGACGTCCAGATTGCCAGTATGTTGTGGAAAATAAGAGAGTGCGCTGCCATGAAGTCGCGGGGGGAGGTGGAAAACCATATGCTCGGGGTGCAATACAAGCCCACAGTCGCTGAACCAGAGGCCATCAGTGTGATGGAGGATGAGGATACCGTAGGCGTTCAACACTACCCAGGCCTGCCAGGGTGGTCGGGAAGAGGATGGAGAGTGCGTAAGAATGCGCTTGACGTTGGGCCAGCATGTTGTGGAAAATCAGAGAGTGCGCTGCCGTGAAGTCGCGCGAGATGTGGAAAACCATGTGCTCGGTGCGCAATACAAGCCCACAGTCGCTGAACCAGAGGCCATCAGCGCGGTGGAGGATGAGGATACCGTAGGCCTGCCAGGGTGGTCGGGAAGAGGATGGAGAGTGCGTAAGAATGCGCTTGACGTTGGGCCAGCGTGTTGTGGAAAATCAGAGAGTGCGCTGCCGTGAAGTCCCGGGAGATGTGGAAAACCATGTGCTCAGTGCGAATACAAGCAAACAGTCGCTGAACCAGAGGCCATCAGCGGGTGGAGGATGAGGATACCGTGGGCGTTCGCAGCTATTGTGGGGGTGTGAAAGTGGGCGACACTACCCAGGCTTACCAGGGTGGTCGGGAAGAGGATGGAGAGTGCGTAAGAATGCGCTTGCGCAGCAGCGCGACGTCCAGATTGCCAGTATGTTGTGGAAAATAAGAGAGTGCGCTGCCATGAAGTCCCGAGAGGTGGAAAAAACCATATGCTCGGGGTGCAATACAAGCCCACAGTCGCTGAACCAGAGGCCATCAGTGTGATGGAGGATGAGGATACCGTAGGCGTTCGACACTACCCAGGCCTGCCAGGGTGGTCGGGAAGAGGATGGAGAGTGCGTAAGAATGCGCTTGACGTTGGGCCAGCATGTTGTGGAAAATCAGAGAGTGCGCTGCCGTGAAGTCCCGCGAGATGTGGAAAACCATGTGCTCAGTGCGCAATACAAGCCCACAGTCGCTGAACCAGAGGCCATCAGCGCGGTGGAGGATGAGGATACCGTAGGCGTTCGACACTACCCAGGCCTGCCAGGGTGGTCGGGAAGAGGATGGAGAGTGCGTAAGAATGCGCTTGACGTTGGGCCAGCATGTTGTGGAAAATAAGAGAGTGCGCTGCCATGAACTCGCGCGAGAGGTGGAAAACCATATGCTCGGGGTGCAATACAAGCCCACAGTCGCTGAACCAGAGGCCATCAGCGGGTGGAGGATGAGGATACCGTGGCGTTCGACACTACCCAGGCCTGCCAGGGTGGTCGGGAAGAGGATGGAGAGTGCGTAAGAATGAGCTTGACGTTGGGCCAGCATGTTGTGGAAAATAAGAGAGTGCGCTGCCATGAACTCGCGAGAGGTGGAAAACCATATGCTCGGGGTGCAATACAAGCCCATAGTCGCTGAACCAGAGGCCATCAGTGTGATGGAGGATGAGGATACCGTGGCGTTCGACACTACCCAGGCCTGCCAGGGTGGTCGGGAAGAGGATGGAGAGTGCGTAAGAATGCGCCTGACGTTGGGCCAGCATGTTGTGGAAAATCAGAGAGTGCGCTGCCGTGAAGTCGCGAGAGATGTGGAAAACCATGTGCTCGGGCGCAATACAAGCCCACAGTCGCTGAACCAGAGGCCATCAGCGGGTGGAGGATGAGGATACCGTGGGCGTTCGCAGCTATTGTGGGGGGTGTGAAAGTGGGCGACACTACCCAGGCTTACCAGGGTGGGAAGAGGATGGAGAGTGCGTAAGAATGCGCTTGCGCAGCAGCGCGACGTGCAGATTGCCAGTATGTTGTGGAAAATAAGAGAGTGCGCGGCCATGAAGTTGCGCGTGAGGTGGAAAACCATATGCTCGGAGCGCAATACAAGCCCACAGTCGCTGAACCAGAGGCCATCAGCGCGGTGGAGGATGAGGATACCGTAGGCGTTCGCAGCTATTGTGGGGGTGTGAAAGTGGGCGACACTACCCAGGCTTACCAGGGTGGTCGGGAAGAGGATGGAGAGTGCGTAAGAATGCGCTTGACGTTGGGCCAGCATGTTGTGGAAAATCAGAGAGTGCGCTGCCGTGAAGTCCCGCGAGATGTGGAAAACCATGTGCTCAGTGCGCAATACAAGCCCACAGTCGCTGAACCAGAGGCCATCAGCGCGGTGGAGGATGAGGATACCGTAGGCGTTCGACACTACCCAGGCCTGCCAGGGTGGTCGGTAAGAGAATGGAGAGTGCGTAAGAATGCGCTTGACGTTGGGCCAGCATGTTGTGGAAAATCAGAGAGTGCGCTGCGGTGAAGTCGCAGAGATGTGGAAAACCATGTGCTCGGTGCGCAATACAAGCCCACAGTCGCTGAACCAGAGGCCATCAGCGGGTGGAGGATGAGGATACCGTGGGCGTTCGCAGCTATTGTGGGGGGTGTGAAAGTGGGCGACACTACCCAGGCTTACCAGGGTGGTCGGGAAGAGGATGGAGAGTGCGTAAGAATGCGCTTGACGTTGGGCCAGCGTGTTGTGGAAAATCAGAGAGTGCGCTGCCGTGAAGTCCCGGGAGATGTGGAAAACCATGTGCTCAGTGCGCAATACAAGCCCACAGTCGCTGAACCAGAGGCCATCAGCGGGTGGAGGATGAGGATACCGTGGGCGTTCGCAGCTATTGTGGGGGGTGTGAAAGTGGGCGACACTACCCAGGCTTACCAGGGTGGTCGGGAAGAGGATGGAGAGTGCGTAAGAATGCGCTTGACGTTGGGCCAGCATGTTGTGGAAAATCAGAGAGTGCGCTGCCGTGAAGTCCCGCGAGATGTGGAAAACCATGTGCTCAGTGCGCAATACAAGCCCACAGTCGCTGAACCAGAGGCCATCAGCGGGTGGAGGATGAGGATACCGTGGCGTTCGACACTACCCAGGCCTGCCAGGGTGGTCGGGAAGAGGATGGAGAGTGCGTAAGAATGCGCTTGACGTTGGGCCAGCATGTTGTGGAAAATAAGAGAGTGCGCTGCCATGAACTCGCGCGAGAGGTGGAAAACCATATGCTCGGGGTGCAATACAAGCCCACAGTCGCTGAACCAGAGGCCATCAGCGCGGTGGAGGATGAGGATACCGTAGGCGTTCGACACTACCCAGGCCTGCCAGGGTGGTCGGGAAGAGGATGGAGAGTGCGTAAGAATGCGCTTGACGTTGGGCCAGCATGTTGTGGAAAATAAGAGAGTGCGCTGCCATGAACTCGCGCGAGAGGTGGAAAACCATATGCTCGGGGTGCAATACAAGCCCATAGTCGCTGAACCAGAGGCCATCAGTGTGATGGAGGATGAGGATACCGTAGGCGTTCGACACTACCCAGGCCTGCCAGGGTGGTCGGGAAGAGGATGGAGAGTGCGTAAGAATGCGCTTGACGTTGGGCCAGCATGTTGTGGAAAATCAGAGAGTGCGCTGCCGTGAAGTCGCGCGAGATGTGGAAAACCATGTGCTCGGGGCGCAATACAAGCCCACAGTCGCTGAACCAGAGGCCATCAGCGCGGTGGAGGATGAGGATACCGTAGGCGTTCGCAGCTATTGTGGGGGTGTGAAAGTGGGCGACACTACCCAGGCTTACCAGGGTGGGAAGAGGATGGAGAGTGCGTAAGAATGCGCTTGCGCAGCAGCGCGACGTGCAGATTGCCAGTATGTTGTGGAAAATAAGAGAGTGCGCGGCCATGAAGTTGCGCGTGAGGTGGAAAACCATATGCTCGGAGCGCAATACAAGCCCACAGTCGCTGAACCAGAGGCCATCAGCGCGGTGGAGGATGAGGATACCGTGGGGCGTTCGCAGCTATTGTGGGGGTGTGAAAGTGGGCGACACTACCCAGGCTTACCAGGGTGGTCGGGAAGAGGATGGAGAGTGCGTAAGAATGCGCTTGACGTTGGGCCAGCATGTTGTGGAAAATCAGAGAGTGCGCTGCCGTGAAGTCCCGCGAGATGTGGAAAACCATGTGCTCAGTGCGCAATACAAGCCCACAGTCGCTGAACCAGAGGCCATCAGCGGGGTGGAGGATGAGGATACCGTAGGCGTTCGACACTACCCAGGCCTGCCAGGGTGGTCGGTAAGAGAATGGAGAGTGCGTAAGAATGCGCTTGACGTTGGGCCAGCATGTTGTGGAAAATCAGAGAGTGCGCTGCGGTGAAGTCGCGCGAGATGTGGAAAACCATGTGCTCGGTGCGCAATACAAGCCCACAGTCGCTGAACCAGAGGCCATCAGCGCGGTGGAGGATGAGGATACCGTAGGCGTTCGCAGCTATTGTGGGGGTGTGAAAGTGGGCGACACTACCCAGGCTTACCAGGGTGGTCGGGAAGAGGATGGAGAGTGCGTAAGAATGCGCTTGACGTTGGGCCAGCATGTTGTGGAAAATCAGAGAGTGCGCTGCCGTGAAGTCCCGCGAGATGTGGAAAACCATGTGCTCAGTGCGCAATACAAGCCCACAGTCGCTGAACCAGAGGCCATCAGCGGGTGGAGGATGAGGATACCGTGGCGTTCGACACTACCCAGGCCTGCCAGGGTGGTCGGTAAGAGAATGGGGAGTGCGTAAGAATGCGCTTGACGTTGGGCCAGCATGTTGTGGAAAATCAGAGAGTGCGCTGCCGTGAAGTCGCGCGAGATGTGGAAAACCATGTGCTCGGTGCGCAATACAAGCCCACAGTCGCTGAACCATAGGCCATCAGCGCGGTGGAGGATGAGGATACCGTAGGCGTTCGACACTACCCAGGCCTGCCAGGGTGGTCGGTAAGAGAATGGAGAGTGCGTAAGAATGCGCTTGACGTTGGGCCAGCATGTTGTGGAAAATCAGAGAGTGCGCTGCCGTGAAGTCCCGGGAGATGTGGAAAACCATGTGCTCAGTGCGCAATACAAGCCCACAGTCGCTGAACCAGAGGCCATCAGCGCGGTGGAGGATGAGGATACCGTAGGCCTTCGACACCACCCAGGCCTGCCAGGGTGGTCGGGAAGAGGATGGAGAGTGCGTAAGAATGCGCTTGACGTTGGGCCAGCGTGTTGTGGAAAATCAGAGAGTGCGCTGCCGTGAAGTCCCGGGAGATGTGGAAAACCATGTGCTCAGTGCGCAATACAAGCCCACAGTCGCTGAACCAGAGGCCATCAGCGCGGTGGAGGATGAGGATACCGTAGGCGTTCGCAGCTATTGTGGGGGTGTGAAAGTGGGCGACACTACCCAGGCTTACCAGGGTGGTCGGGAAGAGGATGGAGAGTGCGTAAGAATGCGCTTGACGTTGGGCCAGCATGTTGTGGAAAATCAGAGAGTGCGCTGCCGTGAAGTCCCGCGAGATGTGGAAAACCATGTGCTCAGTGCGCAATACAAGCCCACAGTCGCTGAACCAGAGGCCATCAGCGGGTGGAGGATGAGGATACCGTGGCGTTCGACACTACCCAGGCCTGCCAGGGTGGTCGGGAAGAGGATGGAGAGTGCGTAAGAATGCGCTTGACGTTGGGCCAGCATGTTGTGGAAAATCAGAGAGTGCGCTGCCGTGAAGTCGCGAGATGTGGAAAACCATGTGCTCGGTGCGCAATACAAGCCCACAGTCGCTGAACCAGAGGCCATCAGCGCGGTGGAGGATGAGGATACCGTAGGCGTTCGACACTACCCAGGCCTGCCAGGGTGGTCGGGAAGAGGATGGAGAGTGCGTAAGAATGCGCCTGCGCAGCAGCGCGACGTCCAGATTGCCAGTATGTTGTGGAAAATAAGAGAGTGCGTGGCCATGAAGCCGCGCGTGAGGTGGAAAAACCATACGTTCGTGGCGCAATACAAGCCCACAGTCGCTGAACCAGAGGCCATCAGCGCGGTGGAGGATGAGGATACCGTAGGCGTTCGACACTACCCAGGCCTGCCAGGGTGGTCGGGAAGAGGATGGAGAGTGCGTAAGAATGCGCTTGACGTTGGGCCAGCATGTTGTGGAAAATCAGAGAGTGCGCTGCCGTGAAGTCGCGAGATGTGGAAAACCATGTGCTCGGTGCGCAATACAAGCCC
Source organism: Mycena indigotica (assembly GCF_014461135.1). Lineage (NCBI taxonomy): Eukaryota > Fungi > Basidiomycota > Agaricomycetes > Agaricales > Mycenaceae > Mycena > Mycena indigotica. The sequence continues at coordinate 1,991,335 of NW_023503011.1, read as the reverse complement.
ACAGTCGCTGAACCAGAGGCCATCAGCGCGGTGGAGGATGAGGATACCGTAGGCGTTCACAGCTATTGTGGGGGTGTGAAAGTGGGCGACACTACCCAGCCTTGCCAGGGTGGTCGGGAAGAGGATGGAGAGTGCGTAAGAATGCGCTTGCGCAGCAGCGCGACGTCCAGATTGCCAGTATGTTGTGGAAAATAAGAGAGTGCGCGGCCATGAAGTTGCGCGTGAGGTGGAAAACCATATGCTCGGGGCGCAATACAAGCCCACAGTCGCTGAACCAGAGGCCATCAGCGCGGTGGAGGATGAGGATACCGTAGGCGTTCGACACCACCCAGGCCTGCCAGGGTGGTCGGGAAGAGGATGGAGAGTGCGTAAGAATGCACTTGACGTTGGGCCAGCATGTTGTGGAAAATCAGAGAGTGCGCTGCCGTGAAGTTGCACGAGATGTGGAAAACCATGTGCTCGGTGCACAATACAAGCCCACAGTCGCTGAACCAGAGGCTGTCAGCGCGTTGGAGGACCAGTGGGCTGTACCCACTTGGTTATTAGGGGTGACTTGCCTTGCCTCACTTGTATCCACTTGTAGTAGACCCTACTATTATGCCCCAGTACAGCTTGGTGAGTATCAAATTACGCCTGATAACCAAGCAGACACAACCTGTGAGTGTATAGTATCTCTTGCCTCACTTGTCTCCACCTCCCCAGATACTACTATAATGTCCCAGACCAGCTTAGTATGTGTAAAGTTGTCCTAGTCAGTGAGCGGGCATGGCCACCAAGTGTGTAGTATCCCTTGTCTCCACCTATACTGTCCCAGAACAGTATGTGTCGAGTTACATATGATAGTCCACTCTAATCTCACTCACTTGTGAGCACACAGCAGCAACTGTGAGGGTCAGTTAATCCCCTGAAAATTTGGGTGCCATATTCTCCAGGATGGAGATATACCAGATGGGTAGCGGCACCAGTTTGCTGGAGGTAGACTATACCCCTACTAGTAGATGTACTCATATTCCACACACTCACAAAGCCTATACCATGGTAAGCCCACCATTTTTGGCAGAGATAACACTGATAATAGTACTGATCTAGAATAGCTATGAGCTTGGTTCAAGTGCTGGAGGGGCTCATTAGAGGGTCTATACAATTCCACATTCAAGTTTTAGATCATACTTGAAATTAATTTCTGAGCAGTGGTAATAGCAAAGACACTCTCTTTTGCTTTATGGGTACCTACCCTCTCTTCAGCTACATTCTGTAACATATGCCAAAAGTACAACTGATTACAGTACAGGGTCCTACCAGACATCCAAATATCCTCATACATGCATCTCAATATCCAGTGCTCAGACTATAGACTCACTATTTATACAAACCAGTTCTGCACTTAACCTGTCTTGGAATGTTCACCTCAATTCATTCTCCAAGAACATATAGAGATCAATCAGAGTATTGGGTAGATGTATATACCTATCTTGCCAAGTTTTCTATATTTGATCTATAATCAACAACCAGATCATCACTGTATTGCCAATATGACGTGTAGCAGTATTCATCATTATAATAGAGAATAACAAAAAAAAATTCGATGTATACAACGTGTTATGAGGAATATAATCTCATAGGGGATGTCACGGTTTGGGTTGGGCCGCCCGGGCTACAGGGCCGTTCAGGACCGACGCCCCACCGCACTCCCCAAGTTCCCTATTCTTCCAACCCCTTCCCTTCACCCCTGTGGGCCCTATGCAGTGCCTATCCGATTTGCCCTAGGACCTAGCGCCTATCCGATCCATCCCTAATACTCTAGCCTATAAAACTGTACTTTCCAGGATGTATTTGTTAGCCTAATATCGTCTATTCCCAGGGCTAAAACCCATCCTCTCGTGCTCCTCAGACCCCTTCAAAGTTGGATGACCCAATGACCTGATACCGCCCAAGCACAACACTGACAGGAAACTGTATGCTTCATACCCTTATTCCATTGGGCACCCATCACCTCTGGCTGAGTTATTGGGAGATTGGAGTGATAGGATATATGCCATATATATTGTAGATATGATATGTAAAATTAGGGGGACTGCCAAAGCTATGGGAGACATCTATCAGACCAGAATACAACATAGATCATGCTTATCCATGAATTTTTTTTAGCAAGATATCAGGTGATCATTGTGCCTGATCAAATTTAGAATATGAAAACTAGAGAAAAAATGATCACATCAGAGCATAGGACCACTATGTTAGTGCCTACCTTTCAATATAGTGATTTCATGCAGAATTGGTGGAGATACAGTCAAATCTGTCATATGGAATAATGTTGGTGGAACCCCAGGCCCATTCCATATGATGGATATTCCACATGGAATTTATTTTATATATTTATTTCAACATTAAATATGCATAAAAACTAGATAGAGAACAGAATTACACCCACCTATTACCATATTGGGCAAATAAGCAAGGCAGCTAGGTTACAAGTGTGTGACATGACAATCAGAATAGGTAGCAGTTCAAGTTAGGTTAAGGTAAGTGCAAGGACAGGGAAGTAAGGGAACCACACACACACACACACACACACCTCACACACACACACACACACCCCGAGGAATGGGAACAAGACTGGAGGATTTTTTCAAATTTTAATTAAGGTAATAATGACCCCAAAAAGGGACACCTTTATTTGTTGGGAAAAATGGATTTAAAAAGACCCAATAAGTAGAACAGCAATCTTATCAAAAAAAAAAAGGAATCAACATTGTTATACAAAAAAGCCTCTTATGCCCAGATATCTTCCATTTTTCCCACATATGCACCCTTTTTCTCCTACAATCTGAGAAACATTCTTCTGGTCAGATTTCCTTCCTATCTGGTTGACATTATTTAAACCTTTTTTTTCTAAGCAATAAAGGTCACCATTTTTTCAACCATTATTACCTTCATTAAAATTTAAAAAAATCCTCTAGTTTTCTTCTCAGTTGTCGGGGTGACACCCATACATACATACATACATAGCGGATTAGTAGATTAATAGGGTTGAGGGCTAAGGCTGATTCAACCACTTGGAGTGCTCACTGCGGGAGTTTGGGAATAAACGGTACCCCTTTCGATTGATTATACATCTAAAATCAATGTACCAAAAAAAGCAAAAAAAAATTATATCTCTATTTGCACCCAAAAAAAAATTGTTCCAAATTTGCCTGCTTATAAGGGAAATATATGCCATAAACAGACTCAGTTTTGTCAACTGGTTTTGGGGCAGATCAAACAGCCTTTTCTAGATCAGCTTTTGTATCAAAACAGGGACCCAAAATATCCATGTATATTCACTTACATGAGATATATCAGGGCCCGGGACCATATTTTTTGGTCCTCGTTTTAATGCAAAGGCTGGTCTAGAAAAGGGTGTTTGATTTGCCCCCAGACAGGGTGACAAAACTGAGTCTGTTTATAGCATCTATTTCTCATATAACCAGGCAAATTTTGAACAATCTTTTTTGGGTGCAAATAGAGGTATAAAAATTTTCTTTTTTTTTTTGGTACATGGATTTTAAGTGTATAATGGATCGAAAGGGGCACCATTTATTCCCACACTCCTGCAGTGACTGGACTGAGTTACACTGATGTGGGCATCAAATCCAGAGGTAGTGGAGCCTCGCCAATAGTCACCAGAGCCCAAGAACTACAAACAGTGTTCAGTGTGTTCACGTGCATATGACAAAGCGCCACAGCAACACCAAGCAAGCGGCATGACCTAGTGTAACGAGGGCCGGGACACTAGTCAATGGTGGTGCAGGCACAGAGGATCGCTCACTGGTGAGGGCAGATATTGGGACATACACTACAATGGGCCGATGTTGAGATCAGTATCACAATTGGGCACTGGGAGATCGAGAATCTGGGGCAGTGGGACAGTTGCTGACAGCCGCCAGACGTTGAGAACGTGTCCTATAGTATGGAGAATGCAACAAAAAAAGAGCACTAACATGAAGGAGTGACTGTGCACATAAGAGATCAACATCTCCACTTCTGCAACAGCACCTAAAATAGTTCAAGAATCTGCTTTTGCTGAACTTGCATCCATACTGGTTTTAAATGATTCAGAGAGTCAAGCATCTGAAGCATCTGAAACCATTCCCATTGATTCAGATGGAGTGAAAGATGACTTGAAGATCAAAGCATTTCATCTTCCAGCTGAATCTAGTCAATTAGGTTTTCAACCTACCCTGGTTCCACCTTTGGTTCAACCCAAAGCAAATGTGAGAATATTTCAAGACCAAAGGTTTCTGCACAGATGTTATTACTGTGAGCACATAGGTCACTTTACTAGAGAATGCCCTCAGAAGATTCAACACATCCATGATTTTTTTGGATTAAATTGGATCACAGAGGAAAGCTCCAGCTTGGTGATGGACAGCGCTTACCATCTGGAAATGAACCACTGGCTTGGAGAGTCCAATATTACTGGACTGCTCACTGAAATATGTTTCTAAGTATTTAACTGATTTTGATTCCTTCAGGTGATTCAACTATGCTTCCCATTTTCAGTTTCTTCTTGACCCTATGCAATACTATGCTTTCCATTTTCCTATGAAATATGGATCACTATAAAAGAAAAGTTGGGATGAATAGGTGATTGCCATTGAGACCACCCAATAAGTTCAACAAACTAGCATCGTTGAACACATCAGATTTCAGAACTCCGGGCAATATAAAGTGACTAGATTGCAGGACACTTCAAAACAACCAAGATTATGAGCTTGGTGTTGCTTGAATGAACTATCAACTAGTAATAAACTTAAACATGATACATCAATAGCAACTTAACTGGTCTGATGAAAGAAGTGTGGTTATCTAGTTGTGACTTCAGAGTCAATTGGATCAAAAAGTCCTGGCAAAACACAGTAGACAATGTGACAGCACAGAACTTGTCCGTGTCTGGATAATATATATATCAAAAGCAAAAGGTATATACATGAATATGGTCACGATCAATTGATGGGATCAACACGGAAGGTAGAGGAAAGCTCGCTCTTATATAGGACAAGCTAAGGGCTGACTACTAAGGGACACGCGATTCGCCGCACGAGTCAGAGAGAACCCAGGTCGGCATCCGGAGCGGCTGTCCGGACTTGAAAACAGTCCGCCAAGGGCAAGCTTGACAACGAACATCCGCGATGGCAGTCACTGTAGCACCAATATATTTGCAAATGTTGATATACAGGGGGGGTAGCTATGACACGTCGTTCGTGACGCGCACACAAGCTTTCGCATAATAGAAACCGTGGCCAAGCTAGCGAGCAGTTCAGTTCAGTGGTGAGCGCAAGAAATCGATGATGCCACCGTAAACAAACAGCCAGCATATCGGAAAGACCACCGACCGCGGTCCATCCCGCCCTCATCTCCGAGTTCTGAACCCCACAAGCCGAGGACCCACACGGATCGCGAGTGGCTAGTCAATCGAAGGGAGCCACCCAGAATGGTGGAAATCGCCAAAAATCTTGCGCGAAGAGTGATTTACGTGTCGCCGACGAGGCCCTGCACTCGCTCGGAGATCAACAACCGCATATGGCACAAGTCACGGAGGTTCAACCTGCCGGACAAAATCCCAAGTTGTCATACAACGACGGGCATCTGGCCCGCAACATCTCGCATGAGTCCCGCCCGGAATGGGGCTCGAAATCATCGCTATATGATGAAGCAGATCAGAAGCGCAGGTAGATAGCGAAGAATAGCAAGACTTACCGATCTCCACGAAACCAGCCAGCTCAAATCCCCGCTTTGGCCGCCCAGCCCCATGTTCCACCATCCCGCCCTCATCCCCGCCGTCTGTAGCCCCGAATCCACCACAGGAAGCCACCTGGCACCCAGATAGGTCATATATCGCCAGCAAATTGAGGAGCATCGCCCAGAACGGCGGAGAGCGTGACGAAACACGCACGTCGAGTGTCGTCGCCGTAACGTTAACTTGAACGAGGCCATCCAGCCGCTAGAAAGCGCCGGAAGCAAGAGGCGCCGCAGCCAGGGAAGGGGTAGAGCCACCGGTGAGGAACAGCCGAACGAGCAACACGAGGCTCGTCGTCGTAGGCCAGGGATGGGACAACAGAACTCACCTTGATCCCTGCCCCAGCCCACACCAAACAGCGGAGAACCGCCGTTCTCCGTCCCCAGCTCCTTCCACCCCACCATCCAAATGTTCAATCGGTCGGAGTCGATGCTAGCACACCCAAGCGCAGCCCAGGACGACAAACAATGCGCTAAGTCGCGCGCGTCAGGCGATGACACGTCGCTAAAGGAGCGCAGGCCGGCCGGCGAGAAGCGCTGCCAGCAGGCAGCAAGCGGCAAGCAGACACCAAGAGAGGCGCGAGGTCGCCGGTAGAAGCGCCCCGACGAGCTCACGAGGCCCGTAGGGCAGGGCCAGAGGTCGTCAAAGAGGAAGTGGTGGTGATCAAGAAGGAAGAAGCACGAAGCACCACCTTGCGATCGGCAGCACGGAAGCCCGACCGGACCGAAGCCGGATCAGACCGACGACCGATGATTCGTTCAGAGATCTACCCAAGATAACGGGATTCGATCACCGAGCGAGATTAGATAGTCCTTCAACGCTTGCAAACAGCATCTCAGCTATAATAAAACCTTGAGCTGAGAAAGTCATAGTCAGTGAAAAGGTTTAACATACAAGAGGACATCAAATGTTAACAAAACATTTTACGATTACCGGATATCAACAAGATGACTGGGAAACCATTAAAAACTGGTTAAGTGACAGAGAAATTGACAGAAAATTGCTAGAAAATCAGAGAAAAGGCTGGATAAAATAAGGGAATAATAATATACATATATGGTACCTACAGAGAAAACCAGACTAAGTTATAGGGCACAACAGAGGTACTACAGTGCAGTGATAATGATAGATTCAAACAGGGAACATGGACATGAAGGGTGAAGCTTCACCTAGTTGAAACTGGGACTTAATCTTCATATTTTGCATGGCACAAAAAACAAAACCCAGTGAAAATTGTAGCTGGAAGTGACAAAAAATGTAGTCAGATATTGTTGCTTAAACTGACCGAGGACGGTCAAGATTTATGAAAAGGGGAGATAATGAGCCGTCAATATGACCACCATATGAATGATAACATATGGACCCCATAAATTCATTTTCATGCACAATAGCTATGGAACATATGAAGATTCTCAGAATAAATGTTGCAAACCTTTGAATCAAATCTATATGCACCCGGCCACAAGGCCTAGGCCAGGGACTGGTCTAGACTCTGAACCAAACCAAGGGTAACATGTCCATATTTGGCAAGTCTGATCCAGGACGTATATTAGAACCTTCTAGAAGCCTGAACTAGAACATTCTAGAACCGGATCAGCGGATCAGGTCACACCGTTACGGATTATGTAATTAATTTGAGAGTAGTATATAAGGAGGCCTGTAAATCCCTAGATTAACAAGAAAGACCCCCCCTGGCGGATCTGCTGATTGTGACAGCTACCAGCGTCACATCAGTTAGGTTTAGGGGGGGGGGGATTTCAAACAAATACCATATCAGGTTAAGTCAGGTCAAATCAAGGATTCAAGGACAAGGTTAAGGACAGAATTCACCCTTGAAACTACCAAGACTTGAATGGCACCAGCCTCGAATAGCCGCTTGGTCAGAGCTTCGGGGTAGTATCCGATACTGTTTTTCAAACATTCAACCAACGCCCGGTCGGTGGCAATGCGAAGGTACAAACATGATGACAGGCTTTGTGGGTGAGTATTCGACAATTGCAAATGCAGATTGCGCGCTGTTGTTCTCGTTTACTCCAGAATTGTAATAGAGCAAATTCGGTACAGATAGTCTTGCCACTACCCGTAGGGGCACCTAGGAAAGCATTCTCGTCCATGGTATAGAGGGCTTGGAATACTTGGGACTGAATTTTGTTGAAGGTCTTGAGAGAGGAAAAATATATAGCTTGAACTCTTTGTTGTGGAGGGCCGACAAAGGTACAGCTTGCGGATGGAGGAGTGGCGTTAGTGGAGGGAATTTTTTGGGAAGAATGAGATATTTGAAGGAGATTGGTAAGCAAGTTTCTGCATGTAGCCAACGATCTGAGATGTCAATCTGAAGAAGCGAGCGGGTGATTGGCTGAACTTGTGCTTATTTCAGCTTGACGAACTCTCCCGACACATTCCAAACAATGATGAATGACATTTTCCAGGACCTTATCCTCTCCAGAGACGTCATGATCTACCTGGACCACATCCTGATCGCCCATTCCGACCTCCGGAAACACTGACAGATCGTCCAGTAGGTCTTACGGCAGCTCCGAGAGCACAAGTTGTACCTTTGAGGCGGAGAAGTGCGACTTTAAAAAATCATCAATCAAGTACCTTGGAGTCATTATCTCGCACAACCACTTTGAAATGGACCCCATCAAAGTTGCAGGCATCTCCGCTTGGCTGACTCCAGAAAACAAGAAGGACATTCAGCAGTTCCTTGGGTTTGCTAACTTCTACTGCAGGTTCATTTGGGACTGCTCGGCCCTTGTGCGCCCTCTCTTTGCGCTCACCAAGAAGGACCAGCAATACCGTAGGCCTTCGACACTACCCAGGCCTGCCAGGGTGGTCGGGAAGAGGATGGAGAGTGCGTAAGAATGCGCTTGACATTGTGCCAGCATGTTGTGGAAAATCAGAGAGTGCGCTGCCGTGAAGTCGCGCGAGATGTGGAAAACCATGTGCTCGGTGCGCAATACAAGCCCACAGTGGCTGAACCAGAGGCCATCAGCGCGGTGGAGGATGAGGATACCGTAGGCGTTCGACACTACCCAGGCCTGCCAGGGTGGTCGGGAAGAGGATGGAGAGTGCATAAGAATGCGCTTGACGTTGGGCCAGCATGTTGTGGAAAATCAGAGAGTGTGCTGCCGTGAAGTCGTGCGAGATGTGGAAAACCATGTGCTTGGTGCGCAATACAAGCCCACAGTCACTGAACCAGAGGCCATCAGCGCGGTGGAGGATGAGGATACCGTAGGCGTTTGCAGTTATTGTGGGGGTGTGAAAGTGGGCGACACTACCCAGGCTTGCCAGGGTGGTCGGGAAGAGGATGGAGAGTGCGTAAGAATGCGCTTGCGCAGCAGCGCGACGTCCAGATTGCCAGTATGTTGTGGAAAATAAGAGAGTGCGCTGCCATGAAGTCGCGCGGGAGGTGGAAAACCATATGCTCGGGGTGCAATACAAGCCCACAGTCGCTGAACCAGAGGCCATCAGCGCGGTGGAGGATGAGGATACCGTAGGCGTTCGGACACTACCCAGGCTTGCCAGGGTGGTCGGGAAGAGGATGGAGAGTGCGTAAGAATGCGCTTGACGTTGGGCCAGCATGTTGTGGAAAATCAGAGAGTGCGCTGCCGTGAAGTCGCGCGTGAGGTGGAAAACCATATGTTCGGGGCGCAATACAAGCCCACAGTCGCTGAACCAGAGGCCATCAGCGCGGTGGAGGATGAGGATACCGTAGGCGTTCGCAGCTATTGTGGGGGTGTGAAAGTGGGCGACACTACCCAGGCTTGCCAGGGTGGTCGGGAAGAGGATGGAGAGTGCGTAAGAATGCGCTTGCAGCAGCGACGTCCAGATTGCCAGTATGTTGTGGAAAATAAGAGAGTGCGCTGCCATGAAGTCGCGCGGGAGGTGGAAAACCATATGCTCGGGGTGCAATACAAGCCCACAGTCGCTGAACCAGAGGCCATCAGCGCGGTGGAGGATGAGGATACCGTAGGCGTTCGCAGTTATTGTGGGGGTGTGAAAGTGGGCGACACTACCCAGGCTTGCCAGGGTGGTCGGGAAGAGGATGGAGAGTGCGTAAGAATGTGCTTGCGCAGCAGCGCGACGTCCAGATTGCCAGTATGTTGTGGAAAATAAGAGGTGCGCTGCCATGAAGTCGCACGAGATGTGGAAAACCATGTGCTCGGTGCACAATACAAGCCCACAGTCGCTGAACCAGAGGCCATCAGCGGGTGGAGGATGAGGATACCGTAGGCGTTCGACACTACCCAGGCTTGCCAGGGTGGTCGGGAAGAGGATGGAGAGTGCGTAAGAATGCGCTTGACGTTGGGCCAGCATGTTGTGGAAAATCAGAGAGTGCGCTGCCGTGAAGTCGCGCGTGAGGTGGAAAACCATATGCTCGTGGCGCAATACAAGCCCACAGTCGCTGAACCAGAGGCCATCAGCGCGGTGGAGGATGAGGATACCGTGGCGTTCGCAGCTATTGTGGGGGGTGTGAAAGTGGGCGACACTACCCAGGCCTGCCAGGGTGGTCGGGAAGAGGATGGAGAGTGCGTAAGAATGCGCTTGACGTTGGGCCAGCATGTTGTGGAAAATCAGAGAGTGCGCTGCCGTGAAGTCGCGAGAGATGTGGAAAACCATGTGCTTGGTGCGCAATACAAGCCCACAGTCGCTGAACCAGAGGCCGTCAGCGGGTGGAGGATGAGGATACCGTAGGCGTTTGCAGTTATTGTGGGGGGTGTGAAAGTGGGCGACACTACCCAGGCTTGCCAGGGTGGTCGGGAAGAGGATGGAGAGTGCGTAAGAATGCGCTTGCGCAGCAGCGCGACGTCCAGATTGCCAGTATGTTGTGGAAAACAAGAGAGTGCGCTGCCATGAAGTCGCGCGGGAGGTGGAAAACCGTATGCTCGGGGTGCAATACAAGCCCACAGTCGCTGAACCAGAGGCCATCAGCGGGTGGAGGATGAGGATACCGTGGCGTTCGCAGTTATTGTGGGGGGGTGTGAAAGTGGGCGACACTACCCAGGCTTGCCAGGGTGGTCGGGAAGAGGATGGAGAGTGCGTAAGAATGTGCTTGCGCAGCAGCGCGACGTCCAGATTGCCAGTATGTTGTGGAAAATAAGAGGTGCGCTGCCATGAAGTCGCACGAGATGTGGAAAACCATGTGCTCGGTGCACAATACAAGCCCACAGTCGCTGAACCAGAGGCCATCAGCGCGGTGGAGGATGAGGATACCGTAGGCGTTCGACACTACCCAGGCTTGCCAGGGTGGTCGGGAAGAGGATGGAGAGTGCGTAAGAATGCGCTTGACGTTGGGCCAGCATGTTGTGGAAAATCAGAGAGTGCGCTGCCGTGAAGTCGCGTGTGGTGGTGGAAAACCATATGTTCGGGCGCAATACAAGCCCACAGTCGCTGAACCAGAGGCCATCAGCGCGGTGGAGGATGAGGATACCGTAGGCGTTCGCAGCTATTGTGGGGTGTGAAAGTGGGCGACACTACCCAGGCCTGCCAGGGTGGTCGGGAAGAGGATGGAGAGTGCGTAAGAATGCGCTTGACGTTGGGCCAGCATGTTGTGGAAAATCAGAGAGTGCGCTGCCGTGAAGTCGCGAGATGTGGAAAACCATGTGCTTGGTGCGCAATACAAGCCCACAGTCGCTGAACCAGAGGCCATCAGCGCGGTGGAGGATGAGGATACCGTAGGCGTTCGACACTACCCAGGCCTGCCAGGGTGGTGGGGAAGAGGATGGAGAGTGCGTAAGAATGCGCTTGACGTTGGGCCAGCATGTTGTGGAGAATCAGAGAGTGCGCTGCCGTGAAGTCGCGCGAGATGTGGAAAGCCATGTGCTCGGTGCGCAATACAAGCCCACAGTCGCTGAACCAGAGGCCATCAGCGCGGTGGAGGATGAGGATACCGTAGGCGTTCGCAGCTATTGTGGGGGTGTGAAAGTGGGCGACACTACCCAGGCTTGCCAGGGTGGTCGGGAAGAGGATGGAGAGTGCGTAAGAATGCGCTTGCGCAGCAGCAGACGTCCAGATTGCCAGTATGTTGTGGAAAATAAGAGAGTGCGCTGCCATGAAGTCGCGGGGAGGTGGAAAACCATATGCTCGGGGTGCAATACAAGCCCACAGTCGCTGAACCAGAGGCCATCAGCGGTGGAGGATGAGGATACCGTGGGCGTTCGCAGTTGTTGTGGGGGTGTGAAAGTGGGCGACACTACCCAGGCTTGCCAGGGTGGTCGGGAAGAGGATGGAGAGTGCGTAAGAATGTGCTTGCGCAGCAGCGCGACGTCCAGATTGCCAGTATGTTGTGGAAAATAAGAGGTGCGCTGCCGTGAAGTCGCGCGAGATGTGGAAAACCATGTGCTTGGTGCGCAATACAAGCCCACAGTCGCTGAACCAGAGGCCATCAGCGCGGTGGAGGATGAGGATACCGTAGGCGTTTGCAGTTATTGTGGGGGTGTGAAAGTGGGCGACACTACCCAGGCTTGCCAGGGTGGTCGGGAAGAGGATGGAGAGTGCGTAAGAATGTGCTTGCGCAGCAGCGCGACGTCCAGATTGCCAGTATGTTGTGGAAAATAAGAGGTGCGCTGCCGTGAAGTCGCAGAGATGTGGAAAACCATGTGCTTGGTGCGCAATACAAGCCCACAGTCGCTGAACCAGAGGCCATCAGCGGGTGGAGGATGAGGATACCGTGGGCGTTTGCAGTTATTGTGGGGGGTGTGAAAGTGGGCGACACTACCCAGGCTTGCCAGGGTGGTCGGGAAGAGGATGGAGAGTGCGTAAGAATGCGCTTGCAGCAGCACGCGACGTCCAGATTGCCAGTATGTTGTGGAAAATAAGAGGTGCGCTGCCATGAAGTCGCGAGATGTGGAAAACCATGTGCTTGGTGCGCAATACAAGCCCACAGTCGCTGAACCAGAGGCCATCAGCGCTGGTGGAGGATGGGGATACCGTGGGCGTTTGCAGTTATTGTGGGGGGTGTGTGGGGCGACACTACCCAGGCTTGCCAGGGTGGTCGGGAAGAGGATGGAGAGTGCGTAAGAATGTGCTTGCGCAGCAGCGACGTCCAGATTGCCAGTATGTTGTGGAAAATAAGAGAGTGCGCTGCCATGAAGTCGCAGGGAGGTGGAAAACCATATGCTCGGGGTGCAATACAAGCCCACAGTCGCTGAACCAGAGGCCATCAGCGCGGTGGAGGATGAGGATACCGTAGGCGTTCGCAGTTATTGTGGGGGTGTGAAAGTGGGCGACACTACCCAGGCTTGCCAGGGTGGTCGGGAAGAGGATGGAGAGTGCGTAAGAATGTGCTTGCGCAGCAGCGCGACGTCCAGTATGTTGTGGAAAATAAGAGGTGCGCTGCCATGAAGTTGCGCGAGATGTGGAAAACCATGTGCTTGGTGCGCAATACAAGCCCACAGTCGCTGAACCAGAGGCCATCAGCGCGGTGGAGGATGAGGATACCGTAGGCGTTTGCAGTTATTGTGGGGGTGTGAAAGTGGGCGACACTACCCAGGCGTACCAGGGTGGTCGGGAAGAGGATGGAGAGTGCGTAAGAATGCGCTTGCGCAGCAGCGCAACGTCCAGATTGCCAGTATGTTGTGGAAAATAAGAGAGTGCGCGGCCATGAAGTAGCGCGAGAGGTGGAAAACCATATGCTCGGGGTGCAATACAAGCCCACAGTCGCTGAACCAGAGGCCATCAGTGTGATGGAGGATGAGGATACCGTAGGCGTTCGACACTACCCAGGCCTGCCAGGGTGGTCGGGAAGAGGATGGAGAGTGCGTAAGAATGCGCTTGACGTTGGGCCAGCATGTTGTGGAAAATCAGAGAGTGCGCTGCCGTGAAGTCGCGCGTGAGGTGGAAAACCATATGTTCGGGGCGCAATACAAGCCCACAGTCGCTGAACCAGAGGCCATCAGCGCGGGTGGAGGATGAGGATACCGTGGGCGTTCGCAGCTATTGTGGGGGGTGTGAAAGTGGGCGACACTACCCAGGCCTGCCAGGGTGGTCGGGAAGAGGATGGAGAGTGCGTAAGAATGCGCTTGACGTTGGGCCAGCATGTTGTGGAAAATCAGAGAGTGCGCTGCCGTGAAGTCGCGCGAGATGTGGAAAACCATGTGCTTGGTGCGCAATACAAGCCCACAGTCGCTGAACCAGAGGCCATCAGCCCGGTGGAGGATGAGGATACCGTAGGCGTTCGACACTACCCAGGCCTGCCAGGGTGGTCGGGAAGAGGATGGAGAGTGCGTAAGAATGCGCTTGACGTTGGGCCAGCATGTTGTGGAGAATCAGAGAGTGCGCTGCCGTGAAGTCGCGCGAGATGTGGAAAGCCATGTGCTCGGTGCGCAATACAAGCCCACAGTCGCTGAACCAGAGGCCATCAGCGCGGTGGAGGATGAGGATACCGTAGGCGTTCGCAGCTATTGTGGGGGTGTGAAAGTGGGCGACACTACCCAGGCTTGCCAGGGTGGTCGGGAAGAGGATGGAGAGTGCGTAAGAATGCGCTTGCGCAGCAGCGCGACGTCCAGATTGCCAGTATGTTGTGGAAAATAAGAGAGTGCGCTGCCATGAAGTCGCGCGGGAGGTGGAAAACCATATGCTCGGGGTGCAATACAAGCCCACAGTCGCTGAACCAGAGGCCATCAGCGCGGTGGAGGATGAGGATACCGTAGGCGTTCGCAGTTATTGTGGGGGTGTGAAAGTGGGCGACACTACCCAGGCTTGCCAGGGTGGTCGGGAAGAGGATGGAGAGTGCGTAAGAATGTGCTTGCGCAGCAGCGCGACGTCCAGTATGTTGTGGAAAATAAGAGGTGCGCTGCCATGAAGTTGCGCGAGATGTGGAAAACCATGTGCTTGGTGCGCAATACAAGCCCACAGTCGCTGAACCAGAGGCCATCAGCGGGTGGAGGATGAGGATACCGTGGCGTTTGCAGTTATTGTGGGGGTGTGAAGTGGGCGACACTACCCAGGCTTGCCAGGGTGGTCGGGAAGAGGATGGAGAGTGCGTAAGAATGCGCTTGCAGCAGCAGCGACGTCCAGATTGCCAGTATGTTGTGGAAAATAAGAGAGTGCGCTGCCATGAAGTCGCGGGGAGGTGGAAAACCATATGCTCGGGGTGCAATACAAGCCCACAGTCGCTGAACCAGAGGCCATCAGCGGGTGGAGGATGAGGATACCGTAGGCGTTCGCAGTTATTGTGGGGGTGTGAAAGTGGGCGACACTACCCAGGCTTGCCAGGGTGGTCGGGAAGAGGATGGAGAGTGCGTAAGAATGTGCTTGCGCAGCAGCGCGACGTCCAGATTGCCAGTATGTTGTGGAAAATAAGAGGTGCGCCGCCATGAAGTCGCACGAGATGTGGAAAACCATGTGCTCGGTGCACAATACAAGCCCACAGTCGCTGAACCAGAGGCCATCAGCGCGGTGGAGGATGAGGATACCGTGGCGTTCGACACTACCCAGGCTTGCCAGGGTGGTCGGGAAGAGGATGGAGAGTGCGTAAGAATGCGCTTGACGTTGGGCCAGCATGTTGTGGAAAATCAGAGAGTGCGCTGCCGTGAAGTCGCGTGAGGTAGAAAACCATATGCTCGGGCGCAATACAAGCCCACAGTCGCTGAACCAGAGGCCATCAGCGCGGTGGAGGATGAGGATACCGTGGCGTTCGCAGCTATTGTGGGGGGTGAAAGTGGGCGACACTACCCAGGCTTGCCAGGGTGGTCGGGAAGAGGATGGAGAGTGCGTAAGAATGCGCTTGACGTTGGGCCAGCGTGTTGTGGAAAATCAGAGAGTGCGCTGCCGTGAAGTCCCGGGAGATGTGGAAAACCATGTGCTCAGTGCGCAATACAAGCCCACAGTCGCTGAACCAGAGGCCATCAGCGCGGTGGAGGATGAGGATACCGTAGGCGTTCGCAGCTATTGTGGGGGTGAAAGTGGGCGACACTACCCAGGCTTGCCAGGGTGGTCGGGAAGAGGATGGAGAGTGCGTAAGAATGCGCTTGACGTTGGGCCAGCGTGTTGTGGAAAATCAGAGAGTGCGCTGCCGTGAAGTCGCGCGAGATATGGAAAACCATGTGCTCGGGGTGCAATACAAGCCCACAGTCGCTGAACCAGAGGCCATCAGCGCGGTGGAGGATGAGGAATACCGTAGGCGTTCGCAGCTATTGTGGGGGTGTGAAAGTGGGCGCCACTACCCAGGCTTACCAGGGTGGTCGGGAAGAGGATGGAGAGTGCGTAAGAATGCGCTTGACGTTGGGCCAGCATGTTGTGGAAAATCAGAGAGTGCGCTGCCGTGAAGTCGCGCGAGATGTGGAAAACCATGTGCTTGGTGCGCAATACAAGCCCACAGTCGCTGAACCAGAGGCCATCAGCGCGGTGGAGGATGAGGATACCGTAGGCGTTCGCAGCTATTGTGGGGGTGAAAGTGGGCGACACTACCCAGGCTTGCCAGGGTGGTCGGGAAGAGGATGGAGAGTGCGTAAGAATGCGCTTGCGCAGCAGCGCGACGTCCAGATTGCCAGTATGTTGTGGAAAATAAGAGAGTGCGCTGCCATGAAGTAGCGCGAGAGGTGGAAAAACCATATGCTCGGGGTGCAATACAAGCCCACAGTCGCTGAACCAGAGGCCATCAGTGTGATGGAGGATGAGGATACCGTAGGCGTTCGACACTACCCAGGCCTGCCAGGGTGGTCCGGAAGAGGATGGAGAGTGCGTAAGAATGCGCTTGACGTTGGGCCAGCATGTTGTGGAAAATCAGAGAGTGCGCTGCCGTGAAGTCGCGCGAGATGTGGAAAACCATGTGCTCGGTGCGCAATACAAGCCCACAGTCGCTGAACCAGAGGCCATCAGCGCGGTGGAGGATGAGGATACCGTAGGCCTTCGATACCACCCAGGCCTGCCAGGGTGGTCGGGAAGAGGATGGAGAGTGCGTAAGAATGCGCTTGACGTTGGGCCAGCGTGTTGTGGAAAATCAGAGAGTGCGCTGCCGTGAAGTCGCGAGAGATGTGGAAAAACCATGTGCTCGGTGCGCAATACAAGCCCACAGTCGCTGAACCAGAGGCCATCAGCGGGTGGAGGATGAGGATACCGTGGGCGTTCGACACTACCCAGGCTTGCCAGGGTGGTCGGGAAGAGGATGGAGAGTGCGTAAGAATGCGCTTGACGTTGGGCCAGCATGTTGTGGAAAATCAGAGAGTGCGCTGCCGTGAAGTCGCGTGAGGTGGAAAACCATATGCTCGTGGCGCAATACAAGCCCACAGTCGCTGAACCAGAGGCCATCAGCGCGGTGGAGGATGAGGATACCGTAGGCGTTCGCAGCTATTGTGGGGGTGAAAGTGGGCGACACTACCCAGGCTTGCCAGGGTGGTCGGGAAGAGGATGGAGAGTGCGTAAGAATGCGCTTGACGTTGGGCCAGCGTGTTGTGGAAAATCAGAGAGTGCGCTGCCGTGAAGTCCCGGGAGATGTGGAAAACCATGTGCTCAGTGCGCAATACAAGCCCACAGTCGCTGAACCAGAGGCCATCAGCGGGTGGAGGATGAGGATACCGTGGCGTTCGCAGCTATTGTGGGGGTGTGAAAGTGGGCGACACTACCCAGGCTTACCAGGGTGGTCGGGAAGAGGATGGAGAGTGCGTAAGAATGCGCTTGACGTTGGGCCAGCATGTTGTGGAAAATCAGAGAGTGCGCTGCCGTGAAGTCGCGCGAGATGTGGAAAACCATGTGCTTGGTGCGCAATACAAGCCCACAGTCGCTGAACCAGAGGCCATCAGCCCGGTGGAGGATGAGGATACCGTAGGCGTTCGACACTACCCAGGCCTGCCAGGGTGGTCGGGAAGAGGATGGAGAGTGCGTAAGAATGCGCTTGACGTTGGGCCAGCATGTTGTGGAGAATCAGAGAGTGCGCTGCCATGAAGTCGCGCGAGAGGTGGAAAACCATATGCTCGGGGTGCAATACAAGCCCACAGTCGCTGAACCAGAGGCCATCAGCGCGGTGGAGGATGAGGATACCGTAGGCGTTCGCAGCTATTGTGGGGGTGTGAAAGTGGGCGACACTACCCAGGCTTACCAGGGTGGTCGGGAAGAGGATGGAGAGTGCGTAAGAATGCGCTTGACGTTGGGCCAGCATGTTGTGGAAAATCAGAGAGTGCGCTGCCGTGAAGTCCCGCGAGATGTGGAAAACCATGTGCTCAGTGCGCAATACAAGCCCACAGTCGCTGAACCAGAGGCCATCAGCACGGTGGAGGATGAGGATACCGTAGGCGTTCGACACTACCCAGGCCTGCCAGGGTGGTCGGTAAGAGAATGGAGAGTGCGTAAGAATGCGCTTGACGTTGGGCCAGCATGTTGTGGAAAATCAGAGAGTGCGCTGCGGGGAAGTCGCGAGATGTGGAAAACCATGTGCTCGGTGCGCAATACAAGCCCACAGTCGCTGAACCAGAGGCCATCAGCGGGTGGAGGATGAGGATACCGTAGGCGTTCGCAGCTATTGTGGGGGTGTGGAAAGTGGGCGACACTACCCAGGCTTACCAGGGTGGTCGGGAAGAGGATGGAGAGTGTGTAAGAATGCGCTTGACGTTGGGCCAGCATGTTGTGGAAAATCAGAGAGTGCGCTGCCGTGAAGTCCCGCGAGATGTGGAAAACCATGTGCTCAGTGCGCAATACAAGCCCACAGTCGCTGAACCAGAGGCCATCAGCGGGTGGAGGATGAGGATACCGTGGGCGTTCGACACTACCCAGGCCTGCCAGGGTGGTCGGTAAGAGAATGGAGAGTGCGTAAGAATGCGCTTGACGTTGGGCCAGCATGTTGTGGAAAATCAGAGAGTGCGCTGCGGGGAAGTCGCGCGAGATGTGGAAAACCATGTGCTCGGTGCGCAATACAAGCCCACAGTCGCTGAACCAGAGGCCATCAGTGTGATGGAGGATGAGGATACCGTAGGCGTTCGACACTACCCAGGCCTGCCAGGGTGGTCGGGAAGAGGATGGAGAGTGCATAAGAATGCGCTTGACGTTGGGCCAGCATGTTGTGGAAAATCAGAGAGTGCGCTGCCGTGAAGTTGCACGAGATGTGGAAAACCATGTGCTCGGTGCACAATACAAGCCCACAGTCGCTGAACCAGAGGCTGTCAGCGTTGGAGGACCAGTGGGCTGTACCCACTTGGTTATTAGGGGTGACTTGCCTTGCCTCACTTGTATCCACTTGTAGTAGACCCTACTATTATGCCCCAGTACAGCTTGGTGAGTATCAAATTACGCCTGATAACCAAGCAGACACAACCTGTGAGTGTATAGTATCTCTTGCCTCACTTGTCTCCACCTCCCCAGATACTACTATAATGTCCCAGACCAGCTTAGTATGTGTAAAGTTGTCCTAGTCAGTGAGCGGGCATGGCCACCAAGTGTGTAGTATCCCTTGTCTCCACCTATACTGTCCCAGAACAGTATGTGTCGAGTTACATATGATAGTCCACTCTAATCTCACTCACTTGTGAGCACACAGCAGCAACTGTGAGGGTCAGTTAATCCCCTGAAAATTTGGGTGCCATATTCTCCAGGATGGAGATATACCAGATGGGTAGCGGCACCAGTTTGCTGGAGGTAGACTATACCCCTACTAGTAGATGTACTCATATTCCACACACTCACAAAGCCTATACCATGGTAAGCCCACCATTTTTGGCAGAGATAACACTGATAATAGTACTGATCTAGAATAGCTATGAGCTTGGTTCAAGTGCTGGAGGGGCTCATTAGAGGGTCTATACAATTCCACATTCAAGTTTTAGATCATACTTGAAATTAATTTCTGAGCAGTGGTAATAGCAAAGACACTCTCTTTTGCTTTATGGGTACCTACCCTCTCTTCAGCTACATTCTGTAACATATGCCAAAAGTACAACTGATTACAGTACAGGGTCCTACCAGACATCCAAATATCCTCATACATGCATCTCAATATCCAGTGCTCAGACTATAGACTCACTATTTATACAAACCAGTTCTGCACTTAACCTGTCTTGGAATGTTCACCTCAATTCATTCTCCAAGAACATATAGAGATCAATCAGAGTATTGGGTAGATGTATATACCTATCTTGCCAAGTTTTCTATATTTGATCTATAATCAACAACCAGATCATCACTGTATTGCCAATATGACGTGTAGCAGTATTCATCATTATAATAGAGAATAACAAAAAAAATTCGATGTATACAACGTGTTATGAGGAATATAATCTCATAGGGGATGTCACGGTTTGGGTTGGGCCGCCCGGGCTACAGGGCCGTTCAGGACCGACGCCCCACCGCACTCCCCAAGTTCCCTATTCTTCCAACCCCTTCCCTTCACCCCTGTGGGCCCTATGCAGTGCCTATCCGATTTGCCCTAGGACCTAGCGCCTATCCGATCCATCCCTAATACTCTAGCCTATAAAACTGTACTTTCCAGGATGTATTTGTTAGCCTAATATCGTCTATTCCCAGGGCTAAAACCCATCCTCTCGTGCTCCTCAGACCCCTTCAAAGTTGGATGACCCAATGACCTGATACCGCCCAAGCACAACACTGACAGGAAACTGTATGCTTCATACCCTTATTCCATTGGGCACCCATCACCTCTGGCTGAGTTATTGGGAGATTGGAGTGATAGGATATATGCCATATATATTGTAGATATGATATGTAAAATTAGGGGGGACTGCCAAAGCTATGGGAGACATCTATCAGACCAGAATACAACATAGATCATGCTTATCCATGAATTTTTTTTAGCAAGATATCAGGTGATCATTGTGCCTGATCAAATTTAGAATATGAAAACTAGAGAAAAAATGATCACATCAGAGCATAGGACCACTATGTTAGTGCCTACCTTTCAATATAGTGATTTCATGCAGAATTGGTGGAGATACAGTCAAATCTGTCATATGGAATAATGTTGGTGGAACCCCCAGGCCCATTCCATATGATGGATATTCCACATGGAATTTATTTTATATATTTATTTCAACATTAAATATGCATAAAAACTAGATAGAGAACAGAATTACACCCACCTATTACCATATTGGGCAAATAAGCAAGGCAGCTAGGTTACAAGTGTGTGACATGACAATCAGAAAAGGAAGCAAGGTAGCAGTTCAAGTTAGGTTAAGGTAAGTGCAAGGACAGGGAAGTAAGGGAACCACACACACACACACACACACCTCACACACACACACACACCCCGAGGAATGGGAACAAGACTGGAGGATTTTTTCAAATTTTAATTAAGGTAATAATGACCCCAAAAAGGGACACCTTTATTTGTTGGGAAAAATGGATTTAAAAAGACCCAATAAGTAGAACAGCAATCTTATCAAAAAAAAAGGAATCAACATTGTTATACAAAAAAGCCTCTTATGCCCAGATATCTTCCATTTTTCCCACATATGCACCCTTTTTCTCCTACAATCTGAGAAACATTCTTCTGGTCAGATTTCCTTCCTATCTGGTTGACATTATTTAAACCTTTTTTTTCTAAGCAATAAAGGTCACCATTTTTTCAACCATTATTACCTTCATTAAAATTTAAAAAAATCCTCTATGGTGCAATGCACCTAGTCACCACCAAATGTGGACAGCTTATATAATCTTATATAATCAGATCACGTGAGCGGCGGAACTACCAGAAAAGTTGTGTATTGTGTATATACTGTTGCAAAATACAAACTTCTACACTGTCTACAACCACCAAAGGCTTTGAAAGATGGTGGTGCAGCAGACTGTTGTGCTCGGCGTATTCTGGACTGCCAGCCAGACTTCCAAGAGCAAAAATCCCTGGTGCAGGAGATCATTGAAGCTGCAGGTAAGTTCCATCATCTTTCTGCTGTGAATTTCACTGATAGGAGGGCCAGGTCATATCTGTATCTTCCTTCTGAAATACCACTGTGAGATAAACTTTATCAAATACTTCTGGGGTGCCGTCAAATGGTATCTTTGATTACACATTCACCACATTGAAGGAAAATCTTCCCAAAGCAATGGCCTCAGTATCTGTGGAGCTGATCTGGAAGTGGGAACATCGTGCATGGCGATTTATCAATGCATACAGCTAAGGCCTTGGTGCCAAGGATGCACAAGCCAAAGTTAAGGAATTTTCCAGCCGGAAGTATAAGTCTCATTGGCGCATTCCGGAGCATCTGGCAGAGGCTAACGGACACTTGAATATTATTCCTGTCACTTGTCTATAGTATAAATTGGCCAAATATTTTTTTCCTGATTTTTCCTATTTTTTTCTGGCTATTTTCACCTGATTACATAAGCAATGGCGGAACTGGCAGTGACAAAATATATTTCTCAGTCAATTTTGAATATTCTGACTATCCCTCTAGCCAATCTATTCTATATCCCAAAAGGGCTCTTTTGGCTAGAGCGCTAAGAATTTAGATCAGTACTGCTGGAGCAATATCCGTTGTCACATTTTGGTGGTGACTAGGTGCATTGCACCATAGTTTTCTTCTCAGTTGTCGGGGTGACACCCATACATACATACATACATACATAGCGGATTAGTAGATTAATAGGGTTGAGGGCTAAGGCTGATTCAACCACTTGGAGTGCTCACTGCGGGAGTTTGGGAATAAACGGTACCCCTTTCGATTGATTATACATCTAAAATCAATGTACCAAAAAAAGCAAAAAAAAAAATTATATCTCTATTTGCACCCAAAAAAAAATTGTTCCAAATTTGCCTGCTTATAAGGGAAATATATGCCATAAACAGACTCAGTTTTGTCAACTGGTTTTGGGGCAGATCAAACAGCCTTTTCTAGATCAGCTTTTGTATCAAAACAGGGACCCAAAATATCCATGTATATTCACTTACATGAGATATATCAGGGCCCGGGACCATATTTTTTGGTCCTCGTTTTAATGCAAAGGCTGGTCTAGAAAAGGGTGTTTGATTTGCCCCCAGACAGGGTGACAAAACTGAGTCTGTTTATAGCATCTATTTCTCATATAACCAGGCAAATTTTGAACAATCTTTTTTGGGTGCAAATAGAGGTATAAAAATTTTTTTTTTTTTTTTGGTACATGGATTTTAAGTGTATAATGGATCGAAAGGGGCACCATTTATTCCCACACTCCTGCAGTGACTGGACTGAGTTACACTGATGTGGGCATCAAATCCAGAGGTAGTGGAGCCTCGCCAATAGTCACCAGAGCCCAAGAACTACAAACAGTGTTCAGTGTGTTCACGTGCATATGACAAAGCGCCACAGCAACACCAAGCAAGCGGCATGACCTAGTGTAACGAGGGCCGGGACACTAGTCAATGGTGGTGCAGGCACAGAGGATCGCTCACTGGTGAGGGCAGATATTGGGACATACACTACAATGGGCCGATGTTGAGATCAGTATCACAATTGGGCACTGGGAGATCGAGAATCTGGGGCAGTGGGACAGTTGCTGACAGCCGCCAGACGTTGAGAACGTGTCCTATAGTATGGAGAATGCAACAAAAAAAGAGCACTAACATGAAGGAGTGACTGTGCACATAAGAGATCAACATCTCCACTTCTGCAACAGCACCTAAAATAGTTCAAGAATCTGCTTTTGCTGAACTTGCATCCATACTGGTTTTAAATGATTCAGAGAGTCAAGCATCTGAAGCATCTGAAACCATTCCCATTGATTCAGATGGAGTGAAAGATGACTTGAAGATCAAAGCATTTCATCTTCCAGCTGAATCTAGTCAATTAGGTTTTCAACCTACCCTGGTTCCACCTTTGGTTCAACCCAAAGCAAATGTGAGAATATTTCAAGACCAAAGGTTTCTGCACAGATGTTATTACTGTGAGCACATAGGTCACTTTACTAGAGAATGCCCTCAGAAGATTCAACACATCCATGATTTTTTTGGATTAAATTGGATCACAAAGGAAAGCTCCAGCTTGGTGATGGACAGCGCTTACCATCTGGAAATGAACCACTGGCTTGGAGAGTCCAATATTACTGGACTGCTCACTGAAATATGTTTCTAAGTATTTAACTGATTTTGATTCCTTCAGGTGATTCAACTATGCTTCCCATTTTCAGTTTCTTCTTGACCCTATGCAATACTATGCTTTCCATTTTCCTATGAAATATGGATCACTATAAAAGAAAAGTTGGGATGAATAGGTGATTGCCATTGAGACCACCCAATAAGTTCAACAAACTAGCATCGTTGAACACATCAGATTTCAGAACTCCGGGCAATATAAAGTGACTAGATTGCAGGACACTTCAAAACAACCAAGATTATGAGCTTGGTGTTGCTTGAATGAACTATCAACTAGTAATAAACTTAAACATGATACATCAATAGCAACTTAACTGGTCTGATGAAAGAAGTGTGGTTATCTAGTTGTGACTTCAGAGTCAATTGGATCAAAAAGTCCTGGCAAAACACAGTAGACAATGTGACAGCACAGAACTTGTCCGTGTCTGGATAATATATATATCAAAAGCAAAAGGTATATACATGAATATGGTCACGATCAATTGATGGGATCAACACGGAAGGTAGAGGAAAGCTCGCTCTTATATAGGACAAGCTAAGGGCTGACTACTAAGGGACACGCGATTCGCCGCACGAGTCAGAGAGAACCCAGGTCGGCATCCGGAGCGGCTGTCCGGACTTGAAAACAGTCCGCCAAGGGCAAGCTTGACAACGAACATCCGCGATGGCAGTCACTGTAGCACCAATATATTTGCAAATGTTGATATACAGGGGGGTAGCTATGACACGTCGTTCGTGACGCGCACACAAGCTTTCGCATAATAGAAACCGTGGCCAAGCTAGCGAGCAGTTCAGTTCAGTGGTGAGCGCAAGAAATCGATGATGCCACCGTAAACAAACAGCCAGCATATCGGAAAGACCACCGACCGCGGTCCATCCCGCCCTCATCTCCGAGTTCTGAACCCCACAAGCCGAGGACCCACACGGATCGCGAGTGGCTAGTCAATCGAAGGGAGCCACCCAGAATGGTGGAAATCGCCAAAAATCTTGCGAAGAGTGATTTACGTGTCGCCGACGAGGCCCTGCACTCGCTCGGAGATCAACAACCGCATATGGCACAAGTCACGGAGGTTCAACCTGCCGGACAAAATCCCAAGTTGTCATACAACGACGGGCATCTGGCCCGCAACATCTCGCATGAGTCCCGCCCGGAATGGGGCTCGAAATCATCGCTATATGATGAAGCAGATCAGAAGCGCAGGTAGATAGCGAAGAATAGCAAGACTTACCGATCTCCACGAAACCAGCCAGCTCAAATCCCCGCTTTGGCCGCCCAGCCCCATGTTCCACCATCCCGCCCTCATCCCCGCCGTCTGTAGCCCCGAATCCACCACAGGAAGCCACCTGGCACCCAGATAGGTCATATATCGCCAGCAAATTGAGGAGCATCGCCCAGAACGGCGGAGAGCGTGACGAAACACGCACGTCGAGTGTCGCCGCCGTAACGTTAACTTGAACGAGGCTATCCAGCCGCTAGAAAGCGCCGGAAGCAAGAGGCGCCGCAGCCAGGGAAGGGGTAGAGCCACCGGTGAGGAACAGCCGAACGAGCAACACGAGGCTCGTCGTCGTAGGCCAGGGATGGGACAACAGAACTCACCTTGATCCCCGCCCCAGCCCACACCAAACAGCGGAGAACCGCCGTTCTCCGTCCCCAGCTCCTTCCACCCCACCATCCAAATGTTCAATCGGTCGGAGTCGATGCTAGCACACCCAAGCGCAGCCCAGGACGACAAACAACGCGCTAAGTCGCGCGCGCGTCAGGCGATGACACGTCGCTAAAGGAGCGCAGGCCGGCCGCGAGAAGCGCTGCCAGCAGGCAGCAAGCAGCAAGCAGACATCAAGAGAGGCGCGAGGTTGCCGGTAGAAGCGCCCCGACGAGCTCACGAGGCCCGTAGGGCAGGGCCAGAGGTCGTCAAAGAGGAAGTGGTGGTGGTCAAGAAGGAAGAAGCACGAAGCACCACCTCGCGATCGGCAGCACGGAAGCCCGACCGGACCGAAGCCGGATCAGACCGACGACCGATGATTCGTTCAGAGATCTACCCAAGATAACGGGATTCGATCGCCGAGCGAGATTAGATAGTCCTTCAACGCTTGCAAACAGCATCTCAGCTATAATAAAACCTTGAGCTGAGAAAGTCATAGTCAGTGAAAAGGTTTAACATACAAGAGGACATCAAATGTTAACAAAACATTTTACGATTACCGGATATCAACAAGATGACTGGGAAACCATTAAAAACTGGTTAAGTGACAGAGAAATTGACAGAAAATTGCTAGAAAATCAGAGAAAAGGCTGGATAAAATAAGGGAATAATAATATACATCTATGGTACCTACAGAGAAACCAGACTAAGTTATAGGGCACAACAGAGGTACTACAGTGCAGTGATAATGATAGATTCAAACAGGGAACATGGACATGAAGGGTGAAGCTTCACCTAGTTGAAACTGGGACTTAATCTTCATATTTTGCATGGCACAAAAACAAAACCCAGTGAAAATTGTAGCTGGAAGTGACAAAAAATGTAGTCAGATATTGTTGCTTAAACTGACCGAGGACGGTCAAGATTTATGAAAAGGGGAGATAATGAGCCGTCAATATGACCACCATATGAATGATAACATATGGACCCCATAAATTCATTTTCATGCACAATAGCTATGGAACATATGAAGATTCTCAGAATAAATGTTGCAAACCTTTGAATCAAATCTATATGCACCCGGCCACAAGGCCTAGGCCAGGGACTGGTCTAGACTCTGAACCAAACCAAGGGTAACATGTCCATATTTGGCAAGTCTGATCCAGGACGTATATTAGAACCTTCTAGAAGCCTGAACTAGAACATTCTAGAACCGTTTGCAAGGGTATACCAACACAACCATGGCTTACAAGTGGAGCAAAGCAGAAGGGTCAATTATTGGACGGTGTTTAGTCCAATTATTATTTAAGTGGTTTCAGGCCTAGAATGATTGCTAGCTATTATTGCTCCAGCTTGGAAGATACGATACGACACTAGGTAATGTTGACAATATTTGGTAGGTAATAAGGTAGGGCAAACACGAGCCCAGTTGAGACGACAACGAATGCCACGAGTGGGAGTCGAGGAGCAAACAGCGAAGACGAAATGATGCATGCGCGGTCAGTGAGGGGAGGTCGGAACATTGCGGGCAGCGCGGTGACGACGTTGCAATAGCGCCTCGTCTTCAGATTCGCTGTCTTCACCGCCTGAGTCTTGCTCGTCAGAAATAGACCCGAATGTTCGTCTGTGTCAGGGGAACCTCCCTTTCGGCCCCTCGGAGACGATCCCGATTCCGGTCCGACTCCGGTTCCGACTCCGGTGATCGCATCACCGCCTCCGTCAGGCGCATCGCCGCCCCCGCCTGGCGATCCCCCTGGGACCTGGCCTGCGACATGGCGCAGGCATACTGCACGGAGCAACGATCAACCTTGGCGCGTCAAGAGCGCAGTATATAGTTCCGCTACCTAGCAGGCGGACCCTTAGAGTTTCTTCTCTTTGGATCCTCCCCTGCTAGGTCAGCCTCACTTGTATTTGCTTACTTCTATTCACTCTTTGGATCCTCCCCTGCTAGGACCTTGATCTCAGGCCTCCGGGGTTGCCCTTACAGCAGAAGAAACTCTCTACGGGATCAACCGGACAAGATTGCTAGGTTCGGCGCTGACTCAGGCTCGGAATACGAGTCCGTTCCGCCCTCGTCACCGCCCCTACCACTTGTCCCCTCCTCCTCTGTCACTCCTGTCGTCCCCGCACCTGTCATGCCTTCCGGAGCTACTCCTGACGCTGACACTCGGCTGGATGCACTCGAGGCGAAAATCGACCGCCTAACTGAGGCCCTTACTCTTCTCACCACCCAGGCTTCCGCTGCCGCTGCCGCCGCTAATACTGCTGGCGGACCCCAAACAACACCACCCCCGGAGGCGTCGATTCCGACTCCGACTCCGGTTCAGGGCGATTCGAAGCCCTCTTTGGCGACATCAACCTCGCCTCAAAATTGGTCTTGCGACCAAACCCTCCGTTCACCTTCAACGGCGATCGGAAACGCGGCCGCGCGTTCCCTTTACGCGGTCCGCACCTCGCCCGCCTTGCCCCTGAGGCCTTTGTGGTCAACGGAGGGCGAGTGAGGAAAAGGCCGTCCGCTATGCCATGTCGTTTATGGCAGAAGGACCCGCTCAGCAATGGGCGGAGCGCCACGGAAGCAAAGCCCCGTTTCCGTTTCCGTCCTGGGGCTCGTTCGTTTCCGAGTTTCGACTCCGGTTCGTCGAGGAGAACGAGCAAGATCATGCTCTCTCCAAACTGGAGACTTCCGCCTATCACATGGGCACAAAGGATGTCTACCAGTACACCGGCGACCGAGGACCTGATGGACCTCGCCGGATTCGAAGACGCGTTGGTCAAGGTGACCAAGTTCCGCCACGGACTTGACCCCTTGATCAACAACGGAATCACGTCCTCGAACGACCCCCGGACCTCCGGGACTACCTTAGCTGGCGCACCCGGGCCTTCCGTCAATACGAGGCCCTGGTCCGGGCCAAGCTGATCAAGTCAGCCGCCCCCAAGACGCCTGGCGGTTTGATTCGGACTCCGTTTCCGGTCAACCGCATCCCGGCTCCGGCCCCTTTCCGCCCGGTGGCTCCGGTCGTGCCACCCGCGGCCCGCGCCCCCGCTCCGGCGCCTCCAGCTCCCGTCCCCATGGAGTTGGATCGCACTAGGGCTCGGGGTGCCCCTCGTCGCGCCTGCTTCAGGTGCGGCGACCCAAACCATCTCGCCCGGGATTGCCCCCTCCCCGCGGACGTCCGCTCAATGGACATCCTCGGCGAGGTGATCCAACAACTCGGTGACGAGATGTTAGCGGAGTTGATCGCCCGCTACTCGGACACAGCTGCGCTGCCGGAGACGGCTGCGGAGTCGATGGCCGGAGAGGATTTTGTCCCCGCGACGAGTGACTGGTGTGCCCTCGTTCGCGTCCATAAATCGTTTCGCTTGTTTGTATGACGAATCAATTCCTTTGCCCTACAACGAGCCTGAAACGAAAGACATACCCTCCCGGCCCCATTTCGACTCCGTCTCCGACTCCGCCCGACCCGGTTGTCGTCCTTCGCCGCCTCACTGCCTGGGAAAAGAAATTGCCCAAGCAGTACACTGTCGCTGCCTCCCCTGGAGTAAACTCCCTCAACCTCCCGTTGGAGCTAGAGTCCACCACCAGTGCGTTGAAGCTCTCCCTTTCTGGGCTTGTTGACTGTGGTGCCACCTCCGACTTCATCGACACGAACTACGTCGCTCGGAATGGCATTCCGGTCCGCACCCTGGCGCAGCCGATTCCGGTCTTCAACGTCGATGGCACTCCGAATGATGCTGGCTCCATCAACCAGATCGCGGACTTGGTCCTACGCTACAAAGGCCATTCCGAGCGCGTTCAACTCGCCGTCACCCATCTCGGTAAACAAGACCTCATCCTGGGGTACTCTTGGCTGCGGAAGCATAACCCAGAGATCGATTGGGAAACCAAGGAGGTCAAGATGACGCGGTGCCCCCGCGGCTGCTCCACTTGCCGCGAGGAAGAACGCGTTGAACGGACTGAGCTACGGCGACTCCGGCTGCTCCAGAAGCGACTCCGCTCCGGCCCGTTCCCCTCGGTCTGCGCCATGGACCTTTCTGGGTCTGATGACGGAGACGATTCCGTCTCCGGCGACGACTCCGGCCTGCCTGATCTGACGCCGGACTCTGACGACGACGATGACGATGGTCAGCTTGAAGATGGTGACCGCATCTTCTACACCTCGTTCCGTCCCTCGGAGGAGATACGCGCTGGCAGTACTGTCTCGCAGCGCCTGGCTGAAGCCTTCGCCAGGAACTCCGCTCCCCCCCCCTCCGAGATCCCGGACTGGGCTAAAGAGTTCCAGGACGTCTTCAACAAGGAGTCTTTCGACACGCTCCCGGAACGGAGAACCTGGGACCACGCCATCGAACTCGTCCCCGACGCTAAGCCGGCCAACTGCAAGGTGTACCCCATCTCGCCCCTTGAGCAACGCGAGCTCGACGTTTCATCGAGGAAGGGCTGTCGACGGGCCGGATTCGCCTCCTCCAAGTCTCCGATGGCGTCTCCGGTCTTCTTCCAAGAAGAAGGACGGCGGACTCCGCTTTGTCCAGGACTATCGGGCCCTCAACGCGATGACCGTCAAAAACCGGTACCCCCTTCCGCTGATCAACGACCTCATCAACCGGCTCAAAGGCGCTCGTTACTTCACCAAACTCGGCGTTCGTTGGGGCTTCAACAACGTCCGGATCAAAGAAGGTGATGAGTGGAAGGCAGCTTTCCGGACTAACCGAGGCCTGTTCGAGCCCTTGGTGATGTACCTGGCCTGACAAACTCTCCCGCGACGTTCCAAGCGATGATGAATGACATTTTCCAGGACCTCATCCTTTCCGGAGACGTCATGATCTACCTGGACGACATCCTGATCGCCCATTCCGACCTCCGGAAACACCGACAGATCGTCCAGGAGGTCTTGCGCCGACTCCGAGAGCATAAGTTGTACCTCCGAGCGGAGAAGTGCGACTTGAAAAATCGTCAATCGAATACCTCGGAGTCATCATCTCCCACAACCACGTCGAAATGGACCCCGTCAAGGTCGCAGGCGTCTCCGCCTGGCCGACTCCGGAAAACAAGAAGGATGTTCAGCAGTTCCTTGGGTTCGCTAATTTCTACCGCAGGTTCATTCGCGACTTCTCGGCCCTCGCGCGTCCTCTCTTTG
Source organism: Mycena indigotica (assembly GCF_014461135.1). Classification (NCBI taxonomy): domain Eukaryota; kingdom Fungi; phylum Basidiomycota; class Agaricomycetes; order Agaricales; family Mycenaceae; genus Mycena; species Mycena indigotica. The sequence continues at coordinate 1,960,765 of NW_023503011.1, read as the reverse complement.
CGCTCACCAAGAAGGACCAGCAATGGACTTGGGGCGACGCGGAGGCCTCCGCGTTCCAAGCGATCAAGGACGGGTCACCTCGGAACCGGTCCTGGCGATTCCGGACGACGCACGGCCTTTCCGACTCGAGGCGGACAGCTCTGATTATGCGGCGGGGGCGGTTCTTTCACAATCCGCCCCGGACGGGAAGTGGCACCCTGTAGCATTCTATTCCAAAAGCTTAAATGATGTCCAGCGCAACTCACGAAATCCACGACAAGGAGATGCTCGCGATCATCCGCGCACTCGAGGAGTATAGACACTTCCTCGAGGGTGCCGCGCATCCCGTCGAGATTTGGACTGACCATAAGAATTTGGAGTACTTCAGGAAGACGCAGCACCTCAACCGGAGACAGGCCCGCTGGTCCCTCTACCTCTCCCGGTTCGACTTCACGCTGCACCACAAGCCCGGTCGCGACATGGGCCAACCTGACGCCCTCTCTCGGAGACCCGACCACGGAATCGATTCCGACAACTCCGGCGTCGTCCTTCTGCGGCCCGAACTCTTCCACGTCCGGCGCACTCGAGGGTGTTTCCGTTTCCGGTCCCGGTTCCGAACTTCTTCGCGACATTCGCGATGCCCTCTCCAGGTGAGCCTGACCTGGAGGAGCCCGTCGCACTAGCGGCCCGGCAACTCCTAAAGGTCCAAGGTCAAGCTCGAGGCCCCCGCTCCTCGCGCTCCGACGAGTGGGCTGTCTCCGGTGGTCTTCTTCACTTTCGTGGGAAGATTGTCGTGCCCAAGGACAAGGACCTCCGGAGGCGCATCATCGAGCTCTGCCATGACACTCGAGTCGCCGGACATGCCGGTCGCTTCAAGACCTTGGAGTTGGTCTCCCGGAACTACTGGTGGCCTCAGATGTCTCGCCATATCGGCCGGTGCGTCGCGACCTGCGACTTGTGCTGTCGCACCAAGGCGCTCCGGAGACTGCCCCACGGAGAGCTACACCCGGCGGAAACACCCCCGGGCGCTGGCATACCGTCTCCGTCGACTTCATTGTCGAGCTCCCGAGGCCCATGGGTACGACGCGATCATGGTCGTCGTGGACACCCTTGGGAAGCGAGCCCACTTCTCCGAGTGCCATACCACGGTCGACGCAGTAGGAGCAGCCCGCCTCTACTACCGGAATGTCTGGCGCCATCACGGGACTCCGGAGAAGTACGTCTCCGACCGTGGCTCACAGTTCATCGCGGACTTCACCCGAGAACTCTGGCGTCTAATCGGCATCAAGCCAGCCACGTCCACCGCGTATCATCCGCAAACGGACGGTCAGACAGAGCGCGTCAACCAGGAGTTGGAGCAGTACCTGCGGATCTTCACCAACTATCAGCAGGACGACTGGGATGAGCTGATTCCGGCCGCGGAGTTCGCTTACAACAACCACGTCCACTCATCCACGCAGCAAGTCCCCTTCATGACGGACACGGGACGGCTTCCGCGATGGGCTTTGAACCCGGAGCCCGTTCCGCTATGGAGTCTGTGAACGAGTTCCGCGACCGAATTGCCACTGGGGTTGCCGAAGCCAAGGCCGCGCACTATAAGGCCAAGGAAGAGTATAAGCGCTACTACGACCGGAGACGCACTCCGTCTCCGGAGTTCAAGGTTGGCGACCGTGTTTGGCTGGATGCCTCTGACATCAGGACGACTCGCCCCTCGGAGAAGTTCTCCCACCGCCGCCTCGGTCCGTTCAAGATAGTCGCGGAGATCAGCAAAGGTGCCTACAAGCTCGACCTCCCTCCGCTACTCGAAGCTCCACCCGGTCTTCCCGTCGTCAAGCTTGAGCTCGCCCAAGACGACCCCTTCGACGGACGCCCGCTACGACCAGCCCCCTCCGGACCTCGAGGACGGAGTCCCGGAGTGGGAAGTAGAGGAGATCTTGGACGCAAGGGTGAGGTATAAACGGCTGAATTACTCGTCAGATGGAAAGGCTACGACGCCGTCGCACGACCAGTGGGTCCGCTTCGACCGCGTCTTCGCCCCGGACAAAATCGCGGAGTTCTACCGTAAGTACCCTGGCAAACCACGGCACATCGCCTCCGCAACCTTCGACTCGATTCCGTTCCGGTCTATGCGTCGGGACGCCGCATTCAAAGGGGGGGGTGATGTCAGGGGAACCTCCCTTTCGGCCCCTCGGAGACGATCCCGATTCCGGTCCGACTCCGGTTCCGACTCCGGTGATCGCATCACCGCCTCCGTCAGGCGCATCGCCGCCCCCCGCCTGGCGATCCCCCTGGGACCTGGCCTGCGACATGGCGCAGGCATACTGCACGGAGCAACGATCAACCTTGGCGCGTCAAGAGCGCAGTATATAGTTCCGCTACCTAGCAGGCGGACCCTTAGAGTTTCTTCTCTTTGGATCCTCCCCTGCTAGGTCAGCCTCACTTGTATTTGCTTACTTCTATTCACTCTTTGGATCCTCCCCTGCTAGGACCTTGATCTCAGGCCTCCGGGGTTGCCCTTACAGTCTGAAGATGATTAGAGCAAATCAATAAGAGAATATGTGTCTTACTCAGTCAACCAGTCCAACGTTTCCTTGCCCCAGTCATGAAGATCGGGGTTGGTGTCGTCTTCGAAAGCGGCGAGAACCTTGTGATACAAGTCAAGAAATTTGTATTTGCGTCCTTCGGTATTCATCCAATGGGGAACGTCGCTTATTGCGATGCGGATCTGTGCGCGTTTACAATGGCCATCTGCAAGAGAAAACTAGACACGAACTTGGACGACGACATAGGCAACAATATGGGCGGTGATTCGATGAATTTTGTGGATGGTCGCTAGGCAGCCAGGGGTAAGCTCGTCGTTGGGCTGATGACTGGCGTCTACTCGGGTAACAAGTAACATCCGAATCCCCTTTAGTTGTCAGCAGAAATCCTCGACGGAAGAGGACAGCATACTTACTCGGACGATGGCTACATTTCTGAAAAGATTACGCTGATAGGCATCGGGGACCCATCCGTCATCTGGATAACAAAATGAAGGAAAGCGCTTCGAAGAGGGTCGGTAGGTCTTCGAAACAATCTTGGTCATGATTCTAGTAAGCTGATTATGAGCGACTGAATCCGGTAAGAGAGATGATTGCTTACGCTTGTCAGGGGAACCTCCCCTTTCGGCCCGGAGACGCGCCCGATTCCGGTCCGACTCCGGTTCCGACTCCGGTCCGGCCCTCCATCTCGCCCGCACAATCACCGATCCGTCAACGCCCTCCCGACGGTCGCCCTGGGACCTCGCCTGCGACGCCGCCCAAGCCTTTTGTGCCCGACAGCGGCAGCTACGGACAAGCAGTATATAGTCAGCTACCTAGCAGGCGGACCCTTAGAGTTTCTTCTCTTCGGATCCTCCCCTGCTAGGTCAGCTTCATTTGTATTCGCTTACCAATGTTCACTCTTCGGATCCTCCCCTGCTAGGACCTTGATCTCAGGCCTCCGGGGTTGCCCTTACAGCAGAAGAAACTCTCTACGGGATCAACCGGACAAGATTGCCAGGTTTGGCGCTGACTCAGGCTCGGAGTACAAGTCCGTTCCGCCCTTGTCACCGCCCCTGCCACTTGTCCCCTCCTCCTCTACTCCTGTGGTCCCCGCACCCGTCATGCCGTCCGGAGTCACTCCTACCGCAGACGCCCGGCTGGACTCACTCGAGGCGAAAATCGATAGCCTAACTGAGGCCCTTGCTTTACTCACCAACCAGGCTTCCGCTGCCGCTGCCGCCACTAATAATGCTGGCGGACCCCAAACACCATCGCCGGAGACGTCGATTCCGACTCCGACTCCGGTCCAGGGCGACTCCGAAGCCCTTTTTGGCGACATCAACCTCGCCTCAAAATTGGTCTTGCGACCAAACCCCCCCGTTCACCTTCAACGGCAACCGGAAACGCGGCCGCGTCTTCCTCTACGCGGTCCGCACCTACGCCCGCCTTGCCCCTGAGGCCTTCGTGGTCAACGGAGAGGCGAGCGAGGAAAAGGCTGTCCGCTATGCCATGTCGTTTATGGCAGAAGGACCCGCTCAGCAATGGGCGGAGCGCCACGGAAGCAAAGCCCCGTTTCCGTTTCCGTCCTGGGGCTCCGTTCGTTTCCGAGTTTCGACTCCGGTTTGTCGAGGAGAACGAGCAAGATCACGCTCTCTCCAAGCTGGAGACTTCCGCCTATCACATGGGTACAAAGGATGTCTACCAGTACACCGACGACTCGAGGACCTGATGGACCTCGCCGGATTCGAAGACGCGCTGGTCAAGGTGACCAAGTTCCGCCACGGACTTGACCCCTTGATCAATAACGGAATCACGTCCTCGAACGACCCCCGGACCTCCGGGATTACCTTAGCTGGCGCACCCGGGCCTTCCGTCAATATGAGGCCCTGGTCCGGGCCAAGCTGATCAAGTCAGCCGCCCCCCAAGACGCCTGGCGGTTTGATTCGGACTCCGTTTCCGGTCAACCGCATCCCGGCTCCGGCCCCTTTCCGCCCGGTGGCTCCGGTCGTGCCACCCGCGGCCCGCGCCCCGCTCCGGCGCCTCCAGCTCCCGTCCCTATGGAGTTGGATCGCACCAGGGCTCGGGGTGCCCCTCGTCGCGCCTGCTTCAGGTGCGGCGACCCAAACCATCTCGCCCGGGATTGCCCCTCCCCGCCGATGTCCGCTCGATGGACATCCTCGACGAGGTGATCCAACAACTCGGTGACGAGATGTTAGCGGAGTTGATCGGAGACGGCAGCGGAGTCGATGGCCGGAGAGGATTTTGTCCCCGCGACGAGTGACTGGTGTGCCCTCGTTCGCGTCTATAAATCGTTTTGCCTCTTTGTATGATGAATGCAGTTCCTTGCCCTACAATGAGCCCGAAACGAAAGACACACCCTCTCCTGCCCCCCGCCTCGACTCCGTCTCCGACTCCGCCCGACTCCGGTCATCATCCTCCGCCGCCTCACTGCCTGGGAAAAGAAACTGCCCAAGCAGTACACCGTTGCTGCTGCCCCTGGGGCGAACTCCCTCCACCTCCCGTTAGAGCTCGAGTCCACCACCAGCGCGCTGAAGCTTGTAGCCGGCCATATGAGTGGTGAATGGCGCGGAAATGGTCGAGGAGAACGGCGTGCTGCACGTTGAGCTGGTGGTGGTAGGCAAGTAGTTGTTGATGTGCTTGCGCCAAGGTAAGACCCTGACGCGGGGCGCTACTAGGGGACACTGTAAGTTTGAGGCTTGAGTGGCGAGCTCGCCAGCGTATGACGCACCTTGGCCCGGGTTCAACGCGCGAAGCCTGACTCGGAGACGAATAAGACATGATTAAGGTAGATTGCAAGCCGCTATTTGCATTTTAGGCGTTTGTCCATATAGCTCAAGCTTGTTGCAAGTGAGCGACAGGCGGCGGCGATTTGGGGGCGTTTGGATTAAGGACCGATGCGATCAGCGTTGATATTTTTGACACGCAACGTTTTCAGCCTGAAGTCGGAGGCCAGGCCGCACGGTCAGATTCGGATCAGCGTGACGAGCTGGTTACTCCGACACAACTTCAAGCTTGAACTTCAAGTTGCAACAAGTTGCAGTGGCAACGTCGCAGCGGTGGACGTTCCCTCAAACTCTGCCATGGAAACCCTCCACGGCTCTACTACTACTGGGCCGAGGTAGAGTCGTCCTCCTCAGAACCGACCGTCTCCCTATCCTGACCTACGTGTCAACAAACCGCAATGCCTAAAACCAAATACAAATGCGACCTTTGTCAGCGCCCGTTGAGAAACCTCGACGAAGCGAAAACAAACCATGACCGAACCTGCTCTGGGTTCAAACGGCTCCACCTCCAGCATATCGCACAAGTGCAAGACTCTATCGTCGCAAGGTCAAAGTCGACCCCTCCCCTGCGAGCCATAGCGGTAACTATTTTACAAATGTCCCCTGCAGCTGCAGGAGGGACATTATGCAAATCTGCCTGCAAAGCAGGAAAGCAGCATTGCAGGGACATTTGACAAATGGCATTTCCAGAATTCAGATTATATAATCTTTAAATCTTTTTAATTTTACTTAGCTTATTTAAGTGATTTGATTGATGGGAGTGATGCTATCTATTAAATGAGATTAATGTGGAAACATTTTTAATTGCTATCAGTACTTTTGATGACTATATAGAGTTACATCATTTTTGTCCCAATTAGGATGTATTCTTGCAAAACCTAGTACACAGCCCTTATTGATTATATTACGGGTCTTCGGCCTGAAGAAATGATGATTTGAATATTATATCTAGTATTATTTTCATTATATAATCATTTATTTTAGCACAATCACTATTTGATTGGATTGTCTATTTGCTGCCTTATCAATGACTCTTATAATTTAGCAGGGGAGCAGAAGGCAAATGTTCCTGCAGCTGCAGGAGCCTGCTGGTGCAGGTGAAAATGCATTTGGGTGGCCTTGCCCCTGCAGGACTAGAAGGCAAATGGTTACACCCACAGGTGCACCAACTTGAATATTTGGAGCGTCCGAACACTTCCGATCGTAGTACCGTTTATACTCATCTTTGGCTTTAACGAGCGCGGCCTTTGCCTCGGAGACGCCCGTTAGCTATCAAGCCGAACGCAGTGCTCCTGTGTTCATTGTGGACAACATCTACTATCGACCTCTTCTCGATCCCATACGAGAAACTCTCCAAGGACCTCTCTTCAAACAACTCCACACAACACCTTTTTCTCTAAGGGCAGTGCCCGAATCCCAAACTTCATCCGATTCGCCCGACATCACAACACCACCACGTTCTTTACGCAACGAGGATGGACTCCCTCCACTTCCCGACAATCACGAGGAGATATTTGGGGAGATTTATACATCGGCTGCAATGCTCGAAGCGTATCACGCTATTCCCCAGCCCCCACCACCCCAAACATCCGACGATCCCATCGAAAGCATCATTATGGCCATCATGGAATGGTCAGATGCTACCCATCTGGCTCAATTCGGCACAGCGTCTCTATGGCCCGGTTACACTTTCTTCAGCAACCACCCAAAAGACTTTCACGGGAAACCGACATCAAAAGCAGGATTTCACCAGGCTTATTTTGCTTCGGTAATGCCATATATCTTCATTCAATCGAACTCTTCTGAATATCCACAGCTTCCTGACACCGTTCGTGATTCTTACAGGCAACAATACGGGTGCGACATGCCAGACGAGGTATACACACACCTGAAACGGGAGTTGATGCATTCGATCTGGGAACTCCTTCTCTCCGAAGACTTCATGGACGCCTACGACAATGGTATCAAAATCAAGTGCTGGGATGGCATCGTCCGGCTGGTCTTCCCCCGTTTTTTATATACGGGGCTGATTACCCAGAGAAGTACGGCATATTATACCTGGTTGGAGATGTTGTCTAACAAATTTGCAGAGTTCTTCTTGCTACCATCAAGAGCCTTGGCGGGAGGCCATGTCCCCGATGCTTTGTTGAGAAGAAGCAGATATCGGAAACGGGGACTGTCAACGACATGAAGCGTCGAGCGCAAATTCGCATTGACGACCACCCTCGACGTATGGACATCGAAAGCGCGAGGAAAGCTATTTTCGGTAATGGAAACTCACTTAAGGGCCCTAGCCTAAACGCTATTCTTAAGAAAAACTCCTGGGTACCCACTCGTGTTTGTCCAATTATTCCGTCCTTGGGCACTTGTCTAACTTACAATTAGAATGCATTCTCGAAACTGGACACAATCAAAACCCCCTTCAACCTGTTTACCATGTTTGTTCCAGACCTCTTACACGAGGTTGAACTGGGAGTCGCCAAGGCGATCATTGTACATCTCATTTGCATGCTTCATTCTCTCAAGAAAACAGATGAATTCGATCAAAGGCTCGTGTTTTACAGATATATTGCCACACTTATGCTAACTATTCCCAGATTTCGTCAGATTCCTACATTTGGTAGAGCCACGATTTGTTCCTTCAGCCATAACGTGTCAGAGCTGAAACATGTGGCGGCGCGTGACTACGAAGACATCCTCCAGGTATGCTGCTCAAAGCGGCAGTCATTTGGGAGATCTGACCGTTGCAGTGCCTTCTTCCGGTCATTGAAGGGCTTGTCCCATCGCATCAAGGACTGATTGACAAGCTCTGCTTCGAGCTCGCCCTTTGGCACGGCTACGCCAAACTCCGAATGCACACAACTTCGTCAATCAAACTTTTCCGAATGGCCACCACCAATCTTTGTTCCACTATCCGGCGATTTGCTCGAGAAACTGCTGACATCAAGACATATGAGCTACCACGAAGAAGAACGTCGAAGGGCTAAGAAGAAAAGCTCTGCCGCCAAGGCAACAAATGAATCAGAGAGAGCGGCCACTGCCGCATCCCCACTGCTGCCACATCCACTACCAACGCCTCCAGCAATGACCCCAGCCGCGACAACAAGGGAAGAGAAGAGCAAGAAAATTGAAAAGCCATTTAACCTTATCACCTACAAACTCCACGCGCTTCCGGACTATCCGGACGCTATCGTTCGTTTTGGGACCACGGATTCGACCTCCACGCAGAATGTAGGTGTTTACCCTTTGCTAGTCAGACAGTTGGTGATTTTCGGACCAGGGCGAGCTTGCGCATCGTCTCATCAAACATTTTTATAAACAAACAAACAAGTGAAACCCCGTTGGTCAAATTGCTGCCCACGAAAGGAGGAGGCGATTGATGCAGGGAATGTGGGAAAAGAGAAAACGCTTCAAATCAGCAGAGAGCAAGTCGATCGCTTCATCTGCCGCTCCCGCCGTGGAGCCCGTCTCTCGTCGGAGACAGAACGACCGCCAACGCAGGCTCAAGATGGCCTTGCGACCAGAAAGCAACCCAAAATATAGTGCCTATGTCCCTCCTGAGCAACATCATTATATTTCAAGTTCAACCCAAACATTTTGGCATCTCACAGACCTTTTAAGTGATCAATTTGATCAGTCAGAGAGCGAGGGCGAGGGCGACGGCCCACCCATAGATCGGATGGTAGCCTTGATCGTGTTATGAAGCATTCCAAATACTGATTATCTCAAGGATATCGAAGTGCATGAAGAGGATCCTGCTCTGAAGGTACCGTCCTTGCTGCCCAACTTGCCCGTGTTCCGACAAGCTATAGGATTTTGCACATCGGCTCAAATCCCATCTTCGCGGCCGAATTCTCAACATGGAAAATGGCGGCTATGATGTGCAGTTTAGCGACGAAGAACTCATCAGTGTTGCAATTCAAGGGGATTTGCTCTACACTCACGCCACCATGCGCGTCAATTCCACAACCTATGACGTCCAACGGGATCAAGACGTTCTCAATCCTCGGACACGCAAGTTCTTTATCGTGCATGCGCAAGACCCCGAGGAAGACTCTCACCCATATTGGTACGGAGAGTTGATCGGCATATTCCACTGTTATGCCTCCTTGGCCGACCGGCCAGCAAAGGCTCAATGTATGGAATTCCTATGGGTTCGGTGGTTCCAAAGGGACACGAATTATCGATGTGGTCTGCAGGCGAAGCGTTGGCTGCGTCTCTGCTACATGCCTCATGGGAGTCCAGACGCTTTTGGCTTTATTGACCCGCAGGATGTTCTACGAGGATCCCATCTCATTCCTGCATTCCATCACGGACGAACACGAGACTACCTCCCCAAATCTGCACTTCTCCAGAGAATCGAACACGATGAAGATTGGAGATATCATTATGCTAATATGTATGTCGAGTTCAATGACGAGCACTGGTTCACTCACTGATCTCTCTATCTCTTCAGGGTTGTTGATCGAGACATGTTAATGCGCTACCATGTCGATGTAATTGGCCACCGGAAGGTTGCGCAGAAGTTTCAAGTTCAAGACGAAAGCCCTCAAGAGTCAGCGGCAGCAGTGGAAGAAGATGCAGAGATGGAGGTGGATGAACCAGACCCCATGGACAAGGGTGTTATAAACGAGGAGGACGAGGAAGACGAGGAAGACGAGGAAGTAGGTGTGGATGGGCGTAGTAGTAGTTCAGAGTCAGAGGAGGAGACCACTGAGGAGGAGAGTGACGAGGATGACTCTCCACAGGGCGACGAGGCCGTCCGCAGCCGTCTGGGTTTTACAAGTAATAATTGACTGGATATATCCAGGTCTGCAATAGAGTGTTTTGGAAGATTAATGATCACCGAATAGTCCCGGGCCGCTCTATCTTGAAGTCTGATTCTTGTTGCCTCGACTATGATCCGGTGGCTCGGCACATAGTGACCGTGCATTAAACCTTGATTGTCAATGCTTGCGATCATCTCGAATCCTGCTTTAAAAGCTTAGACATGGTTTTCGCCCACTGCCAGTACCATCCTCCTCCTTCGAGCATAGCCATGGGCGACTTTCACCGAAGCTCCGACAACGTGTCTAGTTACTCTGATTTTCGTTATCGCCCTTCTCCCAACCGGACTCCCGCTCCTACAACGCCCGCTGCGATGAACGCTCGTCAGTCTGAGGCTCTTTTCACTCCCGCTGGACCCCAGACTCCCGCCACTGCCAGTGCTGGTAGTGCCAGTGTCAGGTCAGCGTCCCCAATTGCATCGTTGCTCCCTTGTCTGTGCGTTGAAAACTTAGTGTGTTGCTTTTGATTGACTAACGCGCTCGATAGTGTTTCGGAAGGCGGACGTTCTGAGACCCGAGAGCAAAATAGACCTGGGAGCAAAGGTAGTGGCATCCATTATTTGCCGTACACCACCCGCTAACGAGTACTCAGTTGGTAATGGGGAGTACGAACAGCTTGCGGCAACTCAGAAAGCTATTCTGGCTGACCATGTCGCCCTGCTCACGACTCACACCGAGACGACCAAAACCCTTACCAAAACGCAAGAAACCCTTCAAGCTGTGCGACTGGAGCTCGAGGCTGCCAGTGGGACGCAGAAGGAATTGCGGGCTCGTTTCGCGGCCGAGTTGCAAGTGGAGAGGGCGAAGGCTATCAGAGCGGAGGCGGCGTTGAAGATACAAGCCCAACGCGCAGAACGTTTGGCAGAGACCCTGGCCGCCAGCGAAACGCGCATCAATAACCTCGAGGAAGGGATCCTGGCAAAGAGCAACAAGATCACCAATCTCAGGGCGACTATCATCGAAATCACTCGTAGCCGCGAATCGTCCCTCAACACAATCGTCGACCTTCGAACTCAGGTGGCGACACTCTCCCGCGAGCAGGCCTCTGATCGCCAACTGCTCGTTCGAGCTGAAGAGACATTGACGACGGCGAGATCGCAGGCCAATAGTCTCCTCTGTTCCTTGCAGACCACAGTTCGTGCCATGAATGCCACTTTGTCTGCGGTTGAGATTGTTGATGTATCGATGGCGGTTGTGGAGGTCTCGTCAGATGTTGAAGAGTATAGTACTACTCGAGCTGTTTCTGAAGAAGCCTAAGGGTGGCTTTTTGTATTCCATGCCGCCTTCTATACCCGCTAGCTACCAATACTTGACACAAATGCAATGCTGAACTTGACTCGAAAGTCTTTCCAGTGAGGCTTGGCCCCGGTGGCGGCACGATTGTATGTGACATATGACTTGTTGGCTGCTTCACACCGCCATCTGTCTTGAAGGCATTCAACACCAACTCACAGTGGCGACAGTCTCTTTCCAATGCTAGCGGCATACACGTACTCGGGCTATTGCGCACCGAGGGTATGCTTTTCTGTCGTTCATTTACTAGCAAGTTAGACTGCAACTAATACTAGTAACAGTACCGAACTTGAAGATGGTCCTCTCCGTCCAAGGCCTTCGCAAGCGCCTGGCGCTTTCTACTCCAACAAGGTGGACGAGTTGAAGTTCTTGCCTGCAGGCCTGGAGTTCAAAACAGCCTTGCAAGAATCGAGACTGACATGTCATGCCTCGAACAACGGCTGTCGCCCCGCAAGCACAGTTTTCGATGCCAACTTGAAGCAGTCAACAGAGGAGTCAAGGACTACAGGAAGAACCATGGAGGTTTTTGACAAGAACATGCAGAAAAACCTGGCAAATTCGTCAGTTGTTTCTGGTTTCTCGATGGTGAAACCAAGCTGAAGTCGTATCGTTGCGCAGATGTCTGAGGAAGTCAGCGCCATGGTTCTTGCGAGAGGGCCAACAGTGGCTCAAGAGTGCCTTGCGTCGCTTGGTGCACGACTGACAGTGCTGACAAGTATCAAAAGTGGGGACTTCGAGGCCAGAAATACCGTGAGGGGGAGACCAAGATGTCAAACGGACTGGAGAAAAGGTTCGTCCTAGGGCTAAGCTCTGCGAAAAATGCTTATCATTCTTCAAGTTGGTGGCAAATGTAAACACCATATTCATGCCACACTTCTCCGCTTCAAACTCTTTCGACCCTCTCCCATCAATGACGCCCTTCCATCCCGAAGCTCTCTATACAGAGCTGAAATCGCCGCCACCAGCTCTTCCTCTTTCAACGACCATTCAACAGGGAACTGAGTTGCCTCTCCGAGTCAATCCACCCAACCTTGGCGAATCAAAGCTGTTAGTCGGAGCAGAGTGAGCCGGACGATGACGAGGAAGAACGGTTCGACATCGAAAATGTCTTGGACGACGAAGAACAAGGAGCGGGCCCTACTTATCGACCCAGGATAGCCCAACGTGTCGTTTGTCCATACTTCCCTCGGAGACCTGGCGCAAGACTTAACACCGAGCAATTCTCGCAGCTTCTCTGCCCAGAGCAAAAAGACCAAGTCCAACAAAGACATCGTTTCCCTCACGCCAGGTCGAGCGGTTGCGGCTGGAGTCAAATACTGTTTCAGCACGTAACAGAACGCGCAAACTTTTCCTTCGCCAACGCAAACTTTTCCGCCAAACTTTTCCTTTGCCAAATAACTCGTTGGCTACTCCTTTATGGCAGGGCAGGGCAAGAAACCGCACTTGTCCGGATACAATTATGGCGCCATCTCCTCTCTTGTGTTGACTGCCGACCAGTCAGCTCTCCCTCGTCGCGACAAGGAGCCAAATGGTGCACCAACTTCACTCGTTGGTCGTGTCAATCCTCGCGATATGGGCTCCCACGTTCAGTGCAAAATGCCCAAGGACCTCGAAAAGAAGAAAAAGAAGGCTTCCGACGGCCAAGATGCGTCTGAGAAGCAGCCTGCCAAACGAAAGACACAGGCCACTGGGTTTGGGTACACCGACATTATCGAGGCAACCCAGGATGTGGAGGGCCTTACTTATCGACCCATGACGGCCGAAACGCGCGAAGTCTACGAACTCATCCTGTCGTCTGTCCACACTTCCCTCGGAGACCAGGCGCAAGATGTTGTTGTTTGGAGTGCTGCCGACATGGTACTCGAAACTCTTAAAAACCAGAAACTGAAGGATTTCAACAAAAAGCGCGCGAGATTGAAGAGATTCTTTCAGTCAGTGTGAACAACGAACAATTCTCGCAGCTTGTTAGCCTTTCGAAAAAGATTACCGACTACGGCGCCGAAGATGAGACCTCGGGGGACCCCGACGTCAAAAATATGGAACTGGATGACGAGGTTGGAGTTGCGGTTGTGTTCGATGAGAAGGAGGAGCAGGACGATGACGAAGAAGAATGGTTCGACATTAGAGATGACTTCCAACAACAAGTCCGACAAAGACACTGTTTCCCCTCATGCCATCGACGCATTCTGGGTCCAACGTCAAGTTGCAGAAATCTACTCTGACCCAGTCACCGCTGCCGAGAAAACAACCTCCGTTCTCGATCCTCGACTCCGAGTCAAGTTTGCGCGACTGCGAGAACCAACTGATCGAGCTCTTCGAATATCAAAGCTTCCATATCACAACCAGATTCCTCAAAAATCGCGATGTCATCGTCTGGTGCACAAAGCTCATGCGAAGTAATGCTGATGAGCGGGTTAACGTGGAGGTTGCGATGAGGGAAAGGGGCGTGGGTTGGATTCTTCGCGAGTTTTTGGAGGATCGTCAGGCTGGCAGATCCAAGCCGTCTGATGCTATGGACGTCAATGAACAGAAAAATGACATGCCCATGTCTTGAATTTGCCCATACGGACCGAACTCCGGGTGGATCACGGAGGCTGTGTCAGCCCGACGCTGACTCCGTTTTTCTCTGACTCTGTTGTCTCTCTGACTCCGGTAGCTTTTCTGACTCTCTCTGACTCTACACTAGTATGACTCCATATGACTCTTAGGCAGTAGTATATAAAGCCTGTGCTTTCTCTACCTAATACATCGTTCTTCTCTCCCACCTCGTTCAACAGCCCAAGACCGCCACTCTAGCCCCTGGTTCAACTCTGCAACCGAAACGGACTGCGGACCTGGAGAGTATGATATTCAGCCAGGGCAGTCATCTCATGTCCAACAAGAAATGCAAGCTACCAGAAGGCTCCTTTGAACGTGCGAGGAAGGGTTATGAGGAAATCCATGTTCCCGCTCCCAAAAAGAAAGTCATTCCAACATGGATTTGGTACTCATTGTGAGTATGCCTACTTGGGCCCAAACCGGCTTCACTGTCCCACGCCTCAATCCTGTCCAAAGCAACTCTATCCCATTGCATTTGGAACAGACAAGCCAATCTTACATTATACTCTGACTGGTGCTGGAAAGGTTTGTTTTCTCCGTTTAATATATATTGTTCCTTATGTCCTTCCTAGACAAATGTCGCTATGCTCACTACTGGCAAAGAAACCGCGAAGACAACCAAAGTTTTGTGCGATTCAGCTGTCAAGAAGGAGACAATCACCCAGTTTGTCAAACCTGATGCTGCTGTTCGTGAAATTTTAACCGAGGAGGCTAATAACATCAAGGACAGCAATTTGTGCAACCTCCTTCCTTTTGGTTTTGGTATTCACCATGCTCGAGAAGATCATGGACTTGTCAAGGAGCTGTTCGCCGATGTCTTGTTACAGGTTCTTGGTTGTACTGCAACACTTGCTTGGGGAGTCAACTTGCCGGTGCATACTGTCATCATCAAGGACACCCAAATTTACAACCCTGAGAAAGAGTGCTACAATACGACATGTAGGGCAAGGGCATTATCATTACCAACCACTCCGAGCTGCAATATTACTTGAGTCGGTTGAATCAGCAGTTCTCGATCGAGTCACAATCCGTCTCTAAGCTGGCCGACAACCGCAATGCAAAAATTATCCTCCGAACAATCAGAAACTGAGACAAAACTGTCCAGTGACCTATCTGTGAGTTTTTTTTAGTTATTTTAAATGCTGTTTGCATTAACTAAAACATTTTTCAAGTTATCTTTGCATGCTGAAATCTCTGGGGCTGTATGGTGTTGAGGTTGACTACCAAGACAATAATGTCGGGTTGATCCAAAAGCGAGCCAGCATTGTCCACTCTGCCGCCGTTCTGTTGGAGAAATGTCAGCTGCTCAAGTACAAACGGTTCTCAGCCCGTTCTAGAGCACCGAGCTTGCCCCCATCACATCACATTACTACATGACCTACAACTTAATGATGACGTACAACCAACATCTGCAGCCAACGATATCAACCCTCGAACTTTTGCGGGTCTTTGTGTTATTGAATGAATCCAAGCTTCATCCCATTTAACAAGGGGAAAAGCTGGAGCTAGGAAAACTTCTCGAGAGGGTCCCGATTCCTGTCAAAGAAAGTGTCGAAGTGCCTGCTGCAAAGATTAACATTCTTTTGCAGGCGTACATATTGGATTTGATCCTAGACAGTAAGCAAAAAAAAAAAAAAACATTTGCGGGACACGCGATCATGATACTGATATTTGACATAGTAGGCTTTGTACTCGTTGCGGATATGGTTTTTGTGCAACAATCTGCAGGGAGGTTGGTACATCCAAACTAAGTCTGATTTCTGCGAAGTATATTGTGTGCCATGTTCAAAATGTGTTTGAAGCTCGGTTGGGCTGTTCCTGCCAGTGCAGCCTTGGACCTTTGTAAGATGGTTGAAAAGCGCATGTCAGTGCTTAGATTCTTTCCACTTGTTTTGTGTGCTAATTAATTGGCTAGGTGGGGCTTCATGACTCCCTTGCGACAATTCAAAGGTGTGCAGTCAGATATTATTGAAAAGGCAGAGGGAAATCATTTCGTGAGTTGATAACGTCTAACGTGATTTATCTGCTCACTATCATGCAGCCTTGGTATCGCTATTTCAGCTTGGTAAGTTCATCATACCTACTGTAAGCTATTCTATTCTTATCGAATGGAATAGGCACTGCATAGGGCCCACAGGGATGAAGGGAAGGGGTTGGAAGAATAGGGAACTTGCAGAGTGCGGTGGGGGCGTCGGTCCCGAACTGTGACATCCCCTATGAGATTATACTCCTCATAACATGTTGTATACATAGAAAAATTTTTGTTATTCTCTATTATAATGATGAATACTGCTACACATCATATTGGCAATACAGTGATGATCTGGTCGTTGATTATAGATCAAATATAGAAAACTTGGTTGGGAAGTTATGCATAAGTCGATGTATGAGTCAACCCGCATTAGGGATACCGATGAGCTCTCCAATTTCCAGTGGTGTCTGCCATTCGATAAGAATAGAATAGCGTAAAGTAGTTATGATGAACTTACCAAGTCGAAATAGCGATACCAAGGCTGCATGATAGTGAGCAGATGAATCATGTCAGACGTTATCAACTCACGAATTGATTTCCCTCCGCCTTTTGAATAATATCTGACTGCACACCTTTGAATTGTCACAAGGGAGTCATAGGCCAATTAATTAGAACACAAAACAAGCGGAAAGAGTCTAAGCACTGACATGCGCTTCTCGACCATCTTACAAAGGTCCAAGGCTGCCCTGGCAGAAATGTGCTGGCAGTACCGTCTCACAATGTCTGGCCGGAGCCTTTACTAGGAACTCCGCCCCTCTGCCCTCTGATATCCCGGACTGGGCTAAGGAGTTTCAGGACGTCTTCAACAAGGAGTCCTTCGACACGCTACTGGAGCGGAGGACCTCAGACCACGCCATCGAACTTGTCCCCAACGCTAAGCCCACCAACTGCAAGGTGTACCCCATCTCGCCCCTTGAGCAACGCGAGCTTGACACATTCATCGAGGAAGGGCTATCGACAGGTCGGATTCGCCCCTCCAAGTGTCCAATGGCGTCTCCGGTCTTCTTTGTCAAACCACAATTTTCTCCAGGGGAAAGACATGGTCGAAGCGGACCCACTGGTCGTGCGACGCATCATAGCCTTTCCATCTGACAAAGTAATTCAGCCGTTTATACCTCACCCTTGCATCCAGGATTTCCTCTACTTCCCGCTCCGGGACTCTGTCCTCGAGGTCCGGAGGGGGCTGGTCGTAGCCGGGGCGTCCATTGAAAGGGTCGTCTTGGGCAAGCTCGAGCTTGACGACCGGGAAGACCAGGTAGAGCTTCGAGTAACTCGGAGGGAGGTCGAGCTTGTAGGCACCTTTGCTAATCTCCGCGACTATCTTGAACGGGCCGAGAGGGAAGCCCATACGTGGGAGCCGTCCCGTGTCCGTCATGAAGGGGACCTGCTGCGTAGAGGAGTGAGCGTGGTTGTTATAAGCAAACTCTGCAGCTGGAATCAGCTTGTCCCAGCCGTCCTGCTGATAGTTGGTGAAGATCCGCAGGTACTGCTCCAACTCCTGATTGACGCGCTCTGTTTGACCCTCGGTCTGAGGGTCATCCGGAATCGCTAAAAGCGGTTCCGAGGTGGCCGCGTCCTTGATCGCTTGGAACGCAAAAGGCCTCTGCATCGCCCCAAGTCTACTGCTGGTCCTTCTTGGTGAGTGCAAAGAGAGGACGTGCGAGGGCCGAGAAGTCCCGAATTAACCTGCGGTAGAAATTAGCGAACCCAAGGAACTGCTGAACATCCTTCTTGTTTTCCGGAGTCGGCCAAGCGGAGACGCCTGCAACCTTGACAGGGTCCATTTCAACATGGTTGTGGGAGATGATGACTCCAAGGTATTCGATTGACGATTTTTCAAAGTCGTGTGCCGATGTTTCCGGAGGTCGGAATGGGCGATTAGGATATTGTTGAGGTAGATCATGATGTCTCCGGAAAGGATGAGGTCCTGCAAAATGTCATTCATCATCGTTTGGAACGTCGCAGGGGAGTTTGTCAGGCCGAAATACATCACCAAGGGCTCGAACAGGCCTCAGTTAGTCCGGAAAGCCGCTTTCCACTTGTCACCTTCTTTGATCTGGATATTGTTGAAGCGCCAACAGACGTCAAGTTTAGTGAAGTAATGAGCGCCTTTGAGCCGGTTGATGAGGTCGTTGATCAGTGGAAGGGGGTACCGGTTTTTGACAGTCATTGCTAATACACGGAGGAAATGAGCTAGGTAGCTAAATATCAAATCTAACCAACTAAATCAAATCCAAAATATGTGTGTGTTTGTGTTCAGGTTTTAGCAGAAGAGTACCAATACTCAACTACTAGGTAAGCAAACTGACTGTTACTGTAGCCAATCTACTTGGGGCTTACTATGGTTGTGCCTTGCTATGCACAGGTTTACTAAGATGTGCCTTACTATGCACAGGGTTTACTAATAGACAAATTCACTGGTTGTGCCTTACTATGCACAAATTCACTATAACTGTGTCTTACCATACACAGGATCGCTGAAGGTTGGTAACCTCAGCAAAACCACTAATGTGACACCACTGCCACAATTAACAGTCTTCTGAGATAAATCACTGTTTAAGGTTGATACCCACAGCAAAACTAACTAGTGTGACAGTGGTAGCGTCACAACTAGTAGTTTCCTAGGGTGTTCACTATTATTCCATCTACTACATGTGACCTCCTTATATACTACTCAGAAAAATAACTAATGATATGACAAAGAAACACTATGACTCAGTTGGAGTCAGTATGACTCAGTTGGAGTCATTGTGGCTGTGCATTTTAGAATATTCTGGCCAAATCAAACTTCTATATTAGGATGTTCTATTCCCATAACTGGGGTCTATTCCCACAGTTTACCTTTGTTCTGGTTTTGTTCTGTGGCTGTGCTACTAGAGCGGTCCAGAACTGATGTTCCTGGCCTTTCTAGGTGTTTCTAGGTCTCTAGACATGCCTACACTAGTATAATAATAGAATTAGTCTTTGGGAAAGTATGAAATATTCTCAAGTATTCGGAGCATTAAAAATAAATTATTTAGCCCCTCTGATCAGTTTCCAGATGTACTCCATTTCCAAGCTTATCATCTCCCTTTTTCATAAATCTTGACCGTCCTCGGTCAATTGATCATACTTGAATTGACTACATTTTTCATCAATATCCAGCTACATTTTTTCACTGGACATGGAATTACATTTTTAGTAATACCATGGATGAATATTCCAAGATATCCTTCAGAGACCCTCTAGATCTATTGATCCAGAACTTAAGTCTGATATCTAGTTATTAGTTTGCTGAACAATTCTTATGGCTGTCCAACAATATTGGGATCATCACCATATATTTTCCAGAATTTTCCCTGATTTTATGGCTTGCCATCTAGATTTTCTGACTGTTCCTGGCAGTATTCCATCCCATATCACCTTAGTAGTTATCCTTTATGATGATATGTTATTTGCCATCAATCGGACTTTGTCCGGACCTGGCCTGCAACATGGCGCAGGCATACTGCACGGAGCAACGATCAACCTTGGCGCATCAAGAGCGCAGTATATAGTTTAGCTATCTAGCAGGCGGACCCTTAGAGATTCTTCTCTTTAGATCCTCCCCTGCTAGGTCAGCTTCCTTTGTATTTGCTTACTGTTATTCACTCTTTGGATCCTCCCCTGCTAGGACCTTGACCTCAGGCCTCCAGGGTTGCCCGCCCACAGTCGCTGAACCAAAGGCTGTCAGCGCATTGGAGGATGAGAATACCATAGGTGTCCGCAGTCATTGTGGGGGTGCGAAAGTAGGTGACGCCGCCCTGGCAGGCCTGGGTGGTCGGGAAGAGAGAGCTCCGTAAGAATGTGCTTGCGCAGCGGGCGGTGCGACATTGTACCTGTGGGACATCCAGCAAACAGAGAGCAAGATATAAAGACCATTGCCATTGACATCGGGGGCCAGAAAACTAGTAGCAGGTCAGGTCATGAAAATAGGTATCAGACAGAGGATGCACTGGTAGTACACCACCGTCTTGAGGAAGTTGGTCATGTGGTTTACCGTGTCAGGGAGGAAGACGGGGCCGGGAGAGTCAGCATGTCCTGAAAAACAAGGGAGTGCACATGAAGATAGGTATCAGAAAGCTGGACTAATGTGCCATGTCGGGGGGAGGACCAATTTGTACAAGGTTTTGCCCACTTTTTTGTTTTATTTCAAACGGCCCAAATTACGTCTCGGGAATATCTTTGTTTGTTGACATAGCAGGCAGGCCTGCACGTAGGCTCGGCAATCGGCCTGGATTGATGACCACCAATAGTCATGTGTTGTGAGTTCAAGGGTTCAATGGCAGCCCGGGTGTCCCACAATTGGAATATTGTGGTGCTGTCGTAGCAACCTGTGCCTCAACCCCATAGCCAGGGGTACATACCCGAGTGTCAGGGGAACCTCCCTTTCGGCCCCTCGGAAACGATTCCGATTCCGGTCCGATTCCGGTTCCGACTCCGGTCCGGCCCTCCATCTCGCGCGCGCAATCACTGATCCGTCAACGCCCTCCCAACGGTCACCCTGGGACCTTGCCTGCGACGCCGCCCAGGCCTTCTGTGCCCGACAGCAGCAGCTACGGACGAGCAGTATATAGTCAGCTCCCTAGCAGGCGGACCCTTAGAGTTTCTTCTCTTTGGATCCTCCCCTGCTAGGTCAGCTTCATTTGTATTTGCTTACCAATGTTCACGCTTTGGATCCTCCCCTGCTAGAACCTTGATCTCAGGCCTCCGGGGTTGCCCTTACAGCAGAAGAAACTCTCTACGGGATCAACTGGACAAGATTGCCAGGTTCGGCGCTGACTCAGGCTCAGAGTCCGAGTCCACTCCGCCCTCGCCACCGCCCCTACCACTTGTCCCCTCCTCCTCTGTCACTCCTGTCGCCCCTGCACCTGTCATGCCTTCCGGAGCTACTCCTGACGCTGACACTCGGCTGGACGCACTTGAGGCGAAAATTGACTGCCTAACTGAGGCCCTTACTCTTCTCAGGCTTCCGCTGCCGCTGCCGCCACTAATACTGCTGGTGGACCCCAAACAAAACCACCCCCGGAGATGTCGATTCCGACTCCGACTCCGGTTCAGGGCGATTCCGAGGCCCTCTTTGGCGACATCAACCTCGCCTCAAAATTAGTCTTATGACCAAACCCCCCGTTCACCTTCAACGGCGATTGGAAATGCGGCCACGCGTTCCTCTACGCGGTCCGCACCTATGCCCGCCTTGCCCCTGAGGCCTTCGTGGTCAACGGAGAGGCGAGCGAGGAAAAGGCCGTCGGGGCGTCCGCTATGCCATGTCGTTTATGGCAGAAGGATCCGCTCAGCAATGGGTGGAGCGCCACGGAAGCAAAGCCCCATTTCCGTTTCCGTCCTGGGGCTCGTTCGTTTCCGAGCTTCGACTCCGGTTCGTCGAGGAGAATGAGCAAGATCACGCTCTCTCCAAACTGGAGACTTCCGCCTATCACATGGGCACAAAGGATGTCTACCAGTACACCGACGACTTCGAGGACCTGATGGACCTCGCCGGATTTGAGGACACGTTGGTCAAGGTGACCAAGTTCCGCCACGGACTTGATCCCCTGATCAACAACGGAATCACGTCCTCGAACGACCCCCCGGACCTTGGGGACTACGTTAGCTGGCGCACCTGGGCCTTCCGTCAATACGAGGCCCTGGTCTGGGCCAAGCTGATCAAGTCAGCCGCCCCCAAGACGCCTGGCGGTTTGATTCGGACTCCGTTTCCGGTCAACCGTGTCCCGGCTCCGGCCCCTTTCCGCCCGGTGGCTCCGGTCGTGCCACCCGCGGCCCGCGCCCCCGCTCCGGCGCCACCAGCTCCCGTCCCTATGGAGTTGGATCGCGCTAGGGCTCGGGGTGCCCCTTGTCGCGCCTGCTTCAGGTGCGGCGACCCAAACCATCTCGCCCGAGACTGCCCCCTCCCTGCGGATGTCCGCTCAATGGACATCCTCGACGAGGTGATCCAACAACTCGGTGATGAGATGTTAGCGGAGTTGATCGCTCGCTACTCGGATACAGCTGCGCTGCCTGAAACAGCCGCGGAGTCGATGGCCGGAGAGGATTTTGTCCCCCTGCGACGAGTGACTGGTGTGCCCTCGTTCGTGTCCATAAATCCTTTCGCTTGTTTGTATGACAAATCAATTCCTTTGCCCTACGACGAGCCTGAAACGAAAGACATACCCTCCCCTGCCCCCGTTTCGACTCCGTCTCCGACTTCACCCGCGACTCCGGTCATTGTCCTTCGCCGCCTCACTGCCTGGGAAAAGAAATTGCCCAAGCAGTACACTGTCGCTGCCTCCCCTGGAGTGAACTCCCTCCTTAAGCTCTCGCTCTCTGGTCTGGTTGACTGTGGTGCCACCTCCGACTTTATCGACATAAACTATGTCGCTCGGAATGGCATCCCGGTCCGCACCCTGGCACAACCGATTCCGGTCTTTAACGTCGATGGCACTCCGAACGACGCCGGCTCCATCAGCCAGATCGCGGACTTGGTCTTACGCTACAAAGGCCACTCCGAGCGCGTTCAACTCGCCGTCACTCATCTTGGTAAACAAGACCTCATCCTGGGGCACTCCTGGCTGCGGAAGCATAACCCAGAGATCAATTGGGAAACCAAGGAGGTCAAGATGACACAGTGCCCCCGCGGTTGCTCCACTTGCCGCGAGGAAGAACGCGTTGAACGGACTGAGCTACGGCGACTCCGGCTGCTCTAGAAGCGACTCCGCTCCGGCCTGTTCCCCTCGGTCTGCGCCATGGACCTCTCTGGGCCTGACGACGGAGACGATTCCGTCTCCGGTGACGACTCCGGCCTGCCTGATCTGGTGCCGGACTTCGACGACGACAATGACGATGGTCAGCTTGAAGATGGTGACCGCATCTTCTACACCTCGTTCCGTCCCTCGGAGGAGATACGCGCTGGCAGTACTGTTTCGCAGCGCCTGGCCGAAGCCTTTGCCAGGAACTCCGCCCCTCCGCCCTCTGAGATCCCGGACTGGGCTAAGGAGTTCCAGGACATCTTCAACAAGGAGTCTTTCGACACGCTCCCGGAACGGAGAACCTGGGACCACGCCATCGAACTCGTCCCCGACGCCAAGCCAGCCAACTGCAAGGTGTACCCCATCTTGCCCCTCGAGCAACGCGAACTCGACGCGTTCATCGAGGAAGGGCTGTCGACAGGACGGATTCGCCCATCTAAGTCTCCGATGGCGTCTCCGGTCCTCTTTGTCAAAAAGAAGGATGACGGACTCCGCTTCGTCCAGGACTACCGGGCTCTCAACGCAATGACTGTCAAAAACCGGTACCCCCTTCCGCTGATCAACGACCTCATCAACCGGCTCAAAGGCGCCCGCTACTTCACCAAACTCGACGTTCGCTGGGGCTTCAACAACGTCCGGATCAAAGAAGGAGACGAGTGGAAAGCAGCTTTCCGGACTAACCGAGGCCTGTTCGAGCCCTTGGTGATGTATTTCGGCCTGACAAACTCCCCTGCGACGTTCCAAACGATGATGAATGACATTTTTCAGGACCTCATCCTTTCCGGAGATGTGATGATCCACCTTGACGACATCTTGATCGCCCATTCCGACCTTCGGAAACATCGGCAGATTGTTTAGGAGGTCCTGCGGCGACTCCGAGAACACAAGTTGTACCTCTGGGCAGAGAAGTGCGACTTTGAAAAATCGTCAATCGAATACCTCGGAGTCATCATCTCCCACAACCACATCGAAATGGACCCCGTCAAGGTTGCAGGCGTCTCCGCTTGGCCGACTCCGGAAAACAAGAAGGATGTTCAGCAGTTCCTTGGGTTCGCTAATTTCTACCGCAGGTTAATTCGGGACTTCTCGGCCCTCGCGCGTCCTCTCTTTGCGCTTACCAAGAAGGACCAGCAATGGACTTGGGGCGACGCAGAGGCCTCCGCGTTCCAAGCGATCAAGGACGCGGTCACCTCGGAACCGGTCCTGGCGATTCCGGACGACGCACGGTCTTTCCGACTCGAGGCGGACAGCTCTGATTATGCGACGGGGGCGGTTCTTTCACAATCCGCCCCGGACAGGAAGCGGCACCCTGTATCATTCTATTCCAAAAGCTTAATGATGTCCAGCGCAACTACAAAATCCACGACAAGGAGATGCTCGCGATCATCCGCGCACTCGAGGAGTATAGACACTTCCTCGAGGGCGCCGCGCATCCCGTCGAGATTTGGACCGACCATAAGAATTTGGAGTACTTCAGGAAGACGCAGCACCTCAACCGGAGACAGGCCCGCTGGTCCCTCTACCTCTCCCGGTTCGACTTCATGCTGCACCACAAGCCCGGCCGCGACATGGGCCGACCTGACGCCCTCTCTCGGAGACCCGACTGCGTAATCGATTCCGACAACTCCGACGTCGTCCTTCTGCAGCCCGAACTCTTCCATGTCCGCGCACTCGAAGGCATTTCTGTTTTCGGCCCTGGCTCTGAACTCCTTCGCGACATTCGTGATGCCCTCTCCGGTGAGCCTGACTTAGAGGAGCCCGTCGCACTAGCAGCCCGGCAACTCCTAAAGGTCCAAGGTCAAGCTTGAGGCCCCCGCTCCTCACGCTCCGACGAGTGGGCCGTCTCCGGTGGTCTTCTTCACTTTCATGGGAAGATTGTCGTACCCAAGGACAAGGACCTCCGGAGACACATCATCGAGCTCTGCCATGACACCTGAGTCGCTGGACACGCTGGTCGTTTCAAGACCTTGGAGTTGGTTTCCCGGAACTACTGGTGGCCTCAGATGTCTCGCCATATTGGCCGGTACGTCGCGACCTGTGACTTGTGCTGTCACACCAAGGCACTCCGGAGACTGCCCCACAGAGAGCTACAGTAGCGGCAAAATCAAATGATTCTGCCTTTTTTGGTAGTTACGATCAATAACATGTCACATTGCCTCCTTTGCCCTCTTTTCGCCACTGTATGGTGCGGACACCTCCAACCACACCCCAACGACGTGCCATTGAGCATCCTGCGACTAAATGTACACCCACCAAGCGCGCAAAAGCTATCATTCTCCATGATGAGCTTCACCTAACCTATCAACAAATTGCACAACGGTCGCCATTCAAGGCCATCCAACCCTGCGTCATCGCAGCAAATGTTCGCTGTCAAGAAGCATCATGGAGACTGCTATTATAATGGGAAGATTGGGAGGTGTGGACGCAAACCCAAGATCTCAGAGGAGACATTAGACGAGGTGGTTGAGCGGATTGAGTCGGGAGAATTGCAGACTGCGGCGGATGTTCATCGCAAAGTGATTCCTGATGTCCCGGAACGCACAGTGCGTGTCAATACTTTTTTCTACACACTAACATCTGATTCTATCGATTTCCCAGGTCCGACACGCTCTACTCACACGTCGTGGTCTTGGGGGGTTTGTCCGACGCAAGAAGGCCAACCTCCAGCCTTCACATGTCCAGCAACGCAAGACAATGTATGAGAAGAACCAGAGCTGGACCGATGAGCGTGTCTTCAACCAGGGAGTCTTTATCAACTCAGATGAAAGCAAAGTCAATCTTGCGGCATCGGATGGCATTCGATACACACGCCGTCGACGTGGGGAGCAGGTTTATACTGAGAGGAACATCCGCCGGCACCTCCCCCATGGCCGACTCAAGGTCAAGGTGAACGTGTGGGGCGCTATTGGGCCAGATGGAGTGGGAACTCTCTTTCGTATCGAAGGCAACTTGACTGGTGTCAAGTATACAGAGATTCTTGAGCACGCGATGCTACCAATGTATCAGCACTATCAACGCCGTCCACACACCTTCCTCGTCTTCCAGCAAGACAATGACCCCAAGCATAAATCCAGAGTTGCGAAGGACTGGTTTCACCAACACGACATCAATGTCTTCGACTGGCCGGCACTCTCCCCAGATCTCTCCCCAATTGAGAATGTCTGGGCTGAGTTAAAGCGCCGGGCACGCTTGGACAGGCGCTACTGGGAGCTGCGGACCAACATGCAGCTGTTCCAGTTGCTCGAAGAAATTTGGTATAGTGATTCTTTTGGGAAGTATGTCGTAGACGTCTATCATTCATTTCCATGCCGCCTTCGCTTACTCAAGGATAATAACTTTCTTTGGACCAAATACTAGCTACTATTTACCCTCCATACTTTTAGTTTTGCTGTACATTGCGTATTTCTTGCTAGAATACTGAAAAGAGCTTCCCATCACAAAATTGCCAAAAAAGGCAGAATCATTTGATTTTGCCGCTACTGTACACCCGACGGAAACGCCCCCGGAGCGCTGGCATACCGTCTCTCTTGACTTTATCGTCGAGCTTCCGGAGGCCCATAGGTACGACGCGATCATGGTCGTTGTCGACACCCTGGGGAAGCGTGCCCACTTCTCGGAGTGTCACACCACGGTCGACGCAGTAGGAGCGGCTCGCCTCTACTACTGGAATGTCTGGCGCCATCACGGGACTCCAGAGAAGTACGTCTCCAACCGTGGTTCACAGTTCATCGCGGACTTCACCCGAGAGCTCTGGCGCCTAATCGGCATCAAGCCTGCCACGTCCACCGCGTATCATCCGCAGACAGACGGTCAAACAGAGCGCGTCAACCAGGAGTTGGAGCAGTACCTGCGGATCTTCACAAACTATCAGCAGGACGACTGGGATGAGCTGATTCCAGCCGCGGAGTTCGCCTACAACAACCACGTTCACTCCTCCACGCAGCAAGTCCCCTTCATGACGGACACGGGACGGCTTCCGCGCATGGGCTTCGAACCCGGAGTCCGTTCCACTATGTCCCATCCCTGGCCTATGACGACGAGCCTCGTGTTGCTCGTTCGGCTGTTCCTCACCGGTGGCTCTACCCCTTCCCTGGCTGCGGCGCCTCTTGCTTCCGGCGCTTTCTAGCGGCTGGATGGCCTCGTTCAAGTTAACGTTACGGCGACGACACTCGACGTGCGTGTTTCGTCACGCTCTCCGCCCGTTCTGGGCGATGCTCCTCAATTTGCTGGCGATATATGACCTATCTGGGTGCCGGGTGGCTTTCTGTGGTGGATTCGGGGCTACAGACGGCGGGGATGAGGGCGGGATGGTGGAACACGGGGCTGGGCGGCCAAAGCGGGGATTTGAGCTGGCTGGTTTCGTGGAGATCGGTAAGTCTTGCTATTCTTCGCTATCTACCTGCGCTTCTGATCTGCTTCATCATATAGCGATGATTTCGAGCCCCATTCCGGGCGGGACTCATGCGAGATGTTGCGGGCCAGATGCCCGTCGTTGTATGACAACTTGGGATTTTGTCCGGCAGGTTGAACCTCCGTGACTTGTGCCATATGCGGTTGTTAATCTCCGAGCGAGTGCAGGGCCTCGTCGGCGACACGTAAATCACTCTTCGCGCAAGATTTTTGGCGATTTCCGCCATTCTGGGCGGCTCCCTTCGATTGACTAGCCACTCGCGATCCGTGTAGGTCCTCGGCTTGTGGGGTTCAGAACTCGGAGATGAGGGCGGGATGGACCGCGGTCGGTGGTCTTTCCGATATGCTGGCTGTTTGTTTACGGCGGCATCATCGATTTCTTGCGCTCACCGCTGAACTGAACTGCTCGCTAGCTTGGCCACGGTTTCTATTATGCAAAAACTGCAGCTTGTGTGCGCGTCACGAACGACGTGTCATAGCTACCCCCCTGTATATCAACATTTGCAAATATATTGGTGCTACAGTGACTGCCATCGCGGACGTTCGTTGTCGAGCTTGCCCTTGGCGGACTGTTTTCAAGTCCGGACAGCCGCTCCGGATGCCGACCTGGGTTCTCTCTGACTCGTGCGGCGAATCGCGTGTCCCTTAGTAGTCAGCCCCTTAGCTTGTCCTATATAAGAGTGAGCTTTCCTCTACCTTCCGTGTTGATCCCATCAATTGATCGTGACCATATTCATGTATATACCTTTTGCTTTTGATATATATATTATCCAGACACGGACAAGTTCTGTGCTGTCACATTGTCTACTGTGTTTTGCCAGGACTTTTTGATCCAATTGACTCTGAAGTCACAACTAGATAACCACACTTCTTTCATCAGACCAGTTAAGTTGCTATTGATGTATCATGTTTAAGTTTATTACTAGTTGATAGTTCATTCAAGCAACACCAAGCTCATAATCTTGGTTGTTTTGAAGTGTCCTGCAATCTAGTCACTTTATATTGCCCGGAGTTCTGAAATCTGATGTGTTCAACGATGCTAGTTTGTTGAACTTATTGGGTGGTCTCAATGGCAATCACCTATTCATCCCAACTTTTCTTTTATAGTGATCCATATTTCATAGGAAAATGGAAAGCATAGTATTGCATAGGGTCAAGAAGAAACTGAAAATGGGAAGCATAGTTGAATCACCTGAAGGAATCAAAATCAATTAAATACTTAGAAAATCAGGATAAACATATCATCACAAAATTAGTCGGTTCATTGTAACAGTTTTTGATGTGCACAAACCCTTGCAAGTGTCTCGCAAGCATACTGAAACCCTTGTCACTGAGTGTAAGGTGATCCCAAGTGGCTTGTGAGCTGGTCATAAATTTTGTCAGAATGATTAGTCTTATTATGGTTTGCAACTCACTTATAGCCACATTATTGGCCACTGAGTTTCACAACCATGTCTTGAAATGTCAACTGGATAAATTTGATTGCGATATCGATGAGTCAACAAGATAGCTAGGTAATTACAGATCTCAAGCCCCAAAGCATTGCCTCCATGCCTCTCTAGTAGAACGTTGTCGGAAAAGCTTCATAACGTAGTTGGTGAGTACAAGACATTCAACTCTGGACATCGGAGGCCCATCATATTCAGCAACGAGTTCTTCGACGGAGTTCTTCATGGGTAGATAGAAGACACCTTCGATGCGGGTGTACGTGCCGACGAAATCCCCTGAAACCAACAAATACAAGTCCGATGGTTGTTTGATGCCGCAGTGACGGAGGAGAGGAACAAAATGTGCCAGTTTCGGATGGATTTGGTGCAAAACATTTGCAAGAGCAGACATTTCTGCTGGCCAGTGTGCTTCTGGTGTGGTTGCGATGGAAGGTGAGGCAAGAATTGCCTGGGCGAGTGCAAGACATTCTACGCTGTTCATGACTGGGTTGACGAACACTCCTGATAGTTCACCCAGTTTTTTGAATGGGAGGTGTAATAAACGCTCGACGAGGATTCGAGTTTGCATCAAATCACGACCGACCAGGAACGCAAGATCGGCCACTTGATAAATTCCACAGCTATTGAGGAGGTCGAGATAGGAAGAAAGATCTGGTTGTATATTGACTAGAAAAGCAGTCAATGTCGGAGGATTCAAGTCGTTGGCGGCGGGCGATAGATTGGTTGATAACACAGTAGTATTGGTCGGCACGGTAGTATTGGTCGGCACGGTAGTAGGTCGGCACGGTAGTATTGGTTGGCATGGTAATATTGGTCGGCATGGTGTCCTTGGCCGGCGAAGGGACATGGGTTGGCGAAGGGCTCTTGGTTGGCGAAGGAGTAGGGACGTTGGCCGGCGTAGGCGAAGGGCTCTTGATTGGCACAGGGCCGTTGCTATTGGTGGGCGTATGGGGGGTCAGTGCAGTGTTGTTGGTGAGTGCGTGCCCCGATTGAGTGTTCGCAACGGGCGGCATAACATGGCACGGCAAAGTCGGACGAATATTGTTGTCGTTGGTGTAGTCGGTGGGAGTTAGCTGCACAGTTGCAGAGGCAATCGCGACCGCATCCAAGGCTGGATTATGCTCCACTCCCATTTCCACGTTCTCAATCTTGAGAATGGGGTCGATAGCCTCCTCCTTCTTCACGTTGCACTGCTTTCCCTCGGTCTTCTTGGATTGCCCATTTGTCTGCCCATCCCCTTGGTTGAAAGCCTGCAGCGTGGTGCCATTCTCGCACCCGACGTTATCCTCGCTCTCGATGCCATTCTCGCACTGGACTTCATCCATATACTCCAGTTCATCCTGGCTCTCGCCGCCGTTCTCACGCTGGGCTTCATCTTCGTTATCGAGTTCATCCTCCTGGCCCTCGACGCCATTCTCGTACTCGACGCTATCCTCGCGCTCAATTTCATCCTCTTCGCTGACTTCCTCGCTCTCGGTGTCGATCTTATTCAATGTTCCGCATTTCTGCAGAAAGTCAGATATGTCAACACACAGTACAGTACTGTACAACGCACATGTTTGGCTTCGTCCATATACTTTTGAGTGATGGCTAGAGCGGCCTTGTAGTCCCACCCTTCTAACCACGTTGCATCGTTTTCCACAGTGTCGATAGCCCAGTTTTTATTCTCGCGACATTGGAATATGCTCGCAGTTTTACCCGAGTCATAGCCAAGGTATTGGGCTATCGAGAGAAGGGTGCAATCGTGATCTTGAAGGAAACGGCTAATAGCTCGTTGTCGTCGATTGAGGTCACCCAACTTGTAGTCGTCTTCGTGTGGCGGGGTCATTTTGCGTCTCTTACTGGAAAGGAGTTGGTAAGCGAATGAGATTGTTGTAAAAATAAGGCCTGACTTGGGTCTAGTAGAGTGCTCTGTGGCTCTCCGGGCCAAGCTTTTGCGGCGAATCGTCCTTTTCGGTGGCATTGTTGATACTTGAGATACAAACTGCCGGTGTTGAGCACCAGACTATGGTTGTTCTAAGGCGCGACAACCAAGACTGGAGGAGGCCCAGAGAGTGTGGATGCTGTGGCCTGACTCGGAGGATGGACGTTGAAAACAAGAAGGTTGCGCAGCAAATTGTATTGCTGCACTGGCACGTGAAGCCGAAGCTTGAGGTTAATTGGACAACAGCCTAGTAGAGAGTTGTCACGGTTGACTCCAAGCTGAACGAGTAGAGAATGCATATGGTTGGGACTGGTGAACGTGGCGGCGCAGAAGAGGAGTGTCACGGATCGGCCGGGCGGGCAGAAACGTTGATCAGTTGTCAACACTTTCAAGTCTCACTCATCACAGCCAAGGAGGAGCAAGAACTAACTGAGAAATATATGATACATGTGTAGGACAGATCTATCTCGTCTCTGCTGTCGTCCTCGCGGTAGCTATCTTCAACTTCACCCTCCAGACTGATGTCGTGGTTTGATGCCGGGCTCTCAAGTGACAGCTAGACTCTACGCAAGCGTGATTGCGAATAACTTGCGTGAGCTTGAGTCGCCAACAAGCCACCAGTTGGCAGTTTCGTGGTGGGACAAAGATCCTCGTCGTCCTCATAGAAACGATAGGTGATCCAGCAGCGGAGAGTCGCCTGTTACTAGCTTGTACGGAAGGTGGAGGGAAATTTTCTGCAGGAATGAGGTTGAATATTAGTATCGCAGGACAAGCGATCGTTCTTGCTTACCGTCTGCTAGTAGTGACCTCAACTGCGAATATGCCTGTACGATAACATCGATCTTCGCAGCAGGCTCTTCGACGCTCTCGTTAACAGGAATCGGGACCCTCTCGAGAAGTTGCGCCAGCTCCAGCTTTTCCTCTTGTCGAACAGGAAGCTTGAATTCATTTGACAACGCGAAGACACGGAAAGGTTCGAGGGTCGACATCGTTGGCCGCAGATGGTGGTTGTAGGTCATCATCGAGTTGTAGGTCACGTAGTAATGCGACGCGATACGACCAAGCTTAGTACTCTGGAATCGGCCTATGACCGTTCGTACTTGAGCAGCTGACATTTCTCCAACAGAACGGCGGCAGAATAGACAATGTCGGCTCGCTTTTGGATCAACCCGACATCGTCGTCTTGGTAGTCAACCCCGACACCATACATTTCAGCATGCGAACATACCTTGAAGGATGTTTTAGATAATCCAAACAACATTTTAAAAAAAACTCACAGATAGGTGTAGCCGATCCACTGGACAGCTTTGTCTTGGTTTCTGATCGTTCCGAGGACTATTTCTGCATTGAGGTTGTCGGCCAGTTTAGACACGAATTGCGACTCGATCGGGAGCTGCTGATTCAACAGACTCAGGTAATATTGCAGCTCGGAGTGCTTTGTGATTTTGTGGTTAACCAGCCCGACCAATCATTTGGAGCACGTCTTGAGAAGAGAGTTCGACCCAACGCCCTTTCTCGTGGTTGTATATTTGGGTGCCCTTGATGATGACAGTATGCGCCGGCAAGTTGACTCCCCAAGCGAGTGTTGCAGTACAAACAAGGACCTGCAAGGATCCGTCGGCGAACAGCTCTTCAACGAGGCCACGGTCTTCACGAGACATTCCAGATGAAAACCGAAACCGAAAGGAAGAAGGTCGCGCAAATTGCTGTCCTTGACGTTGTTTGCCTCCTCGGCTAGAATTTCGCGGACGGCAGCGTTAGGCTTGACAAATTGGGTAATCGTTTCCTTCTCGACGGCCATATCGCGCAAAAACTTGGCTGTCTTTGCGATTTCTTTGCGAGAGTGCACGAAGACCAGGGTTTGGTTCTTACCCGCTTGATCCAGCACCTTCTCGTAGCAGACCTCGTTGGTGATCTGGTATCGCTTGATTGCCTTCTTCTCTGTGACACCAATGAACTGTTGTTGCAGCCCACAAGGCCTGTAGGTCGAATCAAAGTAGAAAAGACCCTTCTTGTCGTCGACACGCAGGAAGGTGGCGACATCCTGATAATTGGGAGGAGTGGCAGACAACCCCACAAGGCGGACGTACTCAGTTGTCTGCTCCATCCGTCGAATAGTTCGAGCAATGATGCTCTCCAAAACAGGCCCTCGTTCATCGTGCAGCAGATGAATTTCGTCGATGATGATTAGTCGCACGAGATTTGTGTAACCTGTCTGTGCTCTTCCGTGTAATGACGTCCCACTTTTCGGGCGTCGTGACGATAATTTGAGTCTCTGCAATTTGCTGTTTCGTCATTTGCGAAGTCGCCAGTCAGTTCTCCAACGGTGATGCCGAAAACCTTCAGCCTGGACGAGAAGTTGCCGACCATCTCCTGCACCAGCGCCTTTATCGGGGCGATGTAAATGATTTTGAAGGCATCGAGGTTGAATTTTCCTGTCTCTTTGTCGCGGTGTTTGCCGAGCTCGTTGAGGATGAGCATAGCGACATTCGTCTAGGAAGGACATGAGGAACAACATATGTTCAAGTGAGGCGTGGGACAGTCAAAGCGCGTTGAGCCCAAGTAGGAATGCTCGCAATGGGTACCGAATCCACGGTCCGTTTCGAGGGGCTAGAGTGGCGGTCTTGGGCACGTCGTGTTTCTGTTCATCGACGTCCATAGCATCGGACGGCTTGGATTTGCCAGCCTGACGATCCCCCAAAGCTCGCGAAGAATCCAACCCACGCCCCTTTCCCTCATCGCAACCTCCACGTTAACCCGCTCATCAGCATTACTTCGCATGAGCTTTGTGCACCAGACGATGACATCGCAATTCTTGAGGAATCTGGTTGTGACATGGAAGCTTTGATATTCAAAGAGCTGGATCAGTTGGTTCTCGCAGTCACGACTGGGTCAGAATAGAATTCTGCAATCTGACGTTAGACCCAGAATGTGTCAATGGCATGATGGAAAACGATATCTTTGTCAGACTTGGTCTTTTTGCTTTGGGCAGGCTGTGTCACAAACAACACCAATTCAGAGGATGCCAGTTGGCCAGTGAAGGCTAGCAAGAAGCACTGTGAAAAGATATCGTAAAGATGATGGAATTCGAAGACTGGGGTACAAGACGAAATCTACTCTACTTATATACACTACTACCATGTGTTTACCATGCCTAATACAAGAGGCAATGACATCATACTTTAGCCATGCCTTTACGTGCTGTCTGCCTCATGTCCAACTCCACGCTGTCAATCAACATCAGCATCGACATCTGATGATCCAATCACCATCTTATCGGCTATCTTATCTCCTCCTTGTCTTATCTTATCAACCAGGGCCAGAATAAAAGGTTTAAATGGCGAAGAAAAAGGTTTCTTGAACCCAGGGTTTGACAGGCTGGCCTTCAATAACAAGCTTACCTAATTCCTCTGCTTGTTCTATAGGGCCATTGTCTGCTTCCTTTTCTTTGTTGTCTGAGTCATCTCCAATGTCGAACCGTCTTCATTAACTTCTGGCTCACTCTTCTCCGACTATCCACTTTGATTCGGCAAGGTTGGATGGATTGACTGAGAGGAGCATCAGAATGGAAGGGTGTTCATTCTGCAAATGCCGACAAGGAAGATTTTCTTATAGGTTGGTTGGTGAAGCGGCGGACGTGATGGAGTCAACAGAATATATCGAGCCGGCGCCCATTTGTCCAATATAAGCTCAGGAGCATTTACTGAGGGAGGGTCAAAATAGTTCGAAGCAGAGGAGTGTGGCATGAATATTATGTCTACATTCACCACTAACTTAAAGAATGATCAGCATTTTTTGCAGCACTTAGCCCTATGACGAACCCATTTTCCAGTCCGTTTGGCATCTTGGTCTCCTCCTCCTCAAGGTATTTCCAGCCTCGAAGTCCCCAGTTTTGATGCTCGTCTGCAATGTCAATGGTGCACCAAATGACGCAAGGCACTCCTGAGCCACTTTTGGCCCTCTCCCAAGAACCATGATGCCAGCTTCCTGCAACGATAAGTTCGTCTTTGAGAACGAGAAACAACTGACGAATTTACCAGATTTTGTTCTTCGAGTTCTTAGCCAAGTTTTTCTTGTAGTCTGTGACTTCTCTGTTGACTGCTTCAAGTTCAAGTTGGCATCGAAAACTGTGCTTGCGGGGCAGCAGCTGTTGCAGTCTTGATTCTTGCGAGGCCTCTTTGGACTACGAGGCCGTATGTGGCCGCGGATGCTGGTCATTAGACCATTATGCAATGGCGTAGGACCGGACTTGGGGTGCAGCGGCAAAGAGTTCAGAGCTAGCACATTCGGTGATGTAGCACACGTAAACCTCATTCTGGATCCTGCGAATGAGTGTCACGAGGTTCTTGTCCCCAGCGAGTAGGAATTCTGCACAGAGTCCCTGTCAGCGCGAGGTGGATAATATTGACGAACACAGCGGCTTACCAGGCCTGGAATGCATGAATGGTAGCTTTAGTGGGGCGCTGCCAGTGGACGGGTTGCCCTGTGGTTTATAGATATTTAAATTTTATTCTTCAATATCCAACCGACGAACAACACACCTGCAAGTAGCTCTTATCGTGTGGGCACGCTCCCTGTTGACTGTTGCATGGGGAGCGCACTAGCGACGCCCCAAGAGCTTCATGGCGATGGTGACGAGAACTTGGCGGCAGGCACATAGTTAACAATGGCGAGGATCCAGACGAGTATGAAGGCAATAATACTGGCACTGCTGACGGGGGGCAAGTATTTGGTATTGGCAGAAGGGGTGTGTTTCGTGGGTAATGTCTAGATAGTACTGTTCACTTGGGAGTCAGCAGTCCTGTCACAAATCGGAGCCAAAGTATGCTAGTGTCAGGCTATGTGGGCCACCCTCAGGCTTCCGATGTCCCGCCTTCAGCTCTCGTACTCTTGCCCACCTGTAATTGCTATCGTTATTCGATGGTCATGATTGGGAAGCAAGATAGAATGTGTGGGAGCATGGCTGTATCCTGCTACATCATATGTGTCCCAATTAGGACAGGAATTGATACAGGCTTTCCTCACTATATACTGGGTCTTTGGCCTGAAGAAAAGGAGTTAAACTTCTTTATATAGTAATATATTAGTCATATCAATCAATTTGATGTATCAACACTGATTTCTGATGACATCGTAAGCAAATTTCAGCCTAATTCTGCTAGCAGCTGCTAGTCTAGCAAAACCTAGCTATTTAGGCAATGGTCCTGTTAGCAACTGCTAAGGCAGGAGGCTAAATATTACAGCTACAGGTGGGGTTATAGCCTAAAAGTGCAATACATAACATCTTATATCTTGATATATTATATTAGCACCTATAGGTATAGGATTTAGCCTAGTGCTCTAGGAACAGCTAAGATAGCTATAGCCTAAAGCTCTAGGAAGATGCTTTCCAGCCAAGAAAAACTTTAATAAATTGGTTGTTAATACATCAAATTAATAGATATGATGCTAACAGTACTATATATAGTAATGCTAACTCCTTTTCTTCAGGCTGAAGACCCGGTATATAGTAGGGTTGAATGGCGCCAGTAGAGCTGGTTACACTACTTGCTGTTCCAATAAGTAAGCACCAATAATGTCTGTATATAGTCCCCTGTTACTCTATAGATTTAATACCTTAGTGATGACTACCTGGACAAATTCTGCATTCTTCCTCAAATTTTGGACTTGTTTAGACAAGAATCTGCTCTTTTAGGAACAAAAGATTCAAACTGGAGAAGAATGCATGAAATTCTAGGATTCTGCTACAGTAACACCACCTAAGTGTATGAAATTCAGCTCATGGCTTCCCCTAGAAACAAGATTTCTAAACATAAAATTTTGTTTTGTGGCCATTCTTTGTTTGGTTGAAAAACACAAATTAATATCCTGAGTTATGCAGAGGCAAGCAGTAATATAGCCGAAATTTACAACTTTTATAGACTACATTCCTGAAAGAATGTTATATAGCTTAGGAGCCAATACTTGAAATTGGCTAAAATGATAGACCAAGGTTGAAGATTGATGTAGGTAGATACCATCAAAAATTCTGTCTGATTGCTTACTTATTGGAACAGTGAGTAGTAAAAGAGCCAGAAACTGTAGTAAAATGAAGTCCATAGGGAAATGCAGACTCTTCGGCGTGCACGTGCGAGATACGGCCCGGCTGATCGATGGCCGATCGGGACCCACGCGGAACAATATCTTCAAGTTCTACAACTCGCTGCGGCGACAATTGCTCAGCACAATATCAAGACAGCGGGAACAGTCACTCACCAACACGACAACAACTTCACAGACGACGGCTTTCTCAGCTGGGGCTCAGACTATCCATCAATGGCTTGACACCAATTTCCAACAATCACGTTGCATCTACACTGACCCAAGCGTCTACGTGAAGGCCGACCACGACCACCCCGCTGCCAACGCGGAGCCGCTTCCCGAGTCCTGGAACCAAAATCCCTCTCCGTCTCACCGGCAGATTGGCGGCAAGTGGAAAAGTAAGTGGGGGACAGCGGCAGGCACCACGGCGACTCACCCATAAGTTCCGGCTTCGACACGGCCAACGCGGCGGAGCCGCCCAAGTCCTCCCCAGCATTCCCAGCGGCAATTCGGCACAGACTGACCGAATGAGCCCAAGGGTAGCACAATACTCACTTTTGCGCAACACCACCTTTCGCTTCCGACACTGTCACCTGCATTACGGGCGTTTATGCAACACTGGACTGCGGCAACAACTCCGGAGCTGACTACAACTATGAGCAAGATACCGAGCGAGATCAGGACACGACTCATCCATCGTAATCACAATCACTACCTCGCCGATATCAACGCCGGCCATAGCTTGGGCTGGAACAGGTAAGCAATGTCTGCGGAAAAAGTAGCAGCACCTCACTTAGCAACAACGGCAAGTCCGGCCCCTGGGTTCCGACAATCCTCGCCTCTTCAACGGCAACTTGGCGCGTAGACTGGGTCGAGCGCGGCATCAACATCAAGCACTCAATAATGCTGCCTCTGTACCACTGACTTGTGCGCCGACCCGTACCCTGCTATTGGGAAGACGTCCCTGATGATGTCGTAGATGTGTTTCCGTTCGTGTTTGATCACACGTGTAGTTTGGCGCTCTGGGGGATGCTGTAGCTAGATATTGTATTCTTAGGCACCTCCGCAAATGGCACATTGAGATGTATCTATTCAGTTCCAGCTCCAAACCCTTCTCCAGGCTTCAGCTATTCATCTTCCTTTTTTTCTGAGGCGGCTCCTTGAGCTCAATCACCTTAGTCCACCTCCCATGCCTTCCTCCTCCACTTTCAACGACTGTTTGAATCGGCTTCACGACCGATTCCGTCTGAAGCCGATGAGTTGATGCGCGGGTGTTCGGTCGGCGGATAAGACCATCATCTGTACCTGTATGCACTGGCTGGATGGTGTCGCGCTTCCTAGTATTATTCTTCTTCATCCCTTTACCATTAACATTTCCATCATCCAGGCCACTCGGCGTTGCTCCCCGAGAGCTCATCGTAGTCAGAGATGAAACCGGACTCGAGGAAGTACGAAGATCCCGAGGCTCGCCAGGGGTTGCAGGCTTTGAGGAGTCCAGTTTATTTGAAGACCCAGACACATGGCCCTGCTCCGGTACAACTGGTAAAGAGCCCACAAATCCAATCGACTTGTAAGGGATGAAATGCGCTGAGGAAGGAGAACCTGAACGAGGGACGGTGTCGACAGGAGTTCGTGTAAACGAGACGGGGAGTGCTGAATTCTGGCTAAATGCACTTGGAGTCGAAGGTAAAGGTGGGAGACATGGGGCAGCCGAAGTCGGGATTTGGGACAGCGAAGGATTCTGACCAGATGTGAATCGTTGGACAGTCCGAGCTGCATAAAACGGCGGGGGAGATGGACTGAACAAGGTGGGCATTTGGGACTGCGAAGAATTCTGACCAAATGTGATCGGTTTGAAAGGCT
The DNA here is from genome assembly GCF_014461135.1 of Mycena indigotica. NCBI lineage: Eukaryota > Fungi > Basidiomycota > Agaricomycetes > Agaricales > Mycenaceae > Mycena > Mycena indigotica. The sequence goes on along the minus strand of NW_023503011.1, from coordinate 1,922,224 downwards.
GAGCAGAGAACGCGGTCTCTTGGAAGTTAAGCCCGTCAGCAGGATGAGTGGGGTAAAAAGACGGGGTCGACTTCGAGATGGGGTACCGGTCAGGGTCAGAAGACGCCGTTTCAGCAAACTCCAAGCGTGCGCCTAGATCCTTTTCGCCGCCAAACGCCGTAGGAGTTGGAAGTAAAGACGGACTCGAGAAAGGTTCTTGTTGCGGAATAGCGACATTAGAGGCATAGAGATGGTCATAATTAGGCCCGAAATCCTGTTCTTGCGATAAGTTGGACGGAAGGGACTTTATCTTCGTGATCCCGCGCTCGCCGTCGACAGGCTCAGGAATGAGGATGTTTATGATCTCTTGAAGCTGGATTTCAGATACGGTTCGAAGAAGGACATTAACGATGGTCAGAAGATTGTTGGGCGCAGTTCCGTCTGGAGGAAGGTCCCAATCGGAGCACATCTCAGCCTCGATGGCGCTTTGTTGGTGAACGGTGAGAGTCTGCAGTCTCTGGTTGGTGAACTCTTCAAGGAGATGACGATAGACAGCGTAAAGGTGAGGACTGAGATCAGGGCGTAGGTTGGCGCCCGAATTGTGCATCGACCAGAGTACCGCCAAGGCTTCGGCCTTGCCCTCGCCCCTCCGCCTGCCTCCGCTCAACCGCCAGCTTAACAGCCATTTCGGTGAACTGGTCTGGATTCTGCTGGAGTTGAGCGTAATGCGCCTGCGTCTTCTCCAAAATACGATCCCAGAACAAAGCAACGGGTCGTTGATCGTTCGGTTGGACTTCTTCAGGGCGTTGTTCGACAACTGGGGCCTCTAAGTCGCGGGGGCGTTGTTCGACAACTGGCGCCTCTAAGTCGCGGGGGCGTTGTTCGACAACTGGGGCCTCCAAGTCGCGGTCAGCCCTCTTCAGGGCCACTGGTTCACCGTCAACCTTTTCTTTGAGGGATTTCAAGTGAGTGAGGGCTATGGACACCGCACACTGAGCAGTTTGTTGTTAACTCGGCGTTATCTGGAGTAAATCCTCGCACCTTGCTCACACTGGCCGCTGTCCAACCCATTTCTTCTGCTTGGATCGCCGACATACAGCCCTCCTTGAAATTTTCACGCAACCATCTTTCTCGACTCAAGCCTCCGCGTTCTTTGTCCTTGAGTTCCGCCTCAAGGAGAGCCGGAGCCATCCTCTCACGGGCATAAGCAAATATTGGATCTACATATAAGCCGCGGGAAGAGAGCTCGTATTTTTTGAGTTTTCGATACTCGAGGAGGGGATGCTTTTGGCCATCGTTGTAGGCAGGAAAGAGACTGTATTTGCGGGAATCGGTGAGAGAAGTCATTGCTGCGTGCTCAAAGTTTGGGGGAAAGCTTGTGATGTCGAAGCAGCAGCGACACCATGTTCATCTATACGCTGAGAGGTGAGTACACACCGACCGCGTACAAGTGTGTAATGAGCGATCAGTACACACTTGAAATTGATCGATGTCTCGAAAACACAGCTGACACCCATGGCTGACCACCTCGCTGACGCTCTGGAAACCAAAAATCACACATACTGGCGGGAGGCGAACATCCCTAGCTTTGCACGGCGTTACTGGTTGTCCGTTAAGTTTTTGTCTGTTAAGTTACGTTATTTGTCTGTTTAGTCATTTGTCCGTTAAGTCGTTAGATTACATTCTCGCTGACTACAGTCAAGCTTTGTAGGCCAAGTAAGGCAGATACAAAACTCAGAATTGGATGACTCTCTGCTGCCTTGCCGCCATCTCGAGCCCCCCCCTCCTTCGGCAGATTGCCATTCTGCTTTACAACCGTGCCCAGAAACAAGGCAGCAATGTGCATAGCCGAGCGCCGTCCGTCGAAGAAGTCCCCAATGCAGCTCTCAGAGCTGGCGGCAAGAGCGTCAACCTGGAGAAGGAAAGGAATCTGAGATGCACTTGGCTGCGGGGACAGAATGGTCGACGAGACTACCCGCCTCACTGGCCCCTTTCGACATTTCGACAGGCTTGACAGGATAGTTTGCCAATGTTTGCCAATGAGTGGCTATGAGACGATTATGTCCAGCGAAGTCATGGAAGGCGCCCGAATTGAAACAGGGCTGGAGAAAGAGACGCCGTCAGCAGCGATGGCTGAATAGAAGAAGGGCAATGTATACTGGGTGTTGAAAGGATCATGTAGGAGGGCGTCGCGTTTGGTGAATTTAGTTTGGTCTGGGCGAAGGTTACGGAGGTGAAGGCTGGGCGAGGGGAATATCGCGAAGCATGGGCGCCGTTTGTTTGGAATAGATAGCAGTCGCTTGAAGGCTCGCTTCCCTTTGGCCGCGTAGCGACTAGGCTAAGGATAGGCGCATATGGTTATGGTTCGCCAAAACTTTTCTCTGGGAGGCATGTGGGCGCGAAACCTCTCGAAACCTTGGCGATCGAAGCGAGGTCGGCGGGGCTGTTGGTTGCGACGTCGACGCGCCCACCGTTCGGGCGATGGCTTGGTGACTTTGGCGCGTCGAAGCCAGAGCCGCTGCAAATAAAAGGGGCCGCCGCTACGGCTAGTTTAATGCTGGCTAAGAATGGCTGGGCGGCCCAAACACGCCCCACGCAGGATCCAAAGGCGAATCGCCTTGCGGGCGGCTTGGGAATGCCATAGGGTTCGGAGTTCAACGCAGTGTGGCGGGGTAGCACGTGATGTGATGTGAGATCTTAGCGCCTTCGCGTTGAACGATAAGGCAGCCAGTCGACACACTTGGCTATATAAAGTTCGTCGTTTACATTTGTTTTATTAGTATTCATTGAAGCTCTGCAAATGTCTCGGCCACCTCGACCAAGTATCTTTTCGCCATGGCTAATTTGGGTGAGGAAAACTGGGCCTCTAGTTCTCCCGCCGCCTCTAGCGCGTCAACGGCGGCGCTCGCGTCGTCCCTACAGGTATAAAATAAGTCAGTTGACTCCAGCCGATGCATGACATACACATTTTTGTATAAGGCGACGCTACGTCGTCCATGAACGACATAGTAGCCCGGGCTCTTAGAATTCCCCGCGGAGCTAGCTGAAGACGGCGACGGTGCAACTGAAGAACCCATGAACGCTGTGGAAGGCATGGCTGAATCCGTCCTTGGGTTTTCAAGAGCCGTTGACGACACACCCCGAGAGCCGGTTGGAGACGACGAAGGATGGGACATATTACGCCGCTTGTGCCTAATATTCTTCATTTCGTCTGCCCACAGATGGTTTGTAACCTCCTCAGCGGCTTCATCGATAGTGTCGCAGCCCCGATAGCCGTTTCCGGGCCAGCCATTGACAGATCGAGACGCTGATTCCCTTTGTGAAGCATTTCGCATTAGTATGCAACATCGAGAGCACACACGTACCAGTCCCCAAACACACCGACCGTCTCACCCGCCCAAACGCCATAGTACCTTTTTTTTGGGAGGCCCCTGGTAAGTGGCCCGAACCCAGGCTTGAAGTTCATTATAAACCTTCAAGGGTTCCGGATCTACAGGGGGTATCGCCTCCGTCTCCGGCAGTGCGGCGACCAGGTCCTTGATGTTGGGGAACATGACGAACGACAGAGTCACATTCGTCACATAGTCACATTCGATCAGATTCGATCACGGAGTCACATTCAAGAGAACGATTGGTAGATTTTGGAACATACGAGTCGTATTATTACGAAAGTTGACTGCGAGACCCATGGAATCATAATAACACTGTAACAAGCCCATATAGTCCCATATGTGGGTACCGAGCAACTAAGCATCTGACAATATGACCCTAAGTTTGCCAAGTGAGACAACGTCATCAAGAACAAAGGCCAGGCTGCTCGGCCTGCGACAAGACCTCGTCACCAAACACAAAAGCTTGAAATTTACAGCGTGCTATACATGGCCACCCCATTCTCCCAATGTCGCCTTGCTTCTGCAGACCGGTTTGCTTTCTCTTGTTCTGACACCAACCTCCCAAAGTCGGCGTTAGTCCGACACGCACTATCGACCCACCCGTCGCATATACGGCAGAGGGGCCTCTCGTTTCGCCAGGTTGGATCGAGCAGTTTGAATAGTGGATGGCGGCGGGGGGATTCAGAAACGTAGAGCCAGGTGGGAACCGGACGCCGCGCCGCCTTTCTCAAAGAATGAGACGCCCTCCGCGGTCTGGGTCAAAGTCGCCATGGGAAGTTATGGCACGCCATCCCCACACAAGCTTGCCAAAGTCAAGATGGCGACACGAAACCGCAGTCTTGAAGTTGACGGTGCAGGCGGCAAACACGATTCATGCAAGCGGCCATCCTGCTCGCCGGCTTTCGCCATCTGGTAGTAACCAAATAGTTTGGGCGAACAGGCAGCCATTAAAGCGGTTGGGCAAGTTCAGCTCCCGAGGCAGGCATTGGCTGAAATCAACGCACCTACAGTAAACGCGCCGCACGCGAGATCCAAGGGCGAATCGTCATGTGGGGCAGGTGGAGAGGACGTGTACTCTGGGGAGAGACATACCATGAGCGGGGGCTGCGGTTATGCGAGCACCGGCGCGACTGGGTGGTGAGCGTGTTGATGTGTGACGCTGGATTATGGACGGAAACAAACTTGGAACAAACTAGAACTCGAAGGCAACCAAAATGAAGAAGAAATCCTCGGAGCCATTTGTGCCCTACCCACTAATCCATTACCCAGACGGCGCCCCACCGCCCATTCAGGCCCCCCCAAGCTTGGTGGAGCTAGCCGCCGCTCGCTCTCGATGCCGACCTCAGCACTCTTTCCCGATCATCCAGGCCAAACCCCAGGGAAGGGCACCTCCCCCGCTCTATCCTCTTTTGCAGGAGCTAATGAAAAAGTACGTCTTTATCCCTTCCATCTCGAACAGCAGGTGAAATTCCTATAGGCTTCCAGAGCAAAACCTCCAGCAGCAACAAGAGCACGACATCTGCCCACATTGCAACGAAGTGGTTGATGTCCACGCTTCACCCGTCATAGCCAGCACTCTGGAGCGGCTCACTGCGTCGTTGACCCCCGAAGCTGAGGATCTGAGGCGCTTCCATGAGCTCCATATATCCCTGACGGCCTAGCTGGTAAAACGAAGGGGCAGACGATTTACTGAGTAGCGTAGATGGCCCTTGTAAAGCAACTATGCAATCGCACACCTTGACTTAACGGACATGCTGGTTTATTGTTCGACTCCACGGACATGTTGGTTGGCAACTGGAGATCGCAGGAACAATAAGCAGTCAGTCGTTTATTTTCTAGCAGCCTACGAAAAGCATAATTTTAGGGACGTTTACTCAGAACACTCCGCCATTTCTCCACATTCTTTGAGCTGAGCAAGGAGGACCGGTCGCGTCGGCGTGCAAACGACTTCCAAGCCTCATAGTTTCGGCCCCAGGACGCTGCGTTCAAAGTGCAACCAAAAGTTGACTTGAAATTGTCCGCCAATTGCCCCGGCGCCGTTCCCATTGCCTCCATCAAGAAAAAGCCAGCAGCCATATCACGAACGTATACAAACGGCCAAAGCTGACCCTCAGAGCGAGGTTCAGCGTTCACCACGATGGCATGCAAAGCCGCTTGACAGTCCGCAGAGAAACGTACGTCGGATTTGGACCACGGTCCGTCGTATCCAGCGCTCCTTTGGTTCCCATTATCGAGGGCGAGTGTGGATGTAGAGGGAGCGGGTGACGATGAGCATTGAAACGATGCCGATTCAAGGCTATCTGGCATTCCATCCCCATAACGGACGCCAGCAGCCCTGAAATAAAACACCTCCGCACCGTTGACATGGTCGCCGGGTCGTTGAGGGTCGAAAATCTTCCACAATCCTTCATCCCAGTCGTATCTTTCAGCCGAGACAGCGGTAAGTTTAGTCAAAAATCTGGCGTCCTGGAGTGGCCCGAAGCCCTTGGAACTGTAGGGGCTCTCCCAATATTCCGCAGCCTGCCCATCCTATATGAAGAAAATGAGCAATAAGTCTGACCTCAGTGGCGACGCTACGAACTTGGCCCCACCAAACTATTCCCATAGTCGAAGGTTGGTCTCTGAATGCTGCAACCCGAAGTGTCATTGGGACGGAGCGGGTTCGGAGGGCCTGAGGAGTTGAGTTGACAGGATTTGCTTCAGCCGCTATGGTGGCGTGAAGACTCCGCTTCAGTCGCAGCTTATGGCGGTCGTCTTTACAAGCTGGAAGCGCTTCGAACTCCATATGCGCGGCAGCGCAGCAATCAATGCATACCCCGAGAGTGCAGCTCCAGGAAGCCCTAGCCGCTTTCTGCCTTTGACCACAGTATAATGCAGAGCAGGAGAGTCGAGGTTTTGCGACGAGGGGTCCCCGAGCGATGTGCTGGTCCACTGCGACTTTGTTACAGCCCTGGCACTGACCTAGCGGTGAGAGGCTGACGAACGGCGATTGCAAACTCACCACTCGCATCCAAAGGCCTTCATTGTCAGGTCGCTCAATTCCCCGGCACATGAAAGGAGCAGACAAGACTCCCAACAAAGGTCGAAAGTCGGCAGCGCAACGCCCGCAGATTGGCAGATGAGGGAGGACGTCCGTAATCTCTCGTCGCCCATTCATAGCCACGAAAGAAGCTGGCAGTGTAAAAGCGGGCTGTGCGTGAGCCTTTAAACCTTCAAGAGTGCATAAAAAGATCTTCTCAATATTTTCGAGTGTAGTGTATAAACCGCTGACGCTCTTCGCAATATGCACTTGCCGAGTATATATATCATCTTCGACCCGTCCCTCAGTGCATTCTGCCCTCCATGCACGCCCCCGCCAATTCGCAATATTCAGAGAAGGGTGAAGAGGCCGATACGATGGAATCTTGCGACGATCTTAGTCTATATCGCTTTCCCGGGCCTCTCGCTCAGCGACGCCGAAGCTTTGGTGAGCCCTGGAAGCTTCAAAAACGTTGGGTATTGAGCGTGAATTTAGATCACAGTCCAACTCTGGACACGCAGGAGCCCTCCGAGTCGGAATGGACCGTCAAGCTGCACCAAGGATCTGTGGTGCTCCAAGCAAGTCTCACAGTATCCCCCAACGAGGCTTTCCTGATCGCACGTATAGCCGACCACCCCAGAAGTTGCAGACGAACATCCCATTCTTACTGTCGCGTGGAAATCGGACAGTCAGAAGCTCGCCACCTTCACCCTGGAGGCTCCCTCCGAGCAGGATGAAATCATTGAATTTCGGTGAGCATTTGTGGACAAGGGAAAAGACTGTCAGCTCAAGCATTTATTATTCTCAGCGTGCGATTTGCAAAGCTCCCCAAAGTTTAAGTGACTGGTTTTGTAAGAACGTAGCCATAGAATTTCGGTTGTACCCAGTGCGTAGAGATAGAAAAAACTCCGGTCGCGTAAACCCGTGGAATTGTCTCATTCGTTCGCCAAGTCATTCGTCCGTTAAGTGATGAGTCTGTTAAGTCATTCGTCCGTTAAGTCATGAGTCTGTTAAGTCATTCGTCCGTTATGTCGTTTGTCTGTTAAGTTGTTCTAGAGGCGAGTATAGTGGTGCGGGGGGGTTGACAAAAAGCATGTTACAGCCTGCTCTTTGAATTAACTACAAAGGAGGACGGAGACGAGGGTAAAGGCGGTGACGAGGACGGTGGTGACGAGGACGGGGGTAGTGACGAGCGACAAGGGCGGGGGGGTGACGAGCGACAAGGGCGGGGTGGTGACGAGCGACGAGGGCAGGCGGGGGGCGAGGGGACAACCACGAAGGAGGGAAAGGAGGGAAAGAAGAGGCGGCAGTAGTCTACCTGTGAACATTCATCAACTACTAGGTCTACTTGAGTCAAACTTGAGTACATTAATAAACTACTAGGGTGGTCGGCGGTCACAGGACTTTAGGGCGGGCTCGAAAAATAACTTAAGGGGAGTTGGCGAGGGACGCGGCAGCGCAGTGGGACGACGGCGGGCGGGACGTGACGGTGAGGACGGCGATGGCGGGCGGGCGGGACGTGGCGGTGACGACGGTGAGGGCGGGGAGGAGGGCGGGGAGGAGGGCGGGGAGGAGGGCGGGGGGACGACGGTGACCAGCGACGACGACTGAGGCGGCGACGGCGGAGGAGGGAAAGGAGGGAAGAAAGTCCAGCTTATATAGGGAATAGATCGGCAGCTTCGGCATGTCACGGCACCGGGGTGGAGCCCGATGGAACCCGATAGACCCCGACTGGCCCCGATCAGGCTTCTGCCGAGATCCCGAACCGTTTCCTTTATAAGCTGGGGCCGTGGGACCGCCCCCTTCTTTTCTTTCCCTCTTTTCCCCCCGTCGCCTTCCTTCGCTCTCACGCCTCCCCGAGCTGCCCGAGCGCCCGTGCAGCGCGACCGCGAGCAGGTGAGCCGCTGCCTGCCCTTCCCCTTCGCCTCTCGCTCACCGCCCGCCCCCCAGCACGCACGCTTGCGCCGCCACTTTCGTCGAGCCCGCCAAGTTGCCCAAGCCAAGCGCCTGTTCAGCGCTAACAGGTAAGCAGCCGGCGCGGCCGCCCGTAATCTACACTCTAATCTCTGACCTCCAAGCTTCCCAGCCCCACCGCTTGCTTCACGTGCCGTGCCCGCCCTCGGTGCTCTGCTCGCTGGTGCGCCGCTCGCTTCCCCTTGACACTGCCAACTAACGCCTTCATTGCAGCCTCTCCCGCAATTTCTCCCCGCCACCCTTTGTGCCCTGCGGCTGCCCTCTCGGTGCGTGACATTCTCTCTCCCTTTCCTATTCACTCACTGCATTGCAGCTCCCCTCCAAATCAACACTCGTTATCCTAACATGTCGAATTCTCATCCTGGGGGCTCAAACCAAGCACCATCCTCATCTGAATACTCCTCGTCTACCCATTACCCGTTGTCTATCGTAGTTCCCTCCAAAGAACCTCTCTTTTTGCGTGAAATGTCGTCCGAGTCTGAGTCTAAGCCTGCGCGCCGCCGTAAGAGTAAGAGAACGAAACGCCCTCCGCGTCTTGCGGCCGCGGGTTTCCTCGACCTCGAGGCCGTCCATGCTTACGACGATGAAGACGAAGACATGGAGGAACAAGAAGAAGGATTTATTGATGACGACGATGAAGACGCGATGGATGTCGATGAGGAAGCGATGGAGGTCGCTGAACAGCGACGCGACCAAATTCATTTCGACTACATGCTGGCGGCGGCTGAGCAGCATAAAGAGAATCAAGCCCTCGCTGCTGCCTACGACGAGGTCGCTACTCAAGCAAGACTACGCGCTGCCCCAGTGCTTCCCCCGCCCGACCACACTTTGCTGCCCCCGGAAACCGCCAAGCATAATCAGCCTGGCGCCTTCTATGCCTTCGTGCCAACTGACAACGACCCCCTCATGTTCTCCATTCAAATCGAGGAGAACGCTGAGTTCGACCTTTGCACATACCTGTTCAACAACGGAGGCCATATTGTAATCACCGCGTCTACTCGATCATTCGGCAGCGGACTGGTGTTTGTCGAGACACACAGGATGGACCGCGATATCGAGAGGCAAATCGCAGAAAACAGCAAGGGGAAGGGGAAGGGGAAGGAGATAGTGCCTCTCGCACCAATCGAATCTCTCAAAAAACTCATTCGCGACTGGACCAGCGCGTATCGTTTCCGCCACGGGCGTTACTTGGTGCCCAAGCCCGTGCCCAGATCAGAATGGGAAGTACTCTTACGGCGTCCTCAACAACCGACCTTCCTTGACCCCCTCACATCTGGACTTTGCTGGATCCGTGTTGGCGGCGGGCGATATAAGGATGACTTGGCCTTTCTCGAAGACCACTCTCCTCACCTTGACCCAAACATCGACAAGCACCAGTATGCCCTGGTAGTGCCGCGCATCCAGTTCGAAAACAGTAAACAGCTGCAAGGGTCGGGCGCGTCCACGACGGCGTCTATTCAACGAGGCCAACTTTCGCCAACTTTTGCCTGACGAAAAGCTGCTTCATCGTAACCTGCTGTACTTCTGGGGCGCTCGTCAATTCGGAGTCAAAGGGGGGTTGTATGCGGGGGCTCGAACGAATCAAAGTCCCCATTTGGGATTGGCGGGGGAAGCCGCCCGTGGTCCCCACAGAGCAAGAACTCAACCTCTTCCGTTCATCTGGCGCAACGGAGCTGAACGTGCCTTTCGTCGGCAACACCTGCGCTCTGCAGGAAGGCGATCGTGTGGTCAGCATTCGCACTCAACCACAGACAACGGGCTACATCATTTCCATCAAGAACCACATCGATGCAGGCAAATCTACTCGCGTCGCGTTGGTTCATCCCGACTACAAGGAAACAACTTGGTTGGGCGTTGAGTCTACCCTGCTTAAGACAGCCCAAATCATAGCGCTCGACGACTTGCGAATGCATATTCTTGGATTCGCCAGACTTATCCGAGACGGGGACCGCGTCAAAGTCACCAGAGGTCTTAGCTATGTAGGCAAAAGCGGGCGAGTGATCGCCATCGACGGAGAAACCATCACACTGCTGCTCGAGGATGAGCAGGGTAAAGTACAGGATGACGCTGTCGAGGTTTCATTGCAGAACTTAGCACACGAGTTCCGTCTTGGGGATGTGGTCCGCATAACCCGCGGCCAGTATCAAGGAAGACAAGGATTCGTTGCCGGTATTTACCGCGGAGGGTGGATAGATTTTCATGCGGTAAGCCTCTGCTCATTATCTTACTCTTGCTGAGGCTATTTTGTGTAGAGCGACCGTGGTGGAGATCAATTTCAGCCCCAGTTTGCCAGACACGCCAGTTTGGCAGCTTACCAGCCCGGAGCCGATCTCCAGCGAGCTTGGCAAGTGATGGACTTGAATGAGCAGGCCGAAGCCACCTCTACACGTCTAGTCCGAGTCAGGGCCGACGATGAACGATCCATCAGGTTGCCTATTGCGACCCATTCCATCGTCTTAGATGATTGGAACCGGCATGGCACCGAGGGGGGAACCGAGCGGCGGTATCTGGATGAATTCGAGCGACTCCAGAGAAATCGGAGTCAGCTTCCGGTAGATCCAGAGAAGTGGCTTATTGGCATGAATGTCATGATAGCCTATAAACATCACGCAAAAGGGCGGTATGGACTCGTGGTGGGCTATCATTGGAAGACGGCCAGGCCCATTATCGACCCCGTAGACCCCGACTACAGCGGGCTCATGGTCCAAGTCGAATTCGACTTCACTAGTGAACGTTTATGGGTGCCCTATGGCAATCTTGTCGAAGAAATGTAAGGCGACAACACATCTTGTATATATGTTAACCATTAGACAGAACAACACTCTCTCTCCATGACTATCGTGACCACGAATACGACCCAGTGAATTTCTCCAGATTTCGCCCTCCTTCGCCCCCCCCGGTGAAGCGCCAACTATTCGGGAGGGCCCGTTTTCGTTCTCCAACTCCCCTCCCCCCTTCTCCGCCCACGCCGACCAACGAGCCAGAAGAACTCCCCCCGGATCCGTGCTTCGCGCGATATTGGCGAGCCTCCGGTCATCGACGAAGATAATGGCTTATGGCTGACTCTGCCTTCCTTGGTTCAGAAGCGCATTGACGTGCAGGTGCTCGACCTGCAAGGGTTACTATCTGTCGCCCAGCGGTTTCCCCGGCAGAATAAGAATATGCGAGATCCGCAGTACGCCCGAGCCTCCGAAATAGGCCATCTGGTGCCGTTGACCGAGCCCCTCTCAGTGGGCAGTGTTTCCAAAGAAATGATCAACTTTGTCGGCCCGACAAAACGGATGAACATGCCTCCACCCGCGATGATTCCCTGCCGGACATCCGAAAGCGGCGGATCGCTTGGCCTCGTTCGGCAGCGCGTCATCATTATCGGGCCTGATGTTCATGGCTCCTCGGTGCGGATCGGCCAATATGCCCAAGTCGAGCCGGACCAGACGGAATACCCGGACCGCGTGATCGAGGTCGTGTTCGTCGCAGAACGAGGCCCTACGGGCGAGATAATCTATCCACGGGGGACATATCACCTAGCCGCCTTGTGTCGCTCAACCAACAGACCGATCGGGGACATACGGGCCACTGTTTTTGACCACCCGCAACCATTTTAGAGATAATGATGCAACGATCAGACATACTGATCAGATTAACCAACTAGCTTATAGGTAAGACAGAGATGCAACAATTAGATATATTGACCAGATAACTCGATTAAGCTGTAGCATACTGTAGCATACTGTAGCATAATGTAGCATACTGTAGCATACTGTAGCGTTCCGTAGCACAAACCGAATCACACATAGCCCAACTCTTCTCACATTGGAGTGTCGCGCCAAAACGGCCACCCAAAGCTGGACTTTTTTTAGCATAGATTGGGGTCCAAAAGACCCAGAGCATATTCCCATGATATAATTTTACTGATTATCCACACTGCTCATACTCGAACTGGCGACTTGTCGGTGACCATCACACCTGACATATTTCCTTCCTTTTTTGTCAGCGTCAGGGAGGTGAGTTGCAGTTGGATTGGTACTACTCAGTAACTCCTAGTAGCATGTTTGACGAACTAGAGGTGGAGCGGAGTAAGTTACTAGTTTGTAGTTTAGACAACAAAAAATAAATGCGCACATGCAAGTTGCTCCCGTCAGAACAAAAAGGCAAACGGTGCAGACACCTAATTCACAACCAACGCAAACGTTGGGGGCAACACTTTTGTGTGCGAAAGACAAGGCGTAAGCGCCAGATTCAACCAGGGTAAACACTGGATGCCAATCACGAATAGGACGCAAACGCCCGGGAAGACACACTCGATGTAAACACCAAGGCGGGGGAAACAATTGTTTGATTCACAGTGTAATCACTGGTAAGACAAATGGGGTGTAAGCACCCACCTTTGCATGCATATCCTCCGCGCTTTTAAGCAAAACCGCCCATAGGGGTTAATTTTCGAAAACAAAGTGGTCGTGGACTCGTGGGAATCGACGGGTGTCAGCTTGCTTACGCGATGTAACGGATGTCCTCCCGAAACGGACGAGGCAGAGCCGTTTAACCGTTGCCAAGCCGTGACGTGCCAACAAACCCTATCACTATCCTCCACTACATCTTCCTGAGTCCTCTCTCTGTGCAAAGACTGTGCGAAGAGAGCGGTATAGCGGCCTGCGGGGCGGAGGCTTTGGTCCAAATTGCGTTCCAAGGTGTGTCCTTGGAGTATAAACTCTTTACTTAACTCATATTCCCTGTGTTCCCGTTGAATCTGTTCAGATTCGATTCGTTCCTTGCCTCCTTCCTGCCTCCCTCTCTGTCATCCCTGACTGTGTGGTTCCTTGCGCGTTCTCCTCTCCGTCCTTCTCCTGTATCTGTCTCTTCTCTCCCTTGCTGCGTCCCAACCACTCGATTCGTTTCACCTTGGACTGTTGTGCTGTTAGGCAGTGGGTGGGGTGGGCGCTTCTTGACACGAGCCAGCAGGAAGTCTTGGGAAGGGATAGAGACTAGGCTTACCAGAAACCAGTTGGGGGCTGAGATCGAATTCCGACCTGCAATTATTTCCCCCTTTGTGTCAAGGTGCGTATATATTCAACGATAAACTGATTTTCTCACTCAAGATGCCTCCAGTTCGGACCACCCGCGCTACTCCTCGACCGGTGATGCCGGCTTACACTCTTGCTAAGGCCGCAAACCGCGAACGAAAACTGTTTCGTGCATGGGACCGAGAAATCGCGAAACGAGTCAAAACGCTCGAAACTGGTCAGTCATTTAAAGTCGCCTTCTCCTCCCTCTTACTCTCTCTATAGTAACGGTCGCCGAATATGATCTCATACGCGCGGTCAGCAACAAACGTCAGCGTAAAGTCAAAGGAGATCTTCCTCTCTTGGACCGAAGCACCAGTGCAAAATCTTACAAAGTCGTTGACGGCAACGGGTATCCTGTTGTTGTTGTGTTGGCGAACGTATTCACGGATAAATCTGCGGTATGTCTTGTCTTTCTTTTATCCTCTGTCTGTAATGAATCACCACAAAGGACCAAATCTTCGACACCTTTGCGTCTTATCATGCTGCTGCGGGAATCAAGGTGCCGGCGGGTGGAGGAGCTGACGGGCATGCGCGTGGTGCCGTGGATAATTACGCAAGACAACCTGGATGGTGTGTCGGTGTGGCAAAGCTCGCGAAATTGTGGCACGCCGTTGGGCATTCGGTGCGCTCATCTTTTTCCTTTCATTCGCTGCAGCTCATTGCCTTGAAAAGAATGAAGAACCTGTGGCAGCAACACATATTGTCAAGACTGCCTCGTCATACGCTGCATCCCTTCAACTTTTTCAGAACCTTCGTCCTCTTTCGGCTCGTGTCAACTCGGCTCTTCGCCATGTCGACCGTCCCTTCTATAATGCGATGGTCGCCGCCTCGTGCTGCTGTCCATCAACGCCGAGCCGATGTACGCGCCTTGGACCATGATGATATCTTAGTCATGGAAGGTCGCGAAATCATGTACAACCGCAAGAGCAGTCGCCATCGAGATCTTTCGGATCACAAACTTGGATGGGCCGTTCTCAAAACGGTAACTCGGGGAGCCGCTTATCGTGGTGGGGCATTATATGTCCCAGAATTGAATCTTCGCGTTCGATATGGGCATCGCGACCTAGTTCTCATCCGGGGTCGCCTTGCTCCAGCACGAAGTCGAGCCGTGGATTGGGGGCCAACGATTTGCTATCGCCCATTTCACTCACGCATCTCTGTGGAAATACATCGGCATGGATCCACCCTCCCCTTTTGACGATGCAGAAGGAGAATCTGAGTAGTATCTATATGCAGTATTTCAGGAACTGTATGTTACATTTTTTCCTTTTTATTTACATCATTGTAATCGACATATTGGCTTTTTTTTCGTTTGCGCGGACAGCTGTTCACACAATGCTTTGTTTCTTTCCCTGAACTTCCAAGTAAGCTTGTTCCAGAAGCACGAAGCCCCCACACTGGGGGGACCAAACTGCGATCCGCTCTAACCATGTCTCGCAGCTGGTATGCCATCGTATTCAGCATGTGATTGGTCATTAGAAGTTTACGCTGGCCCTCGATCTTGAATCTCGCAGTTCGCTTCAATGAGTCGTTTCAAGTCGTGGGTATCTTAAGAAAAAATGAATAATCATTGGAAAATAGACTACACTCCAACCTTTCCCATTGGTGATCCAGTCGACGAAATATCTTCTATACACTTGATGTATATTCAGTGTTTAAAACAGAGTCTCTGAGATCGTAGCGCCCGCTGCCAGTAGCGCCCGAATATGTCGTTGAACTTGACAGTATAGGCCGTGATTCGATGATGAGTTCTAATTGTCGGAAAACTGAGAAATAGATTATCAGTACATATTGGACCCAAGCAGGCAATATAAGCTCATCAGATTTTTGGATGCATATCAGCTGCAAAACCTCCTAATGGGATTCAATTTGACCTGACTGTCCTTTTGAGAGATTATCAGAGCTTATCAGACCATATAACGACTTTTTTTTTTTTTTTTAACCCGGTAATTAAAATGAGGCAAAATATTAAGTTTCCTATAGCATTTATGACAAGGTTTCTTCATCATTCCACTGATGAGGTAGTAACTCACTAGCTATCCATTTCACCACCTAAGGTGAATGGAGCCAGAAGTAACTACCACTGCACTATGCAACCGTGCTAGTCTAGGTACTCCTACTCAATATATGACGCTCACTGTGGAGCTTATATGACCTCATTTTATGTTTTATGGTGCAGTGATGTATTCCTGGAGGGTAGATATCATTATTAACTATACTGTATCAATTTATTCAATTCGGCAGTCACGCGTCACACCGGACCTCCGGCGCTGAAATATTTCGGCGTGTCACAACTTATTATTCAGATGCCGAATGTCAGACGGCCATCAGAGCATCAAAATTTCTCCGGCGGCCCTCTGGGCCGCTGAATATGCCCAATTTTTCGGATGGTCACACAGATTACCAGGCAGCGCCGAAATTTTCATTTCGGTGCCGATGTCACGCAGTTTTTCGCCGCCGAATTGAATAAATTATTACAGTATATAATTTCAATATAATTTCATATGGTAGAAGATTTACAAGGGTATAAGAGCAACAGCTGTATTTTTGAAAACTTGTGATGCTTTGGTCATAATATCAATATTTTGACTCCAAGGCAGTGACAGGCCTAAGGGTATGTCCTAATTATTACAAGCCATATTTTGATTATATAGTCTTATAAGCTCTCAACTGACCACTTATAAGACCTTATTTTTCCCTAATCAGACCTTATTAGCCTAGATAGTTAGGCATGTCTGTGTTTGACTCTTCTCTTGTGCAGTGTTTTTATCTCACCTTCTGGACAATAACCAAGCTGTCTCTGACATAGCTTCCTCCGTGCCTGCCCAACCCCTGGGTAAACCCATATCCGTACCCGCGGGTATGAGTACTGTGGCTGTGTGGGTACGGGTGTGGGTAGGCCCTCGGATACTCGTGGGTATACCCGTGCCATTCCCTGTTAATCTTATCCTGTCTAATAAGTGTCTGATTTCCAGTTTTATGACATACTCCAAAGGAAGTAGAGATAACGACATGAATGATGTCGAGACCAGCTGGGAGACCATTAAATAATTGGTATTCAGAAGAGTCTTTCTCAATGCTTTCGATCAGGGTATCCATTTCAAGGATACTACTGAGATCTATCTGCAGCAATGGTTAGTGAATTATTCACAGGGCTGATAACAGCAGCAGTCCCCACACCAAACATCTCTACTAGCATCCCTGCCTTCTCTGCCGCTTTGACCTCCTTCATCGTGACCGTCCTCTCTGAAACAACTAGCTTGTCCGAGAGCTCAGGAAGCTGTTTGACGCCAGAAATATGTTCGCAAGCCAGAGTGAGCACTGAGTCTCGAGTGATGCTAGGGAGGATCATTCTAACAAGTTCGAGTCTACCATCCACAGTCTTGAACACAATAAACATGTTCATTGTGCCCAGGGAGAAGACTCACTTCCGTTACTAAGAGCTCATTCGGGAATGAAAGCAGCGTGAATACGCTTGTCAAATTTGAGCCTGTAGTCACATTGTATCGTAACACTCATAAAAATTTGTCACTGTCCTCTGGTTTCCGCTGACTTGTGAATGAGAAAGAAGAAGAAACAAGCAGATGACAGTCTGCCTGTCAATTGCATCTACAGCGATGATGACCTTCTGTGCATGATGAAGGTTATTGTGGCTCATCCAGACAAGCTCAGAGACCCAGCTGGATTGAAGGGTGTGCTTGCGACAATGGTCATGAATGCTCTCAACTCACCAAAAGAAGGTGCACCCAAGACCCTTCTCTCAGTCCAGGGACAGCTCCATCATATGCGTGACCTTCTTTTGGCTACTCTGATTCTCATACTGTGCTTCCCCGTGACTGTGCAATCTCCCCTCGACTGTGTAATCACAGTTGCCTGCTCACTGTCGCTCCAATCTACCTCCGGTACCATCCGGAAAACCTTCTTTAGCATATGTAGCATTGATATCCCAAATATTTTATATATCCGCGCTAAATTGCTGAACCGGTGCAGTGACCGACATCATGACTTGGGTAATATTTTCACCAAAACAACACATTTCGACTAATTGAAGTGTAGGGCTATATCAAAGTGACTTTGGGGGGGCCTAGAGACCCATATAGAAGGTCTAAACTCTTAGAATACTCTCTCATGAAATAATTGTAGCACAATGGACAGTTTGGGCCACTTGTGACACCGTTACGCATCAAATCTATCGGCAGGTCCAGATAAGACGGAGAGAGCAAGCTGTGAGGGATTTTTGTGCTGAATAGGACTCTATGTGATGGTATGGGTACATGTTGCACCTTGAGGACCAAGAAAGCACTCATTAGGACTGATATTGGGTGTTTTAGTAAAAATATTACCCAAGTTATGATGTCGGTCACTGCACCGGTTCAGCAATTTAGCGCGGATATATAAAATATTTGGGATATCAATGCTACATATGCTAAAGAAGGTTTTCCGGATGGTACCGGAGGTAGATTGGAGCGACAGTGAGCAGGCAACTGTGATTACACAGTCGAGGGGAGATTGCACAGTCACGGGGAAGCACAGTACTGCTGTAGCAAAAGGCATTATGGATGGAGGTTTGCAAGGTTCTCGAGAACTCAGGCTTCGGCACTTGGGACAAAAAACTCGGCACAAACATTACACCAGATAAGGCAGCAGTCTGGAAAGCATGGGTTGCGAAGAACAAAAACACAAAGCCCTTCGGCAACAGTGGCTTCTTGCTCTATGACCAGTTCGAAAAAATTCTCCTCATACATAAGGATCAGATTGTGTAGAGCAAGAAGAACGGAAACAACTTGTGCTTGAACAGCCATGTTATACTTGAGGGGGGAGGAGAGACAGGCTCAATGTTTCTTGATTACACCAAAAATGCGGTGTACAGCATTTCGAGCTTGTGCATGCCGTAGATTTTAAAGCTCTTGAGCATTTTCTGGTCTAAAACTGAATGAGAACTGACAATAACAGAATATTTAGATGATATTGAACACCACAGAATGGAACAAGGAGAGCATAGCAGTTCGGAAACCCCGTATCAGCTAAATAATATTTGCTAGGTAGAATGGAAAAGTCTTCCATGCGTGATTGTGTAAACATGATAGCATCTGCAGCAGAGCCATCGTAGCCCGTGACTGTATACTGGAACTTTATGTTGAAGGAGCAACAGGCAAGAATATTCTATGAAATTTGACCTTTGCGATCTCTGTGAAACTGTCGCTCCTCCTTTGAGGGCCATGATGGAATATGACTCCCATCAATGGCACCAAGGGCATCTTCGAAAAAGGGAAAGAAAATCGGGTTGTTTGTGAATTTAGAAGGGAGTCGTGTGTTGGTTGTCGGAAGATGGACAGCGATTATAGAAGTCCGGACTGGAGAACACATCAAGTATTTCTTTGAAATAGCTTCCCATGAAGTCAGCAGCATATAAAAAATCTTATTAGGACCCACATTGTGATAGTATCATTTGAATGCTGGAAACATTCTCTGACATGGCGAACTGAAAGCTCAGTGACACATGTATAAAGAAAAATCGCTAATTTTTCTTCAAAAGAGACATATCGGGAGGCAGTGCATCCAAGAAAGCGTAGTTCCCCAATGAGAATGTTGAAGACATGTATAAGGTATTGGGTCAGCACGAGTTGAATCGGCTTCATACATCAAGAGGATGTATACCAGCAGTTGTGTAACATGAGTTGCCATGAGGGCAACGAGCCTCCGGGCATGTTCCGTACTTGGGCACATTGGATCAAGACAAGGTTGTCACAGTCACAACCTTCCAATCACATATCTTTGTAGCAGAATTGTAATCTATACCACAGAGAAAGAGAGCTATAAGAAAGATATTCGTACTATGTAAAGGATCATCTAAAAAGGAAGTCACACCACATTTTCCCCTGAGCTCAAACACTTGCGTTTGACAAGCGTATTAACGCTGCTTTCATTCCCGAACGAGCTCTTACCAGAGACAGCATCCCACGGGATGGCCAACATATGGTCTGTCTAAAAATTGTCTGAATGAGTATGGTAGATTGTTCAGACACCACAGATTAAGAAATACAAACATAAAAGGCTCTCCAGATGTTTCTTTTGGAAACTGGTTTGTCTAATTTCTCCTGAATACACATGATAAATCTAAATTGTAGGTGAGTAATCTAATCTGCTCCTACTTTCTTTCTTTCTCTAAGCACAAGGGGGATTCGTGCAGAAACGGGGGGCCCAAAGCAGGACTTTTTTGTGGGAAAAGTGGTACCAGATGGGGCCAGCCAATTAGATCCAAATCAAGGATGTAACTCGGAAATTACCAAATAAGGTAGTTTCCGGGTCACGTGCATGGAAATCAGGGTCCTTGATTTTTGTAAGAATTGGCCCCTGTTATTTGGGCCTGTATCTGCCATAAAAAAGGCCAGCTTCAAGCCACCTTTTTTGCCCAAAACCCCAATGTAAAGTGCACGTACATCGAATGTGTAAGGTGTCCAGGTGTGTGATTGCCAAGGTGGCAAGCCCATCAAGGGGGTGTCACGTGTCAAAAAGTAACAACAGAATGGTCAGTCGGTCCCCCTCCAGACCCTTGATTCTTTTTCTGTAGAACCTTTTTGAGGAAAATTTGAGCCAAAATTGCCTTAGGGTGGGTTACAAGCCCTGTTTAGTGTACTATATAGTTATAATTAAATATTAAGAATCTTACCAGGGGGTTTTTCTTTAGTATCTCATGATTAGATGGCAGATTGCATCAAATTAGGCCATATGGGGAAGGAGTCTATACTGTGAGGTGAGATTTAATTAGTGTTGCCACAAGCCGAGTTCGAGTGCGGCTCGAGCTGCCTAAATAGGACAACTTATCAGGAACTCAAAACACGGCTCATCATTGAGCTCACGAGCCAGCTCGGCACATCTTCCTCATATAGTAGCTTCCCATTCTACCGTAGATGATAGACTATTAGATAAGATGAATAATACTTTACACATCTTCCTCGTCTTTCTCATCTTCATGAGGACATATTTGCTCTCTAAGGTCATCTAATGTACCCTCCTTCTCCAATTCTGCTGTCTCCTCTGCTGACAAACCCAACATTGCGGCAACGTTGCTGCTGTTTAAGATATCCTCCATAAACTGTTACAGATGCTCGGAGCGGATGCAATACTTCAAAATTTGAAGTCGCTCTATCATCTTGGGGTAAAGCACCTCACGACTGGCACAGGTAAGGTACCTCCACTCACCTGCAGGTTTTTTCAGGCAATTCAGCCATACCTCCATCCTTGAGTATTTATGCTTGTCAGGTACCTCCATCCATGGATACAGGTACCTTTAAGGGTACCTGCGGATGGGTACAAAGGTGGATTAGGTATAAACAAAGGAAATACAGAGCAGTAAAATTATGTTTTAAGTTGATATGCAGAATACAAGTATAACTTGCACTATCTGAGGCTGTATGATCTATTATAGGCCAGTTCTGAGGATATTTTAATGAATTTACAGGTACCTTCAAGAACTAAATCCAAGACCTCCACTCCCTGCCATCCGT
The DNA here is from genome assembly GCF_014461135.1 of Mycena indigotica. Lineage (NCBI taxonomy): Eukaryota > Fungi > Basidiomycota > Agaricomycetes > Agaricales > Mycenaceae > Mycena > Mycena indigotica. Next base: position 1,901,289 of record NW_023503011.1, on the reverse strand, counting down.
GGGAAAAAGGGTACCTCCATCCGCGGATGGCTACACCTGCGGATGGGGGTCTCAGGTACCTGTTAAACCATCCTCAGGTCCAGCCACTCGTGAGGAGCTTTATCTTGGGGGCAAGCTGATTGTGTCTGATGGTATCTGTCTCTTTACTTGATGAAAATACGCGCTCGCATGGCACAGCAGATGCCTGACAGGGAAGGACATCGGCGGCAACCCTGAATATGAGCAGAAACTGTTTACGCATTTGCTGTGGGATGAATCAGAGACATGGAATGGAGAGGAAAATGAGCAGCTGACCGAAAAGTCATAGTAGCCCAAGAGATCAAACTCATTGTCGATAGTGTCGTCAATAATCCTGGAGTTTTCCCAGTCCCTCAGCTCTTTCCTGATCACTGCTTCATCTTCAGTGCATTCGACTCTCAACCGCTCTTCTCTATCCTTGTCCAACTCGGTGTTGGTCAGTTGACTAGTCTGCTGTAATTCAGATTCGGATGCAGTGCTTGAGGTTCGGGAAAGGCTGGCCCCAAGTTTGTTGAATCGAGACATGCCCTACCAAGCCCATGGGCAGCAGGAGTTGTATGCATCACTGGTGTTGACGGACAGCTTGTAGACGGGTTGGCAGGGGATATATGGCACCGCGCATCCTGCTTAAACACCAACATCTGTAAAATGCGTTAAAAGGAGATATTATACCATCATTCTTGAGAAAGGTATTGCCTCGAATAGTGCCTTGCGTGCACGCTCAACGTCCTACGTGGGCCAGCCAAACTTGCTCATCTTTTCAAATTTCATGGTCGGATTGATTGCTTGTCGGAATTTACAATCACCACAAAAAAGCATGAATGAGAAAACCTACCCATTGCCAAGCCATAGATCTTGGTTCCCCACGCCATTGCCAGGTACTTGTCGAGCTTCTGAATGGCTACACATGTGCCAGTTTCGGATGCTTGCGCTTCAAATCTTTGGTGAGCAGCTGTCAAAGGCATTCGTAAAGAAGGAGCACGACAGAGAGTGTTGGTGTCTTCTCTGAGGCACAAAACTCAGGACAATCCACGACACAGAAAGACTGAATTCAAAGATTGATTAGTGTTCGTTCAAAAAACATACCTGATCATCAGCTGCAATCCAACGCAGTAACCGCTTGATGATGCCCTCGGGCATGACGGGTTCTTGGACCCGTTCCAGAGGCACGGGTGACGGTTGCTGAATCGTTGCCCAACCCTTCACCAAGTCAATCCACTCTTGCCCATGCTTCTTCCTTATATGTTCTCGGATTGTCCCGGTCTGTCCACCGTCTGAGTTTGACCATGTCTTCCACTTGTCGGTACTGCCACTGGTGTTAGTTGGGGAATGCAACAAGAATCAACCAAAAGAACACGGACCAGAGTCGGCAGCACAGATGTGGCACACTCTTTGCCGGTCTGGTCCTCTCCGGTGTGGGATTGACTGGCGGCAAGGGCACTGGTGCGATAATGGCCCTTCCTTCGTTGCCTTATCGCGCTGCACCAGAGATCCAAAATTTGTTGTATAACCTGCAGGCAGGGGAGTTGCGGGCTCGCTCTGCGGTCCCACAGCAGAAGATATATCAGAGCGGGAAGTGGTTGCTGTCGATGTCAGATTCCTTGTAGGTGGTGCTGCAGTACCGTTATTCCACTTCTTTCACTTACTCACCGTTGTCTCAGTGCCCGAATTTGCCCTTTTTTGTGTTGGTAGAGCAGAAGTCGAAGGTGATGTGTTGTATTCTTCAACGCAAAAGACGCCTGCACCATTGCCAAGATTGGTGGTTAGGGCAAGTGGCACACATGGAGGGAGTGTGTGGAATGGTGGAGGTGGTCGCCAGAACTGGTTGGAATGGTTAGGCAGGGAGAAGGATGTGATTGGCATGGAATGGAGTGTAGGCGGGCAATAGGACTGTAGATCCGGCATCTGGTTGTGCCAAACTGGACGCGGTGTTGAAGGTGGAGGCTGAGGATATGCTATAAGCAACAGAGTCAATCATAAGAGTCAATGATAAGACTCTTTGATATCACTGTGGACACGCACCGTATAGTTGTGTGACCAGATATCGGGAGGTGGCGGGCGTCGGAGGACGTGTTGGCGCATCTAAATCATCGTTGCAGACGCACGGCCAGCGGCATGGCAGCCACATGGACGATATTCCTGTGGAGGGAAGAAATTCATGGTGGAGAATGTTAGAACGGTGTACAAAGGCCACAGAACTTATACCTTGTCTGAAACATCTCTAACAATGCAGACACATTTCATGGATCGCCACCGCATGACCCAGGGAACACAGGTTGTGGCACTCGAGTCCGAAGAGGGGGCATTGAGCAAAGACTCAGAAAAGAGCATTTTCACCTATGACCTGCAAAACTCTCGCAGACTACTGGCTGAGAGTGTGCTCTGGAGATACTCTAGACAGAGAGCTAGAGAGAAGAGCGGCTAGATTGGAGAGGGGAGGTTGCGGACAATGGGCAGTGGATATGAGTTGTTTGTTGGCAAAAACGCGGCTATTTGCTTATCCAAGCGGTCATGTGAATGCTGACGCTAGGTGACGCATGGGGTCCAGCTTTGGCCCTAGGGGGAGTGGTATTGGGTGTGAGGCAAGCGCGACGATGCAATAGGAGGGCAGGCAGTGGGCATGGAGGTGGTGTCACTGGTGAGAGCCATATTGGGCACAAGTGATGCCCTATCATCGAGCCCATCATCGAGCCAAGTTCAGCCCTGTCCATGTTAGGACCGAGCCGAGTTGGGCTCAGCTCGACACTGAGCTAGCTTGAACTCGCGGCAACACTAGATTTAATAACTATATCAGAACCTACTCTACAAGATATATGGATACCTAGGATTCTGTAGTTTCATTAATATTGAATTCAGACAACTGATTGAGTCTGATGCTATCAGATCACATGACTGTGTGAAACACCGTCCTGATATGGCAATTGTTACAGTCACGGTCGGTAGGTCGTCTGGAAGGGCTTAAATACAAAACCAAAAAGTCTAACAAGTCCAACATATGTTTTTTTTTTTTGATACCCCCCCTTGAAGCACACACACCACAAGAGGAAATGAGGGATTCAAATGCACCCCTCCAGAGCATTAGGAACAGAGAATATTTGTTAATTCCCTGTGCCTTCAATTTTCGACATGTCAGGCAGTGTTTTTTGGGTATCTTCTAGTGAGCGGCTTGACAAGTTTTGTTGCAATACCGATAATTCAAGCAGTTACCGGACATCTTTAGCTTGGTGTCGGGTGTACGACAGATGCCACAACCTGAGCAGTAGGAGCGAGAACCTGCAATCTTGCTGACTGCCTGTAGGGTGGATTCTTGTACCAAATGGAAACCAGTAGTAGTAGAAGGCATTGAAAACAAGTCGACTTCTGTAAACATGTTGACCTTAACTCATGGCCATGACTCAACCTCTAAGGTTCCAGGACCATGTGGGTCTGAAAATGAACTATTTTTTGGTCAAAGAGGTCAATTGGTAGCAACAGCAACTCAACATGACAGGTTAGCATGACCAGTGTTACTCCCTGAGATTTGTTGCTTGCGAAAGAGCAACTCTCTCTCAATTATATTAGACTCCTCACCTAGATAATCTGTACTAGTGAGTACCTCCAGTATTTCTTGTATTGTTAATTTCAAGACTTGAAAGGATTAAGATCTTATTAACATTCCCTAGACATTCTTCTTGGTTTTTTTATCTATTGGTACGTGAATGGGTCCTTTGTTGGTTGTTTATTGCCACACCTCATTGAATGGAAAATTTTAGGCTCAAGGGGCATGGGCACTCTGAGCAAACATTGAGACGGGATAAATATCGCCCATTGGATCACAAAAAGACTACGCACAAAATATCCAACGAGGAAGCAGTCCCCGTCATCAAATCTCTAATCTCTCCGAAAGAAGCCATCTCTGTTCTGGCTAAGTTGCCCTCAACCATGCTGGAGTAAGGCGAACTCCATGGCTGGAATCAGCTCGTCTCAGTCGTCCTGCTGGTAGTTGGTGAAGATCTGCAGGTACTGCTCTAACTCCTGATTGACGTGCTCCATCTGACCATCCGTCAGCGTCTGGGGGTGGGACCCGGTAGACATGGCAGGCTTGATGCTGATCAGATGCCAGAGCTCCCCGGTGAAGTCCGTAATGAGCTGTGAGCTATAGTCAGCAACATACTTCTCTGGGGTCCCATGGTGTTGCCAGACATTCTAGGAGTAGAGGCAGGCTGCTCCTACTGCATCAACCGTCGTATGGGCACGCTTTCCGAGGGTGTCAACGATGACCATGATCAAGTCGTACCTATGGGCCTTGGGAGCTCAACAATGAAGTCAACGGAGACGGTATGCCCATGCTCTGGATGTTCTTCTTGTTTTTCGGCCAAACAGAAATGCCTGCGGCCTTGATGGGGTCCATTTCAATATAGTTGTGAGAAATGATGACTCCAAGGTATTCAATTGACAATTTTTCAAAGTCGCACTTCTCAGCTCAAAAGTACATCTTGTGCCCTCGGAGTCAGTGTCAGACCTCCTGGATGATCTGCTAGTGTTTCCGGAGGTTGGAATGGGTGATAACAATGTCATCAAGGTTGATTATGATGTCGTCAAGGTTGATCATAAGATCTCCGGAAAGGATGAGGTCCTGAAAAATGTTATTCATCATCGTTTGAAACATTGTGGGAGAGTTCGTCAGGCCAAAATACATTACTAAGGGCTCGAACAGGCCTTGGTCAGTCCGGAAAGCCGCCTTCCACTGGTTACCTTCTTTAATGCGAATGTTGTTGAAACCCCAACAAACATTGAGTTTAGTAAAGTAACGACCACCTTTGAGCCAGTTGATGAGGTCATTGATAAGTAGAAGGGGATACTGGTTTTGGACAGTCATCACATTGAGAGCCCAGTAGTCCTGGACAAAGAAGAGCCCGCCAAGCCGAGCGAAGAAAAGGCTATCCACTATGCCATGTCCTATATGGTGGAGGGACCTGCCCAGCAGTGGGCAGAGCGTCATGGAAGCAAAACCCCTTTCCCCTTCCCTCGGTGGAACCTATTCCTCTCCGAGTTTCGCCTTCGGTTCATTGAGGAGAACGGGCAAGACCTCGCGCTCGCCAAGTTGGAAAGCCCGGGTTATCATATGGGAACGCAGGACGTCTACAGATACACCGACGACTTCGAGGACCTAATAGACCTCGCCGGATTCGAAGACGTGTTGGTTAAGGTGACCAAGTACCGCCATGGACTTGACCCCCTGATCAACAACGGCATCACGTCCTCGAACGACCCCCCCAGACCTCTGTGACTATCTGGGCTGGCGCACTCGGGCTTTCCGCCAATACGAACCTTGGTGCAGGCAAAGCTCATCAAAGGGACAACCCCGCGGACGCCTTCGGGGGCTCTGCGTGGTGCATTCCCTATCGCCCGTTTGGCAACTCCGGTCCCCATCCGCCCGGTGGCCGCACCTGCACCACCCGCGGCCCGTGCCCCCATCTCGGTACCTCCGGCCCCCGTCCCAATGGAGTTGGATTGTACTAGGGCTCGTGGCACCCCTCGTCGAGCCTGCTTCAGATGTGGCGACCCCAATCACTTGGCTCGGGATTGTCCGCTCCCCGCCGATGTTCGCCATGCGGACATCCTTGACGAGGTAATCCAGCAACTTGGCGACGAGATGCTGGGAGAGCTGCTTGCGCGGTTATCTGATACTGCGGCCTTAGCGGAGGGCATTCGGAGGCTCCGGCAGAGGATTTTGTCCCCCGCGATGAGTGACTGGTGTGCCCTCGTTCGGGTCCATAAATCGTTTCACTTGTTTGTATGATGAATCAACTCCCTTGCCCTACAACGAGCCTGAAACGAGAGACGCACCCTCTGCCCCCTCCGAAGCCCCCGTTCGGATTCGCCGACTTGCCTGGGAGAAAAAGCTACCTGGCAGCTATACCATCTCTGCTGCTCTTGGGGTTAACTCGCTCCACCTTCCTCTCGAACTTGAGTCCACTGCGAACGCGCTCAAGCTCTCCCTCTCAGGTCTGGTCGACTGCGGAGCCACTTTGGACTTTATCGACACAGAATATGTCAACCGAAATAACGTGCCAGTCCGAAATCTCTCAGTACCCATACCGGTCTACAATGTCAACGGCACCCCCAATGATGCTGGGTCTATTCGCCAAATCGTGGACCTCGTTCTACGGTACAACGGACACTCCGAACGTGTTCAGCTGGCTGTAACCCACCTTGGGAAACAGGACTTGATACTCGGGTACTCCTGGCTCAAAAGGCATAACCCCGAGATCAACTGGGAAACAAAGGAGGTGAAAATGAGCCGCTGCCCCCGAAGTTGCTCCACCTGCCGCGACGAGGAACAGACCGAGCGCGCCGAGGTTCGGCACCTCCGACTCCTTAAATTGCGCTTGCTCTCGGGCACCTTCCCCACCACCGTTTGCGCTATCGATATCGCTGGCCCAGACGATGCTGACGACAAACTTGGAGCTACTTCGGACCCTCCGAGTCCCTCACCAGATCTCGACGACGACGAGCATCTTGAAGACGGCGACCGCATCTTCTATACCTCCTTTCGCCCAATCGAGGAGATTCGCGCTGGGAACATCGTGTCCTAACGCCTTGCAGAGGCCTTCACCTGTAACTCGGCCCCCCCCCCCTGCCTTCGGAAATTCCGGACTGGGCCAAGGAGTTCCAAGATGTCTTTGACAAGGAGTCCTTCAACACGTTACCAGAGCGGAGGGCTTGGGACCACGCTATCGAACTTGTTCCCGACGCAAAGCCCGCTAATTGCAAGGTGTATCCGATCTCCCCTCTTGAACAGCACGAACTTGATGAGTTCATCGAGGAAGGACTTGCTACCGGCCGTATCCGCCCTTCGAAATCTCTGATGGCTTCTCCGTCTTCTTCGTTAAGAAAAAGGACGGAGGACTTCGGTTTGTCCAGGACTACCGCGCCCTCAACGCAATGACGATTAAGAACCGGTACCCCCCTCCCGTTGATTAATGACCTTATCAACAGGCTCAAGGGTCACCCTCTATAGCTTATTCTACACAAAAGATGTGGGCAAGTACCTAAGGGGCTAATGCAAAAGATGTTGAGTGTAATGCAAAAGATGTTGAACCTGGTAAAATTGTTGAATTTCTCATTGGATTTGAAGTATATGACTAAGCCAATTACATAATCAGTAATAGGAATCACCTTTTCTTCAGGGCAAATATGCGGTATGTAATATTATGGTCCTAATGACACAAAAACAAGGAAATCAATAATCACTTACATAACATTGATCTAGCTGTACACAGTGATCAAACTTACTGATGGCCATCAGAAATCGTTCCACATTAGTCAACTTAGCTAGATGCCGTCAATCCCATCACTGATACCACTCTACAGGGCTTAGAATTAAAGAAATATCATTAAAGAAAATACTTGTTGGGCCATTGCCCTCATCTTTTGCATTACCCCTCTGAGCACTGGCCCACATCTTTTGCATAGATACAGCTATATGAGCTGCAAGGGTGCCCGTTATTTCACTAAACTCCATGTTCGTTGGGGCTTCAATAACGTCCGGATTAAAGAAGGAGACGAGTGGAAGGCGGCCTTTCGGACTAACCGAGGGTTGTTCGAACCTTTGGTGATGTATTTCGGCCTGACAAACTCCCCCGTAGGGATGAGCACATTTTCCAGGATCTCATTCTTTCAGGAGAGGTTATGATCTACCTCGACGATATCCTTATTGCACATTCAGACCTCCGTAAGCACTGCGAGATCGTCCGCGAAGTCCTTCGGCGACTCCGAATGCACAAGACAGACGGATAGTCGGGCCCGCAAGTATGGCAGGCGGGGTAGATCGAAACCGAGGGCCCGTGAACTCGGTCCCTTGCCGTGGTCGGTGGTCGAAGGTTCGAATCGGGTCGTGTCGGGCCTGATGAGTCAATAACGCCTCCTTGCACGGAGTAAGGTAGTTCTTCAGACGATCCAAGTGATAGAGTACAGGGTACACTATCGCGTCTTATATATGCGGGCCTGCAAAGGGGGTGATCAGACACCCTGGCCTCTCCTGCTCCTCGTCGCTCCCGTTCCTGGCCGCAGAGGGGACGATCGTACATCCCTTGTGGGCCAGGCGCTACTCCTCACCTCCTAGCACTTCTCCCCAGTCCCCTTGTGTTGAGTTGGGCTCGGCGACGGCTCGACGCGTCGTTCTCGGTCACGTGCTTCCCACGTGTGCGTTCCTCCTACTGGGGCGCATGTTCCCCATCGTCACGTGCTGCGTGCTACGGGCCCGCGATGGCCCGACGCCAGCGCCAGAGCGGACGGGCCGGGTCTTATCCGTGACAGCCTCCGCCCGAAAACAAGAAGGACGTCCAGCAGTTTCTGGGGTTTGCTAATTTCTACCGCAGGTTCATTCAGGATTTCTCGGCCCTTGCGCAGCCTCTCTTTGCGCTTACCAAGAAAGACCAGAAATGGGCCTGGGGAGACGCCGAAGCCACCGCCTTTCAAGCTATCAAAGACGCGGTCGTCTCAGAGCCCGTCTTAGCGATCCCGGACGACTCTTGGCCTTTCCGACTTGAAGCAGACAGCTCAGATTATGCGACGGGGGCGGTTCTTTCACAACAATCCGCCCCAGATGGGAAGTGGCACCCTGTAGCGTTCTATTCCAAAAAAGCTTAAATGATGTCCAGCACAACTACGAGATTCACGGCAAGGAGATGCTCCCGATCATCCGCGCACTCGAGGAATATCGGCATTTCCTCGAGGGCACCACGCATCTGGTCGAGATCTGGACTGACCATAAGAATTTGGAGTATTTCTGAAAGGCACAGCACCTTAACCGTCGGCAAGCCCGATGGTCATTGTACCTTTCTAGGTTTGACTTCACGCTGCACCACGTCCCAGGTCGCCAGATGGGCCGTCCCGATGCTCTCTCCCCGTTGGCCCGACCACGGCATCTCCGAAAACAACTCCGACATCACCCTCCTGTACCCTGAACTCTTCCACGTTCGTGGGCTTGAAGCCGTCACCGTCTCTGGCCCGGGATCCGAACTCATCCGCGACATCAAGGAAGCGCTATCCGGTGAGCCTGACCTAGAGGAGCCCGTCGCGCTTGCGGCCCGGCAACTCTTGAAGGTCTGAGGTCAAATTCGGGGCCCCCGCTCATCATGTTCGGACAAGTGGGCCGTCTCGGGAGACCTCTTGTACTTCCGCGGTTAGGTCGTAGTCCCCAAAGACAAGGACCTAAGGAGGTGCATTATTGAGCTCTGCCATGATATGCGAGTCGCCGGACATGCCGGGCGGTTCAAAACCCTAGAGCTGGTTTCTCGAAACTACTGGTGGCCACAGATGTCCCGCCATATCGGACGCTACGTCGCAACCTGCGACTTGTGCTGCCGTACGAAGGCCCTCCGAAGGCTCCTTGCACGGAGAGCTACACCCGACCGAAGTCCCCCCCGAATGCTGGCACACCGTCACGGTGGACTTCATCGTCGAGCTCCCCAAGGCTCATGGGTACGACGCGGTCATGGTATTCGTTGACGCTCTTGGCAAACGCGCTCACTTCACTGAGTGCCATACCACAATAGACGCGGTTGGAGCCGCCCGGTTGTACTATCGGAATGTCTGGAGGCACCACGGAACCCCCGAGAAGTACATTTTGGACCGTGGCTCGGAGTTCATCACTGACTTCACGCGCAAACTCTGGTGCTTAATTGGCGTCAAGCCGGGCTACCTCTACGGCTTACCACCCGCAAACCGACGGACAAACCGAACGCGTTAACCAAGAGCTCGAGCAGTACATCCGGATCTTCACCAACTACTAACAAGACGACTGGGACGAGCTTATCCCTGCTGCTGAGTTCGCCTATAACAACCATGTTCACTTCTCCACTCAACAGGTACCCTTTATAACAGACACTGGTCCCCCGAATGGGTTTCGAGCCAGGCGCCCGCTCAGAGTTGGAGTCGGTGAACGAGTTTCGCGATCGGATAGCTAACGGCGTCTCCGAGGCAAAGGCCGCGCTCGTTAAAGCCAAAGATGAGTATAAACGGTACTACGATCGGAAGTGTTCGGACGCTCCAAATATTCAAGTTGGTGCACCTGTGGGTGTAACCATTTGCCTTCTAGTCCTGCAGGGGCAAGGCCACCCAAATGCATTTTCACCTGCACCAGCAGGCTCCTGCAGCTGCAGGAACATTTGCCTTCTGCTCCTCTGCTAAATTATAAGGGTCATTGATAAGGGAGCAAATAGACAATCCAATCAAATAGTGATTGTGCTAAAATAAATGATTATATAATGAAAATAATACTAGATATAATATTCAAATCACCATTTCTTCAGGCCGAAGACCCGTAATGTAATCAATAAGGGCTGTGTACTAGGTTTTACAAGAATACATCCTAATTGGGACAAAAATGATGTAACTCTATATAGTCATCAAAAGTACTGATGGCAATTAAAAATGTTTCCACATTAATCTCATTTAATAGATGGTATCACTCCCATCAATCAAATCACTTAAATAAGCTAAGTAAAATTAAAAAGATAAGATTATATAATCTGAATTCTGGAAATGCCATTTGTCAAATGTCCCTGCAATGCTGCTGTCCTGCTTTGCAGGCAGATTTGCATAATGTCCCTCCTGCAGCTGCAGGAGACATTTGTAAAATAGTTACCGCTATGGCTCGTTGGTGATAAGGTTTGGCTGGACGCTTCTGACATCAGAACGACTCGGCCCTCCGAGAAGTTCTCCCACAAGCGCCTCGGACCGTTCAAGGTGCTCGCAGAGGTTAGCAAAGGTGCCTACAAGCTCGACCTCCCCCCGCGTTACTCCAAGCTCCACCCCGTCTTTCCCGTTGTCAAGCTCGAACCCGCTCAGGACGACCCTTTCAATGGACGACCCGGCTACGACAAACCGCCCCCCGAACTAGAGGACGGAGTCCCCGAATGGGAAGTCGAGGAAATCTTGGATGCCAGGATAAGGTATAAGCGTCTTAACTATTTTGTCAGGTGGAAAGGCTACGATGCTTCACACGACTCGTGGGTTCGGTTCGACCGTGTCTTTGCGCCAGACAAGATTGCGGACTTCTATCGGAGGTATCCGGGTAAACCACGGCACATTGCCTCAGCAACCTTCGACTCCTTGCCCTTTCGAACTATGCGTCGGGACGCCGCATTCAAAGGGGGGGGTGATGTCAGGGAACCCCCGCTTCGGCCTCCTTTGGACCCTCCAAACACATCCGAGGTGCATCTGACCGGCGCCCCCTCGGACGCTCCGACCTACCCCAACCATCGTCCCACGGCCTCCTTCGCCCGCACAATCACCGATCCGTCAAGACCCTCCCAACGATCGCCTTGGGACACAGCCTGCGACGCCGCTCAGGCCTTCTGCGCTCTACGTCGGCAGTTACGGACAACCAGTATATAGTTGGCGCCCTAGCAGGCGGACCCTCAGAGTTTCTTCTCTTTGGATCCTCCCCTGCTAGGTCGGTCCCTCCGTGTATTTCCGTAGCTTTTATTCACGCTTTGGATCCTCCCCTGCTAGGCTTTCGTTGGAGTCTCCAGGGTTGCCCTTACAGGTATCAACTCCGCTGTCGTCTCCGGCAGGGCAGCTGTGTCCATGTAGTGGGCGATCAACTCTGCTAACATCTTGTCACCAAGTTGTTGGATCACCTCGTCGAGGATATCTATCAAGCAAACATCAGCGGGAAGAGGGCAATCCTGAGATGGTTTGGGTCACCGCACCTGAAGCAGGCAGGACGAGGGGCACCCCAGGCCCTGCCTGGTGCGATCTAACTCCATAGGGACAGGCAGGAGCTAGAGGCGCCGGAGCTGGAGCCGGAGCCGGGGCGCAGGCCGCGGGTGGTATGACTGGAGCCACCTGGCGGAAAGGGGCCGGAGCCCGGATGTGGTTGACTGGAAACGGAGTCCGAATCAAACCGCTGGGTGTCTTGGGGGCGGCTGACTTGATCAGCTTGGCCCAGATCAGGGCCTAATATTGATGGAAGGCCCAGGTGCGCCAGCTAAGATAATCCCGGAGGTCTAGGGGGTTGTTCGAGGACGTGATTCCCTTGTTGATCAAGGGATCAAGTCTGTGGCGGAACTTGGTCACCTTGACCAACACGTCTTCGGATCTGGCAAGATCCATCAGGTCCTCAAAGTTGTTAGTGTACTGGTAGACATTCTTTGTGCCCATGTGATAGGCAGAAGTCTCCAGTTTGGAGAGAGCGTGATCTTTCTCGTTCTTCTTGACGAACCGGAGTGGAAACTCGGACACAAACAAGCCCCAGGACGGAAACAGAAACGGGGTTTTGCTTCTGTGGCGCTCCGCCCATTGCTGAGCGGGTCCTTCTGTCATAAACGACATGGCATAGCAGATGGCCATTTCTTTGCTCGCCTCTCCACTGACCACAAAGGCCTTAGGGGCAAGGCGGGCATACGTGCCGACCCTGTACAGGAACGCCTGGCTGCATTTCCAGTTGGCGTTGAAGACAAACAGAGGGTTTGGTATAAAGACCAATTTCGAGGGGAGGTTGATATCACCAAAGAGGGCCTTGGAATCACCCTGGATTGGAGTCAGAGTCAGAATCGACGTCTTCAGCAGTGATGGTGTTTGGTGTCCGCCAGCAGTATTGGCAGCAGCAGCCAAAGCCTGGGTGGTGAGAAGGGTAAGGACCTCAGTTAGGCAGTCGATTTTCGCCTCAAGTGCATCCAGCCGACCGTCTGAAGCAGCTTCAGAAGACATGATAGGTCTGGGGACAACAGAAGTGACAGAGGAGGAGGAGACAAGTGGTAGGGGCGGTGACGAGGGTGAAACGGACTTGTACTCCGAGCCTGAGTCAGCACCGAACCTAGCAATCTTGTCCAGTTCATCCTGTAGAGAGTTTCTTCTGCTGTAAGGGCAACCCTGGAGGCCTGAGATTAAGGTCCTAGCAGGGGAGAATCCAAAGCGTGAACATTGGTAAGCAAATACAAATGAAGCTGACCTAGCAGGGGAGGATCCAAAGAGAAGAAACTCTAAGGGTCCGCCTGCTAGGGAGCTGATTATATACTGCTTGTTCGTAGCTGCTGCTGTTGGGCACAGAAGGCCTGGACAGTGTTGCAGGCAAGGTCCCAGGACGACTATTGAGAGGGCGTTGGTGGATAGGTGATCGTGCGGGGCGGGATGGAGGGCCGGACCAGAATTGGAGACATCTCCGAGGGGCCGAAAGGGAGGTTCCCCTGACAGCTGGTCTCTATTCCCCAGCCTCGTCTCGTCTCTGCTCTTTTCTCTTGTCTCCTCTTGGTCAACTGGAAGCCCCAGTCACCCAAACATCCTTCTGTGCTCTCCGACTCCGACTTCAATTCTGTTTCCAACTTGGACTCCAGCCAGGGGGGGTCCTTGTTGTTCTATCAAATTTACAGGACTCCTTATATACTACTCTGGATAATGTGTGACACAGTGACTTGTGAAACTTAGTGGCTAATCATGTGGCTATAAGGGGTTGCAAACCATAATAAGACTGATCCTTCTGACAAAATTTATGACCAGCTCATAAGCCACTTAGGATCACCTTGCACCCAGTGACAAGGGTTTCAGTATGCTTGTGAGATACTCACAAGGGTTTGTGCACATCAAAAACTGTCATAATGAACCAACTAATTTTGTGATGGGAGGGAGAGTGTCAGGGTGGAGATGCAGAGATGTAAGTGGAGACTCAGAGACACACTGGTTGATGGGATCAAGTGACAGCATCAGGGTTTCCCCTGACAATTAGAATATACCAATGGCTGACTTTTCAATAGTAAGAAAGCTACCAGTAGTACCAAAGAGAGAATCCAAAGAAATGGAACTTGGTTCAGAGTGAAAAGTACCAGAGAGACACTGGGAGGCTGATGTTGTTTTTGAGGGTGATAGAGTGGGGTAAAATGTATGAGGTTGGAAAGAAGGTTGACTGAGGAGCAGGAGAAGTACTCTCAATAACCAGAATGAAATAGCTGGCCAAGTCAATCCCTTGAAGTTGTCAATTGATTTAGCTAAGGCAATTTCAGATAAGGCCCATACTGTATTAACATCAATATTAAGGAGTATGACAGTTTGGAGAGAATGATTAAAGTTCCAATAAGTTTCAAGACATCCCCGACTCTGATCATTCTGCTGTTGAACTGCGAAAATTTCCTTTTTGGGAACTATGTCACGCTCGTGACCTCATATCACACTATGTAACAGAGTGTATGGACTTGGTAGGATGTGTGGGAACTATAGGTAATAGATTATCATCAAGTTACTAGCCTTTAGTATCAGCCGTGTCACAAATGTCACACTGACCTTTTGCGATAGCACAAGAAATGACTTAGAGCCTGGGGTCTCAGAAATATTGCAGTTTTATTGCCCCCTTTATTGCAGCATAGGGAGTTTGGAGACATCTCTTCTAATTAGAATGGAAGAATGGACAGTGGGCTTAGGTGCCCATTCTAATTAGAAGAGATAATTGGGATTAACAGGTGGTTTGGGTGTCAAAGATAGGAACACAAGTTGTATAAAGTTGTGGTGTTTGAGATGGGCTTATGGTGTATGTCGCAGGGGAATCAAACACTTAAGAAGGAGAGAAAAAGAGAAAAAGAGGAGAGGGTCATTGATTATAGCACATACCTACTGTGTTCAGATGTGGTTTGGTGAGTCATGATAATGAGAATGTCATCCTGATTGAAGGGAGAGATAGGGTTCAAAAGAATGGTGAGTAGAGCTGAAAGAGAGATTATACCACTGTCATTAGAGTATGGGATGAGGAACAATGGGTAGATTTTTTGAAAGTATAAGAGTCAACTGTTAGGCCATAGAAGTGTCTGACAATATGACCAATGTGCAAGATGTAGCCAGGCAGGGAGTAGGAACAAAAGCGCAATACAACGGCATAATCACAAAACATAGAAAGAGCAAACTTGAAATTGACAGCTACACTTTGCTATACATGGCAACGCCATTCTCCCAACGTTGTTCTGCCTCTGTAGACCGTTTTGCCTTCTCTTGCTCCGAGGCAAACCTCTCAAACCCGGCGTTGGTCCTACACCCATTATCGACCCAGCGAAATAGCCCACCCGCAGTATATTGAACAAAGGAGCTCCTCGTTTCTCCAGGTTGAATCGACCGGTTCGAATGGTGGATGGCGGCAGACGGAATTAATATTGTGGAGCCAGGCGGGAAGCGGATGACGAGCCGCATTTCCCAAAGGATAAGATGCCCCCCGCGGTCTGGGTCGAAGTTGCCAAGCGCAGTGATGGCGCACCAGCCCCACGCAAGGTTGCCGAAGTCGAGATGTCGACATGAAACAGCAGCCTTGAAATTGATGGTGCAAGCGGCAAATACGCTTCGAGCAAACGGCCATCCCGTTCGCAGGCTGGGCTTCCACGAGAGAAGTGCTGCTTGCATCATTTGGTAGTAGCCGAATAATTTTGGCGACCAGACCGCCATTAACACTAACGAGGGGCGGTCAGCTTCAAGGGTACAATTTACATAAGGAAACGGATCAACCTGCAGCAAAGCCGGCGACACGGGCAAAAAACTCGTGCCGGAGCAGATCGTTAGTCGCTCGGGTGTTAGCTTCGTTCTCATGCAGAACACCCGGCTCCTGGAAGCTCAGTCAGATATCAAGCCAGCTGTAGGAGGGGGAGCGTTACCGTCTGCCCGCCTCCGTGGGAAACGCCTCGGGCTATGGCTGCGAACTGCGTCTTCGCCCTTCGATGTCGGCGCTTGCGGGTTGATACGTCGATGAGGCTGTGTTGGCGCTCAACTGCGGCATTTGCGGACTGCGCGAGGCTGTCCCATCCGCTATCTCGAGGGGTTCCACCGAGTAGGCCGTATATGCGACCTTCAGAGTCTGCGAGGGGTATCGTGCGCCTAGGGGGCATATAGTCAGGCGCTCGAAATCGACGAACAAAAAGCACGCACCGTCCATCCCAGGGAACTTCGATGAAGTTTTGACAACCCATCTGCTCCAAGTCCCCTTCGGTCAGGGTTTTGGCGACCATGCCGTAGGCGGCAGAGTCGTCGCTGGCGATTTTGGAGTCGTCGCTGGCGATTTTGCTGGCCTTGAGCTCAGGCTGGGGCTTTTCGCATGGGGTATAGCGTGCATTACGGGCGCCGATATAGCCGGGTCGCGAGTGCGGCAGGTCGTTGGCGTCGATGTCAGCCATGTTGCTGTGAGGGACAGCCTCCAGCCGGCGCTTCTTTACTACTTCCTTCAGGCCCGATGGATCGCCGTCCCGAGCGCGTTTATGGCGCCGCCGTGCATTGCACTTTTGCGTTTTTGTGAGGGCCGGCGGGGCGGCGGAGGCGGGAAGGCCTGCGGGCAACGGGGGGGTGGCAACGGGGCGGCGCAAAATCGAAAGGCCCCTTCTCATATCGAGGCTCGTGGAATGGCGGGATGGAGACCACGTCGGGGTCTACAATTTGCTGACCCGGCTCATGCGCGTCGGGGTCGAGGGACGATGCTGGAGGCGACAGGCGAAGGGAGAAGGGGGCAGTCGGCGCGACGGCATTTGCCAAAGCCAAGTCATAGGCACGAAACTCCTTGCCTGAGCGCAGGCCGCGCTTGGAGGGGCCTAAACACGCGCAAAAGTCAGCGAATGGGGGGACGGCACGATTTAGGAGGCGAGGGGACGCGGTGCACGCGAGATCCAGGGGCGAATCGTCTTTGTGGGGGCAGATGGGGGGAAAGGGGGGCATGCATGATGAAGAGAGATGTACCATGGTTGGGGGATCCCGTCATGCTGGCGCGGGCGTGGCTGGTGGGTGGTGAGCGCTTGAGCGTTGAAAGCAACCCGCCTTGTTGCCGAGTTGATGTGTGACGTGGAATACATGTGCTCACGTGCTACTCAGGATATCCTGGTAAAGCTGGAGAGAATATCTTGAAAGCTTTGCTTAAAACATTGAGAACTTTCCCAAAGTATTCTCAACAGCTCTCAGGATATCCTGGCAAAGCTAGCAAAAATATCCTGAAAGTTTTGCACACTGCATCATGGCATGCCTACTTCTAACACTCTCTTCAAAATATACTTCTTCAAATAGCTCAGAATATCTCGGGATCTCTGAAAATATCTTACATATATCCCAAGATTGTACATCCTGCCAGTTTGAAAAATTTTACGATAAATCCCTTTCAAATATCAGCGAGATCAGTGGCATCAACGGCGTTGTTCCCTAGACTTCAGACGTTCTCAGTTTGTTACTTCATTCAGTTAGAAGTCAATAGAAGAAGAAAGTAGGGTTAGGGTTAGCTCAGTAAACTCGGTCAATCTAGTTAGTTACTTAGTTCATTCAGTCAGTCATTCATTCAGTCAGTTAGTTCAGTTCATTCAGTTTAGTTAGTCTGTTACTTCAGTCAGTCTTTAGGGCCAGCATTCAGAGGCTGAGGACGAAATAAAAATACATATCCGGTCGCGATTAGACCAATCGCAGCGCCCCGCTCCGAACGGACGGTGGGCCCGGGGCCACCGACGACCATGCGAGCGGTAACACCACCCACGTACAGCGCTGGCAAGTATGGTATAATATCTGCAATAATCTATATATGGCCACCAGTACGGTAATTGAATGAAAAATTCAGTGGATCACTGCATATATATGTGCTGCGCGCCCACGTCTGCGGCGAACGGCCAGCGTCACGCGTACGGTCCCTCTCCAAGTTCAAACCAGACAACCACTGGCAGAGCTATCAGTCGCTAACCCACCAGCATCCAGCTCGCGCTCTACGCCAACCCAGTCCGGCCCCACTGGCACCATACTCAACTCAACTTGAAACGCCCCCAAAATCGCAAATCAACTCTATATTCGCCAGCTACCTATACGCACTCTATCTACGTGTCCATGGCGGTCTTTCTCGTGTATGCATCTGTATCGTACAAGAACAAAACGAAGCGCGAAAAGTGGGGGGTGGTACACAATGGATGGGGGGATATAACAATAACACACCAGGGGTCGATGTATGCAGCCAAAAATCGCATAGGGAAGGAAGGAAGGTATGCGGGTCAGTCAGTGGCCGGGGGCCTTTTTTTCGTCGTCATCTTCATCATCTTCGTCATCATGTCGCCGCCTACCCCGCGCCCGCGAAGCACCACTGCTGCACGAACGCGCGGTACACGCTGCTGCTCGTCTCCGCGCCCGTCGGCGGGCCGCGCACCTCCGTCTCCGTCTCCTTCTCCGCCTTCCCCGCGCCGTCGCCCGCCTCAAGCAGCCCCGCGAGCCCGCGCGCGCCGAGCGGCGACGTCGGCGGCGTCTCCTCCTCCCGCCGCTCCGCCAGCAGCGAGTTGCCATCTCCCTCGCGGTCCGAGTCCGACTCGTCCTCCTCGGGCACCTCGGTGACAACCACTTCCGGGGCCACCGCCGTCCGGCCCCACGGCCAGTACAGCCCGACCCCCGCCTGGGCATTCGCAGCCGGCAGGGGCTCGTTGATCACCAGGGGCGACAGCCGCGGCGGGCTCGACTGCTCACGTGGCGGACTCGAATGCACGAACCCCGCCCACGAACTCGGCCTCGGCGCAGGTGTCGGCGCGGCGTAGTTCCGCAGACTCAGCCGGCCGAGCTTCGCCGCGAGCGCCTGGGCGTGCGCCGTCCGTGGCGGGGGCGGCGGCGGCGGCGGTATGGCCACGGGGAGCGTGAGGTGGGGCTGGAGGGGCGATGCGGACTGCGGCGAGGAGCGTGGGAACGGGATCGTCGACGTCGGGACAGAAGGCGGCGCGGACGCCGGCGGCGGACCGGGCGCGGGAGACGTGGTGGTCGCAGGGGCCGGCGCGGTGGCCGTCTCCGCCCGGAACCCAACGCGATAGTTCTTCCCCCCGTTATTATCCCACCACTCCCCCGGGCCAGGCGCGCCTGTCCCCATCCACCTTCTTTCCCTCTCCTTCTCTGTCGGCTCTTCTGAATCTACTCGCGCGTCAGCCTTGCTCGGATATCAGCAGACAGAAAAACAGTGCTCACCACACCACACATACGGCGCCGCCCCGCCCTCCGCGACCCACGGCACGCAGAACCGCGCCACCATCTCGAGCTCGCGGCCCACCAGCCCGCGGCCCTTCTGCACGTGCGCGTAGTCCGTCAGGCGGATCGAGAAGCCGAAGCGGTCCCACCCCGGCCCGGGGTCGCCGGACGGCGTGGATGCAAGGTACTTGGCGGCCACCTCGCTCGTGGTGAGCCACCCGTCGAGCGTGAAGCGCACGAACACGTGCTTCTCGAACGCGGCGTTGCGCACGAGGAGCGTGCCGCGCAGGTGGAGCTCGCCGGGGGGCGTCTGTGCCTTGTGAGCACCCGAAACCGGAGAGAAAGAAACAACACACCTCCAAGCTGACGCTCTAACCACTTCCGGGGCCACCGCCGTCCGGCCCCACGGCCAGTACAGCCCGACCCCCGCCTGGGCATTCGCAGCCGGCAGGGGCTCGTTGATCACCAGGGGCGACAGCCGCGGCGGGCTCGACTGCTCACGTGGCGGACTCGAATGCACGAACCCCGCCCACGAACTCGGCCTCGGCGCAGGTGTCGGCGCGGCGTAGTTCCGCAGACTCAGCCGGCCGAGCTTCGCCGCGAGCGCCTGGGCGTGTGCCGTCCGTGGCGGGGGCGGCGGTATGGCCACGGGGAGCGTAAGGTGGGGTTGCAACGGCGATGCGGACTGCGGCGAGGAGCGCGGGAACGGGATCGTCGACGTCGGGACAGAAGGCGGCGCGGACGCCGGCGGCGGACCGGGCGCGGGAGACGTGGTGGTCGCAGGGGCCGGCGCGGTGGCCGTCTCCGCCCGGAACCCAACGCGATAGTTCTTCCCCCCGTTATTATCCCACCACTCCCCCGGCCCGGGCGCGCCCGTGCCCAGCCACCGTCTCTCTCCTCCCTTCTCTGTCGGCTCCTCCGGATCTACTCGCGCGTCAGCCCCCTCCAGATATCAACAGCCAGAAAGAACGCTCACCACACCACACATACGGCGCCGCCCCGCCCTCCGCGACCCACGGCACGCAGAACCGCGCCACCATCTCGAGCTCGCGGCCCACCAGCCCGCGGCCCTTCTGCACGTGCGCGTAGTCGGTTAACCGGATCGAGAAGCCGAAGCGGTCCCACCCTGGCCCGGGATCGCTGGCCGTGGTGGATTCGAGGTAGCGCGCGCCGACCTCGCTCGTGGTGAGCCACCCGTCGAGCGTGAAGCGCACGAACACGTGCTTCTCGAACGCGGCGTTCCGCACGAGGAGCGTGCCGCGCAGGTGGAGCTCGCCGGGGGGCGTCTGCGGCCCGTGAGCACCCGAAACCGGAGAGAAAGAAACAACATACCTCCAACGTGACGCTCTCCAGCACAACCATGCTCGCGCCGTCCCTCGCCCGCGGGATCCCCGGCGCGTCCACAACATACCGCCACTCCTCTCCCTCCTTCCTCTCCTCCGCCATCCTCGGACTCGGGTTCAACGGGCTCGACACCGTCCGCCTGCCGCCCTCCCTCCCACTCCCCGCCGCCGCCGCCGCGCTCGACACCCACCTTACGCCGCTGTCCGTCTCAGTTTCGGTCTCCGTCTCGTCCTCCGCGCCGAGCGGGAAGCTCACGCTCGCGGGCCGTGCCGTCCTCTTGAACACGCGCACGGTCTCGAGCCCGTCGTCCGGCGGCGGGAAGTGCACCGCCTTCGGGGTGCTCGGGCTCTCGACGTACTCGCCTTCCAGGCCAAGGGCGGCGGCGAACGCGGCGGGGTCGTGCTCCTCCTCTAGCTCCTCCGGCGTGCCCGTGCCCGAGGGGGACAGCGCGGGCGTGGACGGCGCCGAGCGGGCCCGCAGATGGTGGGACGGCACGTGCGGCGCGCTGCGACTCGACTTCAGGCTCGACTTGAGCGGCTTCCCGTTGGCCAGCAATATGACCGGCTGGCTGCTTGCGCGCCCGGGGAGCGCGGGGCGGACCGGGATTGGCGGGGTGGTCGGCGCGGGGGAGCCGGAGCGCGGGAAGGGCACGCCGATGAACGACGAGTTGGGCGAGCGCTGCGGCGAGCGCGGGGGCGAGGCCTTGGCACCCAAAAACGAAGGCAGCTGGCGGAGCCGTAGCGGCGGGGGCGGGCCGTCCTCCTCGTCTGTCTCCCGCCCCTTTGCTGGCTGTGCCCAGGCCGGCATCGCCGTCGTCGACATCGCCGGCTGCTCGTCGCTGCTGGACGAGCTCCCGTCCTCGTCGTCCGCCCTAAAGTGGAATCGTTTCGCCGAAGTGGGCGGGGTGCGCCGCGGGAGGACGCCGAGGCTGCTGAACGCGCCGGGCCCCCTTGTCTCCTGGTCGAAGGTGTACGAGCGGCGGTGGCCCGGGCAGCCGTGGGCGTGGTGGGCATGGGCGGGTGTAGGCGGGAGGGGCGCAGCGACGCCAGCGACGGGGACACTGTAGGGCATCCAGTATCGTTATCGCAAGCTGTGGAGCAACTTTAGCCAGCGTCAGCAGTGACGTCAACCACGCAGCTTGCAGGCGCACCTGTATCCTCCTCGTCGGGCGTCGGCGCAGGAGGAGGGGGTGGGTGGTGGTGGAGCGAAGCCTTTACATAAAACCGTTCGGTCCATCGTCGTGGAAGAAAAAACTTCCTGAGGCTGTTTGGGAACCCGCCTCGGCCCTCGGCCCTCGGCCCTCGGCGCCGCATGCCGGATCCCTATCACTGCTTCTTTTTTATCAACCACCACCACCACCACTCCTCTTGGACCCCTGCGTCCCGCGGGGACACCGAACTTGAACGCCGAGCTGAACTCAAAGGATATGCGAGCACCGCAGCAGCCACGTGCACCGCACTCCGCCCTCGAGCTCGCTGTTGGCCGCCACCGTGGCTTGCGAGGAGAACGGTGCAGCGGGCCGGATCCAACTCGCGCCTTGCTTCCGCTGGAGATGCATGGAATGTGGAAGGACCGCTGTCTCCTCCGCCACTTGCGACGCGCCAGCGCGGCCCGCTCCGCGCCACACCGCCAACTTGAAATGCACTCTCGTTCGTCAGCATCCTAGGCGACAACAATGCCACACGCAACATCTGGGGTCGTCGGGGTCATTCTTCGCCAAAACACGGCCCCTCACCGGCGCTGAATCGGCCAGCGCACGGCTGCCGTCTACACTTGCCCGGAACGCCTCTGACGTCCGAAGCTGGTCGGCAAACTTGGAAAACGTGAAGACACTCACCAGGGACACGAATACACAAGTTGCAGCCAGCCTGTGCTGCGGACTCGCTCAGCAAGCGCCGCATCCAGCGCCGGGTGGGCACGCTGCTCACGGGAGCCACTCAACTCATTCGCCCACGCCAGCGACCCGGTTCGCGCGTCGTCAGCGCCGGCTAGGACTCAAGGCTGGCGCCAACTTGAATGCCAAGGCCAGCTTCTGGGCAGAAGAGACGCGGGACATATCCGAGATGTCTCGGTGTCTTTCGGCGCTCTGCGATGGGTGGTCGACGCCGCGCTCGCTGTTGGCGGCGCTCTGCGCGAGATCGGTGAGCGCCGAGCTCATTTGTTGCTTGTTCAGCTGAAGCCCTCATAGGTCCTCCAACTCCCGAGAAAAATGGGCCGACGACTGGGCCTGCGCTGCCCGCGGTTGTGCCAGACTCGAAGCCGGCGGGCCGAATTCTCGCGCGTCCGGCTTGGAGCCTCCAGGGTGACAAGGGGCAAGGTACCCCTCGGTCTCCAGCGAGCTTCAAGCGGAACGACCGCGCGCTGGGGTCTGCGAGGCCTGGCCGGCCTTGTGTCGAGGACCGGCGTCTTTCGGCGCTCTGCGCGAGATCGATGAGCGCCGAGCTCATCTGTTGCTTGTTCAGCTGAAGCCCTCATAGTTCCTCTAACTCGCTAGAAAGACGGGCCAACGACTTGGCTTGCGCTGCCCGCGGTTGTGCCAGACTCGAAGCCGGCGGGCCGAATTCTCGCGCGTCCGGCTTGGAGCCTCCAGGGTGACAAGGGGCAAGGTACCCCTCGGTCTCCAGCGAGCTTCAAGCGGAACGACCGCGCGCTGGGGTCTGCGAGGCCTGGCCGGCCTTGTGTCGAGGCCCGGGCCGTTCGCGGCCGTCTCCTGTCCGTTCCCCACGATATCGCGCCCGCGAGTGGCGTACACTTCCACGGAGTTTCGGGCGAAACGACGCGGGCGTTATCGAGCACGCCGCGTGCGGGGGCAGCTCCAGGGTGAGTGGATTCGCCTCAAGTCAAGTGCTATTCGCGTCATGGCGCATCTTGTGCGTCACTCCTCCACATCTTCGGCCCGCGTCTCGCCACTGTGTCGAGGCTCAGCCCGTGCCATTCTTTCTGGATTTCCTTCGAATTTCTCGGGCAACATCCCTGGCAACAAGACTCCACGCCACTTTGAACAACTTGAATTCGGTGTGCGCCACTGCGCCAGTCGGCTCACGCGGCTGGTTACGGGCAGCGTCATCCCCAGCCGTTTTGGCGCCGCTCTGCCACATGAGCGTGTCGTTGCTGTTAAGGGCATTCTCTGCGAGAGCGGTAAGCGCTGGGTTGCTCGTTTCCGCTGATGCTTTCGGCAGACAGAGGCGTGTGCTTGTTGACCGTTTTATATTTCCGCCTCAAGCCTTGTAGAAACGTGAGTTTGCCGCCATCCTTGTTGTTGTCCTCACACCTTGTGGTTGCCTGTCGCAGCTCGACTTGTTTCTCGGACGGGGCCAAGTCCGCCAGTGCGCTCGCCATCGCCATTCGCTCAGCCCCAAATGTGCAAGCCGTTGTCGACCTGCCAGCATTGGTCGTCACCTTCACGGTCTTCGCTGCCATCCTTCACCTTCACGTTTGCAGCGTCGCCATCACCAGCTCTTCCATCCCCAAACGACGTGCAAGTGACGGCAAGCGGGTTTGGTGTGTGAGGATACACAACAATTTGTAGTTGACTACTTATGCAAGTCATTTGGTGAAGTTTCAACTTTGTCACAAATATTAACTGCCAGCGTAGTTTGTAGTAAAACTCTGTAGATTTGTGATCAACTATATTTCAGTTGAAGACCAGTTTGTAGGCATTTGGAGTACCTTCCTAATGAACTCACCAAGATGTGCTGCTAATACTGGTTGAGCTAAGCCAGCCCTAAAGTGGTTTTGTAAGCCAGCAGTGACAATTTTTTGAGGATCCAAACTGTGAAATTACTCAAAGAATGAAGCTCTATAACCTAAGCCAAAATGAAGTCATTTGGTTAACTTTCACTTTTGTAATGTATATTAACTGCCAGAGTGTTTTGTAGTAAAACTTGATGGTTTTGTAGTCAACTAGTTTTCAGTTGAAAGCCAAGTTGTAGAGCCCCAAAATACCTCTCTAATGATATCTGAACCGTTTAAAACGGATGAGAAACCACTGAGATATAGCGCTAATGCTCTTTTGAGCCAAGCCGGCCCTAAAGTAACCAATTCTCAAAAGAGTCGATGTTTCGCGAGTATTTCACGTTTTGTGAGCCAACCAGAAGAAACTTTGTATTAGTTCAAACTGAAGACTTGTTTAACTTTTGAAGCTCTACAAGCTTGTGCAATATGAAGTTATTTGGTCAAGTTGAAATTAACTGCCAGAGTATCTTGTAGTGAAACTTGGTAGTTTTGTAGTCAACTAGATTTCAGTTGAAGACCAGTTTGTAGTCCTTTCAAATACCTCTCTAATGATATATAAAGCATCCTGAACGGATGAAAACTCATCAGGTTATAACGCTAATACTGTTTTTAACCAGGCCGGCCCTAAAGTAAATGAATCTTAAAAGAGTCGATGTTTTGCAAGTATTTTGCATTTTGCGGGCCAACCATTAGAAATTTTGAATGGCTCAAAACTGAACACCTATTCAACTAATGAAGCTCTACAATCTGGTGCAATTTGAAGTCATTTGGTTGACTTTCAATTTTGAAGTCAATTCAATAAACCTTGACTTGTAGTAAAACTTAGTGGTTTTGTAGTCAACCACATTAGAGTTGAAACCAAGTTTGTAGAGCTCTGAAATGCCTTTCTAACCATATATGACTCTCAATGAACAGACCAGAAACCATCCAGTAATTAAGCGAACAATCTGGTGCTTGAATTGTATTCTGTAGTAAAAGTCTGTGGTTTTGTATATAACAGGCTTCATGTTGAAGACCAGTTTGTAGGCCCATTGAATACCTTCCTGCTCATATATAAGCCATCCTGAACGGCTAAGAACTCACTGAGATATAGCCCTATTACTGTTTTGAAAACTCAGGGTTGGGTCAGTAATTTGCATTTTCTGAGTCAACCATAGTCAATACAAAGTTGTTATGAAGTCAGTCAAGTCAGTCAGTTAGTCAGTCAGTCAGTCAGGGTTAGGGTTAGCTCAGTGAACTCGGTCAGTTGGTTCATTCAGTTTGTTAGTTTATTCATTCAGTCATTCAGTCAGTTAGTTCAGTTTAGTTAGTCTGTTACTTCAGTCAGTCTTTAGGGCCAGCATTAGATATTATTATATATATAAGTCTTTTATGGAGCCGGCCCTTAAGTAAGCAGCTGGCCCTAAAGTATAGCACAAATTAAGAAAGACTGGCCCTAAAGTACCAGCTAACCAAAAAAAATGGTTATTTTGCCTAGCAGATACCCAACACACAAAGAAAGTATATGGGAAGTGCACTCCCCCTTTCTCTATGCTCCACTAAGCAATAACAGGACAACCTAATCCTGCACATACTTCACACTTACCCCACAGGCGGCCTTTCCTCCAGGGTGCATGCTCCATGTGCTTAAAAGAAAAGTAACAAACAAAGGAAAGGGCAGTTATTTCACTAATGGCAAACAATGCCCATACAGCCAGTAAGAGTACTCCCAGACCTTAGTCTGGCAAACCAGCCATACAAACACCATTCTTCCCCAGGATATCTCCCAGTTCTCATTAGCTATTTTAGTGTATGTTGAGTTGGCATACCACATGCCGGGAAGCAAAGCCTCAATTTGTATCTTACTTCGGTGCACGTGCCCAGTGCGCTGGGCGGCAATGCACCGGCGTAGGTCGCTTCTTTTTTGCTTCTCCCCGCAATCTTCTCACTGCCCCATTGCCTCGCCCGCCACTCCATGGCCAGGCGCTCGTTGGAAGACCGTGCATCAAACCGTCGCACTAGTACTGTTGCTCCCACTCCTGCGAACTAGGCATCTGATTCGATGGCGGCCCGTCGGACATGCCGTCCACCGATAGTGCGGACCGCAGCCTGCGAGACGCGTCTATGGTAGGAACAGCGGATGGCAGACAACTTGGCTTCAAGTTTGGCTGCGCCTTGCGTGTGTGCACGTGGAGTCGTATTGCCATGCCGCCGTGCACTGCTGGCAGTACTTACCGCCGGGCGCCTGTCCTGCCCACTGGCACTGCCGAGCCTCGCTGTGTTCTCAGGGCCACGTTCGTGTCAGAAATCAGCCCTTGTAGACCATGCCACACGCTCCCGATCGAGTGCCAACAGACGAATAGCTTGACCACTACTCGAGGGTACAAAGGGAACAAAGGAGGAAATAAAAGCGTGCCCGATAGGCACGCAGACCACGCTATATATATGCCACTCCGCCACAGCCCTAACCCGGGCTCCGGCCGGTCCCGCAATCACATGCGAGATGCGCATCACCGCGCGTCCGCTCTTCCCGCTACTGCTAACAGCTCGCACCTCCCTCTTTTGATTCTCCTCAAAGCCCGTCGGGGCCCAAAGCTTCCGAAGCGCTGAAGACAATGTCTGCACCGATGCCAGATGATGACGACGAGGTATACTTTCCATGGAGCCCCGAACACACAGCTTGATTTGGGTGTTTTGGTTGTTTGTGGAGTTCTTTCTGCATTCACCATTGCACTCGTTTCATGTGTTTCACTCCATATACATATTTCAAACAAGCTCTATAAAGACTAGGACAAGGATCAGGCCCAAGACCAAAGTGATATACAGATCATGTCTAGGATAGGCAGCAGGCTCTTGCACTTGAGCCTCCCTATACATCATCATCATCTGGTCATCTTGTGGAGGAATGACTTGGCCTGGAATATTGCAGTCTTGTGCAAAAAGCTCAGTCAAGAACAAGCCTTCTTCACCCCCCATCTCTTCCCAGAATGCTAAAAGATGTTAGGTTGAATTAGATAATGCTGAGGATTACATACATTTCTTGTATTTTCCTACTAATTCTACAATGGGATAGTTCAAGCTTTTTGCAAGGTCTGGGGTGGTAGGGTCATATCCCTTTGCAGTTTGTATAGTGCAGAGTTCATCATAAGCTGATTGTCCTCCAGACACAATAAAACATGTGTCACCAAGAATGAGAGAAGGGAATCCAAGATCAAGTGCTTCAGATGGATTCAACCTCTGGTTCCCCTCAGCATCCAGGGACCAAAATGCAATATCCTCTGATTGTCCAGTACCATAGATTGCATAGTTTGCATGACACAGTATAAGAAATCCCTTAGGGCAGCCAGAAGATGTTGTTGTAAATTTAATAGTGAATTGTTGAAATGTTATGAATGCTACATAAATAAATTATCTCAGGTTGAATTTTTAGGTGATGGTTGATCTTACCATAATATTCATGCTGATCCAGAGGAACATTCAATAAAGAGTAGAAATATGTAAGTTGGCTTTGCCATATTCTGTAAGCAGGATATTCCATGTTTGTCGATTCTGGTGATCCAGAGAAAATGTGGTCTCCACAAGATGTATCTGGTCCTACAGGAAGGCTAACAGCACACTAAGTATTCCACTCATAAGACACTATCATGAAAGCTTACTACGACCATCCATTGGGCAAAGAATGCAGTGTATCACACCCTATCCATTTATACTTCTTCATATACTTGGGCATTGGACACATTGCCATAATCTCACAGATATAGTTGATATTGATAGCTGGATTTTTCTTAATAGTCATGTGTTCCATGGGGCAAAATCCTGTTAAATTTTCCCTATATATTCCATATGAAAAAACAGGGAGTGAAGACATCAGCACATCTGGTGGTACTGTCATAAATAGAGTAGACAAATCCCCAGATGATGGTGGTGCGTGGATCCAGTTAGGACCCAGATAATGTATACACTCATCCATGAGATCTTCTCTATATGTATCAGCCTTAGGAGAGGCATTAATTCCAAGAGATAGCTGTTTTGTTGCTATATTAAACTGAATGAGGGTAGGCTAGAATGCTTCAATAGCAGTAGTAGAAGTGAGACAGATTAACATACCACCCACCCCTCATTAAAACCCATGTAAAAGCCCATAGCATTTGCAGCTGACTTTTACTTATTGTAGACAAAAAGGGCCAGCAAGTAAGTATAATTACTCACTGGGAAAGCACATATCTATTCCAAATCTCTCTTAAGCATAGAATAAACACCTGGATATTTAAGGCTCACAGCATGAAGAACTATCTTAATCCTGTCCTCTGTATTCAGATAATGGTGTAGCTGCTCTTCTGCCACAAGTTCTAGAAAGAACATCATTTACACTGACTGCTGAACTGCATTGTACTAACCTCCGTGATAGACAGCCATATAGAGTACATCAGCACTAACAATTCCGTAGAGTTGTTGCACATGAGGATGTCTAGTTTAAAAAATTGGCTTTTTCTGCTTGTTTGCTTATTTATGTGTTACCTTATCTTCTGCATCAATTTCACTTCCCTTTCCCAGTTCTGAAAAGTCAGCTTCAAATATATGGGGCAAGAATATGTCTACCTGCTTTTGTATGTAATTTCCCTGATAAACAGAAGCTGTCACAGTATTTCCATGCAGTTGTGCTTTATAGGTCTTTCGTGGCCGAGAGCTTGAGTTGGAAGCCAATTCCTGTTGTAGGTATATATCTCCTAAGCGAATTTGGCGAAAGTTGGCTGGCAATGCAAGGAGTTAGTACAATAGTCAGATCCACAATCCTGATGGTGCTGACCTCCAACAATAGCTGTTGTGTTAGACTGGCCATGGTCTGGATGGATGTGGGCAGTGAAGCTACTGTGTGTGATACTGAAGTTGCTGGCCCCAGAGAAGAAGCTCCCTGCACTGGTATCTTGGACTGTAGCATCTGTCTCAATGGAGTCAGAGTCTGCTGTCATTTTCCTAGCTTTATGCTGGGGGGGGGGGGTAGACAGGACACAGGCGGAGGAAGCCAAGGAACGGGGTTGCCAGCATGGCTTTTATATCAGCCATATGACATGTGAAAGTTTGGCGCTGTCTGGCGGAAACATTCAATTCATCCATGACATGCATCTAAATCCAATCGCAAAATACACTGGCCACGCAGCACTTGTCAGCAAGGTGTGCAGACACCTCAATACGTTCCGCCGTTGGCGCGCCGCTCATCTGCGAGGGCACACTGGGGCAAGCCCGGGACGCGGATGTAGGCATCGTGGGGTTGGAGAAGCGCCATTGGAAGCTTCGGCATCAACACGTGTTCGGACGGTGGTCCGTGGCCGGACAGACGTGGGACTGACTTTCTTTGCCAGGTCCCTTCTCAATGCCTTCTCCTCCCCGCTTACTACCAGGGTAAATGAAGCATCCCCGGCCTCTGGTGCTGCAAACATTTTTGCCTGACGCGACCCGACCAGGTAGTGCATACTGCCACCGGTTTCGTCGCCGTAGCCTCGCCCCCTAGCGCTATCGGAGGCATTCAACGAACTGGCGCCGGTCCACCGAGACCAGAAGATGGCGCTACAGGCCCCGATGACAAGCTGCATGCCGCGCTGTCCGCTGGGTGCACCTGTGTGCCGTGCTTCGCTGACTCCGGGCGGTTGGCGCTTCAAGAGGGGGACGGCGATCAAGGCAGGGCGGCAGGGAGGACAGGGGCGGCAGGGAGGACACGGCGACAGGAAGGACACGGCACGAACAGCGCGGGGCGATGCATGACACAAAGAGCCAGAGCGGACAAGCACGATAATTCCGGCTGGGAGACTTGAAGAGGAGCGGGAGCGGGAGCACAACGGACCTCCTTGCAAGTTGCGACTCGTGCAAGCACGGCGCAAGATGTCCTCATTACTCCTCTGCATTCGCATGAGTCACACTCGATACCCCTCGGGCCCCGAGGGGTATCCGAGGCTCGGGGTCTTCCTCCTGCATCTTCGATCGCGGTGCCTGGCTCGATATCCCTTGCTCGATGGGATTCTCATTCATTCCACAGACTCCGGTAACGATGCCGCTCAGGCAACCGCGGAGAAAACCGATACAACCAGCTCAGTCGACCACTTGCTTGCCTCTCGGTCCGTCTTCCGATCATCTACCTTCCCTGTCCTCCCAGGCTCGTCTCGCAGCACAATGTCACGTCAAATGGCTCCACAAATGCCATTTGCAGTGCACGCACGCGCGCCCATTGGCCATCGCGCGCAGCTCAGCGCCCGCCATGGTCGGAATCTGATGTGCTCCCGATTTTTCCCTAGCTGCCCAGGTGAACTCAGCTCCCAGTCGGCGTGAAAAAAAAAAACATCGCAGGTTACGCTCCGGAAAACCACGACACTCAGAAATTAGAATGCCTGCCTGACCACCCAAGCATTCGCACACCGCAAATCAGCCTGAGCACCTCAATTCAATGTGCTAGTGATAAAAAACTGGAACAAGTTAATCACCATCTAAGTACTTGCCTTGTATTCAAGCAAGTAAACACGTCAGAGGCTGAGGACGAAATAAAAATACATATCCGGTCGCGATTCGACCAATCGCAGCGCCCCGCTCCGAACGGACGGTGGGCCCGGGGCCACCGACGACCATGCGAGCGGCGAACACCACCCGCCTACGGCACTGGCAAGTATGGTATAATATCTGCAATAATCTATATATGCCCACCAGTACGGTAATTGAATGAAAAATTCAGTGGATCACTGCATATATATGTGCTGCGCGCCCACGTCTGCGGCGAACAGCCAGCGTCACGCGTACGGTCCCTCTCCAAGTTCAAACCAGACAACCACTGGCAGAGCTATCAGTCGCTAACCCACCAGCATCCAGCTCGCGCTCTACGCCAACCCAGTCCGGCCCCACCTGGCACCATACTCAACTTGAAACGCCCCCAAAATCGCAAATCAACTCTATATTCGCCAGCTACCTATACGCACTCTATCTACGTGTCCGTGGTGGTCTTTCTCGTGTATGCATCTGTATCGTACAAGAACGAAACGAAGCGCGAAAGTGGGGGGTGGTACACAATGGGTGGGGGATATAACAATAACACACCGGAGGGGGATTTACACAGCAAAATGCGCATAGAAGGGGAGCCAAAGGAAGGTATGCGGGTCAGTCAGTGGCCGGGGGCCTTTTTTTCGTCGTCATCTTCATCATCTTCGTCATCATGTCGCCGCCTACCCCGCGCCCGCGAAGCACCACTGCTGCACGAACGCGCGGTACACGCTGCTGCTCGTCTCCGCGCCCGTCGGCGGGCCGCGCACCTCCGTCTCCGTCTCCTTCTCCGCCTTCCCCGCGCCGTCGCCCGCCTCAAGCAGCCCCGCGAGCCCGCGCGCGCCGAGCGGCGACGTCGGCGGCGTCTCCTCCTCCCGCCGCTCCGCCAGCAGCGAGTTGCCATCTCCCTCGCGGTCCGAGTCCGACTCGTCCTCCTCGGGCACCTCGGTGACAACCACTTCCGGGGCCACCGCCGTCCGGCCCCACGGCCAGTACAGCCCGACCCCCGCCTGGGCATTCGCAGCCGGCAGGGGCTCGTTGATCACCAGGGGCGACAGCCGCGGCGGGCTCGACTGCTCACGTGGCGGACTCGAATGCACGAACCCCGCCCACGAACTCGGCCTCGGCGCAGGTGTCGGCGCGGCGTAGTTCCGCAGACTCAGCCGGCCGAGCTTCGCCGCGAGCGCCTGGGCGTGCGCCGTCCGTGGCGGGGGCGGCGGCGGCGGCGGTATGGCCACGGGGAGCGTGAGGTGGGGCTGGAGGGGCGATGCGGACTGCGGCGAGGAGCGTGGGAACGGGATCGTCGACGTCGGGACAGAAGGCGGCGCGGACGCCGGCGGCGGACCGGGCGCGGGAGACGTGGTGGTCGCAGGGGCCGGCGCGGTGGCCGTCTCCGCCCGGAACCCAACGCGATAGTTCTTCCCCCCGTTATTATCCCACCACTCCCCCGGGCCAGGCGCGCCTGTCCCCATCCACCTTCTTTCCCTCTCCTTCTCTGTCGGCTCTTCTGAATCTACTCGCGCGTCAGCCTTGCTCGGATATCAGCAGACAGAAAAACAGTGCTCACCACACCACACATACGGCGCCGCCCCGCCCTCCGCGACCCACGGCACGCAGAACCGCGCCACCATCTCGAGCTCGCGGCCCACCAGCCCGCGGCCCTTCTGCACGTGCGCGTAGTCCGTCAGGCGGATCGAGAAGCCGAAGCGGTCCCACCCCGGCCCGGGGTCGCCGGACGGCGTGGATGCAAGGTACTTGGCGGCCACCTCGCTCGTGGTGAGCCACCCGTCGAGCGTGAAGCGCACGAACACGTGCTTCTCGAACGCGGCGTTGCGCACGAGGAGCGTGCCGCGCAGGTGGAGCTCGCCGGGGGGCGTCTGTGCCTTGTGAGCACCCGAAACCGGAGAGAAAGAAACAACACACCTCCAAGCTGACGCTCTCCAGCACAACCATGCTCGCGCCGTCCCTCGCCCGCGGGATCCCCGGCGCGTCGACAACATACCGCCACTCCTCTCCCTCCTTCCTCTCCTCCGCCATCCTCGGACTCGGGTTCAACGGGCTCGACACCGTCCTCCTCCCGCCCTCCCTCCCACTCCCCGCCACAGCCGCGGACACCCACCTGACCCCGCTGTCCGTCTCGGTCTCGGTCTCGGTCTCGTCCTCCGCGCCGAGCGGGAAGCTCACGCTCGCGGGCCGTGCCGTCCGCTTGAACACGCGCACGGTCTCGAGCCCGTCGTCCGGCGGCGGGAAGTGCACCGCCTTCGGGGTGCTCGGGCTCTCGACGTACTCGCCTTCCATGCCTAGCGCGGCAGCGAACGCGGCGGGGTCGTGCTCCTCTTCCACTTCTTCCGGCGTGCCCGTGCCCGAGGGGGACAGCGCGGGCGTGGACGGCGCCGAGCGGGCCCGCAGGTGGTGGGAAGGCACGTGCGGCGCGCTGCGGCTCGACTTGAGGCTCGACTTGAGCGGCTTCCCGTTCGCGAGCAGGATCACGGGCTGGCTGCTCGCGCGCCCGGGCAGCGCGGGGCGGACCGGGATCGGCGGGGTGGTGGGCGCGGGGGGAGCCGGAGCGTGGGAAGGGCACGCCGATGAACGACGAGTTGGGCGAGCGCTGCGGCGAGCGCGGGGGCGAGGCCTTGGCACCCAAGCCGAGTCCAAACGAGGGCAGCTGGCGCAGCCGGAGCGGCGGGGGCGGGCCGTCCTCCTCGTCCGTCTCCCGCCCCTTCGCTGGCTGTGCCCAGGCCGGCATCGCCGTCGTCGCCGTCGTCGACAGCACCGGCTGCTCGTCGCTGCTCGACGAGCTCCCGTCCTCGTCGTCCGCCCGAAAGTGGAATCGTTTCGCTGAAGTGGGCGGGGTGCGCCGCGGGAGGACGCCGAGGCTGCTGAACGCGCCGGGGCCCCTTGTCTCCTGGTCGAACGTGTACGAGCGGCGGTGGCCCGGGCGGCCGTGGGCGTGGTGGGCGGGGGTGTGGTGGGAGTGGGAGTGAGAGTGGTGGGAAGGGGCAGGGGCATGGGCGGGTGTGGGCGGGAGGGGCGCAGCGACGCCGGCGACAGGTACACTGTAGGGCATCCTATCCTCTCCTTATCGCACGCTGTGGAGCAACTGACTAGCCACCCTCCACCGTCAGCACTGACGTCAACGCCGTCGCGGACGGGCGCACCTATAGTATGCGGGTCGACGCTGGCAGCGCACAGCGGGGGCGCGGAACGTCGATGTGGAGGGAAGGGCGGGCAGGGGTGGGTGGTGGTGAAAGGGAAAGCGCAGGGCCAGCCCGGCCGTTAATACGGGTCTGCCAGATCGGCAGATCGATCTGGCGAAAAAACGCACGTATGTAAGCGCTCCACGCGTGTCAGCGCCATTACGAGCCGCCCCGATCGGGATCGGGATCTGGGCGCGGCGCGGCGCGGCTGGGCGGGGCGACGTGGCAGCCAATCGCGGGACGAAGGGGGGGCGAGTGGCTGCTGCTGCTTGATGAGGAGGTAAGAGAGCGAGGAGGGACGAGAGCGAGGAGGGAGGGACGAAATTTTTTGGGGACGTCGCTTCCGCTCGGCGTTCCCACCCGACACCGCCTCGCTGTCAGGCCCTATTCCTTATCCCGGTTTTTCGCGAAGCTTCGAGCGAGCCACACACGTTCGCCGCCGAGCAGCCACCCCCGTTCCTCGCCCTCGCCCAGGCGCTCCATTGTGGGCAGACAAGACAATGGAGTGCTCCCGCCACCATCATTGGCGAAGCTGGAATGCATCCCACACCAGAACCCAGAAGGCGGACCAGAAGTCTGAATTCGTCCTTCTGTCGCAGCCCACGCCCACGGCGCCTTCTTCGCCGCGCAGCTCGCGGGCTTCCCACCCGTCCTTCCTGCCTGCTTCCATGTCCATGTCCAGCAAGAAGACGCGCCATATCGCGACGCGAAATTTTCATCTCCCCGATGCATGTGCATCGATAGCAAGCCATTATCTCCCGTTTCAAGTGCCGATTACCTACGCGTCCGTCCCGACATCCGAGCTGCCAAATGCCTACCTACCCTGCCACTCGGTCGCCGCCATACAAGCATCGGACATCCCTCCCTATCAACGCTGTCTCCCCGCCCGACGGTCAACGGGCTTGCTGCTTATCTACGTCTATCTATCGTCGAAGCCGCCGGAATCTGCCACAACAGTCACCCTGCCTCGATGGGTTCTCGACGCCTGGTTCTCGAGCGCCCGCGCTACGTCCGAACGCCGACGCCACGAAATAGACACGCCCACACCCAGGATTGTCGTGCGCCCCGTCACCGGCGCCGGCGACTATCGGCCTATGATATGTCGCTATCACCCCGACGGCGGCGGCCTGCCCGGGTGCAGGCCCGACCGCCGGGGCCGGGTTTACGCGATGCATGATGGATGGCCCGCGTCCACGGCCGACCGGCGCCGAGTCCGACGCGCCCTAACTCATATCGCACCCGTCTACGTACCACCGCGTCCACCGACCTCGTGGCCCCAGCCCCAACGCCCCACCGTCCCAGAACCCAGAACCGCCCGCTCTGCGTCTTCTCCGCTCTATCCCAAATGCGCGATAAGCAGTCCCTGTTGGTTTATCGACCTGATAACGCACCCGCAATAAGCTCCCACTCCACTCCAACGCCCCATCTCCCGTCGGGGCGGTTCCTGCGCCACCAGCCTCACCTCCCCATGGCCGGCACCGACCATCTTGTGCAGCCTGCACGGCGCCCGGCCGACCGCC
The DNA here is from genome assembly GCF_014461135.1 of Mycena indigotica. NCBI lineage: Eukaryota > Fungi > Basidiomycota > Agaricomycetes > Agaricales > Mycenaceae > Mycena > Mycena indigotica. The sequence continues at coordinate 1,866,065 of NW_023503011.1, read as the reverse complement.
CTTGGCGCGATCAGCAATCAACGGGGGCGGCTTCTGCGCCGGGTGCGCCCGGACTTCGCGCCCAATCGGGAAACGCCGTCGTCATCCGCGCGTCATCGTCATCGCGCGCGGCCGCAGACTGGCCAGCGCTGCGAGGTATAAGTAGGCAGCAGAGATTGTGTTATCGTTTCCCTTCCGCGCACATGGGCTGGACATACGATGGGAGGAGAGCCTCTGGGGCAGACTCGGAGAAAGGGCAGGTGTTGGCTGTTGGTGAGCAGTGACTAAGACTTCCTTCTTGGCCCCCTATTTGCGCCGCGTGCCTGCGCGAGCAATCGGCCATGCCCGTGGTGGCGGCTGCACCTGACGCGCCTCGTGCGCGCGGCGCCTAGGTTAGTGTCTCGATTCATCCACGCTAACCTGTCTAGCATTTCGCACATGCTCGTCGGGATCAGCCCACGGACGGAGTCTCAACTTCCCATCATCGGCGCTGATCCTCCCGTCGTACTGTATGTGTCTCCTGCGCAGCGGGTAATCGGCCACGGCGACGCCACGCCGATTAGCGGGTGTGAAAATCCAATCCCCCCTGTTTATTTGTAACGTCCTTCAAGTTATTGCAGGTCCAGTGAAAACGCGTTTGGAATCCAATGACAATTTTATTTCCTTCCCTCCCTCTATCCTCCCGTCTCAGCACCCAGCACCATTGCTCCCCGTCGCTATCGCCGCTGCGGCAACCATCGCGCATCGCCCGCCGGACATCACGCCCGCCGTCAAAACCCTAACAGCACCACATGACCCTGCCTGTCACCCAAGATCTCCCATCTTTTTCGTTTTTCATTTCCCGCTGACAGCCCGTGATCGATCGCAGTCGAACGTTCTGCAAGTGCCTGGAAGAGGCCGAGATCGGTGCCCAGCACTTTCGGCGAGCCAATGGCGGTGGCGAATGGCGGGCTAGACCGCGCGCTGCTCGGGGGCTGTTGGGTGGCCGGGCGGGGCGGCGCCGAAGCCGAAGCCGAAGCCGACGCGAGGCCCAGCCCCGATCTCCTCCGAAGTCCCACGCCGTAGCGACGATGAAGATAATGACGCTGCGCGCGCGTCATCGTCCGCCGCCGCGGCGAGCGTCTGCCTGAGCTTCGCAGGCGCATCCGCCAACGCCCAACGCTGTCGCCTTCGCATCCTCATCCGTCATCGCGTTGACGACTTCCACGTTCGCGATTTCATTTCGCTTGTGGTGCTTATCTTCGCCTTCTGGTAGCCATTATTCCAGGTTGATTCCACGCAAATTCCACGCATGCTTATCTCGGGCGTCTAAATTGCATTAGTATTGGCACACACCGCCGGGCACCACTATCGGCTCGGCCCCCGGTCCGGTGTGCGCGATGCGTACGCGGGCGAGCGAACAGCCCACTCTGGCGATCCCATGCTTCCCCTGTGGAGCCTGTGGGAAGGCGAATGTGCGCCATTATCGCTGCACAAACTGGGAAGTAAGTAGTGCCACACATAGGCGACGCCGAAAACTTAAACCTGAGGTCGGTAAGCTGCAAGCATGATATTGTTGTGTTACTCATGCTTGCGGTTACATGGAAATCCCCGCATCTCAATGACGATCCGCCACCTTCGGTCGCGCCGCCCGCCAGCCCTCTGCACGACGCCGTCGACAGACCGCGTGTGTGCATATGCATAACTTAGTGTAACCCGCAGAGGTGGGCGCTCAGCATACGAAAGGACTCGGGCATGTGTTGTTCAAGTTTTTATCCGATTGAATGGGGTGCTCGGGCTGATTTGCGCGCCTGCTTGGGTAGTCGAGCAGGCATGGTTGTGCAGAGCATAGCCTGAGCTGTTTTTTTGACTCCGATCTGAGTTCATCAGGGCGGCCGGGAAGAATCGGGAAGACATCAGATTCTGGTGGGCGAGCTGCGCGCGATGGCCAATGGGCGCGCGTGCGTGCATTTGTGGAGCCGTTTGACGTGGCATTGGGCTGCGAGACGAGCCTGAGAAAACAGGGAGGGTAAGTAGACGATCCTTGAGACGATCGGAAGACGGACCAAGAGGCAAGTGGTCGACTGGACTAGTGGGTTGGCTGTCCGCTCTAGTATGGCAGTGAGAGGGAGCGTGAGCCAGCAGCGCGTCATGCAGAGACCGTGACTCTGAGGCAAGCCTGCGTGGCATCAATGACTTCGAATAAGCGGTAAGCATACCACAGCTCGGAAGCGGGCGAGTCGAAAGACGATGCGGCGTCATCCATGACGTCGTCGTCGTGGTCTTCGCTGTCGCGACTGCCATCCTTCCTCCTCAATGGACAGGACATGGCGAGGGAAAAAAAATTCCATAGAATGCCGACAGAAACAGAGAGGTTAGCTGGTTCTTCGTGCGGGGTGCGTCATTGGGCAGCGGAGATGTCCTTGCGTGGAAAGACTGAAGCTTGAGTGTCTTGAGTAGTGGACATGACATGGGGAGAGAACAAAGATTAAATAGGATGCCGACAGACGCTGAGCAGTCAGCTGTTTGCTTGCACGGCCGCGTCATTGGGCGGCGGAGATGGCGTCGCGTGGGGAAGCTGAAGCTTGAGTGGCTTGAGAGCGGCTTTAGAGCTTGAAGGGAAAACTGGTTGGTGTATGACGAGGGCGGGGACATCGCTGTTGGATCGAAGTCTGTTTGTCGGTCAGTTATGCGAATGAGAGGAAGGGGCAAAACACAATGTACTCAGGCGTCAGTGGCGACAAAGTGTACGAGACACCCGGATTTGGTGGAGACAACAATGGGTACTTGAGCACAACTCCGAAAGTCGAATGGCCTAGCGCTGGTCGTGGTTGACTGCAGAAAAAGGGCGCCACGTGTCCGATGATCCGGAATGTGACGATGGCAATGGGTCACAGATCAGCATCATCGGCTATGGGTTGTTCCCGACCCTCATCTTCGACTCCGAGGCTTTGCGTCTGAGCTATCTCTGGGCGACACGGGCCTGTTACCAGCACTCTTTCACCTGCCATCCGCTCGTTCGAGTTGTTCTCGAATGATCCAATCTCTTGCTGGCGACACGCCGACAACGTCTCGTCCGAGTCTTCTCGACGGTACATGATTTATCGCCACTCACAACGCACACCAGTTCGATTCTGCGTCTTACGGTCCTCCTGTTCCCGCTCGAGGCCCGGGATTTCCGCCTCAACCTTGGTGGCTTGGAGTTGCCGGCACCAGTGGCTCATAGCGCAGCCTGGCCCTCGACCAGAAGTCGGGGCCCGGGTTATTGTGATCGACGGCGGATAAAGACCGAAACGAGTAGTCCGAAGCCGTCTTCTGGGCAGCGCGCTCTCTCAAAATACGCCACTTGACGGCTCGCACTCACGGACTCTGAGAAGCCAGGAACGGAGTGAGAACACCGAACATTCTGGTGTGCCAAACTCCTTGGCTCTTCTCCGCTTCGCATGCCATCTCGTAGGCCCCGATTCTGCCAATATGAAGCAGGATCGACCATTTTGTTTGTGAGTCTGCACAAATAATTGCGGGACTTACACAAAGTATGTTATCCAGCTCCTGTTCGTGCTTCGTCGCCAGAGGGAAGTCACCAAGACGAGCCCTCATCGGGAGGCCAGCATCTAGCTCAACGTTCTCCACGGTGCCTAGATTTGGCGCGAAGCCGTGAGGAGAACTACCACTATTCCTGGCCGACAGATGTTCTCAGTGGCGGGAGCACATCGCACAATGCAATCTCCCATGTACGGCGCGGCCATTCTTGTATGCTGCAAACCTTATCTGTGAGTACACGGGTGCTTATTTTGTCTCCCGACGGCTTACTGCTAAGTATTGTAGACTTCTTGGGACGACTAGTAGTTCCAGGCTGGAACTACTAGTAGTCCCTATCGAAGTTCGATGGGGGAGCTTCCCGACAGCGGATGGTGCAGAACAGGACTCTAGGCTCGCATTCGCGCTCCGGGGCCTGGTCGTGCGGACTTTACTTGTGAAGCGCTGAGAACCTTAATGTTTCCGCCACTGAGCATCTTCGTGAAGCCCAACCGCTTGCATTCTATCAAACAATTGACTGTCGCCATCCATCTGCCTGCTTGTCGGCCGACTCCAACCGGGGCCGACGCCCGAACAACGCTTCTCTCGCCACTTCCTAACGCCGCCAGTTGCTACGCCAGCCAGGTTTATGGACACGGAAAGACACGGATTGTCGTGCTTCCCTTCACCGGCGGCGCCGGCGACTGCGGCAGCTTATCAGCCCGGCGGCGGCGGGCCCGTGGCTCGGCTTCAGGCCCGACCTCCGGAGCCGGGTTATCTCGGACGATCAATAACCCGAGTGCGACCAGCTCCGAGTCCGACGCCTAACATCATATCGTACGACTCCAACTTGGTCGCTATCCCCCCACCGTGACGCTCAGGCTCCATCGCCCTAGAACTTTCTTCCAGCCTTCAGAGCCCAATTGCATCAACTATCCCAAAGGTGCGATGAACAATTGTGAAGCAACCATTGTCTGATAACGCACCCGCGTTTCCCAGTCCACACGACTCACTCCACTTTGACGCCCTTCGATGCCCCATCTATCCCATCTTCCCGCACAGTAGACGTGGTTCCTGACCATGGGCGCTATACAGCACCATCCTGGCTCGGCGCCAGTCGTGTCCAGCCCGCGAAGAAAAGAAGGCGATCGCCGGACGCTGCCGCGCCCCCGTGAGACGCCGCTCAGCTGACCCACCCTTGGCGCGATCAGCGATCAACGGGGGCGGCTTCTGTGCCCGGCAGCACCCGCGCTTCGCACCAAAACAGGAAACGCGGTCGTCATCGGCGCGTCATGGCGAGCGGCCTGGCCGGCGCTGGGAGCAGGGTATAAGTAGGGTGGCAGCGATAGTGGTATCGGTTTCCCCTTCCAACTCAGTGCCGCGCATGGATCTGGGCTGGACGAACGATGGGAGGGAGAGAGGATTGCGGTGGAGCCTTGGAGGGAGAGCGGGCGAGGAACACAGAGAGTGTTGGCCGTTGGTGAGCAGGATTGCTTCTTGGTATTTGCGCTGCACGCGCAATTGGTGGCGGCTGCACCTCGTCTCAAGCGCGAGCCGTTTTAAGTCAGTGTCTCAATCCATCCTTCATACTAATCATTTCAAAATGCCATCCAAGTTATTCACTCCATGGTCATTGGTCGGGATCAGAACACAGAATTTTCGTTACCCAGCAATTCTCTGGCAAGCTACTGGTGGTGGCGGCGAACAGCGGGCTCAGATCAGGAAACATGGTAACTGCCATGGTAGCGCTACAGGGGCATCCATAGCACTCATAGCTCTGTAGACAAGTTGCCCGATATATAGTGCTACAGAGTGCTATGGGAGCACATGCCAGTGCTATAGTAGAGCCTTCATAGCAGGGCCATAGCACTCCCATATCCTTACCTAAATGCACTATAATAAGAGATAAATATTACTGCCCCTGCCCTACTAATGGCCAACCGAGGAGGCACAGGAGATGAGGCAAGAGACACTTTTAGAGAATTATCATTATTATTATTATGAATTACCTAGTAGCTACTGTGGGACTTGAACCTGGATCCTCCCCTGCTAGGACCTTGATCTCAGGCCTCCGGGGTTGCCCTTACAACGAGACCCAGACTGGCTCATTTGAGCAGCATTGTACTTGAGGTAGTCAAACCCTTTCAGAGAATGAGCGCGGATATAACTATGTCAGAAAGACCCAACAAACCTGAAGGCGGACTTTCTCTTCTGCCTTTCGTCATGATGTGAGCTCTTCTGCAAGTTTTGCAAGCCCCCATTTTGGTCGTGTTGTCAATCACATGAGTTCAAGCTCAGCAATGATAGCAGCTGGAGTGCGCTGACCATTGTTCATCTCTTGAGCGATGAACTCAGGGATCTTGCAGAAGCGCTCCCACTGCTTTTGGATTGCCTTCTGATCGTTCTGAAGATTGTTAGTAGGAGTAGAATGAATGTGATTGATCTGTACCAACCACATATTGTGCCGTTCGCCACCTATTCTGAAATGCAGCCTCGACGTCTCGTAATGGTGGGCACCAACCATTTTGAATACCATCTCCCATTACCAGTTCACCCTCTGTCCAAATCTCCCACAATTTGGTAACATTATCATACTTTTCGACACTCTTTGTAGGTCCCCAGCAGGCCCAAAGATTCTCTGGATTCCGTATCTTCGAGAAAACAGCATTCCAGGTGATGGTTCTCTGCCCAAGAAAGGGAGGAAGGATGCCATTCTGTTGACCTGGAGATGGAATAAGCATGAGTGATGACCAGACTAGGTTGTTACCATTATCGTAAAAGGCTGCTGCTGGGGGAAGCACAAGATCAACTTGCGTGGCTTGACGAGGAGAGTCGATGGCCAGAGGCGATGGATTAATGTACACGCGTTGCTCATTATCTGGACCATAGAATCCAGTGTTGTTGATGGTGTCTTTCGAAGACCTCCTTGAACTCCTTCAAGTAGTGCACGGGTACACTCTCTTCCACGGTTCGGGGCTTCTCGGCGGCGTAGGCGGCGGCGGCCAACTTGGTGGCCACACTCTGCATGGCCCGGATATGGGCGGGTGTGTTCGGTCCCTCATCGTATATCCGGGTGACGAAGAGGTGATCCCCTTTGCTCAGGGGTTCGTTGTCCTCTTCGTCTCATTGTTCCAGTAATCGGGCCCTTTTCCACTCGGGCGGGCATCGGGTGAAGGCGATCGCCCCTTCACGCCAGTCGATCACGGGGTTATGCTTTTTGAGCCAATGATGCCCGATGATCATGTCACTGTTCCCGGTGTCCGTGATGGCAAACGTGAGAAGTTCAGAGTGATCCTGAATGGTGACCCGCAAGCGGGTGACATGGGTGATCGCCCTGTCAGCGTTGATCGCCCCGTCAGCATTGTATACCGGGACTTGGGAGTCCTCCACGAACCATTTATGCATAAACTCGGAGGTGGCTCCACTATTGAGGAGAGCGTCGACTTCACTTTTCCGAAAGGGGAGAGCATCTTGTAGCTGTCGCAGGGCTTCGGCCACGTCGGGGGCATACCTTGTCGGTATGAATTCTTCTATTTTGGGCCCGTTCTCTGCCCGTCGGGCCGGGTGGATCCACTGTTGTAGTTTCGAGCGGGCCTTGTCGGGCTGGTCTCGAATCTGAGCAACGAGCCTTTTGGCACTGGCCGCGGGCCAGTTCTTCCAAGCGGGCCTTGGAGTATTGCGTCAGACTTTGTGCGGACCTCTCTTGCGGGGCGGGAACGGTGGATTGCGGAATTCTTTGTTCGGAGTTGATTTCTACGTCTGGTCCCACGTATCTCTGGATTGGCAACACGGAATATCGATTATGCGGGTTGTAACTAGAGACACTTGTGGTATATGTCGGCGAGGGCGTAGGCTTCACTCGCGACGATCGCCAAAATCCGCTTTATCGGCGTTATCTTTGATAAACTCTGAGAAGATGGTGCGAATCTGGTTGGCCGATGCGGCCCGGTTCGGGCACATCTGGCTGATGTGTCCTTCTTGGCCGCAGTTGTAGCAGCGAGTGCTGCGGGCCGTAGCGGGGCCTGGGCTCGGTCGATCTCCATAGGCGCGGGCCCCATAGCGGGCCCAGCGACCGTGGTTGCCCTGTTTCCTCGGGGTGCAGCCACGGTCGGTCCGGTGGCGCTGATCGCCGCGATTCGGGCCCATCCGTTGAATGGGTTGCGGTTGCTGAACCCGCTCTTTGCGGGGGTGGGTGCCCGACCCGAACCGTGACATGTATGAATATTGGTAGGAAATATATACTCACCGTTCTTCAACTTTTACACAGACTTCTTATTTTTCCTATGAGGAAATAGTATTGTGAATAGTCAGCAGCAATGGATTCATAGTCATTCATACTCTTGCTAGAGATATTGGTATTACTATTGTAGCTGGTGATAGCCAGCAGTAAATACTACAGAAGTATCCATATCTTTGATATTGATGTCTATAGTGCTACAGAATGCTATGGAGCTTCAGAGATGTCTACTATAGCGCTATAACAGCTATAAGGCCATCAGGCTGGACCGGCGGCACCGACGCCGTCATGCCCCAATTTCCTCTGAATGCCTTGTTCCCACTTTCCTGACAATGACACAGATAATGACGTGGCTGTGCCATCATAGTGCATTGCCCTGGCGAGTGTCTGCGTGTCACTGTGCTTGTTTGCGCATGCATCCACCATAGATGTCGCTTTTGACTCCTCATCCAACAACTTCCAGGTTCGAATTCGCAGATTTCATTTCATTTCGCCTACAGGTGCTTATCTCGTGCTTGCCGTTTCTTCTTTTACTACTTTGTTTCTTGTAGCCCATTGCAGTGCGCAAGACACCATATGCCACGCTAGCTTATCTGTAGCGAAACATCAACTCTTTTGTGGTTGGTCAAGAACTCATAGAGATATAGCCCTAACACTGTGTTAAAAACTCAGGGTTGGGTCAGTAATTTGCATTTCCTGACCTCACTATTGGTTTTCAAATCAAAGTCTGAGCTGAACAGTTACATCTATGAAGGGTCTCTACAATCCGGTACCATTTATTTATTAAAGTGGAATTCTGCGGACTTCCCCCTGGCAGTTAAGTTAGAGTGCAACTTGGGAGTTGAACTAGCCCTAAAGTTGATTTCCGCGGATTTCCACTTGGCAGTTAAGTTAGACTTATTAAATGGTTCAAGCTTGACTTGAACTGGCCCTAAAGTGGAGTCTGTGGACTGACACTTGTGATTTTTCACTTTGCTGCATTTTGTGAGCCAACCAGTAACAATTAGGCTTAGGTCTAAACTAAACCTAGTGTTCAATTTGTGACATCTATCACCTCAGAAAGTGGGCAGTCATTTTAAAGGCTGGCAGTTCATTACTTTCAAGTCTCAACAATCAAACTGAACCCAGTGGTCAATCGGTAATATTTATAACTTGGCTGTCAGGGGAACCCCCCTTTCGGCCCCTCGGAGACACGTCCGATTCCGGTCCAATTCCAATGGTGTTTCCGGTCCAACCCTCCATCTTGTCCGCACAATCACCGACCCGTCAACGCCCTCCCAATGGTTGCCCTGGGACCTTGCCTGCGATGCTGTGCAAGCCTTCTGTGCCCTACAGCGGCAGCTACGGACAAGCAGTATATAGTCAGCTACCTAGCAGGCGGACCCTTAGAGTTTCTTCTCTTTGGATCCTCCCTGCTAGGACCTTGATCTCAGGCCTCCGGGGTTGCCCTTACATTGGCAAAGTTGCTAGCCCTCAAGTCCTGGCAGTTAATTCCTATATTATTATATCTATATTTATGGAGCCGGCCTAGTAGCAGTCTATATGATTTTAGGGCCAGTCTTTATATTTTTTTCATATATAAGTCATTTATGGAGCCGGCCCTAAAGTGTGGAAAAAAAAAAGAAAAAATACCCTGAGTTGTCGAAAATGAAGTCAACATGAGTTGTGAATGCAGGCAGACTTGGAGTACATATCCACCAGATAATCCACTTGAGAAGACTTTTGTCATTTCCCAAACTCATAGCAGTTTTACTGAGTTGCCAATCAGGTGTAGTGGCTGAATGGGAGGTCACTACTCTCCCATCAGCTTAGTGGCAGTCTTGAGAAAGACTGCCAGACCAAAAGAAATACCACAACACAAAAAGACAGCTACTCACAAAACTACTGACAAACTATGACCAGCAGTCTTAGACAGTGATCGACCAAGGGGCAGGGGCCCTTGTCTCATAAGGGCCCTTGGGGGCCTTTCACAAGGTCCTTGCCTCTTTGGCTGACAGTCTAAGGACCTTGCAAGGGCCTATGATGGTATCAAATAGTGTGACATTTGTGACAATACCGGAGAAAAGACCTCTTAGAACATCTATTTTTCATCTTGATTGAAACTTGGTCTCAAGAATACCTTATCATAGTATACAAAAGAGGTAATTATATATTAAGGCTAGGGCTTGGTTTATATAGGGGTGTTTGTAAACCGGTTTATAAACACCCCTGTTTTATATGTTTATAAACAGCCTGGCTGGAAACCCCTTGTTTTATGGTTTTATATTAGTAAGCACCCAAAAAGGAAAGAAGCTAGCAAACCAGACTTACTTTACACCAATATTGCTTGTATATACTGCTAGTAGGTTTGATCATATCTTATAGGTCTATTATAATATATTGTTTCTTATCAAGTAGGATCTCAACCCATTTTCGGCTAATATTGCCATATTGATCATGATTAATCCTAGTAACTATTGGGAGCTTGGGTATGTGACTATACTATACTAACCATACAGATTAATTATTATCAAGGTTATCATGATTTTTAAGTGTTCTAAAGAATTCATGACAGGGGTTCTAAAATCTGCTGATAAGTAAATTATACATATTATATATAACTAATTCATGTTATGCAAACTTACAAGTGATAGTTGATATAACCTTGCTGTTTCAACCCCTAATGTCTATAAATCTCAAAGTCATGAAGTTAAAACACCAAAATTTGCTGCAAAAAGTTTCCTAAAAACGCAATTTTGATCTCTCCGGTCATATCGGCTCAGTTGGTTTATAAAACCTAAAAACCGGTTTATAAACAGGGTTTCAGAGGCTATTTTTATCAAACCGTTTGATAACCTCCAAAATCTTTACAAACCAAGCCCTAATTAAGGCACAATATATATATATTTATTTTGTTTCCTCGCCTGGCCTAAGGGCCCCTTGCTCTGGACCCTTGGAAAGGGCTCTTGGGCCTTGCAAGGCCCTTGCACATCTCAGAGCTGAAAAAGGGGCCGATTGAGCTCAGCTTGGAAGGTGTTGAACCAACCTTGCTACCCACTGGTTTACCATAGCACATTCTATCTCCGCCAATTTAATGAAGCACAGACCAGCTAGTCCCACTTTCACTGTCTCCCTCAGAACCCACAATAGGAAGAGCAGGGTCATTGAAGCCAAGCTGCTCTTCCATATATAAGCCAGGCCCACCCCTCAGCCAACCCCAGCAACAAATCGCGCATAGGCGTGAAAAACCCTGTCCACAATTTCGCGCACTCGGACTCCGCGGAAAGTGAGGACTCCCCCCCTGTTCAAGTTCATTACAATGAATAGTACTAGGTGCTACACATCTCCATTCCAGACTCACTGCCCGGGGACATACGGCTTGCCGTCCTTGAATATCAGGTGCGGCTTGCGGCGCGCGAGGTCGAGGAGCATCTCGCCAAAGTAGCTGTTCGCCCACGCGAACCACGGGCGCGTGTACTGCGACGGGTCGACGACCGACTGCGACTCGTGGATCAGCCCGAGCCCCACCGTGTTCTGCAGTCACATCAGCATTGCGGGAAGATAGAGCAGCGGACGGGCGCACGTTCGCGATGAGGTACAGCGAGGTGAGGATCTCGGTGTCGCTGTCCGTGCCGTAGATGGCGCTGATCTGGGACATGGGCCAGGGGTGCACGACGTCCACGTGCGGGCCGCTGCGCCAGGGTCAGCCAACCAACCAGTCACGCGAGCCATGAAACGACGCACCCGATGCCGCGGAAGCTCTTCCCCTCCGCGTAGTACGGGTTCTGGCGCGAGAGCAGCTTCTTCCGCGTGGCCACATACGCCGGATCATCACGCTCGAGGAAGCCGAGGTACGGCAGCGACAGCAGCGACGGCACGTTCGCGTCGTCCATCTCATATCGCGCACCCAGCCCGTTCGTCTCGTACGCGAAGACATTATTCAGCAGCGTGTGCTTCCACACCGCGTCACGTGTCCGCTTGCTCCACGTCCCTGCCTGCTTAGCAATGCCCTGCCCGCGCGCGGTCTTCGCCTGGCCCGACGCGCTGAGGATGCTGGCCAAGTTGTTGAGCTCGACGGCGAGCATCGCGTTGGCGGGCGTGAGGAACGCGAAGGTGGAGAGGTCGTCCGAGGGCCGGTGGTGCGTGCCCACCATGCCGGTGTACCCCTTGGGCTCGCCGTTCCCACGGTTGGCGACCTGCGGTGGCAGCGCCCGCGGTTGGCCCGTCCAGTTGTAGTACGAAATCCAGTTGAAGTTGTCGTCAAATGTGGCTTGCGACTGCTCGTTGATCACGCGGAAGATCTGGTCCACCGCGTCGTACCCTGTGTGTGCATAAGAATCAATGTTATATTCGGGGCAAAGCATGCACATTGCGAGTCCATGAACGACCCGTCCTTCGTGGCATCATAGTATCCGCGCGAAAGCTTGAGGAAGCCGCACAACGAGTCGATCTCGTACTTGCACTCGAACACCGTCTGGTTGTTCACCGGGCTGAATGTGTCAGCACCCTCCAACATCTGTCTGCTGTCACTCACGGGTTCACGGTAACATCATCCGCCCAATCGTTATGGGACGGCGCGAGACCGGACTCGGGGGGCGGCTGGAACGAGCCGCAGTAGGGATATTCGGCGACGTAGCGCGCCTCGTTGTGGATCACCGCGCGGACGAGTGTCGCGAGGTCCTTGTCCGCGGCGAGCAGCGGGAAGTAGACCGCAAACTGGTTCGCCGTGTCGCGCAGCCATTGGGCGCTGCGGTACGGTCAGCTGGCAGATACGGGGGGAGAGAAGAGCAGCGTACGTGATGTCACCGGTGATGATAAACGCGAGGTTTTGGGTGGGGTTGTAGTACCGCACAGTCGTGTCGAGCGTGTTGGGGAACGTGTTCTCGAAGAGGCGCGCGATATCGGGGTCCTTCAGGCGCGCGGTCATGTCCGCGACGACTTTCTGCCACGTCATCAGTCATCCCTTTCGGCGGGGGAGGAGGATAAGAATAGTGCACCTCGACGGCGGAGCTGTTGAACGTCCTACATTCTGCACAGAGTTCGCATTAGCGCGGGGGGGGTGGATGGGGAAAAACAACGGCTCACCGGGGCTGGGCCGCATGAAGGGCAGCTTGAGCGGGCCGCTGGACGGGTTGCCCTGTGCTTTCTGCAAATTCCCAAATTCCCGATATATCCCATCCTTCCAACAGCCAACGAGCGACGCACCTGGGAATAGCTCGTGTAATCCGGGCACGCTCCCCACGCAACGGGGAGCACAGCGGCAGCGGAAGCAGCGACGGCAGCGGCGGGCGAGAGCTTCATGGCGGTGGGGAACCGCTCCGCCCACGCGAGGGCCGTATATAAGGGCCCCAGCGGCAGGGCCAGGGCGAGCCACATGGCGTGTGTGGAGAAGAGAAGAGAAGCGGCCGGGGCGGTGTCACGCGCACGCCCCACATGACACGATGCCGTCACACCCCCGCCAGCAACGCACACCCGCTCTCCCGCCGCGAGCGGGCGGCTCCGTGCGCTTGTCGGAGCCGGAGGAATGCTGGCATTATGCTGCTGCAGCCATGGTATCGAGTGCATGCATCTACGCTCGCCCACAACTTGAAACGGTGGATGCATACCCACACCCTGCCTCAGACAGCGCCGCATCCCGACATGCCGACAACGCGACATTCAGAAGCTCTCGCCGCCTGGGGCTGATAGTGTCACCGGACGTGTATCGTACGCGTGATGCATATCTGGGTGATCATCGCAAGTTGCCGTACAACGACGCGGCTGGATACACCGCGGGAGTGATGGCGGAGCTCAGAACACGTGCCAGAACGCCGCACGCGTCGGCGGGTCGCGGGAGGCAGAGCAGCCAGCGCACGAGCATCGGCACGAGAGTGACTACAGCGCGAGCACCGGCCGGGGCGGCGTCGTTCCGCCTTCGCCCGCCCATTCATACCGCTCCATGCGGTGAGTTTGACGACTATGAACTTGAAGATGTGTGGATTCAAGTTCCTGATTCGCTATACCTACTCACGATGTGATACCTTTGCTTTATGACCTGGAAATACCTGCTTTGTGTTATGACAGAACCAATATTACTTGCGGGAATGGAACCGCAAGAAAAAGCAGCAGCGGCCGCCTTTTCCGCCGCTCCCGAGTACTTCGACTCGTCGATGAGCGTCGCAGCTACTCCTGCGCCGCATTTGTCGGCTGGTCCCGCCCCGGCTTGTTCAAGCCATGCTGTTTTCTGCTCCAGGCGGTGCGCAGAACTCGCGAGGGCACGGAAGGCGGGGCGAGGGGGAAGTGGAGATGCCAGGCAGTAGCGCAGTGGCTATATTGAGACAACCTAGTAGTACGCAATGTCAATACTTCAGCAAAACTGACCGCCAACGCACCGCAGTTGGGCTGAATGCTGACAGACGAGCGCCGGCTCGGTCCGCCCCAGCGCCAAAACCACCTTCGCCCCGGCCCAGTCTCCCCTCTCCTCGTCGGTACATGCGCGCGTGTGGTGTGCGAGGTGAAGGAGCAAAACTTGCTGAGGCTGTGTGGATATCCGCTCGGCCCTCGGCCCTCGGTGCCGGGGAGCCTGGAATCGAGAGCAATAGAGGGCTCGGGACCGCCCTTAAAACACGGCCCGGGTCCTGCCATAAGCATGTACGAGTCGTCGTGCGCACGGATACTAGTAAGGACGGCGCGGTGCTGATGGCGGAATGCGTGCAAAAGCATCCCCAGTGTGCGCAGAGCAAGCGACGGCAGCGGGCCTCGACGGGAAGTGGGCGCCACTCGACGAACAGCTGCAGTCGAGAGAGCGGGGCACCAAGATGACAGTTTCAAGACTCAAGAGCCCGCCGGGGAGGAGATGGCGGGGAGAAGCAACGCTGTGCAGCGGAATCGCCGCTTGGCGCACGGACCACGTCCTGGACACGTGCACACGAGCATACGTAAATTTGGAAGTTCTCCGTCCGTTCTCCGGCACTGCACAGGCTCACACCGCCTTGCACACCGCTCAAACCGCACAGCCTCCAAGTGCAGGTCCAGGATCCTTGCTTTTGATTTGCTTTTCTTTTCTTCATACTGCTCCCAAGGGGGTGTCACGTGTCAAAAAGTGATAACAGGCATGAGACCCTTAAAATTTTTTTCTGTGGAAACTTTTTGGCTAAACTTGTAAGTCAAAATTGCCTTATGGTGGGTTACAAGTACTGTTTGGTGCACTATATAGTGTTGATCATCTCACAAGAGGTCTTTCTTCAGTAGTCATGATCAGATAGGAGATCGTACCAAATCAGGTCCTATGGGGAAGCATGTCCATACATTGGAGTGAGATAAGTTAGCAGTCTGCTCTGATCCACTAGGAGAAAGGAACGGGGGCTGGCTCCAGAGGAGCCAGTCCTGATCTAGTGCTGGAGACGGTTGGTTTGACCAGTCGGGCACACAGATGGTGGTAGAGTGATGCGATGTTGTGCCTCGAGGCGCCCGCTGGGCTGATTGTATATAGTTTTATCTAATCTACTCTCTTGTCCCCATCTTCAAGTTGCCCCACTTCAGCGCTCACACAAGTGCGCGCTAGTAGGGGGAAGAGTCGGGAGCCTGAAAGGCAGGCGCGGACCTGCGCGGAGGTCCGGGCCGGCGCAGGCAAAAGGGTGCGGAACGGACTTGGGAAGGCCCGAGGGTTCGGCAGCCTTGAGCGAGAAGCCCAGGCCTGACCCGCCAACTCTGAGTGTGCGGAGAGAAAGAAGGGGGGAGCCTGCGGGCTGCCCAGAGCTCGCACACACTGGAAAGGAAAAGGGAAGCGGTGGGTGGGGAAAAAGACGCAGACTCGACAGATGTGACAAGGAGCAAAGAAGGAAGAGAATATTGGACACGTGACTAGCTACTTGACACCTCTGTAGCTAACTTATCCAGCGATAACCTTGAGCCGCTCGTGCCTCGCGTCAAGGTTATCTCGAAATTTAGAAGATAATGACAACATCAGAA
The DNA here is from genome assembly GCF_014461135.1 of Mycena indigotica. Lineage (NCBI taxonomy): Eukaryota > Fungi > Basidiomycota > Agaricomycetes > Agaricales > Mycenaceae > Mycena > Mycena indigotica. The sequence goes on along the minus strand of NW_023503011.1, from coordinate 1,850,422 downwards.
CTTCGTGTACAACATATAGGTATAGCTAGGATTCTATATTTCTATTAATATTCTTAGAAATTCAGAGGACTGACTCAGTTTGATGCTATCAGATCACATGACCATGTGAATTGCCTTCCCAATATAGCGGTGTCATGTCACAGTCACAGTCAGTGGGTCTCCTGTAAAGGCTTAAACAAAAAGTCTACTGTAGCATTTTACTCAGTTTGTATGTCATGTGTCACACTAGCTATAAAATTCGAATTTTTCGCATGTCACACTATTTTGCTCGAAAACCAACCCCAGTGTGCTTGGTTGCGTGTTTTGGATGGCCTTGACAAACACTTTTGATCAATATGCTCCACATTTCTGGTATCCAATCGGCTGTTTGCAGCACAGTGAGTGTCACAGCTTCTTTCCCAGGCTGGAAACATCAGCACATTTCATACTCCAATCCATTTTTGTCTTCAAAAAATATGCTGTGAGGCCTTGTCCTCTGATCAATGGAAGAAATATTATCAAGTCAAGCATGTGCGAGTCCAAATACATGTCCAAGTCAGTGATAGCTTCAATCGTTGGTCCACTGCAAGCCCAAGAATGACCCACCGATAACTATCTGCCGGAGACCACTGCACCATTGCAACAGTTCTGCCTGGAGTTCATCTGCACTCAGAAAACAACCCAATGGGCCCAGGCTTCCCATTTGCCCTCTGGGAAGGACAGCTCCTGAGGACCAAATATGGACCCTGAGACTTTCGAGAGTGGGCGGAAGGATGGTCGGTAGGCTGGTGAGGAATCGGCAGGCCTGGAACGCTGTGTTAACATAATCCATGTGGCAGGAATCAGAACAGTACCTCGCTTGGCTGGGCATCATTGGGGGGCTCCCTCCACTGCTGCGCCACCCAGAAGTGGAGGGTGTGCAGGTTTGGGAAGAATGCAATGATCTCGGACCAAAGTGCACAATCGCCATCACACAACTCAACCACAGCGTGAGTTATCGTCTGCGGAATATACCGTCCGGTGCGCTTCAGGGCAAACAGAAGTCTGTCGCTGCGTTCATTCCCAATTTTCAGAGTGCGCAGAAACGGCGTGCGTGGAAGGAGTGCAGGCAACATTTGGCGGACTGTGGTCAGCTCGTGCACATGTGGAAACACACAAGCTGGTTCGCTCGCGGCCAGCTCTGTGTCGTAGTGCCTCTCGATCATTAGCACGCACAGCTGTTGGAGTCCAGGGAAGGTACGTGGCAGGTTTCCAATGCCAGAGTGGGTTAACGCCGATAGACTCTTGATCTACAATATGAGATATCGCATCCGTGGGAACACAACATCTTCGCGCAACAACCTAGCGAGACTGAGCAGGCGCTCGTCGATTTCCCAAATGAACTTGACGAGCATGGAGAGATCGAGGACATGAAGCCATGACCAGACATCCTCTTCTGGCTCCGACTCTCCATCCGCAAATCGAAAACGCAACTCAGCGACAGGAAGTCGGACATCTGGCAGTGCCCGGGCAGCTGCAGGAAATGTGCGCTGGGCCTCCGATGAGAAGGAGCAAGCAAAGAGATGCAGCGTAAGCAGGCCGCGAAGCCGTGCGAGATTGACCAGGGCTGTGGACGTGAATTTGAGGTGGGAAGCAATGAGTTGGCGAAGGCAAGAAAACTTGTCAATGACGGAGAACAGCAGGTTGCGCAGAGTGTGTGCGCCTGTGACAGCCACACTGAACTTGTCCTCCCGCTCGTCGATGTCAAAGTTGTGTTTACAGGGGTCGTAGCGTACTGGGCGGGAGATGTGCAGCACACGGACGTACGGGGTAATGGCGGGGGGACATGAAGAACATGAGCTTGGTAGTGAAATGCACGACCTGGGCTGGCGGTGGGAGGATGAGCGGAGCCTCTTCTTCGCCGAGCAGCAGATACGGCTGAAGCCCCAGCGTGGAATACAGGAATTGAAGAGCAATGAGGCGCAGGTGGTGGGAGGCAAGAGCGACACTTTTGAGTTCGTCGAATGGGAGAGCTCGAAGGATCTCATGGAGGAGTTCGTTAGGCAGCATGGCGGGGAGACGTGGGCGGCGAAAGTGACCCACGAAAAGGAGAAGGATGAGACGGATGGACGATTGATCGCGACTGTCTCGCCCTTTGTTTGGCCCCTCTTGACCGCCCCACAACATGTTTCGTCACCAGTTATTGCGACTCACTCGATGATGATGCCTCCCGCCAGACCATACCCTGCCGGCGTGCGGCTGCGCTCTGCCCGTGGGCCGTCTCTGTACTGCGCTTTCCCCCATCAATAACATATCTCAGCAACCATCACAACTATGGATTGTTTTGCAATCCACGCCATACCTCCTGAGCCCAGCGTCCTGCGCCTCCTCGCCACTCCCTGCCAGCGCCGTTGCTTCAACAAAAGTTTCCTGGCACGCACAATACTGCAGCGGCAGGATCCCGAACCTTCACTGTTGTAAGCCTGAGAATAGAACTATTGTCGAGCATATACACCTTGCGCTAGTGCATCGCGGCTCGACGCCGACGTGTACATGAAGGGAGAAGACAAGCTGTGTGCTTACGTGTCACCGGCGATCGGCACCGGGCCCGGAGGCCGTGACATCAATCTCATCGCCCTTCTCTCTTCCGCACCACCACGACGACGTCCTGCTCGTGAGATATTGCAGTCTACATGCCTTATAGTCCTTTCAACTGAAATTGCCTTTTTTGGCAAGCATCAATGATCTGTTAGCTTAATATTTATAGTAGATACTACAGCGTAGGTTGCCGACTTAGCATTCAAGTCTTAGGCCTTAGAATTATTACATTTATTGCAACTTTAAACTCTATTTATTGCAGCATTGGGCCATTTACAGAAACCTTTCTAGTTAGAATGCACACCGCACTGTAGCGTACATTCTAACTACAAGGGATATGTGGGATTAACAGGTGGTCCATACTGTCGGCGTCCGAAGAAGCTCCGGTAGACATGGCGGGCGTAAGGACAACAAGAGCAAAGGAGGAGGGGTCAAGTGGCAGGGGTGGTGACGAGGGGGGTACAGACTCGTACTCCGAGCCTGAGTCAGTGCCAAACCTGGTAATCTTGACCGGTTGGGTGTCATGGCAGAGCTCGATGATGCATCTCCGAAGGTCCTTGTCCTTTGGTATGACGATCTTCCCTCAGAAATGGAGAAGACCGCCGGAGATGGCCCACTCGTCAGAACGTGTGGAGCGGGGGCCTCGAGCTTGACCTTGGATCTTCAAGAGTTGCCGGGCCGCAAGCGCGATGGGCTCCTCTAGGTCATGCTCACCAGAGAGGGCATCGCGAATATCGCGGAGGAGTTCAGAGCCGGGACCGGAAACGGAAACGCCCTTGAGCCCGCGGACGTGGAAGAGTTCAGGCTGCAGAAGGACAACATCGGAGTTGTCAGAATCGACTCCATGATCGGGTCTCCGAGAGAGGGCGTCGGGTTGACCCATGTCGCGGCCAGGCTTGTGGTGCAGCGTGAAGTCAAACCGGGAGAGGTACAGGGACCACCGGGCCTGTCAGCTCATATAGCTGTATCTATGCAAAAGATATGGACAGTGTCCCAGGGGGGTAATGCAAAAGATGAGAGCAACTGCCCAAAAATAAAATGAAATAATATTCTTTGACTATTTTTGCCTGCTATATCAAGGTATCAGTGATGGGATCAATGACATATAGGTATGTTGATCAATGTGGAACGATTTTTGATTGCCATCAGAGCTTTTGATGACTATATCTTGCTACATCAACCTTACTTAATCGATTATTAATGTTTTGGTCCCTGGGCTTATAAGTCCCAAATATTATATTGCAACTCATCGGCCTGAAGAAATAGTGATTTCTCTTACTATATGTATTTTTGTATTAGTCATATCTTTTGATTCCACTGAGAAATTCATGAAATACATCTGTCTTAACATCTTTTGCATTAGAGCCTTGGGACAGTGAACATATCTTTTGCATAGATACAGCTATATGTACTGGGCCTGTCTCCGGTTGAGGTGCTGCGTCTTCCTGAAGTACTCCAAATTCTTATGGTCAGTCCAAATCTCGACAGGGTGCGCGGTGATGTGCTTGCGTCGGGCCTGCGCTGGCGGACACAAACTAAAAGAAAATGATGCGAGGGCTCCAACTAAGGTTCGGACCGGCACGCGGTGATGAGCGATGGCGACGGGGACGGACGCTGACTAAGCGCAAGCGAAGACGGGGTCTAGACAAAGGCGGACACACAGACTGAGGCAGAAACTGGGGGAGATAGAATCTGAGTTGCAAGCAAAATAAGTACAGGCTTTTATACTACAAAATGGCGCAAATAGCGCGTGATAAAACGAAATGACTCCAGCGGGGAGTCATAATATGTCTCGGAGCCGCGCCCGATGACTCGCTGAGGCGGCGACGCGTCGCCGTGAAGCGCGCGGACGCGTTTGATGCGACGGGGTGATGACGCGATGTTGCTGACACAGATGATGCGCCGGCGGGATGTCTTGTTTACGCGATCAGCCGCATGTAAGGCACAACAGCGGTGCCCTCAAGGAAGTGTCTATACTCCTCGAGTGCGCGGATGATTGCGAGCATCTCCTTGTCGTGGATTTCATAGTTGCGCTGGACATCATTTAAGCTTTTGGAATAGAATGCTACAGGGTGCCACTTCCCGTCCGGGGCAGATTGTGAAAGAACCACCCCCGTCGCATAATCCGAGCTGTCCGCCTCGAGCCGGAAAGGCCATGCGTCGTCCGGAATCTCGCCAGAACCGGTTCCGAGGTGACCGCATCCTTGATCGCTTGGAACGCGAAGGCCTCCATGTTGCCCCAAGTCCATTGCTGGTCCTTCTTGGTGAGCACGAAAAGTGAGCGCGCAAGGGTCGAGAAGTCCCAAATGAACCTGCGGTAGAAATTAGCGAACCCAAGGAACTGCTGAATGTCCTTCTTGTTTTCCAGAGTCGGCCAAGCGGAGACGCCTGTCAGACTGCGGGTCGGGCCGTGCAAGGACCTCTCCTAAGAACGCGCGCCCGGAACAGAACAGACGAATAGTCGGGCCCGCAAGTATGGCGGGCGGGGTAGATCGAAACCGAAAGGGCCCGTGAACTCGGTCCCTTGCCGTAGTCGGTGGTCGAAGGTTCGAATCGGGTCGTGTCGGGCCCGATGAGTCGATAGCGTCTCCTCGCACGGAGTAAGGTAGTTCTTCAGACGATCTAAGCGATAGAGTACAGGGTACACTATCGCGCATTATATACGCTGGCCCGCAAAGGGGGTGATCGGACACCCTGGCCCCTCCTCCTCCTCCTCACTCCCGTTCCTGGCCGCAGAGGGGACGATCGCACATCCCTTGCGGGCCAGGCGCTACTCCTGACCTCCTAGCACTCCTCCCCATTCCCCTGGTGTCGAAGTTGGGCTCGGCGACGGCTCGACGCGTCGTTCTCGGTCACGTGCTTCCCACGTGTGCGTTCCTCCTACTGGGGCGCATGTTCCCCGTCGTCACGTGCTGCGTGTTACGGGCCCGCAATGGCCCGACACCAGCGCCGGAGCGGACGGGCCGGGTCTTATCCGTGACATCACCCCCTCCCTAGGAACGACTCGTCTCGAGTCGGCGTGGCTCGGTCGCCCGGTTTCTCGGGTTTAATTTTGACTCTAGCTCGTCCTTCCAATCGCAAATTCCATCCAGCCCATAAGCTTAAGCTAAGCTTCGGCTGCGCATTTTAATCTCCTGGGCTTCTGACGCCTCGTGGCGTCCGCAGATCGATTCTTCCTGTCCATCAAGTGTTTCACCGCGGTCACGTGCGGTATAGCGTTTCGCGTTGGCAATATATTTCGCGTCCTTTGTCCTCTTCTTTTTTTTCGGGCGTCCTCGGGGCGTCTCACTTCGCTCTCCTTTTTGCGAGGGTTTTCCATATGGAACATTCCCTGTTTCGGGCCACATATAGGCTGCGTCGATTCTCCTTTCCCCTTCGTTTTTCGTCGTTTCCCCGTCATGGCCCCCCACTATGTCCTTGTCGACGAAACGTTGCCGCCGTACACCAGCGCTGTCCCGCCGTTACGGGTAACGCCTGGTTTCCTCCTGGAGCACTTCTCTTTCCTGGACGCCCTGGCCTTCCCGTCGTCTCGCCCCGACCAGCGACCCGAATCATTCTTCGTTCCCCGTCCAACAGTCGGGCCTGGCCGATTGGCAGACCTCCCCGCTCGTCAGGTCATCCGCCTCCCCGTGCATGGGGTCGACCTGTCGCGTGTTTTTGTCCGAACTCACTTCACGCGTCGTCCTCGTCTCCACTATTCTCGTGCCCCCGCTTCTCTCGTGGGTACTTTCGGGATCCTGCATACCGATTTTCCCGTCTGCATCGCCCTCCCCTCGTCCGTCCTCCCAGCACCAGCCTCTGGGATTGGCTGCAGGCGTCGTTTGACGCAGCCATGGCGGCTGCCCTCTGGCGCCCGTCCGTGTTCGGTCCTCGGGACCGTTTCTTGGCGTCCTGTTCGATGCTTACGACTCGTCTTGCCATTGGAACTACCCGGGTAGCGGGTCTGGCGGTCCTTCCGACCTGCGCGAGTACCTGGGCGGCCTCGCTCGTCAGCTTGTCGTTGCCTTGGCGCCGTGTGAGGAGGACGGGGCGGACCGAGAGGCGTTCGAGGATCTGTGGCCCATCCTCGTGCGTAATCGGCCGCCGCTCTCCTTTTGTGTTCACTAAACCTTTTGGCAGCGAGGTCATTCGTTTTATTCTCTCGTTGTCTTTGGCGGGCCTCCCCGTTTTCTTGTCCCGCGGCCTCTGGAATCTGGCCCTCGACTGCGTGGGTCGCGTGTTTCCTCCATCGCCCCGCCTGGTCCCGATCCACTCCTTCATTATTTGCAACAGCCCCCCCTTTGCTCGTTCCTCACTACTTCGCTTGGGACCCGGTACTGGAGTTCGGGTGCGATTCTGGGAAGGTCCCGATCCTCGCGATGCGGCGACGTTTGCGGGCGCCCGTAATCTTCAAGAGGCGGAACTGGGGACTACTTTCTCTTTCCTGGGTGTGGCGGAGCGTTGGGCGGAGTGGTTGGATCCTGGCACGGAGCCTTCCCCGCCTCTGGTCATTCGTCGGGACGTTCCCGAAATCGTTTTCCCGGATCCGTCCGTCGTTGAGGAGTTGGAGTCTGTGGTTGGTGCCGGACTACTGCCACCCGGGCCGGGGGTGATCCGACATCGGGCCCCGGTCGGTTTGCCTGAGGACGGTGTCTGGGCTCCGACCCTCTCCTTCCGTCCCCGTCCCTTGCCCCTGGCGCCCGGCGTCATTATGCTCGGCGTCGATGACTCCGACGATGTGTCGATGGGACCTTCGCGCGCCTCCTCGCCGGGTTTGGAAGTGCTGCCCGACCCCCCTCCTCCGATCCGCGCCGCATCAGTGATCGAGATCTCGGACGACGACCCACCGCCTATCCCCGTGATTCCCCGTCGCCCCACCGCTCGCCGCACCTCCCCGTCGAACCGGGTATCGCGGCTGACCGTGGAAGACACCGACGGTTACGTGCCCTCGGCCCCGGCCTTGAGTCGTACGGGCGCGACAGAGCGTTTCCCGGGTGAACCGTTGCGCCGCCTCGGCGAAGTGGTTCGGACCATTACGCCGCGTTGCTCCTTTTGCGCGCGCAGATGGGGCGGCTTTGCACCGTCTGGGGCCAGCCCGGTGACCTCGCGTCCAAACTCCCGGCCAACGTTCGGCGTGCTTGCGACTGGTGCAGTCTCTCGCACCGTCGTTGCAATTCGTGGGGCCCGTTCGCGGCCGCTTACGAGGCCAAGGACTTACGCGAGTCTCCGTGGCGGTTCGAATTCTGGGAGTGCACAGACGAGGAGGGCGTGTACGCTCTATTGGAGATGGATTCGCGGTTCAGCGGACCTTCAAGCGGTGTCGGAGAATTTCCTCTACCGGCGCTTCTGCTTCCGTTTCCTGCCCCGCTCCAATACCTTGCGGGCGCAACATCGGCGTCGTTCGGAGGACAAGGGACACTCTTCCCGTCCCAACGTTCTGAACCGGCATGCGGGCCGCCAACCGTCTCCCGCGACGCCCCCGGGCTCGGTCACGGGGTCCCCGACCTGGGCCGTCGCGTCGATGCTCCCGCTCTCCTTCTTCTCGGCGATCGGCCTCTCCGGTCCGTCGGCCAGCGCCCCCTCCTCGCACGCGATCTCCCGCGCCCCCTCGTTCCGCACCTGTCACCCCGATCCGTCCTCCCCCCACCGGGCCGCGTAGGGACGCGGGCCGTCCCGAAGCTGGAACCAGCTCCGGCCGTTCGGGCCCCTCGGTGATGGGGGATATGTCTTTCCGCCCGGAGGGTTACCCGGACGTGACGCTTTGGTTCGGCGAGCCGTCGCCGACTCGGGCCACCGCCGAGGCGCACCGGTTGTTGGATGATCCGGATGTGGCCCAATCGTGCCGATTTTCCGCCGTGGGGGTGACGCTCCTGCACCAGTTGCTGACCCGGCCCCAGGACAACCCTCTGTCCACCGGTGTCTTGCGTTCACTCCGGTCCGAAACTCGCATGTTGATGCAGCCGGCCGACTTCGAGCTGATGGATTACCTGGGGCATCGGTTCTCTGCGGCTCAAATGGTGGAGTTGTACACTCGGGTGCGGGGCGTCTTCGGTGCCGTTGATGATTCGGGGTCGACCCGGCTCGACTTGTGGGAGCGGAGGGCCGCCGCGGACCGTCGCCAGGCCGGTCGCTCGAGCCCCGTTCCTGGGGGTACTCGGCCTGGGTCGGGGTCACGACGTTCACCTCCGTCGGGTCCTTCGTCGGGTCGAAAGGGAAAAGGCCGGGCGTAGTCGGAGGGGGTTTTTTTGTATTTTATTATTTTGTATTCTCTTTTTCTCTTGGACTTTTTGCAATGAATCTTGTCGCCTTCTCGCGTGTTCTGTTGTGCGGGCGTAAGGGGATCGCTTAGATTCTGTCAGACTGCGGGTCGGGCCGTGCAAGGACCTCTCCTAAGAACGCGCGCCCGGAACAGAACAGACGAATAGTCGGGCCCGCAAGTATGGCGGGCGGGGTAGATCGAAACCGAAAGGGCCCGTGAACTCGGTCCCTTGCCGTAGTCGGTGGTCGAAGGTTCGAATCGGGTCGTGTCGGGCCCGATGAGTCGATAGCGTCTCCTCGCACGGAGTAAGGTAGTTCTTCAGACGATCTAAGCGATAGAGTACAGGGTACACTATCGCGCATTATATACGCGGGCCCGCAAAGGGGGTGATCGGACACCCTGGCCCCTCCTCCTCCTCCTCACTCCCGTTCCTGGCCGCAGAGGGGACGATCGCACATCCCTTGCGGGCCAGGCGCTACTCCTGACCTCCTAGCACTCCTCCCCATTCCCCTGGTGTCGAGTTGGGCTCGGCGACGGCTCGACGCGTCGTTCTCGGTCACGTGCTTCCCACGTGTGCGTTCCTCCTACTGGGGCGCATGTTCCCCGTCGTCACGTGCTGCGTGTTACGGGCCCGCAATGGCCCGACACCAGCGCCGGAGCGGACGGGCCGGGTCTTATCCGTGACAACGCCTGCGACTTTGACAGGGTCCATTTCAATGTGGTTGTGGGAGATGATGACTCCAAGGTACTCGATTGATGATTTTTCAAAGTCGCACTTCTCCGCTTGAAGGTACAACTTGTGCTCTTGGAGTCGCTGTAAGACCTCCTGAACAATCTGCCGGTGTTTCCGGAGGTCGGAATGGGCAATCAGGATGTCGTCAGGGTAGATCATGACGTCTCCGGAGAGGATGAGGTCCTGGAAAATGTCATTCATCATCGTTTGGAATGTCGCAGGAGAGTTTGTCAGGCCGAAATACATCACCAAGGGCTCAAACAGGCCTCGGTTAGTCCGGAAAGCCGCTTTCCACTTGTCACCTTCCTTGATCCGGACATTGTTGAAGCCCCAACGGACATTGAGTTTGGTGAAGTAACGAGCGCCTTTGAGCCGGTTGATGAGCTCGTTGATCAGCGGAAGGGGGGTACCGGTTTTTGACAGTCATCGCGTTGAGAGCACGGTAGTCCTGGACGAAGCGGAGTCCGCCATCCTTCTTTTTGACGAAGAAGACCGGAGACACCATCGTTGACTTGGAGGGGCGAATCCGACCCGTCGATAGCCCTTCCTCGATGAACGCGTCGAGCTTGCGTTGCTTGAGGGGCGAGATGGGGTACACCTTGCAGTTGGTGGGCTTAGCGTCGGGGACGAGCTCGATGGCGTGGTCCCAGGTCCTCCGCTCCACCGTTGACCACGAAGGCCTCGGGGCGCCGTGACGACGATGTTCGTGATGGCGCTGTGCCGTTGCCCGAGCTGCGACACGCCCCATGCGATCGGCACACGCCCGGTCATGAACACGGCGAGCGCGATGCCCCATAGCACCGACAGGACCCCGTTTGTGCACAAAAGGGCGAGCGCGGCGTCCCAGCCGTGCACAACGCGGTATCGCAGCGGGCTGGCGGTTCCGTTGGAGCTGGAGCTGTGCTTGAAAGGCAGGAGGGGCATTGCGTCCACTGGCATGCACGACTCGCGCAGAGAGAGGGGCCCCCAGGTGGCCGCATTTTAAAAGGCGATTAGCGCGTATCCCTAGCCGCTCAATTAGTCTGACATCACCCAACAATCAACAAATCTATACAAAATTACATGAAGCTCTCAGGCTGAACCCTAGACACTTATATACCGTGCCGGCCGCCGCTCACACGGCACATCAAGGTTTAGGGAGTCGGAAAGATTATATATTTTCAAGGACTTGGAGGGCTTTGGGTAATTTGTAAGCTGTCGGCCAACTTTCAAGCCTCGGGCTCCGGCCAACTGGACAGGATACTCATGATGCTCATAATAACAAAAAGTTGTGCGCATAAGCAATTTATTTCATTGACTCTGAATTAAATTGATTTGGTTATGACATTACATACAAAAAGATAACAACTTCTCGCGTCATTTGCTTACTAGTTGGAAATGGATATCATGGTCTGTCCGGGGTCCCTGCTTGCTGTCGTCGTCGTTTAAGCAGCACACAATTAGCCCCCAGTTGTTATCATGAGTTCCGCAGGAAGGGCATGGTACCAGCATGTGCCATCCGCAGCACTCAAGGCCGTGCCAAACGCATGTCGAAAATGTCTCTAGTTTTCCATGTTGGATCGAAACATAGCCATTGCGTGGCCACTCCGGAGTCAGATCCGCAGAATGACATGGGAATGGTGGAGTGACTGGAGTCAATTATTTGTCCAAAAAATGTATCAGTCTCGGATCGGATTAATCTGCCATGGCCGCACGCACACCATGACTTCATACTCATGTATGGGAGAAAGGCATGCCAGTTCCCATGCTCTTCACATGCGGGAGACTGGCCATGACCTGTATGCATGTTTTTAATATTGCGATGAGTATGTAAATGACATGCTACTAGCTAGTGCAGGCCGTGCCTTCTTCCTTCATATTACCACAACCATCTATCCGACAGAATGTGGTTTTCACTGAAAGAAAAGCTTACAATAAACCTTGGTGGTGAGTAATAGATTGTGAGTGTAACCACTGGAGTCTGACCATAATGCAGGAGGTATTGGAGGGCCTGGTGGCTTTGGATCCTCCTTTGGAGGAGATGGGGGGGCTGCTGAAGGGGCACAACTTACTATTGACAGATTGAACAAAGCAAAGATCTATGTAGACAACCTGATCCTTGGCCAAGAATACTTGGAGGAAAGCTTGGATAATCATTATAATTATAGTGAGTTCTTGCCTATGGTTTAGGTTACAGCCTGATCCTTTTTAGTGGAAACACTCATATTTCATGGATGTCCCCCTCCTACCCAGTATTTTGTTGGTCGTGCAGATACCTTGCAGTGTCTGCATAGCTATTTCTTTCTAGAGAGCCATGAGACAAAGAAGCAAATCATTGTTCTTTTGCATGGTTTAGGAGGTGTTGGAAAAACTGAAATAGCCTTGAAATTTATTATGGATTCAGAAGACAAGTAATTTTCTTTTTAGCTACTGCCTGATAAATGGCTTGACATTGGTGCACAGATTCACAGACAAGTTTACAATTGATGCGTCCAGCCAGAATACTGTGATGGAGGGCTACAGGAATATTGCTGCCATCAAATATAAAACAGGACATCCTTCTGTGGATGCTGCAAAAGTATGGCTTGAACAAAATCAGCACCAATGGATAATCCTCTTTGATAATGCTGATGACCCTGAACTTGACCTTCAGAAATATTTGCCAAAATGCAATCATGGCAATATTTTGATTACCTCTCGGAATTCTCACCTTAGCATCTTGACTGGGCCTCAAAGAAGGTCAATTGAGGTATCTGGCTTAACACCTACTGAGGCCACCACATTGTTGACCAGCATTGCTCAATTTTATAATCCTGAGGCAGCTACTAAGATATCAGAGGTAAATACACAGACCACATGCCTATTGTCTGAATTCTCATGAGTCATAGGAGCTTGCTTGCTTTCCCTTAGCACTTGTTCAAGCAGGTGCATATATCGCCCAGTATCCTGAGCTTATGGAAAACCATTTCAAATATTTGCATAGATACCAGGCAAATAGGTAGGCAACTGCATGGGTAGGCCATACCCGTGCGGGTACGGGTACGGGTAAGGGATTGCCAGGGTGCTTCTTACCCGTCGCTTCCTGATTCACTCCTGTCTCCCTCTCGAGATGCTCTGCGTTCGACGCTGGCATTCTTCTACCTTTTTTCTCACAGTTTCCGGCCCTAACCTCTTACAGTCTCTGATACGTAAAAAACCCAGGGGTTTACCCATGCAGTTGCCTACAAATAGGCAGTTATTGTGGACACAGCAGTCATCCCAAGGAGTCTCTGATTATTCTAAGACTATATACACAACTTGGAAACTGAGCTTTAGAAGTCTGCCATTAGCAGCACAGAATTTTCTTTAATTTTGTTCTTTTTTCCATCATAGCATAATCACAGAGACAATGTTTTCTCAGGCTAGTGAGTACAAGATGCCTAATCACTGGCACCTGTTTTGGATGAAGCTCTGGACTTCCCAATTCATTCATACACATATGCCAATGCCAAGTTCAAGAAATATCAAGTTAGTTCAGCATTTTCTTGCTAATTTCTTGGGCAATGATGGCAGGTGGGACAATGAGAAATTCATTGGAATCATGAACATTATCAAAAGCTATTCCTTGATGTCATACCAGAATGGAGAGTACTGACCTATTTCATTCAATTAGGCGGGTCACAGGTCACAGCTAAATCCTTTGGTCCCAAACTGTCCCAATCGGGAAGATTTTCAACAATATATGAAAGGCAATGGCCCTAACCATCTGAGTACCCTCAAGGCTCAGGGAACTTTAGCCCAGATTCATATGAATCAGGGCACATTCAATACAGCTGAATGTCAGCAGGAGGAAGTCACAGAGAAGCTTGATAGGGTTCAGGGTATCAGGAACCCTGAGACTATGTGGGCATATGCAGCTCTTGCTATGATATATCAAGAAACAAATAACCAGTCTGGAGTGGAACTTCTGGCAAAGAAGTTGCTCTTGCACCATAAGACTATTTTGAATTCCTCTGATGTTGATGCTGTTTCCACATGGCACAACATGGCTGCTGCATATTGGGGACTTGGAAGATATCAGGAAGCTGAAATGCATATATAAAGCTCTATACAACTTTACAGCTGCTCTCAGATTAGAGCAATCAGTTGTGGAGTTCTATATTCAGAAATTTGGGTACACACATTTCCCAACTATCAGAGCCCTCATCAATATTGCCATTACGTCAAGGGGGTTCAAGATCCTTATCAGGCACATGGGGTCCCCGGGGGAAAAAAACTTTTTGTATATAAAAGATTTCAGCCTTATATGGGTGTAAAGACACTGAAAATATAGTGTATACACTCTAATGTCTATAGTTCACAACCCCCATACTTATATCTATATACTTTCAGGCCCATGAGCTTGGATAGCACACCTGGTCACAGGCCCATCATCAGATATGTGATGGGAGGTGAACATATTTTACAGTGATATGGCCTGCTATATGTGTTTGAGGGTTCCAGGTACATAGATACCTACACACATACATATACAAATACATAAATTCTTTTGGAAAAAAAAAGTTTCACAAAGATTAAATTGTTTATGCCACTTTTTGATCGCATCAGTGGTCACATGATGCTGATCGTGGGACCATATTACCCTATATGGCAGGAAGGGGGGGGTCCCCAGAGGGTCGGAAAAAAAACTTTCCGACCCTATATCTGTGATTCGAATGTTGAACCCCCCTTGCATTACCTATCATGAACTTCAACAATTAAGGAAAGCTAAGGAGGTTGCAAACCAAGCAATTGGACACTGTGTGGACCTTTTAGGACTGCAACATTCACATACAAATACAGAAGATTACAGACCATCAAATACAGGAATATGCCAGTGATACAGATCAGAGTGATCAGCCTACAGAGGATACTCTCTATACTTCAAGTGCCCTACACAGGGGTCAGTCTCTATCATTATCAAAGAGGAGGCCAGAAACAGGATATCACCCTCGACTTTTTCAAGCTGTAGAATTCAATGAAAATCACTACAGAAATATGTATGATGAGAGGACAACTCCTAATGCCTGGCCGTTTAATAATAGATAGCTGACTTCTACTGGTCTTCTAGTCTGTTTGACTAAAAAAGATATAAGATGTCACAGGCAGCACACTTTTCTGTCATGTTGTCTAACAGAAAGGCTCCAATTTTTTTTTTCTATATGGATCAGATACTGCCTATTTTCATTATCACATTTTTCCATTATAGGAGTTTTCATTAAATCAAGTACAAATTTATCCAGATATTTTGTTTATATTAGAATATGTTTACATCTGCCGGTTTTTTTCGCATACACACAAGGAGAGCTCCAGATATGAATTTTGTGTGACCTATTACCCAATTCAGTGTGAAAATTGGTGATTAGAGAGATGTCACATCAAGGTTTAACAAAAATAATTAAAGGAAAATTTTGCCGTTTAACAGTACACTGAGTACAATTTACATTGAGTGGTGGTTGACCTGGAAGCTCCATTGATGACTAGTGGATGTGGTATAAGTATGGGCCCCAGCATCATATCGATCATGGTAAAGTACTCTTCCACACAAGTTGTGTTTGGCACATGTCGGAATTACTGATTGTGCCCAGGGGTGGAAGTTAATAACATTCGCGAACATTGATTTTTCATTACAATTACTGAGCACCTGTTACCACCCAGAAGTCACAGTATATCTCCCAGAAGTCACCTATCCACGGACCAGCTCAACTGCAACCTAACACCATATGATCAAGAACCAGTCATCATCCGTTTCCTCTTAAAGTATTACCAACCATATAACAAGTACAAAGAAATAGCTAATAACTCTACGCCTCTATCAACACCATTAACTGTTTTCCGCCCTCTCCACCTCCCGTGCCTTTCTTCTGATCATAATTATAACTTACTTCATCCCCAACATCACACGCTTCTTCCCAATCTCGTCCCGCAACAACGCGATCCGACTGTCCAGCCGGGAGCTCAGGTCGATTTCGCCCTTGCCCGCGAACGCCTGCGCAGCATCGAGGTGCTTGTCCGCCGCGCCGATGCGCCGTGCCCACGCGGCCGTATCGGCACCTATCAGTCACGATAAGCCTCCAACCAATCAGACGAAACCAAACGAGCGCACCGTCCGCATCGGCCTCCTTCAGCTCGAGGACTGCGAGCTCAAAGCTCGCCACGCCGGGGAGCCACGTGCTGACTTTCGCCGGCGTGTCCCGCGCGACTTCGAGCAGGGTCCGCGCGGCGGCGTATTCGCGCAGCGTGCGGTGTAGGATACCGACAAGGAGTGCACGCAGGGCGGACTCATCCGGCGTGTCGAGCGCGGGGGCGGCCTGACCGGGATCAGTCTGGTGGTTCAAATATTCTGGAGTAGGGAAGGTTACGCTGTTCGGTGCCTCGTGTGGCGCGTCCACAGACGGCAGATAAGGGCTGGCGACAGCCATCGCAAGCGGTGGTGACAAGGCCGCGAGCTCCCTGACGTGTGCCGACGCAACGTCGTCTGTAATGCGCTGGTGGGTGTTCCAGACTACAACCACCCCAATCAGTAGTGACCGGAAGGTCAACAAAATAACGCACATATCGCTAGCTCTGCACATGGCGTAAGCATGTCAACGCGAAATAAAGGGACGATCCACACCGTCTGCGGTACTGATGCTGATTGCCTCCACGAATTTCGCCGGGTCGCCGCCCCTCCGCTTCTGCTTCTCCCTGTAGAATTCCACTTCGAATGGTGAGCCCATGTCCAGAAAACCCACCGCACACTCACACTTCTTCCGAATCATAACCTCCGTCGGCAAATCTTTCCCGCCGACCCTCTTCTTCGACAGCAGCTCCGGAACCCGATCCAAGAACTCCTGCGCCTTCTCCCGCTGGCCCAGGCTAATATAACAGCCGCCTGCGATGAACAAATATGTGGCGTGCGACCACGAATTTAGCTCCGTCAGCCGTACAAACGCGTCGGCGGCTTCCTGGTGGCGGCGCTGCGCCAACAGCGTCCACGCAAGCTCAAATACGAGGAGCGTGTCCGCTTGTGTGAAGCGCTGGGCTGGCTCCGGGCTGGGAGCGACGGCCAGCCCAGCCTGGAGCACAGCAATCGCGCCGGGGCCGTCGTTAGACATGCGTAATATCTTGGCGCGATTAAGAATCCAGAGCGCGCCCGTTGGGTAGCGCGCCGCCACCGAATCGACAATGGCGCGGTAGGTACGGAGGGTTTTCGCCTCATCGGCTTGGTAGCCGGAGAGTAGAAGGACGACGCCATGGAACGTCATGAGCACAAGGCTGGGGGACTAAGTAAGCCACAAACACAAATGGGCGGAGGAATGACACACCCTGCAAACACGCCATGTACGTCCTTTCCGGTGGCCTTCCCATCCAACGTGTTCACGCCCGCACTGACTGCCAATGCCCTCAACGCTAACTCGCGATCATGTTTGAACCCGAGGAGTCCAACGAGGGACTGGACACGCTTAGGGAGGAGGGAAAACACAAGATTGAATAGTCCGAAGCCTGCCTTTGTCAGATAACACGATAATGTCAGAGGAAAACACACACCAAAAGCGGTCCCCGCAACGACCATCTCTTCCACCGATCCCTGGGGCGGACGCTCACGCTCAAACTTCTCAATCCTTTCCCTCTCCTCGAGTTCTGCCTTTGATACTGATGAGGAGGCGCTGCTAACGCTCAACGAGCTCCCGCCCCAGCGACCAAACAACGATTTCGTAATTGTGGGGGGTGGCGTAGGCGCTGTGGATGACGACGAAGGTGTTGATGAGAGGGAGAGCGTCGTGGTACTCGCACTGGCGGAACTCGTTGCGGAGTCGCTGACGCTGAGCGTGGAAAGCGATGTGGTCGTTGACGCAGCAAGGTCGGTAAAGGAGGGTGTGCGGCTGGGAACGGGGGTATGATACGCGTCGAGGCCGGCGGGGAAAACCGTCTTGTATAGCTTGGTAAACTTGGAGTGGGCCGCGTTGAGCGAGTACATGCACTGCAGATAGCCCATGTACGACTCCCTGATAAGGATAGCAATAGAGTCAGGAAACAAGCGCCGTAGGGAAGAGAATAGCCACGCACGAAAGCGCCTGAGTCAGGCCAAGCAGCACCACCGCATCCGCCATGAGTATCTCATACTCTACCCCCGCGGCGAATCGCCCACCACCGTCCCTGACAACGGCACCGGGCTTTGCGCTCTTCGCCGCCTCCCGGACTCGCTTGGCCTCAGATTCTTTCGCTTTCTTCGCGCCAGCCTCGCTAGCGGCCAGTAGCCTTGCCGCCTCCGTCATAAGTCCGCTCTCCATCCCCAGCGCCGCCTCGAGAAACGCGCAAACGCCAAGGCCCAACAGGTGGAAGGGGGAATCATCCTTCTCAAACGCAGCGCGTGCCTCTACAAGCTCGTTTGCGAAAAGGTGGTCGAAGCCCGCGTTGGCGGACGCCAGAGCTGGGGCTGTGGGCGACGGTGTAGGCGGCAGTGACGACGACATGATGTGGCGGAAGGAAGGGGAAAGTGATGACTCAGCAGGGCAACGTCAGCGTCGGGTGTCACTGCCGCAGGAGGCGTCAGCGTTTGTACGTGGATGGTTACCGGCTGTCGGAGCTGAGCATCTGAATCTTTGAGTGTTTTATTCTGAACACTCTGTAGACAGTCGCCAACTCATAAGTGAATGATAGTCAGATTCAAACATTCTTCTCCCTGTGAAAAGTTAGGTAAAAAATTTGAAATTTTTGAATAAATTTTTTTCTCAGTCAAAATTTGAACTTTCTTTTGGCAACTTTGCCTGAGAAATGTCAGAGAAAAAACTTCAAGTTTTTTACCTAATTATTACTAAGAAAATGGCAGACTATATATAGAGAGAGAAAAAACTAGGACAAAAATTTCGAGTTTTTGTCAAGAAAAAATTAGAAAAAAATAAATAGCCTGGAGGGTCTGACGAGAGCCTAGCAGGGGAGGATCCAAAGTTTAAATCAAAGCTAGAGGAAATACATGAAGAGACTGACCTAGCAGAGGAGGATCCAAAGAGAAGAAACTCTAAGGGTCCGCCTGCTAGGGCACTGGTTGTCTGTAGCTGCCGACTGGTGATGACGCAGGCTTGAGTGTACTGGAAATGCCATGGGAATCGGACCGGGATTGGAATCATCTCTGAGGGCTCAAAAGTGAGGTTCCCTGACACCGACGTAGAGCGCAGAAGGCCTGAGCAGTGTGACACATTTTCCCTTGAGTTTGTTGATTATGTAAGCCCTTGAGTTTGTTGCTATTATATATACATGGTAGATACTTGTAGAATCTTCCAGTTACTTTCTTGTAGTATATAAGGGGGTTCAAAGGAACAGAACCCCTGTAAGGGGAGCATGTGATGTGACAGCTGTAACTGATCACGTGACTGGTCTGTGCGCAGATAGCCCTGTACTTAAGTAGTTATCTGTGGGGCTGTTCCCCCGGCTTTGGTATCAACTAGGCACCTGGACCCTCATCCCCTGACAGCATACCAAAGCCTCTATATTGACTCTGGCACTCTTCTAGCCCCAGTTGATCTTCTCTATCTCCTATATTTGTCCTCACCCTACTGTGCTTGCCTGCTCTTCCCCAATGACGACTCCTGGCATCCCTGTCGACCTGTATTCATACTGCCTGCTCCTGTAGAGTGAAATTACTCGCCTCACTGACCGTCTAGACTGCCTTGAGTATGGTATGCCTGCTCCACCCCTGCTCCCCTTCCCCTGGTCCCACATTCCATGGTGTCTGGGACGGCACTCGCTGGGTTCTTCCAACAGTCCCAGCCCCTACCCCTGCTGTCATTGCTGCTGCCCACACTTCTATACCACTCGCCGAAACCTTCCCTCCTACTGCGCCTGACACTGTCACGCGCTTCTCTTGTACGCTTGTGGTGCCTGACTCGGCTGTCGGGCATATCGTGGGTCGTGGCGGCAAGGGTCTCCACCAAGCTCACAACACTTCTGGTGCTCAGTTGTGTGCATACTCTGATTGCGCTGCGCCTGGCGAACACTGGGTCTCTATCCGGGGAACCAACCAGCAAATCGGTGAAGCGCTTATTGCGCTTGGGAAACGGTTCATGCGCAAGTGTGTCCGTGCAAAGAAGCAACGTCAGCCACCGTCTGCTGAGGGACCTGCCCCCCCTCCTCCTGCCGCGCCTGTGCCTGTACCACGTGCCACGTAGATGGATGTCGACCGTGCCCCTCCGCACTGCTTATCCACCGTGATCCACGCCTAGTCTCAGGTGCCCCACGCCACTACTGCGGTTCGACCTGCCACTCATCCGAGGGCCTCGGCCGCTGGTGGGCCAGCTGGGCATTTGTGACTGTCTTCCCCAAGGGTACCTCGCAAAAAAAATCCTAGACATCGGGTCGAAAAAAGTGAATTAAGGACGAGCCAGCCCTCCCTACCCTATTGACGTAAGCATGACTAAGCCATGTGATTTCCCAAAAAGGAAATTGTTTATCATCAGTGTCTGTACAGGACACAGCACTAGGCTCATTGGATTCTATGCCAGGGCCATTTAAGAAATACCATATGGGAAGGAAAGAAGCAGATGTAAATGTCATGCTTAGTTGTCATTGTTTAGCACTGTACTTATCATCAAACTCTCCCAATTGGGATATAGGCTCTTAAACATTCCAGATTCTTTGGCAACAAGTCCTAAAAACATATAACTGTGCATTTCTAATCCTCCTAAATGTCCATAAACCTTCTCCAGACACAAGTCCAAAAAGTGAAATTTCACCCTGGTAACCCACCCTACCCTATGTGACATGTGTGACTTGATGTCATCAGCTGATGATCTGCAGTACCCTTGGTCTTCCCCCCTCTTCCTGTCTTCCCTACCCCGCCAACCTGCTGCTGCCACTACCCAACCTATGCAGGCCGCGGCACCATCTCTTCCTACCCCCCAGCCTTACCCTACTCCCTTCGCACCCTCGGTGGTTATGGCCACTCCGTCGGCACTGGCCAGCGCATCACCTACCCCCGATCGGCTCTCCTATGCAGATTGACGTAGCTGACGCCTGGCCGCGTAATCGGCAGACCGCCCAACGAGGGGGCATACCTGCGCAGTCATCGCGCGTCATAGGCAACAATCTCTATTTCCCTGGCGATCCCGAATATGAGTTCACAGAACCTACACTCCGCCTATCCGTCGAGGTGACGGATCTTGAGGAGGGGTTGGTGTAAGGGGAGCATGTGATGTGACAGCTGTGACTGATCACGTGACTGGTCTGTGCGCAGATAGCCCTGTACTTAAGTAGTTGGCTGGGGGGCTGTTCCCTAGGCTTTGGTATCAACTAGGCACCTGGACCCTCATCCTCTGACAACCCCAGTGTTTATCCAAACAAGCTTAATGGCTGGAGTACACCAGGCTATCAACCAGTCAATTCTCAACAGAGTTTACTTGACATCTATCAGTTTTTTACCCTTGAAAATCTGAAATGACCTGGAATTACCTTTCCAAGTAGGGCTCCAACTATTGCACTTCTGTTTGTTGAAATTTTAAATAAAATAGAAACACTAACAGAAACAATAATAAATATATCAAAATATTTATAAATGGTTCAGGTAATCAGATACAAATTACTAGTAGTAAACAGTTTGTTCTCAAGTTTTTCCATATATCCTGTCTATCTTAAAGTCTTACTAGATCATTTGAGCTATAACAGCCCTTTCAATCTAAAATACTTAGACATTAAAATCATCTTCCTGTTGATTAATTACATTGCCGAGCTATAGGGGGATTATTGTATGGTAAGAACATATAATTTGAACTCTGGAGTGATTTCCAAAATAGTGTCAAAGTAGCTACAAAGCTCAGAAATACTTGGATGCACTGTTGATATTTATTTTAGTTTACCACTGAAGTGGAAGCCATTTGAACTGTTTGCTTAAGTTCACAAATAAAAGTTTAAGCAAGGTAAAGTGGGAAATTGGATGTTTCCTGATGCTCTTATAAAAAAGAACGACATCTCAATTAATTATGAATAAACATAGAAGAGAATTATTGAAATAAGTATAGCCAAAGCACGTAGTCAGTCATTGGCGTAAATGGTCATTGGTATTCGGAAAGACTTGTTCATAGTGCCTTGATCCTGCCGCGCCGTCAGTCGGACAATTGTTGTTGGAGAAAACAAGCAACAACTCACGCCGAGGCACTAACAGTGCCATCCACCACAGCAGCAGGCGCGCCGACCTTCGCCGCAGGGCAGGACAGCGCGCGACGCTCGATAGCGCGGGCGGAATCGCGTTCGAGGACCGAGCGCTTCGCAGAGCCGAAACATTTCTATCCACAATAAGCACTTCTTTTCTTCCGCTCAGGAACACACCTTGAATATCTCGAACTCCTTGCTGAACAGCGACTTGTTCACGCTCTTGCTGAACAGGCCGAAGAAGCTCCCGTCCGCGCCGACGCTCACATCGACCCCCGCGTCCACCGCGACGCACCCGCCGAAGCTGCCCGTCACCGCCCGCTTGTCGCTCTCGTTCCGACTCTTGTGCGCGACAGCTGCCGCCAGCGCCGCGTTCACCTGCGCCGCTGCCGCCTTGGCCCGCAGCCGCGGCTGCGTTGGCCACAGCTGCTCCAGCACTCGCACCCGTGGCTGCCGGAGCAGGCGTCTTGGTGAGCAGAGTCGTCGCAGCGTTAGCGGATGCCTCCAGTGACAGCTTGAGGGAGGCGCTGGTATCGAGGTCCATGTGCACGGTCGCCTCCGCCTTGCCGCCCAGCGCGGAAATGCCGAGATTGAGCGAGGGAATGAGGTGTGCCGCGACCGTGCCAGTGGCCTTCACGCTCGGGGAAGCGGACAGCGTCAAAGCTAAGCCCAGATTGATCAACATCTTCTCCTGTAGAGTAAGGGCTCACGGGTATTCCCGACAGAAAAGGCCTTGCCCGCGGGGTTGGCCGAGCTCCCGGGCGGGAACGCGATCTGTGCATTATCCACATTGAACACGATGCCGACCTTCATATCGAGGTTGACGTCGAACGCGCCGGTCAGCTGTGCGTTGACTTGGAAAGACGGCCCGATCGTGAGGATACCGGGGAAGTCGAGCCCCGGCACGCCGACGTTGACGAGCTGTATCTTGCCCGAATCGATGGAACCAGCAACGTCGGCGTTGATGTCGAGTACACCATTAACGCTGGCGGTGAGGCCGGTGACAAGTCCGAAGTCGGTGAGCTGAGAAAGTATGAGGAACATATCCGCTGAGCAGGAAAGAGAACACACCTTGGGCGGGATGATGGTGCCAGCAGCAGCGACGCCGATACTCGCAACCGCATGCGCGCTCGCATCCAAGGTCGCAGAGAGCCTAGCCGTCGTCGCGCCGCAGCTAACGCTCTTGTTGATCAAGGGAATCGTCTTCTTCACATCCAGCGGCTTGAGGTTCACCGTCTTCTTCGCGCTGATCGAATTAGACACGACCGCTGAAACTTGTCAGTGCAACCATACTCTCTTTTGAGAATCACGTACACTTGAGTGCGTCCTTGACCGACCCCAGCAGGCTACGCTGGGACAGCCGGGTGTGTCGACGCGAAGGTGGGACGTTGAGTGGGGTGGCAGACTTGGCGCCGGGGACATTCGCGCCTTGGATCATGATGTTGACGACGCCGGTCCTAAAGCCATTCAAGTCAGCCCTGGCAGACCTGAAATGACTTACTTGGTCTGGTCGACACTCGCGAAGTTGGTATCCAACGCAAGCGCCTTGACCTGCGGAGCCTTCCCGTCTCGGCGAACGATGCGCGGCTTAACACCCGCGGGAATGGACTGGTCGGCGGGCACCCAGGCTTTAGACACGCGCGCAAACGCATTCTTCCCGCACTATCACAACTTTGTCAGATTTTGTCACTGCCGTAGCAGAAAGAAGGCACACATTCTCGGGTAGGCGCACTATCTTTCCTACTGCGCCATTTGCGTCATAGAGATGGTCGCATTTCTTCGAGTCGGCAGACTTGCACACCAGCCGGATGGACTGCGAAAGCGCAGTGGGGTCGCACCCCAGGATCTCCCAGTCCGCGGCGGTGGTGATATCGCTGATGGCTGTTGCCGCACCCCACTCCAGAGGTGGTCAGCCATGAGTGGGAGAAGCAAACGACGGACGCACGATAGTGACGGTTCCCGAGGCGGTGCCGTTCGTCGTTAAATCTGGGGGAGATGATGAGATGCAGCTATTGGGAAGATTAAGGGAGTACCATATGAGCAGGAGCCGCTAATGCACGGCTTGCTCCAGTCATTGGCAGCGTTAATGCCAGTGAGGAAAGGGATAAGGAGGAGGAACGGGGAAAACATGGTGTAAACGTTGTAGCAGGATGAGTAGTGTTCTTAAGGGTACTGAAGTAGGCCGGCTGGGAGAGAAGAAAACGAAAAAGCAAGACAGAATCAGGCCGGCCGGGGTAACGTTAAACGAAGGTATGCGTTGAAGAGAACGAAAAAGGTGGAGAATTCGAAAGCGAGGAAGAGACGGAGAAAGGTCGATGGAGGAGCGGACGGGGACATCCGCGCCTTTAAGGACACGCGACACCTGTGGATAGGCATCACATGTCAAGATACGGGGGGCGGAATGCGTTTCTGTCAATCCTCAGCATTCAATCCTGGCAGAACATTTCAGGTCAGACATACATGCGGGAGCTGTCGCAACCAGGGCCGCGCACCCAACGACTCCACCAGCTTTCGTTCCATCCTGTCGTTTTGTCCTTGCCGCTCCGTCCCCGCCTCCGTTCGTCGCGCCACGCCCCTCCGTTACTTGTGTGTCGTCATTCAGAGGTTGTTGGCTGGGGCAAAGAAAGATGACTACCACGCTGATCACGCCATCCGAGTCGCGCCAAGCGGCAGATGGGGCCCGTGCTGTCGACGGCCCATATGCTCGCCAACGTCGGCTGCTGAGAGCCTGAAACTCGTTTGCGCTGTAGAATAGGGTGGAGTGGCCTCGACGAGAAGCAGGGCGAGGGACGAGGGACCAGGACACGTCACGGTCGTCGTCGTTGCTAACGAAGATGATGAGATGATGTGACGTCACTGATCGTCGCACTCTGAATTACACGTGATCCTTCTTGGCTTGACCAGCAACCATCACCATGTCCGTCAGCGGCCGATTTCCGAACGAACTCTGGCTCGAAGTCATGCAGCACCTCTCACAGATGGAGCTGCGCTCCGTCGCTGCATCCAACAGAACACTACTCCATCTCGCTCGCGATTTCCTTTTCCGCCACGTCAAAATCCGCTTCTGCACGCCTATCCCAGGCGACGGGCGCTGGAACCCGCACATCCCCGCTGCAGACAGTTTAGCGAGAATCGCACTATTCACATCACCTGACATTGCCTCGCGCGCGCGGAGCGGCCGCCTGCGCTGCGTCCGTATACACGAGATGCAAGAGCGGCAGCCCGTCCTACGCCTAGCCGACGGCGAAACGCGTGCTTGCGGCCATTTCCTGGCGCTTTTTCTGGAGCATTCCCGGCGCTTCGCTAACCTCCGTCGACTCGAGTTGGACAACCTCGTGCTCGACCACGCTGCATACCACGCCGTTGCCAACCTGCCGGCGCTGAAGGAGCTCGTCATAAACTGGACGGATTTATGGTTCGGAGAATTACCGACCAGGAGGCTGGAGCTTGTATGTCTGAGCTACTACGGAAGACTGGGTCTTGATTCAAACCTGCGGCTCATCGACCCTTCACTACTGCACACCGTGTACGTAGGCTTCAACGATGAGACTTTCACATTGGATGGCCTCACGCGCTTGGATAACCTCGAGCGCCTCGCAATCAACAGTGCCAGTCTTGGAAGCGATCTTGGGCACCACGATCTGTCGCGGCTCACACCTACCACCTTCCCGCGGCTACGGGCGTTCTCTGGCCTGCTCGACTTCGCATTGCACTTCATTGAAAACTGCCACCTTGAACGGCTGTTTATAGACGAGTTATATGACACATCACTGCGGTACGTGACGATTGCGCCGGACAAGGCTGCATGCATTACGACGCTCGGCATCAACAACATTTCACTGGAGCACGAAGAGCTATGCCGAATCGTGAACATGTTCCCGAACCTCACTGTCCTCGCCATATCCGCCTGCGACTACGACGCCGAATGGTACGAGGAACGTCCACTCTATGAGGAGCTGCCAGTGCGTCGCAGTGCTCGCTGTATGATTGGGATTCCTCATATTTATCAGGGACGTGACCTCATCGACCAGCTGCTGGCCACCGTCGCGCCAGCCACACTCACGGAATTGCATGTGACGTTGTACTGGACAGATTCGATCGCCACTACGAAGCAGATCTTCGCCGACCCCGCCCCCTCCCACGCGGGCCCCCTCGCTGCAGGACTCATACGCTGCCCGCTGCTGAGGGCGATTTACATCGTGCTCGATGGAAGCCGAGGCGGGGAAGCGGCGTTTGCGATGTCATGGGAGCGCCATCCTGGGGGATTCGAGGAGCGGCACACGACAGAGGACGTCGGTAGGTTCCCTCCCTTCTCTGGATCAGAATTTCAATATTAATATTGCCGACAGGGAAGGCCACCAAGCTCCGTCAGTGGATGCTCCCGCACCGGATCGCGGAGATGTGGGGCTTCTAAGAGAGCTTCCTGAAGTGGGTGCTTCTTGAAGTGGGTACTTCTCCATTTGTAGTCCTGTAGTAGACTTGTACACTACAAGCATCCCAAGGCTATTGTGCATCTACCTGACCCATTATTAGCCTCGGAAAAACTGAAATATAATCACCTATACAATGGGTTGTTCTCCCTGTGGAGCCATGCTAGCAGGGATATGGGATATGTTTACCTGGTGTCCTACTTATTGTTCTGGGGTTGTGTTATATACAGTACTTAAATACACCGGAAGTAGACCCGCCTCCATGCTTGTTTCTCATTCAAATGTTGATAAAGTAGTTATTTGATGTTTACCCAGGGGTTGTGGGTGGGGGGGGCTAACAAGACAACTGCTACCTCACCCATGTACCATTGAGCGTTACTACGATGAATATATGTCTGGCTACCAAATGCATACTAGTGTAGGACATACATTCCACATGAATATAGATAGTTGTTGCATTTGTAGGCTTTCTCTTGAAGGAATCCATCACATAATCTGGCATCAAATAAGTCAAAGGCAATGAATCTTGACCTACATGCCCATCTAGAACATGAATGTCAGTTAAATAAACATTATAAACTCAACTTACTCAAGTATGTACCATAAAATTGCTGATCATTTATATCATTATATTACCATTTTTAACCATTTTTAAATGTAACCATTTCCATCTAGTTTACCTAGGGGTGTAAATGAATATTAAATATTTTGAGCCCTACATAAAATCCCCAGCTCCCATGTTGCCTTTTTGTCCTCTAGCTGGCTCAAGTTGAAATATGTTTCTTGTAGAACTTATATAGCATTCAGAAGTACCACCCATACATAAATATATATATTAAGGTTCTCCTCACCCTAGTAGGATGATCAAATATGTTTTTGCCTTATCCTAAGGCAACCATTGGAAGGTTCTTAATAGATCGGTGATAGTGCTGGCAGTAGAGGCTGTAGACGGTAAGTTAGATATCTGTGTTCTATCTCTCACATGTAGGATAGGCATGCAGTGAATAACTGGGATATCGGATTTGACCTATCTTTTTTTTTTCTTAACTAAGTCAGATAATAATCAGTCCATAGTACAAATATTCAGCACACAATGAGGACCAACCAGTTTAAGCACTAACATAAGTACACCTAGCCAGGCTGATTGAAGGTTTAATGATATTGATGGATGTGTCAGGGGAACCCACCTATGGTGCACCCTAATACCCTCTAGTTAGAGGGATAGAGTAGGGTACTATCTCCCTCTAACTAGAGGGGGTTGAGCCAGTAGTGGGCACCCCACTAAATATGGCTACCAAGGGGTCTTGGTAGTGGGGAAAGAGCCGGCTGCCATCACCCTCCCGGCTACCTGTAAGGGCAACCCTGGAGACCCCGACGACAAAAGCCTAGCAGGGGAGGATCCAAAGCGTGAATAAAAGCTACGGAAATACACGGAGGGACCGACCTAGCAGGGGAGGATCAAAAGAGAAGAAACTCTAAGGGTCCGCCTGCTAGGGTGCCAACTATATACTGGTCGTCCGTAACTGCCGACGTAGAGTGCAGAAGGCCTGAGCGGCGTCGCAGGCTCTGTCCCAAGGTGATCGTTGGGAGGGTCTTGACGGATCAGTGATTGTGCGGGCGAAGGAGGCTGTGGACGATGGTCGGGGTGGGTCGGAGCGTCCGAGGGGCGCCGGTTGGATGTGCCTCGGATGCGCTCGGACGGTCCGAAGGAGGCCGAAGCAGGGGTTCCCGTGACATCACCCCCCCTTTGAATGCGGCGTCCCGCTGCATAGTCCGAAACACCTGTTAATCCCACATATCCCTTGTAGTTAGAATGTACACTACAGCGTGGTGTGCATTCTAACTACAAATGTTTCTGTAAATGGCCCAATGCTGCAATAAATAGAGTTTAAAGTTGCAATAAATGTAATAATTCTAGGGCACAAGACTTGAATGCTAAGTCGGCAACCTATGCTGCAATATCTGCTATAAATATTAAGCTAACAGATCATTGAAAAGGCACTATAATGTGTGTAGACTGTAATATCTGCTATCTCCAGTAACATATTATGATTACATCATTGAAAGTTACCAAAAAAGGAAAGAGTTGGTATTACTATACGGCAGGATCTAGTACCTAAGTAACTATAAGATATGACACTGTTATATAACATCTTACTATATTTGTGATATTATGTGATACTATATGTATTGATGGTACTGGTTTTGTTACACAGTGTCATATCAGGTCATAAGTGTCACATATCTCTTAAAAAGGAAATTTTCGCCATTTGACGGGAAAATCATCAGAGAATGTCACACATTGTCACAAATCAAAGTTGTATATTTTGACTATATAACCACCTTTTCTTTAAGTAACCTATGGTGGCAGCTCAATGATGGGTGAGCACTAACCCATCACTAGCTCATGTATAACTGATGGGCCTCTATCTTTATAGCTACTTGAGCTAAAAGCATGAATCAAGTACTAGCAGGAAGGGTCTTAAATTACTATTGATTGATCAGATATGTTGATTATTATCATATTGTATAATTACTATATTGACCCTTCGGTCCTGAAAAAGAGAATATTTGGTACTTTTAAAATATAAGGTAGCTGACTTGTAAGTTTGCCTACTCTGACCTAAGGCTCTGATGTATTCCTTCTTAATTCCTAGTGAATGTGGCACTAATAATGCAATACATCCACTCATCAGTGGTATTGATCCCTATGATAAGCACAGATCTCCAGCTAGCCTTGGCGGATAAAGCTAGGAGAGAGTTCATTTGAAAGGTGTACCATCTATCTATCCTTCAGCTCTCGTCTCTGTATCATTCATTACTATTACCCTGAGCTATTCACTGCCAAGCATGTTAAAATACCAAGTTGAACAGTATTTTGCTGATATCTTAGGGTGACATGCATGGAATCTCATGATCTAAGTTAATCTGAGACCATAGGATGGTCCACCATGCCTCCACTCATTTATGACCATACAGCAGGTGTTAGGGTAATTCAATTCCCAAAGACCTTAGGTGCTATATAGCACAGGATAGAGATATGCTAGAGGGTCAGGGCCACCAGTTTCTGGGAGGTGGAGCATACCCCTACCAGTATATATCCTTAGATTTCCTCGAACAGCATGAGTGATGCTATGGTGAACCCATCATCTTTGTGGTAGATAACACTGATAATAGTACTGTGAGGGATCCAGAACAGATATAAGGTTGATTCAAGTGCTGGACAGGTTCATTTGGAGCCCTATACAATTCTAGGCTCAAGGCTTGCATCATACTTGAAATTAATTTCTGACCTGTTGTAATAGCGAAGGCACTCTCTTTTGCTCTATGCATACCTACCCTCTGTTCAGCTACCTGTAGCAACACATGCCACAACCACAATGTATTATAGTATGGAGTCCTACTAGACATCCAAATATCCTCATCTATGCATCTTAATGTCTGGTGCTCAGTCTATAGACCCCACCATTCATGTAAACCTGTTCTGCACTCAACTCATCTCGGAATATTGACCCCAATTCATCCTCTGGAAATATAAAGAGATCAATCAGAGTATGTGGGTATGTGTATACACCATATTTGCCGAGTTCTACATATTTGATCTCCAATCAAATCATAGATCATAGCTCCATTGCCAATATAATATATAGTAGTATTCATCAGTCTAATAGAGCATAACAGGATTTTCTGGACATAGTATATGATGTAAGGCATACCATTTCATAAGGGGATCCCTCTAAATATTTCCCACTTTAATCCCATCAGGGGACCCTTCACCTTCAAGTAGGTTATTAAGAGATTAGAGTGATAGAATTTATGCTATGGATACAGGTGCATATGATATATAAAATTATGGGGGGTACACACAGCTACTATGGACATCTATTAGACCTGAATGCAACTTGGATCATGATTATCCATGCATTTCATAGCAACATATCAAGTGATCATTGTGCCTGATCCAATTTAAAACATGGAAACCAGGGGAAAAGTGGCATAATATTGGAGTATTAAGATATAGGACTATGATCACATCAGAACATCTAAAGCTTAAGTAAATAGCTACCTACCAGTACAACAATCATTTAAATTCATACAGATTTGGTGGACAAATTTCATCATCAATAGTTATGATGAATCATCAGGAGATGGTATAGGTATACTAATAATATTATATGTTAAAGGGTACTGGTCTTAATATTCAGGTACCCTTAGTGGTGCTTCAATAACCTATGTGGGTTGTCTACATAGTAAATTATCACTGTATAAGGCATAAATCAGCTAATAATTGGCCAATGCTAACATAATTACTGAGCTGCCACTATCGGTCCAAGTCACTTAATGAAAGTTGTTCATACCCTTAGTGGTGCTTCAATAACCTATGTGGGTTGTCTACATAGTAAATCACTGTATAAGGCATAAATCAGCTAATAATTGGCCAATGCTAACATAATTACTGAGCTGCCACTATCGGTCCAAGTCACTTAATGAAAGTTGTTCATATAGTCAAAATGTATAACTTTAATTTTGTGACACTTTGTGACATTATCTGATGATTGTACTGTCAAATGGCGAAAATTTCCTTTTTAAGAGATATGTCACACCTGTCACAGCACATATGATATAACACTGTGTAACAGCACATATAGAGCTGAAATGAGTACCATCAATATGAATAGTATGATATAATATAACAAATATAGTAAGATGTCATATAACAGTGTCATATATTATAGTTACTTAAGTACTAGATCCTTAATACTAAGCATTTCTTCTTTTGGTAACTTTCAATGATGTAATCATAATATATCACAGAGATAGTAGATATTACAGTCTACACGCCTTTGTAAGGGCAACCTCGCGAGGCTCGAAATCAGAGTCCTGAGCAGAGGGGGAATCCTTAGTGAAACTACTACAACAGGAAGGGACGCTACAGACTCACCTGAGCAGAGGGGGAATCCTTAGAGGACAAGCCAAGGAGCCCTCTGCTCAGGTGCACTACTATATACTAGTGACCGGAGTAATGATAGGATGCGGGATGTGGTGGGAGAAGTGGAGGAGGAGCGTTAGGGTGCAGGAATACAGAGACTCGGGTGGAGACACGGAGACGCGAGTGGAGACGCGTGAGCGGAGACGCAGCGCTTGATGGGATCAAGTGACGGCATCAGGTTTCCCCTGACAGCCTTATAGTCCTTTCAACTGAAATTGCCTTTTTTGGCAAGCCTCAATGATCTGTTAGCTTAATATTTATAGCAGATATTGCAGCGTAGGTTGCCGACTTAGCATTCAAGTCTTAGGCCCCAGAATTATTACATTTATTGCAACTTTAAACTCTATTTATTGCAGCATTGGGCCATTTACAGAAACATTTGTAGTTAGAATGCACACCACGCTGTAGTGTACATTCTAACTACAAGGGATATGTGGGATTAACAGGTGGTCCGAAAGGGCAGCGAGTCGAGGGTTGCTGAGGGGATATGCCGTGGTTTACCTGGGTATCTCCGATAGAAGTCCGTAATCTTGTCTGGCGCGAAGACACGGTCGAACCGAACCCATGAGTCGTGTGAAGCATCGTAGCCTTTCCACCTGACGAAGTAGTTAAGACGCTTATACCTTATCCTGGCATCCAAGATTTCCTCGACTTCCCATTCGGGGACTCCGTCCTCTAGTTCGGGGGGCGGCTCGTCGTAACCGGGTCGTCCATCGAAGGGGTCGTCCTTAGCAGGTTCGAGCTTAACAACGGGGAAGACCGGGTCGAGCTTGGAGTAGCGCGGGGGGAGGTCTAGCTTGTAGGCGCCCTTGCTGACCTCTGCGAGCACCTTGAACGGTCCGAGGCGCTTGTGGGAGAACTTCTCGGATGGCCGAGTCGTCCTAATGTCAGAGCCAAACCTTGTCACCAACTTGGATTTTTGGAGCGTCCGAACGTCTCCGATCGTAGTACCGTTTATACTCGTCCTTAGCTTTAACGAGCACGGCCTTTGCTTTGGAGACGCCGTTCGCTATCCAATCGCGAAACTCATTCACTGACTCCAACTCTGAGCGGGCACCAGGTTCGAAGCCCATTCGGGGGAGTCGACCAGTGTCCGTCATGAAAGGTACCTGTTGAGTGGAGGAGTGAACATGATTGTTATAGGCGAACTCAGCGGCAGGGATAAGCTCGTCCCAGTCGTCTTGTTGGTAGTTGGTGAAGATCCGGATGTACTGCTCAAGCTCCTGGTTAACGCGTTCGGTCTGTCCGTCGGTCTGCGGGTGGTAAGCCGTGGATGTGGCGGGCTTGATACCGATTAAGCACCAGAGTTCAGTGATCGACCAAGGGGGCAGGGGCCCTTGTCTCATAAGGGCCCTTGGGGGCCTTTCACAAGGTCCTTGCCTCTTTTGCTAACAGTCTAAGGACCTTGCAAGGGCCTGTGATGGTATCAAATAGTGTGACACTTGTGACATTGCCAGTAGAAAGACCTCTTAGAACATCTATTTTCACCTTAATTGAATCCTGGTCTCAAGGATACCTTATCATGGTATATAAAAGAGGCAATTATATATCAAAACACAATATATATATTTATGTATTTTGTTTCCTCGCCTAGCCTAAGGGCCCCTTGCTGTGGCCCCTTTGAAAGGGCCCCTGGGCCTTGCAAGGCCCTTGCACATCTCAGAGCTGAAAAAAGGGGCCCTTAGTCGATCACTGCCAGAGTTTGCGTGTGAAGTCAGCGATGAACTGCGAACTGCGATCTGAGATGTACTTCTCGGGGGTTCCGTGGTGCCTCCAGATATTCCGATAGTATAACCGGCCGGCTCCGACTGCGTCTACCGTCGTATGGCACTCAGTGAAGTGAGCGCGTTTGCCAAGAGCATCGACGACTACCATGACCGCGTCGTACCCATGAGCCTCGGGGAGCTCTACGATGAAGTCAACGGAAACGGTATGCCAGCGTTCCGGGGGCGTTTCCGTGGGGTGCAGTTCTCCATGGGGCAGTCTCCGGAGCGCCTTCGTGCGACAGCACAAGTCGCAGGTTGCAACATACCGGCCGATATGGCGAGACATTTGGGGCCACCAGTAGTTCTGGGAGACCAAGTCCAAGGTCTTGAAGCGACCTGCGTGTCCGGCGACTCGAGTGTCATGGCAGAGCTCGATGATGCGTCTCCGAAGGTCCTTGTCCTTTGGTACGACAATCTTCCCTCGGAAATGGAGAAGACCGCAGGAGACGGCCCACTCGTCAGAACGTGAGGAGCAGGGGCCTCGAGCTTGACCTTGAACCCTAAGGAGTTGCCGGGAAATTCTATCGAACTCAAGGCCAGCCTTTACTTCCACAACGCGGCGCTTGATGGGATCAAGTGACGGCATCAGGGTTTCCCCTGACAGATCACTAGTGATATTAGTTATGTTTATATTAGTTTTGTAAGTGTCCATATGTGAGATTGTAAATATATATATGAATCCAATTTTCAATAACTTTGTCAGAACGGTTTGGAAGATCAAAAGTTCCTTTTTTGGAAACTGATCTAATGATTTATTATATCAAGTGTTATAGAAATGCTTCATTGGACTTGTGTCTGGACAGTCTAGAAGCAAAATTGCCTTTTTTTTTTTTTTGAAAGGGCTGATGGCATCACAGCTGATAATCTTAGACATCAGCCATGAGCGGACTTATCGCTCCAAGGTCTTTTATCTGAACTATTGACTTTATTGCAACTTTATTGCAGTATTTATCACAGCGTAGGGAGTTTGAGCAGTTTCTTGCTAGTTAGGATGGGAGGTGCAGTGTACCTCCCTGCCTAACTAGAAGGGTCATGTGGGATTCACAGGTGTGCTATACTGTAGTATTTTAATCAATTCGGCGTCCAAAAAGTGTGTGACATCGGCGCCGAATTGAGATTTTCGGCGTCCAAGGCCTCCGAGTGTGACTGCCGAAAATTTTCGGCACATTACAACAAATGGCATTTGGAAATTTCAAACTAGCCTCTGAATTTAAGAAATAGTGTTTGAGGATGCCAAGGTCTTGCTTCCAAAAATTGTGAGTTCTCTAGCTGTACAGCAATAACTGGGTGCTGAAAGCCATTCATTTGCACTACAAAATATTTGAACCTGTTCTCAAATTTGTCTCATCAGTAGATCATTGTCTCTTAAATGATTTGGAAAACCAAGTGCTGATAAACTCTATTTTAGACGAATTCTAACGCTAAAATGTTTTTTTGCCCCAATTAATATTACACATTACCTATTTTTGTGCCTGAAAACGCCACTGCTTACGTTTCACTCAATAAATCACACGCCAATCACACGTGATGCTTCCTGGGTTGACCAGCAACCATCACCATGCGCGTCAACGACCGACTTCCGAACGAGCTCTGGCTCGAAGTCTTGCAGGCCCTCCCACGTGCCGACTTGCGCTCTGTCGCGGCATCCAACCGCAAGCTGCTACGTCTCGCCCGCAGTCTTCTCTTCCGCCACGTCAGCCTGCGATTCTGCAACCCCACCCCGGGCTATAATCGCCGGGGACTGGTGTCACACATCCCCGACCCGCACAGCCTCGCTAAGATCGAGCTGTTTACGGCGCCTGAGATCGCAGGTTGCATGCGTAGCGCGTCGCTAAGCTGCATACGACTCGAACACCATCAGAGGCACCGGCCTGTGCGGCGCATAGCGGAGTCGGATGGGCAGACATGTGGCCACTTCATGGCCCTATTTCTTGAGCTTTCCGACCACTTTGTAAACCTGCGCCGCCTCAACTTGTACCGACTCGCGCTTGACGCTCCCGCGTACCATGCCATTACACGCCTGCCCTCGTTAAAGCAGCTCGTCATCCACTGGGCCAATCTATATGGCGGCGATGAGGTGCCTACGGAGAAGCTGGCGATAACATGCTTTGGCTACTACGGCGACCAGACTCTCGACGCGCATCTGCGTCTGATCGACACTTCGCAACTACACACTGTGTATATCGGTAACGAGTTCTACACCTTCAAGCTCGGGGGCCTGGCAGGTCTGGGCTGCCTCAAGTGCCTCGCCATCAACAGCGACGCCTTGGACAACGACCTCGGCGAGCATGACCTTTCTCAGCTCACACCAGACACGTTCCCATGTCTGCAAGCCTTTTCCGGCCCGTTGGACATCGCACTGCCTTTCATTGACTGCTGTCAGCTTGAGCGGCTCTTCATCGACGAGATTTTGGACACATCTCTCCGGGACCTGTGCGCCATCCCTCCCGACAAGGCCGCGCGCATCACGACGCTGGGCCTCAGCCACATACTGCTGGACCACGATGTGCTCTCCCAGGTTGTCACGGCGCTTCCGCGTCTAGCCTTTCTCGCCATCAATGCCTGCGGCTACGACGATGAACTTCACGAATCAGGCCCACACCCAGTTCGTTGACGTTGTCTTCTTCCCCCCATGACCTCTGCTCTAATGACATTTCCAGTTCCGTGACCTCATCGAGCAGCTGCTCGCCACGATTGCGCCCCCTACACTCGCTGAGTTACACGTATCTATCGCCTTCAACTATCCGATCGCCAGCACCAGAGACATTTTTGTTCACCCCGCCCCATCTCGTGCAGGGCTCCTGGCTACTGCTGTCGCACGCTGCCCCTTGCTCCGTGCGATCTATATTGTCCACGAGGGTAGTTTCAACGATCAGACGGACTTTGCCCTCTCGTGGGAGCGCTATCCGAGTGGAGCGGAGGAGCGGCACATGACAGACGACATAGGTATCTCTCCCCTTTATTCTCCGGGTATCGCTGACCACTGGTAGACGCTGCAAAGAAAATCCGCAAATGGATGCTTCCCCACAGAATCGAGGACATGTGGGGCTTCTGAATCTTACATTTTGTTTTTTTCATTGAACCGCATTGAATTAATTACTTGGTGATACGGGGACCACACATTACATCGTCTCTATCTTTGCGCTGTCCTTGAACTCGGGAATGACGGGCCAGCGCGAACGGACGAACACTGCGTCATCAGTCTTGACTTTCACCCGGAAAGCAGAGCACATACGTTCAGCCGCGATCGGGATATCCTTGAACTCCGGGAAGAGCGCCGCGCGGATGCCCTGCGACTCGCCGAAGCCAGGGCTGACGTGCGAGATCGGACTGCCGCACTCAGAGCAGAAGACGTGCCGAACTACAGCGATGTCATGGTCATCTCAAAGCCGTCAACTCGTTGCGCACCGGTATTGCCGGACTCCGATTTAGTCAAATACTCCTTGACGGGGCCGGCGATAGTGACGTTCGTCTTGAGCTCGACCACGTTTGCGCTGAATGCGCTGCCGGACTCCTTCTGGCAGTCGAGGCAGTGGCAGAGGACCTGGTACCAATAGGCGTGATCAGCATTTATCAGAGCAGAAAGTCGTACTTGGGTCGTATGGGTCCCCGCGAGGGTGACGGTCGTTTGGCCGCAGGCGCAGGAACCGGTGTGAGGCATTGAAGTTGTTAGATTTATTGAAAGGTGCAGTACTGTGGTACCAATGGGCCTTTATGCTCGCTCACCAGCCGCGTCAGCCGTGTCCCCGTGCCCGGACTTGACCGTGTCCGACTGAGAGTCTGGCTAATCTCTGATGTCTGATATGCCCGACGATCTCCGCCTCGAGAAATATTTTATTCAAGTTAATTATGCCGCAGTAGTACAGGATTGTCTGGTTCACCAACAACGGCTCAATACAAGAAATACTTGGCAACATACTTAACCTGGATCGGCGCAGCGCCGGCAGCACACTGGAGAAACACTCAGCAATGTCCTCATACCAAACCCAAATCGTGCTTACCGATGCGGGCGGCTGTCCGCCAACGGTGTCTACACGGAAGACCTGGCTCGCGAGCGCGTCGAACCCGGGGATGCCGTTGAGCATGAGCCAGTCGACGGTGACCTTCGGGTCCGCCGGTGCGGGCGCGGGGATGTTGCCGACCTTAGCGCCAACGACGAAGGCCGTTGCGTCGCCCTTGTGCGAGCCGGTCGAGGTGAAGTCCCACTTGGCGTTGATCGCGCCCGCGGTGGTGGGTGAGTTGATGAAGTAGTGGTACTAGATCACATACTTAATAAGCGGCTGCTTATAATATGGCAGGGAGGAGAGAAGAGCTTACCCCGAGGATGCTAGGCGTGCCGACCTTCGCGCCAACGACATCCGCCTTCGCGTGGCCCTCAGCAGGTGATATCCAGACGTTATAAGACCGCTGCGCGATGGTCTCAAAGTCGGACTTGCCCTCAATGCAGGACAGGTCGAACAGCGTGGCCACGGCGCCGATCGAGCTGAAAAGACGTCGGCACGATCTTGATGATTATAGTGATGAAAACACGCACGCAAAGGTCGAGGTAGCGCTGTTGCACGTATAGTTTTGGTAGCCGACACCGATCGCGACGTAGCGCGGGGGTGTAGTGGGCTGCACAAGCGCAGTTTGGTTCGTGGGCAGGTGCATCGACACGGTGGTGCTCTTCTTGAGGTCACACCCACATGTTACACCGTGGGTTTTGGAGTCCTTGCGGGCGGCGAGGGAAGCGCTGGACGCGAGGAGAGCGTTGAGAGAGAGAGCGACGAGGGCAGTGAGCTGGACCATGGCTTTTCAAGTGAGGGAGTGAGGGAGGGGAATGAGTGTCTGGGGCCGAGCGGAGTCGGGAATGGAGTACGAGGGAGAACGGAGCCGTACTTATACAATCCGCTGCTTCTTTGAAGTTCTTTGCGTTTCAAAGGTTGCGTAACCCCTCGAGTCGGGAGCTATGATAGTTCGACAGACGCCAATTAAAGCGGCGAAACTGGAATGATACCTCGACGAGCAAGCGACGGCTGTCGTGTCCGGCACGTCCTCAGACCATTCCAATAACGTCACCCTGCTACTAGTAGTGCGCGTTGGCGAGGTAGTTAACGGCTGAGCCTGGTACAGTCAGTCCTCTCCGGGAATGACTACACCACTCACACTCTGCAGGGTGATCTACGCGTTTCATCCACCGCCACCACTGGCTTCTGAGCCTATCACAGCGCGGCCCCCGGCGTCTGGCATCTTCGAGCGATCCATCATGGATCCGCCAAAGAGGGGACTTTGGGCGGGCGCCGTCCACCAATGGGCAGACAGCGGCACCGGGCTGATGGTCGTGTCGGCGCTGCTTGCAGCGTGATCAGCGTCGACGGACGAACGACAGGGACAGGGCGAATGGCCGCGGAGCGGAAAGGCTGTCAAGGCTCAGCGGCGAGCAATAGAACCACTTGAAGTCCGAGTCGTGGCAGTTATTTTTTCTGAGTTAAGTATAGACACTTCCATCTTGGATCCATCGTTGCCAGGGGCGTATCCTTCGATGTCCTGAAGATCGTTCAGCGCTGCCAGCCAACCAGGAGGAAGTATACCAGACACTGGCTGCAGACGGCCGTGCACGCACAGCTGTGTGTGGGGGTTCGGAGGAAAGAAAAGCCCTCCGCGGGCACGTGGAGTCATCGGATGGTCCGTGCGCGGTGAGTCACGTGTGAACCGACCCTATTTTGCGGCTGATGTCTAATCTTATTATTCGGATCCGTTGACTGAATAGATCTCCGGCAAAATATTGACTTAGTCTTCTACATGGTTGAGTTTTCAGCGGAAATAGATAATATTGGTGGAAATATCGGGAATACATTAGTAGTACAGACATATAAGTCAGAGAAATAGGTACTAAATTAAAAATTATTAAAGAATGTTAGAGCGTCGAGTCTTTTGGAACATCCGAGCTCAGTGACTTATGCGCGGGAACGAACCGTCTCCTATAACGACGACCCCCGACTCATGCGCCAGCTGCTCCTTTACACGCGGATGCAGCCCGCGGTTAGACTGCACCGGGAAGATACAGTCCGGGTTGCCCTTTGCGATACACGTACTACAATCACACACATCAGAACCGTCTCAAAAAACAAAGAAAATCAGCAGGACGCACTTGCACTTCGCCGCGTTGGGCTCACGACGACATGCGATCTTGCGCCCGCGGCAGAAGAAGCAGGCGAGCGGCTGGCGCGCGCGGTCCTTGGCACCAGGGTCCGCGACATCTGGGTCGCTGGGCGGTGGGGCGGCCGCGGGCGAGGCGTGATGCTGATGCTGATGCTGGGGATGGCTATGCGAATTTGTGGATGCAAGTGCAGGTGCAGGTGGCCGTGCGTTGCCCTGCTCAGTGGACTGAAATTGATATTGATGGTTGTTCCACCCGTGGGGAAGGGCACCCGGGGCGGCATGTGCAGCATGGGGGGCCGCGCTGCGGGCCGTGGTGGGAAGAATACGGCGGCTGGGGTGCATTCCGCGTAGTCTACCGCAGTTTGTCAATGAAAGTTTGTCATAAAACGGCGCGAAATTTAACACGCACATTGAGGAACGACGCGCCGGTGTTGAGCTCGCGTTTAATAGCGGTGTGGCCCAAGGGATGCATATCGAGGAGTTTAATGAAGAATAGGGGAGTTCTATGAGAGGCGGGAGCCAATGTGAGCTGGTATGATACATCCTCAATCGCTTCATCGCGGCTTAAAAACAGAGGGCCCCGCCCTTGGTGACGAAATGTCTGTGAATGTCTGTTGAGCCATTGTGGATGTGTGGGAATGCGCGTCTACGGACCCATAGCCAAGTTGCCGAAGCTTCAAGTTCAAGTCGGGTAGTATCCCGACGGGATCCTCGCGAAGCCGTGCATAAAGCTTATAAGCTAAGTGCAGCACGCCAACTAGGTGACGACCCCGCCTACGCCCGTTGCACCGCGACTGAGGCGAAGAACAAACTGCCGGGACGAATGCGAAAACGATGGCGTAGGTGCTGCTGCTGTTGAGCCTAGCGCTAGACGGCAATTCCAGGGTTCCATCTTGCCATCGCGCGGGGTGAGGGTCCACAGACTTTCCTGTCTTCGCAGCCTCGCGTCGGATGCGCTTAGCGCCGACACTGTCCACACCAAAAAGGCAAAAACTGCAGTCGCTTGAAAAAAGGTTTCCCCGAGGCCGCTCGGATATGAACAGACGCGGGCGCTGCGTCGTACATCGTCAAGCCTCGCCGAACTTGAATGGCAGATGAAGCGAAACGGGAGCGAGCCTCCGAGTTCTCCGATGTGCTCGCCCCCACATCGCTTAGTAGCGTTGACACCGAAAATGAGGCGGGCAGCTTAAAGCGCTGGATAAGGTCCGTCGTGCCCACCAGCGCCCCTCATTCCCGTCGACAATCAACGCGGGCCCACACAGATCATGATCCCGAAGCAATCGATGCCGCGGACACCCTCGCCCTATCTGTCGGCGCTTGCATCAACGCCGCGCCGTCATGGTCAAGGGGACAGCTCCAGCCCGCGTCATCGCCAACGTCCTGTGTCTGTGGGGGCCGTCACCCGTGCCTCCAGCACGGTTCTTGCAGTTGTGATGTGCCTGCGATGGAGAATGGAGAATGGCGCGGTGGCAGCACTAGTACTTACGGGGCTATGAAGTGGCCGCTCCGTCCATTGCCACCGGGGACCCGAGCCATTGATGTCTGGCAAGATGGTCGACAAGAGGAAATTTTCACCGTCACGCATCACGCGTGACGAATGATCATTGACATTATGGGGCATCAATCAACCAACAATGTACTACTAGGTGCCGGCCTTGCCGACTTGGACCTTGCTTTGGGCCTCCTTTGATTTGGTCCTTTCTTTAGCTATTGTGCAGCTTTTAATCATAAAACAAACTTGTGTCATATTGTTTTTCCATTTGTTTGTTTAGCCCTAGCACTGAGGCTCTTTAGCACAAAAAAAATAATAGAATGGAGAATTTTTTTGACAATTTCTAGTGGCCCAAGTAAATTGCCACAATACCCTTGCACTCAAAGTAACAATTGGAAAGTGTCAACTGTCTGCCAATTTTTAATTTTTTTGTGTCTGAAAAGGCTGAAAGTTTTAATTTTAATTTTAGTGATTTTTTTTCAAGGAGTTTTTTTTGCTGTGTAACATGTAACACATACACTTGATTGAAATACTATAGTTAAGGGAAACATAAAAGTTGAGCAATAAAGAGGGAGTGTGTGACAATAAAACATAAGCTGAGTGATGTCACGGATAAGACCCAGCCCATCTGCTCTGGCACTAGTGTCAAGCCACCGAGGGCCAATAACACGCAGCACGTAACAACGGGGAACAGGCACCCCAGTAGGGAGGAACGCACACACGGGAAGCCTGTGACTGAGAACAATATGTCGGGCTGACGCTAGTGATTGTCACAGGTGGTGTGACCCACCGCGGGCCGCGGGTATGGGCTTGCCTCCCAGAATTTCCAGGCCCGCACTCAGGCCTGTAGGTCTTGGCCGTAGGAGTGCCTAGCCGCTGGACACTCTGGCTAGGGCTGTAGGCCGTACCGTATACGGCTACGGCCGCATACGGTACGGCCTCTGACGGCGCCGGGACGGCCCTACGCCGTACCGTAAGCCCTCGAGCTCAAGGCGCTTACGGTACGGGACGGCGCCGTCACACCGTATTACGGTTACGGTGACGGCCGGCCAGTCACACGGTGTGACCTGGGCCAAAGTCTTTCTCCGAGGGGCCGGGCCGGGTCGGGCGGCAGTGCCAAACGCCTTTGGACTGCCTGAGAGGCCAGCCAGGCCGTGTTTGTTGACCACCGACGGCGACTGGGCCCTAGCAACGGGCGTCCGGGGGTCCGATACCTGACGGATCACCGCTTTTCGGATCATTATTGACGCTAGCCGAGGCTCCGCCGTATACGGCGACTGTCACCGTATACGGGACGGTCATTACGGCGTCACGGCCGTCCCGTCGCCGTACCGTATGCTTGGGCACCAGGGTGCCATACGGTACGGCTACGGCGCCGTATTACGGGGGGCCGTACGCCGTAGTATACGGCGACAGCCTACAGCCCTAACTCTGGGGCTGGGAGCTGGGGCAGAGCTTGGCGCTCTTCCAAGCGACAAGCAAGATCTCTGATGTGCAGGAGGCATCAGAGATCTCCTTGTCGCCAGCGAAGGACCACCTGACCGCCTCAGGTGCCCATGGGCCGACAGGATCGTGGGCCACCTGAGGCCTGCATCTGAAGAGGCGGATACCCGCACCCATGCTTGCGGGTACGGGCCGACCATAGGTAGGGGTATGGGCCACCCTACAATTTCTCGCAGGTGGCCTATGACAATCACTAGCTGACGCCAAGCTGTAAGCCTGGGAGTCTTACTTACATCATCCCATCACATAGTCACAGCCCTTAGTCACTCTCCTCTGTACCACATCGTCGTTTCTCGAATATAGCGGGATTCTGTTGTGTCCCGGTTCGTTCCTCGGTGTTTCTGGGACTTGACCACCCAGTTTCCACTTTTTTCACAACCTCATTCCGTTTATCTCTGCTGGACATCAAAATCTACGGCTCGACACGCTTCCCAGCCATTCCCCAAGCTTGCGGGCCCTTCTCAGAGCTCCCCCGACCTCCCCGCGGCTCCTCCAGCTAAGCGACATCGTCGCGGAGATTGCGCGCGAACGTTCGCGGGGCATTCCCACGATCTGTCACTCTCGTTCCCACCCTTCTCTCGCCACGTAGCACCCATCGCGCCTCTCATCGCGCCTCTCTTGCACCTCCCTCCGGCCCAACTCACCTCCCGTTCGCCCCCGCTGGCTCCCAACCCACGTAAATCGACGGCTGGGTCGACTTCAGCCGCGTCCGCACGTCCTACCGCTCAGCGTCAACGATACCGCTCTGGGCCACTGGACGACGTGGCAGAGGTGCCTGACGACGCCATCTTGCAGCCTGACGACCAGCTCTTCCGTCGTTCACCGTCACCCGCTCTGTCCCACTCGCTGTCGCTGTCTCGCTTGCCTGACCGGCCACGCTCGTTGTCACCCCGCTCGCGTATCCCCTCTCGCTCGCCGTCTCCCTCTCGTGCCCCTGACCTCTCGGGCCGGCAACTCCCTCCTCATCTCTCCAACCCATCATTGCCTATCGCCCCCGCTCCCCAAACCCGCATTCCGCGCATGACGAAAATTGCCTAATTAGGATCAAATAGGGATGGGCACGGATAAATCCGTGGATACC
Source organism: Mycena indigotica (assembly GCF_014461135.1). Taxonomy (NCBI): domain Eukaryota; kingdom Fungi; phylum Basidiomycota; class Agaricomycetes; order Agaricales; family Mycenaceae; genus Mycena; species Mycena indigotica. The sequence continues at coordinate 1,807,372 of NW_023503011.1, read as the reverse complement.
GGACTCCTACCCATATCCGTATCCGCACAGCCACCTATCCGCAATCCGCGGATACAGATAAGGATAATCCGGCAGATTGGGACTATCTGGCATTATATGTCATGTTCATTGGCTTAAACTAGCTCAGTTATTCTGTTTCCAACTGTCTAAACTCTCTGTGGCTGCTGGCACAGAGGTCGGCGCCTCAATTCTTACCCATGGATACTTTTTGTCACCACACAGTCCTATCCCATATCCGTATCCGTCCGGATACAATCTGTGTATCCGTCCGGATTGGCCCAATCCGTGCCCATCCCTAGGATCAAATCAAGGTAAATTTCAGAAAAAAAAATTGGAAACCATTTAAAGTGTTTGTTTTTTATTTGTTTCTATGTGCGGTCAAGAGCAAACAAAAAAAGCATTTAAACATTTGCAAACATTTGCAAATGGAAATGGTTGGAGCCCTACTCCCCGTTCTCAGCGTTTCAGCTGGAAGTGATTTGGATGATCCGAAAAAGGCAAAGGTGGAGGTTCCCCTGATAACAACATTCTCTAGAGGCTTACAAGACACCAGAGCTTACAATTCCATAACATGTCCTGCTGAGCCTCCAAGTCTAGGCAACGTTCAGTGGTAAAAAATTAGCCAGTTTCTATGCAGGTTCTAGAAAGAGTTAGGAATTGCTACCTACAATCTCCATATATATATATATACTTTCAATTCGCAGGAGCTTGAGAGGAAAGTCTATTCTATTGATAATCCTCAATATAAAGCTGGCAAATCGCCTATAAATACTCAGTCGATGCTGGAGCTTCCGCTGTATCCACCTGAATTCCGAGCGGTGGAGCTGCTGAGGCAGCGTCCATAGCGTGACCGCGTAGCTTAGTCAGCACATCATCTGTATCCTTGCTACTTCCATATCGACTGCGTTTCCCGCCTAGACCGCCCTGCCATCCCCATGTGGTGACGAGAGTGCGCGTTTTGCACAACCCCGCATCCAACCCGAAGGATCGACCGTCGAGTGCTTGACGAGACACCGTGCTAGCAGCACGAGAAAAATTTTCACCGCAACTCAACCTGCGAGACCACACCATGGCCATCTACTACAGCTATGCCACCCCTTATGATGATGGATACAACCACACTGTCAGGGGAAACCCTGATGCCGTCACTTGATCCCATCAAGCGCCGCGTCTCCGCTCGCGTCTCCGCGTCTCCGCTCGTGTCTCTGCGTCTCCGCACCCTGACGCTCTCCCTCCACTGCCCGCACCACATCCCACATCCAGTGATCCCCAGTCTTCGACTTCCCTGGCCACCCCTTTCCGGGAGTCTCTCCGCCGGCGGAGTCACCATCAGGGATCACTAATGCCATCGGAGACCTCTCCGGATGTGGACGCACCACTTCCCTCCGAGACCTTGAGCCTATGGCCTTCTAGCCTCTCTGGGCTGTCACTTATCAAGGTCTCCCTACGATCTCTACCTGCTGGACCTCTTGGGTGTCCCCCACCCATGTCAGCGTTCGGGGCTTATGTTCGGATGGCTGAGCCTTGCCATGGCTCCGCTCTCCACTCCGCCACCACGGCCCCCGTCATCGGGCCTTCCCCTGGGTGAGGCCTACTGCCGTTAAGGCTCGTGCCTACTGCAGCGCCCCAGGCTGCACGCCCTCACACCTCCACCTCTCTAGAGACGTCCGGGGACGTCTCCGAGTGACCCCTGTTGCTACCCTCCAGTGGTCATGGCTGGCCGCCATTCCCATTGGTCCTCTTCGACACTCCCGGCCCTTGGGCTAGACCAGACTCCTTCCCTTTCCGCTCCACGCCTTCCCTCTCCGTTTCCGGCCGTCACGTCACGGTCACACACCCGGAGTCGATTCCGATTCCGATTCCGATTCCGGTTGTCACGGTCACGGTCACAAGCGGAGACGCCCAGAGGCAGCCTGGACCTCCCGAAGCCCTTCTTAGGCCTTCTAGGGATGCCTGGGCCCCTCCCTTGGCATCACGGTCCCAAACCTGCCTCTCCGGAGCTTCAAGGGCTACTCGACACTCACCTAGGGTCCATTAGCGATGCCTGACTTCTCCCATCCGTCATCCGTCACTATGCAGTCACTCTATCATTACTCCGGTCACTGGTATATAGTAGTGCACCTGGGCAGAGGGCTCCTTGGCTTGTTCTCTAAGGATTCCCCCTCTGCTCAGGTGAGTCTGTAGCGTCCCTTCCTGTTGTAGTAGTTCACTAAGGATTCCCCCTCTGCTCAGGACTCTGATTTCGAGCCTCGCGAGGTTGCCCTTACACACACCTACAACTACGACGACTACCAGGAGGACATTGACTACAGTCCTTCAGCGAACTCGGGGCTAGATGACAACTTCGAGGACTACTACGACACTGAAGCGGCCCGGGAGGGTTTATTTCCGGGCGAAGTGGACATCTGGGAGGAGCAGTATGTGGAGGAGACAGACGAGGTAGAAGTTTCAGAGGCGTGGGGCAGTGATGACGAAGAACTCAGTCAGAGAGGACATTGGGAGGAGTACGACGAGGCCCGAGATATCTCGGAGGCGGACTACGGCGGCCGAGAAGACGGGTGCGAGTATGACCAGGGGAGCTTCGCAGTGGGGCGCTCTTTTGAGGAGCCGTATTCCGACGACACACATCCTGCCTTCGACTTCACCGGGTCTGACGACACCCGGTACGAAGAACTGTCGCTTGAGGAGCTCCAAGGCATTTACGACCGCCACGAAGTTGCGGAGGAGGACCGGGAGGCTTTCAGAGAGATGCTGCGGGAGCTTTACATGTGCGAGATCGAAGAATACCAGTTCATTCAAGATGGCTATGTGTGGGACAACAATACTGGCGAATACATTCACCCTGCAACAACCCAGGCAACAGACTCGGAGGGTCCCGCCATTGATGACCAGATTGCGCAACTTCGCCTCGTGGATACACCAGCACTGCAACCAAGTAAACCAGCCCCTAGTATCCTCTCGAGCAGTTATACTCCGGGTCGGGATATGTATGCACCTTCAGTTCGGCGGCCCAACCAACCACATAGACCTCCACGGGCTCCTCGCATATGCCCGCCGGGGTGGTCCTTGAACGCATTTGGCTACCCTGAACGACCAGCGCCACAACACCGTCGGAACCCATTGCCTCGACCAGTGCCGAAGGGCCAGAAAAATGTGGCACGGGCCAGAGAGCATCCCCCGCACCTGTCGGTCACTCCCAAAGGTGTTGGTGGGATGAGAGATGCTGCACCCAAAGCCACAGTTGCTATCGTTGCGGACAATAGCAACTGCACCTTGGCCACACCCTCTCTCCCCTCCACCAACACAACCACCCCTAAGCTCGGAGCAGCTATCACCACTTTATCAGTGCAAGCGCCGAGTGCCCAGATGGGCAGCGACAACGACGGCAGCAATACTGGCAAGGTCCCCCAGCGTGATATCGGACCGAGACGGACCCGTGGCCCACCAGACAAGCTGCCGAGTACTTCTTCAGCAAGAGAAGCTCGATCCCGCGCAACTCCCGCAGCTCATATTGACAAGATGAGCGCGCTCGTCTTCATTTGCTCTCATACATTACAGTCTTTTAGTTCTTTTTTTTCTAGATAGGCTTTTTCCGGACGAGGGCGTCCGTTTACTCGGAGGGGGGAACCTGGAGCTGCTGAGGCAGCGTCCATAGCATGACCGCGTAGCTTAGTCAGCACATCATCTGTATCCTTGCTACTTCCATATCGACTGCGTTTCCCGCCTAGACCGCCCTGCCATCCCCAGCGGATTCCGACCAGCTGTCAATCCCTGATTTGCCGACCGACTGCATGTTCGATCCCCCTCTTTTGTGCCAGTACCCTTGAAAAAGGAGCAGCTCGCGGCACAACACGCTCCACCCCGGTGCTACGTGGCTCGAATGACGCAGCCCAGCCGCAGGGCATCTGAGTCTCAGAGTCATCGGGCAATACTGTCCGCGCGTTCGACGGGAGGGACCGACGCCGCCCACGGCAAGCGCGCTGGCACGTGGGTGCGTAGTCAGCCGAAACGCGGTCGATCCTTGGCATGTCTACATCCGCGATCGACGGCTATCAATGTCGCTCCACTTCGTTTTTTTTCTGGGTGACCCTGTCTCCTAACTCTGACCCTTTGACTCTGCCCGCGACGATGAACGGCCTCCCTTCGACGCCCATACCAGCGCCGCGCTGCCTGCTTCTGGCGACCACCCCCTGCGCGCCCGCAGCCCCGCGTGCCTCAGTAAACTGTGTTCCTCCGGAGGTGCTGGCGCGGATGTGCGAGTTTGTGCACCCGCGGCGGCTGGTGCAGTACCGTCTTATATGTCGCACCGGCGAGGCGATAATCCGCAAGACGCCATCGCTGGTGTATATGATGGAGCTCTGGCGGGACGGCCTCCTCGCGGGCGGCGGTCCGGGCTGCGTCGGGGACATTTCAGCGCCACGGGAGGCGCTTCTGCGGATACTTGCACGACGGGCCGCGTGGCGGGCAATGCGCTGGACGGCACGCCACGTGATACATGTGGAAAACCCCGAGGAGGGCCGCGCATACGATTTTGGCGGGGGCGTGTTCGCGCTGGAGGACACGAGCGCGCTGTTTCACCTCCTTCGCCTGCCCCAGCTTCAGCCCGCACAACTCACCGGACAGGAGACGTTAGATCTAGGCAACCCGATGACGGCGCTGGCGGACTTTGCGGTGGATGCGGGCCAGGATCTGCTCGCTTTGCTGCACGTGCCGGACTTCGGGATGGGCTTCCTCGCGCCGCGCCGGCTGTCGAACCCGACGGAAGTGCACCCCGCCGCGGCAAAAGCGCGCATTCTTTTCACGTGCACGCCGACGCACTCGCGTCTGATGAGCATGCAGGTCCTCGACGACGTGGTCGCGGTATATCTCCACACCGGTTGGCGGCTGGTTCTCGCCGACTGGCGCACCGGCGTCTTTGTCGAGCTCAATTTTGCCAAGAACTCGTTGTTTGCCACGCTAGGCGTGCTCGACTGTCATATGCTCGGCCCGCGACTCATGATGGTAGCCTGTGGCACGGGCCGGGGCAGCACAGGAACCAGCGGCTGTCTGGCGCTGTACGCCCTCCCGCCAGTGCTCTTCCCCGCGGCGCCAAAACACGTTGCGACACTCTATCTCCCACGGCTTTCGACCGATTTATGCTCGCTTTCCTCAACATCGATATTGGCCGGCCCTTATGTAACGGTTCCACCGCCCGACGCGGCGTACTTCCAGGCGAATGACCGCCGAATTGTCACCGTCGTGCTGCACTACGAGCCCGGCGGTGCGGTCCGGCTCGTACTGCACGTTCGCACGCTTTTACGCCTCGCCGCGGTCTGGCGCACTGACGGCGTCGCCCGCGAGTTCGATTGGGATGACTGGGGTCCGCGGGCGACGCGCATGTTCCGCGGCATGGCGAATTGGTGGCCACGGTGCGTCTCCTAATCATCGTCATAAATGTCCAACTAAAACACATGATGGGAGACAGACACGTACACGGCGAATCCATCGCGCTGCCCACCGCTTCGCGCCGCGGAATGCGCCTCCTCGATTTCAACGTGCATGCCCCGCGCTGTGAGCCGTGTGGCGGGGAAGCCTGGGCACCGCGCGCGGATAATCCCGGACGGCTGGCGCATGTAATGCGCGTGCGCGCGTTGCCGGATCCGGACCCTGAACAAGGCGGAGTTTTCAGGGAGGGGGAAGAGCTGCACTGTGGCGCCAGCTGGTGTCAGGTGCCGATATGCGTAACCTTGCCCGCTGGACATGCGCTTGCGAGGGGCGGCGGCGGGTGCTTCGGGAATGGGAAACCGTACGAGGATGATGATGAGGCCGAGTATTCTAGCGATGAGGAGGCGTACTCGGCGTTAGACCTAGACTTGGCGGCAAATCCCGCGCGCGAGGAGGTCGTTACAGGCCTCTTCGCACAGGCGGTGCGCACAGAGCTGCCGTACCGTGAGGTTGTGGGGCTGCTGCGTCCGCGGGAGTCGGAGGGCAAAATGGGTGTCAATGCTGGACGCGACGAAAACGATGAGGAGTTTGGCCTATTCCTCCTTGACGAGCGCTGGATCGTGGCCGCGGATATCGAGGTGCGTGGCCCTTGGTTCCAGGCGATGTACATGAACTCACTTGGACGTAGAGCGGCGCGTCAGAGGTGGTGGTGTTCCAGATGGCGTAGGGGACTACTAATAATATTAATGGCGTTAAAAACGAAAAGGAGGGACCCTGCTCTATGGATCATCTATTAGTGGCCAAAGTGTTGAGAGGTCGTTGGCGTCTTGCGCGGGTGTGTCTGTGGTTGAAGAAGGGGTGGTAGTGCTATGTAGAGCCGCGGTACGGGGGATGATATGAGCTACTAGGGCGCCAAAAAGAGCTTGAAACACAACGGGCCTGACCGGGAATTGAACCCGGGACCACCTCGAAATGACCAACGCCCTAACAAGGTATCATACTACTAGACCATCAGGCCGATGGAACAACTGTGATGGCTGGTCGCCATCCGCATATGATAGCAGCATCAGAAAAGCAATATATTCTTTCGGACGCCGTGGGGACCTTGTATAAGGCCTAGGCCCTGATGCAAGGTCATCTACAAGGACTCCTGCCTGAGACAGCCTACATGAGCAACAAACAGTAAGAAAATGATTATCACTCCATGTGACACTGCATGGTCGTATGACACAGTATGACATAAGCACTGAAACCACTGATTTTGAGCTCAACCATAATTACTATCTCCCCAGTGATTAATTACCTCTAGGAATTGTTGAAGAAAGGAAATGAAAACCAATGTCCTAGTATAGAGTGGATACAGTACTTACATTGGGGAAAACCTTCCCTATGAATCTTGTTGTCATGTGCTGTGTGTCATAGGTCCTCGACAGCACTGCGGTGGACAGGTTGGGTCTTATCTGTGACAGCAGAGGAGGATTTAAGGAGAAGGGCCTGCCTGCTAGGGCGCCTGCTATATACTAGTTATCTGTAATGTTGTTGGGCGCAGAAGGCCTAGGCCGTGTTGCAGGCCTTGTCCCAAGACAACTATAGGGAGGGTCTTAAACAGATTGTTAATTGTGCAGGCTTTGGAGACCATCGATAATGGACCTTAATGGTCAAGTTAAGTCAACAACAATAGCTCATTATGACCAACATGCTGCTGTTATGGAGTACAGTAAGGCTATTCCTCCTCCTCCTAATAAAAACGAACAATAGATCTGAGTTTTCTTAAAGCCTTTGACACAGGGCATCTAAGTAAATCTTCATCTAAGCATCTTCTCTTCCAAAGACCAGTGCTTAGTGCAATTAGCACCCTTAGCTTAATCAAGACTTTGACTTTATTAATCTACTAATCCACTATTTGTTTATGTATGTGTATGTGTTTAGGAGTTTGAGTTGCAGGAAACAACCAACAGATTTAGAATATCCCAATATAGTAATAGAATCTACTTATTAAGACCTTTCTATAAATTACTTAGTATCATTGTTTTAAAACAATTAAGCTTAACACTGGGTGCAAACCCAATGGCAGTTTGTCAAAGAGAGGCCCAACGGGAGTAGAAAGGCAAACAAAGGTTTCTTTGTTTGAGACAAAGCAAAAAAAATCTGCTTTCAAACTCCTATTGGACCTCCCTTCTCCAACTGCCGTTAGCTTTGCCATAAGTGTAACCTTTAAAGTGTTTTACAAACTAAACATAGAATTTTACTAGCACTATTATTCAGCTGCTATTATATCTATTATACAAAGGACAGTTGACATGTCATATAGACATAAGATAAGAGACAAATGTTAAGATAACAAACTGGTATGGGCTAGATAATATAATTTACAAGCCTTTTAATGGCTCAGATTCAAGTCTTTCTTTTGGCAAGCTTTGGAACAATAATTGAGAACTTGATATCACTTACAAGACTTCAGTTTTCCAAAATGGTTACACTAGAAAGACAGTTAGTCAATATGATAACAGTTTCTGTAATATTAAACACAGACTAATGTAGCTCCACAAATTACTCTTATATTAAGCAGATGTTGTGTGAATGTATGCACATGTTTGGCATTGGCTTTAACAATTGATTTGCTCCACACTTCCATTTTTGGGGTCACTGCTGTGAATGTCCTAAATTGATAAGAAAAGCTGTAGAATGTGACCAATCCTAATTAGGGCGCAAAGCTGTAAGTAATAACTTGCACACAGTACTATAAACAAGTTGTATCTAAGCTTATTTACAAGTAAATATTCTCAAGAGTCAAATTTCCTACAAATTGATAAATAAGTATATAAATGTTAGTGACTTGGGTTGCACTCAACATATACTAACAATAGATATGTATGAAGGCTATTGCGCATTTGTGTGCTATGTTGTAGTTAGTGGCAATGTTCTTAATTTAGAAATTCATGTTATTCAAGTAATATTCAAGTTTACACCTGGGGCATAGCCCCAGCCCTGTCTAGTTCTCTTAAAAGGTCTAATGCGTGGTTAAGAAAGGTAAATTGTTAAAGTATGGCACGGCTAACCATATAGCTGGCGCATCTTCCTTGGAGATGTGTTTACACACATCCCTCTTAATTTCATTTGCCAAGCCCTTATCTCGATTGCACACTTACACCTATATTGCTCCGGAGCATATTTTTAGTCATCCACTACTAGTGTCCCGACTGAGTCTTATTTCTACATAAATCTTAAGTTGATAAGATCTCGTCTATACTAGTTTTAAGAGTGGCTCCCAACTGGGAACCTAAAGGATGTTTGAGAAAAAAATATTTGGGTTTTAATAAAACTGCCCAGTAAGCTAAGCATTTTAAAATGCCTTCAAGACTTTGCAACAAAGAAGTGCAGGTAGGAATAGATATTGGAAACATAATTTTAGAAGTATATGAAGGTCTTTTAAAGCTTTGGTGTCTAGGTTAACAAGATAGGAAAGGAACGATATAGATTTTAACAATCAAAGAAGTAAAAGATTTCCTTGAGGATAAGAAATAATCCTGATGCACCTAAGTAGAACTTGAGAGTGTAGTTTGACATTGTTGATAGGAAGCTATGATATAAGTTGAGAAAGTAGTAGGGAGGTAGTAAAGATTGTCAAAATCTGTAAATGCGCAGAAAGCGCAGTAACTAAGTACAGTAAGTATTTATATAAGTTAAGTAAGTAAAGAAACATACCCTCAGTCTCCCGCTATATGGGATTAAAGACTGAGGGGTAACGGAAAAGAGATGCCAGTAGGAAAAGAGATGCCAGTATATATGTAATTGTAATATGCCTGCTGACACTCCCGGAACTCCTATGAAGATTATTATTACGGGCCGGAGGCCGGGGCGGACCGGAATCAATATATCAATTCCTGACACCCCCACTCGACCTAGGCCATAGTCCTATAGCAAGACAGAATTTGTAATACTGAGCATGGGGTAGAGACTTGGTGAAAATATCTGCCACCATATCTTCTGTAGGATACCAAACAACTTCACACTCTCTATGACGGACCAAGTCATCTCGGATAAAACTATATTTTCGATTTATATATTATATTCGAGCTTTATATTGAGGATCTTTAGAGAGAATGATAGCTACAGAAGGCGCAGTAACTAAGTACAGTAAGTATTTATATAAGCTAAGTAAGTAAAGAAACATACCCTCAGTCTCCTGCTATATGGGATCAAAGACTGAGGGGTAACGGAAAAGAGATGTCAGTATATATATAATTATAATGTCCCTGCTGACACTCCCGGAACTCCCATGGAGATTGTTATCACGGGCCGGAGGCCGGGGCGGACCGGAAACAATATATCAATTCCTGATAAAGATTTCCAGTTGTAATGTAGACTCTACATAAGAAAGGAAATAGTGCATCAATGTTAATATATCCAGCCCCGCAAATCCTTCTAAGCTTAAAGTGCATAAGACCAGAGTGTTTTATCAACTGGCTACTTTCAAGCACTATATAAAATAATTAATAGTAGCTACTCCTAATAAGCCTATAGCAATTAAAATGGATTCTGTCCCACAAAAGAGAGAGCCATGTATAGATTCAATTAATTCCATGAGGGGTTATAGCTCTAATGTTGATTTAGAGAATGTAACAGTGTTGATGCAAAGGAACAGAAGGTCTAAACTCTCCGTAATAAAGAAGAGGTTCTAGACAGAAGATTAGCAAAGGAAAGAACCAAACAGTTAAATAAACACTGAGGCTATTATTGTTGCAGAGATAGTGGATTTGTCTTTCTCACCTAGTTGAATATAGTCTTGAATCTTGTAGAAAAAAACAATCTAAGGTTGGAGGCATTCCAAAAAGCTACAGCTATGATGGAATAACTTGAAGCAGAGAAGATATTTAGCACTGAGATGATCTTTATGCATCTCCAAATGACTACTAGTTGTTCTCCCTAGCTGAGGAGCTGTAATGTGGGAGTAGGTTGAAAGAGAGCATAAAACATAGAAAGGGCCCATAAGCCTCTCTCAGGGCTGGATATTTAAAAGGTAAAACATGACAGATCACTCAAGCTTGGAGTGATAAGGAGAGACTAGACAGTTTTATTAAGTCATTAAGCTAGAAGCACTGACCCTTAACAAAAGAGGCATGGCCCTATTAGGAATTTCCTAGAACTTTTTTGGGTTACTCTAAATAGGAGTGGAAGGGTAAAGCAAAATTAAGCAAGAGAGCGTCTATAACTGTAAAATATTGTTTTAAACAAAGGATGTAAAGTTGGATTTAGACGAAGTAGGAAGAATTGATATTAGCCTGTTTGCGCAGAGCCACCAGGACCCACCTGGTGGCATTTTGGCTGTGCGCTGCCCGGTGGAGCCGGTGGCTCTTCGCCAAATTAATCAGATGATGCCATGACATCATCAACCCATTCTCTTCCACCGACCACCATATGCCCATACAGACACGCAAACAGAGACGCGCAGCGGGCGTTGCAAGCCCCCCAACACCACACACACCACCCACCAGCCCGCGAAATCGGCGCACCGCCACCAAACCGACAATGGAGGCGTCATTAGACCCACCTGTCATCACCCCGCCAGCACGCCATAGCCCTGACTGGGACATCCCCAGCGGCGGATTTCCCACTCCGGACGAGGAGCGCTTATCACCTTTTGTCCCGTCCGATAGTGGCTCGCGCGAGTCCAGCCCAGATGCTGAGGCCGAAGGGATGTCTGGGTCAGAGGATGACGACGAGCAATTGTCATCCGACAGAGGGGTGCCGACAACAGCTGTGAGCAATGCTCGCTCGCCTCGATGGCTCCCATGGCAGGACAGGGCACTTGTCCAGTCCATCGACGTTGTCCGGCCTTTCGAGGCCGACCGTGGTGACGATACCGCTCAAGCTTGGCAACGCGTGGCGGTGGAGCTGTTCACAGCAACGACAGCAAACGGGACAGCGGTGAATCGGACGAGTGAGGCTTGCAGAGGACGATTCCGGCTCATCCTCAAGGCACACAGGGTGCGTCCGTTCATTCGGGCTTTTTTTCGGTGCTAATATGCCTCCAGAAACAGCAGACAAGGGCAAAGCAACTTACCGGAGCGGTGGAGGATGTGGATGAGCATGTCAAGGTGCGTTATTGTTGCGCTCTCCATGAGCCATCTCCCCACTCATTCAACGTAGCTTCTTGACGACATAGTCGATTTCCTCGATGGACAACAAACATCAAAGGTGAAAAAAACGAGTGCTGCGCGGACCAAGGCTGCTGTTGAAGATGTCGGGGGGAAGGAGATGCGTGATGCTGCGATGCGTGGACTTGTCCGGGGAGTGGCTTAACAGATGTCGCAAAGCTAGAAGGGTCAACAATTCGGGAGAAACAGGGACAGCGCCGGCACTCAAGTGAGTGACTGGTATTTCAGCTTTCGTAAACATATGGCTGACGATGCTGGTATAGACGGCGCCATGCCGCAGATGACGATTCAGACAAGGAGAACAACTCTGCTGGCTCAGGCAATGATTGCGATCGCTCTGTGGCACCGGCGCGCCGCCGCCGTAACCAACTCATGGAAATGCTTGACAATCGCGTCGAGAGCACGACACCAAGCTCCTGAAAGATGCACAAGCAGTCGATGAAAGACGCCACAAGCAGAATCTCAAGTATCAGGAGAAGAGTCTCGCTGCAGGAGAAGGTCGCTGGCGGGATGGACATGCTTGCACGGGCGCAGGCTCAGATGCTAGATATGCAGCGCAGGAATGCCGAGGATGAGATTCAAAGGCGCCAGGAGGAGACCGAGCGTCGCCTTGCAGATGCAGAGCGGACAAATATGATGCTCATGGCGATGATGAAGAAGAGTGCCGACTAGCTTTTCATGTATATTGCTTATTTCTACACATCTGAATCTGAATCTGTATCATCTTGCTGCTCATCTCTTTGAACCCATGGACTATCTAGGCACCATGCATCAAGCTCCGCATCATCGACTGGCCCACCTGTGAAATATTCTTCAAGGGTCGGCGGTGGGCATTGAAAATATTGTGGAATTTGTGGATGGTGAAGGATGGTGTGTGCATTTCCGAGGAGTATGGCCACCAGATACCAAAGCCCACAAGGAGAGAGGAGTACCTTATGATTTCGGGAGAAGTCCAAGAACGGAAATTGTTGGACCACCTCCTTAAAACTCCATTCAACTGGCTCTCGGCAGCGGCTCATCAAGGTGTTGAATTGAATTTGCTCCGGGCTGAGAGCTGCACCCTTATAGCCGGCAAGGACGCGGCCTGCGACAGTGTAGGCCGGATCACCATAGATGAACAGTGGGCTGCCATCCGGTTTAACAAAATGTTTCTCGAGGAGGGCACTCAGGCCGCTCTGCTGGTAAACCGTCTCGTCGTGCCGCCTGCCTTCAACCGGGCCATAAATGTGGATAACAATGCCATCGGGAGTGATGAGGGAGTGGTATTTGAGGCAGTGTATTCTCTTCCAGCCATTGAAGACCAGTCGCTGATTAGTGATTGGGCGTGCAATCTTGCGGCGTCCCATCAATGACAGCAGAAACACAGTCAAGGGGTGCTCCGCGTTGCTGCATGACCGTCGCAAAATAAGTCAGCTTCTCGGGGGTCAATCGGTGGGGATCAAGCGCAAGAGGTGCTTCCAGCGGTTCCAGATTAATGAAGCTGTTGTCCGAGTGATGCGAAAATCGTGACCTTTCCCAGCCAAACTGCATCTCCACATCAACCAGGCGTGAAACGTGGACAAGGCGACAGAGAAGCATGCAGAGTGCTGAGGCGGAGTCCTCCTTGACACGGGACTGACTGCAGACAATGACAGGTGGGAGATCGAGGATATCAGAGAGCAGGTATATCTCATGGCGGCGGAATCTGTATGAGATCAAGATGTTACAGTGGGATGTGTTGATGACTTAAATAGAGATTCACCGAAATTGTTCTACCCAGATATCGTCTCCGAGATCATCTAGACTGATCCGACCACCAGGGCGGAAGCGTCCTTCCCTGGCAATCCATTCCTGATCTTGCTGCTCCAGAACATCCTGGAGCAATGAGTAAAACCCAATGGAGGACTGTAAGATGAGTCGCTCCATGGCAGCAAGAAGCAAGATAGGTTATCGGATTAAAGCCAGCACAGCCACCGGAGCCACCGGGCAGCGCACAGGCAAAATGCCACCAGGTGGCTTCTGGTGGCTCTGCGCAAAACTGTCTATTATCTATGACTACCTTTCTATAAAAGGGAAGTCACACTTTTAATCCTTCAGATAATTTTCATGAAGGGAAGTTACACTTGTATTAAGGACGTAGTATGGTTTAGGAATAACATTACAGGCTGACTAATAATATTCTCTTAATTGCTCTAGAAACATAACCAGAAAAACCCTGCCTAGCCTCCTTACATTATAGTCAATATTTCGTTGAATGTCAAGCTTTAGATGAGGTTGAGACCTATTTGAAAAATAATTATCCTTATTCTCGGGCAACAAACCTTTCTTCCCTCCTACGACTTTCTAGTCAGTCCTATTTCTTGACTATTATATGTTCTGCTTTATGGTCCGCATCAGGCCTTGTACTTCTTCATTTGGCTGCAACACCCGCCGGCCCCCCCTCTAGATTGACTGCAAGTTTGAGAAGCTGATAGAAGCAGCAAATCTATTTAAATAACTGAGGTCCTGTTAATCAAGGTCTAAATTAAATTCATCGAAGTAGGTTTTTGCCATAGAGCATTCCCCGCTTTTCCCATACTAAGATTGCCTATGTTACCCAGCTCATCAGGCCCAACATGACCCGATTCAAACCTTTGACCACCGACAGCGACAAGGGACCGAGTTAACAGGCCCTTTCAGTTTTGATCTACCCGCTCGCTCTGCTTGCGGCAATCCTTCTGTTCTGTTCCGGGTGTGCATTCTTAGGAGAAGACCTTGCATAGCCCGACCTGCAGTCTCACAGGGGTTTTAATGGTAAAGGTAGAGGGTTATAAATAAGAAGATAGCTTTGCAGTCATCAGAGGAGGCCTAAGTCTGATATGAGTAACTTCAGTTTTAGTCAGTTATGGTTAGGGGATAGCATTAAAGAAACAGAAATATACATTTTTAACTGTAAGCTTATCAAGGTTGAGAATTAAGTATAAATGCTTTGATGCGGTGAGGGCAGGAATCACACATTTGATTGTTGTGTAGTGAATCTCAGCTATTATCTCTATTAGGTGCCTTGTTATCACCTTGCCCCGTGTTCTTGACACTTTTTTATTCTCTGTGTCTTTTTTTGGCAAGGGCACAATGTACACAGGCACCCTTTACTACTGCTTAAAAAATCTTCTGTGTAGCGACATCATGTTACCTGTAATACCTAATTCTCTCCAGCTAGTCAACACCACTTCCCCCTCTAGCTATAGACATTTGGAAGCTCCCAAGACTCCCTTAAACTGCCTCCCTAATGCCTCCGACCCTCTTAGCACAGGTTAAATGCACAGGAACCACCTTTACCAACATCACTGTCAGGGGAACCCCCGCTTCGGCCTCCTTTGGACCCTCCGAATGCATCGGAGGCGCATCCGACCGGCGCCCCCTCAGATGCTCCGACCCACCCCGACCATTGTCCACGGCCTCCTTCGCCCGCACAATCACCGATCCGTCAAGACCCCCCCCAACGATCACCTTGGGACAGAGCCTGCGACGCCGCTTAGGCCTTCTGCGCTCTACGTCGGCAGTTACGGACGACCAGTATATAGTTGGCGCCCTAGCAGGCGGACCCTTAGAGTTTCTTCTCTTTGGATCCTCCCCTGCTAGGTCGGTCCCTCCATGTATTTCTATAGCTTTTATTGATGCTTTGGATCCTCCCCTGCTAGGCTTTTGTCGGAGTCTCCAGGGTTGCCCTTACAATTTCAATCAATGTTTAGGTTTCTTATTGTGCAGGCTCCCATTTATACCATTTATCTAAAGCGTTTTACAGGACAACAGGCTCAGAGACAAAGGCTAACATGCAGATCCCATCATGGAGCCATAAATGGACATGGAATGCACAATTCCTCTTTTAATCATTGCGTCGCAAGGTTGAGAAGGCAAATTATATGCTGAATATAGATCCTAACTGTGGTGGTACATTGTTCTCTTTCCTGACCATTCATAGATCCAACAGATTCTCTATATACTGCTTTGGACACTAAATATTATCCCAACAATTATTAATGTCAAAATCGAATCAAAGGTCATTTAGTGTAAGTACTTTTAGAGGTTGAGAGATGGGTGATTGACAAATTGAGCTCGGTCACTATGCATACTTACTGTACATTGTCTGACATTTCAGTTGTTATCCAAAAAAGATAAATTTGCATACCCCTGATGCAAAGCATGGGTTCCCTGCTAGTATTACGGAATGAAAGCTGTTCATGTAGTCAAAATAAATGACCATCATTTTGTGAAGATCTGTGACATTCTCTGATGATCATACTGTTAAATGGTGAAAATTTTCTTTTTTGAAAATCTGATATACTCATCACTCTATATGCTGTAAAACAGCATTGTGCAGGCACTGAAACATCAGCCGCAGTGTCTATCAATTAAATTTCCTTCTGGGCACCATGTGTCACGCATGTCACATAGCAGGACTTTCGGAGGGACTTGGTCATTGGATTATTCACCTTTATCCACCCCTACCTACTGGACCTGGTACGAATTTTGCCTTGGTACTCAAGTTTAGTCACCCCTCTCCCCAGCAATTATTCACCTCAGAGAATGTTCTGAAAATACTGAGCCTTGTCCATGGCACCCTGGCGGGGTTACCACTGATAACTCATAGTGTTTCGTGGGCTAAATAGGTGGAACTGTATAGGACAACCTGATTCAACCCCAATACTGACATTGCTAAGGGACTACTTTAACGGGCCCTCTTATTTCAAGCCAACTCCACTTACTTTGTGTGCGGGGCCCAATGATTCTTCTGCTCTGTTCCGGGCTCTCAGGAGAAGTCTTGCATGGCTGGACCTGAAGCCTAACATCCTCTGGTCTTTCCCCTTCTTCTTCTTGTTGTTCTGGTACCTGGTTGCTGTTTATGCCAGGCCCAAGTTGGGAATGGTCTTGTGTTGGTGGCACAGCCTGTGATTGTAACAGACATGGTTGGTTAGCCCTGCCTGCTTATGCTTATACCAAGAGCTCCAGTTGTGGTTGTTTTGGCCCCTTATTTCCTCTTCTTCCCTGAGTTGTGATTCTGGCTCTCTAAGCCCATCATAAGTATTGGCAATATATTCCAAGGGTCGCTGATCTTCCTTCTGCCTTATACAGTAATGATATCCTACAAAAGTGTGAATTATGGGATCAGTTTTGCATAAAAATAAGTGATGTGGAACTTTGTATAGATCTGTATCCTTTTTAGTGTAGTTGGATACAACCTGCCATTATTATCTGCATCTCTGCCTTGCTCTTGCATTTTGTTGGGTTCAATATAACAATGATGCATTGATGATAGTAGCAGATACTTATATGACAATCTACAATATGTCTATAGTAATCGAACATCACCCGCCACAACATACATAAGTTGATGGAACTGGAACTCGCAAATATGAATAGAAGCATACCGAACAGCCATACTCGCGGGCAATGTAAACGAACGGATCCCATTGACCAAGAGACTACCAACAGCCTCCGCCAACAATTGGTCGGTGCATACTGCCAAAATCCAAGCACGAAAGAAACAAAAACTAAAAGAAGCTATCAAGGCGCGGGTCTATATGTAATAGGTATGTATGCTGTCTGTGTGGGGTACGTCGGGTAAAGTCCATCGCAGGTATCATGCCTCGCGTCGCGGTCGTGACCAAAAACCATGCGCTGAGCCCTTTACAGCGCGGCAACGACAACAGCGAACCCAGCCATGACGGCACCGACGGAGGCGCCAAACGCCAGGGCGCCGCTTGAGCCAGAGCCGGCAGGCTTGCTAGCACCAGAGCTTGGGCTGCCGGTCGTGGGGCTACCCGGCTTAACGGAGCCCGTCGGGTTGCTCTTGCTACCGCTGGGCGCACCGCTGCCGCTCGGGGAGCCTGTCGGGGCAGCCGAGGCACTGCCGACGGCGGCGACGTTGGCGATGTCGGTGAAGATAGCGGCCGAGGCATATGGCGTGCAAGATGACGTGGGGGCGGGCGTGGGGGTGTATGGGAGATGGGCGTAGTCGATGGGATCGCTCTCCGAGGGGGGCTGATGATAAGTAGAGGTCGCGCCATCCGCGCCAACATAGGTGCCAACGGGCATCATGTCGTCACCCTTGCACTGGAAAGAAAGTCAATATGAGGCGGGAAACGAAAAAGATGAGGGACAGGCGGCATGATCGGTAGCGATGGGTATCGAGGGAGATGGATGTCAGGGAGGAAAAGAGACGTACGACTTCGAAGGTGCCGGCCTGGACATTGGCGGGGGCATTGTAGTCGCATCCGAGACGGTCGTAGATGTTGTTGCAGAGACCTTGCGGGTTGGAGCCAGTTTGGTCGCAGACCTTGCCGCAGAAGTAGTTGTTGCCAATGAAGCTACACCCGCGGGTCAGACTTGTAAATAACACGCGGAAGGATAACAACGCACAAGGACCAGTGGCGCGCCTGAATGAAGGTCGCGTTGTTGCCGTTGGCGGCGGGGAACGAGTTGGTGTAGACGAGGCCGCCCATAGGGTTGCCCTCGCCGTCTTGTCCTCCCGAGTCGAGCTCACCGCCGTCGGTTCCGCCGATGCCAAGCATGGCTTGGTTGAAGGTGCCCGCAATCTGGATGTAGGACTTGGTTTGGACAAACTGGACGGAGGTAATGGCGCCGTTGGGGATGAGACGCGTTCCGTGGCCCTTCTTCGAGCACCAGGCGACCTCTTCGCCTTCAGACTCGGCGATACTTGGGACGGCGTTAGTGGCGTTGGCATGGCGATGACAGCGGGCGCGACTTACGTCTGGCCGGCGACGGCGGGGGCCCAGAGGCAGAAGTCTGTATACGTGTCAGGCGGGAAAGAAGAAAACAAGGGCGAGGGCAACGTACCGTCGATATGGTTGACGAACATCGTCTGGCACATCGACTGCTGGTTCTCGGTGGTCGAGTTGCACTGGTTGTAGCCGGTCTGGAAGCCACGCGGGTCGTCGCGGTCCGTCATGACCTGGTAAGGCTGCAACAAAGTTAGCCACGCCCAGCCAGAGCTCCGCCCAGCCAGCCCAAGCCCCCAAGACGGAGGCCAAGCAGACGGAGGACGGAGGAAGATGGCCGACTCACGATCTTGTCATAGGGCACGTCCTTGTTGACGAGGGGGTTCGTCGAGAAGTAGTCCGCGCGGACGACGGCGCTTGTGGCGAGGAGGGTGAGGGACAAAAGAGTGGCCGACATTGCGTTTTGCGTGGGTGGGTTGTGAGGAGGGGGAAAAGCGAGGAGAGGAAAAGAAGGAAAGGGCTGTGCTGTGACGTGATACGTGACGGGCCTTTTGAATTGGGTCGGCTAGGGAGTCGTCACACGTCTGATCAGCTGCCGTCATGGACCCTGCTCCTTATTAGCCGAGTATTTATAGAACGACTGCGCGCGCGCCGCATATGCATTGCTGGCAGGCGTAAACAGGCCTGTACCTCGCAGGACGGGGAGTGCTTGCCGCTCCTGTGCTTTCTTTGGTGCTGCGCAGCAGTGGCGAGTTCCGACCGACAGGAATACAAGTGACCGACGTAATTATAGATTGATGTGATGTGGCTCCACGCGGTGATCGGTGTGACCTGCGAGAGAAGGCGGTGCCCTTCTTTTTTTAGTGACTTTGGGCACGGCAACGACGACGCCGCCGTGGCGACGGAACAACTTGACGACAACGATGACAAATTTAGCGCCAGCGCGCCGCAACCACGAACTTGAAGGGGTAAGACAAATGGACCTGCAAAGGAAAATTGCCGCTAGCAGTGTTGCCCACCTCAGGTGAAGAGTATGGCTGAGAAGCTCCCAATGTGTTGCAATTGCTCACAAAACATTGATGGATAAACAGTTGCCTTTGCATCCAAAGACATGTCCAAACTGCATAATAAATCAATAATAGATTGTTTACTCCCAATCAATTTTATAGCTATATTACTACTCATAGAAATGATCATATAATGTGAAAGACTGGATTGTAGCTATAGCATATGAGCCCAAATTATATTTATAAAACATACATTATTACATAAATTATAGTTGACAATTGTGGCTGAATACTGAGGTTGCAAAAAAAAAAATAGCTGACATAAGACACATGGTTTTCGCAAAGCAAAAATTAACTGTAAACTAGTTTCACTTTGGGGAAACTATTTTTTTTTTCTGTAAAGATGAAATTTGAACAAAAACTAGACCAACTTTTAGGCACTGAATTCACAGTAAACTCCGGAGTGTATTTGCCCCAGCGTTGGATATTACTTGATTAAGGTGAATTTCTAAATGAAAAAATCCAACTAATTGCAGAATAACATACAGGTGTACAATAACCCTCTTATATATCTCGTCTACTATTATCAACCTAAGTCAGTAAAATTTATATACTTACTTATTGATTCATGGGAAAATTGAGAATACTTAGTAGACACATAGCTTTGAGTATAGTAAATAGCTCTAGATATAGTGTTTTTATGGTACTAGGTGCAGGAGTGTACAGTTTTGTATTCTGATTAGGATTGGTCATATTTCACAGCTTTTGTTACCAATTTGGGGCTTTAACAGCAGTGGCCAAAAAATGGAAATGTGGAGCAAAGAAAAAGACATTGTTAAGACCAGTGCCAAACATGCACATACATTCACACAGCATCTGCTTGATTTAAGAGTAATTACTGGTAGCTAGTAATCAAATCATGTGTGCGTTCCTCCTACTGGGGCGCCTGTTTTCCATTGTGATTCGTCACATGCTGCGTGCTGCAGGCCCTTGGCGGCCTGACACTGGCGCCGGAGCGGATGGGCCAGGTCTTATCCATGACATTTGAAAGGGATGTAGGATCGTCCCCTCTGCAGTCAGGAACGGGGGCGAGGAGGAGCAGGTTTGATCTACCCCACTGTAAGGGCAACCCTGGAGACTCCGACGAAAGCCTAGCAGGGGAGGATCCAAAGCGTGAATAAAAGCTACGGAAATACATAGAGGGACCGACCTAGCAGGGGAGGATCCAAAGAGAAGAAACTCTAAGGGTCCGCCTGCTAGGGCGCCAACTATATACTGGTCGTCCGTAACCACCTGTTTAGCCCACAAAACACTGTAAGTTATCAGTGGTAACCCGCCGGGGTGCCATTGACAAGGCTCAGTATTTTCAGACCCTTAATAAAAGTTGTTTGTACAGTCAAAATAGAGAACTGTCATTTTGTGACAATTTGTGACATTCTGCGATAATTGTGGAAATTTCCTTTTTTGGAAATTTCTTATATGTATCACTCTATGTTACAGTATATAACCATATGACATAGCCACTAAAACTACCAACTCCAATCTCTATTGATGAAAGTTCCTTTTTAGGACGCTGTGTCACCTGTCATATAGTGTGCCTCCGGGAGACTTGGTTTGGATAACCTATATTGTATTATTCACCTTTATTCACCCCTTACATACTGGACTTGGTACGAATTTTGCCTTAGAGCTCAACTTTATTCACCCCTCTTCCCAGCAATTATTCACCTCAGGGGATGTTCTGAAAATACTGAGCCTTATAACTCACAGTGTTTTGTGGGCTAAACAGGTGTCCGTAACTGCCGACATAGAGCGCAGAAGGCCTGAGCGGCATCGCAGGCTCTGTCCCAAGGTGACCGTTGGGAGGGTCTTGACGGATCGGTGATTGTGCAGGCGAAGGAGGCCGTGGATGATGGTCGGGGTGGGTCGGAGCGTCCGAGGGGGTGCCGGTTGGATGTGCCTCGGATGCGTTCGGAGGGTCCGAAGGAGGCGGAAGCGGGGGTTCCCCTGACACCCGCTCGCTGGAGATGCCCAAGAGGCTCGCTGTCAGACTGCGGGTCGGGCCGTGCAAGGACCTCTCCTAAGAACGCGTGAACTCGGTCCCTTGTCGCTGTCGGTGGTCGAAGGTTCGAATCGGGTCGTGTCGAGCCCGATGAGTCGATAACGCCTCCTTGCACGGAGTAAGGTAGTTCTTCAGACGATCTAAGCAATAGAGTACAGGGTACACTATCGCGCCTTACTGTAGTAATTAGACCTTAAGTTCAGACCATCTTACGCATTACACATTTATTTCATTTACAATCAAGTTCATCAATGATGATCAGCGCATCAATTTCCTTATTTGGTATGCCGGCGATAGCCGGCCGCAGATTTTTGATGATATCTGTCAAATTTGGCAGATTTTGATGCATAATTTCCATGTTTACACATTACACATTTACAGAAGTTCAGTTCAGGTAGGTCTCTTACACATTACTCGAACTTATGGTCTAATTACTACAGTATATACGCGGGCCCACAAAGGGGGGTGATCAGACACCCTGGCCTCTCCTGCTCCTCCTCGCCCCCGTTCCTGGCCGCAGAGGGGACGATCGTACATTTCTTGCAGGCCAGGCGCTACTCCTAACCGCCTAGCACTCCTCCCCAGTCCCCTTATGTCGAGTTGGGCTCGGCAACGGCTCGACGCGTCGTTCTCGGTCACGTGCTTCCCACCTGTGCGTTCCTCCTACTGGGGCGCATGTTCCCCGTCGTCACGTGCTGTGTGCTACAGGCCCGCGATGGCCCGGCACCAGCGCCAGAGCGGACGGGCCGGGTCTTATCTGTGACACTCGCAGCACTCTCGGTGGGAAGTCTCGGTAAAGCTGGCTTGGATCACATGACTACGACATCGCTAGCTAATCTACTGTGCAGCCCAGCAGCTGCAGGTGCCCCCCTCCAAAACAAGGCCGCCCTCGGCTGTCAACATAACTCCCCTCTTGTTGCACCAAGCCCTAGGAAAAGTGTCCTGCATGTTGTAGAATGTATCCCTGACCATCCAATGGAACAATGCCGTCGATTTGATCTTGCGTTCACAGGAAGAAACATCGATCTTAAGAAGGTGGGCCCAGGTATATCCCTAAGCCATCCCATTGACAGAACCAGTGGACAAAAAGATTGTACACCGGCTCGAAACCGCCAGGGAGGACAAAACACAGCTGTGGTACCCATGCTGGTGATGGTACGAGCAACATGAATAGAGTATGAAGGTAGACCTGAGTTGGTGGGGGGAGAGCGCAAAGATATTCTGTGAAGTCGGGACCTTGAGTTGCCCAGGTATGTCGGATGAGTGCTTGTTCCCGAGCTGCGTCCCACGGAAGGATGCGGGCTAGCTCCCAAGCAAAGCCCTCCTCCATTTGGCCGTATGATGTTCCCAGCTCAATTAGTGTCTGGCACGACAGCCTTCTCGGAACAAGCCCGCTCCTTGCTCGTTGCATCAACAGATACCTCACGTGTCCCAATCTTGGCGTTCATCAGTCCAGTAAGGGTCACAACAGCAAGGGAGGGCTCGGACTCCAACAAGGAGCTAACCCTTTAAGTTTCTCCCCGGCCTATGCTACAGTGCCCCGGTGCCTTCCATCGACGATCGTTCGGCCCTGGGTTCTATTCCAATACCGCCATTTCTTTTTTGCCTCAACTTTTTGCTTGTCCCTTTTACTAGTGATGTGATCTGTTTGCAGAAGTCACCACACAATTGACCTACCCCTAGCCCTAGTGGAGTGGATGTTGCTTTACTATCCCTAATATTATAATATTGTCGTAATCACAGGGCAAAAGGAAAGATCCGCATCATCCTGAGGGTAGAGACACGGGACCGTCGCGAACGGTCGGCGGGCGTCACTCGTCACTTGCCATCGGCGCACCATCACGCGCTGGCAGAAGGAGACGCCTGGTGGCTTTCTCGCCGGCGTAGGACGCTCGTGGCCCGTGCCGCTTTGATTTACGCAAAAATACACACATCAAGCTGTCCTATCATGCATAGACTCGCGGTCTGCGGACCGCCGCGAACGGTCGTCGTCGGTGCGCCACCAGCGCGGGCCCCAGCGCAGGGTGACGCGGCTCGGGGGGAGCATCGCGGCGTTGTGTCTTGTAACGCGCTGGCCACGGTGTGGTGGCCCTACATAGGTCGGCCAGGAACGCCGGATAAGGATCGATGGGATCAGCAGGTGACGGGTGACGTAAGCGCCACGTCAGACTCGGACTCGGACCTCGACTACGCATCGCCGCTGACCGACGACGAGCTCGCCGTCGTCCCGCTTACCCCCGCATCCGCCTCGGGCTCCCATCACAGCGCGCTGTTCTCCGCCTCCGCCCCGCCCGCCCGCTCCTTCCGCCCGCCGCCGCCCGGGCACCGCCACCCGGCGCAGGCCGACCCGGTCGCCGTCCTCCTCCTCGGCCCGCCGCGCCTCACGCTCGCGCTCGCGCTCGTGTACATCGCGTACGCGTCCGCCACGCCCGTGCACGCCGTCATGCGCGGCATCCTCGACGCCCCGAGCGCCGCGGCCGGCGCAGACGCCGCGTGGGCCGCGCAGATCATCCAGGGTGCGGGAGACGGGCAGATGAGCCTGGATCACGGGGAGATGATGGCGCTCGAGGACGCCGCGGTGCAGGACTTTTAGAACCAGTGAGTAGATACTGTATCCATACTCTCTCTGTATTGCAACTGCAACTAGTACTGTAGTAATAAGTAATCAGTGTGATCGTTTTTTGATGCAACTTGTGTGGAAACAAAAAACGGTGATGCACGGATCCAGGGTCCACATTAATATCGACCCGATGTATACTATCATCTCCTCCAAGTTTCCTTTCGAGGTTGTCGTATGCCACTGTCAGCTGGGACAGGTTAGCGGCTGGGCGGCCCGGGGCGTCGACGGCGAGGGGAAGGGAGTAAAGCAGCCTGGAGGAGCCGCCGGCGGAGCAAAGAACCAGATGCCACTGGCAGTGCGAGCACGGGCCGTGTACGAGTACATCTTATAGTGCCAGGGTGCCACTGTAAGACTCGTGCTGGCTTGTCCCGTCAGCATTGGTAACTAGTTGATCGTCACGGGCTGCGTGACCCGCGACGGGCCGTGAGGACGGGCCTCCGCGGGACCAAACCCGCTGGCCCCCGTCTTGGCCCGCCGGGCCCGGCTAACCGGATACCCGGCCTCGCCGGCGGTCTCCGGCGCTTCCCACCGGTCGGAGACTTGGCATTCGAGCCATCAAGAAGATGTCGGCTTGGGCTGCTGCGGGTTCGGACGCCCAGCAACAGCCGTTGCCGACATCTAATGCCTCAGCGCGGCCGCGGCGTGGCTTTCCCAGTTTGCGGGCCTGTGCAACGCGGGCCACCCGTGGCCCGTCGGCCAAAACGCGGGTACCCGCACCCGCCGAAGCGGGCCCGGGCCGTTGGCGGGAACGGGTGGGGGCCACCCCGGATTTACCCGCGGGTGGCCCGTGACGAACACTGGCCCGGGCCTACAAGCAACAAAGTCGCGCCGCCCTCCGAGTCCAGGCCGGCGACTTCCCGGGGGCCGGGGCTATGCAGGCCAGTCGGCCGGACTGATGAAGAACCCTTGTGCGCCGACTGCAGCGCTCGGGCGGTGGCGCAGGCGGGCATGCTCGTGTGCGACGGGATGCCGTGGAGTAGGACGGTGATCCATCTACGCTCCCACGTTCACTGGCGCTGACTGACTTCAAGCGTGCGAGCAGCGAAACAGTGCCACTGATGACGCGGACGGGCGGGACGTACCATATGCATACGACGCTGTCCTGTACTTCATCTCACAACGCCGCGGCCCGTCCTTTGTCGTCATGCACACTGCCAGATAGAACTTGGATACAAAAAGGAAAAAAAGTCGAAGGAGAGGGGGGAGTAAAATGTATACTAGTACTCGCAGCCCCTTCCGGAGCCCGTCGGTCTGCGTGCCACAGCGTGTTTGGTCCACGAGGCTCGTTGCAGGTCTATTTGCGCCCAAGTGACAGTGCGAGAGAGAGAAGCTTGAAGATCACCCAATCGGGACTCTCAGATCAGCGTCGGACACTTGTCAGATTCCCGAGAATTCCCGGCGTCAATTGACCCAATATATATCGATCGATCATCGAGCAAGTGCCGACTTCCGCGTGCAGCATCTTGCTCTTGACCCCCACCATCGTCTCACAGCTTGCAATGTCCGTCGTCACTATCATGGGTATGGTCTGTCCTGGCTGGTGGACTGCTAGTGACTGCTGTAGGTGGTACTGGTGGAGGTGGAGGCTCAACTGGGGGACATGGAGGTGATGGCCATGGCCCTCATATCAACTTGAATCTAATGGGAGATAATACCCAGTATGTACTGGTGTTTACCCTGTTATGTGATTCTGATATGAGATCTGAAGCATACATGGTGCAGGAAACACAGAGTGTAGGTGTAGCAAGTGATATGCATAAACTCGAATCACAAACATCTATCACAGTCCAAGAAGACATGTCCCTGATTGAATGGATTTCACCAATCAACTTCTTTCTCCGTCATCAGGCCATTTCTGAAATACGCAAGAAGAATACTGGTGACTGGCTCTTGAAGCATCCAGAATTCCTAAAATGGAAGTCAACAATAGGAAGTGTACTCTGGTGTACAGGAATTCGTAAGTCCAAATGATATACTTGGATAAGGAACTGAGTAGTGTTGTCAGCTGGTATGGGTAAAACAGTGCTTGCGTAATTGTTCAGTTCTCACAACAATATTATATACTAAGTATTATTTACAGATCCAAAGTTGTAGACCATCTTGCCCAGCTTCAGCAGCTAGAAGAGAATTCTGAAATTCGAGTAGCCTCAGTCTATCTGAACTATAAAGAAACAGAACTTCAGACTGAAAAGAATTTGCTGGCATCTATTTGGAGACAGCTGACCATAAACAAGGATATGTCACAGGCTAGAAACCTCTACAACTTCCACAGGGCCAAAGGCACACACACGTCCTAGTTTACCTGAGATCCACCAGCTTACATCAGCACTGGTTGCTACTCTCAAAGCTGCTTATATTGTGGTAGATGCAATAGATGAATATCAATATGGTGAATACCATCCATTACTCACAGAATTGCTCCAGCTAGGAGGAAATGTGAACTTGATGATAATGTCAAGACCACATCTAGTTCTGCCCTCCCAGCCTTCTATTGCTATTCTGGAGCTGCAGGCCAATGAAGAAGATATCAGATCATATATTATAACACAGATAAACCAGCATCAAATTCTGAGGGAGTTTCTATCTGAGGATATTGATCTTAGAGAGGTGGTGATTAACAAGATGATTGTCAAGGCCAATGGGATGTAAGTATAATCAGATATAATTATACAACAGGCTTAGATATGTTCAGGTTCTTGATGGTACAGCTCCAACTCCAACTTCTAAGTACTGCTCTAACAGTAGAGGCACTGGAACAAGCTCTGAATGATTTGCCAAATGATTTAGGTATTGGATATATGAGAACCATAGATTATATCAAGCTTCAACCAGCCAATCAAGCAGAACTTGCAATGCTTGCTCTTGGATGGGTTTCATATACAAAACGGCCACTAAGGGTAATCGAACTGCAGACAGCACTTGCCATGACAACAAAGACAACCCAATTGCCTAATTCTAAGCAATTGATTAGAATTGGTTATATTGTTAAGATATGCTGTGGGCTCATCATACAGGACAGAGAGTCAGACATTGTACGCCTTGTGCACTATACTACTCAGGATTTTCTAGAGCAGATCAGATCCACTGAGTTCCCAGATATACATGTCAGGATCACACATATATTGTGTATCTATTTGAAATTAGTGAACAGGCCGGATATATATAATTATGATCTGCTTGAGTATGCTGGGAATATTCTGTTCCATGCAAAGGGTTTAGCAGAGGTATTTCTTCAATCAGAGTTGACTCAATGTCTAGAACATATTGTATGGATGGATGTCCTGTATAACTGGTGGTCAGACACATGGCAAAGAATGTGCCGTCTAAGCCCCAGATTGACTCCTCTATCTATTGCAGTAGCAGGAAATCTCCTTCTGTTATCACAATATATTTTAAATCAGGTGGAGGGCTCAGACACAGGAATATTTTTTGCTGCAGAACTGGGTTATGAAGAGCTGTGCAAGGCATTGGTTGCAAAGGACAACCAGGGTGTGATGAATCTTGTTAGTCACCATTATGGAACTGTATTACATGCTGCTGCATTAGGTGGCAACAATGGAATTGTCCAATTGCTCCTGGAGGGAGATTGTCAAATAAATAGGATTGCTGGACATTATGAAACAGCACTCCAAGCAGCAGTATACATGGGAAGAACAGGAACTGTCCAGCTCTTACTCAACTCAGGTGGGGGAGTATGGAACTGCTCTCCAGGCTGCTGCATATGAGGGACGTATAGAGGTTGTCCAGCTCTTACTCAACTCAGGTGCAGAGGTGGATCTGGTTGCAGGGGAGTATGGAACTGCTCTCCAGGCTGCTGCACATAGGGGAAACACAGAGATTGTTCAGCTTTTACTCAACTCAGGTGCACAACTAGATCTGGTCGCGGGGTACTTTGGAACTGCTCTTCAGGCTGCTTCATGTAATGGAAAGACAAAGACTATACAGCTCTTGCTCAGTTTAGATGCACAGGTAGATGTGGTTGCAGGGAAGTATGAAACTGCTCTTCAAGCTGCTGCATATCAGGGACATACAGAGGTTGTCCAGCTCTTACTCAACTCAGGTGCACAAGTGGATATGGTTGCAGGGAAGTATGGAACTGCTCTCCAGGCTGCTGCATATGAGGGACGTATAGATGTTGTCCAGCTCTTACTCAACTCAGGTGCAGAGGTGAATCTTGTTGCCGGGGAGTATGGAACTGCTCTCCAAGCTGCTGCATATGTAGGAAACACAGAGATTGTTCAGCTCCTACTCAACTCAGGTGCACAAGTGGATATGGTTGCAGGGAAGTATGGAACTGCTCTCCAGGCTGCTGCATATGAGGGACATATAGATGTTGTCCAGCTCTTACTCAACTCAGGTGCAGAGGTGAATCTTGTTGCTGGGGAGTATGGAACTGCTCTTCAAGCTGCTGCATATAGGAAAAAAACAGATATTGTTCAGCTCCTACTCAACTCAGGTGCACAGGTGGATTTGGTTGCAGGGAAGTATAGCACACCTCTCCTTGCAGCCCTACATTACCGAAATGTTCCATGGTGGCTTAACACCAATCCTCCTATCTCCATTATTATTTCCATTCTACTGAGGGCTGGTGCAAAAAAGAAATATCCAGTCATCTACAAACCAGTAACACAACATACCATCTGGTCTCTTATTTTGAGACCAGAGAGGGGAAACAATATCTTGATAGTGGATAAGCCATTTATCTGCACTATGTGTGATTTGGCCTGTGGGATGGCTTTGTCTGACAGTGCAACAGAGCATAAGGATGATGTGTATAATCATGATAATAAGGCTTATATTCATCAGGATGTAGATTAAAGGAGCTTGTGGTCACACTATATATTTTAGAATTTAGTTATACTGAGAATTTTACATATCTTAGTATAGCCAAATGTATTGATCTCAGGCCTCCAGGGTTGCCTTTACAGGTGCAGCAAACTTGGCCGGAGCTCCAAACCTTTGTCCGAGTATATGTTCAGTCTTGCATTCTTTGCAAGCACAACAAAAGCCTTGACACAAGCCATACAGTTCACGTAAGCCATTACCTGTCTCTCTTTGCCCTTGGTATTCTATTTCTATGGACTTCATTGAAGGCCTTGTAAGGGTAATCCCGGAGGCCTGAGATCAAGGTCCTAGCAGGGAAGGATCCAAAGAGAAGAAACTCTAAGGGTCTGCCTGCTATGAAGCTGAATATATACTGCTTATCTGTAGCTGCCACTACTACATGTAGAAAATGAGCAATCAAGGAGATCACCAGGACCTTCCACTCAACTAATCAAATCCTAATTTTGTGCAGTTTGTGTTGAGGGTTCGAGCCATAGGAAATGGCTAACAGATTCAGATATTCTTATTGGCTCTCAGTTATAATTGGGATGCTGTTTTACAACTGTGTTTAACTGTTTTCACTTTAGATGAACAATAGAGCAGATGGTTGGGATGTGAGATTCTTGAGAGGCGCAATATGCCCTAACTTGACTTAAATTGACTTGACTTGTGTAAGGGCAACCCTGGAGACTCCAACAAAAGCCTAGCAGGGGAGGATCCAAAACATGAATAAAAGCTAAAGGAAATACACGGAGGGACCAACCTAGCAGGGGAGGATCCAAAGAGAAGAAACTCTAAGGGTCCGCCTGCTAGGGTGCCAACTATATACTGGCCGTCCATAACTGCCAGCACGGATAAATCTGTGGATACCGGACCCTCTGTAGCGGAATGGACTCTGGGTTCAAAGCCCATGTGCAGGAGCCATCCTGTATCCATCATAAAGGGGACTTGTTGCATGGAGGAGTGAACATGGTTGTTGCAAGCGAACTCCGCGGCTGGAATCAGCTTGTCCCAGTTGTCCTGCTGATAGTTGGTGAAGATCCACAGGTACTGCTCCAACTCCTGGTTGACGCACTCTGTCTGACCGTCTGTCTGCGGGTGGTATGCAGTGGATGTGGCAGGCTTGAAAGTTCCTGGTGAAATCTGTGATAAACTGCAACTCGGAGCTGTGGTTGGAAACGTACTTCTCCGGAGTCCCGTGATGGCACCAGACATTCCGGTAGTAGAGGCGAGCCGCTCCTACCATGTGGACTGTGGTGTGACACTCCGAGAAGTGGGCACATTTCCCAAGGGTGTTGAACCCCCTTGAGACTCGGAATTCAAAACATTAGGTCCAGACAGTATCAAGACAACAATAAAGACTTGATATTAGAAGTCCACCAAAGATGCTCCAGTAAGTAGTGGCCAGGATGTGATACCGTGACTTAAATGAAAGAAATTGAATTTATAAATGACTGTCCTACATATAGCCCAAGTGTAATGACAACCAGCGAGACGTTGCATTATATCATCATCTAATCTAACGCAGCCCGCCAAAAAGTGTGACATCAGCAATGAAGCTCGATGGCCCAGTTGGGATCGAACCATACGCTCCATACACATAGTTGTCATCTACTATGCCAAGCGAGTAACGGGGTTCAGGGGGATATCTGCGTCTGAGCCTGCTAGCAGCATGATGATACTGTATGTATACATCAACTGATTCGAAACACTGCTACTAGTAGTCCGAGATTCCGTATATATTTCTTCAGAATATTACATTTATACACATTTGGGTCCAATTCATACAACGACAGTGACCAGTCTTGAATACACCGAGGCGCGCCGAAATCACTGACGGAACGCGCTCTTTCCGTGAGATTCATCCTATGCAAACCAGTCAACATGGCCAACAGATATAAAGCAAAAGCGGACACACCCCTTGGAGATGTGCTTGCGGGGGCGGCTGGAAATACAGACACAAGTCAATCAACGCCTCCGCATTTGTGCACACACTCACCGCCATATAGCCGCCTGTCGCAGGAGGCGGACCCGCTGGCTGAAACTGGCGGTCAGTACGCAAAAACAGAAGTGCCAAGTAACACGCACGGGACTGTAAACCTGCGGCCCAGCGGAGTACGGCGGGGCCGGCTGGGGGTTACCGTTGCCGTAGTATGGGTGCTGGTTCATATTGGCAGTGCCCGCGCCGGCCTGCGCGCCCTTATTCCACGGGCTCGCGAACGCAAACGGCCCCGGCCGCGCATATCCGCCGGCATACGGCACCCCGATGATGCCGCCGTTGGCGAGGGCCCGCGCGCGGCGGCGGCGCGCGATGACGAAGCACGCAATCAGTGAGAGGAGGGCGAGGACGGCTGTTAATATCCCCGTCAGCTTAGCTGCTGGGAAGAGAAGGGCAGAGGCGGCTCCGAGATAGCCAGGGCGACATGTGTATGGGAAGAAGCGGCAGGAATAGTCCTCCAAACGCACCGAAGATGATCCCGACAATCCGGGAGGCCGTGCTGCGGTGGTACGTGTAATACGCTGCGACGGGGCGCGGCTGAAGCGCGAAGTAGAGTGTTAGAAGGAGGAGGGTCGGATGGGTCATGGCGGGGAGAGGAGGAAGAGAATGGCGCGTGAGGGGCGGTGCACAGGTTATTAGTGGAGTATGACGTTGCTGCGGAGCCGATCGGGGCTCGTTCCTGGTCTCGGCGCTAAGAGGCTCGGCGGATATCGGCCGAGTACTGTAGGCCCAACGTCGGCGACACCCCGACACCCTCCGTGTTGCGGCTGGAAAGGAAAGGAACGAACAGCCGACAAAACACGTACTCAATAGGTATATATTGGACAATAAGGAAGGAAGAAACGCCGAAGAAGGACACCATGACAAAAAAGGAAGTAGCCCATATGTGTAGTCCAAGGAAGTCGATGGCTGAAAGTGAAATGACGAGTAAAAGCAGAAGTAAGTATGCGGGGAGGACACATTGGCATAATCGGCGAAGAGCTGCGACGACGATGATAATGATGATGATTTGCGCTCCAGATAAAATTGCTCCACGGGTTAGGGACGCGGAAGATGTGCGAGGTCAAGGATAAAGGGATGAAAAGCGCCGGACATGGTAATGTCGAGGAAGGAAACGCATTCGCTGGCCGTATGACGCCCTTCTTAGCAAGAACAGCTTCCTGCATGGTGCAGGAGGGCCACAAACGAGGAAGCAACACGGGTAGACGGGACCAAGGTCCAATGTAGCGAGGAAGGGAAGAACGACCTCGAGAACAGGGCCGCGGAATGGCGGTGGAACAAACGAGCATGATCAACAAATGCCAAAGTCATTCGGGAACGGCGTTGGTTAAGATCCAAGGGGCCAAGACCGGTGGCAGCGAATATACGTTGTCTTCCGCGATATGGGCGGGCGAAATCAGCGGCGGCAGCTGCCGATATCGTCTCTCCGGATCACTATTGTCCTGCTGAAATTCGTGTTGGGCTTTAGCAGCAGAAACGTGGCAGGAGATGTGGACAGTGTGAAGGTGTCGAGGAAGGGGATGGCAAGCTCGAGAACGGGCCCGTCAAATCGCAAGAGAGTAAATGGTAGCGGTCAAGGGGAGTGAATGGACGTTGGGGAGGCCGTTGCTCGAGGCGGAAAAGGCTGAGAGCCACGAGGAAGGCTTATCGGCCGTATCAGCGACGTTTTCACTAGAACGCGGCTGCGATAGCGTTTTGCAGCCCGCACATAGTCTCCGCCTTCGGCAGAGACCTCTATGACACGATTGGTAGGATTTTACGGCCAGCAGAGAGGGGAAAGACTGCGGTATATGATGTGGGAGGAGGAGGGCATTGCTGACGTCAATAATGAGGCAAGTAAATCGTTTTGGGGCAGCGGTGGGTGATGAATCGATGGGAGATGAGGTGCGGGAAGCCGTTTGGAGGCGTGTTAGAGGCCAACGAGGGAAGTTATTCGTGCAGGGGGTTGGCGCCATATTTGGCGACAGACGACGGTAACGGTGGCCAGTCGGTGTTTGATTATTGACGAGAGCTGACGTAGTCGTCGGAGAGAGAGGAAAAAGGTCGTTTGGGGATGAGGAACCGGCAGAGAATACAGCGCTGGTGGCGCGTTTGAGGATGACTGCAAGAATTGACCTTGACAATTCAGAAAGCTGGCCTAAAAACGCACTTGAAAAACCTCCCAACTATTGTCGAGATTCGCCACAAGGAATCCATTTAGCTTGAAAACGCATGGACTTCTCTAGCCCAACGCAGGAGTCATTTTGAGTCGGTCATGGTCCAAAACAACCGAGTTCCAGCCTTGCACCGTTCCGTCGTCTACGTGTGGGAATGGTTGCTCGATTCCCTATTTGCGGATGGTATATGCGCGAAGAAGTGTGTGTGTGGAGAGACTAGAGGCGGAGGAGAGCTCTGCCTGCGAAAAGCAATCTGGTGAGTGAGTGTATGTATCAGTCAGCATAAAACGCACCATTGAGAGCAACAATAGCTCGGAAAATCGTCCCATAAGCCCCAGCACAGCACCCTCAGATGACTCTATCTGCCCCAGCCAGCCCTATCCACCCGCCTCCCGTTGTCAGTGTTGGCAGCGGTGCCACATCATCGACCTTGAGGCTCTGGTCAAGCCTGTTTATAAGCTCATCCAAGAGCAACGCGGTGGAGAGGGTGTTGCGTGTTAGTGACGGGGGAGGCCGACATGAAGGAGGAAGGGAAGAGCTGATTTCCTTTTTCGGCCAGACGATGGTTGTTCCCGATCGCCACCATCCACTACGCGCGGACACCAACGACGGTGAATGCATAGGGCTCTGCCGCTGCACCGGCTCCGAGTGTGGCGTATCTCGTCTCCGCTGCGGCTACTCTCGTTTCGCCCACGACTGCCTCTGGTTATTGCTTCGAGCCGGCCAACTGCCCATCTTGTTGCTGAAGCTTCCTGCTGTAGATTCAATGCTGATATACAAACTCGACTTTGAATCAGCCTCTTCTGCAGGCGTCATTGGCGTCACTCTTTTGGTCACTGCCAGTGGTCACAGCCGCCACCTCCTTTCTTCTTCCCGGCGTCTCACGTCCAGCAATGTCCTCTCAAGAGCAAGAAACACGCAATATCAAGGTCCGTGCCTCGTGTATGACACTTTCTCTCAAGACTTACGACCTCCAGATCTGTCTTGTCGGTGACCTAGACGTTGGAAAAGCGTAAGTCCAGCCATAGCGCGGAAAGTCAGAGCGATTCACGATGTCTCCGTACAGATCCCGTACGTTCTATGTACCGTTTATCCTGAGCTTGGACATGCTCACCATTCTGGATGCAGTCATGCGGCGCTTCATCGACAACGTCTTTGACCCCACGCAGCGTCCGACGATTGGTGTCGGTTTCGCAGTCCGGCCCCTTGATATTGAGGGGGAGCGCATAGCGGCACAGATCTTCACGCGTCCGAGGTGCGTGATCCATTATATCTGGCTTTCTTGTTCCATTTACCCATCCCTCCTCAGTTCTGGCAGATTTCTCCTGGGGAGGTAGGCTCCACGTAGTAACTGACATATGTGATACTTATCCTTGAAAACAGCTTCTACTACAACGCATGGAGCATCTGTTTGGTGTATGACATTTCCAAACGGCGCAGCTTCTCAAGCATTGAGAGCACCTGGCTTCGGGAGGTAGCGGAAAACATGCCCGGCTCCGATCGCGAGTCCCCGATACCAGTGCGCCTCTACCTCATTGGGAACAAGAGTGACCGCGAGGCCCAGCGAGAAGTCTCCACCGAGGAAGGCGCCGAGCTGGCGGCGCGTTGCAATATGATTTTCACCGAAACGAGTGCGCTGGACGGGAGTGGGGTTGAGGATTTCTTCATGACTTTGTTCACTCGTGTGTCATCGTTTTTGCTATTCTGGCGGAAACTTACTAGATGCCATGGCCAGAAATCTGTCGTGACGCCAGTCCCGAGTCGACAAGCTAGGGATGTCAGATACAGTAATAGCGACACCATCGTTTTCCATCGCTACATAGCCTATGAATCACACGATTTCGATTGCGCAGGTTAGTGGGAATAAATTTTGACAGAATACAGCACAACTGTGGTACACTTTTGTAGGGAAAGATAAGTTCGGGCGAGGTCATTTCGAGCGTGGACAGGTGTGGAAAGCGCACGTTGTGCGGAAACTTGAATAAGTACCTATGTAGGTCAATTCAAGTGAGTACTTACTTTTTTAAAAAATCTCGAGCATTGATAGCTGCAGGACCCAACGACCCACGCACCCAGTTCTTTTCTTTCTAATTATCGCCCTCATCGCTCACAAACACACACACTGGCACCCCCTCGGAGGCTTCGCCACGACCTCTCCTGTTTTCGCTAACGCGCTATGAGTAATTCAGGTGAAAGCTTACAGATCAACCCACTCTCCCCGCCCACTGCCCAGGCCTGGCGTAGAACGCATTCCGGGACCGATGATCGTCCCGAGAAAAGAAGCCAAAGACATCACATCACGCGCAAGGATGCGATCAATCGGTATCACGGCTTACTTCCAACTCCCATGTCGAGTTCGGACCTTTTGCGATTCGCCCAAATGTCTTCTTGTCCTAAATTCAGGGTTGATACCCCGTTGTGGTGGGTACAACGCCATCAGCGACGGTATGACTCCGCCGGAGGCCCGGGGCTGCCACGTAACTTGAATATGACACTCCAGAGTGCGTGCAGTCTACCATTGAGTGGGGACAAGGTGCGTTCCTAACACCTTCCGTCGTGTCCTCGCTGACTTATTCGTTACGCAAGGTGGCGCGATTCGAAATCATTCCATTGACCACGTGTACTCGATTCGCTACTCCTGTGAGCCAATCGGAAGTTGTTCGAAGAGCCAACAGAGCGGATTTCGTTCGAGTGCGTATTTAATGCGTCTTCTGGGGCGATAACTGATTCATTGGCCAGCATGAGTTGCCCAAGCATGGATAAGCCCGCAACGTGCGACGGGAAAGCCCTGCTCACTGTGTCCTATGCCGATGTCGACACTGGTGCACGTCTTGTGGCGACCACGGAGACACTTAATGAAAAGGAGGGAGTGCGTATTCGGTATGTTTGCTGGGCCACAACGCTCATCTCACTGCAAGCTGATTTATCCTTAGACAAAAAATCGATCGCCATATCATCCCGCTCATGTGCAGTACGGCGTCAAGCCACTTGTGCATACTTTTGCTAACGGGCCCGTAGTCCTTTATTGGGTGCAGTACATGGGTAAGTGTTGTATCGACCTGCATATATACCAAATTCATGCCAGCAGACAAGGCAACACTCGGAAGTTCTTCAATTCTCGGAATCAAGTCGGCGCTCCCACGTCTCTCTTCTCTGTGTCTCATCTTCCTTTTGTAGAGAGGCCACTCATCTCAATACGGACGAGTAAGGTCATTTGCCATCCCTTTCCCAATCTCAGAGTCCTCCACAGATATAATTGGTACTCCGCTAACCCTTCCTCCGAGCTGGAGCTTACACCTGGTCTGCAAGGCTCAGTACCTGCTTCTATTTGGCCTATCTCGTCATGGAGCTACCACAGAACCTCGCACTCCAACGATTCCCCGTAGCAAAGTGGCTTAGGTGCGTACTTGAATCGTCAAACTCGACAAAAATATCAAGACCTAAGATAGTCTCAATATATTTATCTGGGGTGTTGCATTGTGCGCGCATGCTGCCTGCACAAGCTTTCGTGGACTATTGATTGCGCGAATTGTATTGGGTGTCTGTGAAGGGTCTGTGGGCAGTTGTAAGAATTCGTTTTTGCTGACCACCAGCCTTTCCAAGATCAATCACCGCCGGGTAAGCATTGTGTCTTGGATTATGATACTAGTATTCACACAGACACGTTAGATTTCTCATCGTAACTTCGATGTTCTACACGCGTCGCGAGCAGACAATCCGCACAGGCTACTGGTTCTTGATGAATGGTGCAGGTGAGCTACACAGATGCATTTTCCTGGCGTGATAAGACTGATAGGTTGTAAATAGCGCAGGTCATCTCCGGATTCATTTCGTTTGGCACACTGCATATCAAGACCGGTCACTTCGAGCCATGGCAGTGGCTTATGGTGATCACCGGCGCGTTCACAGTCATCACCGCTGCTGCCTTTTGGTTCCTATTCCCAGATTCGCCTGCTACGGCGTGGTTCTTTACACCCGACGAACGTGCAAAAGCAGTCCTGCGAATCAAAGAAAATCAAACTGGCATCGAGAATAAGCGTTTCAAGAAGGAGCAGTGCGTGATTTACACGTACCCAAATGATGAAAGCCATTTTATTTATCATACAGGATGCTCGAAGCGTTTCTCGATCCAAAAACATGGCTTTTCGCGGCCTTCTCCGCGCTGACGAATGTACCAAACAGCCTCAGCAACCAGAAGGCACTCATTGTGCGCTCGTTCGGCTTCTCGCCGCTGCAGACGACCTTGCTCAGCATGGTCGACGGCGCCGTCGAAATAACGACAATTCTGATTGGTGTCAACGTTGCCGCTCGGACGGGTCAACGGGCTTATACTGCCGTCGTGTGGAAAGTCCCAAACATTGTAGGCGCAGTGCTGATCAACACGCTGTCGTGGAACAACAAGATCGGCCTGCTGTTTTCGTTCTGGATTGTGGGTAAGCCATATATCCGTACATGTCTGCTTTCTCCTGGTAACAAGGCTGGTTACAGGATGGGGTACTACAGCATTTGGTACGTGATGCACTTGCCACTCGATATATTTCGATGATCTTAACAGTGATCGCTGTTTCGTGGCTTAACATCGTCACTGCTGGACACACCAAACGTGTGACGACCAATGCCATTCTTCTTATTGCATATGTAAACCAATATCCTGCAGATCTGTTGTCTATTCAACCTTCTTCCTAGTGTGTTGGCAACGCTGTAGGCCCTCAAATGTGGAAGGTCTGCCGAACTTCTTCCGTGTTCTGGTTGAAACTGAACCGAACACGGGTTAGGACCGCTACAAGCCTCGTAATCACGTACCATGGATCGTCTGCATCGCATGCTTTGTGAGCTGCATGCTTCTTCTTCTTGCTATTCGTGCACTGCTCGCGAAGGAGAACAAGCGCCGCGATGCACAACCGCCGTCTACTTTGTATGACCACGTCTACATTGAGGACAAGGACGGCGAGGGGAAGCTCAAGGTCGACAAGGTGAGTGTACTGTTTGATTGTGGAGTTCACCTGACGCCGAAGCAGGCATTCTTGGACCTTACTGACCGGCAAAATCATGAGTTTCGCTATGCGTTGTAATCAGAATAGCTTTCGTTTCATGAAACTCTATGCATTGTCCGCAAATGTAGTCCAATGAGAGCTTACACAGAGTTGGTATACTACTACTACTACTACTCATCGTACATTAAACATTTTGGCCCAGGCACCAACCACAGATCAGGACTGCATTCTTGATAGCGTATGCTGTCCGCCGATAAGCTGCACCGAACCCGCCGCCTGTACCACGCCATCTACCATGACAGGTCCTACACCCGGTAAAGTAACGCTGCCCACCGTGCCCTGCGGCGTCCCCACTACCAGTGTCAGGTTCCGCCCAGAAACAGTCCATTTCACTCGGTATGCACCCAGCACGGTCTCAATGCCGCCCTCTGCGGCAGAGAGCCCGCTGAGAACAGGCGCGACGGCCCAAGTCTGCCCTTTTTGCGATGTGATCTGGATCCCAAGAAGGTAGAACGTCAGCGCAGATGTAGGGCCTGGGAGCCGTTCAATTTCTGATGGGAAATCCTTAGTGGGAACACGCACCAGTGGACCAGCCGTGTGCGTGGCTAGTATAGGAGAAGTCGAAGTCGTATCCAGCGGCGGCGCGATATCTGGCAATACATTAGCCTAAGTATAAAACTGCAATGAAAGCTTATAATCCACCCTAGAGAGCCATTTTTGGTAAAGCCCTCCAAAAGGGTAGACTGCACGCTGAAGTTGGTGTACAGCATATACCCCCACTCGGCCTCCATAAGTTTGATGGCCCGCTCGCCCTCGTCCGCGATGAAATGTGCTTGTAGCTGTCCAAATAATGTAAGGGTGTTTCAAGGAGCAGAAAAAGTAACATACCTCTAACCCGCCGACGAATGGGATAATAGTATCGTTCAGCTCTGGACTAAGCGGCCCAATGGGTGTCCAAAAGCGCGTCAAACCGCCGCTTATTGCCTTGTTCTGCGCCGCAGAGGTGGTAAGGTTGAATACAACGGCAAGCGAATTCCCGTCTTGTGGATGGATACTATTCGGGCTATCGTTGTCACGGAAAAGCCCTGCAGACCCGTCCCACAGCAAAGCGTTGTACGCCGTCTTGATGCGTGTCGCGTTCTTGCGATACTCGCCGCCGATCGCATCGCCAAGATGGTCCGCAAGATCGGCCGCAACGACCAGCGTCTGGAGTATATTAGAGCGGGAACCACTTCATTGACAGTGGGATGTGCCAACCCGATATAAGAGTGCGTTGGCTGCAGAGTTATGCCCGCCACCGTTGTCCCTGCCCCAGTCGTTCGCAAATGCCGCCGGGACATTTGCCAGCCCCGTATCGTCAACATGGCTCTGCAGGAAGGACACCGCATAGGTTTAGTTCTTCCAAACACCGGCAACGAAGTCGAGGTCGCCAGTATACAGGAAGTAGCTGTGCGTCCCGATGAGCGACCACGAGATATACGTGTCACTTCCGTGCGCGTTGATGGGCGGGCCCGAGTACTGAAGCGCACCGGTGGCCGGATCCTGTGTGGAAAACATGACAGTGAGGGAGTTGCGCGTAGGTAGCAGGTCGTTGAGGGCGACGAGCTCCGTATGGCTCGAGATCCCGCAGTCGCCGGGCCAGACGTTTCTATACCCTGTCACTTTTTCTTGTCTCGAGAGTTTGGATCAACGATACCTGTCTCGTTTCGCCCCGTCGACTAAAATCGGGCCCGTGACCGGGCCACCTGAGGCATCGTTGTTCCAGCCACCTAGAGAGTGTCAGCCGAATTCTTTCCAATGGATACACTTGACCTTCCGGGCCACAATTCTGCCGCGCTTGATGTGAGTCAATCGTATTCGTCTGGACCGTATAGGCACCTAGCTCAGCGTAAGATCCTCCAAACGAAAATATTTGAAACACCAACCCGCATACCACAGCTTGGTCAGGAAATCGGTATCATGGAATCCAGGGTCCTTGGCGAAAAAGTACCCCGAATATGCCCGCAAGTCGTCCCAGTGTGGCATAAACGTTATTGCGAGTGAAACGTTAGAGATTGCCAGCGCCCCGGACCCGTTTGCGACGATGGTGAGGAAGCGAAAGCCCCCGCGCTGCTTGCCAACAGTTTGCGTCAACAGTCCCGGCACGAGCGGCGCCGGGAAAGTTTGCACGCCGTCCACGCTCTGCGAGGCGTCGGTCCGGCAGGAGTCGTCCGAACGAAGTGGTGAGATGAATTGAGGAGACTCAGAAAAGGCGAGGGACAGTTGCGAGGAGGGAGATGCGGATTCGATAGTGAGGGACAAGATGCCCCCGACCTGTCGGTGGATGAGAATACGCCGGACCATAAGTGGACCTACCTCTTTGCCCCAGTCCAACACCACATAGGAGTTGTTCGCTGTGAACACTGCTTTTGACGACGAGCCCGTTACCAGGCCTTCTGCACCTTGGACAGTACCGTGGACCGCTCTTACAGAGACCGGTCTCACCGTTTTCGAGGCCGGTGCGAAGTTAAAGGCATCCCAGGGACCTTGAGGAGCGAGTGCCACGCAGAGCGCAGTGTGAGTGAGAAGCAGAAGGGAGAGCATCTTTGCACACCTTCAGTCACCTCTCCTCGAAGATTTAAGAACAACCCTGCTGCATAATGGTGGAGAAGAAGAAGAACGGCGCCGGAAGGCTGGACGTCATCATGGTCAGACGACTGCACAAGTAAGTTGCTGACAACGGGCAAGCGCTGAGATGAGAGACTCGAAGGAGAGAGATATCAAGTAGACTGTGGAACGATAAGCTAGGTTCGAACTAGTCGAGTCGGCCCTTACTTTGCCCTTGCGTTTCGTCGGCTTGTAGATCCCGTGGTCACTTGGCGAAGCTCTTGTGGAGAGTCAAATCAAGAGCCAAGTTCTCGAAGCGAGTAGAAGGAAGGCGGAATATCCATGAGACGGGTGCAGGCCATTGGCGGCGTGTGGCCTCGCTGATGCTCTACATTCGCAGACAAACCAACTGAGTGAGAGAGCTTGTGGAAGGAAAAGGTCAAGTGAAAAACGTGGCATGACGGCATCATTATCGGCGGATCAGCGATATTTCCAAATGAGGAATCAGAGGATGG
Organism: Mycena indigotica; assembly: GCF_014461135.1. Classification (NCBI taxonomy): domain Eukaryota; kingdom Fungi; phylum Basidiomycota; class Agaricomycetes; order Agaricales; family Mycenaceae; genus Mycena; species Mycena indigotica. The sequence continues at coordinate 1,766,329 of NW_023503011.1, read as the reverse complement.
AATGATGCCCAAATCGAGAGGTATCACGCGGATGCTGTCATTATCAATCAATCAATGACTAATTCGGATGCTCTTGTTTTTTGACGGCCACCGCCCGGAACCGCAGGGTCGTCGTCGACACGCTAGTACATCGTATGTGGAGGCCTATTAGGCGTTCGTTGGCGTCCTTGGATTCCTGCAATTGGCTTCTGCGATTCGCCCCGGCCTTGGTGCGACTCTTCCGTCTGGCGTCCGTCTGGCTGGTGGTGCCCTGACAACGTCCACGGTGCAAGCTCGATGTCGCTCGATATCGCCACACTCGATTTACTTCCGTCTACCGCGTGGGAAATGTGTGCCTTGACGTGGTGGTTCGCGGAGCCTCATTTACTTCCTCTCTTAGCCGGCGTGGCGCCTACATAAAGGCCTTGTTTTCGTGGGCATGGCGACGCACATGCGCTCCGTCTTGTTGGCGCCTCGGTCGGGAGCCGGACGCGAGAGCTTGGTGACACGGCATCGCTGGGAAAACAGGCGGCGTCAGCCAACACAGAACAGTCTATCGTCGTGCTTCTCGCGCTACATTACCAGCCCTGCGGCGTCTTCTTACCCCCAGCGCCACACGACCACTTATCTCTGCCCAGTCAGCGACTGCCCTCCACGCCGGCCACAGTTAGCGATGTTGCCCTCAGGTCCAGGGACGAAGCCGTAACCACATCCAGTCGGGTCGGGCATTGACGGCAGGCCCCGCGATATATTTCGATTCGCCGCGCCATCTATCCACAAAGAGAACAAAACCATTCTCGGGTGGACTCGATCGGTTGACGTTGGCGCGCATCCCGCCACGGAGGAAGCTTCGCCAAACGAAGTTAGCAGCCTTATAAAAAGCACGCCGCTTCTTTGTTTCAGCCCAGTCAGAGGCCTTGGCACCGGTCCCTCTCGCTGCTACGCCCACCACCGGTCCGCCCTTCGTTTTCAGCTCTCGCGCTGGGGCACTGGATGCACCCGAATCAACCCTCGTATCCTCCCTGGATGTCTCCACCAGATGATGGTAATCGACAGCAGACAGTTAGTCGGACGACGCACAGCGCACGAAGGGACGGGCTGGCGTCTTGGGGTGCACAATCGGAGGTGCGCTTGCCTGTTCGCTCAGACTCATTCTTCTCATCGTCCTCGTACTCAGACGCCAGGGACCTCGCTCGCCCATTCCCACCAATACCAGCCTCCACTATCCAACCCATATATCACGACGAACGACCCTCATTATCAACAGTATCCTTCATCGACTCCTCCTATGAATCTGGCCAACTCCCCTTTCGGAGAGTGGAACCCGGAATATATCTCTGCCCCCACACCACAGCTGTACAACGAGCTCAGCTTCGACCTGGAGCTCATTCCACGCAAAATGAGCTCCAGTGTTCCGCCCTCGTTCGAATTCGGGGCAGGCAGCAGCGCTTTAGACGGTGGAAGCTTCGACTTCAGTGCATCGCAATACGAACCATTGCTCACTACCTATCCAACATATCCCGATTACTCTCAGGCTCATCACACCGCATCCGGGTCGACCAACACCTTCCAATTTGCCCCATTTTTGCAGTCGCCCTTTTTCTCTTCATCTAACGACCATGCTCAGACCCATAGATTTGACACTCTTCCGCCGACATCATATCCCGAGCACACTCCCCTTCCTCTTACGCCAGCCAGCCGAGTAGCTGGTCCTATCCGCTCCTTGCCCATCTCAGAACGACTCATGCTTACGCCGCGCGACGAAGGCCGCGCAAAGCGCCAGGCCCCCGCCTGTCTCTCCTGCCGCAAGCTCAAGATCGCCTGCAGCCGCCCGGTCGCGCTTGTCGTCGACCAGACGACTGGGACCATCCGCGGGCGGGAGATTCCGCAGGGCCGCGACGCAGACGGCGACGGACGATGCGAGTACGTTGCCCGAGCTCCGTTATTTACTGTATTGATTGAGCACGCCAACAGGCAATGTATTCGCCGAAACCGCCGCCCATCGCAGTGCGTGTATCCCACGGAGTCGCGCCGCGGCCTCCACTCGCGCATCAAGAGCGAAAGGCTGCGCCGCGAGCGGGCCAAGGCGCGCAAAGCCGCCTCCGCCTCGCCATGAACTACAGGCGTCCAAGATCTACTCTTTCCTTCTCTATATCTCCATCTTCTCTCTTGCTATCGCTCGTTGTCTTGCATCGCATCGCTATCGCTCTCCATCCTGTTTTGCTCGCTATCGTCTGTGTCGCATCGCATTCAAGTTGTTTTGATTGAAATTGATTCTACTTAGTTTAATCTTTAATTCTGTGTTGTATGATACCTGCCTATTGTATTTCTCCTCTGTACCTACATACTTTACATCTAATTAATATTTGTGTTATATAATGGACCTGATGTAAGGATCCTGACTATAGTGCTGTCCACAATTATATTATGCCAGATTATATTATGAGTATGATCAATCTGAAATCTTGACTAAGAAAAGTTCGCAGAGCCCGTTTCTCGCTAGGATCTATCCAATCCTATGCAAAATACCTAAAGGGAATGTAAACCAAAAGGCATATTGAGTTTGGTACACACTGGAGACTTGATATTGACCTCCTAGATAAGGCTCTGTTGGTATTGACAACTGACATCATGGAATGTGGTTTCGGTGGAAACCCAATGGCCAATTGGGAAACACTGAGGAGACCAGCAGCCAAGTCAATGAGACTATGCTATATTCTGGAGATGCTGAGGGTACAGGTGCAAGAAGTAACTACTGTGACATAGAGAGGTAAAGAGTGTGTAACGGGTTTACACCCTCCCCACCTCTAAAACATTTCATCAAGTCCAAAAGAAATAATGAAGAACCAACAAATGTCCATCAGCACCAGCGACAATATCGTCTAAACTCGATGGCACGCATCCTCGAACACCCGCCCACAAGCAGGACAGCCATTGCGCCAGAGATGAGAGGGAACAAGGGGCCCGAAAGAAGAAGGGAATTAAAGTCGGCGTAAGGTAAACAAATGATAGCTGACGGCAGGGACAGCAGACAGATGCAGGGCGATCAACGGTAAGCCAGATCAGAGTCGTCCGTTCCGACATCACTTGGGCTGTTGTAGTCGTCCCACAACCCATTATCATCATCGGACTCCAGATGCGGGAGGACTGCGAAGACACTGTGGCGAGGGGGAATGCCATTGGCGGGGTCACCTGGGCAGTTGTGCGACTGGTGGTTGACCCAGCCAGGACTGGAAGGCGAGCGACGACAACAAGTAGCAACCGCCCGCAGCCTTCAGAGCATGTTTCTCCGCTGGTGTCAATCTCAGCAAGGCAGCATTCGGAACAGAGGTGGAAGTAGTAGGCGGAGCAGTGGTAGAGACAGAGGAGGTGCTTGTCATCACCGACGCAGGGAGAGAGGTCGCGCCGGAACAGTCAACCACCTTGACAACATTCTCTTTCACCATAATTTCCCAAATCACAGTCATTTCTGCCACCAGCTGCTCGACCGTCATAGACGCGAACTGGAAACTTGGAGAGCCACAAGTGCGGAGACGAAGAGTCGGGTGAGCGTGGAAAAGCAGATGGTTCTTCAGCATGCCACTATCGACCGCGTATGCAGGTCCAGCAGTCGTGAGCGCATCGGAAGCGGTTTCGAGGCGGGCCACAAAGTCGGCAAACGAGGAGCGGCCTTGGTGGATGTCGAAGAAGTTGCCCAGCGCAAAAATGTGCCAATTGCTCTGGACAAAGCGGTCCTTGAGCTTCGTTTTGAAGCTGTCCCAAGTTGCAGCCTTCAGAGCCTCGCGATTCTTGCCCCACCAAACCTTCGCTGTCTGTTCCTCCATACGCATACCGGCCATGCGGACCTTCGTGCGGTCGCGTAATTCTTCTCCGTCGTTCATACAGGATGTGCACTCAGTTTTACTAATAAAACTGTGGCTACTGGTGAAGGGCTGTACTCATAAAACCTGGGGGAGCTCATGCCAGCCATGGCCGGAGTTCTGTGACAAAAAATGTGACATTCAATCAATTGTGAATATCTCAATGAGTTTGACAGCTATGACTAAGCTATTACCAGATATGGAAAGGCAAATCACTATTCTTTCAGGCCGAAGACCCGGATAAACATCTAGGTAGGCCTGTGATCTAGGGCAAAGGTATACATCCTAATTAGGCTAAAATTGATGTATCCTGACATAGCCATCAATGGTACTGATGTCCATCAAAAATCGTTCCACATTGATCACTTTATCTTGATACCATCAATTCCATCATCAATACCATGATCTAACACCCAACAATGAATAAAATGGTTTTTTAAAAAGTGTGACATTTGTGACCCTTGAGCCCTTCCCCAGGTTTTATGAGTACAGCCCTTCACCAGTAGCCACAGTTTTATTAGTATTCCTGAGTGAATGAGCTGGTTCATATCCTTGTGATGTTCAAATATGTCCTCGCACGCGCCGAGCCAAAGCTCGATAGACTGAGCATTTGGCTTGTCCACCAGCTTGGGACACTCGAGCTTCGTCATTGTGCGGTGTTTCCGAGTACGAGCAGGGCGGGAACGCGGAGGAGAGGGTGAAGGGGAGCGGGAATGAGCAAGCGAGGCAGAACGCGAGCGAGAACGCGTTTGATGGTGGGAGGGAGAGTGGGAAAGGCGGGGAGACAGCGCAGGAGAGTGAGACACGGGCTGCGAAGGCGAGTGAGAGCGGTAGGTCGCGTGAAACGGAGCAGCAGAGGCAAAGTAGCCGCTTTTCAAATGCGGCGGCCCGTCACGAGCAGGCTGAAAGCGCGAGACGGTGGGACGGCGGCTGGATGGCGGAATTGACGCGTCCACGGTTGTCGGGGGCAGCAGCGGAAGGGCGGGAGGCGACGTGGGCGACGTGAGGACGTGGTCGGGTGGCGAGACGGCTGGGCGAGATGCAGCGGGGTGGGCTGAAGCGCCAGCAAGAGAGTGGGATGGGTGGTGGGAGCGAAAAGAAGCACGCGGCGACAGCGTGGCATCGTCCACGTGCTCGGGCTCCGCGAAGCTTGCCGGTTCGGCCGACGGCGTCCGGCGACGGCGAGAGGACTCCAAGGGAGGGAGAAGCGGGGCCGAGCTGTTGAGCGTGGGGCGAGGTCGAGGGTGTCGTTGTTCTGATGCCATGTAGCTGAAGTGGAGTAGATAGCGTAGTTGTGATTGAAAAAAAAGTGGAAACCCAATGGCCAATTGGGAAACACTGAGGAGACCAGCAGCCAAGTCAATGAGACTATGCTATATTCTGGAGATGCTGAGGGTACAGGTGCAAGAAGTAACTACTGTGACATAGAGAGGTAAAGAGTGTGTAACGGGTTTACATTCGGATCTTGCTAAAGGATCAAGAGTGCCAAGGGACGGTTAAACAGGAGAAACCAACTCAATTGATTAGGGCCTGGATCTGCGATCAATGGCAACTCTAAAACACTGATGAGGAACTGGTCATATGAACACTGGATTTGCACCAGGAGAGTCGGGACAACCACCGCTGAGGCCATCAATTAAGAAGCCTAAGCCCTTACAGCAAAAATAGGTCATATGCCAAGGCTTGGTCTAAACCATATTTTTAAGTCTTAGGGTTTAGAAGTACCCTAAGTCTCAGGGCTTTGGTGTAACACTGTCAGAAGGAGGGAACAAACACGGAGGAAGCACATGACTGAGAATGATATGTCGGGCCTGACAATTGCTATCATCAGTGAAACTGGACTAGCCGGACTACTATAAGAGACCACATCAATATGGCGACTACCACAGTTTATACAAGATCATCGGTACTGCTGGCAATGCTGGTCGCACTACATCCTGCAAAAAGCGCTGGACATCCGCCTCTACCTCTGCCCTGGTCTTCTCCCGACTCTTTCCGCCCGGCCCCTTCGAATTCACCACCACGAGCTTGCCACTTGTGCGGGCCAGCCTGCGCACGACAAAGGCCACCGAAAGCAGGCGCAGCGCCGGCAGCAGCGCCAGGAACGGGAGCATGTCCTCCGCCACCGCGAACGTGCGCGGGGCGAGCCACACCGTGCCCACACAGTGCAGCGCCGGGGCCACGCCGAGCGCCGCCGGCGTCCGGGCCCAGAACGCATCGGCCGTGCGGAACGCGGCCCAGCGGCCCGGGACGTCCCACCAGTACACGCCCGCGTCGACGAGGCTGAGCGTGAGGGCGCCCGGCCCGGGGCGGCGCGCCAGCCCGGCGAGGTCGACGACGAGCTCCGCGGCGCGCGGGCCGCGCGTGGCGGCGTTGAAGAGAAGCTCGACGCGGCGGAGGGGCGGGGAGTCTGCGAGCGTGCCGAGGATATGGCCCGCTGACGCGCGGAAGTTGGACGTGATCAGCCGCACGGAGCGCAGGCTGGGGTGCGGGAGCGACGGGCCGGCGAGCGCCGGGAGCGGTAGATCGACAAGATGGCGCGCATTTGCGGGTCGTAGGTGAGCAGCTGCAGCGTCGTGTTGAGCTCGAGGAAGTGGCGCAGGGCGTCTGGCTTGAAGAACTCGTCGCTGATCCGGACGGCGCGGACGTTTGGGAGGTGGAGATGGCGGAGGATCCGGGAGCGGTTGGGATAGATAGCAAGGGTACGCGCCTGGCCCGAGGGGAAGGAGAGGTAGACGATGTCCCCGGGGTTGAACACGAGCAGGGTGAATGCCGAGGATTTCGTAGTTGCAGGGATGAGTTGCAGCGCCAACGAGTTGAGCTGGCGCAAAGTGGGAAACTTCCCCAGAGTGCGGAGGTGGGTGCTCGACCGGACCGTGTCGCCCGGATATTCGACAGATCCATCGTTGACAGAGGGAAGCCAAGAAGGATGGTAGCGAAACACGTCCAACCGCCAGCGCCGAATGTCCGCCGCCCGACAGCTGAACACTGCGCCTGCCAGCACGATGAACACCGGCTCCTTCGGCGCGTGGCGTCCGGCGGCGTCGGCGAGTGCGCCACAGATCGCGTCGAAGATCGTCCTGCGGATACTCGGCCCGGGCGCGAGAAAGGGGTCCACGGAAAACGTGACGTCGAGCTGGCGGAGGCTTGAAGTGGCGCGGACGAGCGTGCGGAGGACGCGTGTCTGGCGCAGCATCTCCGCCCGCCCCTCGAGCACGCACTTAAGCGATTTAACCCGCGCTGCTGTGGCATTCTCATCTTCCTCCCGCGACAAAAGACGACTCCGCGCTAGTTGCACGCGCGCCGCAAGCTGCGCAAACATGCGCGACACCGGCGCGTATGCCGGCGGGAGCGCTGCGAGAGAAGAGAAGGGTACTTATATAATTTCATTGACGATACCCACACACGTCGCCCGTCCCAACGCTAAGTCGCGCTCCGCTCGCCAAGTCTCGCGTCCAGGTGGGCATTAAATACCTCGTTTTTGTGGCTGTACATAAAATCAAAAAAACTTTTTCACTTAACTACAGCCGGAAGAAAAATCGGATCTGGCCTTGTTAACTTGTTAAAATTCACGGCTACCTACGCATTCGGAAGAAGCACAGAATATCACGGTATATCAATGGATCTGCAGGGACATCAGTTAATTCCGTTGTCCCCAACTGGGTGCATTTAATTTGCATTGGATAACTGAGGCTACTAGACTAGTCCAGTGAGTCTGAGAGTCAGGACCTGGTCAAGACTGGCAATGTCTATGCTTTTTCCCCCCTCTTGCTGTCATCTCCGGGAGTACATGTTGCAGCTGATATTCATCATGTCAGAAGCATGTGCTTTTGTTCCGGAGAGGTGGGAATCCAGTGCGGCCGGTTGCAGCTGATATTCATGATCCTGATGTCAGAAGCATGTGCTTTTATTCCGGGAATCCAGTGCGGCCGGCCCTAAAGTGATGTTGCCATCATTCAGAACCCATGACATTTGTTCCGGAGATGTTAGAACCGACTGTGACTAATGAAAGCCGGCCCTAAAGTAGTGTCAACAAATCTAGGACTTGTGTTAGTGTCATGTTGCCATCCATATTGGGATTATCCTTCATCAAAGCCAGCCCTAAAGTGATTGTGCAATGGCAGCCAGCCAAAGACAGCCCTAAAGTAAAGCAGAGGCCAACCCATTGGCTCCCAGATGATGACATGGTCAAATTTCCAAATCAGGCAAAACTGAACATTTCAGAGAGACAATGATGGTAACATTACCAGATTTGGAACATGATATGTAAGGAAAATTGTTATTGGACAAGTTGATTTTGGATAATAGCATGATGAAAGTATAACAGAAAGTACAAAACAAATGGTTCAAATCAATTGAATTCAGGTGTTAGACTTAGTAAGTTGATTCTAGGTAGCATAACATGATCAATGTCTTGGAGAATGCACAACAAGAATGGTAGAAATACAAATGTATCTTATGTTTAAACATATTATCAGTAAGTGTATTAAAAATTGAGTTTGCATCAATAAAGACATGAAGAGTTAATTCTTTTTCATTTAAGAGAACAGTGATAATACAGCCAGTAAAAAAAATTGCCCAATATGTTGAAGTCTAATTCATAGGAGAAATACGAATTTTTGACATGTTGAAGATATATTTATCCAAAAATCAATCAGGTAGTGCAGATGAAAATAGTAGAGAAAATTAAATAGAGCAAATAATTATTGATTACAATGAAAGTATGAAAAAAGGTACAACAAAAAATAACATAAAATCAATTTTTTACTTTCAATTGAATTTGGGTGTCAGACTTATCATAATAGCGCTAAGATGAAATTATCAGTTGATTTTAGGTTATCTTGGAGAAAATGGACATATTGTCAGTAAGTGCAATGAAAAAATGCAAAACTCAGATTTACAGTTGAGTTAATTAAATTTGAGTCATTTCTTTAAATTTAAGTTTCCAACATTGGTGATAAAAAAAAATGCTCAATATGTTCAACTCTAATTCATGTAAGAAATTGAAATCTTTGACATGCTGGAGATATATTTATCCGAAAATTGATCACATCACAACATCAGACAGCTGTGACATGAATATCATCGTTCAGCAATTTTATGCAAAGAAAAGAGAGGAAATTCAATGTTTACCATGACTTATATACTAGTAACTTTTATAGCTACAGGTCATTGAAAGACAGTCAGTTGATTGATTACATAATCATCAGATCGGCCTCTGGGGACAGTAATCTAGACGGAGTTTAAGTGCTTAAACTGGATAAAAAGGTATTATTTTCAGTATAACTTCAACATACATATTTACAGTATGTCGCACTGGGAACCAATATTGCTTCACTATTTGGGTGCTTACGTAATCATCAGATCGGCTGCTCTGTCTAGACTCCCCGATAGGCCACGGTCCGGTGCTAACATCATCTGGCCAGGGTTTGACAACTTGATAACGGATTTTGAAGATCAGCCGTTCTTGATTTCTCCTGCACGCGTGGTGACCATCGGTCGAGAGACAAGGGGCCGGGACCCGACTTGGCACGGGTTGACGGGGGGGTGCCAGAGGCACCGGGTACCTGCACTGATGTCTGGCTCCGTACGACCCGGCAGTTGCGGCGCGCGGCAGCCGCCGCCCCATGTGATTGTGCATTGCATTGCCAGGCAGCGCCGGGTGCGTGGGCGGGGAATGTTGGCCGTGTCTCGTGGGCAATCATGCACCCATGGTGACCCGGTCGGGCTCCTGAACCAGCCGTCTGGAGAACACTGATATCACGTGTAAATGTTTTGAACTGCTTTCATGTGGGACTGTCAGATCCTCCAGCATGTTGCTCCCTGGCTCAGCTGTGATTGTTTCCTCACCCCTTTGCTGCCCCGGCGCCTATGTCTCTCTGCTTCCTTTTTTGCCCAGTTGGGTTTTTCGCCGGTTCCCGGTGCCCGGTCCTCGCGTCATGTGCCTCGGCCCCGTCGCCGCGCATGATTTCCTGCGCTTGCCAGGGCTGTTAACCCCCCCCGCTGAGCTGGTTGTTTCCCCACTCCCAGAAGCTGGCTTGTGGGCAGAATCAGTCGCGAGGCTGAGGCGTGCGCCGAGGTCTCCCCGGTCAGGAATCAGGCTCTTACCGCATGTTGTCATGCGGGTCATCGCGGGAAGCCGATTTCACATATGGCGGATGACAAGCCGGGGTATGAGGCATCCGGATGTAAGGTCAGCCGTGGCCATAGCGTGAGGCTGGGAGGCGTGCGCCGATGTCTTCCTGGTCGGGAATCAGGCGGGCCATCGCCCTGTTGCTGCGCGGGAGCCGATTTCACACATGGCGGGTGACGAGCCGTGTTCTGATGTTGTGGTCGCCGGGATTCGGGGGATCCTCCGTTGCTCGAGATGTCCCCATCTGGATCGCATATCGGCAGGCCATCAACGTCCGAGCGCAATCAGGGTGGGCCACGCACTGCATGCCCGGACCATCAGCATCGATGTGGCCGCCATGTCCTCCCGGATGCGTAGTCGGGGACGGATAGCCAAGCTTAAGGATCCGGCCGTGTCATCTGCAAGCCATTTACCCGCGATCCGCATGAGTGCATGGCAACCGGCGTGATCAGGCCGTGTCCTGCGTGGTGACATGGGCTGATGTCCGGTCCGTCGGGACATCGGCAGTGATGGTTCCATGTGGTGTGCCTTAGCCGAGCACATGTTTCCCCTCCCGCTGGACATAGCCATGTGTTCTTTGCTCAGTTGCTCGTGTTTTACCCTCTTTTCTTGCTGGCCTTCTTCCATTTTTGCTGATGGCACCTTTTGCTCGTGCCTCGCAACAGCCGGCAGTAACTGCTCCGCACCGCCCCGGATACCCGAGCTATAAGAACCGTGACCACAGTCTTGTGCTTTTCTCTTCGCCCCCGCTAATGTCGTTGTTGGCGGGTGCATGGGCGTGGCTTGCGCTGCGGGATGGCTGCGCCCGTTGTTGGTCTTGAAGTCCGGTGCGTCATCGAGCCTTCGTTTCACTTACCTTCGTGCTCACTCAGTTGTATCAGGTCCGATACTACCGGCCGCTTTCCCGAGCAGCGAGCGACACGGAATGGATGGGTCCCAGGTGCGTCGTCGAATCCCATTTTAGCGTCCTGCTGTTGCTGACTTGCTCGTTGTAAGCAGTTTTGGGCAATCGTCGCGTCGTAGTAAGTGCTGGCGCGGACAGCAGGTCCATACTGACGGTTGTTGTAGCGCTCATTGTGGACCGTGGGGTGATTGCTTGCCGTGCTGGTTATCGCTGGTCTCGGTCTTCCAAGGTGAGTATGTTGTTGTTTTTCCCACTGCATTCGAAGACTCACATTCCATTCGAATTTCGCACTCGCGGACAGCAAGTCCGGCAGCCTGAGTGTCACCGTTAACTGTGCCCGTCAGCCGATCGGTACCGCCTCTCGTTCGAGAGTGCTTACCCTTGCAACAGTCCCATCGTCCCGCTTGAGTCCAAATCGTTGCGCGCCATCACGATGGACAAGCATACGGTGGGTTTGACGCCATGTGCTTCGTCTGCCTCTCGTACAGCCCTTGCCATCTTCTCTGCTTGTTAATCACTTCCGCCACAGACGCGCTGACTTCTTTGTTGCCGAGGAGCGCGCTTGCAAACACGGCAGGAGTTTTCGCTGGCTTGCTCGAGGTATGTCCCGATTCGTCTCCAGTCTTAACGAGGCTGAGCAAACACCATAGGCAGTATCATCCTCAGATTTTGTACTCGGGGGGACGCCGAGGGGGGGTGTTGCCAGTGAGCCGATGTTATTGCCCAGGTATCCGTTTTTGCGGTGGTGTTGCCAGTGTGACGACGCGACCCGTCCCAAGCCTTGCGCTTGCGCTTGCGGTTGACTTGTCATTGGTTGTGGCTCGTTATGGCCGCTGTTGGCGGGGTTTTCTTTCTCTACTACACTGAACTCGGCGACTCACCGCTTCCCAGACACGCGCGTTCTTCCCCCCACTCGCCAGTCCCGCAGCAGATGGAGCGGGCCGACTTACGCCCAAAGCTCGCCGCACAAACACGGCTCTGCGCTCTCGCCGAACCGGCCGCTGATTCAAGTTGCCATTCATTCGGCGGGTTCCAACGGTGTTGCTGGCCGACCGAGGCTTGTTCGGCGGCGGTTGCGGCCGCGATAAGCGCTGGAGACGCGCTGCGAGCGTCTCGAAGGCTTCGCGCGACGTATTGGCGGGGGTTGTAGCGTTAGTACTACCAGTAGTACTGTGTGGTTCCGCCGGCTGGCCGTTGAATGAAGGCAACGGCTGCCCGTGGCCATGCCCCCGCTGCAGCTCGGGTCGGCGCTGCCCGGGGCGGGCTGGGCCTGGACGGGTGAGCGCGGGGTTGACAGGAGAGAAGGAGTGGTAGTTGATCGGTAGCACGTGGTTCGGGCTGTGCGCCTCCCACGATGTCTCCTCTTTGACGCCTCAGCCCGTCTCTTTCTTGTCGTCGCAGTCGTGGCCGGATCCGCGGCCCAGGCCCGTGCTTATGCTGTCGACGGGCATCGAGCGCTGTTGTTGGCTGTGCCCTGAGCGGCCGCTGAGGCACCAATGACCATACTGAAGGTGCGTGATGTGTATTCGCACCAGGCTTGTGCTAACCAGCTGTTTGTAGCCGTGTTGGCTGGTCAACATCCCCTAACGTATCTCCCGCCCGACCTGTGGCCCGGTGAAGAGCTGTCTGAATGCAAGCGCCGGCGTCGCTGTCACGGTTGCTGGGACCATTAACGCACACAAGGCGCGTGCTCTTTCCTGCTCAGCGGATATTCATGAATCAGGAACGAAAGGCTGCGCCACGATGCCATTACCACAATTTATACACGATCATTGGTACAGCTGGCAACGCTGGTCGCACTACATCCTGCAAAAAGTGCTGGACATCTGCCTCTACCTCTGCCCTGGTCTTCTCCCGACTCTTTCCGCCCGGCACCTTCAACACCACGAGCTTGCCACTTCCCAGCATGGCCAGTCTCCGCCGATCGCGCGTGCGGGCCAGCCTGCGCACGACGAAGGCCACCGAAAGCAGGCGCAGCGCCGGCAGCAGCGCCAGGAACGGGAGCATGTCCTCCGCCAGCGCGAACGTGCGCGGGGCGAGCCACACCGTGCCGACGCAGTGCAGCGCCGGGGCCACGCCGAGCGCCGCCGGCGTCCGGGCCCAGAACGCCTCGGCCGTGCGGAACGCGGCCCAGCGGCCCGGGACGTCCCACCAGTACACGCCCGCGTCGACGAGGTTGAGCGTGACGGCGCCCGGCCCGGGGCGGCGCGCCAGGCCGGCGAGGTCGACGACCAGCTCCGCGGCGCGCGGGCCGCGCGTGGCGACGTTGAAGAGAAGCTCGACGCGGCGGAGGGGCGGGGAGTCTGCGAGCGTGCCGAGGATGTGGCCCGCTGACGCGCGGAAGTTGGACGTGATCAGCCGCACGGAGCGCAGGCTGGGGTGCGGGAGCGGCGGGCAGGCGACGATAGACCGAGCGGCGTCGGGCGAGCGGCGGGAGCGGTAGATCGAGAAGACGGCGCGCATTTGCGGGTCGTAGGTGAGCAGCTGCAGCGTCGTGTTCGTCTCGAGGAAGTGGCGCAGGGCGTCTGGCTTGAAGAACTCGTCGCAGATCCGGACGGCGCGGAGATTCGGGAGGTGGAGATGGCGGAGGATGCGGGAGCGGTTGGGATAGATAGCAAGGGCACGCGCCTGGCTCGAGGGGAAGGAGAGGTAGACGATGTCCCCGGGGTTGAACACGAGCAGGGTGAATGCCGAGGATTTCGTAGTTGCAGGGATGAGTTGCAGCGACAACGAGTTGAGCTGGCGCAAAGTAGGGAATCGCCCCAGGGTGCGGAGGTGGGTGCTCGAACGGACCGTGTCGCCCGGATATTCGACAGATCCAGAGGGAAGCCAAGAAGGATGGTAGCGAAACACGTCCAACCGCCAGCGCCGAATGTCCGCCGCCCGACAGCTGAACACTGCGCCTGCCAGCACGATGAACACCGGCTCCTTCGGCGCGTGGCGTCCGGCGGCGTCGGCGAGTGCGCCACAGATCGCGTCGAAGATCGTCCTGCGGATACTCGGCCCGGGCGCAAGGAAGGGGTCCACGGAGAACGTGACGTCGAGCTGGCGGAGGTTTGGAGTGGCGCGGACGAGCGTGCGGAGGACACGTGTCTGGCGCAGCATCTCCGCCCGCCCCTCGAGCACGCACTCCAGCGCCTTCACGTGCGCCACTGAGCCAATGAACGCGGGAGGAACATACCAGCCCAGCGCGCTCAACGCTGCCCCCGTCAACTGCATCGTTTCTCCCCCAGCTTGTTCTCGACTCTGTGCGAGTTGGACGCGCGCCGCAAGCTGCGCAAACATGCGCGACACCGGTGCGTATGCCAGTACCCCAGGGAGCCAGCACAAGACATGCTCCAGCAGCTCAGGCGGGAGCGCTGCGAGGGACATCGCGCGTGGCGGCGGGAGAGAAGAGAAGCGGCGGGCGCTTATTTTCGCTGCCGACGTGATCGACGGGCGTGGAATATTTTTCAAGACACAGCCACAGGCGGAGGAAAGTCGAAGCGCCGACTGGGGTGAAACGATCGCGAGTCCCGGATTGATGCCCCTCGCCATTGATATCAGCGGAGAAAGAAGCAACACAAATAGACATCCAAGGGTTCAAAAGAACTCGATTTGAGAAGACAGTGTCATTGCTCCCAACTCCCTGCCCTTCCCTTCAGGCCAGCCTCCGATTTCATAAGCCTACTATCCTGCTGACTTTCCATAGCAAACAGAACATACTATCCATACATATCCTCATGCTGCTCACACTGGCGGACCTGGATATTCAATCTGGCAAGGATCAACCAGTCACAATCCTGGACTTTCCCAATGAGATCACTGGTCTCATCTTCCTTTCTTGTCTTCCAGCCTCTGGTCGGGTCAGACCCTCTCTGAGCAGTGCTCCACTATCTATATCTCAGACTTGCAGTCACTGGCGCAGTATTGCTTTGAACACCCCAGAGCTGTGGTGCTCATTAGATCTGATAATGACACATATCAAGCCTGGGCATAGCTCAGGGCATCTGGTCCCAGGCAATGCATCCCTGTTCACCCTGTGGTTCTCTCGAGCACATAACCAGCCACTGTCCTTGACTGTCAGACAGTGGTTAAAATTCCGCAAGGTCTGTACATTCAAGTTTATCTCAAACACCACATTTTTCAACTCATTTTTATATCAGCCAGAGACTCTCAAATTGGACATCTTCATGCAGTGCATGTCCTCTATGAAGCATCTTGAACTGGACATGTCAGACTCCGCTCTAGACCAAATCATCCTCTCTGGTGCACATTTGAACAACCTTCAGCACCTGGCCATTGCTCCAAGAAGGGACACAATCATTTCCCTGCCTCCCAACCTCACCAGTCTCCATATCCGTGATCTTACAGAAACCCAAGCCCTCAAGCTTTCTTCTGCAACTCTCACCAGCCTCCACATCCAGGAGTACTGGGAGCCTCCTCTCTTATTCTCTGTTCTCTGCAAACTATTCAGGCAGCTCCCTGCCCTTCTTCACTTCACAGGCCCAGTCGAAATGGCTGGAACAGAGTCACAAACTCCCTATGCGGGGCTGCAGCTGGAAACATTATCCATTAAGCAATCTATGACCAGATCAGAGATCCCCATCTTTGAATATCTCACTCTTCCCCAACTAACTACCCTTGGCATGTTGCTCAGGCCCCAATGGACACTCCCAAATGGAGTTGTTGAGTTCTTCATCCAGCGCTCTGGCTCTAGTATCAGCAAACTCATCCTATATGGGTCTTATACACCTAGCAAACTGCCTCTCCTGAAACAAATCATTGCCTTATTCCCCCTCCTCCAAAAACTAGATATCACATTGGAGCTCTCTGATAACGTACAGGACAGATGGGAGCTAGCTGATGATGCAGACATTTCATATGATGGCATACTCACATTTCCCCCAATCAATCTTGGTATCCTCTGTGAATCATCACCAGGCCTCCAACACCTTGTCCTGAGAACCAAGATCAACATGGCACTTGCAGGCAATATGCAATTGGACTGGAAGGCAATGTGCACATTCCTCTCAGCCCGGCAATCAGATACCTCTGTTGCCTCTATTCAGAATTTCCACATCTCTATAGAGGGTCGGATCACAGAAGCCTATATCTGCACATCTTGGTTTCCATCCCAACGCTGGGGTGTACAGTTGCAGTCACTTGTCCCAAGCATCTCAATCCATATACCAGCATATGGTGAATATAATGATCTGACATGTTGGCCACAGGACTCAGATCCAGATGGTAAGAGTAATTCTTTGAAGAACTTGCTGCTTTTGGCTGAGTGTTCTGTATAGATTTCCGATTTAATTATTCACAATAAATGTATGACAAAAATGGAGCTTTAGATATGCAACTTATTTATCAATCACCTGTAACTATTATTTAAATCGACCACATGGCTGCTAGAATACAAGATATTCATTCTAGGTATACTAATCACTCTGATATTAAGGAGATATTGTATGAATGTATATACATATTTGGCACTAACTTGAGCCATTCATTTAGGGACGTTTCTGGTCTGATTCTATTTCTGGTCTGATCCCCGCTCAGCCCGCGCCATCACGGATCGGTCAATGTCCTCCCGACAGTTGCCCTGGGACCTGGCCTGTGACACCGGCCAAGCCTTCTGTGCCTGATAGTGGCAGCTACGGACAAGCAGTATATAGTCAGCTACCTAGCAGACCAACCCTTAGAGTTTCTTCTCTTTAGATCCTCCCCTGCTAGGACCTTGATCTCAGGCCTCCGGGGTTGCCCTTACAGCAGAAGAAACTCTCTACGGGATTAACCAGACAAGATTGCCAGGTTCGGCACTGACTCAGGCTTGGAGTACAAGTCTGTTCTGCCCTTGTCACCGCCCCTGCCACTTGTCCCCTCCTCCTCCACCCCTGTGGTCCCCGCACCCGTCATGCCGTCCGGAGTCACTCCCACCGCAGACGCCCGGCTGGACTCACTTGAGGCAAAAATTGATAGCCTAACTGAGGCCCTTGCTTTACTTACTAACCAGGCTTCTGCCGCTGCTGCTGCCGCTAACAATGCTGGCGGACCCCAAATACCATTGCCGGAGACGTCAATTCCGACTCTGACTCCGGTCCAGGGCGACTCCGAAGCCCTTTTTGGCGACATCAACCTTGCCTCAAAATCGGTCTTGCGACCAAACCCCCTGTTCACCTTCAACGGCGATCGGAAATGATTTATGGCAGAAGAACCCACTCAGCAATGGGCAGAGCGCCACAGAAGCAAAGCCCCATTTCCGCTTCTGTCCTGGGGCTTGTTCGTTTCCAAGTTTCGACTCCGGTTCGTCGAGGAGAACGAGCAAGATCACACTCTCTCCAAGCTGGAGACTTCCGCCTATCACATGGGTACAAAGGATGTCTACCAGTACACTGACGACTTTGAGGACCTGATGGACCTCGCTGGATTCGAAGACGCATTGGCCAAGGTGACCAAGTTCTGCCACGGACTTGATCCCCTGATCAACAACGGAATCATGTCTTGAAATAACCCCCCGGACCTCCGGGATTACCTTGGCTGGCGCACCCGGGCCTTCCGTCAATATGAGGCCCTGGTCCGGGCCAAGCTGATCAAATCAGCCGCCCCCAAGATGCCTGGCAGTCTGATTCGGACTCCGTTTCCGGTCAACTGCATCCCGGCTCCGGCCCCCTTCTGCCCGGTGGCCCGGTCGTGCCACCCGCGGCCCGTGGCCCCGCTCCGGCGCCTCCAGCTCCCGTCCCTATAGAGTTGGATCGCACCAGGGCTCGGGGTGCCCCTCGCCGCACCTGCTTCCGGTGCGGCGACCCAAACTATCTCGCCCGGGATTGCCCCCTCCCCGCCGATGTCCGCTCAATGGACATCCTCGATGAGGTAATCCAACAACTCGGTGACGAGATGTTAGCGGAGTTGATTGCCTGCTACATGGACACAGCTGCCCTGCCGGAGACGGCAGTGGAGTCAATGGCCGGAGAGGATTTTGTCCCCCCGACGAGTGACTGGTGTGCCCTCGTTCGCGTCCATAAATCGTTTTGCCTCTTTGTATGATGAATGCAGTTCTTTGCCCTACAATGAGCCCAAAAGGAAAGACACACCCTCTCCCGCCCCCGCCTCGACTCCGTCTCCGACTCCGCCCGTGACTCCGGTCATCATCCTTCGCCGCCTCACTGCCTGGGAAAAGAAACTACCCAAGTAGTATACTGTTGCCACCTCCCCTGGGGTGAACTCCCTCCACCTCCCGCTGGAGCTAGAGTCCACCACCAGCGTGCTGAAGCTCTCGCTCTCTGGGCTTGTCGACTGTGGTGCCACCTCCGACTTCATTGACACGAACTATGTTGCTCGGAACGGCATTCCGGTCCGCACCCTCGATCAGCTGATTTCGGTTTTCAATGTCAATGGCACCCCCAATGACGCCGGCTCCATCAAATAGATCGCGGACTTGGTCCTGCGCTACAAAGGCCATGCCGAATGAGTTCAACTGGCCGTCACTCATCTTGGCAAGCAAGACACGCAGGCAGCACTGTCTCATAGTGCCTGGCCGAAGCCTTTGCCAGGAACTCCGCCCCTCCACCCTCTGAGATCCCGGACTGGGCTAAGGAGTTCCAGGACATCTTCAACAAGGAGTCCTTTGACATGCTACCAGAGCGGAGGACCTGGGACCACGCCATTGAACTTGTCCCCGACGCTAAGCCCACCAACTGCAAGGTGTAATTCATCTCGCCCCTCGAGCAACGCGAGCTCAATGTGTTCATCGAGGAAGGGCTGTCGACGGGCCGGATTTGCTCATCCAAGTCTCCGATGGCGTCTCCGGTCTTCTTTGTCAAGAAGAAGGATGGCGGACTCCACTTTGTCAGGACTACTGGGCTCTCAATGCGATGACCGTCAAAAACCGGTACCCCTTCCGCTGATGAACGACCTCATCAACCTCGTTACTTCACCAAACTCGATGTTCGTTGGGGCTTCAACAACGTCCGGATCAAGGAAGGTGATGAATGGAAAGCGGCTTTCTGGACTGACCAAGGCCTGTTCGAGCCCTTGGTGATATATTTTGGCCTGACAAACTCTCCCGTGATGTTCCAAACGATGATGAATGACATTTTCCAGGATGTCATCCTCTCTGGAGACGTCATGATCTACCTTGACGACATCCTGATCGCCCATTCCGACCTCCGGAAACACCGGCAGATTGTTCAGGAGGTCTTATGGCGACTCCGAGAGCACAAGTTGTACCTTCGAGCGGAGAAGTGCAACTTTAAAAAATCGTCAATTGAGTACCTCGGAGTCATCATTTCCCACAACCACGTCGAAATGGACCCTGTCAAGGTCGCAGGCGTCTCCGCTTGGCCGACTCCGGAAAACAAGAAGGACATTCAGCAGTTCCTTGGGTTCGCTAATTTCTACTGCAGGTTCATTCGGGACTTCTCGACCCTTGCGCGCCCTCTTTTCGTGCTCACCAAGAAGGACCAGCGGTGGACTTGGGGCGACGCGGAGGCCTCCGTGTTCCAAGCGATCAAGGACGCGGTCACCTCGGAACTGGTCCTGGTGATTCCGGACGACGCACGGCCTTTCCGACTCAAGGCAGACAGCTCTGATTACGCGACGGGGGCGGTTCTTTCACAATCCGCCCCAGACGGGAAGTGGCACCCTGTAGCATTCTATTCCAAAAGCTTAAATGATGTCCAGCGCAACTACGAAATCCACGACAAGGAGATGCTCGCGATCATCCGCGCACTCGAGGAGTATAGACACTTCCTCGAGGGCACCGCGCATCCCGTCAAGATTTGGACTGACCATAAGAATTTGGAGTACTTCAGGAAGACGCAGCACCTCAACCGGAGACAGGCCCAGTGGTCACTTTACCTCTCCCGGTTCGACTTCACACTGCACCACAAGCCTGGCCGCAACATGGGTCGACCTGACGCCCTCTCTCAGAGACCCGATCATGGAGTCGATTCCGACAACTCCGATGTTGTCCTTCTGCGGCCTGAACTCTTCCATGTCCGTTCTGTTTCCGGTCCCGGTTCCGAACTCCTTGGTGACATCCGCAATGCCCTCTCCAGTGAGCCTGACCTGGAGGAGCCCGTTGCACTAGCGGCCCGGCAACTTCTTAAGGTCCAAGGTCAAGCTCGAGGCCCCCGCTCATCACGTTCTGACGAGTGGGCCGTCTCCGGCGGTCTTCTCCATTTCCGAGGGAAGATTGTTGTACCAAAGGACAAGGACCTTTGGAGACGCATCATCGAGCTCTGCCATGACACTTGAGTCACCGGACATGCCGGTCGCTTTAAGACCTTGGAGTTGGTCTCCCAGAACTACTGGTGGCCCCAGATGTCTTGCCATATCGGCCGGTACATCGCGACCTGTGACCTGTGCTGTTGCACCAATGCCCTCCAGAGATTGCCCCACGGAGAGCTGCACCCGACAGAAATGCCCCCAGAGCGCTGGCATACCGTCTCCGTTGACTTCATCGTCGAACTCCCCAAGGCCCATGGGTACGACGCGATCATGGTCGTCATCGACACCCTCGAAAAGCGTGCCCACTTCTCGGAGTGTCATACGACGGTCGATGCGGTAGGAGCAGCCCGCCTCTACTATCGGGATAGTCGGGCCCGCGAGTATGGCGAGCGGGGTAGATCGAAACTGAAAGGGCCTGTGAACTCGGTCCCTTGTTGTCTGCAGTGGTCGAAGGTTCGAATCGGGTTGTGTCGGGCCCGATAAGTCGCTGGCGCCTCCTTGCACAGAGTAAGGTGGTTCTTCAGACGATCTAAGCGATAGAGTACATGGTACACTATCGCGCCTTATATTTGCGGGCCCGCAAAGGGGTAATCGGACACCCTGGCCTCTCCTCCTCTTCCTCTCTCCCCCGTTCCTGGCCGCAGAGGGGGACGATCGGACATCCCTTGCGGGCCAGGCGCTACTCCTAACCTCCTAGCACTCCTCCCCAACCCCTGGTGTCGAGTTGGGCTTGGCAATGGCTCGACGCGTCATTCTCGGTCACGTGCTTCTCATGTGTGCATTCCTCCTACTGGAACGCATGTTCCCCGTTGTCACATGCTATGTGTTACAGGCCCGCGGTGGCCCTACACCAGCGCCAGAGAGGACGGGCCGGGTCTTATCCGTGACATATGCATTGGGACGCCGCATTCAAAGGGGGGGGGGGGTGATGTCAGGGGAACCCCCCTTTCGGCCCCTCGGATCCAGACGCGTCCAACTCTGGTCCGATTCCGGTTCCGACTCCGGTCCGGCCCTCCATCTCGCCCGCACAATCACCGATCCGTCAACGCCCTCCCGACGGTCGCCCTGGGACCTTGCCTGCGACGCTGCCCCAGCCTTCTGTGCCCGATAGCGGCAGCTACGGACAAGCAGTATATAGTCAGCTACCTAGCAGGCGGACCCTCAGAGTTTCTTCTCTTTGGATCCTCCCCTGCTAAGACCTTGATCTCAGGCCTCCGGGGTTGCCCTTACAGTTATAGGATAAAGGCAAAAGTAAATCCTAGATTTATCTATCTATTTTTTCTGTGATAAAACTACTATATAAATTATTGCTTTTGACACAAAGAAATTTTTCGGATACAGCTGTCTTTTTTCCAGCATTTATTGACTAATTTATATTCTAGATTTGTCTCCAGATTCTTCCTCTGTATAAATGTCAGCTTCAACCAACAGATAAATGTGACATCTATTTGACAGTTCTACTCTGGGTTTTCCTGTTGGATAAAAGCACAGATTTATCTTTTATTTTTTTCATTTTGTAATTTGCTATTCATCTACCTGTTCCTATACACAAACAAAATAAAATCGCGTCATCTAACAATCACGTTATGCTTTGACAGCCGCAATGATCGGCTTCGATTGCTTCTTTTCTCTCGCCACCACCTGGAACTCAGGTGAACTCAGGTCCCTCCCTTGGGTTGATTACTTACGATGCCATCCGCAACGAGTCGACATTCTCCCCGATATAGATGTATTCGACTCCCGACCCCCTCAGTGTGTTGGTGTTGCGCCACACCTGGCAAGGCGGGTTGCTTCTACACTTAAGCTTGTTTAGTACTGACGGCACAATACAATTACTTTAGTGCTCCTATCGCTTCCAGCTTCGCGACTGAACCATCAAACGGTCCGCGGCACCGAGACCCGGGGCATTCCTCAAGCCTGCTTCCCGTCCGTTTTGAAGACAGATAACCATGTCCCACTACGCCCCACTAACCCCACTTCGAAACTTCGAAGTGGGAGTGCCTTTCGCCGGCCGAGACCCGGAGGTCGGGACGATGCCGCGGTTTTAATTAATCTTTTCCCAGTGCTTCTGCTGTCAGAACGCTGTGGCAGCGGAGATGTCGACGTCAAAGTCGGACCTGCGCGTCGTGTTGCGTGTCGGCGCCTTATATACCCCTCGCCTGATTCCCTTCCTTCACTGCGCTTCCCCCGTCGTCGGCTCTCCTTCCTCCCTCTCCCTCTCCCCAGAGCTCGGACTATGGCTGCAAGAGTCTTCAGAGGAACCGTTGGCGGTGACATGGACCCGTTTGCGGCTGCGCTCGAGCCTCCGGCAAACGAATCTCCGGCGCAGCGGCAGGCGCGGATGGTGCAGGAAAGGGTGGCGAAGCAAACTTCAGATGACATCGACGAGCAGATCGGACGGGAGAAGAGGGACGCGCGGAGGCAGGGGAAACCAGTGAAGATCCTGTTGCTAGGTGAGTCGTCTCCGTTTGGGGCTGGCGGTTAGGAGCCATGCTGACAACTGCACGATGGCCAGGCCAGAGCGAATCAGGTATGTCCTCACAAATCCCCCCTCTTTCGGACTGAGCATGTTTTGCGCAGGAAAATCGACCACCCTCAAAAGTACGTCGACACACATGTTGGCGCTTCATTTTGACTCACGGGGATAGATTTTCAGCTCATGTGCGAGCCCAAGGTGTGTGGTCGCCTTTGACACCCATCCTGCTTCTAACCTGCCATGATCGACAGGCCTTTCGCGCCGAACGAGCCTCATGGCGCGCGATAATACATCTCAACGTCATTCGCTCCATCCGCATTATCCTCGATGCACTTGCTCATGCACAAATCAACTCCTCCCCAATCATTCCCGCATTCGGCGACAGCCCACGCTCAAGTTACGCGTCCGGTTCGATATCTGGCTCCGAGGGACGGAACAGCTATCAATCAAGTATCAACAGCAGGCCAGATATGGACTTGATGTCGCTCCGCGCGAGACTGGTCCCTCTACTCGCGCTTGAAGACGAACTGACGCGCCAAATTGCCAACCCAGACCCGGACGCGACGCAACCCGAAACGCCATCCACTGCCCGCAGTTTAAGCCCGCCATCTCCGTTCTCAGGCTTTCGTCGGCGCGCAGGGAAAGAAAAGGAGAGGGAAGTGGCCGTAAATCTGAATTCGAGCAAGCGCACCTTCTTCCACTCACGGAACAACACAATGTCCGACCGCGCCAGTCTGGACACGCAACACATGGTGGATTGGGATGATCCCAATGAGCCCGGGGCCTTGTTGCATGCGTCAAGCGACGATTTACAAAGATTATGGGCTCATCCAGCGGTGAAGGAGGTGCTAGCAAGACGAGGACTGCGATTGCAGGAGGAATCGGGTTTGTTCGTGTCCAACGCATGTCGTCTAAAACAAGCTGACTCTGACTCAAGTTTCCTCGACGAGTTGAAGGAAGTTACTGCTCCAAGATACGTGCCAACCGACGGTGAGTCATCATCATGTGCTGTTCTAGCCCACTTAATCTTTGTAAGAGCACATATTGCGTGCGAGATTAAAGACTCTCGGTGTTTCGGAGCATCGTATGAGATTGAACGACCCGAGTAAGAACATTCTCAATATTGTCATTTACTTCAAGTTACTGAAGTGCTGCACAGACGGCGCCATTACTCGGGAATTTCGGATCTTCGACGTCGGTGGGCAGCGATCTATGGTGAGTGTCACGTCCCGGCTCCGGCTTCATTCGCTCCCCTTTCCATTAATATTCGGTGGGGCCTCGTGCCTGCTGAATTTTCCCCGTCCTCGTATGCCGCCGTTAATTAAGCATGTCGAGCTGACGCTTCTTCTCCTTCTCTCACTTCTAGCGACGTACGTTCCCGTCTACGCCTGACATCAGGCTGCTTCTGAGTGACTGACGCTCAACTCGACGGACAGCACGCTGGGTGCCGTACTTCGACGACATGGACGCCATCATCTTCCTCGCCCCGATATCCGCCTTTGACCAGGCGCTTGTGGAGGACAGGCGAGTGAACCGCCTGGTATGTGGCTGTCGGGAGCCCGGACCTCCGTCGTGCTCATCTTCTCTAGGCGGACTCGCTCGATCTATGGGCCCAGGTCATCACGCATCCCTTGCTGGCGAAGACCAATATTATTCTGTTCATGAACAAGATAGACTTGATGCAGGCGAAGCTCGCCGCAGGTGTCCGCCTTGCCGATTTCTACCCGGCCTATGGGCGACGGCCAAACGACTTCGACAGTGCCAGTAAATGTGCGTCTCAATCCCAGTATTCCAGAGCTTTGGTTTGAACAGTCATCGTGTAGTTCTCAAGAAGCAATTCGGTGAGCTGTCCACAACTGAATCGCATCGTGGTGACTGAGATCGCCCGCTAGGTGCTATATTGAAGCAGAAGTCGCCCGTCCCGCGGATATTCTACTGCCATCTTACCCATGTAATCGTCAGTCAACCCTCCCAACCTTTCCTCAGTTACTCACCCATCATTACTCTTAGGAAGCTAAGACAACGACGTTGGTCCTTGCAGGGAGTAAGTCCGTTAATATTCAACTTTCAGCTTGGTATCCTGATGCTTCGTAGTCAAGGATATGCTTATGCGGTCACATTTGAAGGAGTCGCATTTGATTTTATGACATGATACACGATATACATATATAAGTACCCACCACTAGTACTAGAAGAAGATTATAATATCATTTGTCTGGCAAGCCGGGATATTTCAGGCTACCTTGAACTTACTTGCCGCCTTGTCTTGAATATTCTTTGTTTGAGTTCAGTTCAGTCCTGGGGATTATGGTAGCTAAATGATTTTTGTGGGAGTAATGTGTAAATTAGGGAAATACTAAGATTTACATTGATGGCATATGTTTCTGTATACAGATAACATCCGGGGCAATGCCGCGGCGCCTCTAGTTTGAAATTCAAAATGGTTGTATCTACAGCAATGGTCAAGGGGGGAAAGTGTTTTGCGGTATCAAAAATCTTACAGACTAAGTACTGTTATGCCATAAGGCCTGTTAGGTCACCTATTTTATAATGAGTTAAATTCAATTAATATACCTAACAGGATCAGGGAGCCCTCTGTAGCCCCCTGGAGTGCTCAAGAAAAGGATCAATCAGTTTAAATATAGTTCAGTTCCTTTCTAAAATATAATTAGATGGCAATGGATACAGCCAAATTATGCTAATGCAGAGCTCAGGTGAGCTGGTGATAGCTCATTATGATTAGCAAAAAAAAGCTTGCATCATGATAAATATTCCTTTTTATGACTAAAAATCTATCTCTTAGCTTCCTTCAACTATTGTAGCTATGTCAAGACATACTGGGTACAATGCTTGTAGCAGAGGGCAAATGACAGGTTGTAGGAAGACCTAAAGGATTTTTTTTCCCCTTTTCATAACAAAGATTTCTTCATTTCCTATGCAAATCCCATTAGATGCCCCATTTCCCAACTGCTACAACCATTGCCCCCAGTGACATATCCCATCCTGTAAATACCAAACATCTTAACAGAGATTTATATGGTAGGTGGAAGAAGCTACTGGTGCACCAACACATATCAAAAATAAAACTATTATCATGGAAATCATACTTACTTTAGACAGCTATTAGTTTTTCTGCTTGAAACAGTGACCATTTAACTCCTGTAAGGTTTCCAGGTCCCCCAGATGAGTCACAAAGGGGGTGACTGTCATTGTTGATGCATCAAGAGTGATCATTGCTGTTAATGCTGTGAGCAGTATGCCTCCAGTGTGTTGCATGCCAAGTCTTGGGGGGACCTTCCGGAAGACTGCCAGGCAGCAGGGGTAACAGTGAACACACTTATGCTAGGAGTCCAAGTCGGATCCAAGATGACTCTGTCTCCAAAGGTCAAAAAGGGAGGTTCAAGTTCCCTTGACATTGTCTTTTTTTCTTCTTGTTTTGTATTTATACAACTGGTCCTCATTGGAATTGCAGCAGAGCACTCTCATGCTCTTTCTTGTGGTGCATTGAACTGCCCAAATCACTACTTAGAGTATCCTAGTTAAAAGCTGTTGTAAAGATGATTCAATTTCAAGACTGGGGTACAAGACAAAATCTACTAAATTTACATATACCACTACTTACTAATATGGATTTACTATCTGTAATGAGAAGGAGTGACATCATTATTCCCTCATATCTTCAAGTCCTCACTGTCAATTAACATTAGCATCAACATCTGATGATCCAATCACTATGTTATCATTTATCTCATCTGTGCTCCTTGTTTTAGTTTATCAACAAGGGCCACAATAAAAGGTTTGAATTGAAAAGCACTAAAATAGATTTCTTTGATTTAGAATCCTCCACTATCTGAACTTTCTGATTCAATCTCAGGTACTCTATTACATTATGATATTGTTGTGAAGATTTATACTTGTTGTTTTGCACTAAAAAAACATGATACCATAAATATACAGATGTAATTTTACCAATGTTTGCCTATTTCTAGGTTTGTGAATCATGATAGCTATAAGTATATATATATACTGCTATTTTATGTATATTCTCTGGAGGGGATTCATCAGCAAGTGAACATTCATTGACGAACCTTTCGGTTTGTCTCTCTAGAAGAATATGAAGATCAGCCGTCTCGATTAGTGTATTAGTCAGTCATCTTAATTTGCTGTGCTAGACGTCTCTGATCCACCGTATTTTTTTCAGCCGTCCCGATTTGGTAGTGCTGTGCTTGGCCAATGATGTGATGGTCTCATAAGGTGCATGGTTCAAATCCAGACACACCCAGTTTGTAAATGATATATGAAAATTCTTTTGCCTATTATATGGACAGTACTTGAGAGTAATCTTCTTACTGGATTCAATAATAGATTTGATACTTGCTGGATAAGGCAGTGAGCCACAAAAAGCTCATCATCAAGCAAGGTTTTATATCTATAGTATGGTTCATGATCAATAAATCTATTTATTTTAAATTAGCAAGAACTTTTTCTCTGATAGAGAGACAAGAATCATGCCTACATATTCAATGAATCAGAATTTCACTTCTCTATCTCTTCATGACCACTTCTCACTTTTAAGTTTTTTTAAAAGAAAAAGAATAGGAAGGTTTATGGTGGGCTGAGCAAACAGCTAAACAAACTACAAGGAAAATATTAAAAAAAACATTTCTGGGTTTTGCATACTAAAGCTTAGTGGGCAAGGGTTATTTGAGTGTTGGGCAAGAATTATATATTAGATATCACCTGTTGCAATGAGCATAACATAAATCCAGGTACAGGTGTAATATATTTAGTTTATTATTATTGCCCTACTATGCTATCTTCTAGGGCAAGATTTTAGGCAAGCAATAAGATATTCACTTGCCCAGAGCCTTGCCCAACTATTTGCCTAGTGTTTTACCTGCCATCTGATATTAGAAGAATAACCTGAAGTGCAGATACTTACATATGCAGATCCGATGTCAAACACTGATAAGCCTTTGGCTTGTTGTTGCTTGTTTGGTCTTGTTTGTCCATGTTTGGTAGTTGTTCCTGATCTCTCCCTTTATGTGTTCCTTAGTTCCTATATGGTTCCTTCTAGTTCCTAAATTCAGTTTCTGAGCGCAATAAACAAACACTGAGTATATGTACTTGAAGCTGTAAGGGCAACCCCGGAGGCCTGAGATCAAGGCCGAACAGGGGGGGGATCCAAAGCGTGAACATTGGTAAGCAAATACAAAGGAGGCTGACCTAGCAGGGGAGGATCCAAAGAGAAGAAACTCTGAGGGTCCGTCTGCTAGGTAGCTGACTATATACTGCTTGTCTGTAGCTGCCGCTGTCAGGCACAGAAGGCTTGAGCGGTGTTGCAGGCGAGGTCCCAGGGCAACCATTGGGAGGGCACTGACGGATTGGTGATTGTGCGGGTGAGATGGAGGGCCGGACCGGAGACGCCATCGGAATCGGACCAGAATCGGACATGTCTCTGAGGCGCCGAAAGGGGGGGTTCCCCTGACAGAAGCACCAGATTGAACAAGCTACTCTGCTGACATAATGACAAGCTTTCCCACTGGTGTGAGAAAGAACAAGAAAAGCAAGAGCCCTTCAAACTGCTCTAACTGCAACCAAAGGCTACAGCACAACCAGAGAGGGAGAAGAAGAGGAAGACTTTGAACTTTGGGGAAACTCTGCTGGGGGAAACTATATGATTGTCAGGGGAACCCCCGCTTCGGCCTTCGGACCCTCCGAACGCATCCGAGGCGCATCCGACCGGCGCCCCCTCGGACGCTCCGACCCACCCCGACCATCGTCCACGGCCTCCTTCGCCCGCACAATCACCGATCCGTCAAGACCCTCCCAACGATCACCTTGGGACAGAGCCTGCGACGCCGCTCAGGCCTTCTGCGCTCTATGTCGGCAGTTACGGACGACCAGTATATAGTTGGCGCCCTAGCAGGCGGACCCTTAGAGTTTCTTCTCTTTGGATCCTCCCCTGCTAGGTCGGTCCCTCCGTGTATTTCCCGTAGCTTTTATTCACGCTTTGGATCCTCCCCTGCTAGGCTTTCGTCGGAGTCTCCAGGGTTGCCCTTACAGCAGAAGAAACTCTCTACGGGATTAACCGGTCAAGATTGCCAGGTTTGGCGCTGATTCAGGCTCGGAGTACGAGTCCGTACCCCCCTCGTCACCGCCCCTGCCACTTGACCCCTCCTCCTCTGCTCTTGTCGTCTTTACGCCTGCTATGTCCACCGGAGCTGCTCCGGATGCTGACGCGCGCATGGACGCACTTGAGGCGAAACTAGACAACCTCACCAATATCCTCACCCACCTTGCTTCCCAGGCTTCCGCTGCCGCACCACCTTCGGCAGCTCCCGAACCACCTTCGGCATCTCCGAATGCCCCCGACGCGGATGCGTTATTTGGTGATATTACTGTCGCCTCAAAACTGGTCTTACGACCAAACCCTCCGTTTGCGTTTAACGGAGATCGCAAACGCGGCCGCGCCTTCCTATACGCGGTCAAGACTTACGCTCGGCTTGCCCTGGAGGCCTTCGTGGTCAACGGAGAGCCGAGCGAAGAAAAAGGCCGTCCGCTACGCCATGTCCTATATGGCGGAGGGGCCTGCTCAGCAGTGGGCAGAGCGTCATGGGAGCAAAACCCCCTTCCCCTTCCCTCGGTGGAACCTATTCCTCTCCGAGTTTCGCCTTCGGTTCGTTGAGGAGAACGAGCAGGACCTTGCGCTTGCCAAATTGGAGAGCGCGGGTTATCACATGGGAACGCGGGATGTCTACGGATACGCCGACGACTTCGAGGACCTAATGGACCTCGCCGGATTCGAAGACGCGTTGGTTAAGGTGACCAAGTACCGCCACGGACTTGACCCCCTGATCAACAACGGCATCACGTCTTGAACGACCCCCAGACCTCCGTGACTATCTGGGCTGGCGCACTCGGGCTTTCCGCCAATACGAAGCCTTGGTGCGGGCGAAGCTCATCAAAGGGACCACCCCGCGGACGCCTTCGGGGGCTCCGCGTGGCGCATTCCCTATCGCCCGTTCGGCAACTCCGTTCCCCATCCGCCCGGTGGCCGCACCTGCGCCACCCGCGGCCCGCGCCCCCGTCCCGGCACCTCCGGCTCCCGTCCCTATGGAGTTGGATCGTACTAGGGCTCGGGGCCCCCTCGTCGAGCCTGCTTCAGATGTGGCGACCCCAATCACTTGGCTCGGGACTGTCCGCTCCCCCCGATGTTCGCCATATGGACATCCTCGACGAGGTAATCCAGCAACTTGGCGATGAGATGCTGGGAGAGCTACTTGCGCGGTTGTCCGACACCGCGGCCTTAGCAGAGGCGCATTCGGAGGCTCCGGCAGAGGATTTTGTCCCCCGACGAGTGACTGGTGTGCCCTCGTTCGGCGTCCATAAATCGTTTCACTTGTCTGTATGATGAATCAACTCCCTTGCCCTACAACGAGCCTGAAACGAAAGACGCCCCCCCTGCCCCCTCCGAAGCCCCCGTTCGGATTCGCCGACTTGCCTGGGAGAAAAAGCTACCTGGCAGCTATACCATCTCTGCCGCCTCCTGGGGTTAACTCGCTCCACCTTCCTCTTGAGCTTGAGTCCACTGCGAACGCACTCAAGCTCTCCCTCTCAGGTCTGGTCGACTGCGGAGCCACTTCGGACTTTATCGACACAGAATACGTCAATCGAAACAACGTGCCGGTCCGAAATCTCTCAGTACCCATACCGGTCTACAATGTCGACGGCACCCCCAATGATGCTGGGTCTATTCGCCAAATCGCGGACCTGGTCCTACGGTACAACGGACACTCCGAACGCGTTCAGCTGGCTGTAACCCACCTTGGGAAACAGGACTTGATACTCGGGTACTCCTGGCTCAAAAAGCATAACCCCGAGATCAACTGGGAAACAAAGGAGGTGAAAATGAGCCGCTGCCCCCGAAGCTGCTCCACCTGCCGCGACGAGGAACGGACCGAGCGCGCTGAGGTTCGCCGCCTCCGACTCCTTAAATCGCGCTTGCTTGCGGGCGCCTTCCCCACCGTTTGCGCTATCGATATCGCTGGCCCAGACGATGCCGACGACGAACTCGGAGCTCCTTCGGACCCTCCGGAGCGCTCACCAGATCTTGACGACGACGAGCATCTTGAAGACGGCGACCGCATCTTCTACACCTCCTTTCGCCCAATCGAGGAGATTCGCGCTGGGAGCACCGTGTCCCAACGCCTTGCAGAGGCCTTCGCCCGTAACTCGGCCCCCCCCCGGAGATTCCGGACTGGGCCAAGGAGTTCCAAGACGTCTTTGACAAGGAGTCCTTCGACACGTTACCAGAGCGGAGGGCTTGGGACCACGCTATCGAACTCGTTCCCGACGCGAAGCCCGCTAATTGCAAGGTGTATCCAATCTCCCCCCTTGAACAGCGCGAACTTGACGAGTTCATCGAGGAGGGACTTGCCACAGGCCGTATCCGCCCTTCGAAATCTCCGATGGCTTCCCCCGTCTTCTTCGTTAAGAAAAAGGACGGAGGACTTCGGTTTGTCCAGGACTACCGCGCCCTCAACGCAATGACGATTAAGAACCGGTACCCCCTCCCGTTGATTAATGACCTTATCAACAGGCTCAAGGGTGCCCGTTACTTCACCAAACTCGACGTTCGCTGGGGGTTTAATAATGTCCGGATTAAAGAAGGAGACGAGTGGAAGGCGGCCTTTCGGACCAACCGAGGGTTGTTCGAACCTTTGGTGATGTATTTTGGCCTGACGAACTCCCCCGCGACTTTCCAAACGATGATGAATGACATTTTCCAGGATCTCATTCTCTCAGGAGACGTTATGATCTATCTTGACGATATCCTTATCGCACATTCGGACCTCCGTAAGCACCGCGAGATCGTCCGCGAAGTTCTTGGCGACTCCGAATGCACAAGCTGTACCTTCGCAAGGAGAAGTGCGACTTGAGAAATCGTCAATCGAGTACCTGGGGGTTATCATCTCTCACAACCACGTCGAAATGGATCCCGTTAAGGTTGCCGGAGTCTCCGCATGGCCTCCGCCCGAGAACAAGAAGGACGTCCAGCAGTTCCTGGGGTTTGCTAATTTCTACCGCAGGTTCATTCGGGATTTCTCGGCCCTAGCGCAACCTCTTTTCGCTCACCAAGAAAGACCAGAAATGGGCCTGGGGAGACGCCGAAGCCGCCGCCTTTCAAGCTATCAAAGACGCGGTCGTCTCAGAGCCCGTCTTAGCGATCCCCGGACGACTCCCGGCCTTTCCGACTTGAAGCAGACAGCTCAGATCATGCGACGGGGGCGGTTCTTTCACAACAATCCGCCCCGGACGGGAAGTGGCACCCTGTAGCGTTCTATTCCAAAAGCTTAAATGATGTCCAGCGCAACTACGAGATTCACGACAAGGAGATGCTCGCGATCATCCGTGCACTCGAGGAGTATCGGCATTTCCTCGAGGGCGCCGCACATCCGGTCGAGATCTGGACTGACCATAAGAACTTGGAATACTTCCGAAAGGCGCAACACCTTAATCGTCGGCAAGCCCGATGGTCGTTGTACCTTTCTAGGTTTGACTTTACGCTGCACCACGTCCCAGGTCGCCAGATGGGCCGTCCCGATGCTCTCTCCCGCCCGGCCCGACCACGGCATCTCCGAAGACAACTCGGATGTCACCCTCTTACGCCCCGAACTGTTCCACGTTCGCGCTTGAGGCCGTCACCGTCTCTGGGCCTGGCTCCGAACTTGTCCGCGACATCAAGGAAGCGCTATCCGGTGAGCCTGACCTAGAGGAGCCCGTCGCGCTTGCGGCCCGGCAACTCTTGAAGGTCCGAGGTCAAGTTCGGGGCCCCCGCTCATCACGTTCGGACGAGTGGGCCGTCTCCGGCGACCTCCTGTACTTCCGCGGCAAGGTTGTAGTCCCTAAAGACAAGGACCTAAGGAGGCGCATCATCGAGCTCTGCCACGATACGCGAGTCGCCGGACACGCCGGGCGGTTCAAGACCTTAGAGTTGGTTTCGCGCAACTACTGGTGGCCGCAGATGTCTCGCCATATCGGACGCTACGTCGCGACCTGCGACTTATGCTGCCGCACGAAGGCCCTCCGAGGCTTCCGCATGGAGAGCTGCATCCGACCGAAGTCCTGCCCGAACGTTGGCACACTGTCACTGTAGACTTCATCGTCGAGCTGCCCGAGGCCCATGGGTATGACGCGGTTATGGTAGTGGTCGACGCCCTCGGAAAGCGTGCCCACTTCACTGAGTGCCATACGACAATAGACGCGGTCGGAGCTGCCCGCTTGTACTATCGGAACGTCTGGAGGCACCACGGAACCCCGAGAAGTACATTTCGGACCGTGGCTCGCAGTTCATCGCTGACTTCACGCGAACTCTGGCGCTTAATTGGCGTCAAACCAGCTACCTCCACGGCTTACCACCCGCAAAACCGACGGACAAACCGAGCGCGTTAACCAAGAGCTCGAGCAGTACATCCGGATCTTCACCAACTACCAACAAGACGACTGGGACGAGCTTATCCCTGCCGCTGAGTTCGCCTATAACAACCACGTTCACTCCTCCACTCAACAGGTACCCTTTATGACTGACACTGGTCGGCTCCCCCGAATGGGTTTCGAGCCAGGCGCCCGCTCAGAGTTGGAGTCGGTGAACGAGTTTCGCGATCGGATAGCAAACGGCGTCTCCGAGGCAAAGGCCGCGCTCGTTAAAGCCAAAGACGAGTATAAACGGTACTACGATCGGAAACGTTCGGACGCTCCGAATATTCAAGTTGGTGATAAGGTTTGGTTAGACGCCTCTGACATTAGAACGACTCGGCCCTCCGAGAAGTTCTCCCACAAGCGCCTTGGACCGTTCAAGGTGCTCGCAGAGGTTAGCAAAGGTGCCTACAAGCTCGACCTCCCCCCGCGTTACTCCAAGCTCCACCCCGTCTTCCACGTTGTTAAGCTCGAGCCCGCTCAGGACGACCCCTTCGATGGACGACCCGGCTACGACGAACCGCCCCCCGAACTAGAGGACGGAGTTCCCGAATGGGAAGTCGAGGAAATCTTGGATGCCAGGATAAGGTATAAGCGTCTTAACTATTTCGTCAGGTGGAAAGGCTACGATGCTTCACACGACTCGTGGGTTCGGTTCGACCGTGTCTTTGCGCCAGACAAGATTGCGGACTTCTATCGGAGATACCCGGGTAAACCACGGCACATCGCCTCAGCAACCTTCGACTCGCTGCCCTTCCGTATTATGCGTCGGGACGCCGCATTCAAAGGGGGGGATGTCAGGGGAACCCCCGCTTGGCCTCCTTCGGACCCTCCGAACGCATCCGAGGCGCATCCGACCGGCGCCCCCTCGGACGCTCCGACCCACCCCGACCATCGTCCACGGCCTCCTTCGCCCGCACAATCACCGATCCGTCAAGACCCTCCCAACGATCACCTTGGGACAGAGCCTGCGACGCCGCTCAGGCCTTCTGCGCTCTACGTCGGCAGTTACGGACGACCAGTATATAGTTGGCGCCCTAGCAGGCGGACCCTTAGAGTTTCTTCTCTTTGGATCCTCCCCTGCTAGGTCGGTCCCTCCGTGTATTTCCCGTAGCTTTTATTCACGCTTTGGATCCTCCCCTGCTAGGCTTTCGTCGGAGTCTCCAGGGTTGCCCTTACAATGATATGGGAACTAAACTAGAGACAGGCTTATATACCCTACTAACTAGTGACAAGCTTTCTCACTGGTGTGAGAAAGAACAAGAAAAGCAAGAGCCCTTCAAACTGCTCTAACTGCAACCAAAGGCTACAGCACAACCAGAGAGGGAGAAGAAGAGGAAAGACTTTGAACTGTGAAGGAAACTCTGCTGGGGGAAACTATATGATATGGGAACTAAACTAGAGACAGGCTTATATACACTACTAACTAGGAGCTAGGAGAAGGAACAGGAACAGGAACTATAAGAAAACATATAGGAACTAAGGAACACATAAAGGGATCAGGAACAACTATCAAATATGGACAAACAAGACCAAACAAGACCAAACAAGCAACAACAAGCCAAAGGCTTGTCACTAGGAAGCTAGGAGAAGGAACAGGAACAGGAACTAGAAGGAACCATATAGGAACTAAGGAACACATAAAGGGAGAGATCAGGAACAACTACCAAACATGGACAAACAAGACCAAACAAGCAACAACAAGCCAAAGGCTTGTCAACACAACATCCTGTGTCTTCCGAGCTGCGAGACTGTGACAAAAGCTAGAGTTGGTAGTAGTAGTAAAAGCTAGTGACGTCAGCAGAGTAGCTTGTTCAATCTGGTGCTTCTGTCAGGGGAACCCCCCCTTTCGGCGCCTCAGAGACATGTCCGATTCTGGTCCGATTCCGATGGCGTCTCCGGTCCGGCCCTCCATCTCACCCGCACAATCACCAATCCGTCAGTGCCCTCCCAATGGTTGCCCTGGGACCTCGCCTGCAACGCCGCTCAAGCCTTCTGTGCCTGACAGCGGCAGCTACAGACAAGCAGTATATAGTCAGCTACCTAGCAGATGGACCCTCAGAGTTTCTTCTCTTTGGATCCTCCCCTGCTAGGTCAGCCTCCTTTGTATTTGCTTACCAATGTTCACGCTTTGGATCCCCCCCTGTTCGGCCTTGATCTCAGGCCTCCGGGGTTGCCCTTACAGCTTCAAGTACATATACTCAGTGTTTATTGCGCTCAGAAACTGAATTTAATAACAAATACTCAGTACTGAGAGGCTGATTTTGCAAGTGTCACACTGACCTGACCTGCACCTGCACGCCAACGTTAATGTTGGACCAAGATTTTTCAGTTTTCATTGCTATATAGAGGGACTTAGATCTGAGAGACAGAAAACTCCTTGAAAACTTGAATATTGGATGTATTATACTGTCATCATTATATTAAACTACTAAGTACAGTACATGAGCACGATGTGGGAATAGAGGAACATGTGCTTCTGCCATGGAAAAGGTGCTGACTGGTGACAGGCCATCAAGTTGAGGCCCAATGTTTGAAAAACAATTGGCTGGGGTGTATGCCCAAATGGAGATGGTGCCCCCAAAAGGGCATACACCACGGAACAGTGCCGACGCAAAGACATGCCAGTGTGAAGGCCGCCCAATTTGGACATCCACCATTGAGCTCAACAACACTGTTTCTGGCCGCAAAACAGCGCATTTTCTCATGGAGATTACAGTGGGTATGTACACTAATCTCTCATCCTTTCCTCTTTTCTCTCCCCTTCTTCCTTCCCATGTGTTTGATTTCTTTTCAAGTTTCACCTAGCCACAGACATAAGCTATAAGCCCTGTAAACAGGTCTTTTCTCCCTTAATATACATGAATAATATCATTAGATCCCTGCACAAACCTATATTTTTGTTAAGGGAATTTAGTTTATATACTGTAATTTTCAATAAAATTCTCAAATTACTCAATAGGTTTACTATGAAATATCATAAAATATTCCCAAACTTGTATCAAGTATGCACATTCAATTTTATGTTTGGTTTAATGATCAAGTAGTCGAAAATATCATCCTAAGTTAATTAACATCTGGATGATCCCATGAATCAAATTTTTTTGGCTTAAAGTTCAGGCAAGCATCAAGATAGCAAGTATAATAGAAAGTGAGAGATGTATATAAATAAATTTATTGTTGTTATTATTCATAATTGGTGTTAAAAGAGTTTGCCTTTAAGACAAGTCAGCAGGACTGAATTGACAACTTAGAAGGTTCGTCATCTGCCGCTTGCGGCTTCCACCACTCATATATGACTTTTCAATACACTTTACCAGGCAATATAATCAATATGTTTTCATTATTTTCATAAAAGGAAGTTTATATCATCCGTGGTCGAACCCCTTTCCATCTGAGGCTGTATTCGGACCAAGGACAGCTTTATTGTGGAAAATGAACTTACCTACTAGCTCAGAACCCTGGTTAAAATGTCAAGCACTTCAGAAGCTATGTTTGGACGGTCATGAATTATGGGTTCAACGTTCAGGCTGGACCATACATGGTCATTGGACACATTGGCCGTCACAAAGCAACGTAGTAGAGGTACATACATACATTCCGCGCAAGTATCTATCTGTACGAGTAAGACGCAAGTAGGTCGCATAGGTAGTAGTAGATAGATCGTCCACATCTCCGATAATATATCAGCAGTCTGTCCTTCCACAGCTCCACAGTTTCCCGGTTTGTGTACTTAGATCCGAATCCGGATCCGCGCCTATATCAGCAAGGACGCCAGCGAAAGGGCCGCCAGAATCACCGCCAGCACAGCGCCTCCCACTACACTCCCTGCCGCATTCGTGTTGCTCGTGTTCGTCTGCCCGCCCGCGCCGGCGACTTGGCTCCCGCTCGGGACTGCCCCGCTAGCGCTCCCCGTCGTCTGCGCGATGGAGCTCGCGCTGGCGGACGCGCTGGCGGAGATGGCGGGGTTAACCGTCCACGTCTTTATAAATGGGATCTCGAAGTATGCGTTGGCATAGTTTGAACCGTTGCCCGCGATATTGGAGGCAAACTGTAGATCGTGACGCATTAAAAGCGAGGGACGAGTTGAGGCTTACGCATGTGCCAGGACAGTCCTGGGCATATATATCGGGGACGCCCGCCCAGAGGCCGCAGAGCGTGATGTCTTGAGAATGGGAGTAAGGTGGGGAGACTGAAACGGAATTGGAGAAGGCCATACCAATGACGAGTTGCTGCGCAGGGAAGAACTGCGTCACGTTGCACCCGCCTGGACCTGCGGGATACGCAGCGCTAGGGAGACCCCAGTCGGTCAAATCAATGGAGGCGGTGGGTGAGGAGGCGGCGGATGTGATGGATTTAGGCATGTTGGGTCGCTACTCGGTTCATAAGCCAAATGAAAGAAGACAGCAGAAGGAGGACAGGGAAAGCGAAGAGGAGCAACAACGCACACTCCAAAACCACATGAATATCCCCGCGGCATCGAATTGGAGGGCGAAGGCGCCGCCGTTCGCATTGTTGAACCCGGTGCCATACGAGTTGGGCTTCGTTTCAGAAACAGTGCAGCCGGAGGATGTCGTGTCGTTGCAGTTATGCTTCAGCGTGTTGCCAAGCTGCGACACGTTTTGGGGCTGGACGCAGCCCGCGTACGAGTGTAGGGCCATTTGGTTATGGTCCATCTACGAGCATAAGTCTCTAGAAACGAAGGAAGCGCACAGCAAACGCACTAGATTGATCGCCTCTATAATATCTATCTCTCCCGCGGATGGCCACACCTGGCCCGGCGCTAGCACGCCGTTCATCCAGATACTCGGCCACACCGAGCATCCAAACGGCATATGCCTGCGCCGCCATCAGCTTGGCGAAACACATTGGCGCAATTAACGCACAAGACATCGATAACGATGAGGCTGCCCACGTCGAAAGCGTCCTTGGTGGTGAGGCGAACGGACTTGCGGTTCTGCACGGTGCCGGCGTTAAGGACGGTGGTGGTGTTGTCGACCTTGAGGATGGCGTTGCCCCGCCCGTTGACGTATGCTAACGACTCGGCGGTCGCATCGGCGCGGGTAACGTATGAGACGTTGCCTACGGATGGGCGAGGAGCGTTAGCCGTGAGTGAAAGAAACAACGAGAGGGCGATGGAGCAGGAAGGAAGGAAGCTTAAGCTTTAAATAATGGAAGGATAAAGACAGAAGGATAGACGAGAGGGAAGGAGCGGCAACGGAAAGACAGACTCACCCCAGGTGGTATTGTCTATCGCCCCGTAAAAGTCGAATCCGTCGAAGAACGTCGTGCCCGAGTACGTGAAGAGCGGGTAATACGCGGCCCTCACCCCGCTCGCCAGCCCCAGCCACGCCCACGCCCACACTCCCCACGGCCCCACAAGCGTCTGTCGTCTCGGTCGTATTCGTATTCGTCGTGTCATTCGTGCGGGTCGTAGCTTGAGGAGAAATGTTCAGCGCAGGCCCGTGGGAGGCTTTGTGGGCGTACCAGACGCAAGGTCGCTCGCTTGCCCAAAGGCAGATGGGAGGGAAGGAGAAGAAGCGGAGGGCGATGACGCGCATCGGCACATCACGGCGTCAACAACACGTGCCTGGGAGAAGCGCGTCTTGCTTTCCCCGGATGGGAAGTATGTCCCACGCTCATTCTCCGGCCGATGACAACGCCGAGATGAGCGAGCGATCATGGCGCGGACGAGTAGTGGACGAGTGTGATCCAAACAAAGGCAAAGCACAAGTCTGGTTGAGGGACCAGCTAAAAGTTTGCCAAAAATCTTTTTTCTTGTTTGCTGTGTCCCCGATCGATGGCGATGGTCGCAGATATGAGTTTATTCTTGGCCGCAGGACAAGAATAAGTACTTGGGCTTGATTCCGCAGCAAACGTGATACGCTGTTAACGACGGTGTGCCACAAGATCCTTAATTAGGCTCACAGCCATTTGGCAGGAGAATAAATTCCACAGTGAGTCAATGACAAAAGTAATGACCGCAATCGTAATCACAATGAAGTCCATGCGTAAACACGCCAACTGGAAAGTAAAGCGACAAATGCCGCTCAGGAGCTCGAAAAGTGGAGCCAATCGTTAAAATTCTTATACGGAACGGTGCTCCCCGTGGCCGTCCAGTCAAGAATGGGCTCCCACCAGAACTTGGCCACATCATCGACCCTACAAATGCGTCTATCAACAAGCCTAGAACGCGTAGGAAGAAACGCACTGTGGCCACTGTGTAACATTCGCCGTCGACATGGCCGCATACACGAAGTCGATGAAGTTCTGCTGCGTCATGGAGTCGCTGCTGGAGCCGACAATGCTGCTCCAAATCTACAAGAAAAAAAAGCCGTCTAATTCGTGTGTTTGGAACAGCGGAATGTACGAACAGCGCCAGATAAGTTTGGAATCGCGGCGGCAACCTTAACGTTGGGGTTCTGGCACTGGTTGAGCGTGATGACGGAGGAGGTCTACGACAAACAGAGTTAAAACCAGACGCATAGACATGATGGATGTACACATACGCCTTGGCACGCGGCGGCCGCGACACATTGGACATGACTCCAGATGCTGGTACCATTCTCCTGGAGGCAGGAGCTAGTCTATATTCTTGTGAATGACAATTTAAGCCCGACTTCTTCGTAAAACGCACCACGGAGGCACACCCCGAGCTGTAAATGGTCGGGTTGTTATGCATGCCGATGTACTTCTCGAAACTGATACAGTCCTGCGCAGGGACCGCGACGCGGGACTCGACGATAACGGAGGCGGCGGCGGCCTGGGCACATGATGCAGCCAAAGCAACGAGAGCGAAGAGAGAGCGAAGAGCCATTAGAGGGAATGTGAGGTGTGTCTTGATTAGAAAAAGATTTGGAAGGAAGTGAGTTGAACGCGAGTTTTGAACTGTCTTTTATGCGCAGCAGCCGTGGACTATAATTAACACGCACCTCCTAGCAACCCCGATTAACGACTTCCGGAGGACATCATGCGTAATTGAGACTTACACAAGGCGTCGCGGAGGGATCTGCACGTCGATGAATGCGGGTAACACACTCCCGGCCGACGTGCGACTGTTTGCACGGCCTTGGCACGCTGAAGGGACGACAATCGAGCTACAGACGCTGGCCGGGAGAGTTATGTCCGGCGTCGCTGACTCGCCGTAGAATTGAATCGCCGCCCAGTGACAGGAGAGTTGGGCACGTTGGAGAGGCGTAAGCGGGGCGTAGGACAGAGCAATGCGTTTCATGTGGCGAAAGGAAGGAAGATCATCATCAGTGCCATCGGTCGATGTCACCTCGTGTTACCGTCACGCTATCCAGGTGATGGTCACGATGACGCCATCCATGATGCAGAGACCAGTCAAGAGCGAGTGCAGCTTTAGAGTTTGCGCTGTCCCGGGGCACGAAATAAGCGTTGCCCGTGGGATGCAAGAATTCCGTGGAATGAGTCGGACTTCCGGCGCCTTCGCATTTGTCCGGGTACTCGGTGCGAGGACAGCGATGGCTCAGAGCCGAGCATCGTGTTTATGGTGCGTATGAAACCGCAGCACGACGTTGTAGCTGAAGGTTCAATGAAGGGCTTGAATTCAAGTAGATCCCATTACTATTGTCAGCAGAAGATTCGGTTTAAGACATCCCGTCTGCCAAAATATCGCTGTGCAAGTATGGTCATAGTCATTCCATTCGAAGGCCGTTAGCAGGTTTTAACGGGTGAACCATTCACCACATTCCCATAATCCAGGTATTCATCAGATTCCGAGGACGACAATCGTGGGACGTTTACCGTTTTAGTCAGCGGCTTCCCACCTTTTTGCTTCTTGCGGTCATGTCGACCTCCCGTTTTCGT
This sequence comes from Mycena indigotica, assembly GCF_014461135.1. Classification (NCBI taxonomy): domain Eukaryota; kingdom Fungi; phylum Basidiomycota; class Agaricomycetes; order Agaricales; family Mycenaceae; genus Mycena; species Mycena indigotica. The sequence goes on along the minus strand of NW_023503011.1, from coordinate 1,725,458 downwards.
TGCAGCTCCATTCTAATGGCGGCATCGAGGCGAATCCGCAGCCAGGGCTCTGCAACTTGGACACACTAACCATGGCGTGGGGTCGCTATAAGTAGGCCGTCGACACGCCTCCACTGCATATTGCAATGTCGTACCAATTCCCCCCTTCCAGCGGCGGCTCTGGATCTGGCTCCAGCTCATCCAGTGGTCCTGGCTCTGGCTCATCTGGACCAGGGCCATCCTCTGGCTCAAGCCCCATCTCTCCTAATACCGTACTTTCCTCCCCGCCACTTAACTTCGTCGAGATCAAGGCCCGAAACCATGGACTCGTTATGACGATTGGCTTCCTCATCATGCTTCCAATTGGTGTCTTAGTGGCGCGGTACACTCGCACATATACCAGACAGTGCGTTGCTGGTGTGCCATCTCAGCAGCGTTCCTGACCTCTATTCCAGCTGGTTCTGGTCCCACGCTGCCATACAACTCGTCCTTTCCGGCCCCTTGATCTTCTATGGATGGGCGGCGGGTAACAGCCTCGCGCGCGAGCTCGAAGCGTTGAGTCTCCATGACACGCACCAGAACATCGGCGTAGCGCTGCTCGCGATGTACGTCACGCAGCTGCTCATCGGCGTTGTCGTCCACTTCTTCAAAGTCCCGCGCCTCTTTTTGGGGCGGCCTCATCCACCGTGCTCCCTGGAATTACCTCCATGTCATTCTCGGCCTAAGCATCCTCGCGCTGGCCGCCTTCCAGGTACCCCTTCGATGCCATCTTTTAATGCTACATTGCTCACCCCCGGGCCTTCACAGGTCCATTACGGGCTGCAGACGGAGTGGCCGCTGTTCACTGGTGGCATCCACAAGATCCCGGACTCTGCCTTCAACGCGTGGATGGCGCTCATCATCGTAAGGTGTCGTCCCATTTCAAGGCTGCCCCTCTGACAATTCGGTGTAATAGGTATTTTGGGTGCTCTACGCCGCGGGATTGCTCCTACTTCCCCGCCAGTTCAAGCAAGAATCCACTGCCCGCGCCGCAATGACAGGCACCGCCGCCGCCAAATACGAAAACGATCTTGGGGCGGAGGAAGATGGCAGGAAGGACGCACGCATGGGTTGATACGATAGTGGAACTGCACATTACTTACCTGAACCCTCAGGCTATGGACGAACCTTCTAATATAAGGCATGAGAGTCTCGGAAAGAAAACAGAAAATCAAAAATAGATAAGAGAGTGAGAAAGACTTTAAGGCCTGGTTCCATAAAAATTTTGGACAAGGCAGTCTGTATCCAGGGTCATACACATATTTATGATATATTTCTTTTTTTAACTTCAACTACTATCAATGGTGGTCAATTTTCCTCCAATGTTTACTCTCTCAGGCACATATTTATATTTTGTGAAAATTTTGAATACATTTTTTTGGAGTGAAAACTTGAATTTGAACTTTTTTTTCAGAAACCTTTGCCTGAAAAATGTCAGAAAAGAAAACTTGAGCTTTTTACCTGATTTTTAGGCAATTCCGGTGATCACATCACTGCCTCCATCAGGTGTATCACCCCACCCTGGGAATCCCCTGGGACCTGGCTCAGACATACTGCTCAGAGCAATGATCATACTTGGTGTGTCAAGAGTGCAGTATGAAGTTCAGCTACCCAGCAGGCAGACCCTCAAAGTGAGACACCACCCCCAGCAAGGGCGGGGGGTGATGACCCCCCCCATTCTTCCAACCCCTTCCCCTTGCCCCTACAGGCCCTACACACTGCCCATCCGATCCGACCTGGGGCCTACTAAGCACCCATCTGATCCTATTCCTAATACTTACCCTAGCATATAAAAGCTGTACATACAGGATGTAGTCGTTAGGCTAATATTGTCTATTCTCCAGGCTAACAGAGACAAAAACTGGTAATTTCACTTTGGATGGCAAATTCTTTATTTTCAAAGGAAGTGTTGCCGGTACCAGTAGTTCTATAGAATAGCCAAAATGTAAAATCACTAACCTGAGTAGTATCTGCAGCAGATAGGATATCTTTATAGCCTTTATAGTCCACCTCCAAGCTTCGTAGTCAAATATGGTACAATTTATACTGTACTATTTCGATCAGGTGTACATGCGGTCGCAGCGCGGACACCTGTGGCCTCCGTTACGCATTTGTGGCCGGATTGCAATCAAAAACAGCCCTAACAAGGCAATTTTTCGTTCCGGTTGTCAGCTAGAGTTTCCTTTTGTAGTAACCCGGACACCTTGTTCAGCAGACACCTTCGTTACACATTACACCCCCCGGACAGTTGATCGAAATAGTACAGTAGATGTAAGGAAAAGATGTTAGAAGGTACAATATTGCCCTCTGGAGTTTACCGTGATTTTGCCTCCCAAAAATTCACTTCTGACTTCATTCACCTCAAGAATCCCTCACAATATTCTCCACCGACCACACTGAGATACTGAGTGCTTGCATGACGACAGCTTGTTTCATTTTCATGCCTTTGTGCATGTGTAGAGCATGTTCCTTGATGATGGGGATATATTGCTTATGCAGCATGTTGGTTAAGGTGGAAGTAGTAGCCCTGAGCCATTGGTGATGAGTGGGGGGTGGTAGAGAGGGCATAGACAAAAAAGGAAATACTTATCGCGGCATGTATAAACAACTACAAATAGATTGGAGCGTCTAACGAGCTCCACAACCCACCTATAATTATGAAAACAGCTGTAATACATAACACACTCTGTTTGCAATAACACGTAACAGGTTAAAATCTGACCTGGCTGCAGTGATAGATTATGAATTTCTTTTATGCTTTACAACAAAATTAGCTATTTCCCATAGGTTTAGGGCAAAAAGAGCTGATAAGGTAGCACTGAGAAAACTTTAGGAGTGTCAAGATGCTTATCACGGACATGGGGTAAGGGAGGAGGTCCCAGAAGGGGTGGAAAAAACTTTTGCTATATAAAGTTTAGGGGAGGGGGGGGGTTCTGGAAGGTTTGGGGTTGGTTTTGCACAAGATTTGTAGTATTTTAGCATAGAATACACAGTGGGTATACAGAATGCCTACTAGTTTCTAATGGGAAGGCTTTCAGCACCTTACTTACAGTGGCGGCAAAATCAAATGTCTTGCCTTTTTTGGTAAGATTTTGATTGCAAACTTCCAGTCCATTGTTGAGCAAGAAACATAGCACGGTCGCAAGGGGGGTTCAAGATCCTTAGGGGAAGGGGGGTCCCTAGGGGTAGCAAAAAAAACTTTTTGTATAAAGATTCTTTGCAGCAAATATAGGTCCATATCCATTAAAAATATATAACACTCACTGTATGTTACCCCGTTGCTCAAGTTATACCCTCATATATGAAGAATTCAAGATTCTTGGGCTTAGATAGGTGCAGGGATTGTTGTCATCTAGTTATTGATAGCAGGTGACTATTCTTAGCTCAGTCATAGCTTATCCATAGTGTTAAAGAGCTAAAAGTGAGTCTATAAAGATATATATATATATATATGTATTCATGTGAAGTTTGTCTAAAATGTCAATTTCTGTGCCACTTTTGATCTCATTATTGGTCACCTGATTCAAGATCTTATCTTATCGTGGGAATATATTACCCGATATAGTAAGGGAGGGGGGAGGGGGGTTCTGGAGGGTTGGAAAAAAAGCAATCCGACCCTATATCCGGGATTCAAATCTTGAACCCCCCTTGCACGGTCGTCAGTCCAAGCCTTGTACTTGTGGAACATCTGCTCTTGCTTTTCAAAGTGTGTGGCCAGCAGGTTGGGCTTTGTGGGCTTTACGAAGCTTTCAAAACCACGACGGGTAAGGAGTGAGTGTCGCACCTGTGAAGCCCATTGAGTCAGTTAGAAAGCAATTCAAGGTGGTATTGTTGCGTACTGTGCGTTCAAGAACGTCTGGGAATAGCCTGCAGCTCTCCCGACTCAAGCTTCGCGACAGCTTCATCCAGATTTTCATCATTGATCTTCTTCTTCCTCCCACACCATCCCAGCTTCCCATTGTAGTAGAAGTCACCCCCATGATCCTTGACATGCTTGACATTGGAAGCATGCAAGGTTGGATGCCTTTGAATGGTATGCATTTCACGATCTCGGTGAATGGCATGCCATTTTCGTTAAGAAGCTGGGCCTGGGCACGCTTTTTTGGGGTACATTTGGGTGGCCTTTGCTCTGCTGCAAGCTGCTGAGATGTTGTAGGAGGGTTGTCAGCCATGCAGTGGCGAAAGGAGGAGAGAGGAGGTGGAAGGACGTGTCACTGATGGGAGTTACCAAAAAAAGACATTTGATTTTGCCGCCACTGTAGGGTGCAGTGTGACTACAGTGTGACTAGTGTTATAAATTTATCATTGCTGATTCATTACATGTAGCCTTGGATGGCCTACAAGTGACTACTGACCCATTTCCTTCAATTAGGCGGGTCATGGTCACATGGGATTTTTTGGCCGAACTATTTCGGCGGGTCACGGGTCACAGCCAAATCTTTTGGTCCCAAAGTGTCCCAATTAGGATAATTTTCAAATTTTCCGCTAGGGGTTAGCGCCAAATTTCCTAATCAGGTAATAAGTCACGCAAAATTCGGCCTGCGGCTGAATTAAACATTTTGGCCAAACGGTCACGGGTCACAGGCCCGCTGAATTGATCGAAATAGGTCAGTATTCAAACTATAAGTAACAGTATTTTGAGGAATTTAACTGGAAATATGAATTTTATCACCACTTTTGATTGCATCATCAGGTTACGAATCGTAGGCATATATTACCCAATATGATAAGGGGGGTCCTAGAAGGCCAGTAAAATATCCAATTTTCGAAGAATGACACCCCCATACTACAGGGACATATGTTGAGAGCAAAAATACTTAGTAAGGCCAATCAGCAACTCACAGGGCTGTTTCTAAAAAAAATTCTTTACACAAGTTAGTGGCAAAAGTTGAAGTTTCATTGCAAGTTTTTGTCTTCACAAACCTTGAAGTTTTGGACTCAATTTCATCCCAAGAAATACTGTCACACTGAGCTTTTGCAAAGAAAAAACAGTAACAGTTTGTCCCTTACAAAAATTTGGTGTGACAGTTTTTTTCCATAACAAACCTTTACAAAAATCAGTTGTGACAGTTTTCCCTTGAAAAAACTCTTTGTGACCATTCTTTTTTTAGATTTTTTCCTTTGAGAAACTTGTCATTTTTTCGATGGTTTCTATACAAAGAAATCTTTCCATTTTAGTGCAACTTTTGTCTAGGAAAAAATTCCGGAAACGGCCCTATATGATTGGCCTATTCTATTTGCCTTAAAATAGAAACCCTCGGAAATTTCCACAAGTTCTGTAAAATCTGGTTAAATTCTCTTGATTTGAGATTTCTCAGAGAGGTAGTTTCTGATAATGCATGCAATCACAAGCGATGAAGAAATTTTAGAACACTACTATAAGGCTAGGAAGTTCAGCCTGCTAACAGTGTACATAATCTGGACCTGTCTGTCCAACTGAAATGATACATAGGGCCTTGGAGAGCTTGAGAGGAAATTAGGTTTTGACAAGCATTGATTCAAGTGGGCACATATTTAAAGATTTACTAAGGAATGATCAAAAATAGAAAACAAACAGTGTCCAGTGAAATGAAGCATCCTAGCGGGTGTAAGCATCGAAAAAAAGAACCAAAACTGAAGGTCCTATGGATAAACATATAAAAACTTAAACTGCCTGGCTGGTTTAGGGCTGTTTTGCACGCGGCTTGACGCGATTCGTACGGAGTTCGACCGGTCGTGGTCTGCCATTCAGACGTTCATAGCAGCCGCAGGCGTTGCACACCAGCTCGCTATTCTTGTTTCTCCGCCACACGCTTGTGCGCTGCGTGCCGCAGTGCGTGCAGGTCGGGCCGTCAACGGGGCCCTCCGGGGCAGCGAGCTCGGCGGCATCGGCGTCGATGAGCGCCTGAGGGCGATCCTGATGCCGTTGCTGGGCGTAAAGGCCACAGGCGTTGCACAGCGAGCGCTGGGTCCCGGGCTCGCGCCGCCAGAGGGGTGTACTCGTGGCGCCGCACCGCGCACACCGGCGGACGCCAGGATCAGGCGCGGAATTACCGACGGGATAGGATGGGACGGATGGGTAGTGATATGCGGGGGGTCCGCTGACGTATGGGTCAGAGGAAGAGTATGGAGGATCCTCCGGCCAGGTATGCTGCTGGTTAAAGTACCCGGACGGATAATTTGCCGGCGGGTAGTTGTAATTGGGAGCGCCGAGCAGATTTCCTCCGTAGTCGATGAATGGTGGCGCAGGGTAGCTGTTCGGTGTGAGTTGCGCAGTTGGACTACCGCCTTGGGGTTGGAAGTTGTATTGGAGCGGCGGATGCGGATTTGCTGGCGGAGTTGGGTCTAAGCGACCATGAGCATTAAAGCCACAAATGCCGGTTATTGCCACTCACTGGACATCCCCGCACCGGCGAGAGAGCTGTAGGTACTGGTGATGTAGTTAGCCCGCTTCATGGTTCGTATCAATGCTACAACCCCTTGGAGGTGGGCGCACCTTTTATACAAGCCCTGAGGCTGGGATAGCCTGTAGATGCTGTCCCTCAGGCTCGTCACGGTCGGTGCCGCCAGCCACAACTCAAACTAGTGAATGTGCTTACTGGCAGTTGAGCAGTTCGACAGCAGAGGCAATAAGGATACAGCCCACCAAGTATGATGAATGTGCGAATGTGCCTAATTACTATTTGCTTTTTACAATTGTGGATCGGCACGAGGGAGCCAGCGGAGTCGACGGGCGAGAGAATGAAGGGCTCTTGACGGGATGTGATCAAAACAAGTTAATAGAGAACGAGTGACGTGCCTGTCATATGTCTATTAAGCACCGTCCATCGACAACTTTCCGTGGACATGTGGCTGGTGGGTGGAGGATCAGCGTGCCTTACCCTGCGTTTCGTTGTTGGGCACGGTCAAGGCCGTTTGCGTTGCTTGCTTGCATCCAGCAAGTCCTCAAGGAGCGTAAATGATACCGTTGGCTCCATGATTGTCGCTGGGCAGCAGAGGAACGCCCGCTAAATCCGCCTCGAAAGGTGATCTTGATTTCCGGGTACATCCGAACGCCGTTTCTTGACGCCTGGTTGCGCTGCCGGCGCCTCGCCCACGGATGATTAATTTCTAATTGTAATCAGGATCGTTGCCCTGCATTGGAAAAGAGACGACACACTTGAGCCCAGTCCACATTCGCACAACCCAAAACTTCAGGGCGGAAAGGTATCAGACAGCCAGGTGGTTGTCAATGACCGTTTCCGAACTATCGAACGAGCGGTGCCCATGATTGATCCCGTCAAGAACATGAAACGAGCGCGGTCGGATGAAATGTTCTGTCCGAATCCAATAGACATCGAGGACATGATCTTGTTCCGCCGATAATTTTTAATCAAATTATCGCCGAAACCCTAAATTCGGAGGAACTCGGAAATTCCCACTGTGCGGCGGGAAAAAATGATTAAATCCGACGGGATTCAGCAGAAAGTACTTACTCACTCTTAATCTCAGCTCGGATTGAACCCTACAGCCATCGATGTGTCGCCGTTGGACATAGGCTATCACGGATGTCGACCGCTGACTGCCAGTGTGCGGTGATTCTGCGGGCGGGAACGGAGATCTGCAGCTCTTCCGTGCCTAACAAGTGCCTGAAAATATCAAAAGCGGGGTTAGCACCTTGAGCAACACCGGCGTCAGATATGAGGTCACCGACTTGTCACCGACGACGATGTACAGAGCTCGAACAAGGCCACCAGTGCCTCAGGACGACAAAAGACGCGTCTCGATACGTGGTTAGTGTCTAACAGTTCGGTGGCACAGCCCCAACACAGCTGCCGTCGAACGGAAAGGTGAGAAAGCGGCACGCATCCCTGAGCCATCCACGTTATGTTAGACAACCAGCGCGACGCCCAACGCAAAGGACATGCCTTGGCAGTAGCGCGCTTAGGATTTATGGCCTTGAGGAGAACCCTCGCATGTTGAGCATATTGAAAGGCGTATTGCAAAGGAGAGAAACCGTAGGGTCCGTGGAGCAGCTTGGAGCCAGGACTTCGTCGTGGGCAAAAGGAAGTGACGTGTCGCCTGTCGGTGACGTGCGGATGCGCATCACATCGTGATCCGAGTCGACCCGGCGGCCTCTCCAGTCGGCTTTGTCAGCTGCCACGTCTCCAGAGATCTTTCACCTTGCTCAGCGAGTTCAGCTATCTACGCGCAATCCATGGCCAAAGACAACCGGAACCTGAGCTCCTGTGTCGAGTAGGCTGGACTTCAAGCGGGTCATCTAATTCTCGTAAGTTTCGGTAAGGCGGTACTCAGGCTCACCTTTTTCTTCTATTTCGCAGGGAGAAAACTAGGATTGCTGGATCCCGCCGAGTATTTCGGACTCTCTCGTATCATGCATCAGCATCAGGGCTTTCGACGGCTCCGCCTCCTGGTATAATCAAATATCGCCTGCTCCATGTGGATGAGCGGGACGGCTGCAATCGGGCATTGTGTGCGGTCAGCGCGCCGCATGTCCCTCGACATTTTCAAGTTCTTCCGAGCGTACAAATACCGGACTTCACATTGGCAATCCAATGGAGACTTTATGGCATTGGTGACAAACGAATTCGCAATGGCCAAGGCATGGACAAGCTAATGCGTCACGCGCGTACCTGAATCAAAGAGAAGATTTAAACTGCCGCCGCAGATCCCTGATGGAAAAGAATCTCCCCGCAGACAAGACTATATAGCTTCCTCGACAAATATCATGCATCCCCTTCCTTCTTCGAGTCCGCCCCCTCCTACAACCCCGCTGCGATGTTCGATATAGCTGTGGACACACCCACTGGACGCATAGTATTTAACTATGTCATCTCTACGCCCAGCAAAACCGCTGTTGCCACGTTGGAGGACACGGAGAAAGCACTCCCCACAGTCGTCTTCCTTCACCCAGTGTACATAGGAAAGCTAATCTACCACCGTGCGTACGTTCAGGAGTCCGCTTAGAGCTGACGTCGATACTTCTCCTCCAGCCCAATTTGCTGACCGGGAGCTCCGGCGATTCAATCTCGTTGCCGTCGATTTGCGGTTCCACGGAAAGACTGTCGGGCGAGCGGGAGAGGGGTACGGGCGGGAGGTTGCTGCACGGGATGTCGGGCTGTTCATGGTGCTACTCGTTTCCGACCGTCTCTGCTGCCGACTTCCTCACCCACATGGTGTTAGCAATCCCTATCGATCTCGCGGTACCACATCTTCGGCATGTCGATGGGCGGCTGTGTGGGCCTTCAAACGGCCATACTCTTCCCGGAGGCCGTCCAGTCCGTCTTCGTCGTGTCGAGCCTTCCGTTGACAGAGGTGCGTCATCCCGCCGTCCCCTCAAGTGTAGCCTCATAGATCCTCCATTTCAGCCCCCAGACGTCGCGGAGGGTCGGCAAGAAATCTACGACTGCTGGGCTGAGGGTTCGCGGCATATTTGCAGCGGGAGTGATGACGGATTAGACGTCGAGGGGAGTGCCATACGAGATGCGTTTCAAGGGGCCCTGCAGCTCTCTTTGAACGGGGAGCCCACTAAAGTTTTCACCGCGTGAGTCGTAATCCATCTGAATGATTGACCATCTTCATACCTGCTCAGCATGCTCCAACGCTCTGCACAACTCCTCCGCATCGACGAGCCCTGGCCGGAAGAGCGCCTGGACGACCTCCGCATCACATCCGTGGACTTCTTTGTCAAGAGGGAAGCGTATACGGTTGCGGCATTGAAGAATATTCGCTGTCCAGTCCATTTGGTAAGTGCTCACACAAGCGCCACGAATTATTTACATGGTACGGCGTAGATTCATTGCGCAGCTGATATAGCGTACGCATTGGACACGACGGAGGAGGTTGCAAGCCGTCTGACCGCTGCTGGGGTACAAGTCGAGGTGCAGCAGGTCTCGGGGGCTCCGCATTTTGGGTCGGTGACACATGCCAAAGAGTGCGTACTCTCCTTCATATAACCCAGCTGTTTCTCATGGCGGAAGCAGAATCAATAATGTCTTCCATCGCTTTGTCGCATCTTGCATCCCCACGCCACTTCCGCCGATACCCGACAGTGCAGAGTCGCCGTTCACAGGCGAGTTGGCAGCAATGTCAGTCGATAGCGACAGCGACAGCGATCGTGAATTCTTCATATAGTAATAGCACCCTTATACATCCATACAGTACTTATTTACACAGTATCATTCAGCATCGTAAAATAAAAATTGAAGTACATCACAAGCCCAAGAAATTGAGACTAACGCCAATAATCCCAGTTCAGATTCGCCGCCAGGTTCAAAGAAAGGTCGCCGACGCCGTTGTTGGCGAAGTCCAGTCCGAAATCCAGCTCCATGTTAGAGTAGCCAAGGTCGAAGGGTGGCATGTATGGCGCATCCGGGATCGGCTCTGGACCCAGCATTGCTTGTAGGAAGTCTGGCAGGGGAATCGAGTCGTCCTCGAAGACGCTATTGGTGACGGAGTCAAGGAATAGATCATCCAAACTAGTGGGTAGGGGTGACATTGAATTTGAAGGATGGCCCATACTATCAAAGTCCAGAGAGGCTGGCGCTAAAGACGTGGTGAGATTAGTGATAACACTCGGCTCCGTGAGGTTGTCGGGTGGTGTTCGGTCTTTAGAGTTGTCTCTGGCCGCCTCTCCAGCCCGTCGTTTTTCCAGAAGGGGTCGGATCTGCTCTATCAACAGGTTCCGGAGGATATTCCCCATGAGATTTCCCGTCTGCCATGTCTGTCCGATCTCGCCGAGATACTGGATGCAGAGCTCAACTTGTGTGAGCGCCGTGCGGAGCGATGTTGACGCGATGCGGCTGCGGGTAGGAGAAGTCGAGTTGGCAGCAAGCAACAAAAAAGACAGTCCCAGCCGAGAATACAGATTGCGCCTGCAAATAAGACCAGATGAGACAAAGTAAAACCAAACACCGTAAGTCACTTACCAGGGTGACCTGAGAGAACCGCAGACCATAGAGCTTTCGCCACGCTTCCAGGAGCTCCATGATATTCTCTGCTGCGCGTTTACACAGCTGTCAATGGTGCTTAACCACACAAGTCATATTTCAAAAAACAAACCTTAACATGGTCTACTTGCGGGTCCGATCCATGCGCGGGGCGCAGCTTCTGGTGGAAGAACGGCCGATGCAGCAGAATGAAGCACCACCAATATGCAGCATGCATCATCAACCTGTGCGGCGTTGACGTCTCCCGCGTAAGTGGCGTAATATCGACTTCTGCTTGCAACTGTGATTTCCATGTATGAAGTTGTACACTGAGGAGTTTCTTCAGTATATCCGCAAAAAAACGAATGTGAGACAAAACAGACTCGATGTCGGTGATGATTTTGTCCGCGACTTCCTGCCGGGTTGCCTTCCGGCCCAAATTGTTGCTGTAAATGTCATCAACAGCGACCCGTGGTATAGCTCGAACGACACGCACATTACTGCCATGATCTTTGTCGCGATAAGCAAGAGATCACACGTCGCATCGTTCACCTTGCCTAAGTAATTCGGCTGCGCGGGCTGCTTCGTGCCACCTGGCGGGCAGGCATAACTGACGGGGGCCTCATCGAGCTCGTCGAACCATCCTCCTTCTCCAGAGACAGGTCGCAAATACTTCGCTGAAGGTGGTGCCGGGACAGTCAAGTCACGACCGACATACAGGGACCAGCAGACATCCTGCGTGAATGTAATCCAGTACGTCCAGTTGCGGTCGACCATATCTGTCTTCGTGATAAGACCAGAACGAACCCAGGGAACGGTGTCGATGGATAGGCCCAAAGACTGGCTGATGCGAATACTCATCCCTGGCGAGAAATTAGTCGTGTCCGTGAAGGTCAAACCACTCCTGACCGAAATAAGTCCAGCCCAACATCATTTCTCCGTGGCTGGAGTGGAAGCTTCCCACGATAGCTAGTGCATTAACGACGCTGATGTCGGGCCGGGCGACCTCAGCCTCAATGAAGCTCTTCGCATGGGCGACGATGGCCCGTCGGGCAGTGACGGACCGTACTTTCGGGTCATCAGAATAGGCAGAGCCGAGGGCCAGGAGGGCGTTATGCAGCATGGGGGAGTAGTGTGACGTCTTCAGCTTGTGCGGGTATGGATCCGGGTGGGTTAGATAGCGGTACATATCTCGAAGGAATAAAGCGGGCACGATGCGCATACACCAGGAGGTGAAGAACTTGAAGACGAGGTCGAGTAGCCGGTCGTGTTCTTTGCGATCGAAAAGGATGTCATGCGGAAGATACCGTGACCAGTCAAATGTGGGGTCGCACTGGGATTCGTCCACGCCTTCAATCATCAGAATGTAAGAGCCGAATGTGGCCGCCGGAGAGGGGGCAGGACGCGCAGTAGTCGTCGAGGAGAAGCGAAATGGGGTAGTGATTCCATGGAACAGCAAGTCGCGATCTTCGAGCTAAATGCCATAGTTAGAACGGAGAGTACACCCTGGAAGGGCCCACCTTGAGCTTAGCTGTGGGCACACACAATTCTTGTGTAATGTCCGTCTGGTTCCGCTCGTCCGAGGGTTCTTCTTCGACCGCCTCTTCGTCCACACCAACTGCTGCGTCAGCACCTCCTCCCTGCGACGATGAGCCATAGCCAAAAGCAGTCCGACAGCGACATGTGGCAAGCTGCCTCTCCAGCAGCCGGGTATACGACTCCAAGGCGTCGGCACGCTTCCTCAACGCTTCGAAATGGGCTTCGGTGCGGGGTTTGCGAACAGGTTGCTTCGTCCATGCACACTATCAGAAGTTATTTAAGATAAATCCCCATTAATGTGCATGCGAATGGGGGAACAGACCTCCGCTTGGCGCTTGGAAGAGACACACTGTCCACATATATCCTTGAGACCGTCACAGCGTATCTTCCTATATCAAGGGTCAGTTTACGAATAGGAGAGGGGGATCATTCGCTCGCAAGACACACTTCGCACGGCAAACATCGCAAGCTTGCAACGTATATCGCGCTCTCGTTCGAGAAGAAGTGCTGGAGCTCTTGCGCATCTCCTCGGGGGTGAGTATCGACAGCTTGAGTAGCGTTGGAAGCAGGCTTTATCTACTCCCCAAGCGACAGGCACAGCGAGGTCATAGTCAGAGTCGAGTTCCGTGTCTCTTCCGGTGGCGGTGTCGCTCCCGACACGTGCACCTTTCCACCGTCACGTTTTAATCATCAAATCATCAACACGCGGATGACTACCCGCCGCGGGGAACAAACTTGACGCTCATCACAGTTGCGGGCCGCATATTAACTAGTCAACATTGTAATCACCGTAGAAGGTGTTGTCCTTCCACAATTCCAGAGGTTTGTTATCATCTCGACATCTCCATCTGGCAGTTCTGGATCAAGAGGAGTATTTTAAAGCCCGGACTCTCTTATAAACAGTGGGGACTTGAGAGGATGAGCATCATTTTGGTCTTCCTTACTATGACAAAGATCACTGGTACCTTTGCCGCTTTTGTTTTCCTCAGTGCTGTTTATACAGGTGTACTGGGGGAAACACATACAATCAAATTTGACAATCGGTGTGTGTGGACCACTTTCCTTATATCATAACTGAATACTGATATAATATACAGTTGTAAATTTGGCACTGTCAGTTCACTTAATATCTTTAGATTAAGTTGAACAACTATTTACAGCCTCAACTTATACAAGGACCAACCGTGCTTTCCAGTGGAGGTTGGCCATTTCTATCACACTCTAAGCTCAGACCCTAACATGTTTGTGCTAGGAGATTATACTCATGATGGTCCCATCAGAGCTGCTATTGCATACCTGCAAACTGGTGCATGTGGCTTCAATGGGGAGGGTTGCACAATGGTTGAGACAAGCCTTGTGAATCCAACCACCCCTGGCTCTGGCTCAAGCACTGATATTACCCTTATTTCTCCGTATGTGGTGATCAAGTCTTGCCACTGCCCAAGTTTTACAACTTTACAGTCATACATTCTCTGTTACCACAGGCTTTGGATATTTCAATGGTTGTGATGGGGCTGGAGCAGACTGTATGTATTCTCTCTTGACATTATCACTTATACAAGAAATCACCATACTTTATATAGGTACCAATGCTAATTGTCCCACTGCATTCCACAAGCCAAGTGACACAGGTGTCCAGGTTCCCTGTCAGAGTGACAATGTTAACCTTGTGGTACTGTATATAGTCTTTGAGGAAAACCATAATCTGATATATCCCTAGATTACTTTCTGTGATTAAAGTGTTTAAGATCTATGCAATGGATCAGATCTTATAGAAACAATGCAAACAAAATGTACTGATATTGACAGAAAGTTATGTGTTTTACTAGTAATTGATGGGGCACCAATTATTTACTTTTCATTTACACTTTAAGGTAAACTCAACAAAAATGGTAAGAGCACATTTACAAATGTTTATTGCTATGCAAGAATGGTTATAAATAGTATTCTGATAATATATAATAAGTACTTTAGCTTGATTATAAGCATTACTTGTACTAGTCCTCTGGAGTCTGAGTGGAACTACTCTGACCACTCCTCTCTTCCTCTCTTGTCCTTTATCAGAATTCACTCTATCTATGGACCTTGTCTGCTGTGGTCCAGTTGATCTTCTGTTCATTTGTGTCCTCTAAGGGTCTGCCTGCTGGGGCGCCAACTATATACTGGTTGTCCATAACTGCTGACATAGAGCGTAGAAGGCCTAGGCAACATTATAGGCTCTATCGTTGGGAGGGCCTTGACCACCTATAGTGCACCCTAATACCCTCTAGTTAGAGGGATAGAGGGGGGTACTCTCTCCCTCTAACTAGAAGGGGTTGAGCTAGTAGCAGGCACCCCCGCTAAATATGGCTCCAATACCGGTCTTGGTAGCGGGGAAAGAGGCCCGGAGGCTGCCATCACCCTCCCGGCTGCCTCCCGGCCCCCGCCCACTGTGCGCTGCCCGCCGCTGCCCCCATGGCCTCAGCGTCGTCATCACAATCGTGACTTATGTCACCGATCGTTGATTGACATTGCCGATCGCCACCCGCTGTCGTCGGCCCTGTCGTCCGGCCGTCCCCGCTGCTGTCTAATACCCCGCCGTCACCGTCAAATAGTCCGCCGTTGTTGTCCTCGACGTTGCCCTCAATGGTGAGCTCAATTCTTCATCAATTCAAATGAAATAAATTGATTTCTGACAAAACTTGATGATCACAACATGATGGCAGTGTCATTGATGTCATCTACTGATCCCGCCCTCCCCCGACGCCCGCCCGACACGCCCGACATGCCTCCCGACCCCTCCACCCTCAAAAATGAAAAAGTTGCAGAATGTTGGGAAAATGATCCCAGTACAAACCGCTACTTTGTTCGTTTAAGAGATATTAATAAAACTTATTTTTTGTCGGTGGACTATTTGACAGCGGCAGCGGGGTGCTAGACACCGGCGGGCAAGAAGCTCCACGGCCGACAACAGCGGGCGGCGATGGGCGACGTCAATCAGCGATCGGTGACATAAGTCACGATCGTGACGACGATGCCAAGGCCATGGGGGCGGTGGCGGGCAGCGCGCACAGTGGGGCGGGGGCGGGGAGGCAGCCGGGAGGGTGATGGCAGCCTCCGGGCCTCTTTCCCCACTACCAAGACCCCCCTTGGTAGCCATATTTTGCGGGGGGGGTGCCCGCTACTGGCTCAACCCCCTCTAGTTAGAGGGAGAGAGTACCCCCCTCTATCCCTCTAACTAGAGGGTATTAGGGTGCACTATAGGTGGCCTTGACAGACCAGAGGATGCAGCAAACCTAGCGGTGTTTTTGGGGCTAACAGGATACTTTAGAGACCCAATCAAAAATTATGCAAGGCTGGATAAGCCGTTGCACGATTTGCTAGCCAAGGCAGATGTACCAGCGGGTGCCAAGAAACCAGTATACCAAGCAGCAATAAGGGGGGTTTAAACTTGCACCCTTGTGGACAATGGAACACTCAAAAAAAAGTGTTCATAGGCTTCAAGAACACACTCTTATCGGAACTGGTCTTGGCGGGTCCCAACTATAAAATACTCAACAAGAACCCGTTGATCATCATGACAGATGGCAGTAAAAATGGCTATACAGGAATCCTATCACAAAGAATACCAACAACACTACTGGGAGAAAAAGTAGTCAGGAGGCACCCCATCGCATTTGTGTCAAAACAGATATCATATGCAGAACAACAGTATCAGCCCCACTGATTAGAATTCACTGCACTGAAGTATTCATTAGACAAGTTCTTGGATATAGTTTAGGGCTAGCCAATGAAACTGGAAACAAACTGGCTGAGGGACATCATAATCAATAAAAAACTCAATATTACACACACTCGATGGTGAGGTGACATCTTGGACTATAACATTGTTGGAGCAGAACATATCAAAGGCAAGAACAATGTGGGAGCCCATGCCTTATTGTGAGCAAACAAAGGAAGGTTGAGTGAAGATAGAGATGAAAGCAAATGGACAGTATGGCCATACTGGGAGGTGATGCTGGGCCTGGTAAATGACATATTCTCAGTTCAGATGGCAGATGGGGATTGTCTGGTGATGCTGGTACCAGAGAGAACGGCGGAGCTAAGAAAGAGATTAAAGGATGAACCTGTGTACCTGGCACTATGTAGGGGTAAAAGGAAGAGGTTGGAAGAATGGGGAGTGGAGGAGGGCGGCGGGGCATTGGGCCTGAACGGTGCCACAAGGGTGGCCTGCCAGCCCGGTCCGAACCATGACAATAATGGTGCCGAAGAGCAGCAATAGTGTTACATGCATGCAAATATGTGTACCAGCTATATATAGTGGAAGTGCATATGATCAGTATCTGGTTATAGTGGTCTTTTTGCCCAGTTAGATTCTGTGTTAGTGCTTCTGCATGGATTTCACTAATAGCTTCAAAACCTCTATATAGATATTGCCTTGCAATATATGTAGGGGGGGGGGAATCTAGGCAGGAGCAAGAATGGGGGCGAAACGGTGCAGGTTAGAGCTCCCAACCGTCCTATATATAGGGACAGCTGTCCAATATTACGGTTGTTAGTAAGCACTGATGATTGTCTGCATTTAGCAGAAATTTTGTCCCAATTGCCTAAATAAAGTGAGATGGGCACTGCTGGTTGATATCCGGGCTTCCCACGTCTGTTACCCGTCCTGTATAGGGAGGGACCAACACTGCCGACAGTACAGGTCCCATACTGTAATTACAGCACTGTAGACCCATCAATAAACGGGGACAGTTAGGAGCCCTAGTAATTCAAGTGAAGATACTGGATCACATATTTCACAACTTTATGCCAGCAGGAGCACTTATAGTAGATAACGGGGCACACTTTGTCAATAATGTGGTCAAAGCAACATGCAACAAGTCTTGCCTAGAGGCAGCCTGGACCTCCCACCTGTGTAGCCCAATACCCACTGTGTACTATCTAGTCCACCCCAGCGGGGTGTCGCAGATAAGCCATGCTGCTCTCAGCATTGCCATAGAACTGAATAAACCTTGGAAAGGGAACTGAATAAATCTGAGCAGTTCTTAGGTTTTCACCATTTTTCGCACCAAGTCCACATGACTGGCTATTATCACCTCACTCATGGTATAAATAATTTTAAATAGACTGGGTATTCCTAGTAGCATTGTATATAGTTTAGCTTATTAGTATATGTATAGCTATCATATAAGTGTATTCTGATATGAATAATAATGAATAGTAATGAATAATTCAAACCCTCTAGAGACTTGGGTTGAACTCAGCACCTGGGTTACATGTGTGTCATGATGTGTGACAAATTTCCCCAAAAGGAAATTTTCACTATTTGACTGTACAATCATCAGAGAATGTCACAGATTGTCACAAAATCAAAGTTGTGTATTTTGGCTATACAAACAACTTTCATTAAGTGACCTATAGTCGCAACTGAATTATTGTATTACTAGAATTGGCCAATTATTAGCTGATCTACACCTGAGTAATATATCAGCAAGTGGATAACTTATATAGGTAATTAAAGCACTACCAAGGGTACCTAAATGATAAGATCAATATCCAGGACAATAAAATGTTATTTGCATAGCTATATTATGCTATGGTGATTTATCACCTACATTGACACTGCAATATCTCTACCAATCCTGCATCAAGTGAGTTGATTTCTGTACTGGTAGGTAGGTAATAACGTAGTGTCGATATGCTCTGATGTGATCATGCTTATATATGTTGAGACTATGACATTATACCACTCTTTGGTAGTTGTTATATTTCAAATTTGATTAAACTCAATGATCACTTGATATCTTACTGGGAACTTCATGGATAAGCATAATCTAAGTTGCAATGTGGTCTAATAGATGTATATCATAGATATGGGAGCCCCCATAATTTTAGGTATCGTGTCTATCTGTATATATGACATATATTCTATCACACCGATCTCCCAATAACTTACTTAGAAGTGAGGGATCCCCAACACAATAAGAGTAGGAAGCATACGGAGGGGTCCCCCTACGAGATTAAATTTCCCACACCACATTATATACATACGAAATCTTGTTATTCCCTATTATAATAATGAATAGTACTGCACATCATATTGGCAATACAGCTATGATCTGCCAGTTGATTATAGATCAAATATGTGAAACTTGGCAAATGAGGTGTATACATCTACCTACATACTCTGATTGATCTCTATATATTCTTGGAGGATGAATTGGGGTGAATACTCCAAGATGAGTTGAGTGCAGAACTGGTTTACATGAATGGTAGGGTCTATAGACTGAGTACTGGACATTGAGATGCATGTATGAGGATATTTGGATGTCTAGTAGGACCCCATACTATAATCCATCATGGTTCTGGCATGTATTACAGAAGGTAGCTGAAGAGAGGGTAGGTACCCATAGAGCAAAAGAGAGTGTCTTCGCTATTACAACTGGTCAGAAATTAATTTCAAGTATGATGCAAGACTTAGATATAAGATGGTATAGACCTTCAAATGAACCTGTCCAGCACTTGAATCAGCCTCATAGCTATTCTGGATCTCTCACAGTACCATTATCAGTGTTATCTATCCCAATAATGATGAGTTCATCATAGCATGACCTTTGCAAGTCTGGGAAATCTGAGTCTATTCACTAGTAGGAGTATGGTCCACCCTCTAGAAACTGGTGCCTGTACCCCTCTAGCATATCTCTATCCTGGGTTATATAGCACCTAAGGTCTCTATTAATTGACTGGCCCCAGCATTTGCCCCATGGTGGAAAATGAGTAAGGGTGTGCTAGGCTATCCTATGATATCATATCAACTTAGATCATGAGATTCCATGCATGTAGTCTTAGGATATCACCAAAGTACTGCTCAATTTAGTATTCAGGCATGCTTGGCAGTAAATAGATCAGGGCAATAGTGACAAAAAATATAACTGATGTGGCTCAAGGATAGTAGGATAGTATACCTTTCAAATGAACTCTATTTCAACTGTATCCACCAAGGCTAGCTGGAGATCTGTGCCCATCTTTCAGAGGTGATGGAGATCAAATTCTACTGATGAGTGAATGTATTGTATTATCAGTGCCATAGTCACTGGGAGTGAGGAGGGTATACACCAGGGGGTTTTGTTAGAGTAGCTAAACTTACAAGTCCGTCACCTTACATTGTTAAAGTACTAGATATTCTCTTTTTTATTACCGAATGATCAATATAGTAATCATATCATATGATGATGATCAAAATACTTTATAATCAATACTTGCCTTTGATACCCTTCCTGCTAGCACTTGATTCATGTATTTAGGTCGAGCAGCTATTGAGATAGGAGCCCATCAGTTAAATACGAGCTTGTGATGGGTCAGTGCTAACACATTTATTAAGCCACCACTATAGGTTACTTAATGAAAGGTGTTTATATAGTTACAATACGCGACTTTGATTTGTGACAAAGTGTGACACTCTCTTATGATTCCACTATTAGACTGTGAAAATTTCCTTTTTGGGAACTGTGTCATCCTTGTAACCTAACAGTATATATGGAGCTGATCTGGGCTGCACAGGTGTCTGAATTTCACTTACTATTAGGACCTGGTATACAATTTCCTTTTTGAGTAGTCCATGATTACACAGAACTGACTCCTATACTTGGGTATATAATCACTATTGAACATTATTCATACTATGAGTGAGGTGATAATAGCCAGTCATGTGGACTTGGTGCGAAAAATGGTGAAAACCTAAGAACTGCTCAGATTTATTCAGTTCCCTTTCCAAGGTTTATTCAGTTCTATGGCAATGCTGAGAGCAGCATGGCTTATCTGCGACACCCCGCTGGGGTGGACTAGATAGTACACAGTGGGTATTGGGCTACACAGGTGGGACCTCCTAGCAGGGGAGGATCCAAAGCGTGAATAAGAGCTACGGAAATACACGGAGGGACCGACCTAGCAGGGGAGGATCTAAAGAGAAGAAACTCTAAGGGTCCGCCTGCTAGGGCGCCAACTATATACTGGTCGTCCGTAACTGGTCTTGACGGATCGGTGATTGTGCGGGTGAAGGAGGCTGGGGACGAGGGTCGGGGTAGGTCGGAGTGTCCGAGGGGGCGGCGGTCGGATGCGCCTCGGATGCGCTCGGACGGTCCGAAGGAGGCCGAAGCAGGGGTTCCCCTGACATTATTATAGATCTAAAGTAGTTGATTAAAGAATATTGGCGCCCATTCATGATCATGATGACAGCCTCAGACGAGTCAGTAAATTCTGCTCACCAAAATATCAAACAGTGCACATTGCCTGATGAGTCAACTTGAATACCATGTGGGCCAGGTTGGTAGTCCACTTATAATTAATTATGATTAGCCCGCATGTCTGTTTCGAGATAACCACCAATAACAGCACTATCAGCACCATAGAATGCAGAACAGATACCAGAACGAGGTGTTACCACTTACTCCGAGTCGGCTCACAGAATCTACTTTTAGGCGGTGCCGGCGGCGACCGAAATATGTCGGAAACTTTTTTTGATCATGATCAGGCACGTGCCTGAGACTGATCGGGTCAGCGGCTGACCAACCACCGATCAGACGCCACGTCACTGACCAGCGGCTGGCCAGATGCTTGCGTCGCTGACTAGCGGCTGGCCAAATAGTTGTGTCGCTGGCCACCCCTGGTCTGGTAGCTATTAATATGTATATTCTTCGTTAGCTAAGCAACCGCAACGATGGCATAGTGTGCTACAGGGCTATCATAGTGATTTAAGCCGAAAAAACATATCAGTGTCTACGATGTCCGCTGCCAAGTACTCCAACCCGTCGTTCCTCCCAAAATCTGGCGCCAAATACACGCCACGGATAATCGAGTGAACAGATATGAATTCGGTTTGTCGTCGTGGCTTGGACCTGAAGCGAATGAGGCCAAGATCTTGATCTTTTTGAGATGCCGGTCTTGGTATCGGTGCGTCGTCTACGGTTGGACCAGCGCAAATGGCAATATTTTGTCCTTGAATTTGCAGGAAAAGATAAATATCAGGCGTGCCACGATAATGCCATCCGTTGTCTGCACGAATGCGGCATCGTAGCGAGCTCTGCCATGGAATTGAGGGGAGCATCGAAGATAATCTGCTTCTCCCGCCCAACTATCAAGGGAGGGGAAGTGGACCTTGAGAAAGCTATAGGGTTGGATCTTTCAAAGCGTTCAGCCAGAATCAGAGCAAGGAAGCCGGCATACCTCATCTGTCGGCTGTAAAGTTGTCCGAGGGTGATCTTGGGAAACGTAGTCGAAAGCAAGAAGAAAATTGTTGAAAAACGACGTAAAGCGGGTCCTGAAGTTTTTAAAACCAGCGTCTTGAGCCATTTTGGTTTCAAGGCTAAGAAATGAGACTTTATCACGTTTACCACCTATTTCGCTATTGCCAACTTGCTCTGAGTCGGCAACGTTACAGTTGTTGCCGTCCTTCGACACATCTTCCTTTCTTTTTGACAACGCAACAGATTCATCAATGTCGTCGATTTGCTCTCGTATCAGAGTGGCGACAGTGCTTCGATGAACAAACTTCAAGATCTATCCAAATTGTAACGCCCGGGTTGGACACTGACCTGAAATCATGAAATACACACACCTGAGGACCCACATTCTTTTTGTTGGTAAGATTGAGATAAGCGTCGCGAATGGGTCCATGCATAGACTCGTCAATGTTTGTGCTGAAGTTTCGTGATGCCCCTTTACGAATAATATCGTCAAATGCGTGCAAAAGCAGGTGAATTTTTGGGAAATTCCAGTTTTTTGCGAATTCTGTCCCAATACAAGCTTGAGAATACTCCTATTACCATCCGGTTACTCAGATATTGGATTGACAGCTAAGCAACGCACCTGAATAAGCCTTCCAAATCGCTTGACTTCCTCTCTCCCCTGCTGGATTGTGTTCGCAGTTTGAATTTTCAATGCAAGATAGGTGTCGATGACAACAAAGCTGCGAATACATCGCAGCAGCAGTTGGAACCGACGATCGCCTGGTAGCAAATTATGGGCTGCGTGAGCGTCATCTTCGCAATGTCACAATGTTTACCGCCATCGTTGAAAGCAATGTTCAAACACTGCTAAAGTGGTTGAGATTACGCCAGCGTGGCAGCGCATCGAACCTAATAGCATCCGTTATCTCAGTCAATGTATGGGATGGATGGGATACACACTGTTCATCCAATTTTGACAAGTGCCGACTTCCTGCTTTTTCAAGATGAAGCTTCAGCTGGGGAAAGAGGTGATGGCCCCATATTCCGCTGTGATTTGTATGGAGCCGATCAAAAGAGTAGGCGTGGTGAGGGTCTGAGTAAGCGAGCTTCCAAAAAACATTCTTGAACGGGAAATTAGTAAATTCTGAATCTAGCTCCATGACTCGGAGGCGAGGAATGTCTGGCTTACATTGACCTTTCGCAGTCCTACATCTCGGAGAATTTTTTCGTGCTCTCCCTGCAAAGCTCCAGGCTGCTGAGCTGCAACTACTAGGTTCTCGGAGTCGGCTGCTGTCCGAAGTGTTGCCATCACTTCAAAATCAGATAAGTCGCTGGTTTTGACAAGACAGATTGGACAGGGAAATAGTGCCTTCACCCCTCGAGTAAGTGTCATAACGGTTCTAATTGGTGTTAGTTCGAGAGAACATGGAAACACAAACTGCTTACGCCTCTTCATAGTCGGCCACGAGCATAAGAACCAGCGGATGAAGCCAGCGACTTTGTCCATCCCCACAACGGACCCAAATTCCAGTCTTGGAGTACGCTTCGATCGATTCAATCGGCTTGTAAAAGGCCTCGTGCCACACAGCATTTTTGAAGTTTGTATATTGAGGTTTGCCCGACTCCTTAGAGTCTTCATCAATCTATGGACTCGGATGTCAGATCTTGGGGACTGCACATACGTCAAAACAAGATACGAACAACAGGAAGCCATCCAACAATCTGCCCTCCACCCCATTTTGTGCCGTTACGAATATGGACTGGCAGACATCCCAGGCGAGCAATGATTGGGTAGCCCTTTTGTGTACCAAAAGGTGACAGCTTGGATTTGTCTGCGTATATGATGTAGGGAAATAATTTGGCTTGCGGATCATTTGGAAGACAGGACTGGAACGTTGTGATCAAGTTAGAGGATTGGCGGTCAGTGGCATTGATAGAAATATACCTGAATATTCCAACACGCAGATCCTGTCCAAGGTTCGGTGTAGAAAGGAACCCACTGTTGGCCATCGAATCGGAAGAGCCTCTCCGCATCCCAAGAGATAAAGGAAGCAACACGTGGGTCTCGAATGAGGTCGAGGCTCCACTGCCATAACGGTCGCACGAACATGGTGAATTCATGGTCTTTCTTCTTGTACTGGACATCGATTGTGCGTTCTTCAAACTGAATCAAAACATGAGAATTCTGAGTCTCAAACGACTAATCCTCACGTTGGTACATTTCTTGCTTGCTTGCTCCCAGCATTTATTCATCTGCTTGGCGTTGCGAAGTGTGAAGGTGTCGATGCAGCTGGAGGTTCGCCGGATTAAAGAGATTAGGGTATTGATGGCGTTGGTGTCGAGCATGTTCACGGTGGCAAAACTCAGCCACCTCGAAATCGATGCGGCTGTTGAATGCTGGCCTCCAGGGTGTTTTGTTGGGCAAAGGTCGCTTAGAAGGCTCCGTTTCTGAGAGGTATTCCTGTAGCGACATCTTTTTGGGGGCTGCGCTTGCTGTGGGGGTGGAACTGCCGACGAACATCCCCAACTATCGGCAGATCGTCGTTGTTTGGCAACACCTCTGGTCCTGGATTCAGCTCGTTATTGACATCATTGGCTTCCAACCCATGTTCGCTGCTATTATCAACATCTGTATCGGAATCCATAGGTTAGCGGTGTTAATGAGCATCGAATTTAAAGTGAGACTGACCACAACCAAGTGCCACCCCTGCGAGTCTCCGAGTAGGCTGTGATGGCTGGCAGTCGACCACAAAATCAGGCCCAGGTAGCTCTTCGGAATCAGATGGTTGAGTTGCTAGAGAATCGATGGTCAGTTGTCGATTATTCAGAACAGCCAGAGCTGAATTTAAAGTTGTTGAACGAACATTCGCCATCTACGGCCTGTAGGCCTGAGTTTTCCGGACCGAGAATTATCCCCACATCGTTGCTCAACTCAGGCAGCATCTCGGCAGCGATGTTTAGTTGAGGTTCAAGTTCTGTTATTACGGTCCAGGTATTATTAATATGGTGTTCACAGTCGTAAATGATTCAGAGCATACCAGCCATTTGGTGAGGAGGAACAAGAGGCAAAGCAGCCAGAGGGCGAGTAGCCATAAGAAGAGCAGTATCAAAGGCAGCGCTCTGAGCATCCTCTGCCTTTTTTCGTCGGGCATGCGTCTTCATGTCGATGGAATCCCTTGATATGGAAGTACTTGCCACAAATGGAGCAGGGGCGTCGAGTAAAGTCGATAACATCCAGCGTTGCTGCAGCAGTTGCCGCAGGCATTGTCGACGGGCCAGAGATGCGCGTGAATGGACGTGACGGCGAAATCAGAGAACGTTAAGATTAAACAGCACGTGATCATTGACACTTTGAATCTGAATCGTTCAGTCGCTCAACAGGCTTTTGGCTGGCTTCCATGGCCAACCCCTCTGGATCACAAACCATGCTTGCAAAAGATGGCACTCAACTGCCAGAGGCTCTTTCTCTTATTAAATTCTCACCTTTTGTGCCTCAAACCACTGACGATTTAGATGCAGCAGTTCTCAAGCTGTTTAAACCACTGGCAGATTTTGGACCTGAATACAGTGCGATAGCCTGCTCTATCCCCACTTGTTTCTCCTAATAAGCCGCTATTCACAGGCCCAGAGCGCTACCTGCAAGATCTCAACTCGGAAGCTCTGAATCGTAACCATGCTTTGGAGGAGCAGGTTGCTCTACTGACGCTGCAGCTAAAAGAGGTTCAGGCTAAGGCTTCTCACGAGTGTCACGGATAAATACCTGTACTCTACCTGCGGGTAATTTAGGCTTCAAAACCAATACCTGCATTTGCAGCATCCGTGGGAAACGGGTACCTGTACTCATGGATACGGGTACCTGCACGGGTTATCCATGGGTATTTTGAATAACATATTAGGATACTGAGGTATATTGACAATATTAAGAGCTTATATAGAGTATAGTATCAAGTAATATACTGATATGGACACTACAGGGCATAAGAAGACTGTAGTGACTGGAATATATAGAAGATAATGAAAATTAAGATCTTCTAGAGTCATACCTGTACTCTTGGCATCTGTGGGAAACGGATACCTGTATCCGCGGATGTCAAACCTGCGGATGTTTTCCTGCAGGTACCTGTGCAAACATCCGCGGGTGTTGACACTCGTGCGGAGCTTTAGTTCAGGCCAGGAATGAGATGGAGATGGAGAGGTTAGTGAATTCAGCCATATCATCCCATTGACGATTGGTTGCTGACCTGAGATTCCAGCGTCCAAAAGCGCGAAGCCATATGCTAACAGCACCTCAACTTCCTCAACCAGCAACTATTGACCCGTTCATTGACAGGGCTATATAAAATGTCGGTGCGTCAAAATGTTCTGTAAACATTTCAGGCTTGGCTGATGTTTCTGTAGCTCCCGTTGATCTTCACTGTGATCAACGGCGACATGCTGTTATTTCGTCATTTAAGCCGTGCTTTCAACGGTGGTATCGATACAGCGGCTACTCTGATGGGAAACATCATGACCTACCTCGAGCAAAATTGCCCTGAAGCTCACAGCGCAGTTTCTCACTTCATGACGGTATTCTATAACCGCCGGCAGCTCCTAGAACGACTGAGAGCCAGAAGGATTTGCACATTCCAGCAATTCGACCAGTTTTTGACGGTACGTCGATTCCATTTGAATCAGGTTTGAGTCATCATTGAGCTGATATTGAACATCAGGGATTCAGCGTCTCCCATGAGGGCTTCTCCTTTGTCGATGTTAGTGGCCTTGAGCTTACAGAAACTAAGATCAGCGGTCAGTCCCGTTCTCATATGTGTTCAACGTATTGCTTAAAACCATGCATTGAAGCCTACATCAACGCATTCATTCGATTGCCTCAGACTCTTCAAATCTTCTTTGCCGGCCGTGCGTGTTATTTCCTACCCATGTTCAACCTCTAGCTAAGTTCAAGTCGAATAGGCTGCAACAGTTATTTTCGCCAGTCGTTCTTGAAGGCCCATATCGGAAAGGAACTCCTCGACAAGCTTGTGATCATCAGCCCAAATCCCCGATTCGACACAAAGATCGGAGCTCCTTTGTTGGTAATCCACAACGTGTTTGTCAGCCAGAGCACGGCTGCAGCCTTGCCGAGATCCAAGAGCAGCTTGTGCAGGGGCTCAGAAGGTCCGTTGCTGCAGTAATAACTGAGCGACTTGTGGTTCAGAAGACAAGTGATTGAATATGCTCACGAATTCGTGAGCCTGGATTAAGGAGGCTTTTGCTACAGTCGCTGCTTTGGCTTGAATATTACTTAGTGCTTGACAGAGAGAACCGCACCAATGACGCTTCAAGTTGTATGTTATATAGGCTTCAAATACAGTCTGAACTGTGAACGATTCAGACTCCAAACACGTGCGGTCGATACGATTCTCGAATGAGTGTACATGTCAGATTGAAAAGTCTGGATAGATTCAGATTGTAAGGGCAACCCCGGAGGCCTGAGATCAAGGTCCTAGCAGGGGAGGATCCAAAGGCGTGAACATTGGTAAGCGAATACAAATGAAGCTGACCTAGCAGGGGAGGATCCAAAGAGAAGAAACTCTAAGGGTCCGCCTGCTAGGTAGCTGACTATATACTGCTTGTCCGTAGCTGCCGCTGTCGGGCACAGAAGGCTTGGGCGGCGTCACAGGCGAGGTCCCAGGGCGACCGTCGGGAGGGCGTTGACGGATCGGTGATTGTGCGGGCGAGATGGAGGGCCGGACCGGAGGCGGAACCGGAGTCGGACCGGAATCGGAGGCGTCTCCGAGGGGCCGAAAGGGAGGTTCCCCTGACATCACCCCCCCCTTTGAATGCGGCGTCCCGACGCATAGACCGGAACGGAATCGAGTCGAAGGTCGCGGAGGCGATGTGTCGTGGCTTGCCAGGGTACTTACGATAGAACTCCGCAATTTTCTCCGGGGCGAAGACGCGGTCGAAGCGGACCCATTGGTCGTGCGATGCGTCGTAGCCTTTCCATCTGACGAAGTAGTTCAGCTGTTTATACCTCACCCTTGCGTCCAGGATTTCCTCTACTTCCCACTCCGGGACTCCGTCCTCGAGGTCCGGAGGGGCTGGTCGTAGCCGGGGCGTCCGTCGAAGGGGGTCGTCCTGAGCGAGCTCGAGCTTGACGACGGGGAAGACCGGGTGGAGCTTCGAGTAGCGCGGAGGGAGGTCGAGCTTGTAGGCACCTTTGCTGATCTCCGCGACTATCTTGAACGGTCCAAGGCGGCGATGGGAGAACTTTTCCGAGGGGCGAGTCGTCCTGATGTCAGAGGCATCCAGCCAAACACGGTCGCCAACCTTAAACTCCGGAGACGGAGTCCGTCTCCGGTCGTAGTAGCGCTTGTACTCCTCCTTGGCCTTAGTGAGCGGCCTTGGCTTCAGCAACACCAGTGGCGATCCGGTCGCGGAACTCGTTCACTGACTCCATGGCGGAACGGACTCCGGGTTCGAAGCCCATGCGCGGGAGCCGTCCCGTGTCCGTCATGAAGGGGACCTGCTGCGTGGAGGAGTGAACATGGTTGTTGTGTAGGCGAACTCCGGGCCGGAATCAGCTCATCCCAGTCGTCCTGCTGGTAGTTGGTGAAGATCCGCAAGTACTGCTCCAGCTCCTGGTTGACGCGCTCTGTCTGACCGTCTGTCTGCGGGTGGTATGCCGTGGACGTGGCGGGCTTGATGCCGATTAGACGCCAAAGTTCTCGGGTGAAGTCCGCGATGAACTGCGAGAGCCGCGGTCGGAGACGTACTTCTCCGGAGTCCCATGGTGCCGCCAGACATTCCGGTAGTAGAGGCGGGCTGCCCCTACTGCATCGACCGTCGTATGACACTCCGAGAAGTGGGCGCGCTTTCCGAGGGTGTCAACGACGACCATGATCGCGTCGTACCAATGGGCTTCGGGAAGCTCTACGATGAAGTCGACGGAGACGGTATGCCAGCGTTCCGGGGGCGTTTCCGTGGGATGCAGCTCTCCGTGGGGCAGTCTCCGGAGTGCCTTGGTGCGACAGCACAAGTCACAGGTCGCGACATACCGGCCGATATGGCGAGACATCTGAGGCCACCAGTAGTTCCGGGAGACCAACTCCAGGGTCTTGAAACGACCTGCGTGTCCGGCGACTCGGGTGTCATGGCAGAGCTCGATGATGCGTCTCCGGAGGTCCTTGTCCTTTGGTACGACGATCTTTCCTCGGAAATGGAGAAGACCACCGGAGACGGCCCACTCGTCAGAACGTGAGGAGCGGGGGCCTCGAGCTTGACCTTGAACCTTAAGAAGTTGCCGGGCCGCTAGTGCGACGGGCTCCTCCAGGTCAGGCTCACCGGAGAGGGCATCACGGATGTCGCGGAGGAGTTCAGAGCCGGGACCGAAACGGAAACGCCCTCGAGTGCGCGGACGTGGAAGAGTTCAGGCCGCAGAAGGACGACATCGGAGTTGTCGGAATCGACTCCGTGGTCGGGTCTCCGGGAGAGGGCGTCAGGCCGACCCATATCGCAGCCAGGCTTGTGGTGCAGCGTGAAGTCGAACCGAGAGAGGTACAGAGACCACCGGGCCTGTCTCCGGTTGAGGTGCTGCGTCTTCCTGAAGTACTCCAAATTCTTATGGTCAGTCCAAATCTCGACAGGGTGCGCGGCGCCCTCGAGGAAGTGTCTATACTCCTCGAGTGCGCGGATGATCGCGAGCATCTCCTTGTCGTGGATTTCGTAGTTGCGCTGGACATCATTTAAGCTTTTGGAATAGAATGCTACAGGGTGCCACTTCCCGTCCGGGGCAGATTGTGAAAGAACCGCCCCGTCGCATAATCAGAGCTGTCCGCCTCGAGTCGGAAAGGCCGTGCGTCGTCCGGAATCGCCAAGACCGGTTCCGAGGTGACCGCGTCCTTGATCGCTTGGAACGCGGAGGCCTCCGATCGCCCCAAAGTCCATTGCTGGTCCTTCTTGGTGAGCACGAAAAGAGGGCGCGCAAGGGTCGAGAAGTCCCGAATGAACCTGCGGTAGAAGTTAGCGAACCCAAGGAACTGCTGAATGTCCTTCGTGTTTTCCGGAGTCGGCCAAGCGGAGACGCCTGCGACCTTGACGGGGTCCATTTCGACGTGGTTGTGGGAGATGATGACTCCGAGGTACTCGATTGACGATTTTTCAAAGTCGCACTTCTCCGCTCGAAGGTACAACTTGTGCTCCCGGAGTCGCCGTAAGACCTCCTGGACAATCTGCCGGTGTTTCCGGAGGTCGAATGGGCGATCAGGATGTCGCCAAGGTAGATCATGACGTCTCCGGAGAGGATGAGATCCTGGAAAATGTCATTCATCATCGTTTGGAACGTCGCGGGAGAGTTTGTCAGGCCGAAATACATCACCAAGGGCTCGAACAGGCCTCGGTTAGTCCGGAAAGCCGCTTTCCACTCGTCACCTTCCTTGATCCGGACGTTGTTGAAGCCCCAACGGACGTCGAGTTTGGTGAAGTAACGAGCGCCTTTGAGCCGGTTGATGAGGTCGTTGATCAGCGGAAGGGGGTATCGGTTTTTGACAGTCATCGCGTTGAGAGCACGGTAGTCCTGGACGAAGCGGAGTCCGCCGTCCTTCTTCTTGACGAAGAAGACCGGAGACGCCATCGGAGACTTGGAGGGCGAATCCGGCCCGTCGAAAGCCCTTCCTCGATGAACGCGTCGAGCTCGCGTTGCTCGAGGGGCGAGATGGGGTACACCTTGCAGTTGGTGGGCTTAGCGTCGGGGACGAGTTCAATGGCGTGGTCCCAAGCTCTCCGCTCCGGTAGCGTGTCGAAGGACTCCTTGTTGAAGACGTCCTGGAACTCCTTAGCCCAGTCCGGGATCTCGGAGGGCGGAGGGGCGGAGTTCCTGGCGGGCTTCGGCCAGGCGTTGCGAGACAGTACTGCCAGCGTATCTCCTCCGAGGGGCGGAACGAGGTGTAGAAGATGCGGTCACCATCTTCAAGCTGACCATCGTCATCGTCGTCGTCGGAGTCCGGCGTCAGATCAGGCAGGCCGGAGTCGTCACCGGAGACGGAATCGTCTCCGTCATCAGACCCAGAAAGGTCCATGGCGCAGACCGAGGGGAACGGGCCGGAGCGGAGACGCTTCTGAAGCGACCGGAGTCGCCGCAACTCGGTCCGTTCGACCCGCTCTTCCTCACGGCAGGTCGAGCAATTGCGGGGGCACCGTGTCATCTTGACCTCCTTGGTTTCCCAATTGATCTCTGGGTTATGTTTCCGCAACCAGGAATACCCCAGGATGAGGTCTTGCTTGCCAAGATGGGTGACGGCCAGCTGAACTCGTTCGGCATGGCCCTTGTAGCGCAGGACCAAGTCCGCGATCTGTTTGATGGAGCCAGCGCCATTGGGGGTGCCATCGACATTGAAAACCGGAATCGGCTGATCGAGGGTGCGGACCGGAATGCCATTCCGAGCAACATAGTTCGTGTCAATGAAGTCGGAGGTGGCACCACAGTCGACAAGCCCAGAGAGTGAGAGCTTCAGCGCGCTGGTGGTGGACTCGAGCTCCAACGGGAGGTGGAGGGAGTTCACCCCAGGGGCGGCGGCAACGGTGTACTGCTTGGGCAGTTTCTTTTCCCAGGCAGTGAGGCGGCGGAGGACGATGACCGGAGTCGCGGGCGGAGTCGGAGACGGAGTCGTGGCGGGGGCAGGAGAGGGTGTGTCTTTCGTTTCGGGCTCATTGTAGGGCAAGGAACTGCATTCATCATACAAAGAGGCAAAACGATTTATAGACGCGAACGAGGGCACACCAGTCACTCGTCGCGGGGACAAAATCCTCTCCGGCCATCGACTCCGCTGCCGTCTCCGGCAGGGCAGCTGTGTCCGTGTAGCGGGCGATCAACTCCGCTAACATCTCGTCACCGAGTTGTTGGATCACCTCGTCGAGGATGTCCATCGAGCGGACATCGGCGGGGAGGGGCAATCCCGGGCGAGATGGTTTGGGTCGCCGCACCTGAAGCAGGCGCGACGAGGGGCACCCCGAGCCCTGGTGCGATCCAACTCCATAGGGACGGGAGCTGGAGGCGCCGGAGCGGGGGGCGGGCCGCGGGTGGTGCGACCGGAGCCACCGGGCGGAAAGGGGCCGGAGCCGGGATGCGGTTGACCGGAAACGGAGTCCGAATCAAACCGCCAGGCGTCTTGGGGGCGGCTGACTTGATCAGCTTGGCCCGGACCAGGGCCTCGTATTGACGGAAGGCCCGGGTGCGCCAGCTAAGGTAATCCCGGAGGTCCGGGGGGTCGTTCGAGGACGTGATTCCGTTATTGATCAAGGGGTCAAGTCCGTGGCGGAACTTGGTCACCTTGACCAGCGCGTCTTGAATCCGGCGAGGTCCATCAGGTCCTCGAGTCGTCGGTGTACTGGTAGACATCCTTTGTACCCATGTGATAGGCGGAAGTCTCCAGCTTGGAGAGAGCGTGATCTTGCTCATTCTCCTCGACGAACCGGAGTCGAAACTCGGAAACGAACGAGCCCCAGGACGGAAACGGAAACGGGGCTTTGCTTCCGTGGCGCTCCGCCCATTGCTGAGCGGGTCCTTCTGCCATAAACGACATGGCATAGCGGACAGCCTTTTCCTCGCCGCCTCTCCGTTGACCACGAAGGCCTCAGGGGAAAGGCGGGCGTAGGTGCGGACCGCGTAGAAGGAACGCGGCCGCGTTTCCGGTCGCCGTTGAAGGTGAACGGGGGGTTTGGTCGCAAGACCAATTTTGAGGCGAGGTTGATGTCGCCAAAAAGGGCTTCGAGTCGCCCTGGACCGGAGTCGGAGTCGGAATCGACGTCTCCGGCGATGGTGTTTGGGGTCCGCCAGCATTATTAGCGGCGGCAGCGGCAGCGGAAGCCTGGTTGGTGAGTAAAGCAAGGGCCTCAGTTAGGCTATCGATTTTCGCCTCGAGTGAGTCCAGCCGGGCGTCTGCGGTAGGAGTGACTCCGGACGGCATGACGGGTGCGGGGGACCACAGGAGTAGAGGAGGAGGGGACAAGTGGCAGGGGCGGTGACGAGGGCGGAACGGACTCGTACTCCGAGCCTGAGTCAGCGCCGAACCTGGCAATCTTGTCCGGTTGATCCCGTAGAGAGTTTCTTCTGCTGTAAGGGCAACCCCGGAGGCCTGAGATCAAGGTCCTAGCAGGGGAGGATCCAAAGGCGTGAACATTGGTAAGCGAATACAAATGAAGCTGACCTAGCAGGGGAGGATCCAAAGAGAAGAAACTCTAAGGGTCCGCCTGCTAGGTAGCTGACTATATACTGCTTGTCCGTAGCTGCCGCTGTCGGGCACAGAAGGCTTGGGCGGCGTCGCAGGCGAGGTCCCAGGGCGACCGTCGGGAGGGCGTTGACGGATCGGTGATTGTGCGGGCGAGATGGAGGGCCGGACCGGAGGCGGAACCGGAGTCGGACCGGAATCGGAGGCGTCTCCGAGGGGCCGAAAGGGAGGTTCCCCTGACACAGATGTTACAGTCCAGTCTGTCTATCAATACGATTCCGCCTCACGCTCGACGAGCCTTGGGAGGCACTTCGCCTCCTCCTCCATGACATTCTTGATCCACTCCCTATACACGGCCTTCTCATCATCACCCAGATCAATAACAGCCCGGCATCCCAGTGCGACATATTGGAAGAGTTGGCCCCCAGTCCAGGCAACGAACGACCCTCGCACGCCTTTGGACCTCAACTGGGTGTTGTAATGGGTGTAGAGCGCGGAGGGGAAAAGGATGGGCATTCCCGGCGCGATTTGGAACACAAATCCGAGTTCGAGGACGACAAGGAAGCAGTCGTCTGTGTGGTCGAATGGGCCAAATGGATACACGACGCAGAGACCAACTGCGTAGTTCTCCCCCATCGATGTGAGGGATGGTAACAACGCCTTGCGTCTCGCTTGGCTGGTTGATGGAAAACGCAGCCCATGGGAAGAATGCTGCCTTGCAATCAGGGTGTTTGTCGGCGATGATCTTCATCGCGGTTGCATATTTCGCCGCCAATGCAGGGAATTCAGTCTTGAAGACATCTATAGGTTCAGGGTGATATGCATGAGCGAATGTCCTGCAGATGGAATAGCTTGCTGGCACTCACCATAGCCTGAGGCGGCTATACGGACAGGCTCAAGAACGGTGCATATCTCGTTAAAAAGTTCTCGATTGTCGACCACGGTCTTGCTCATGCGCGGATGCTGAAATGGTGGTTAACAAGCAGTACCCTATTGTTGGTACTGACGCACCTTGCTGCTTCCTCGGTGCAGAGAGAAGGTGTCGGCCTTATAACTACCTCGAAAGTTGGGCCCAGATTTGAGCGTCGAGGATAGCTGCGCTGCTTTGACAAGAGCGTCGTTGATGTGCGTGTTGCGGGGTAGGGCCCCACGATGCACGCACTTGACGCCGTCGTGTGTGTATATGGAGACGGGGATGCTGTCGGCAATAAATGTTGGGAGCAAAGAGCGGTGAAGAATGGGTGTTCACGCACCCACTGCCAACAGGAACGTGTGTAATCTGCTTCGGCACCTCCCCCCGACTTCTTGCGCCCGTGAAGTTGCGGGCAGCAGCGAGACGCTGCGCAAAGGTCGATGGTGCACGATAACGCAATGTCAGCCACGACATTCGGTCTACGTAGGCGGCTGAACGCTCACGGCTGCGCCGGGCTCGATTGGTCTCATCTGCCGGCACGGGCCGGGTGAACGCGGTGTCTGTAAAGGCGGCCGACATGGGGAGTGGGGTGATGAAGGTGGCGTTGGGAGGGATAGGGTCCCCCGGACAGAGCAGTGGCGCATCCGAATCCGAATCGCCCGCCGCATGCTCTGGATTGGCGTCAATGTTCCCCTCCTGCAAGAACAAAGCAACTTCGACCTCCTCGAAGGAGTCGATGTTCTTGACCTTCATAGGCTATTAGCCATTGACAGCTGAAGGAAAGAGCGAATACACGCACCCAGATAGTGGGTCCGGGTACCCGTATGACCATGGCGCATACGATGCGCAAGATTGCCTGAAGGCGTTGGAACTAGTGCTGTCCAATTATGATTATGAATACGAAATTTTCATAATTTATTCATATTCATAATATATTCTCTCTGCTGGAGCATATTATAATTGTATTCATATTCATAATCATAATTGGGCTCAGAATATGAATATATTATGAATATATTCAATTATATTCAAGCTTCACAAGTCTGCACATAGTGCATATAATCCACCTTATCTCATGGTTTATTGAACCACTCCTTGGTTATGGTTGTTTCTGTGGCCAATTTTGCAGTCATTGAGGCATGCATATCTGTCATCCTATGCTTGATGCTGGAGTCTGGAGACCAGGTGCCCTACAGAGATGCTCTTTGCAGCCATAACCAGGATTGGTAACATAGCCTGGATATTCTACAACAAGATATTAAGCTGAACAAAACTCTAGCCTAGGGCAAGTATGATACCTTCACCAGTGAAGAGTATCATCAAAGTCCAGGGTAGCAATA
Organism: Mycena indigotica; assembly: GCF_014461135.1. NCBI lineage: Eukaryota > Fungi > Basidiomycota > Agaricomycetes > Agaricales > Mycenaceae > Mycena > Mycena indigotica. The sequence continues at coordinate 1,690,331 of NW_023503011.1, read as the reverse complement.
TAAAGGTCAACTTCAGCCTTCTGTCAGGGCTGGATATGGATATTGTCCGGCCTGATTTACTGCCAAAAGCCATTGATATGGTAAAGACTGAGTTTGAAGATGTTGCTACTGCTGCTAGTAGCCTGCTACAGAGCTAGTACCTCTGGCTGAAGGGCTTGCTGGTGTATTTGAATATAATTAATTATGGCCAAGGTATAATATATTATATTCATAATATATTCATATTCATAATCACTCATATTCAATGGGTCTGAATATGCAAAGGGCATAATATAATCATATTTATTCGAATATATTCAAAATATATTCTAGCATAATATAATTGTGGACAGCACTAGTTGGAACGCTGGAGAGAGCATCATGGCGTGTGGAAAGGTGAGTGGTCGATCTGAATTGTTTGGAGCGTTGATAAGGGCCCAGGGGCTGTCTCAGATTGCGATCGTGATTCAGATGGCTCTGGATCACAAGGTGCCAGCGCGTGCCTGTTAAAAAGGAGGGAGGAGGACTGGCTGTGGCCCAGAGCCACTTGCGAGTCGCGAGCCTCTCATTCACAGCCAGCGCCAGCGCCCCTTCACTTGCGAGTCGCGACAGAGGCGCCGGCGCTGCATGTTACCAGCCCACCCGCTGCCCCCTCACTTGCGAGTCGCGACGGGGGCCCATGCGGCAGTCGGGCCACGGTTATGGCTGCACGCTTGTGCGTCGCGAGCGGAGTCGGGGTCGCCCGGGCGGACAGCCGCGCGTTAGACAGAGTCCTAGGCTAACGCATCTCCATCTGAATCAGCTTATTAAGGTAGGGGTTAGCGTTGCTGGGCCATAGCTTTTGGCTCGGCGCGCGCAGCCAGTAAGACCCTGCTGCAGCCGCTATCAGCATCCGCGCGCTTGCAAACCGGTGTGGAGCTGCAGCCCTCGCCAATGGTCTCAATGTGGGGAGGCGATGTCCCGAGGCCTGACTCCCACATTGTTACACAGCCTGTGTAAAACGGAGACCGAATTTGCCAGTGGGTGGCGAGAGGGCAACCGCCATTGTTGAGGGGGCCGTGCAGGTGCGCGTTCTTGCTGCTTTAACACCACCGATCGAATTTGAACTTGTTTACAGCAGATTTATCGAATTTGGCGCATGTCAATGTGGAGCTGGCGCTTGTTCAGCGGGAGATGGGGTTGTTCGCGCTGGGTCGATTCGGCCAATTCTTGCCGGTTAAGTGGCGTCGTTTGGCACGGGAAGGGGGCTAGGAGTCGCCGCGAAAGAACTGGCCGCAGAAGCGCGCGTTCTTGCTCTCCAGTCGCTGTTCATCCATGCTGACTTGCTTACAGCAGCTTGTTTCCGAGTTGTCGGCACGTAAAGCTCGCCGTCGCGCAAGACAGCGCCAGCAATTCGGCGGGAGGGTATCTTGGAGGCGGCGGCAGCCGCTCAGCCACTTGCGGCGGGTCAACCGGCTTCGTTTGGCGAGAAATGACGATGGGACTTGGTTCTGGGGAGGGAGAGCTTGCCGCCTGACAAGCGCTCGCCGTTGCTGGCCAGGACTGAGGAGCCGATGAAAGCTGCGCGTTCGGCGAGCAGGAGTTGGCGCGGGCCTGCATGGTGGTCAGACGGCTGCCAAACACATAAACTTGAGCTCGCCGTTTGATAGCAAGGACTCGGCGGCAGCTGTAGCGGTCGGAGCACCGAGCTGGCGACTTAGGAGTCGGTGCTGAAACCTGCGGGGCGAGTGTTGCCGCGAGGGAGGCCAGTTTTATCCAGTAGCTTTGATTAGCTACAGTATTAGAGTGAGTGAGGGCGGTGTGTTAAGGCGGCGCGTCAATGCGGCAGCGCCAACGGCATTGACACACCTTGACTTTGGGACTGGGATGGCCGCGTTATGTCAATGCGGGGCTGAAGATAAAGGCGCGCGCGTCGCGCGAAAGGCCTTTGAGCTGCAGATTGGGATTGGCAAAACGTGACGATCCAGATGCTGACATAATGATCAGCGATGACGTGCGTGGCCTGACTCTGATCTGTCAATTAGCTACCTTTGTCCAACACCTCCACATGCCGACAGCTCAGCCTGGTGTCGATGCCTCGGAGGAAGCACTGTTCGCAGAAAGGTGCGTTGCCTTTAATTGAGTTCATTGAATCAGATTCTGTCCATGGCCAACTGACGCGGTGACTTGCAACTGTAACGACGGACTGACGGCGCCGTTGTCTGAATCGTCTACGCTGGGGCTCGAGCTGCAGATGTTCTTCATTTACACCCTGAATCTGTGGTGGTCTCAGTACAGCTTACCATGCAATTCCCAGACACCGACTCATAGCTTCGCTTATGGCTGATTTGGAGAGCATTCTGGAGCGTTTGGACCATCTGCGCGAACGAACCGGGTACGCATTGAAGATTCAACAAAAAGATTGTTGATTAACTAATTGGACCCACCATAATAGTGCTCTTCGTCTCATCTCCAGCCCCAACAACAGCTTTTCGGACGCCATCGAACAAATACTGGCCAACTGGCAGCCGATGCAGATGCAGTTCGTGGCCGACTACGAGGAACGTGGCTTTCTAGATCCACGATTTCGACCCCCCGTCAACGAGCGACCGCCGGTCCTGTCCGCCGATGGGTCTGAATCAGCTGTGATGTCTGAATCAATGGCCAGCACTCAGGCTGTAACGTCGTCGAAGTTCCGCTGCCCGGGCCGTGCCAGTGACCGACGCCCTTGCAAAATATGTGCCGACAAGATTCATCTGAATCAGGCCTAATAGATTCAGAACGACCCATATACAGAAGATTATGTCGGAGAGCCTTTTCACTCCACTACAATTACCATCTTTAACTCGCTATCGATTCAGATTCGGACTAGATGCAGCAGCTGCAGCCTCAGGGCCGGTAATGTTAATCAAATTTAGACTATGCACGTTGTCGATAATAAACGCCGTTGTGCGACGGTGTGTCAATGATTTAGATCTGAATTATTAGCGTCCGTAAACCTTGCTTGCCCACAACCACCACCTTGACCAGCGCTACAGTCTCATGGCTCATCCGAACCTGAATCGAGCCCCAGCCACCCAGTATGGCTTTCAAGTTGTTCCTGTCATCCCAGCGGCGGCAGACTATCAACGGGTGAGCTTCAACATCAAATTATGTGCGCTGTTGCTCGCTATGGCTGACGGCTGCCGATCGATGTAGGCTCTAAGGGAGGCAGAACTGGGTCGCAACCTCCCGTCGCTGTTGCCAGCCCAGGATTCGGAGGGCTCTGCATCTGGAAATACCGCCACAGGCACCACCTCCAGCGGCAGCAACGACGCAGGCCAAGATCCAGGCGTCAAAAAAAAACCCGAGTGGGAGGAACCTATCAGCCACATCGCCAGGTGCCACGCCATAATGGAGCACCCGTTCTTGCGTATCGCAACATTTACTGCTCGTCCAACCAACGGGGCTCCTCCCCACGCGACGGCCAACGAAATCAAGCAACTCTTTGTGAATCGTGCGCTGCTTCACCAGTATATGATCGAGCGCCTCTATGTGCTCATCCCCGAAGAGTACCACAGCATGGTCAACGTGGCCTCGAACCCACGCCTCAGCAACAGAGTGAGTCGTTTCTTAATAAATATTGCCGCTGCATTGAAGCTGACAATCCTTGGCACAGTTCCTCTATTACCATAGCGATTCACGCTCTCAGGCGATCAAAAAACTCAAGCATCATATTCTGCTGCTGCTCGACTTAGCCGGCCTGAAAGCGGTTCCGGCGTCGGAGCTCCTCTACTTCCCGGGCGAAGACCAGTCAAACGTCCCCTCAGACCTCCCCCCCCTTCATCTTCCGAAACCTATCAGGCAACACCAAGGACATATACCTCAACAAGCTTCTTCCCTTGGTGAGTCGAAGTCGAAATTTGTCTTCCATGGGAATTCCGTGCGCTGATCGCTGTTATCCACCTAACCTGCCCACTTATCCCCTCTAGTTAGAGCCTCAGGGGGGGGGTGAAGCTCTAACTAGAGGGGATAATGGAAATCTGCGGTGTTTCCTTAAACTCGCTTCTGGATGTTAGTGGACAGGATGTTAGTAGACGGGAGGTCTTTGGGGGGGAAGGGGGGAGGCCGGGTGGGGGGGAGCGGGCTGGGGGAGCGGGCTGGCCGGAGCATCAAAGGATGATCACCGGATGACACGATGACAGCGAAGGTCATCATCGCTGTCTGCTGTCAAGTCCCGCCCTCCGCCCGCCCTCCCCCGCCCTCATCCCATCACTGCCATCAAAGTTACTGATGGCTGCTGATCTTGGGGTCGCCCATGGTCCCGCCCACCGTCCCGATCTGATGGCGCATCAAAAAATGAAAGTTGTGCAGAATGCTCTGCTGATACCAGATGTACAGACCGTTTATTAATAGCTTGAGTAGTTAAGGAGATACAAGCCTTTTGATCTAGTGATGGATGAGTCGGAAGTTAGTAGACATCTTTTATAAGTGATATTTGGAGGATTTTAGTATGGTATGGGTATGTAGGGCAATTTGGGTGTCAGTCCCGGTGTCAGGGGAGGTTATAGGTAGGTAATGGTGATCCTAGCTGTAAGGGTCCTCTCTAATAACTTATCCTATCCACTAACTTCAGGTTATGTTAGTAAGGGCTAACTATGTACAGTATGCACATGTAGGTCCTCGAGCAACATATAAGTAAGTCTCTATAGAAGGTGTTGGGACTGTCAGTAGGGGATATGAGGCATAGTTGGCAAGAAGCCACGATGTCCACTAACTTCCTTGCCTGTGAAGTTAGTAGACATCTTTGATTACTTGGGGTTATAAAACAGGAAGGGGGGAGCAAGGATGGCTTTCAAGGCCATGGGAGATATACTGGAGTGCCTTTCGTCCTGCTGAAGTCCAGCACTTGTGACAATATAGTTGAGTATGTCTACTAACTTCTGAGCTAGGGAAGTTAGTGGACATCTTCCATCACTGTGGTCGATAAACCGTCCAAAGGGTACAACTGTGAGGTGTGAAGCTATGGAAGGTATCCTTGGAGGGCTTTGATCCCGAACAAGTTCAAATTCAGCATAGTAAAGTTTGGCATGTCTACTAACTTCCGTGCTCGCGGAGTTAGTAGACACTCACTTTGGTTCAGAACGTTTGGTGGGCACAGATGCGGGATGTGGGGCTATGGGACATCTGCTTGAAAGCCCATCTCGTTGCCCTACTGTACGCATCGACGATAGTGACATGGATGGGAGTTAGTGGACATCCTCAGTTTGTAAGGGTCCCCCCTTACGATGTAGAATGTCCACTAACCCGTCGGTGCATTGGTCAACAACGCAGCTGGTGGGCACATATATGGCGCATCTCAGACCATTTGAGGTCTATCGGGAGAGTTCTCCCCTGGTGGGAGGCTGGAGCGGTGATACTTTAGATGACCCTGTCTACTAACTTCCGTGCTCGAGAAGTTAGTAGACGCGTTTCACTACTTTGGTCCATAAAATAGGTGGTGGGCTCCGACATGATATTATATGCCCTAGAAAGCTCAGTGGCAGGGTTTTCCCCCCGGTGGAGGGCTGGAGCGGTGATACTTTAGATGACCCTGTCTACTAACTTCCGTGCTCGAGAAGTTAGTAGACGCGTTTCACTACTTTGGTCCATAAAATAGGTGGTGGGCTCCGACATGATATTATATGCCCTAGAAAGCTCAGTGGCAGGGTTTTCCCCCGGTGGAGGGCTGGAGCGGTGATACTTTAGATGACCCTGTCTACTAACTTCCGTGCTCGAGAAGTTAGTAGACGCGTTTCACTACTTTGGTCCATAAAATGGCCATTGGGCTCCGACATGATATTATATGCCCTGGAAAGCTCAGTGGCAGGGTTTTCCCCCCCGGTGGAGGGCTGGAGCGGTGATACTTTAGATGACCCTGTCTACTAACTTCCGTGCTCGAGAAGTTAGTAGACGCGTTTCACTACTTTGGTCCATAAAATAGGTGGTGGGCTCCGACATGATATTATATGCCCTAGAAAGCTCAGTGGCAGGGTTTTCCCCCCGGTGGAGGGCTGGAGCGGTGATACTTTAGATGACCCTGTCTACTAACTTCCGTGCTCGAGAAGTTAGTAGACGCGTTTCACTACTTTGGTCCATAAAATGGCCATTGGGCTCCGACATGATATTATATGCCCTAGAAAGCTCAGTGGCAGGGTTTTCCCCCCGGTGGAAGGCTGGAGCGGTGATACTTTAGATGACCCTGTCTACTAACTTCCGTGCTCGAGAAGTTAGTAGACGCGTTTCACTACTTTGGTCCATAAAATAGGTGGTGGGCTACGATACGCTATTGGATGCCATGGGACCCCCCGTGGACGTCTCTCCGTCATCGTTCGTCCCTACTAGTGGCACTTCCGGAAGTTAGTGGACATCCTCAGTCCCTTAGCCCCCTATAACGAGGGATGTCTACTAACTTCTGTAGAGTCAAAGCAGCTCAATATAGGAGCTTCTGTGCAGTCGAAGCAGCTCACTCGGCCCCGATGGACCTTACACATGTGCAAAGGGGCCCACTGAGAATCTCATCTCCACTAACTCCGTAGCAGGAAGTTAGTGGACGGGAGTTAGTGGACGCTTCGCACGGGACCCTTTATAGCTACTAACTATCCTGATCCTCCGTAATAGCTAGTATTGCCTCGAAGCCATCCGTAGCCTCGGCCTCCACGTCATCCACATCATCCACCTCTTCAGCGCCGGCATCATCCCCTTCATTCCTCAACCTTTCTTCCACCGCTGACTCTGCCAATGCTTGATCTATCTCATCCACATTCCTGTCACTCACCCCTCGGAGACTGACTGATCTTCGAATCGGGCAAGCTCCAAGTCCTGGCTCAATATCGCCAGTAAAACCCGGAAGACGGCTCAGCTTCTGCAGCCTCGTTCGATGGATTCCGTAGAATCGTCCCTGCAGCATCCTGTATTTTCGAACCTGTAATGCCCTCGCCTTCTCCCCATTTTCTGCCAACCGCCTCTCATGGTAGACGAGAAAGTCATGCTCCTCCTTCATCCAGGTCACCAGCCTTTTGATCTCCACATTTAGACGGTTCCTCTCTTCCTCTGCCCTCTCTAGCTTGAAGTGAAGGTCCATGGCAGAACGAGCTCCCGGTTGGGCCCAGGCAGCTCCTCGAATATCTTCCCGAGCCAACCGAAGAAGGTCAAAATCATCCAACACCTCCATCTCGAATATTTCGAGCCAGGTCAGCAACGGCCGATCCCCTAGCTCTTGGGCTGCGTCATTATACCTGTCCAATGCATTCCGTAGAGTTTTAGAACCAGCTTGAATGGCTTGAGCAATGTGTCTCCTCATCTTGTATCCTAAGGGAGGAGTTAGTAGACAGGTTATGAGGAGGGAGTTAGTGGCATACCCGTCTCAACCATATTCGCTTTTGCTAATTGCAAGATTCGAGACACGATCAGTTCTTGAAGCCGGTCCAAGGATTTCCGGTATCGATGTTCCCTTACAAGCTTTTCTGCCTCGATCCACTCTGGACACTCTGGGGTCCAGCGGTCCATATGTCCAATCCCCAAACGACGTTCCAAATCCTCTACCAGGGTGATGCACCTCTCATAGCGGTCTATAACCCGCCGTCGTTGAGTTTCGACTTTTGAAAATTGTTTGAGAATTTGTGGATAAGAGGGGTCATCGGGGGCGGGGACGATGATTATGTCTTCTCTTCTGATCTCATCGAATTTGCATCTAACCATCCCGTCAGTAGAAGTCAGGTTGCCGGAAGTAGGTCCTTACTTAGCCTCCCTCATGTCCACTAACTTCTGCCACAGTTCCATCTTCAATGTCTCCTCCGGCGGTTCCTTGGGCAGCTTTCTCAGCGCTCTGATTTCATCGGCTAACCACGTCTCAAACACTGCTCTGTTCTCCCTATCCAGCCCCAAGGCATCCATAGTCTCCAAAAGCTTCTCCTTGAGTCGTAGCACAGCAACTGCAGCTCGATATTTACTGTCAATCAGAGAGGCTGAACAGATTCTTTAGAATGTATATTCAGAGAAAGAATAATAGGGCATACTGATATTGGCCAACGCATCGAAGTTGTCAGCATGGGCAAAGTACTCCACGATGTCCTGCTGTCGGTGGAAGGTAGAGGCATGTCGGGTGGTCCCAGCCAAAGCGTTTGATTTGGAAAAGATACTCTCAGCATTTTCAGACCCCTCCAATCCACTGCCAACCGTATAGATGGGCATCTTGAGCAACTGACATAATCGTTTGTGGCCAGTCCCGTGAAACGCCCCCACCACAGCCTCAAAGCCATGTCGATGGGCGACGGGTGCACAGAGAGGGTGGCTATAGACCCATAGTTCGAATTTGCATCCAATGTCGTAGCCAAGTCGGTACTTGCCGAGGATGGAAAGCAGGTGGTAGGTCGCTGCCAGGCCATATTTGGCTCTGGAGGAAGTTAGTGGACGGGAGTTAGTGGAGGAGTTAGTAGATATCTACTCACAGCTCTCCACTTTTGATCATGTCACTGACGGTACAGCATACTGAGTGTCGGCAGAAACTGGCGAAGAGACCAGTCTCATGGTAGATTCCTCGGGCCTTCTTCACGATGTCCTCCTTCATATTATGCCAACCCTCTCCACAGCCGGCGTCATCGGGCGGAGTATTTCGGTCCGGTAGAAAGTCCCGCATGAATTGCGTTATCCGATCCTTGTCAAAGCGGTTGACCTCTTCAGCAGGGATGTAGTAGTCCCGGGGGGGGACTCGATTGTCCATCCATTCGACTGAGGCTCCCGGTATCTTTTCACCGTCCGCCCCCATGATACTCCCTCCGTTGAACCCGTTTGAGCGAATTGTTTCCATCCATGGTGATGAAAAGAGGGGGATCCAAGGGGTTCTCCCCCACGACCTTGTAAAGGCAGCATGGGCACGCATTCTTGAGCCGCCAGTGGGGTTCGTCTCGAGATAACTCCCTTGCAACTCGCAGTCGAAGAACCTCCTTTGTTCGTAGGAATAGGTCGTAAGCCACTGAGAATTGCTCTTGCAGGTACGGCCTCGGTGCCACACCATGCATATCATTCAGTCCCCTCAAAAAAGCTTGCTTTCCGAGCCGAGGGCATCGCATTCGGAGCATATGAAAGGCGTTGAGAGTTCGGCTGGTGAAAACCACGGTCGCGAAGTATGGACTGCAAGGGAAAAGACCCTGCTGAACCAGTGTAGGGGCTAGCGTTCCACCACCTGCACAGAGCGGGACGTTGACATATCGCTCTTCTAAAAGAACATTAGAAAAAGAAGATTGGGGACAGGCAATGAGACGTACGAAACATGTCCACCACATAAACAGGCCGCTCCAACTGCACACGAGCGTCCTCTGGGAGCTCATAGGATGCGTCCGGGCCGTTCTCCTCTACAAACAGCTCCCATTGCTCCAAGGAATCTGCAATGGCCTCCATTTGCGTCTCAAAGCCGTCTATAATGAGTTGTTTGCGGCGACTTCTATTTCGAGGCTTCGTTCGCAGCCTATGTGAAGCAGGGAGTTAGTGACAGGTAAGTTAGTAGACAGCATTGAATTCACCCGAACTTGGCGAGATACGACGCATAGGCTTCATTGACTTGAAGCGTGGTTACTGCAAGTGGCTCCTCGCCTTCTCCAGATATATCCAGCTCCGTATCGCCCCGGAGGACTTCAGCATCGTAGTCTTGGTCTGTATTTGCGTCCATCGAGGGCTGTGAGCGTAAGGCATTTATGGCTCGGTTTTCGCGTTGCGTAGACACTATGCAAGATGTGAGGAAGGGAAAGACTTCATAGCCTTCGACGTACGGAGCCTTCGCCTCTTCTCAGCGGCGTATTCGCCCTGTATGTAGTCGAGCGTCTTGTCTCGTCTGAGTATAGTAGCCCTTTGGGAACCGGGCCGGCCGTAGTTGTCGCCTGTGGAGGAGATATGCACGGGACCACGGCGCAGCCCCCGTACATGGCCGGAGGAGGCGGCCTTTTTCTTCGATTTGGCCATAATACGGCGCCGCGTCCCTCAAGTAAGTTGTTGACAGTATGATGGATAATCACATGATGTGACCCTGCAGATCACGAACCCCCACAAGGTGCGCGTCTCGCCTGCCGCGCCGCCTTCCCATCGTCCTCCGTGCTGAGGGCTGAGGATGAGCTCAAATTGGGCACTCCTCACCCGCATCACGGCGGCATGGCCCTGCCCCATCGGCCCCCTTGCCACCGTCCACCGCGCTGACGAGCCCCGTTCACAGATGCTCTGGACCCCTTCATTCAAACAGGTGGGTCGTCTACTCACGGTTTTTTGTTGTCTTGACAGAAAAGACTCGCAGACGCCGTAGCGGCCAGCGAGCCGCCGAGGTCCTTCAAGCATCAACCCTATCCATTGGAGCTCTACTCGCTGCAGCGTATGAACGAGAGGGTAAAGAGGGTCTGGTTCGGGATATAGAACCTCTGGAGGCGGAGTCCCAGGTGAGCCGTCCACCGACTAACCCTAGTCTACTAACTCCCTCCAATCTCTAGGCGGTCCACCGTCGCAAGTTTGCTCAGGCAGTCCAGGCCGAGGCTATACTGGCAGCGGCCTGTCAGCGAGCGAGCCAGAGTGGCATCGACGGGAGTACCTAGAGGTGGAGTAGAGGTACGCAGGGTTTGATTGTGCGCTACGCGAGCCTAATGGTCGATGTATAGCCTCCAACTCCCCTCGTCGTCACGTCCAAAGCCTCCTCATCCGCCAAACAACGCAAGCGCGGCTCAAGCGCCGCCGTCCTCATCAGCTCCCCTCCACCGCGGCCCAGCAGCCGTTCTCACCATAAACGGGCCCAAAAGCGAGTGGAGGAAGTTGCTGTCCATGGTCATATCGTACGACCTGCAGCCCGTGCCAAACGCACCCAAAATATCCGCGGCATAGAAACCCAGCTGGACCCGACGGAGCTCCCTGTCCAATGGGGTGGATATCGAGCGGGCCAGGAGACGAAGGAGGAGCTTAAGCAGGCAAGCAAGCAACACACGCCGGCGGATTTGTTACGACAGGGTTTCACACGGGTTCAATGGGACGGGAGGTTAGTCGTTGTCTACTAACTTCGTCTACTAACTTTCTCAGAACTGCAAAACCCCTCGTAGACGGGAGCGGTCGTGTCTTTGCCGTTCTCGCGGGGCGTCCCGATAACTCATCGTATACATCAATGCTCGATCGAGCGCACGGACTACTTGTACAGGCCGCAGCTGCTGCTGCTGCGGCCGATGGGCCACCCGTTCCTCACCGCCGGGGCCTCTATGCAGCGGTGACTGTGGGTATCTCCCTACGGGCAGGGCCAAACAACTGCTACTCCTTTAGAAGGCCAATATGGAGCCATGGGGCAACAGCTCGTCGAAGACGAGTCATTCCAGAGCATTGCGTCCTTTGGCAGCGGTAAAAAAAATCTCTCAACGACGCCAACCCGCACTAACCCCTTGCAGCTATGATGGCCTTCTGGGCGCCTCGGCTTTACCAACGGTATAAAAGCTATAACGATCGATTGGATCCTCTGCTGGAAGTACCTCGGCCATTCAACCGATCGGTTTTTTCAGCGGCAACATTCAATCTAGGCAACAACGTCTGCACGTTTCGGCATCGAGATGTGCTTAATGCCCCCGCTGGCTGGTGCCCTGTTACAGCCTTGGGACGCTTCGATCCTACGACTGGAGGCCACATGGTGCTTTGGGATCTCAAACTAATGATTGAGTTCCCCGCTGGCTCTACCATCCTCATACCATCGGCAACGCTTTCGCACTCTAACACCCCCGTTATGGAAACGGAGTCTCGGTCGTCATTCACCCAGTACACCGCAGGGGGTATCTTCCGATGGGTTGACAATGGCTTCCTAACTGAGGCACAGCTCAAAAGGACCGATCCAGCATTATATCGACAGCGAATGGCAGAAAAGGACCATCGATGGGAGAAGGATATCACGCTGTGGAGTAGGGTGGAGGAACTGCTGGTAGCCTCTCGTGAGTGAGGAGAAGTTAGTAGAAGACAGAAGTTAGTAGAAGACAGAAGTTAGTAGACGACAGAAGTTGGCAGCCTGCGTCGGCGGAGTGGAAGTTAGTAGACGGGAGTTAATAGACGGTCGATAAAACAGCCAGTGAAGCGCCCTCACTTACCAATGGACCGCCTTTTTACACGCCTGCTATACAGACCGCCTTCATAAACGCATGACGACGTCGTTCATTCTGAGTGCACCGAGCGAGGGAGTTAGTGGTCCTGTTCCGATAGCCAGAAGTTAGTGGACATGGCTCAAACTTTGTGCATCTGATCTCGCTATGTGTACCGGCGACAACTATTCGATATATTTCTTGTAAAATGTCCACAAAGCAAAGTATCTATACCGCGATTCCTCCGCTACTGCTGGCCTGACGATTTAAAAGCTTCCCAGTCCTTATTGCAGATGTGAACGCCCACCATCCAGGCCCCTTGTGCATTCCACCTCCGTCGATAATTTCCGTTGGCCATCAAATACTCTCTATTTTGCCGGTCTTCGTCGGTCCAAGGAGTCGGCTGTGGAATGGTCCAAAATGACCCGGGAGGAACAGGGAGAGGCGGTCCCGATGGAAGCGTGGGCGTATGGATGACGGCTGCTGGTGTTGCTCCCAAAAGATTGACGGCGATAGTTGCCTCGTTCAACTCCTGTTTGATCTGCAGGATCTCCCCGCTAGTGAGCGAACGCATGCGGTCTTGGAAGTCGTATGGGTCCGCAGATGTTGGCTTGGGAGGAACAAAGAGGACCGGGTCGCAACGCGGGTCGTAGTGGGGTTGACGACGATACGCATGGACTTCTGCCAATGTTATACGAAGACGCTCCATGGTGGCCTTGACGTAGTCGGACTCGTCGTCGAACATATCAAGGTCGACATGATCCGTCTGAAGAGACGGCCCTGTGTTGAGAGCCTCCATGGCCTCGTCGTCCTGGGTTTGCTTGACGTCGTCGTCACCATTGCCGCCCGGGTCTGTGCATCGTCCGTGTCAGATGGAGGGGGGAGGAAGAGTGGTTCCTTTTTCTTTCCCTTCCTCGCTACCCCCCTTACGACGTTTGGCGACTGCCGAGATTCCTTGAGGTTTGCGACCGAGGCCACGCTGGGCGGGTACTTGCTGCTCGATGTGCATCGGTTCAGGCGTTGGGCTGCGTGGACTTTCGAGCATATCGTATTCGCCAGGACCAACGGGACTTGGGGAATCACTTTCGTAAGAGGCAATGTCTTGAAGAGAGCGAGATTGCGGGGTTCCGGTCGGGAGTTCATCGATAATGGACTTGAAAGCTTCCGGCTCAATGAGAGCCTCTTGCTGATCATCGGTACCTGCCGACGCTGACCCTTCATCTTCAAGGTCGGAGCCAACCTTGCGATATTCGACATGGGGGATTATCTCGTCGTTTGGCAAGCCTGCAAGGGAATAAAGCTTGGACGAGGCGGCCTCGCCTCTGACGACGGGCAACGGATCGTCTCTGACAGGGAGTTAGAAGATGACGATTGAGAGACGGTAGACTCACTCGTCATCGGTAAACAGATTGGCAAGGGCTCCATTGCGAGAGATCCATCCGTGCAAGTTTCTCGTTATAATGGACGACACAAGAGCCGCACATGGGCCCAGCTAGCCAGTCCGACAAATCCGCCACAGTCCCGTCCACGTTGTGCACGATGCCTTGCAATGAATGAAGCCTCAAATAGGCAAGCTTCGGGCGCAGTGATTGGTCGACGTCCTCCAAACCCTGCATGACATTTCTCGCCTCGAGGGCAATCGATATCGTGAGCTTCCCACGAGAACTCCCGTTCCATTGGGGGAGGAAGCGGGGGCAGGTTTGTCTTCAGTCGGGGAGGAAGCAGGGGCACGTCGGCGTAGGGAGTTGTTGGAAGTGGCCGGAGGGTTGTCGCGTGCTGAGAGCCACTAGCTATGGTGGCGTCGGATGACTTGGATTTTGCTGCGTTGATCAGTCGGCCTCTCGGAGGCTTCGATGACGGAGGCTTCGATGGAGCAGATCTGTCCAAAGTCAATAGACGGAGCTGCATACTTGGATGCCCTACGTCTGCGGGACCAGGGCCTCGTTGTCGCCATCCACAGCACCGCTTCTTGCATTCGCTCTGGTGGTTGGCTTTTTAGACCTGAATTGGCAGTTAGTAGGTGGTCTGGCGACTTCGGTTAGGCGACGCTTACGGCGGTGGTAGAGCAAGGGCCTTCCTCGCTTGTGCAACCACAGGCTTCTCCTTTCCTTTGTCTTGACTCGTCCCGGACGCCTTTTTGTCTCTGCGTGAGGAGTTAGTGGACAGTCTGGCAACTTTGGGAGTGCTTACGGTGGTGGAACAGCGGGAGTCTCCTCTTCGCTTTCTTCAGGCGCTGTTTCAACCCCGCCCGGCTTCCTTCCTGTGGCCTTGACGATCTTCTTAGCTCTGTATGGGAAGTTAGTGAACGAGTTGACAGGAATTTTGCCGCTTACGGCGGTGGGGGAGCAGGAGCATCTTCCTCGGCCTTCTTCCCCTTTCTATTCGTGGACGGCCTTTTTGACCTGCGTCAGAAAACGTTAGTAGACGGGCCGGACGATTTCGGAGCGTCTTACGCTGGCGGGGGAGCAGGGGCCTCCTTTTCGAGTTCTTCAGGCGCGTCTGGAGCCACGGCCTTCTTCTTCTTTCCCTTGCCAACGACTTGCACGCTGCATGAGAAGTTAGTAGACAGCTTGCGACTTTGTGGCCGCGCCTACAGTGGTGGGGCAGGGGCCTCCTTTTCGCCCTCATCAGCTCCAGCAGTGTCTTCTTCAACTACAGCATTCCTCTTTCCCCTGCCTTTGCTCTTTGCGGGCGCTTTTTTCGCTCTGTGTGAGGAGTTAGTAGACGGCTTGCGACCTCGGCAGCGCTTACGGTGGTGGTTTGGCGGCGGCCTCCTTTTCACTCTCCTCGCTTCCCGAAGCATCTGGAGCCTGTGCCTTTCCCTTGCTTTTGCTCTTTGCGGGCGCTTTTTTCGCTCTGTGTGAGGAGTTAGTAGACGGCTTGCGACCTCGGCACCGCTTACGGTGGTGGTTTGGCGGCGGCCTCCTTTTCACTCTCCTCGCTTCCCGAAGCATCTGGAACCTGTGCCTTTCCCTTGCTTTTGCTCTTTGCCGGCGCTTTTTCACTCTGTGTGAGGAGTTAGTAGACGGCTTGCGACCTCGGCAGCGCTTACGGTGGTGGCGGGGGGGCCTCCTTTTCACTCCCCGAATCATCTGGGGCCTTTGCCTTGCCCTTGCCTTTGCTCTTTGCGGGCGCTTTTTTCGCTCTGTGTGAGGAGTTAGTGGACAGCTTCCGGATTTGACACCCGCTTACGGTGGTGGTTTGGCGGGGGCCTCCCGTTTCGCTCTCACCTCCCGAATCATCTGGGGCCTTTGCCTTGCCCTTGCTTTTGCTCTTTGCCGGCGCTTTTTTCGCTCTGTGTGAGGAGTTAGTAGACGGCTTGCGACCTCGGCAGCGCTTACGGTGGTGGGGCGGGGCGGCCTCCTTTTCACTCCCCGAATCATCTGGGGCCTTTGCCTTGCCCTTGCCTTTGCTCTTTGCGGGCGCTTTTTTCGCTCTGTGTGAGGAGTTAGTGGACAGCTTCCGAATTTGACGCCCGCTTACGGTGGTGGTTTGGCGGGGGCCTCCGTTTCACTCTCACTTCCCGAATCATCTGGGGCCTTTGCCTTGCCCTTGCCTTTGCTCTTTGCTGGCGCTTTTTTGGCTCTGTGTGAGGAGTTAGTGGACAGTTTCGTCATGATTTGCATCGCCTACTTAGGCGCTGGGACAGGGGCTGGCTGTTCCGATCCAGGAATTTCCTTCCTGCTCCTGAGATTGAATCGCGGCGATGCTGGTGGCGCGGCGTCGGAGCTTTCGTCCTCTTCGGTGTCGATAGTTTCTTTGCTTTTTGGAGTACGCTTTGCGCGCTTTCGAGGCGGTGGAGGGTCTTCGTCGTCATCGTCCACGGGTATGGTGATCTTTCGACCGGGCTTTGATGGTCCTTCGAGATCGAGCCGTCTACGAGGGATACTTAGTGGGAGTGAAATGACCCGAAGGAAAAGGACGAACCTTTGGTTGTGCGTTTGCTTGTACGCACGCTGCCGCTCTGCCGCTTCTTGGGCTTGTTGCGGCGTCCTGTTCTCCCGACTAGCCCTCATAGCGGCCGCAGCCTGCCTCCTGTACTCTTTGTCCCCCAGCTTTGCCCTCTCTTTCGCCCTTTTGTTGGCCGCCCACTCTCGTTTCGACTTCAATCGCCGCGCCTGTCGCTGTAGCTCGAGATGCTCGGCATCCGGCTCCTGTCCCCCACTGCCACCCAGCTGGTCCTCGCCCTCGCCCTCGCCCTCGCCCCCTCGTCACCGCCCTCGCCCTCGCCCTCGCCCTCGCCCTCTCCCCCCTGATCCTGTTGCTCCTCATCCTCCGATTCCTCCTCAACGTTCGATAGCTTGCGTTTGGGCATGTTGGTCGAGACGAGGAAGTTTTTTTGGACGTGACAAGTAGGTCACTAACTCCCGTGACATGCCGCTCTCTGACTCATGCAGGAGCACTAACTCCCGTGACTTTCCGCTCTGACTCACACCGGTCCACTAACTTCATATCGGTCCACTAACTTCCATGACCTGACTCCTAACTTCGTCGCATGCATTTGGTAGGAGTCGACGCATCATGGAGAGTAGGTAATACAAATACAAATATCTACGACAATGGGTGACTAACTGGTGGGTTCGGGTGACTAAACGGTGGGTTCGGATGAATTTGGAAGTTAGTGGGCATATGGCTTTGGCGGCCGGTGGTAGTAGTTGTGGTCTGTTATTTTCTGCGCCTTTAAGTACCTGTGTATCGGCTCCCTCCTTCTGGCGCTGGTTGTGAGGCTCTTTCAGCCGCAAGGCTTTGACAGCGGCCTTGTTTTGCTCCCTCGCGCGCATCTTTCCTTCCTCTGCTTCCGCTGCCCTTTTTCTGGCCATTGATGCTCGTTTGGCTGCCAAACGCTGGGCGCGTCGGTCACGCGAGAGCTGCTCAGCCTCCACCTCATCCTGATGGCCCTGCTGCTTCATTGCCCCCCCCTCGTCCCCAACCTCCTCGTCCCCCGCCTTTGACCCTCCCCCCGGATCATCATGATCCTCTGGCTGGCTCTCCTGCTTATCGACCGCCGCTGCCTCCTCAACGTCTGATGGCTTTTGTTCCGGCATGGTGTTGCTCGAGACGAAGTTTTTTTTTTGTGACACTAACTCCCGTGACATGCCCACCGGACTTAGACATGTCCACTAACTTCGTCCCTTCCCCCGCGAAGGGCAAACGATACACTGTGGAGCATCTTGGAGTCACAAGGATTCAAACTGTGGATAATATCTACTGTACTGGGCTCAGTAAAACTGTGATCCACTACAGATGAAGTTAGTAGACATAAGTTTCACCGCCGTCTTCCCAGCTCCGCAAATAACTGCCGTCTTTTCTCCACTGCGTTCTCGGTAGGCTTTCGTCTTGGTCTAGACTCAGCCAGACTTCGCTCCTCGCCCCGGTCTGCATCCATCTGAGCAATATCGGGCTCCGGTTCATCGAAATTCATGGTAAAGAATCGCCCGGGGTGCTCCGTTTCTTCTTGGCCTTCTAGACCAGGAGCAACGGTCAGCTTCACTGCCTTTCCCTTAAAATTTGGCTTGGGCTTTGGCCGATCCAGTCGCTCGACTTCCTTGGGGTCTCTCTTCTCCTTGTCCACTAACTTCTCGCTGACCACTAACTTTTTGCTCTTCTTCTTCGCTGCCTGCTCCTTTCGGGACTTTTTTGCTGCCTCCTTTGACTTTGATGCCTTCTTTGGAATATCCTTGGCCTTGGTGAGCCTGTGTTGAGCTTTTGTGGACGCAATTTTGGCGTTTTTCTTTGAGGTTGAGGCCGTGGACTCTTCTTGGATGGTCATGGATTGATTTCCATCCTCTTCATCGTCTCTATCGAACCGCTCCTCCGACTCTCCATCCCCATCTCCCTTCTCAGTATCAACCTCCATAGCCATTTCATCCTCAGGCACAAGTTCCTCCTCTTCGCTGAAGTTACCATCCTCTACAGCTGGCACGGTTTTCCTAGGGTCGCGGAGCCGTGCATTTCCATTGGCAAATCGAGCCTTAAGCTTCTTGCGATCGGCAAAGGACATCTTCTCCCAATGCATCTTGCCCGTTTCCAGCATGTCGGTTAAACCTTGGAGATCTTGGACGGCTGTGATACGAGTAGGATTGACCGGCGCCTCCTGACCCAGCGGGAGGCCAACGAGTTCGACACCAAGGAGGTGTCGAACTCCGTAGTCATAGTGCTTATAGTACATTTTGACGTCCTTGCGTTGTGTGATAAGTCCTGAAGAGTTACAAGGAGTTAGTGGCGGGAGTTAGTGGCGGGGAGTTAGTAGACGACGCACGGAGACCATCGGTAACCAGCTTTACTATCAGCCGACGTAAGGTAACCGCATTCTTAGGTGGCCCAGGATCTATCCTATGGGTTCAGATGGCCATTTCAAGGATTACTTGACTTACTTCGCCGCCGCAGGCTGCAGAATGACTCAAACTGCCAAAGGAATTCCACGTTAGAAATATTGTAAACCGATTGGAGAAAGTCATTCGCTGGGCCTGTATAGAGGCAATGCGATGGAGTAGGCTCTGAAGAGTAACCCTTTGCTATAAAGGCTAGAGTACAGGTACCGGTTCGGACATGGGTGCCCTGAGCCTGAGCAGAAGGATTCAGAGAGGTCAAAGCACTGCAGCAGAAGACGCACTATGGTTTCCATTTTTTCGTAGCTCCGCTCAACATCTGATGCACCCGCCCTTGTTGTTTTCCCGAACGGATACCTGTTTTCCCTCCCTGCTTGCTTCCAGCTCATGTCTGAGTTCTTCCTTCATATCATCGGTGAGATATTCTCCGAAGCGTTTGAAACCCGCATTCTTCCATCGTTGTGTGATCTCCTGGTGGGCCTCTTCAAGGGTCGAACCTTGAAACGATATCACGAAAGGGTCATGAATAGAATGAAGCGAACGCACCTTCTCCTAGCTCACGCATCACTCGGCTCGTATACGCATTGTAATAATTCGGTGCCCGTGTTGCCTGGGTATATGCGGTACTCGTTATTTGTTTTCGAATCCAGTCTAGGGTGACACGGTTGGAGCCAAACTGGCCATCGAAGATTTCTTGTATCTTCTTGTCGCGGTCCTTGTAGAAGTCGTTAATCTGCTGGACGACACGGGCTCGATTGGCCTTCGAATTCGCTCCACTAAGCTGTTGGGTGTTGACAAGGATGTCGGCTCGTTCTTTGGCTTGACTGCTTTTGGTTGTCATCGTGGAGAGGGAAGGCGTGACTGCGTGTGATTGGGAAAAAAAAATATGTCACAGAAATGCGCGCAAGTACTTCAAGAGTCTACTAACTTCCCCGACGCACTACCACTATTGGGGGCTGACGACAACCATCCTACGCTTGTTCTTCTTGTTCTTAGCTGCCTTATCCTCCTTTCTCTTGCGAGCCTTTCTAATCTCTTCCTGAATCTCCTCCTCCGTCATCCAACCCGAATCCGTGGCGCTAGAGGGCCCTGTTTGGAAAACATTGTTGTAGACCCAGTCGACGCTTTTCCTTGGCTTGGGGGGGCCTTTGTCCGGCTGGCAACCCATAGCTGCGAGCTCCTCCTCTGTCAGACCGGATATGAGAAGGTCCAGTTCATCGTCCTCATCCAGGGACGGGCTGCTTGATTTTGCATCGTTCGTATTGGTATTGGGGGAGGGGGTGTTTTTTTTTTTTGGAGTCTCTGGGGGCCCTTCAGTCGTGAGACTGCGGTTTGCCATGGCTTTAGCGAAGGATTCGAGCGAAGGCGTTGGCTTGGGTACATCGGGAGCCTGTGGTGTCGTAGGCGGGGATGGCGTTGGGGACTGAGGCTGCTTCGAGGGCTTGCGGGGAGTAAGGGCTGAGACTAGCCAGCGGATGGAGTGCATGGTGGGTGGTAGGAGAAGAAGAAGGAAGGAAGGTCACAGAGTCAGTGTCACAACGGGGCCGATAATCGGCCGCTAGCTGGGTACTGACGGTACGGTCCTCATGAAGGTCCATAGCCTTGTGAACTATCACGGTAGTAGTCGGGGAAGTCGTGTGAGGGTCCACTAACTTCCGGTCCAGGCATCTACTAACTTCCGGTCCACTAACTTCCTTGGCCGGAAGTTAGTGGACGTGAGATTCTCAAGGGGCCCTTTGCACACTAGTAAGCACACACACAGAGGGGAGGATGTCCATGGTATATGTGAGCCCACCACCTATTTTATGGACCAAAGTAGTGAAACGCGTCTACTAACTTCCTGAGCACGGAAGTTAGTAGACAGGGTCATCTAAAGTATCACCGCTCCAGCCTTCCACCGGGGGGAAAACCCTGCCACTGAGCTTTCTAGGGCATATAATATCATGTCGGAGCCCAATGGCCATTTTATGGACCAAAGTAGTGAAACGCGTCTACTAACTTCTCGAGCACGGAAGTTAGTAGACAGGGTCATCTAAAGTATCACCGCTCCAGCCCTCCACCGGGGGAAAACCCTGCCACTGAGCTTTCTAGGGCATATAATATCATGTCGGAGCCCACCACCTATTTTATGGACCAAAGTAGTGAAACGCGTCTACTAACTTCTCGAGCACGGAAGTTAGTAGACAGGGTCATCTAAAGTATCACCGCTCCAGCCTCCCACCAGGGGAGAACTCTCCCGATAGACCTCAAATGGTCTGAGATGCGCCATATATGTGCCCACCAGCTGCGTTGTTGACCAATGCACCGACGAAGTTAGTGGACATTCTACATCGTAAGGGGGGACCCTTACAAACTGAGGATGTCCACTAACTCCCATCCATGTCACTATCGTCGATGCGTACAGTAGGGCAACGAGATGGGCTTTCAAGCAGATGTCCCATAGCCCCACATCCCGCATCTGTGCCCACCAAACGCGTTCTGAACCAAAGTGAGTGTCTACTAACCTCAGAGCACGGAAGTTAGTAGACATGCCAAACTTTACTATGCTGAATTTGAACTTGTTCGGGATCAAAGCCCTCCAAGGATACCTTCCATAGCTTCACACCTCACAGTTGTACCCTTTGGACGGTTTATCGACCACAGTGATGGAAGATGTCCACTAACTTCCCTAGCTCAGAAGTTAGTAGACATACTCAACTATATTGTCACAAGTGCTGGACTTCAGCAGGACGAAAGGCACTCCAGTATATCTCCCATGGCCTTGAAAGCCATCCTTGCTCCCCCCTTCCTGTTTTATAACCCCAAGTAATCAAAGATGTCTACTAACTTCACAGGCAAGGAAGTTAGTGGACATCGTGGCTTCTTGCCAACTATGCCTCATATCCCCTACTGACAGTCCCAACACCTTCTATAGAGACTTACTTATATGTTGCTCGAGGACCTACATGTGCATACTGTACATAGTTAGCCCTTACTAACATAACCTGAAGTTAGTGGATAGGATAAGTTATTAGAGAGGACCCTTACAGCTAGGATCACCATTACCTACCTATAACCTCCCCTGACACCGGGACTGACACCCAAATTGCCCTACATACCCATACCATACTAAAATCCTCCAAATATCACTTATAAAAGATGTCTACTAACTTCCGACTCATCCATCACTAGATCAAAAGGCTTGTATCTCCTTAACTACTCAAGCTATTAATAAACGGTCTGTACATCTGGTATCAGCAGAGCATTCTGCACAACTTTCATTTTTTGATGCGCCATCAGATCGGGACGGTGGGCGGGACCATGGGCGACCCCAAGATCAGCAGCCATCAGTAACTTTGATGGCAGTGATGGGATGAGGGCGGGGGAGGGCGGGCGGAGGGCGGGACTTGACAGCAGACAGCGATGATGACCTTCGCTGTCATCGTGTCATCCGGTGATCATCCTTTGATGCTCCGGCCAGCCCGCTCCCCCAGCCCGCTCCCCCCCCCGGCCTCCCCCTTCCCCCCCAAAGACCTCCCGTCTACTAACATCCTGTCCACTAACATCCAGAAGCGAGTTTAAGGAAACACCGCAGATTTCCATTATCCCCTCTAGTTAGAGCTTCACCCCCCCCCTGAGGCTCTAACTAGAGGGGATAAGTGGGCAGGTTAGGTGCTGTTATCCCAACCCTCCAGGCTATACGGCTTGTTTTGTTTAGCCCGGGGAGCCTGAAGAATGAGGCATCCGCCGCACCGGCTGCCGGCACGTATGGACTACGGTGGGCCGTTAAAAAAACCACAGCCCCATCAGTTGGGTTTATCATTGCCGCGGTTAGTACCTTCTGCGCGTTCCGCAACCACTCAAGCTCATCTACTGTATTCGCTAGCTTATCCACGTTCTGCTCGACAAGCCCAAAGATAGTTTTGAAGAGAAGGGCACCGTCTCCGGCGTCAATTACCTCGGTGTTTTCGAGCGCCACCTCAAGCTCTGTTTTGCCACAATGGTGAACGATGGTCACCGTGACGGTAGCACCGTTGGGCCATTCATGGATGCTATAGTCTTCAAGGGTGTTTCGTTTGCTGCTGACCCCTCAACATCGCGCAACAATGCGATGGAGTCGGCCCTTGTCGCCTCCAAGGATGACGAAATCGTGGCAATGCTGATGGGCGGACTTACGGTCAACGACTCGGAGGAGCTTGAGGAGGAGACTAGAGAGCTGGCGGGAAAGACTCAAGGCTCGCAGGAGTCTGATGGGGAGGGGAATCCCCTACGAGTACAACGAGGAAATGGGCACAATCGGCTTCAGCCAACCCCTTGATTTGGATGAAGCAGACGGTGCGTGGTTTTCGACGTTGATTGAATTAGACTTGACGCTGTTGATTCAGACGCAATCATTGTAGGCGATGCTCAAAATCATGGTGTCGTACCAGTGCCTGCTACCATCGTTGATGTCGAGGAGCTTGAAAACGTATTGGATGGCCATCCACCGATCGTGGCCTCACGCAGACCAGCAACGACCAAGGTAGCCCCCAAGCCCAAACCCAAGCCCAAACCCAAACTCAAGGGTAAGGGCAAAGCCAGCCAAAAAGATCTAAATCAACCAACCGCTGGGGCTGGTCTTGCAAGTGGTGTACCTGAGCCTGTACGCTTTGCCAGTGGGCCAGACTCCGAGGCAGCTGATCTTGCCGCCGGCACCGGCCCGGGGGCACCCGCTGGGCGTGGTCGAGCACGTGGTCGAGGACGCGGTGGAGGACGCGGTGGAGGACGCGGCGGAGGACGTGGTGGAGCAGTCGCAGATGCGCCTCAGGTTGTGAGCCAACACATTGCTGAAGATGATTCGGAGCCTGTGAATATCCAGCCTGCCAAACGACGCAGCCAGCGTGGAAATGTGGACACCGTGAATCAACGTGGTCAACGTGCGATGTCAACGGTGGTCGGAAATGAGCATGCAGCGGCTCCGCCTTCTGCGGGCCGTCGTCGTCAAGTTGTTCTCGACGTTGCTGATTCGGATTCAGACTCCTCCCCCCTCTCTGAGCTGGCGTCTGCTGGTCATGCGTCAGATTCTTAATAGGGTCAGTACTTCCAAATCTCTAAGCGTCGTCGTATTCGAAATGTCCGTAGCAACCATCCAAGTCGTCATATCCTTAGTTAGCGCGTTGTAGCCGAAAAAAAAACATACATTCTTGTCTTTCATTGGACTGACTGAGTTGTGTATTGATATGTTTTTCCCTTTTGTCAGGTCAGATGCTTGTAATAAAAACCCATTTCAATTTAATTGTCAATGGCTATTGAGGGGGGGGGGATCATATCATAGCCATCATATTACACCTTTTGTTATGGAAGTTTAGTTTAATGGTTATTTTGTACTTTACGCGCGTAGCAGCCACCGGTTCAAACCCCCTTGTAAGCATTTAGTTAATTCATTGTAAAATTGTAACTCCTTGACTGACCACGCCTGACCATGTTAACTTAACCTTTAAGTAATAACTGAAACTGAACAAGCTAATTGACCATGTAGTAAATAATCTAATACAAGTGATCATGTAGTAAGTAATCTAATACTAGCGTACCAGTAAAGTTACTGAGGATTAAATAAATGGCTTCAGTCCGAAAAGAAAGATCAAGAGCTGTCCGGCCTTATCTCGTTTAGATCACGCTCTTCTTATCTGATCAGCCCTGTTCATCTGACTCAGTGACTGCCAACTGGCCAGGCCAAAGTTTCTGATAAGATATCGGTGAGCTGGTCAGGACGCCGACAATGGCCAGAGCCCGAAACCGGGCCAGACCCCGAAACCGGACCAGAGACCCCGAAACCGGACCAGAGAGCCCGAAACCGGGCCAGAAGCTTTGATCTGGCCGGAGCCTGACCAAGGCCGAAGCGCCTGACAGCCTGGTCACGCCTGATCAAGCCTGTTAAGGAAAAAAAAAAATTTCCGACATACCTTCAAAACTCGTCATAGTGCTGGAACGGAAGGTAAGACATCTCAGAAGAGAAGGGTCTGCGTCCAGTCTCGCCAAGTCCGCTTCTCACCGACCGCCGGCAATGGCATAGCTCGCCGGGCCAGTAAGCGTGGGCGGAAGCACCGGGACCCTGTGTAGATTGAAAGATATATTCGCATTGGGGTGAAAGAAAGAGAGAAAGTACAGATACAGGGATATAGGACAGCGGGGGTAGGGATACAAAGATACAGCAACGCCGATGAGAACGGGGTAAGGTCCGCAGGCGTACAATGATATACAATTAGAATGGGAGCGTGAACGAAAACCGGGAAATGAACGCAGAGGTCATTTGACCGTCCAGCTCATGCCCGGGCGGAGATGATGTCAGGAATGACTCGAAATATCAGGGCGTTTGACAGCGGGCCCGGGGACCTCACTAGAACGCGATTCGTTAGACCGGATTAGTGCTGGCCAAATATGATTATATTATTTTATGGGCATAATATATTATAATCATATCATATTCAGAGCTCCAACCCAATAATATATTTGTAGTATAATATAATCATATTCAGCTGCAAAAATATGAATATGTTATGAATATATTCAACTATAATCTAGTATGCATATCTCTTGATATGTTTGACATATTTGCTGCTAGAAAAAAGAATCAAAAACATAAAATACATACTGGATTGTAGGGCAACTTCCTTTTGGGCCTCTCTAATTCCAGCCTGGGTTACATAGGACTCTCAAAATACATTCAGGGGCATTGCCACGAGTATTAGGTTAGCCAGTAGCCACTTGATCAGAGGTCCTGCACTATGTTTAATAGGGTCAACCCAAAGTGATCACTCCTGACCCCTGTTCCTACTAAGAGTAATGTATGAATCACCATATATAACAGATAATAGAGAGTTTGTGCAGAGCCACCAGAGGCCACCTGGTGACATTTTCACTGTGTGCTGCCATGTGGCTCTGGTGGCTGTGGTGGCTCTGACAAGTCTTACATTATATTCCATCTTGCCTGCTATAGCTATGAAGTAACTCATACTACTGTCCTTTTGTTGGCTTACAGACTCTATCAATAGCATGTAAGGTGGAGTGGGGGTTATAATACCTTCTGTACGTTTCTGTGAGCATATCTGGATTACTGTTGATAGTTAGTAGAAGAGAATGATGTGATCTAAGCCACCAGAGCCACCAGGCAGCACACAGCCAAAATGCCACCAGGTGGCCTCTGGTGGCTCTGCACAAACAGGCTAATATATGACATTTATCAGAAGTAGGGCTAACTTAGACTAAGATTAGTACTATGACTAAGTACATGGACTGAGAAAATAGCTGTAATCATCCACCTTACTATAGTTGAATATTCTGTGACTATAATATAGCATAGTCATAATATAATATAATATATTCAAACATAATCATATTCAAGTGATCCACGAAGGGCATAATATATTCATAATATTCTGAATATATTCAATATTTAATCAAGCATAATATAATTCTGGCCAGCACTAGACCGGATGGGAGGAAGATAACCTGCTGCGACTGTGGCTCACCATGAAGTCGCTCCAGGCAGGCTCTTCATCCTCGCCCCGCCCGACCGGCGCCTCGAAGAGGTCTGTCCGACGCTTAACCCTGGGCGGGGCGTCGATCGTGAACTGTACAGCGCGTGACGCAGATGGCGGTGGAGTATCGACCGTGGCGGCCAGAGCTGACTGCGGGCGGGTGATACTAGCGGGCAGCGGCGATGGCGACCTTGAATAGCGCGGGACGTCAACATCAGGTAGCACAAGCGAATTGTGCTTCCGGTGCGTCTTTTTAACGACTGTGTTGGGCGGACCTGGCAGCGGCGAGGGGCTGCGCAGTCCGGCGAGGCATTTCAAGGTGTTAGGCTCATCAGCATAGGCTGCACAGTATGGTTGAGTTGAGTTGACTGAAGACAGAATCTGAGACAAGTCTCACCGAGGTACCCGTTGTCGCTGCCCACGATGACATCGACCTCTTCCTCCTCTTCGTCATCGCTCTCATGCTCCTCGGCCCCGGTATCCACGTTTGCGCGGCGCTTGCCCTTGCCCCGGGCCCGGTTGCGCACGCTCTCGAGGAACGGCATGGGAATGAGCAGCATCGTGGACACGCCACGCTGTAAATAACACACATGTTAGACCACGCAGATTGGGCGAGATAACAGACAGCCACGCACCATCGCCAGGTCCATAGCCTTTGACGGCCGCTCGTCGTCTTGCTCCCGGCTGTTTTTCCGCGCGGGAGGCGACTGCGGGCGCTTCGGTTGCGCAGACGAGTTCGAGGAGAATGTCCAGGCGGAGGGCGAGGGACTTTCTCCTCTCCCCTGCACCCGCTGGAGCGGGACCCCCACGCGCGAGTATGGGTCGGGCTGCTTCGCCGACTTGTGGAACGGTCCCCGGAAAGTAGAGGTGCTGGGCAAGTTGGTCATGTTTTGGTTCGGGGAGTTGTATTTGGGCAGTCTCAGCGGTCGGGTGGTGGGGTGGGGTAAGAGGAAGAAGACGGCAGGCACACGACCTGTCAGACTATATACTCGGCGACGAGTGATCGGTGAGGACGAGGCTATGTCCAATTACACGCGATGACAGCATCCGCCAAGCCCTATTTCATCCCCGCCCTCTTGGCCTTCCGGCAGCGCGCGCACAGGGCAGCTCCTTCGGGACTAGCTCACCATCGGGCAGGCACCCAGTGCTAGTCCAGCGTGCAGCCTGCAATCTGCATCGAGGCTTGCAGGAGAGCGTATCGTCCCAAGTTGTTTAGGGGTTGCCTCGGAAATCAATCCGTGACGCCGATCGGCGCGCACTGCCTGCGGGATCTTCCCCGCCTTTGCCCTTCCTGGCCTAGTCGTGTCTCGGCTTGTTTCGGGGTAACAAACCGCTCAGGGGTGCGTGGGGCGGTGGACAACGGCGTCTGAGTCACAACTGTCTTGGCCTGACTGCAGTGAAGAGAGTTTGGGGAGGAGAGACACTACAGACTCGGAGTGAGAGGCAAGTTGGGTTAGCCTGCGTGTATTTCGCCGCGGCTTCCAATTTGCCAGCCGCCAGCCAGTCAACTACCTGCTGATCCAATCCAAGTGGCTTGTCTCCACTATCTCTTCACCTGCACCATGACCTGCTGGTGCGCGAATATAGCCAGTGCGGGATTTGTGCCGCGGATATAGCAAGTCCCATCAGCATCAGCAGTGGCGCGATAACAGAACACGGGCGCGATATGCGCTCTGTGGCGATATGCAAATAGTGGGTTGCCAAGCGCTTCGAACGTCGCGTAGGCTTCGGGCGTGGGTTGTGTGAGTCGGCGATCTGTTGTTCTTTGGATCAAGGAAGCCTGGAAGCTTAGGAAGTAAGAGAGATGAATGAATGAAGGAGAAAAAAATTGAAAGCTACATGCATATGAAGAAGCGACAGGCTAAGTTCTATGCCCGCACTTGCTCCACAGGCACGCCGACAAGCGCCGCGTGTCCAGCGACAGCCCGAGCTCTCTCGCGGTCGTGTTTTCGCCTTGGTTTTCGCGCCGTTTTGCGTGCCACGTCAGCGTCCTCCGCAAACTGCGAGCAGGCACGTAATAACGGGTCATGATCTCATCAGCATCGGACCGGATCACCTCGGGGCACCGCCACGCGCTTCCTTGCCCAGAACGCCCATGTCGACGCCGCACTCGAAGACAAACTCGATGAAGAGCGCGCCCGCGATGCCGACGGCGCAGGCGGTGCGCCTACGCGTTATGGCCCTCACTCTCCCCATAATGCTCGTCACCGGATGTGCGTCTGCGTCTGCGTTTACTTATATCGTTTTTGTTTCCTTCACGGCTTGCTCAAACTGGCTTGCAATTGTGGGATGATGACCGAGGCTGATGAAGGCTTCAGATACAATCGTGAACCGGATGAACAGCAACTCGGAGGACGCGGAAAAAGGCCGCCACGCGCGTGAAGCCGGAAAACAGGGAGAGGCGGAGGAACGTAGTGGGCGGCAGTAAGGTCTAGCGGCGAGTGATGACTTGAATGTGGTTTCGTTTGATGACGAACAACATAGGCGTCATCCTGCACCGATCTGGGGATACTTATGTGGTGTTCTTACCTCCAGCGCCGCCGCCAGATACGTTCTTAGCTCCCCATCTCGCTGCTCCCCATCTCGCTGCCACCCACAAGCCCATCCTTTTGCGTGTCACGGACGACCGTTACCGTCCCAATTACATCCGATTCTCCCCTTTACATATCTGGTATCACAATCTGCACCAAAAAGAATCACGTCAGACTTCGATGGATCCCTCCGCGCATTGTCCTGCGTGATCAAGGCGCGACCGGCCCACGGCCGCGTATATAAGCCGTCTACGGTCACTCGTGACACCCCACATTGATTTGAACGCTAGCCATGGCTTTCCTCGGACGCTACGCCGGCAGTCGCATCCCCGTCCTCCGCCCGCCACCGTTGCCACCCAGTGGCCAGACGATGCCCGTCGATCCCAACGACCTGCCCGTCGATTTTAACCGCCTGCGACTCGAGGACACCGACAACGACGAGCGCCTGCCCTCGCGAGTGCCCGTGGCACGCTTACTACCCACGCCGATTGGACACGAGCGGGCGGTGGCAAGAGCCTCGCCGAACCCTGCGGCGCAACGCGGTACACATGCCATTGGCGCGATGATGGAAACACCACCGTACCAACCGCTGCCACGGGAATGGGAGGATACGCCACCTACCCACGCAGCGGCAGTGGCTAGAGCGCAAGCCCCGCGCTACATGCCCACTTATGCCACTCTCCCGACAGAGACCCCGCCTTACCGGTTGGCCTCCCATGGGTGGGAGGACACACTGGGCGCACAAATGTCGCAACTGTCCCTTCGAGGAGGCACCAGAGGGCGAAAGATTCGAACGAAACCTAACGAACCAGCGCTCACACTGCAGCAACGGCTGGAGCAGGCGGCGCTCGCGCTCGTCGAGTCGGACGAGGAGGAGGTGCAAGAAGACGACGCTGAAGTATCGCCCCAGCCCAGCCCAGCCCCGCTCTTGGAGCAGGCGCCGCTCCCCGCCGTCGAGGAGGAAAGCGTAGAGCCTGAGGAGCCCGAGATGTCCATGGACGAGTTCTTCCGTGAGGCGCTCCAGATTCTGGAGGAGCACTATCAAGCGGAACTGTGAGTCCAAGTACTTGGTCTATTGTTCGTTGTGCTAACATGCGCGCACCAGCCTCAAGCCCAGCACTATCAATACCA
This sequence comes from Mycena indigotica, assembly GCF_014461135.1. Classification (NCBI taxonomy): domain Eukaryota; kingdom Fungi; phylum Basidiomycota; class Agaricomycetes; order Agaricales; family Mycenaceae; genus Mycena; species Mycena indigotica. The sequence goes on along the minus strand of NW_023503011.1, from coordinate 1,660,788 downwards.
GTCCCAACACCAACACTGGAAAAGAAAACACCCCCGCCCGACCCGCGTGGTGGGTGCCAGACAGCGACATCGTCCGCGCGTATGCGTCGCAGAACGACTACTCCACGAGCCCAATGCGGCCGCGCTACCCTCTGTGCGTGTGCCTTTTTTTATTCTTTGATTTGCGCATTTACCTCGATGGGCAGGGACAACACGTACCAGCCGAACCCCGAGTCGGTGCTCGCGCCGGTCAACTGGCTCGAGCCGGAGCGTGGCGACCCATACGGCGGGTTTTATACCCAGAATCATGAGGCGGAAATGCGCCGGTGGCCGCAGTAGTGAGCCTGGCCCAGGCCAATTTCTTGGCTTGGAGGCCCACATTGTTTGTAGTTTGAATTTGAATGGTCAGTGTACCACAGTGTACCAATGTCTGTTGGGACACAACATTATGTTTAGAGTGGCGTGGGGCCGCTGCGCCACCGGTGACTTGAGTTGTGTGCGTAAAACAGCAACACTGGATATACCCTGTGTGGTTGATACAACGGAAGGCGCTAGCTTTTAGCATCGTGTTTAGGTCTTCACACCATGCAGGTTCCAACAGATACTAGCGGGATCCTGTTTGCCTTGTCCAGAAATAAGACAAGCGCTCAAAATCCTGTGGCGCCGTGCAACCATCATCAATGGGAAGCGAGCGTTGGTCCGGTTTCATGGGATGCCGGGAATCTCCTGGTGTTTAGCTGTTCCGCCCCGCCCTGGGAAATCCCAGCTACTGCGGGTGTGGTAGAGTGGGAGGGACTCCTGAGGGAGCCTCAGGGTCCAGGGAGCAAATCTGGCAGAAACAAGCAAGTCCAATATGGGCTCCAGCAGGGAAATTATCTAACTTGGCCATATTCTGACCTAATTCGCAGCCGATCGATCTGAACTAAGATTGCCTTCTTCTCGAACATGATGCCTTTATTCGGATATAAATATCATCACGCAATATGCCATCTTCTGATCATATCCAGCTAGCATAAGTACCAGGGCGCTCGGGGCTTGACTTTGCTCTTGCCCCTCCTGCATCCATAAGCCATGTCTCCAGGGATGGCCAATGATCCAACAGTTGATCAGCTGATAACCTCTGAACTCATGGGTGCGGGTGTAAGTTCAAGTTGTAACTTCCTTCCCAAAATGCAACTCATGCCAGCAATGATAGATTTCTCTGCTACTTTATGGTATGTTCAACTTTCAACCTTTCAGTCTTGAATCTCACTCAATATGAGTAGGTATCTATTTTGTTCTGTTCATTCTTGCCATTGCCTCCTACAGCCATCGCATATATGACAACTTTCTCTTCTGCTTGACCTTATCTACATTTCCACTAGGCACCGCCCAAGCAATTATAGCAGTTTCCTCTGTTGCAGTCACCTTGAAACTGGTCCCTTTTCCAACAGGATCGATTTTACATATTGATCAATATTCGGTGTTGACACGGCTATCACAAGCCCAGCAGTTATTATTAACTGTGAACAAGTATGTTTCTAATATTTAATCTGCCAAGACAATCCATACCTGAAAATTTCAAAGCTTGATTACAGATATTATTTTTGTATGTCAAGTTGGTTTAATAACGCTTTCTATATCTAATCCAAGATACTTCTAGTGCTATCGATGTTTCAAACTATGGAATGGGTTCCATTTCCTCCTTGTTCTTCCTATTGTGTTCATGATTTCCACCTTTGGTACCTTCAGCTTCTTCCAGGTGTTGTAACTGACACTCTTCCCATTTTGAATAGTTGTTGCACTCTCTTCTTGGGATTGATAAATTTGAATCTGTGCCCTTTGTATTGGGAATGATAACCAATCTTTTACTGTCATTATTAACTGGTTAGCTCCTTCTATTCCCTATAATACTCTAATGCTTGAACTGAAACACCATCAGGTTGGCAAATATGGTGGATCCAGTCTAAGAACAAATCACTTCTCCAGAATGAAGCAAGGCTACCTGCGGAGAGATTTTGGAGGATTTCATCCACACAAAAACAATGCACCCTTGCATTAGAGATTATGTATGGTCAATCTCTCTCATATCAATTCTACTGACTAGATGTCAAAGTATACAATCTGGTGCAATATATACCATCTCAGCACTTGCAATGGTGATTTCCATTCATAATGATGGACGATGGTCAGTTAGCCGTGCACTTATTATGGGAGTGGTTCAACATATTGTGGTGAGTTGTCTATTTTAATTTGTTTTGTAATTTGACCTTAGTATAACAGAACATTTGTCCAATGTGGGTGGCTGCACATATGGGAACATCATTTCACCCCTGAGTGGTATCAAGCAATGCATGATAGGGTCACTGTGGTTAAATTTCACTTTTTGGACTTGTGTCCAGGGACATTCAGGAGGACTGCTTGTTTTATGTTTGTAGTACTGGAGTATTTTATTCAATTTGGTGTTGAAATTCCAAGGTTATCACAGGATTGATGGGATCAAAGTGAGCAAGAGTTTATAATCATGAACCGGTGAGGTTCAATGCAAACAATGCCCAATGCTGGGATCTGGGATCATTTCAGCTTATATACTACAGGCTAATTGTACTTAGTACTAGTATATTCCATGGTATATTCTACAGTTTTCTAATTAGTGATAATTAGTAAACACACAGGAAGGCTCTGGAATATTCGCAGACACAGGGAAAATTCTTTTCCCATTAAAAGATGAATTTAATGTAAACATTTTAATTCTTCTTTCTATAGGGAAGAAAGATCATATATCTGAATTAGCATAAATAGTTGCTTTTCAAAGATATTTCCCTTGTATGGAAAGGACCTGTTTCAGGAAAAACTGAAATGTCAATTGAAAGTTCATCTTTTCAATACAGATTTGTATACCTATTTCTTTGTCGCAGAAAGGGAATATTTTTATTTTTTTCACAAAGAAGCTATTTATATTCATGTTTTCATGTCAATGAAAATAACATCTTTATATCTTTTGCAGAAAGGACATCATTTGTTTCCCCTTTCATACAAGAACAAAGAGCATCTTTCTGAAAAAGTCAGAAAGATGATGTTTCCTTACCCCTTTCATGCAATCAAAAAGCACACCTTTCTCTTTGTCTTGAAAGATGTTCTTTCTATCTGCTAACAAAGGTGCATATAAAGAAGACCTTTCTAAAAATGACAGAAATATCATCTTTTATACCACAAATAAAGAGGAATATAAACCACATATTTTTGAAATGAGTGAAAATATATTCTTTATAGTACACAGAAAGGGGTATTCAAAGCCATATGAAAAGGTTAGCTTTTCAACAACTTTTCCATCCCTGTGAAAGACATTCTTTTTGTTCTTACAGAAAGCTTGATAAAGAAGAGTCATTTATGAAATAATTAATATATCATATTTCTTGGTTGACAAAACATGTATCTAAATATGTACATTCAATACATGTTTAAAAGGGAAAAGAAATTTTTGAATTTCCCATGTGAGACTTGCTGCAAAGCGCAGCAAGTCATACTCGTGACCCATCAATCTTCAGCTAATTTTCTTTTGGCAGTTATACTCCACAGCGCAGACACCAAATTCCCTCAGCTGATCTACCATTTTTGGTTGGTGCCCAGACATCAAAAAGTTTCATTTTGGCGCTGATGTCATATCCATTTTGGGTGCCGAATTGAATAAAATGCTCCAGTACTTGTTGTGAATAAATAGGTGTGTGTGATGGCTGATTTCCTAATCCGGACACTTTAGTGATAAGTGTGATTCCAAACCATGACACATGGCATGTTATCACATCTTCTTGCTGGTTGTTAGGGGATGACCCAGATGAGGGGTGCCTAGTTGATACCAAAGTCAGGGGGAACCGGTGTGTACTTAAGTAGTTGGCTGTGTGTACTTAAGTAGTTGGCTGTGTGTACTTAAGTAGTTGGCTGTACTTAAGTAGTTGGCTGTAGGCTACAGCCAACTACTTAAGTACACACACCAACAAAGGCATAATAGAATCTTCAATCAGCTAGCACCAAAACACACATAGAAATGGCAGATCAAACCAGAGCCAACCTGATTGGTATGGTTATTCCGGCCCACTCAGCCGCTCCAATCAGGTTCATTATGATTTGATCTGAAAGATCTGTGCGCATTTCAGTGCAAGCTAATATTTTACGTTTTTCAGTGTGACAGAGCTACCTGCATGGACCAGTTGTGTGATTAGTCATAGCCATCACATCACATGCCCCCTTTACACTGGTGGGAGCACAGAAAATTTCCCTTTTGGGAGGTCATGTGGCTTTGTTATGCTTACATCAATAGGGTCCACTAGCGCTTAATTCCCTTTTCAACCTGATGTCTTTGTGCTGTACTAGAGTATTTTCTTTAATTTGTATATCAAATGTCACACTGCCCTAATCATAGAAATTTTTCAGATGTCCCAGCAGTTGGGCCAAATTCTGGACTTGGGAGTGTTAGCGTTTGGCGGCTTGGTGTGCAACGAGGCATGCGGCTGATGCTGATGGGACAGATTGCGGCCGGTATGGCTGGCGGTTGTCAGGCTAGAAGATGGGGCGGTAACGGGTAACGGTCTTTACGGTTTGCCTCTGTACTTTGTGCAGAGGACAAACTACGACTATCTACGGGTCTGCTCTCGCGTAAGCCAGCAAGGAAACGGGGTATCTTTAACAGAGAGGGTGTTAAGTGCCATGTCGACTAAAGGGCCGGAGTCGAAAGTCAGAGTCGAAAGCGGAATCGAAGTCAGAGAGCACTTGGGGCGGAACACCACAGAAGAATGTTTGGGTGACCAGTGATGAGGGTGGATGACAGGTGGGAGGCCAAAGATGAGACTGACACTACAACTAAAACCCAAAAACAAAACGACTAACTGGAAACCTGGAGGCCACCCAGGAAACACTGAGGGAATCAGACAGCCAAGTCAATGGAACTGTGCTGTATTCTGCAAGGATCAAGTACAGGGGAGAGAGAGTAACTACTGTGACTGGATGATGTAAACTATGTCTAGCAGGTTTACACCCTCCCCATCTTTAAAACATTGTATCATAACCAGAGAGGAAAAGAGAGAAGTACCAACAATTGCCCATCAATCCCAATGACAACTTTGACCATACTCGATAATGTGCATCCTCAAACACCCATCCACAAGTCGGTTCGCCATTGCGTCAGGGAATGAGAGGGGACGGGGGGCCAGAAGGAAGAACGAGATTAAAGGTGGATAAGGTAGAGAGACATAGGTCGGAAGGAATGAGCCAACCATCAGCGATACGCAAGGTCCGAGTCGTCTGTCCCAACATCACTCGGGCTGTCGTAGTCGTCCCACAACCCATTATCATCGTCAGACTCCAGGTGCGGAAGGACCGCAAAGACACTGTGGCGAGCAGGAATGCCGTTGGCAGGGTCTCCTGGGCAGTTGTGCGACTGATGGTTGACCCAGCCCGGGCTGGCAGGAGAGCGACGACAACGATAGCACCCCCCAGCTGCCTTCAGTGCATCCTTCTCCGCAGGCGTCAATCTTGGAGGCAGTGTAGAAGCGGTGGTGGAAACGGCGGTCGAGGTAGTGGATGCAGCTGGGGTGGTCGTAGCAGTTGCTGCTGCTGGGGTTGCCATGGGAGGGTCGGAAACTTTCACACTGCCCTCCTTCACCATGATCTGCCAGAGCACCGTCATTTCCGCAACAAGTTGTTCGACCGTCATCGAAGCGAATTGAAAATTCGGCGAACCACACGTACGGAGCCGGAGTGTCGGGTGAGAGTAGAACAGAAGGTGCTTTTTGAAGACGGCGCTGTCGATTGTGTAAGCCGGTCCGGCATTTGCGAGCGCATCAGAAGCAGCCTCGAGCCGCTCAACGAAGGTGGAGAACGAGTTGCGACCTTGCTGTATGTCGTAGAAGGTCCCGAGCGCGAAAATGCGCCAGTTACTCTGCACGAATCGGTCTCTAAGCTTGGTCTTGAAGCTGGCCCAAGTCGACAGTTTGAGCGAGTCGCGGTTATTAGCCCACCAGACTTTCGCCGATTTGTCCTCCATTCGCATGCCCGCCATTCGCACCTTTGTGCGGTCACTGAGCTCCTCGCTATTCATGTCTTCATGGTGCTCAAACACATCCTCACACGCCCCCAACCAAAGCTCTATCGATTGAGCATCAGGTTTATCGACGAGCTTGGGGCATTCGAGTTTTGTCATCGGGCGGCGTTGGCGAGAGGAACGATGGGGACGAGCGGGGGAGACAGAGCGAGTTGGTGAAGCGCGGTTATGGCGGGGAGACGAGCGGGAGTGGGAATGAAGAGGGGGACGTGTTGGCGAGCGAGACAGTGAGCGAGGATGAGAATATTGAGGGGAGGGCGGGTTTGAAGGCGATCCTGAGCGAGAACGGGGCCGAGCGAGCGATGCCGAGCGTGAACGAGAGCGCGGGTGCGTCTCCAAGACGTTGGACAGATGAGGAGGCCCGTCACGAGCAGGCTGGAAGCGCGAGAGAGGTGGGCGGCGTGTGGACGACACGCTGGGCGACAATGCGTGTACCACGTTAAGTCGGTCGAAAAGAGAGGCAGGGTTGGCAGCGCGAGACGACGAGACCGCAGGAGAGGCGAGTGGAGGGTGTGGGGAGTCGGGCTGGGGCAAGCGAGACGCGTCTGGCGAAGGCTCGTGGTCGTGGAGCCAAGCAGAAGATGCCAGCGTAGCACTTCCCACGAACTCGTGCTCAACGGAGCTAAGCGGCTCGGCCGACGGTGTCCGACGTCGGCGAGAAGATTCAAGTGGAGGAATGAGCGGCGCGGAGCTGTTCCGGGTGTGTCGAGGCCGTGCTTGATGTTGGCCAGATGCCATAGAGGAAGAAGTAGAGAGGTAGCGCAGTTGTAATTGAAAAAAAAGTGGAAACCTGGAGGCCACCCAGGAAACACTGAGGGAATCAGACAGCCAAGTCAATGGAACTGTGCTGTATTCTGCAAGGATCAAGTACAGGGGAGAGAGAGTAACTACTGTGACTGGATGATGTAAACTATGTCTAGCAGGTTTACACTAACAACCATTCTGCTAGAGCTATAACTGTGCAACACAACTCCAATAACCACCAATAACCGTCTCCTAATACGAGTGCAGAACCCTGGGAACAGAGCCTGTACACGGATGTGCAAGGTTGTAGGGTAGATCGAATGAAATCCTGATAAAGATTTGTTTTGTGGTTGTTCTCAAGCATACTATCGACGAAATCCCGCAATAGGAAAGCGCCAATACGATGCCCAGAACCGTTTATACTCATTTGGATCAGGAACTAACTGCCTTGAACCCAAGGAGTTGTCTCAAGTCAAGACTAACTGCCTTAAATTCTTGACCGCCAACCGAAAACCAAGTGTACGCCAACCGAAACTCTTTTATATGGCAACCGGAACCCTTAACTCTTCAATCACAACGCCTTTTTACTTGAATGAAGGAGCTAGCAAGATGATATTGACAAGCTAGATCCCCTGATGCACCTAGTAACGCGGGGCAATCCGTGAATTGCTCAAATACAGGACAGAGATATAAATACTAAAACAGAAAATGTTAAGATCAGGTAAATCGCCATAACAGAATGATGGTCCATGTGCATAATTTGTAAGGTATCGTTTCGCCATAAGGCCCAGAGTCGAAAATCCAGGTCTAGATGACCAGTAGCGCGTGTTTGGTGTCAGTGACCTTTGTAAATCCTCCTTTCTTGCGACCGTCTATGCATTTTTGTGAACGGTCCGCTAACCATTGTTGTTATCGTTGTGTAGTTCCGCCTCCTAGCTTTCCAGCGATACCCATAACTTGAAGGCTAACTGCTAGACACTGCTGGGCAACTTTTTTAACAAGATAATCACAATCTGTTGTTGAGTTATTCGGTTGGACGGCTGCGGTTTAAGGTCGCTGTGATCTGCAGCCAAGCCCTCTTTTCCACTGAGTCATGTTTTTTGTTTAACCGCACTTCCACATGCCCTCGTCCTTGCGTAAGCTCTGAAACCGTGTTCCAATACTGTCAGGGATTGATCCGTTTGAAGCCTGGTTGAGCCTTCATTGGAGTGTTCTGAGTTTGAGTCCCAACACATACCAGACCAAATATGCCTTTTAGTTTACACTCCCTTTTGGTATATATAAAGGATTGGATGGGTCCTCTATGTTTGTTTGGGCTCTGCTGTTGTTTTGGTTGTTGGAAGAGTCATTCTAAATGGCCAGTTGCTATCAACAACGGTCGAGTCGAAACACCTCCTCGCAGATATCTCCCTAACTGGCCATTCGGGACTCATGCCAGTTCTTAGACGTGTGCTGTACCCATGAAAGGAACAAAAACAGTGGTTTTATATGTGTGTTCCAAAATGCGGCTTATCACCGGGGCTTCCAGTTGACCAAGACAAGAACAAGAGGAGAAGAACGGACTTGAGACGACACTGGGAGATAGAGACCAGCAACGTTAATATACATCGAAGTATTTATAGTACGAGAAGTAATGGAAACGGAATAGGGTATAACAAAGTAAGTAACAAGATTAGAACAAAATCAAGTAAAGTAAACGAGGAGTTGCATACGAGGAACAAGGCATAGATGATTGCATAGATCAAAGGTCGGGGTAATTGGAAACGCTCAGTAAATCTTCATTGCGTAAAAACCAAATACCGGAATCAAGTATTGGAATCGAATGCCGGAGTCGGCATGGATATAACAGAGGGACTGACTTTACCTAGCATGGGAAGATCCAAAGAGAAAAAACTCTAAGGGTCTGCCTGCTACAGTACCAACTATATACTGGTCATCTGTAGCTGTTGTTGTTGGGCACAGAAGGCCTGGGCAGTGTGGCAGGCCTTATCCAAAGGCAACCGTTGGGAGGGTCTTGACAGTGATGGGAGGGCCGGGTCGGAGTGAACTGGATATGCTTCAGATGTGTTCAGACAGTCTAAAGGAGGGGAAAGTGGAGGTTCCCCTCACAGTCGTCCGGGTCCAATGAGTCATTGATACCTCCTTCCATGAAGAGAAGTGGTACTTTAAATGATCTAAGCAATAGTCTTATAGTAATACAGTATAGAGGGTAACCCTGCCTGGTAATACTTAGACATAGCAAAAATTCATTTATTTCATACTCTCAGCTATGGAATTCGTAAATTCTAGGGTATGTGGCCTGCTAGGTGGTTGGGCTATCATTCTGCTGAGATTCATCTCCCTGCTCTTGGGTTCTGTTGCCCTTCCAAGTGCAATTCTGACATTTATCAGTGCATTGCTGGCACCTAGCACAGTGGGCTGGGAGAATGAGAAGGGAAATTGGAGGTTTAAATTAAGCCAATGTAGGATCGCAAATAGTAATGTGAAGGCTCTGCAGCATCAGAGATTTACAAAAGTTTCTATAGTTATTTAGAAAGACTCACGTGTATAGGACAGAGCTTTCCACCAATATAATAGCAAAATACTATAAGGATATTAGTTTGAGAGCTCCGCAGAATATCTTGATTGAAACTTACAGACAAGCTCCTCTCATCAACAATATGATCACCGGCTGCTGAGCCGACTGTATACATTCTATAAGAAATCAAAGCTGGAAATATTGGTTTATCAAAATAAATAATATGAAACTTCTGCTAACACACCAGTACAGTAGACAGGTGTACTGGACACAAGGTTGTCAGCATAGTTTCCCAGCTAGAAAAAATGACCTACACCACTGAGAACACAGGAAAAATGATTGAAAATGCTTGTATGATACCCAGATCATAAGACCCCACATTTCTTGAAGTGCTCTGGATTTTGGTAACATTGACAATGGTGGCAATAAGAGAGACTGAAAATGCTAAGCAAACTATTATTTATCTTGGAAGATAACCCACTCAACAATCCCACAAATGACAAAACAGCCAATGAGAGGATTTTCCTGTTCGGCCAGACCACCGACAGGCGGTATATCTGTGCGGGCCAAATCATGAGTCATATTTCTGTGTGTGAAGATGGAACACAGACAATCATTGCATCTCCAATGGCAAGTGATAATGCAATTGCGGTATTCTTGACAATCCCAGAGGTCCTCGAAAAACGGTGGAAGTAACCATCAGCATTCAGCCCATCGTGGTACAACACAAAGGCCTGGAAGCTATCATAAACGGTCACAGTCCAGGTCTGGAAACAGGTTCAGAAAACCAAGTGTGTCGGCCAGAGATGACGGGACGCACAGTTGTGATGCCCAGCCAGAGAACGAGACTAGAAACAAATATTGGAGACTTGAGCGCCATGACGGTGCGGCTAGCGCGACTCCCCCAGGATGCGGTCCCGTGTCGTGGGCTGGGCACCTGACGGCTGTGGACAAAGAGGTAGGTGGAAACGAGGAAGAGCAGGATGTAGATCCCATAGAGGACGCTTCCCAGCGCGAGATTGAGCAGCATGGCGAACAGGACTGAGACGTTGCGCAGGGCCATGGCGGGAAGGAGCAAGGGAGGGCGGCGATCGAGAAACCGGTCGAGGAAGAAGATCGTCCCTCATTGGTCGTCGCGTCATGGGGACAGATCATGAGAAGAAGAATTGTTTCGGGGGAAGGCACATATCAATGGTACCGCGGACATCAATTCATTCACGCCTCAAATGCATCAGCACAGTCCTGAGATCCTATATAAAAAAATGATTCAGAGCTCTCCTACATCACGCCAGCTCTGAGGCTTCACATGCCTTTCCCACCTGTGTTTATTGAATTCGATATCGAATCAAGAATTGAAAGGCTTACCAGAAATCTCTTTTCGCATCTCGATCAGGTTCCGTCGCTTGCTCGCCATCGACATATGCCAGGAACTCGGCGACAGCCCGAGCGAGGTCGTATTGCCGTCCAGCAGCATACTCCACCTCGCGGGGCGGTACAACACGGACCGCGCTGGCCGCACCAGGGAAGGCCGCCGCCAGCTCAGCCGCGAAGTCCGCGCTGTAGAGCTCCATGTATTCCACATGTGGTGTCCCACAGCCTAAGTCGTCCGATGACTCCCAGAGCAGCGGACTGAAATCGGGCTCGATGTCGATTCTTGCCGGGATACGCGGGCTCGGTGTCGGCACCTTCCGCGAGGGTGTATAGTAACGTGGTCCCAACAGCTCCCGCGGGAGACACCGGCGCGCATACGCGCCAGAAAGCCGCAGGTTATCCAGTCTAGGCGTCGTTTCCTGGGGGATGACGGGGAGTGTGCGGATATTGGGATCGGTAGTGATGGTGTGGAGGTGGGTCAACTCGGGAAACCGCGCGGTCAGGGCTGGGCTCGATGTGTTGAAGAGGTCAGACGCCCGTCCCAGCCCATGATCGCGCAGAGTAAGATGTGTCAACACGGGATATGCCCCAGCGTCGACCATCGCGGCGACACGCGGGTCAATGTAGCCCTCCTCCTCCTCCTCCACAATCTCCTGGTTTTCTGGATTGCGGCTGTATGTCACAAAGGCCAGCGTCCGGAGTGTTGTGACCGCGCTCTGGAGTATATGCCCCATAAGCGTGCCCATCTCGCGGATAGTCCGCCTCGTCACGTCGTCCATCAGTATGTGGTTCGCCCGGACCTCTGCTTGGCGCGTGCGGTCGGCGTCAGTGAGGTCGACCCACGGCCCGCGGTACCAGATGTAGCCGAAGTCACGGTCAAGGTCGTCTTGCGAGGCGTCGGAAAGCAGCAGATGGCGGACCGGGGCGTTCGGATTGGCTGCCAGATGCGCAGCAAGACAGCGAAGCGCGGGAAGACCAGCAGCGAGGTACACGTCATCGGGCGCGGCTTGCGACGGCGCAGCGAGGTGGAGTTGGGGTGGAGTTGTTCTCTGTAGCCTCTCGCATAACAGTTCCGCATCCACCAGGAGGAGGGCAAGACCGAGCAGAAGAAGGGCACGTCGCGGCCACGTCATGGGAGGAATCAAGAAGAGAGGCGGAACGAGGCGGAACACGGATGACCTGGCGACGATCACCGTAACCATCACTTGGGCCAAGCCATCAAATGCTATCGACTAAGTCTATTTCTCAGTCATCGTCGAACGTAACAGCCAAGATCCCGGCGCTCTCCGGTCCCGACATCCTCTCAGCCGTCCAGCCGCGCAACCATGCCTGCAACTCTCCCCGCTCTTGCACAAGATTCCCGCCGACTTCGTCACTGCCGTCCCAGCTGAGCGAATACGAACACTCGACGCGGCGCACGTTGGGAAATGCCTCTCCAAAAACGGCGGCCCCTAGCATCGGCCAGGGCTCCGTGATCTCGGCGAGTCCGCGCGGGAGGCCGTCGGCGGGTTTCCACTGCAGCTTGAAGCGCCAATCGAAGGAGAACCGGAGCGTGGACACCAGCGGAGCGTGCGCTGCGATGAACGGCAGGAAGCGGGCGAACGCGGGGTCGAGCTGGGGGGCGCTGGTGGCGGTGATGTAGTACGGTGCCTCGGCATGCAGATGGAACGTGCGAAGGCGGGGGAGGGGCGGCAGCTCGGGGCAGTAGGCAACAGAGACTGGCACAGCGCGTTAAATGCATTACTGTCCGAGAATGCTAGACGTACTCCACGACCAGCTGATCCAAAGCTGGCGCACCACGCTGAAGAGCGGCGCGAGGCGGTAAAAGTTGTCGTTGGCGTAGTATTGGCCCGCCGCGGTTATGTCTACTTGCAGCGACATATTCACGATGTTCCAGTCCACCAAATGCAGTTCGTTGTTGTCGACCGCAAGCGGGAGGAAGCGCATGGGGGTCTCCAGACCCGCCACATGGAATATGTCGATTCGCTGGAGCTGTGGACGCGTGATCGCATGAAGCACCGCCGCTGCGAGCCCGTCTGGGACGCGCATCTTATACTGGGAGTTGCTGTGCAAGAACGGCGAGAGAATCGCGAGGCGGATGACAGTAGTGGCGAAGCGTTGCAAGACCGTCTCGAGCAGCCGGGCTTCCGATGCCTCTGTGCTGAGTTGGATGTGCAGCTCCTTGACGAACCGAACGAGATAGGGCGTCGACGCGAAGAAAACACAGCCCCGGATGAACGAATCGGCCTCTTCTCGGCCTATCGTGCGTTTTTGGAGGACGACGGTGTGGAAGAGCTGGGCTTCGCAAGCGAGCCGGAAGGCCCTTGCCGAGGCAAGACAGGCACATAGCGCCTTGTTGTCCCCGGCGAGGTAGAGCACGACGGTTTCCAACAACTCTTGAGGGAGCGACATGAGTGTCGGTCTCAAGCGGCAAGATTGATGTCACATCGCGTCAGATTTGATTGGATCGCCAATCATGGCTGTCACAATTTCCTTTTCTTCCCGAACTTCCATCTCGCTCGCAGCTCGCTCGCTCAGCACACAGTCATTATCTCGCCGCTCCTTCAAACGCACACTCTTTTCGTTACGTCTTCCTCCGACACAGTCATGCCCGCCATTTCCGAACTCGACCCCGCCAACAACCCCTCGCGTCCGACCCCGTTGTCCAGCATCTCCATCGGCTCCCACGTTTACACCTCCGCTCAGCTGTATCGCGCCGTCCGTATCTTGGTCATCATTCTCGGTGTCTGCTTCCTCGCCTATGTCGTCGTCGTCATCCTGCCCAAGGTCATTGTGCGGTGCATTAGCTGGTTCGTCAAGGAGGAGGAGGTGCCGGTGCGCGACTCGCTCTCTGCGACTATCATTTCTCACTGAATACTTCCTTCACAGACAGAACAAAAGCTCCTCGCCCCACAGTCTCCTTTCGCCTTTCGACCACAGTCGTCGGACCTCAAGGAACTCAAGACGCGACCGCTTCTACTGTCCAACAAATTCCCGTCTTCTGTTTCTCAGTCTCAGATCGGATTCCAGCTCCCGACACGCTCCTCCATTGGATTGCCCAACGTCAAGCTCACATTGCGCGCCAAGATGTCCTCCTCGCCTCGCGATGCATTTGCTTCGACGAACGACAAATGTTCAGATGATCACACCGTCGACGTCGAAAGCCTTCATCTCGCTCAGAATATCGACGATCCTCTTCTTCGCGCCGCAGCCGTCGTCGTCGGTGGTTATTATCCGCTCGACCTCAAGACAGTCTCTCCTTCAACGCACTACGCCTGGCTGGTCACTCCAAACTCGCGTCTGGGCAAGGCTCGCAAACCCCCGACGGCGGCGCTGTTGTTTCCTCCGTCCAATGCAGTCATGTATCCACGGCCCACGTCCATATTTCGCACGAGCTCCGGGTGGAAGCCCCGGCCCTCGTCTACAATCGGTGAAGAGAACTTGGTCAAGGCCAAGGCGGAGCGAAGGCGCAAGCAGGAGAAGGAGCGGAAACAGAGCAAAAGCGACAAGCTCAAGCACAAGAAGGTCAAGTCGGCTGGGCTCGTCAATCGTTTCGGCTGGCGATATAAGAAGCAGGCGGAGGACGATCGGGAGAAGCTGATACCGCGCGGGGACTCGGAGGTGAAGCGAGTGGAGCAGCTGAAAGATGCCTGTGGCGCCTCTCCTGACAAGAGCCCACGACGTCGACCGGTGTTGCAACAGGTAGTGAATCGGGATGTTTAGCTAGACGGGGACTGATGGTAATTTGGGAGGAATAAAATGCTCTAATTGCATCTGGGGATGGTGTGATGTACATTTGATTGGTAAAGCAAGGTCCGTTCCAATGATGAATAAATGCTTCTGCCACTGCCAGCGTCTATTCGTAGTGCCATCGATATTTCTGGGCCTCCAGGTCCAGCTGCGCGTCCTCCCGGCCATATACGTGCACTATTTTGGCCGCGAGGTCGTGTATCGTGGAAGAAAGGGATCTGCGATGGCCGTTGGAGGCGTCGGGTGTCTGGGGTAGCCGTTAACGCGGCATCAGTTTAGCTAGAATGCAACGCACCTCCACCGGAGACTCCTCGCCTTCGAGATTCAGGCCCGTCCCGTCGAAGCGCGTCATCACGCGGCGGAGCTGGAGGGCCTCGGGGGAGGTGAGCGGGACGGGCGTCGTGCGTTTGGGGGAGTGCGACATTTGGGTGTGGGTCACCAGGGTGGGTGTGTTTTTTCTGGGCGAACGCCGTCGCGCGCGCGAGCTCTTGTACTGGCCGGCGTGGAAGCACCGCCGAGCTGGGCGTGCCTGGAGTGCTGGTACAGATCGGCGGCACCTCGGATGATTGCGGGAGAAGAGGGCGGCCGGCGCCGGAGGGGGTCTAGACCGGGCGACCGCCGATCTCGAGTGCTTTCGATTCTCAGAAGCAGAAGATGGCGGGGTTAGAGTTGGGTTAGAGCAACTGCCTAGGCTCGGCAACCAGCGACGGCCATGAACAACCATCGAGGAGCTCAGATCGAAAAACCCGATTTGGATTCACCCGTGGGATTCCGCGCAACCAGCCTTGCTACAAATACAGTACCAGGAAGATGAAAGACACGCACACAACACCGCTCTCGATACCTTACATAACACCGTCTTTCCAACAAGCGACGGCACAGTACTATACACACGGAGCCGACACCGTGACGGTGCTGCTGAACGTGCCGATTGTACTAAACTGCGTGCTGGAGTCGAGCTCTGGGCCGTTCTTTCCCTGCGGCCGTGGCACGCGTCTCCAAAATGCCATCGCGTCCAGAATATCCTGAAGGGACTTGTATCAGATGATGAACGTCCAAGCGACGACATGCGTACCGTCTGAGAGCCAAATATCAGGGCTGCGGCAACGGGAACTACATTCATGAGGGACTGTGAGTGAATACGGTTTCTGAGGCGCAACACAACGACGCACGGAAGGCGAGCAGCAGGTTGTACACCGGGAAAATCCGCCCCACGAGCCGCGGCACGTACGTCAGGAAGCTGAGCACGAGCCCGACGAACGGAAGGATGGCGAATGCGGAAACGCGGATAATGGAGCCAAGCTCTACGCCCGGCTCGTTGCGTCTTTGCAACGCACGGAACGCGCGCCAGTGCCGGCAGAGGAGAATGAATGTAAGGACTACACTTGTTTGAGTACTAGGTTAGACAGGATGCAGAATAATAGACCTTCGATGACGAGGACCGCAATCGTGACGAAGCCGACGAGGGCGGCGCAGATTATCGTTCTGACCGGAGTGAAATTGGGCAGTGGGCGAAAAGAGAATCAAGACGCACGGAATGGGTGTTGTGAGATGGCAGTAATATCCTCCCGGCTCGAGCTCCACAAGGCTCGCATTCCGTAGTCCGACCTGCAGAGCATTGAGTGTCCTGACTCCGGTTGCGCAGTTCCAGGCTCACAATGAGTGTCCCAAGGAATAATGAAAGATAGACAAGCACGGGAAAGGTCATGAGCTGGGAGATTTGGTGAGCGGTATGCGGCTCGGCTCGCGGAGGACGGACAAAGACAACAAACCAGCGGGGGACGTGCGTTCGCTTTAATCGAGTAGAGATCGTGATATATAACTGCGATGACATCAGTTGGCGAAAACCCGGGGGATGACACCAACGTGCAGAAGGAGCGCTAGCGTGGCGAACCCGGCGTACGGCCGCGAAGCATACATCATTGCAGCGTCTACTGCACAAGGAAGCAACCCCGGCGGGGAAGTGAAACGCGTCTGGTGGCCCAAGATGGGGAACGGGATCAGGCAGTAGATGGCCCAGGCGGCAATGTAGGTGTACCATGTCGACACACGGCGCACGGTGCGGGAGAGTGCGGCCGTTACGAAGGTCAGGAGAAGGAGGATGAAGCCGGTTGCGGAGAGGATATTGAATGCCATGACGGCGGCGGGATTCTGGCTGGCGACTTCCTCGGGGCGCCCTGTGCGCGCGCGGATAAGGTAGCAGTCAAAACAGTGAGTGCATCACGCACCTCGAGGCACCACAGATGTAACAGAGCGAAATGAATAGTCCATGGTGAGGAAAGAAAAAAAGACCCGCTGGGGGGTGCCGAAGGGAGAAAGAAAAAGAGGATAGCCAGAAACCCTGACGGAACGGCGAGTGAGCGAGGGCTACTCTTTAAGGACATACGACCCACCGCCTTCGCTTGCCGTCCCAGCCCCCGACACTGAAACCAGCGCAGAGATCCCAGACGAGCTAAAATCGACGTGATCTGCACTGCCAAAGCTGGCCGCAATATGCCCCGAAATGGGGCGGATTGGCGCTCCCCGCGATTTTCCGCGTTCAAGCCTCCCACGAGCGACGCGTACTTGCGCCTAGTTTGTATATATGCGGTGCGGGGAGACAGCCATCGCGATTCGCCTTCCCGGATGGCATCAAGCAAAACGGACAGTTGGGCGTTCGCGAACGTGGGCGGGGATCCTTGACCGCGGGCGAGTCAGCTTGATACGTTCAGGGCGGTCGGGGATCGAGTGAGTGATCTGTAAATAGTGAGAAAGGAAGAAACAGCCCGCAGCAAACACGCAGTATGCGCACATTCAGGCCACTATCAGATATACGCTAGTCCGCGCGCGCGCGGTATGTGGACGTGTCCTGGGGCAAAATTGGTCTGACGAGCTGCTATTGGATGGAAGAGGCTATACAAACAGGTGGACAATACGTGCCTCGACGATAACACCTCCCCGCCGGCGACGACACTTACTATCCACAAATCCCGTTGCCAGTGCTCGGCCCTCGACAGTGACCTTGTGCATTGGCCGCAAAAAGTAAAAACAGCACTCAGCCGTGTCCACAGCCAGTGAGGGCAACATCGGAGGAGAGGAGAAGAATTTTTCCTGTGACGTGGCACGGAATGATCGGGCTGTGACAAAAAGATGATGAGCATTGATCATCATGCATCACATCACGGCTAAATAGTCGAGATCGATAGTCTTTCACCTCTCTAGACTGCTAGGCTGCTAGCTTGAGCTAGAACAGCTCTAGCTAGGTTGTGGGGGCACCTCCAGCTGTATTTATGAGGCAGCAGTAGTGGCATTCAGTCAAGGGGGTCCCAACTTTCAAAAATCGGATTAGGGTGCAGGATGTATATCCGGAGAGCAATAGAAACAGGCTCAAAATATCAGCTGGTTTGAAAACCGGTTTGTAAACCGGGATCTATTACAAATCGACTAAAATGAGGTTTTTTTGAGTCCAGCCGAGAAATTTCGCTTCCCGAGTGGCTTTGCTGGTCTATTCACTGCCTGCTTGTGTCCAACAAACCCTCCAAACTTCTCTGCACCAGTAATTGGAGTGTCGCTGAGCAAATCATGAAAGAAAGAACTTGAACCGTTGATCGTGGGCGTTTGAATGTCGAACGTGAGGGATGGGAGATGGACAGGAGCTGAGTCGCGGGAATCGAGGGGCTCGTTGAAGTTTCTTTCAGGCCATCTGGGACCCCCCTCCCCCCCCCTTACCATATTGGGTAATATATTGCCATGCTAGAATGCTACACATATACTTCAAACACAACCTCAAACCCACCAAAACTGTCAAACCCTGGGTTCAAAAACCCTTTTTCTTCGCCCTGTAAACCTTTTATTTTGGCCCTGGTTGATAAGATAAGACAAGGAGGAGATAAGATGGACGATAAGATGGTGATTGGATCATCAGATGTCGATGCTGATGTTGATTGACAGCGTGGAGTTGGACATGAGGCAAACAGCATGTAAAGGCATGGCTAAAGTATGACGTCATTGCCTCTCGTATTAGGCATGGTAAACACATGGTAGTAGTGTATATAAGTAGAGTAGATTTCGTCTTGTACCCCAGTCTTCGAATTGCATCATCTTTACAATATCTTTTCACAGTGCTTCTTGCTTGCCTTCACTGGCCAACTGGCATCCTCTGAATTGGTGTTGTTTGTGACAAAAACCCCCCCAAACTTTGGCATAGTAAAAGTTTTTTTTCACCATGCCCGGACCCTGCCCCCCCCCCATATCCATGATAAGGATCTTGGGACCCCCTTGCATTCAGTTGCCAACTAGCTACTACTTGATAGCTAGGGCTGTACAGTTACAGCGAGAATGTAGGATACACCCCGATTAGGTAGACCCCATGTAACACATTACAAATTCATGTGACCATGCCTCCCTTTACCTCTGACGTGTTTATTAACACGACGACATGTTTGTTGGCCCCATAATTCAGCATAGCCTCCATAACGACAGGCAGATAAATGGAGGGGGTGACAAAGCTCATTCACATTAAGGGGAATATAGACTGGTTTTAATATGTTAAGATTCTTGAACAAGTTTCTTGACCACTGTGATAATCACTCTACATTCTTGCTACATTGCGTTCTACCCACATCCTCTTTCAACAAGGCAATGTCGTAAACACAAGGCTCACTACACAAGAGATTTTCTGTGCAATAAAGCAGTCAATGTCACATATTCTGGGCTGCCAAATCACCTGACATCTCACCAGTAGAGAATGGTCAGGCTTATCTAAAGTGTAAGATTTGTGTCCAGCTCCTCACTCAGACCACCTGAGCTATAGGTTCTGTAGCAGGTCTTTCATTTTCCGCAGGATCACACACATCCTAAAAAGGTAATTTGTGCATATGATTACGCCGCCCGCCCTAGATGGCACATTGCCATTCCCATATTTAGACCTTTATGTGCAAATAATTTAGTGCAAAAAGTTTTCACTGTCTGCATGTGTGTGTTTTTGTGCATTGTCTGCCTGTCCTACCGCCTACTTTTACCTTCCACCACCCCATGCTTCAACCCAAGCCCAATTATGGCATCCTCCCTTGGTAGATTTCGTGTCGCCAATACCATTCCAGCTGATAGCTCGTCTGTACAGAACCGGCAACCTCTTTTAGGGCAATGGAGCCAGTCGTGCTATTGCCACCAGTCACCCCACTACCAGATGCTCAAGCTGCTTGTGCAGCGTTTTCCTTGAAAACAGGCAGTTCTCGTACCAAACCTGTCTAGTGTCCTGCCACTAGCCTTATTGACTCATGGGATGCGGACACACAATAGTGCACATGGGGATTCAGGCCTGGTCCGCCCAACGGTGCTACCCACTGTGCCATTACCACTGCTGCCTACAACACCATTTACTAGACAAGATCTATAGACCATACAGTGTGCTGCCACCAACTTTGCCTGGACTACCCTTGCTGTAAAAAAACATTATACTTATGTTTTGTAGCTAGTTTCTCTTAAATTGATCATATTATTATTTTGACCCAAATGAAATATTTCCACCAAAAGGGTGGAACAGGGTGGGAGGTGTTGGTGTCACAATCCCCGGAATTCCCTTTTTTAAATGCATGACCCTGCGAAAAAAATTGTGTCTTCCTGTAGCTGCTTCTTAGTTAACCTATAGTCATACTGCTTAAGACCACTCTAGTTATTTGCCTTACCAAAGCTGCCTTAACATTGACAAGCCTCCAAGGCTCATCAGGGTTGCTTAGTCAGCATCCATCTTTCCAAACTGTTCCTAGTTCCTGTTTCTTGTATTGAGTTCTCTGAGTCTTCTGTATGTTTTTAGTACAAAAAGCCATGTACTAGAGTAGTTTTATTTATCATATTCTTTGCGTTATTATTCAAAAAAAAAAATAGATATAATAATAATATTTCTATGCTTTCTTAGCTCTAGCCTGCATATTTAGATATTTCTAAAAGTATCTAAGCATAAACAATATTAAGATAGCTACTCTCACAATATTATAAAAATAGCAGTTGTTTAAATTGTCTGTTATTGCCCTCCTGCCTATTGTTATATGCCTCTGCCTACTTAATTTGCTCTACAAGGTTAGACAGGTTAGATTAACTAGAAATATTATACTTAAACAGCTAATAGGCATTAATAATATGTTTGAAATCAGGTAGAGGAAAGACTGGCTGGTCATGTGTGCCCGCCTTCTGCCCTTACAGGGCGCTGCCTGCCATTAAAATCGAATATTTTCATGTAATTAGGGACAAAGCACATTACAATATCATCTCTTTCCTCTCTCCATAGCCTCCTACACAGGCAAATTCCAGCTCTTGAAGCCAGTTCCGACGACAGTGATGCCCTGGGAGCGCCCAAATAGCCCCGCGGCATTCCCAGACCTTCTAACACCAGTGTTGTACATAAGGATAACCCTTATTTTCATTATAAGGTAAGGCCTTATTGGGGGTTCTAAGCCAAGATAAGGCCTTATCTAGCGTTATCTATACCCGTGACATCATTGATGGTGACATCATTGATGTGACACCGCCGAATTTTTCTCCCTCTCATGTCTTGTATGCCGCCGAAGCTTGGCCCTATTTGGGGCCCATTCCACCGTCCTGCTGACAAGCCCAATGGCCAACACAACCGGGGCTTCCGCTGGCGCTGCATCTTGGCATGCCGTCCAGCATCGGCTGCAGTTATCATCGATGTCGAGAAAAATTGGACGCAGTTAGAGCAAGAGGACTGGTTTGATGAGGGTGCGTGGTAGTGTTGACATTGCATCTTCATGTGTTCATGTACTGTATTGCAGCTGTCAATACCATGTCAACGGAGAAGAAGGACGCGAACGGAACGAAAACAGCGCTTGCTGCACATCTGCGATCATGCAAGCACGCAACAGATGCTGAACGGCAGCTTGCCGTAACGGAGTAGCCAACACAGAAGGAGAAGGAAGAGGCACAGCTGAGGGCTAAGAAGAGGAAGGGGCAAGTTGATATGCCGCCATACTTAGATGGAGATGATGAGGGAAATGGTAGAGGGGACCTACCAACGGGCAGGAAGTGCAAGGTGGTGCGGAGAGTGAATGATACCTTCAAACAAACACAGCTGAAGGCCTTCAAGGGTGTCGACATGCCATTTACCCAGGACCAAAAAGAAGCCATTGAGAGGCAGACACTTCGTGCAACACAATCAGCCAATCTTCCCGAGCGTTGGACGGACGACCCGGAGGTCATGACACTATTCATGATGCTCCGCTCGCAGGCAGGCGACGTTATCCCTGGGCGACGGGTGATTGGGGGTCGATTGCTAGAGGAGGCAAGTGCGGCTGTCAAAACAGAGATTGCCCAACGAGTGGCAGGTGAAGATGCTTTAATGTGGTATGTTGCCCATATTGGGTGCTCCAGGATGATACTCATTCAGTACAGCACGGATGGATGGCGCAGTAATCGCAAGGACGCCGTTGGTGGGGTTACCCTCACTCATAAATTTAAGGTACTGCTTTTCTCATTGATGTCATCCGCACAAACAAGCTCGGGAAGGATGGTCCTTCAATGCGGGATCAATTCTGGACGATGATCACAGCCGCGGAGGAGAAGCTGCATTGTCGCGTCATCGCATTTCTCACTGACAATGACGGCAGAAGCAAGGCCGGACGCAATCTGCTTGCAGAAGACCATCCCTGGCTACTCGTTTTTCCCTGCTGCGCACACCAGGGCCAGCTCATTCTTGGGGACTATCTGAAGGAGAACCCAGAGGCAGAGGAGCTTCTCGGCGAGCTTATTGACGCCGTAAACTGGCTCAATTCACACAACAAGGTTCGCACAGTCTTTGACGACTGTCAACAATCGATGACATCCAAGGTGCTTGCGTACCTGCTACCAAACCTTACACGCTGGACAACCCACCTTGTTGCGGCGCAACAATTCGTATCCCTCCGAAAGCCAATTCACCACGCTATTCCTAATGACCGTGACAAGATTGTCAAGGGGCAAGTTGGTGCTGAAAGGAATGTACGTAAACGGCAGGCGCTGAAGGACAAGGCCTTGCAGCACTGTAATACCCTTGAGCCGAACGCATGGTGGGACCGTTTAGAGAATAAGATCATTCCTTCCCTTGAGCACATCTGCTATCTCACCAAAATCTCGCAGAGCGACTGTGTTCGCCCCGATCAGTTTGTTCTTGCCCTGGCAGGGCTCTTCCTTCACTTCCACGAGTTTGGCTCTCGGTCGACAGCTGAAGAGCATTCTTTAGGAAAGCGCATGTGTGCACGGATTGAAAAACGGTAGAAGGAACTTGATCAGGCCGTGTTCCTGCTCACGCTCATTCTGAACCCGTTCCAGCTCCTAAGCCGCTTTGGTCCCAAAGCCAATATTAATATCTTTGAGCTGTCAACAATGCTCACCACGGTATATCCTATAATTCAATCGACTTGTCTTTCTGATATCATTCTCAGCTCTATAAACGAATGTGCTCACGGCCACCCACGACTCCACGAACAGAGGAAGAAGAGACGGCATTCAACGCACAGCTCAATCGTGAAGCCCAAGAGATAAACACGGCATTTATTGCATTGCTGAGTGGCACAGGTGAATTCCGGAGCTGGCGGGAGGACGAATCACACCGGAAATCATATATTGAGCTCCATGTAAGCTTCATTTGCCAAAATACCATTTGTTCTCACTCTGAATGATGCAGGGCGAGAATCCGATTCCCTTTTATGAGATGCTGCAGACAAGCGAGCGTCTCAAACATTTCACAAAGTTTGCGTTAAAACTTCTTACCCTTATAGTTCATCAGGCTGGCCTTGAGCGCTGGTTTTCAGATTTCTCGAACAAGAAAAATAAGAAGCGGAACCGTCTGGGTCTAGTAAAGATGGCAAAGCAGTCAAAGGTATGTTTCTACTCCCAGATTTCGTGTTCTCACTATTAGCGACTGAAAATAGGTCACTCGAAGTATCCGAGAAGACCAACGTGCCAATGGTCTCCTAGATGAGCGTGGCGGCCGAAAAAACCACCGTGAAACTGCTAAGTTACTCAAGGTTCCTCGGTATGCGGAAGCACTTCTGAGTGATACTGATGTGAGCGACGATGAAGCAGGGAAACAGTCGGTCTTGATCAAGTCTAACGCTGCTTGGAAGCGGCAGATTCGTGAATGGCAGGAAGAGATACGTGAACTTGATGAACTTGATTCACCCAGCTCAGCACCTGAGGATGAGAGCATGCCTGAGCCACGTCCAGCTCGGCGTAAGCGTGGCTTCCTACCAGCAACACTCAGAAAATTGTTTGCTGGCGGTGCACCAAAACCAATCACAATGGAGCAGGTCAAGCAACGTGCACGTAATTTGACAACAGAGGGGCGATTGATGGAGCTTTTGCAAGCTGAGTGGAGTGGAGAAGAGCTGGATGATGGTGCTCAGGAGGGATCTGGTGATGACTATGAGTAGATTGCAGCACTTCGTTACTCTAAAACAATTTTTCCTTTTTTGTAAATAAGCCTTAATTACCCCATATTTTGACCCCCCTTATTAAGCCTTATATTCATTATAAGGGCTTGGTGCTGGTGGGGGGTCTTAATAAGGCCCTTATGTACAACACTGTCTAACACGGTGTCCTTGCTATTAGACGCGTCAAAAACACCCTCATCCTCAGCCAGAACTGTTGCCACTCAGCCTGATCCACCCTCCATGGCACTGACTGTATTGCAGGCCAAACCGACCCTTGCCACTATTCCACAATCCCTACAGGCGTCGATAAACAACCCCATCATGCAGCTGTCAATTCTTGAGCCCCCACAGACCAATCCTGCCCGACCCTCCCACTGTGCACCTGCCACAACAGGGCCTGTTTGCTTCAGGTTTGAGTGGGACAAGGTGCACAGGTACCCGATCCAGTTTGAAAATGAGGCCTATTTCCAGACATGGCAGAAGCAGCACCAAGCCACCGAGAAGGTCGAGTTCTTTTGCAATGAGGATCGGGATTGTGAGGTGTTGGATCAGCCTTCGTTGACACATTGGATGCTTCGCTACGTGCACAATGGGTCAGGGAATAGAGTCCGGCCATAAGAGAAGAGGTTCCTGGAGCGCCACGAGAAAACCTTTCTGAAACTACTCCCCGGTAGCTGCCCTCCCAAAATCGTCATCAAAACATACCCGAATATGAAGAAGCTGCTTGCTAGAGCATTTGCATGAGACTGGCCCTGCGAACATCAAGTTTATGTTGTTGTCAAAAGGAATCAAGTCCGAGATCCGAGAGAAAATGGCTGCTGGTGTGAAGCTGTTGGAAATCGTGCATTGCTGGGTGGTAATTTCAAGGCAATTTTGACAGATCTATTCGTCGCAGTTCCGTCAGCTGCACGGTGTCTCGCAAAAAGACGTAGAGGCGGGTAAGATTTTAGCAACACAGCGAGACCAGCTGGTTACAATGGCCAATATCAATGCCATTGCACGCCAGGAGAAGCACAAGGGCATTCGGCTTGATAGATCGGATGATACATCGGTCTTGTTACATGTCCAACGTCAAGGCGGGGCACCATGTCTTCTTGAAGTCAAAATGCAACCAGGCGCCGGAGGAGTCAAGTCTTTCAGAAGACATGTTTGTGCCGATCCTGCGGACAAAATATCAGCGTCAATGCTGGCATCGTTGGGGCCACAACCGTCTTGCCTTCATTGACGCCACCCACAACACCACAGGTTATGAGGGCCTCTTGTTGTTTACCATCGTGGTCCGTGACGACTGGGGGCATGGCTTTCCTTGCACTTTCATGATTTCATCAAATGCAACCCAGGTTACCATCAAATATTTTGCTGGTTGTGTGTTGTCATGGTCACCAAGAGTATAAGACTTTTCTCTACAAACTTAAGTAAGGCACGCAAGAATCCTGACAAGTGGCGGGGGTCACGTTATCGATTTCCATATCGAGAAGCTTTCCCATCACAGGACACTGCTTAATTTTGGCAATCGAACATCAACGTGGACAATAGCCTCTTCCACCAGCAGATTCTGCGACCCGGACTCCCTCAAGCCAGCACCAAGCCCATTGCTTGCTACAGCCGACACAGCATCCCAGCTGCCTCTGCTAACAGTGGCATTAGCCACTGCAGGTCTAACCATCCTCACATTCTCTGCCACTCCTGCCAACCACGTCCCATCGCCTGCCGTTGTCTCCACTTTTGACCCATCCACTCGCTACGGCCTGGCCTTTGATCAGATCAATGGTTATTCAATATTGTTTGAGTCTATTAGCCACTTTGAGGCATGGTTGTTGGAACAACGCCAAATGCGATGTGTGGAGTTTCGCTGGTGGCTGGTAGAAGCATGTCAGATGCTGCACTCCAGCGGTGATAGCTCGTACAGACCACCTACACCTGTGCACGCGATGGTGACTCCTGCGCCACAGAATGTGAGCGGAAGCACCTGGAAATCAAACCCAAAGACTTCAAGAAAGAGTTAGTTGGAGGCTATTGTGCCCTGATAACAATGAAGACCTACCCCAGGACTGACTGTGTGCTCGTCAAACCTGCCATATATGACCTTGTCGAAGGAGGTTAGGAAGAAGATTGAAAGACGACTGATTGATGGCGAGTTCACAAAGGCCATTGTGAGTGTTCCTTAGTCTTGATAGAGCCAAAGCTGATGCCTAGTAGTACAAGAGTATCAAGAGCAACAAGCTGCAGTCAATAACGGTCGGCCGTCTTAGCACAGTGAACCGAGACCAGCAAGTCAAGATGCGGGATATTGCTCGAATTGCTGCCAAGATCAAGGCTGAGGGGTATCGTTTGCATCCAAACAACAACCAATCTGTGGTGGAGCATACCAAGCGGCTCCGCGAAGCAGGCCACTTTGTGTTTCTTAAGACTTGTCAGAGTATACAGCTTAAAATGGATTTAATACTATTTGCTCAGGATGGGTGAACCACAGGCACTAAACAGCTGGTGTGATGTGACAGGGGGTGGAGACACCCATGGTGATGGGAACAGTCATAGCCTGTGGGTTAAACCCATACAGGGGAACCTCTTAGGTTAGATGTCAGGGGGGGGGGTATTTAACCCTAAGAGGTTTAGGGGGGGTGGTAGCCTGAGGTGAATATTGAATCAAGGGGGGCTATAAAATTGCACCATCTGTAAGACCTCAGGCTATAAGTCATTCCTTGTGCTGTCATATAAGGTTGGTGTAACATTTTGTAATTGGTATAATACTATTGATGACAATTTTACATATAGCCCCATACTTCTAGATATTGTCAGGTTTACTTAGACAATAACATGTGACACTGGTATATGATATCTAAGGGTTTGTTATATACATCTATGTTATACTATACATATTGATAATCAAAGGTGTTACACATATCCAGGCATAACATACACCACCAAAGTGCCTGCAGATGTGATCTAGCTGGACATTCCAGCTGGTTCCAGATAGTCCTCTATCTGGCTCTAGGTGGCTTTCACCTAATTTCCAGCAGATTTGCACAGCTAGAAATTTCAGCTGGAATCTAGGTGGCATGTTCTTAGCACTCTTGTCATAGAGGTTTATCACCCTAACAAATGTTGTGGAAGGTTCTGTACAAAATTTCTCAGCTCACTTTAGGGCTGGCTAGATGAGGAAGTTGATTGAATATCTCAAATTAGGGATCAATAGTCCTGGTGAAATGTGCAACGGACAGCGGGAGGAGCAGATCAAATGATCTCACTCCCATATCAGCAAAAATTTACAAGTCATACCACTTTTCTCTTTCTCCTCTCCCTTCAATCTCCCCTTCACCTGCTTCCTCTTCCGCACAGCTGCAACTGTGAGCCTATGCTGTTTCAGTGGGCGACTGACTAACCATTGTGCCGCAGAGTAACATCCAGAACACCTGGGGCTTCATGTGCGGCTGCAAGTTCTGCACGCAGAGCCTGGGCTGTGGAATGGCATGCACTCAAGAAGGACTTTGATAAGGGCTCCAAGGCAGGTTTCAAGCTCGACTACACCGGCGACTGTGTGCGCTTCTCCGAGGAGGCCACGCTCATTGCGCTTGCCCATGGTTGTTGCAGCCATTGTTGCTGTTGACCACATTCTGCACAAGAGTGGCGAGCATCAAGCTCTCTGTTCTGGCTGACCTTCTAAGCACAGGTTGCGCCAGCCCTAGCTATCCCGGTCCTGAAACCACCATGCCCTCTTCTTCACCTCCCGCTACATCTTTTACCCCACCCACGACCTCCACTGCACCACCTGCAGAATCATGGCACCACCCGCTACTTCTTCTGCACCCACAGAGTCCACTCCCCCCCTCCTGCTGCATCCGCACGCCTGCTGTCAACCGAAATCCAGTTTCTGCACCAACCCCCAGCAACAATGCTGTCACAAACGTGAAGGGACCAATAGTGTGCTCAACAATAGCAATGCAGAGGCTGTGCCAGTAGGTTGGGACAATGTTGTAATAGTACTTGTACAGAGTAAACCTGTATTTAAATTACTCGCTGCAATAACATACTAGTAAATTGTGACACTTTCTGCCCTACTGCATGTACATGATTATATACATTACAGCAGGTAAGCTACAAGGCAGCTACCTGGGTCTCCTGCTGGTTTCGAGACACTCTAGATCCAGCGTGGACCCATTTGCGTCCAAACATGGATGACAGATGGAATTGATCATGGATCTTGCTGGGTGTCACATGTGTCCGCCGAGAATTCCCCAGCTATGCCGCAGCTGGGAAATCATCTCTTAAGAAGGAAATTTTTACCATTTAATAGCAGAATCATCAGAGAATGGCATACCTTGTCACAAATCAAAGTTGTGTATTTTGACTATATAAAAAAGTTTCATTAAGTGACTGATAGTAGTAGCTTAATAGAGGTGTTACATACTAACCTATCACTAGCTGATCTCCCATGCATACAATATGGTGTGAAGAATATATCTTGTAGAGGGACTCTATGCTTCCTACTCTTATTCTATTAGGGAGCTCTCACTTCTCAAAGAATTATTATGGGATTAGAGTGATAGGATATATTATATATATATGTATATATCATAATCTCACGATATATGTGATCAAATCAGAAGATCTCAAGCCCAGGTCACTGTTTACTCGCCAGTATACTTAGCAATCATTCAAATTGATACAGAATTGGTGAAGACATAGATTCTATGCCCAAAGAAGGCCTATCTACTCACCCAACACTCCAATTATATAAGATATCTGGTTAGACACCTTAATTAAATCATCCCTGATCATTACTCAGAGTGGACATAGCAACACAGTAACAACACATTATGCATTAGGGTCTTCACGACAGGCCACCGAGAAGGATGGAATACAACCATTGTCACCAAAAGCCTCGAACAGACCAAGTGGGCACTTTGCTCACCCTGAGGAGGAGGGGACAAGTGGCAGGGGCGGTGACGAGGGCGGAACGGACTTGTACTCCAAGCCTGAGTCAGCGTCAAACCTGGCAATCTTGTCCGGTTGATCCCGTAGAGAGTTTCTTCTGCTGTAAGGGCAACCCCGGAGGCCTGAGATCAAGGTCCTAGCAGGGGAGGATCCAAAGCGTGAACATTGGTAAGCGAATACAAATGAAGCTGACCTAGCAGGGGAGGATCCAAAGAGAAGAAACTCTGAGGGTCCGCCTGCTAGGTAGCTGACTATATACTGCTTGTCCGTAGCTGCCGCTGTCGGGCACAGAAGGCTTGGGCGGCGTCGCAGGCGAGGTCCCAGGGCGACCGTCGGGAGGGCGTTGACGGATCGGTGATTGTGCGGGCGAGATGGAGGGCCGGACCGGAGTCGGAACCGGAGTCGGACCGGAATC
The DNA here is from genome assembly GCF_014461135.1 of Mycena indigotica. Classification (NCBI taxonomy): domain Eukaryota; kingdom Fungi; phylum Basidiomycota; class Agaricomycetes; order Agaricales; family Mycenaceae; genus Mycena; species Mycena indigotica. The sequence continues at coordinate 1,631,596 of NW_023503011.1, read as the reverse complement.
GGGCGCGTCTCCGGGCCGAAAGGGAGGTTCCCCTGACAGAACCCAAGAGAAACAACACTGTCAACAAGCTGTGGGAGCACCAATATAGCACAGCAGGCTCTATCCCGTCCAATATCCCGGTTGCTTATCGTTGTGCTCAAGTTTGAGGACCCCCATCCACGGTTGTCCCACGTCCAAAATTATATTCTGCAGTTTCAATATAATGTTGGGATGAGGTGGCTGGGCTTGTTGGAATCGCACCAGCAGCGCCCCCTGTCCTCGTGAGAAAGACGGGTTTGTGAGCAGTGCATTATGTTGCGAATAAATGAATTGCAAGGGGAGAAATGCAAAATCCCAGGCCAAAAAGTCGTACGATGGTGTGCTCTGGACCAAGCAAATTCCTGTTGGTCAAGGCAAGGACCTTTGTTCGGGCCGTGCGAGATATATAGATACATCATGAGCAGGAAAGAAAGGAGGAAGGGATCTACACGGATATATACGTACATACAGACACAGATAGTAGGGAGAAGGTACACAGGAGATCCACAGAATCCGCAGAGGGGCGAGAGAAGGAAGGGGAGATAATACCGGAGAGGACTCGTGTATGAGTGTTTTGTTTTTGTTTGTTTTTGTTTGTCAAAGAGGAAAGGGCGGCGCGCTACCCGTCCTCGTACGCACCATAGCCATACCCGTGGCCGTGCCCCCACCCCGAGGACGGCCCCGCGCCACCGCCCGCGCCGCCGTCCCAGCTGCGCGTCTGCAGCCCCAGCGGCGGCGGCGGGCGGTACCACCCGGACGTGCGCACCGGCGGCGGCGGGGGCGACAGCTGCGGCGCGGGGCTCTGGGCTGCAGCTGCAACCTGCGACACTGGCACGGCGGCCGGGGTCGCAGCGCCCGCCCCGCCGCCGCCGGCCCACCCCGCGAGCGTCGAGAAGCGCGATATCGCGGGGCTCGTGCCCCCGCTCCCGCTGGCCGGGGGCCGCGCGGCGTACGCGTACGGCGGGGACGCGTACGGCGAGGGCGGCGGCGACAGCGCGCGCACGGGCGACGGCGCGCGGGTGTACTCCTATAAACACATACGGGTCAGCAGAGAACGGAAGGGCAGGCGCGCCGCGCACCGCGAACGCACTGACTCCGCGGTCCGCCCACGCGCTTTCTCCGGGCGAGAGCGGGCTGTTGCTCGTAGTCGCGCTACTCGGGCTGGCGGCGTAGAGATCCTCGCCGCGCGTCTGCGTCCACCACGCCTGCGCGCGCGGGCAGGCCGGCGTACTCCGCGCTCGCGAAGCCCGGGTGCGGGTGCGCGTGGCCGTCCTGCGCCGGCGGGGCGGGGGCGGGGGCGTAGAGCGGCCCGAGCGGGAGGGACACCGTGTCCCTCCGCGCGTGGCCGTGGCCTGGGACGTATCCCGCGGCCGGGCCCGCGGCGGGGAGGTACCGCGGGCGGTGCTGCGGGTGGTGCTGGAACCCTCCTTGATGCGGGAACGCGTCGCTCTCCGCCTGTGGAGGCTGCGGCTCCACATACGCCGGCGGCGCGACGTACACCCCCGGGCCCTCCACGCCCGGCCCCGGCCCAAACACAGGGGCGGGGGCAGGCCCGGCGACCGGCGCCAGCGGGGACAGCGGCGCGGGCCACATCCCGACCCGGCCGTTCGCCGGCGCGCTCAGCGAGCGCTTGTACAGCTGCGTCAGCGGGGGCAGCATCAGCCCGCTCCCCCCTGCCCCGCCCGCACCTCCGCCCGCACCTACCGGGCTCGCACCCGCCGGGCTCGCACCCGCCGGGCTCGCACCCGCCTGCGCAGGCACCGGCGACGCATACGCAGCCCCCGCCACGGGCGAGGCGTCCGCCGAAGCGGACATCAGGCGGTGCTGCGGCGGCGACAGGCCCAGGAACGGCGACGCGAGCGGACTCGGGGTGGGCGGCGGGTGCGGCAGCGGGGACCCAGATGCAGACGCCGACAGCGAGAGCGACAGGGACAGCGACGGCGCGTGCCGCTGGCGCTGGCGCTTCGCCGTGCGCTCGCCCGACAGCGCGCGGCCCGGCTTAGCGTCGCCGTCGGGGGAGGCCTCGGGCGCAGTTGCGCGCTCCTTCCCCTTGCCCGTCGCGGGCACCTCCTCGCTCGGCTCGCGCGCCTTGCCCTTGCCCTTCCCCGCCGCGCGCCCCCGCGCCGGCCGCCGCCCGCGCGTCACCTCGCCCTCCTCCTCCCTTTCCCTCTCCCGCTCCTTTTCCCCATCCTTCTCCCGGTCCGGCGTCGCCCCGCCGTCCTTGATCCGGCCCTTCCTTCGCCCCTTCGGGTTCCCACCGCCACCGGCCGGCGAACTAATATTGCTCGCGCTTCCATTCTGCATCAGCGGGGTTAGCGCGCGGCCACACTACACGACACGACAACACAGAGCAGAGAACTCAGAGAACAAGCGGAGGGCCGCGAAAGGGAATGCGCACGCGACAGGGGGCACGCAGGGTAGAGAAAAACACGAACAAGGGAGAGAAGCAGGGAAGTGAGGATGTAGGACACGCGCCAGGCCGGGCCGCCAGCGAAAGCAACACGCCACACATGCGGCCGCCGCGTGGCCCGTGTGTTTCCTCCCGCAGGAAACCACCGTGCCCCGGAGAAGATCGGAAAGTGGACAATGAAAAGAAGCGGAAAAGGGAAGAAGCAGGCCACGCGCGACGCGGGGAAACTCGGGGCTTGTTTCCCCGCGCAAGCACAACGCGGACGAAATAGGCGAACGACGACGGCCCCGGGTTTCCCCGCACACGCACACGCGGACCAAACAGGGGTGTGGACAAAAAAAAAAAGAGCGAAAACACACCTTGCCGTTCCCGGGCCTGAACCGCCAATCAGGGTACCGCCTCCTGTGCTCCGCCTGCGCCGCGCGGGCCTTGTCCTCCCAGCGCGCGCGCTCCTCGGGGGGTAGGTCGCGCCAGCGGCGGCCGATGAGCTTGCTGAGCGAGCTGCTGCCCCCGCCCTGCGCGGCGGCGAGCGCGGCGTGCGCGGCCTGGCTGCGGATGAAGCTCGAGCGGAAGAGGATGAACGCGTTCGGCGGGCGCGGGATGTGCGCCGCAGCGTGCTTGGTCGGTGTGGGCGTGTCGGCGGGGAAGACGGCGCTGGAGGCGGGCGCGAAGGCGAAGGGCGGCGCGGCGAAGGCGACGGCGGAGAAGTCGAGCGCGGACATCATCGACGCCTGCGACGGCGCGGGGGGCTCCACCAGCGGGGGCATGTCCGTGTCTGTGGGGGTCAGGGGGGTCAGCGTGTGTGGGCGACGGAAAAGAAGGGGCCACACACCGTCCGCGTCGTCGTCCGCCGCTGTGTGCTCTGTAGGCGCCCCCTCCGCGCGCGCGTCCTCCTCGTCCGCGATGAACGTGTACAGAAACGTGTGCCCGCGAATCGGCGGCATCGCATTCTCTCTCCTGTCCTCTTTTCGCTCTCTCTCTCAGTATCTGCGCGCTATCCCCCTCGTCTTCTCTTCTCTCGTGCGCGTCGCTCGTTGCGCACCGCTGCGTTCGCCGGGTGTCGACGGGTCGCGGGAGGGAAGGGAAGAGGGAAAGGAGGCAGCACGCGTGACGCAGCCGCACGCCGCACGCCGCACGCCGGACGCGTGGCGTCTGACGTGGGAGCGCCCGCGTCCCGATATGGGCGCCCGCTATTGTGTCCCGACACACCGGTACCGCGTCACGTAACGCCCTGATCGCCGGGCCCCGGCGCCCTCCTCGGGTCCCGCAGGGTTCTATTCAGCCTGCCCGGCCGGCGCAGGGTTGGCTGCAGGAACGCCGCGTGTGGGACCTCGCACCACCCCCGAACAGCGCCGCCTGCCACCAACACGTACGCCATCCGAACCATCATTCCCTAATCCGGGCCTCCCATTGTCCCCGCGCCGCGTGCTTCCCCGCGGGCGTGCATGCGTGGACGCACCCGGCGACAGCCGTGGGCGTGGGTGCGTGTGCGTCATGCACACGCACACGCAACGTGGCGCTATGACTCGACACGCATATCCAAAACCCCAAAGTCCCGTGGGGGACGCCGGGCCTAACCACTACAAGCACAGAATTCCTGAATGATAATGATCAAAACCAGCAAAATCCTGCCATACCTTTGCAAACAGATAAATAATGTTAGCTGTGAAACTTCCCATCCCAAGATTAATATTCCAGGATAAGCAGTCCATATTTCACCAGATCATAAAGAACACCCATACAAACTCCTTTTAATCATACCTTGATATATCCACCCTGGGCCGCTTGAACAGAACTAAGTATTTAAGCCTTCAGCGCAGAACAAAGTTCCAGTTACTAGTATCTTTGCATTCTACAAGCATCCTAATTTAGCAGGCTTTCCTCCATGAGGAGAACATCCCTTTTCATCTTATCACCTCCAGCGCTGCCCACCCACTTCATTAGCTGTCTCACTGCTGCCACAGTGGCCTTCTGGATGATCCCCTAGGACCTTGTACATGTTCTGGGGCAGGCATGCTACCTGGCACAATAAGTAATATATCAAAAGTGCAGTACACAGCAGCTCCCAGAAATCTGACGTGCAGGTGCAGCACCTTTGCTTCAATTCCAGAGAGAGGGTGGTCGCCAGCCAGCATAGAGCTGTTAACTGGCAGTAGGAGTCGTGTTACCAACTCTGCAGGTTAACGCAAAGCTCAACTAGATCAACCATGTACTCATGGACCCATCCTGCTAACGCCCGTTAACCTGACCAGGCATATACAGGTGTTTTTTAAAAAAAAGATCCCTTGTAATTAGCATCTTAACATTTTTAAAAAACATTAGTAATTTACAAGTTTTCCCCTCATTTTAATAAAACCCACCACACTGTCAAACTCTGTATCTTTCTTGGCACCTTGGCATCAACATTTTTTTATCTTTTTTGGCCTTTCCCCTACTCAGTATTTTCTTTATGCTTAAGGAATTTTCCACATGTCAGGTCTGGGGCCTTGTAGCTACCACACTGCCCACCCTATGGCCTTTCAACTTGTTAAACCTCTTTTTGATCTCTCATTTCCCTATATAAAACCCGCCTTTTAGCAAGGGCACTACATTAGAGACATTTTTAAAAAAACATTAACTCTAGTAATGAGAAGGCTTGGTTTTAAAAAAATGTGAGGGCAACCCTGGAGACTCCGACGAAAGCCTAGCAGGGGAGGATCCCAAGAGAAGAAACTCTAAGCTGCTAGGGCGCCAGCTATATACTGGTCGTCGCCAACTATATACTGGTCGTCCGTAACTGCCGACATAGAGCGCAGAAGGCCTGAGCGGCGTCGCAGGCTCTGTCCCAAGGTGATCGTTGGGAGGGTCTTGACGGATCGGTGATTGTGCGGGTGAAGGAGGCCGTGGACAATGGTCGGGGTGGGTCGGAGCGTCCGAGGGGGGCGCCGGTCGGATGCGCCTCGGATGCGTTTGGAGGGTCCGAAGGAGGCCGAAGCGGGGGTTCCCCTGTCAAAAAACCCCGTGTACAGGTAGCCCGACACCCTCCAACCACATTTGAATAGTAAAATCTACTACTGAATCATGTATCCATTGCTAATAAGCAGGAGGAGTAGGACATACAAGCTCCAGGTGGCAACTACCTGCCCAAAATAGCGCCATATCAAATCTTGGTATACAGCTTTTAATGCCTCCAATACTATTCAACCATAAATATCCAGCAATTCCTATTCTTCTTACAATGGACATAGGTCTTTCTGTGATCAGCTATACCCAGGCAAATATCAAGCAGATATCTGTTATTGGAGACATGGTATCACCTCCACGTAAGTTATTAAGAGATTAAAGTGATAGGATATATAACCTGTATATATAACACCTAAAATTCTGGTAAGCTCAATGAGTACTTGGGTCTAGGCTAGACACCAGGTCGGGTAAACCGGGTCTGGGCATCGGGTCTGTGGTCAGGGGTACCCAGCCGTACCCGGACCTGATCAGGGTATACTCATGAGTCGGAAGGCTCAGTATGCTGCCATGTATGCATGGAATCTAAATAGTGAGCCAGGATTCTCTCTGTTTGAGAAATATGGCCAATGTCCGGACAATACGGGAGTGATGTCAAAAGAATTGATTCATATCACCGTCGTAAGCGCCTGCCAGCGGTCTTCTTCATTCCCTCATCTCCTCAATCCTGTTGCCCCTCCAACTACACCCTATGCTTTGTAAAGCGCAAGATATTGTTCCTGGCAGCCGTAGGGGCTAGCAGGAACCACAACAGTCACGGAAAACAACTTAAAAGCCCAGGCTCTCGTGCTCGCAGACACGCTATCATGCCTTCCCTAGGCACGCGAGCGGCAAGTGTCGCCTCAAAGGCTTCAAACTCCATATCCAAGGCCGCTAAAACACTCCACAAGAAGGCTACCAGCATCATACAGTCCGTTTCCGGTGCGCTCTATTCATGGTAATACAGTCAGGGCATTCACACTTCTGAAGGTAGCGACAAGTCTCGACAGTCCCGCGGTACTCAATCTGTTGGGTCTGGCGGTGGGAAAGACCCTGAGGAACAAAAGGAGCCAAATAGTACGTGCTGACTTGCAAATCGACTACATTCTCATGGTATTCTAGTGGCAAAATGGACGTCCAGAATCTACTCGTTTTTTGCAGCCGATGTGAAGCTTCTGGTGGAGACCAATGGTCGCACTTATCAGGAATTTCGTTGCGCGGCTCGGCGCTGTAAGAGTAAAGGTGTGCTTCTTCATCTTCCCTCTATCTACCTGGCTCAAACTCCCTGCGCCTCTAGGCTTTCACGGTGTCAAGCGGTACCAAACGAAGACAAACGGCGAACCTTCTAGTGACCGCTCCTCCACGTCTAATCTCAAGAAGCATGCTGTTTCATGCTGGGGCAAAGTAATTGTCAATGAGCGGCTTCACGGTACCAAGGCTTCCGGGCGCAGAGACGGCAATATCTTTTCTGAATTTGCAAGAGCTAGTCAACGCCCAGTTGGTGTCTCTCACCGCACACATACAAATCCCGAGTTCCGGTAAGTCATTAGCGTTGAATATTGACTTCATTTTGCTGACAACTTAAATACTAGTTGCCATATCATTTGTTGGCTTGCGGAAGCCGCTCGGCCGTTCAGAATGATCGAAGACTGTAAGGGCAACCCCAGAGGCCTGAGATCAAGGTCTAGCAGGGGAGGATCCAAAGCGTGAACATTGGTAAGCAAATACAAATGAAGCTGACCTAGCAGGGGAGGATCCAAAGAGAAGAAACTCTAAGGGTCCCCCTTCTAGGGAGCTGACTATATACTATACTGCTTGTCCGTAGCTGCCGCTGTCGGGCACAGAAGGCTTGGGCGGCGTCGCAGGCAAGGTCCCAGGGCGACCGTTGGGAGGGCGTTGACGGATCGGTGATTGTGCGGGCGAGATGGAGGGCCGGACCGGAGACGGAACCGGAGACGGAAACGGAGTCGGACCGGAATCGGAGGCATCTCCGAGGGGCCGAAAGGGAGGTTCCCCTGACATCACCCCCCCCTTTGAATGCGGCGTCCCGGCGCATAGTTCGAAAGGGCAAGGAGTCGAAGGTCGCTGAGGCAATGTGCCGTGGTTTACCCGGGTACCTCCGATAGAAGTCCGCAATCTTGTCTGGCGCAAAGACACGGTCGAACCGAACCCACGAGTCGTGTGAAGCATCATAGCCTTTCCACCTGACGAAATAGTTAAGACGCTTATACCTTATCCTGGCATCCAAGATTTCCTCGACTTCCCATTCGGGGACTCCGTCCTCTAGCTCGGGGGGCGGTTCGTCGTAGCTGGGTCGTCCGTCAAAGGGGTCGTCTTGGGCGAGCTCAAGCTTGACGACAGGGAAAACCGGGTGGAGCTTCGAGTAACGCGGAGGGAGGTCGAGCTTGTAGGCACCTCTGCTGATCTCCGCGACTATCTTGAACTGTCCGAGGCGGCGGTGGGAGAACTTCTCCGAGGGGCGAGTTGTCCTGATGTCAGAGGCATCCAGCCAAACACGGTCGCCAACATTAAACTCCGGAGACGGCGTGCGTCTCTGGTCGTAGTAGCGCTTATACTCCTCTTTGGCCTTGGTGAGTGCGGCCTTGGCTTCAGCAACCCCAGTGGCGATCCGGTCGCGGAACTCATTCACAGACTCCATAGCGGAACGGACTCCGGGTTCGAAGCCCATGCGCGGAAGCTGTCCCGTGTCCGTCATGAAGGGGACTTGCTGCGTGGAGGAGTGAACATGGTTGTTGTAGGCGAACTCCGCGGCCGGAATCAACTCATCCCAGTCGTCCTGCTGATAGTTTGTGAAGATCCGCAGGTATTGCTCCAACTCCTGCTTGACGCGCTCTGTCTGACCGTCCGTCTGCGGATGATATGCGGTAGACGTGGCTGGCTTGATGCCGATTAGACGCCAGAGTTCTCGAGTGAAGTCCGCGATGAACTGTGAGCCGCGGTCGGAGACGTACTTCTCCGGAGTCCCGTGATGGCGCCAGACGTTCCGGTAGTAGAGGCGGGCTGCCCCTACTGCATCGACCGTCGTATGACACTCCGAGAAGTGGGCGCGCTTTCCGAGGGGTGTCAACGACGACCATGATCGCGTTGTACCCATGAGCCTCGGGGAGCTCGACGATGAAGTCGACGGAGACGGTATGCCAGCGCTCCGGGGGCGTTTCCGTCGGGTGTAGCTCTCCGTGGGGCAGTCTTCAGAGCGCCTTGGTGCGACAGCACAAGTCGCAGGTCGCGACGTACCGGCCGATATGGCGAGACATCTGAGGCCACCAGTAGTTCCGAGAGACCAACTCCAGGGTCTTGAAGCGACCAGCGTGTCCGGCGACTCGAGTGTCATGGCAGAGCTCGATGATGCGCCTCTGGAGGTCCTTGTCCTTGGGTACGACAATCTTCCCACGAAAGTGAAGAAGACCACCGGAGATGGCCCACTCGTCGGAGCGTGAGGAGCGGGGGCCTCGAGCTTGACCTTGAACCTTAAGAAGTTGCCGGGCCGCTAGTGCGACGGGCTCCTCCAGGTCAGGCTCACCGGAGAGGGCATCGCGGATGTCGCGGAGGAGTTCAGAGCCGGGACCGGAAACGGAAACGCCCTCGAGTGCGCGGACGTGGAAGAGTTCAGGCCGCAGAAGGACGACATCGGAGTTGTCGGAATCGACTCCGTGGTTGGGTCTCCGGGAGAGGGCGTCAGGTCGACCCATGTCGCGGCCAGGCTTGTGGTGCAGCGTGAAATCGAACCGGGAGAGGTACAGGGACCACCGGGCCAGCTGGTTCACCTCCCTTTAAGCGCAACATATGGGCTGTTGCCCAGAAGTGTTATGCACAACATTTGGGCCCTACCCGGCAGGCACCAGGCCATCAAATATTGCTGTCCGGGGGCCAGCAGACATCAATAATGATGGCTTCTGCTGCCGAGCTCGGAGAAATTTGCCGCTTGTGATCAATGCCGTGCGATTGGTCATCGATATAGTGTCATCTCATACCCGGTCGGGTTCGCTTTGTCAGCCTTCCCCGGTTTCTTCCCACCACCACTATCGGCTTACGCCATGCGTGCACCCCATCGGCACGCGTGCAAATGATGGCGCGGGCGCGCCAGGCACCACCGCATTGCCCTTTCCACCGCACTGTGCTGCTCAGCTTGTCGCCACGCGCTGCTCCACGTCTGTGACCAAGACGTCACTCTGTTGCTGCACACATTCCACCCGCGCTTCATACTGCTGTCGACTAGGAACTTAGGCTGCACTTTCTGGACGTCCAAATCACGATGTATGCTCACTTGACACCATTCGCGCCTCCATCCCGGGCCTGCCTATCCGAATCAATTGATAGTGCCTGCGGGCCGGGAACCTGGCCGCGTGCTCTTCGCGAGAGTGTGGGCCCGCGTCGGGCCCATATGTGTGCACAACTCCAGCAGAGCTTGTGCGAGACGCCGTCGCCGTTGTCCCGCAATCCCCCATCGTCTCCTGGTGAGTGCATTCACTCGTTTCTTGACACAAATGCTCAACGCATGGGTTTCCGGGCATGTAATACTCACCAAAGTTACTGCGCTACCCCTTCATGACGTCTGCGTGTGATCGCGCCCCGCTGACGGCCATCCGAACGGGCAGTGCCCGCGTTTAAGCCCGAGTTTGGGCAAAACCTCGCCGTTTGGGCCCGGGATTAGCATCGCGACCATAGTGTTTAAACATGTCTGTTGCGAGGCTTGTGATCCACTGTCACATAGAGTGACAGTGTCTGATAGAGTGACAGTGTCTGATCTTCTCTCTTCTCGACCACCATCCCTACGAGATGAACGACCGCCTGCCTCACGGACAAGCATAGAACTCTCCCACCATTGGTTTGAGCTGGAAGGAGGGACTCTTTGAGGTGCTACAGAGGTGCGTCTGACGCAGTTTCTCTTTTTTTCACTCGCTTATTGAGATCGCCTTTGCGGACGACCATCATTGGTGTGGCCAAGAGTATGCCGGAGGACGGGGGTGGAGGAGCAGCATCTTGCTGCCAAGGAATTTTGGCTTCAAGAGCAAAGGACGGGCATTGCACCACTAGGTTACTGCTAGGACTCGAGCTCGGCGACTGCGGGCAGTGTGGACCACCACGGGAGCGGCAGCCGCGAGAAGACTTCTGTGGGTGGCAGGAGCAACAATGGACAACGACGTGGGACGCGGCGTCCTTACGTGGCCTACCTTCTGCGCGTCGTGGCCAATTCCCTCAGCTGGGCGCTCTTCGCAACGGCGGCACAGCACCCAACGACCATATATGATTTGCAATACCGTCCAGCCCAATGGCCTGTCCTTGCCATCCTGATATCACGAGCCACCGAACCCGCGCGCACACACACACACACACACACCGCACGCCCGCCCGCCAATTTCGGCGTGGGCGACGTCTCCGGCGCGGCCTGCGGCTGGGTCAACACCCATGCGTGTGTCCTCCCGTTAGCTCTTGATAGCGGCGCTTGGCTGGGCAATGACGGAGGAGCGCTGGTTACAAGCTGGTGGCGACCGTAACTTGACGATAGCTTCCGCATGAGCCGACATACCCGGGCTGTTGCTCTGCTTAGCATGGCATCTAGCAATGTGTAACTGTCAGCAGATGTGGCTGGGAGCATACATCGGGGAGAGAAGGGACCTGGCGCTCGGAGGCAACAGTGGATTTTCGAGGTGTGCGTGGGAGAAGACAGTGGCGTAATGTGGAGGGGAAGGCCTGTGTGATGGTGGCGCAAGTGCAGGCGGGCAGGCATACGGCGCGCGAGTGCGGGCGGGCGAGCAGGCGGCGCGAGCGCGGTGGATGGCGCGAGTGCGATGCTGGGTGGATGGATGGCGGTTAGCTGCTGTATACCCGCAGGATGTGGTCAAATTAGTAATATCATGGGTTTTTTAGCCGTCCTCAGCCGAGATGCCGAATTTCCCGCATTGATGACAACACAGCCCGTCCATCCATCAATTTCTGATGATGTTCCGAGTGTTTCCTGACCCCTGCCGGCGCTCCGGGGATTGATCCCTAAACCCCCGACATTTTGCACATAACACTTGTGGGCAACAGCCCAAGTGTTGCGCATAAAATGAGCTGCAGCAGGTGACCTCCTTGGTTTCCCAATCGATCTCTGGGTTATGCTTCCGCAGCCAGGAGTACCCCAGGATGAGGTCTTGTTTACCAAGATGGGTCACGGCGAGTTGAACACGCTCGGAATGGCCTTTGTAGCGTAAGACCAGGTCCGCGATCTGGTTGATGGAGCCAGCATCATTCGGAGTGCCATCGACGTTGAAGACCGGAATCGGTTGCGCCAGGGTGCGGACCGGAATGCCATTCCGAGCGACGTAGTTCGTGTCGATGAAGTCGGAGGTGGCACCACAGTCAACAAGCCCAGAAAGGGAGAGCTTCAACGCACTGGTGGTGGACTCTAGCTCCAACGGGAGGTGGAGGGAGTTCACTCCAGGGGAGGCAGCGACGGTGTACTGCTTGGGCAATTTCTTTTCCCAGGCAGTGAGGCGGCGAAGGACGATGACCGGAGTCGCGGGCGGAGTCGGAGACGGGGGTCGAAACGGGGGCGGGGGAGGGTATGTCTTTCACCTGCTAAGCCCAATTATCTACTCTAATTAGAATGAAGAGCCCACTGGGGTCTTCATTCTAATTAGAAAAGAACATATGAAAATGCCTATGCTGCAGTAAAGCTCACAATAAATCTTCTATAACTGCAATAATTTCACAGCATAAGATGATACTGACACCGGTGGCAATGGCAATGGCGGCCGGCTGATGACAGCCGGATGACAGGTCTACCGAGAGCATGGCTGGCAGCCCTTATGGCAGACCCAACGGCGGTCTGGTTGGGAGCCAGATGAACAAAGAAAAACTCTTTGTCCCATTTACTATTGATCTGAGTCACAGACGCGCACATGTAATTGAGTGCCCGGGTGGCGTCCACCGCACGGCGCACACGTTCAGGACTCGGACACGACGTCTGCACCACTAGCAGATGCTGGCAGGTGCAGCAAACATCACGATGATGCGCTGGAAGCGCCAGTGGTGTCCCGGCGCTGCAGACCTACTCAGCGCCTGGTTTGATGATACTGACATCACCTGCCGGGGTGCCTTCGGCCAACCTTCGGCGTCGCGTTTCCAACGACCGGTCCGGCGCAATTGATCCAATAAGCCCGATCTGACCGGGGTAACACTGTCAATGATTTGTTCTCACTCCCTCACATTCGACTTGCATTCGACGCCTTCCCAGCGCCTCGGGCCTCTCGGCTGGCCGACCACGACGAAGCCACGCACAAGAGCGTGTTCTGAATGAATCCACCCCGCGACATTTGCGGTACATCCGAGTCGGCAATATGGACATGTTCTCGAACTGCCTCCGCATGCTCGCACTCCCCGCCCGCCAGCGGCTCTGCAGCACAAGTATTCTTGGCCCACCGCCGGCCACGTGTACAGCTCCCGCCCTGCCGGGCGGCCCCCCGGGCCCACGGACTACAAGGTCCAGCGGAGCCATTCGTGCGGCCCTCGGCGTCAACTCCCGTCTACCGCGCAATCCACCACCACCAGTCGTCGGAGAGGTTGGGAGGGCATGGTGGATTCCGGCCACCCGGCATGGAGTCAATGACGCACATCGCGGTCGAGGTGAGTTTCCTCGACCGCGATGTCATCATGTGCGTCATTGAGTCGGGCGGTCTCCACGACGTGGACCCGAAGTTGCGAAGGGCCACGCACAGCTGCCCGTTGCTGCTCCTCCCGTCGGCCCGGCGTGCGCAATCGGCGTCACAGACGACGCGGCAGGCGGCCATGACCAAAATATGGCGCCATATCCGAGTCACGACCACGCGCCGACACTCGCGCTCCACCCTGTGGGCGGAGTTTGTTGCCTGCCTTTACCACTCGGTCGGCGAATGAAGAGTTCGCCCCAGCATGCCCGCAGGGAGCGTCTGCTGGCCTAACGGCGTCACCTCAGATCCGCGAGGAAAGCGCACACTAAAGGATAGACAGCCAGGCCCATTGCGACATCGGCGTGCGCACACCGTTTCCGAGGGCGAGGGCCGTAAGCGGCGGCGGATGCTGGTCATTAGACCACTGTGCGACAATGCGAGAGTCAGCGAGACCGAAGTCTCGGCGGGGCGGGAGCGCGTTTTGGAGTTGTAGTGCTGGGGAACTTGAAGTCTTGCAATAGACGGACTCAAGACGGACTTACCTTCCTCCTCTGCCCCTTCTGCCTCCCACAAACCCCTCCCGCCTGTCCATCATTGCTGTCGTCATTCGATGGTTATGGTTGGGACCAAGTTGGGACGCAAGATAACGTGGGAGCCACGTGGTGAGCACAGGTCGATCCGTGTAACCGGGCTCACATTTATTGCCGTTGTAGGTGGCTGCAAACACGATTCGGACACGTGGGTGCGCGGAATGTGTGGCTGGGACGGCGGGCGGGAGACGACCCGCATGGGTGCTTGTTGGATGGATCAAATCCGCACCATCATGTTATTAATTCAGTCTATAAACAGTGTTGCGACTTCAAATGAAAGATTTTATTTCAGACAAAGAAACTCACAAAGAAAACCTGGCTCCCGTTCGAACCGCCATTGGGTCTGCCGTACAGACCGTTGGACAGGCTGTCAATCGGACCATCATTTCCCGGCCACCGTTGACATTGCGACCAGTGTGACCCTAAGTGTCTATGCTGCAAATATTATGCCTATGCTGCAAATATAAATATTTACTACAAGACAAGAAGCCTTAAGCTGCAACTAGAGTACTTATGCTGCAGGAAAACTGCAATAATTTCCAGCTATATGACAGAGTAACTTCTAAGTCAGTGGCTGCTACATATGCTGCAGTAAGTCCTAGACATTTACTCAAGTATGTAAGTCCAGCTCTATCTAATCGTAAACTACCTGAAAAGGAAATTCCTAATCGTCAGTAAAATTTTAGCACCTGTGCAGGCCAATACCTACCTGACACAAGGTCACAAGTGTGACATAATTCCCAAAAAGGAAATTTCGCAGTTTAACAGCAGGATGACTAGAGAATGTCACACATTGTCACAAAATCAAAGTTGTGCATTTTTACTATACAAACAACTTTTATCAAGTGACCTATAGTTACAGCTCAATAGCTAGGTTAAAACTGTCCAATCACTGGCCAATAGATAACTGATAGGCCTCTATCTCCATAGATACCTAAGCTAAACACATGGATCAAGTACTAGGTAGAAGCTTCTCAAAGGTATCATTGATCAATGAGATATTTTCATCATCATAATTTGATATAATTACCATATTCACCATTCATTCATAAAAAATGGAATATCTCAAAATTAAAACATGTAAGGTGGCTGGATTGTAGATGTAGATACTATAGACTGAGGCTCTAGTGTGTGACTTCCTAATCCACAGTGAATATGGCACTGAGAATACAATGCATTTGCTCATCAGTGGTATTTGACCTCTATCAACCGTGAAAGATAAGCATGAATCTTCAGCTAGCCTGCAAGGATAAAGCTGGGAGAGAGCTTATTTAAAAGGTGTATTATATCACCATATCCTAGCCCATCCAGTCATACCATCTGTCACCATCACCTTAATCTATTAACTGCCAAGTATGACTGAATACTGAGTTGAGGAGCATTTTGCTGATATCTTGGGCCCTCATCTATGGAATCCCATAATCCGAGCAGTTACAGAGGATATTCCACTATAATCCTACCGACTAGTGACCCCACAGAAAGTGTTGAGGTCACTGAATTCCTAGAGACCCTAGGTGCTATCTAACCTCGTATAGAGATATGCTAGAGGGGCAGGGGCACCAGTTTCTGGAAGGTATACTATACCCCTACTATTATATATACTCAGATTCCCTAGATTCACCAAGGTTATACCATGGTGAACTCATCATTATTGGAATAGATAATATTGATAATGGTCCTGTACAAGATCCAGAATAGCTATGAGGTTGATTCAAGTGCTGGGCAGGTTTATTTAAGGTTCTATACAATCTTAAGTTCAAGTCTTTTATCATACTTGAAATTAATTTCTAACCAGTTGTAATAGCAAAGACACTCTTTTTTACTCTATGGGTACCTACCCTCTCTTCAGCTACCTTTAGTAGCACACTCCAGAACCACAACTGATTCTGGTATAGGGTCCTAGTAGACATTCAAATATCTTCATACACCCACCTCAAGGTCCAACACTTAGTTTATAGACCTCACAATTCCTGTAAACCAGTCTTCACACTTTCCCAGTAGTTGAATGTCTGCCGCAATTCACCATCCAAGAGCATACACTCATGAATCAGAGTATGCGGGTATATGTATATACCTCATTAACTGAATGACATATTTTGATCCATAATCAACTAACAGATCATGGCTATATTGCCAATATGATGTATACTAGCAGCTATGTGTATAATAGACATTTACCAGAGATTTCATGGATAAAACAAGATAAAAGGTATTCCATCTCTTAGGGAGACCTTCTGTATGCTTCCTGCGCTCAATCCATTGGATACCCCTCACTTTTGAGTGAGCTTGATCACATTTAATGGAGGAAAACTACAGAACATGTCTACACTAGGTTATTACTTACCTACCAGTATAACAATCATCTGACTTTATGCAGAATCAGTGAAGATATTGCTGCATCAAGGTGTGTGATATATAATGATGAGATAATCTATATGTATTGATAACACTGTATTGTCAAGAATATTAATCTTATCTTGCAGGTACACTTTATAGTGCTTGAATCATCTCTGTAAGTTGTCTATTTAGTGAAATATCACTATATCAGGTGGAGATCAGCAAATAATTAGCCATTACTGACACAATTATTCAGTTATGACTATAGGTCACTTAACAAAAGTTCTTTGTATAGTTCAAATGCACAACTTTGATTTTGTGACAATCAGTGACAGTCTCTGGTAACCCTGCTGTTGAACTGTGAAAATTTCCTTTTTTGGAACCATGTCACACTGGTAACATTTATATCACATTATATAGCAGACTGTATGGAGCTGGTAGGTATTGGCCTGCTGCTGGAATTTTACTGACGATTAGGAATTTCCTTTTCAGGTAGTCTATGATTGGTTAGAACTGAACTTACCTACTAGGGTAAATGTCTGGAATTTACTGCAGCATATGTAGCAGCTGCTGACTTAGAAATTATTGCAGTTTTCTTGAAGCATAAGTACTCTAGTTGCAGCTTAAGGCTTCTTGTCTTGTAGTAAATATTTATATTTGCAGCATAGGCATGACATTTGCAGCATAGACACTTAGGGTCAGTATCATCTTATGCTGTAAAGTTATTGCAGTTATAGAAGATTTATTGTGAGCTTTACTACAGCATAGGCATTTTCATATGTTCCCTTCTAATTAGAATGAAGTCCCCAGTGGGCTCTTCATTCTAATTAGAGTAGATAATTGGGCTTAGCAGGTGCAATAGTGCTGTTGATAAGATGCCTGCCCCACCATAGTCTCTCTCTTTGATAGCGGTGCAGTCGATGGTGCGCGAGCAGTGGCACGCAGCAACTCATAAAATAATATCTATAGACTGTACGCCCTTACAACCAGCATTCAGTTGACATGTTTATTTGCATTGAGACCCCTGCCACATAGCCCCGTCTGTTATTGACATCCTCCACTGGCCCCATCGTTGTGCCACGTCGACGTCTGTGGAGCCACTCTTGGCCGCGCCCGAGCAAAATTGGATAAATAGGTTCCTGGGAGGGCAGGCCTAAACAGCCTGGGGGGGAAGGTCCGTAAAATGATGAGAAAGAGAAGTGAGGTTGACACACCCGAGCATTCTCTACGCGCATGATGCTGTGCTGCGTGATTTGGAGCCGTACTGCTCGACGCACAGCCGCCTCGCCTGCTGGATGGCACTGCCACGTCAGCGAAAAAGCGGGCCAGATAGCTCGGGCCAACTCACCTCTGGCATATGCAGACCTTTTACCACTGACATTAGCCCAGAGGTCGATGAATAAGCGCATGGTGAAGAGCGAGAGGAATGGGATGGGATGGGACTGGTGCTGGTGCTGGTGCCCACGTTGGCGCTGGCGCTGGCGTGGTAGAACGATGACATCGCGGGGGTTGGTTTGGAGCACTATGAGGTGGGAAGGACTAGCCCTTGCTGCCGTTGCCTGGATGGTTTTTGCGCTTGATGGAGTACTGGTGGGGATGGAATGACTTGAGCTTGAAAGGCACGCAGTGCTTGCAAACTTGAATATACTTCAGATTTTGAAAGGTTTGCTATGGAGGGTTGAGTCACTTGAGGTTCAGCCGTGCTTGAGGGACGCGGGACAAGGTTCGCGGGGGAGGAGTATTCTTGACAGGGCAGGGAGATGGTGGGGGAAGAAGAAAAGAGTGGGGGAAAAATGGCCTGTCGACGCTGAATAACTGTCAAAATGCGGGATAATACCCGGTAAATTGATCATCTTGACAGATTGGCCATCAAAAGGTTTTCCAGAAGGACCGGAAGCAAAACTAAAAGACCTAAAAGGCCACTGGAAGTTCCTGCAGAAATGAAAGGCCTTTTGGAAGGCTTGAAAAGGATTTGCGAATTTCCTGATGTGGCTGTGTTTATCACCGCCCTCCTGGTCTGGGTGGGAGCTGTGCCAGGTAACATGTAGCTGCACCATGCTGTGCAAAAACTGCCACCTGCTGTGCATTACTAAAAGTACACGGCAAAATACAGGCTGCGAGCCGCCCACTTCCCAGCCAAGAAAGACTTTAGAAATGGGTTGTTAATACATCAAATTGATAGATATGATGCTACAAATACTGTATATAGTAATCCTAACTTCTTTTCTTCATGCCGATGACCGGTATATGGTGGGGAAGGCCTGTGTTCAGGATTATCCCAATTGGGACCAAAATGAGGTAACTTGACACAGTGATCAAAACTACTGATGGCCATCAAAAATCCTTCCACATTCAATAATATATATCAAGGACCACAATCCTCATCAAAATTAAGGCAACATAAAGGCGGGAAATAAATAAATAAAGAATCATATCATAGTAATTACACTGCTAACATAATATGGTGAATCATGATAAACTTTCTAAATCTCATTGAAAACAATGGACAAAATCCCAGCATTTGCAGGACCAGGCATCCTCTCTGCGGTCCAGGGCCTCAACCACGACTGCACGGCTTCGCGTTCCTGCACGAGAGACACGCTACCCTCCCCACGCACCCAGTTGAGCGAATATGAGCACTCAACCCGCCTCACATTGGGAAACACGGCCTCGAAAACACTGGCCCCCGTCATCGGCCAGGGCTCCGCGACGCTAGCCAACGCGCGCGGTGGGCCGGCAGTCGGGTTCCAAGGCATGCGCCAGTTGAAGGACAGTCGGATGGTGTTCAGGAGCGGCGCACGGCCGGCGATTTCGGGCAAAAAGTGTGAATACGAGGGGTTTACGGAAATGGTGCCATTGTCGGCGGAATAGTACCTGTATGGCTCGAGGGCATGGAGATGGAAGGTCCGAAGGCTCGGGAGTGGCGGCAGGTCGGGACAGTAGTCAGTGAGCACTGGAACCGGCGGTCAGAACAAGAATGAAAAACGAACGGACGGACGCACTCCACCACCAAGTGAGCCAGAGATGGCGTACAACACCGAACAGCGGCGCGAGAGTGTGGAGGCCACCCGCGGAGGCGTAGAAGCTTGACGCCGCGGTCATGTTGATTATTACCGACACGTGGACGATGTTCCAGTCCAATAGATGAAGTTTGTTCCGCTTCACCGCAGCTGAGATGAACTTGAAGCCAGCTTCCATCCCAGCAAGTAGGTCTATATCGATGCGCTGCAATTGCGGACGGGTCATAGCATGCAGAATCGCGGAGGCCAGGCCGGTGGGGACACTCATATGGAACTGAGGGGGAAGCTTTATGTGCACGAGAGGCGACAGGATCGCAAGCCGAACCACGTGGACGGCCATGCGCTGCAGGACCGTCTCGAGCAGACGGGCCTCGGACGCTTCCGCGGTGAGCTGTATCCGCAGTTCCTTGACGAATCGAACGAGATACGGCGTCGAGGCAAACAGGACACAGCCTCGGATGAACGACTGCGTGTCTTCGCGGCTGGGGGAGCGTTTTTGGAGGACGACGGTGTGGAAGAGCTGCGCTTCGCAGGCGAGTCGGAAGGCCTTGGCGGAACCGAGACAGGCACACAGCGCTTTGTTGTCCCCCGCCAGGTGGAGGACGATGGTCTCCAACAGCTCCTGGGGCAGCGACATGAGCGGCAGAGGAGAGTAAGATTGATGTCATTGTGTAAGATCGATTCGATCATTAATCATGATCTGATCGGTGACGTGGCCGCCGTGGCCACATGACCGTCAATCAACCACTTTCTCTTCCGGACGACCACCACGAACAACGACGAGAAACGATGGCAGTCCAGTGAAGTTCACTCACAAAGGCTAGTGCGACGCAACGGAGTGTCCTGACGTCCCTCGCGGGCTCCTACGTGCACGCATTGGGTTCATAGCGCATTTACACTGACGTCTATCACTTGTACGTTGCAGGTGCGCTCTAATTTCACGTTCCTTGCACGTCTTACTCTTCCCAGAACGCGTGGCCAAGCACAAACTGTCGAGAATCCTGCGCGCCACTTTTGTATCTTCTCTGGTCAAAAGCCTTACGCTCGCCAGCCAGCCTCCTCTTCCTCCGCGCTGCCGACGGCGTGTCCGCATACTCCCAGCACTCAGCGCTCGATGGAACCTGGGGCGGCATCAACGACTGGCTCGCCGAGTTAATCGCGGGCCGCGCGTCCGAACACCGTGTATTGCTTCCCGAGACGACAAAGGACAAGGCGGACGATGGACGGCGGGTAGAGCTCACTCAGCCGACGGAGCTTGACGAGTCGGTAAGCCGGGTGAAGGCCGTTCTGGGCCTGTCCTCAGTCGCTTCTCCGTTTCGCATCCTGTCGTTGTTAACTATACAACGCAGTCCAAGTTCCTGCGCTGGCTCTGGCGCCTCCATGTTTGCGGAAGCAAAGGAGCCGGTCGATGTATCCTTCACTTGGGAGATGCAGCATGTTGGTTGCTCGATTTCTGCTCCATCATTTCAGACTTGAATCGGCTTATAGCATGTAGTTCTCGCTGGTATCGGCCAAGGCACTCACGTCATGCCCTGTACGCCCGTCCCCGATAGCCTCAGTTGCACTAGTAGTTGACGTGCCTCCCAGGTGGACACACTAGCGCGGGTACCTCCCGATCCTCAAGGACAAGCTCAAAGTAGAACTACAGGGCTTGGCTCGGTCGATCGTCAGCGCCTCCGATAAGCACCCGTTGCAAGTCTAATGTGGTGTTATGCCGCGCAGAATGCTCAGAGTTCATCCCAGCAAACCATCTCGCTGGTCACGGAAAAAAATCGCGATGCTGGTAAAACGCTGGACTGATATCATTGCTGGCAAGGTTCGCATCCAGGTTCGTCCGCCAGAACAGGACCATGTAGCCGAGGCGAGTCATCCTCTGTCTCCCGGCCCCAATAACCTCAGTTGCTAAGATGCCCATGTTGTCATTAATCCCTCGCATAACACTCGCTGGAAGTGGTTGATTTCAAGAAAGGTATGATTCCAAAGGGTAAAATCCGCACTATGGTGCCGCCGGGCTGATCATACCTCCAAATCCAGACAGCTGACTAATGGCTAACTAAGCCGCTCAATGCAAAAGTCCGCACTTTTCTGGCTATTTTTGAGTATTAAAGTGTCTTATAATAGGATTGTTGCTAGTCATAATATAAGTGTTTTCATTAGAGGGATTGTCTGCCAAGACATTCCTTCCCACACAGTGAGGCCATCAATCCAATGTCCAAAATTCATATCATGACATAGTTTCTAAATCTCATTGAAAACAATGGACAAAATCCCAGCATTTGCAGGACCAGGCATCCTCTCTGCCGTCCAGGGCCTCAACCACGACTGCACGGCTTCCCGTTCCTGCAATAGAGACCCAGTACCCGCGCCACGCACCCAGTTGAGCGAATATGAGCATTCAACCCGCTTCACATTGGGAAACACGGCCTCGAAAACACTGGCCCCCATCATCGGCCAGGGCTCCGCGACGCTGGCCAGCGCGCGCGGTGGGCCGGCAGTCGGGTTCCAATGCATGCGCCAATTGAAAGACAGTCGGATGGTGTTCAGGAGCGGCGCACGGCCGGCGATTTCGGGCAGAAAGTGCGAATACGAGGGGTTGATGGAAATGGTGCCGTTGTCGGCCGAGTAGGAGCTGTATGGCTCGAGGGCGTGCAGATGGAAGGTGCGAAGGCTTGGGAGTGGCGGCAGCTCGGGAAAATAGCTGGTAAGCACTGGCCCACCGCGGTCAGAGCACGAGGGAAAATAGAAGGACGAACGCACTCCGAGTGAGCCAGAGATGGCGTACAACACTGAACAGCGGCGCGAGAGTGTGGAGGCCACCCGCGGAAGCGTAGAAACTTGACGCGGCGGTCATGTTGATCACCACCGACACGTGGACGATGTTCCAGTCCAATAGATGAAGCTTGTTCTGCTTCACCGTAGCTGAGAGAAACTTGAAGCTGGCTTCCATCCCAGCAAGTAGGTCGATATCGATGCGCTGCAATTGCGGACGGGTCATAGCATGCAGAATCGCCGAGGCCAGGCCAGTGGGGACACTCATATGGAACTGAGGGGGAGCGGCGTTGATGTGCACCAGTGGCGACAGGATCGTGAGCCGAACGACATGGACGGCCATGCGCTGCAGGACTGTCTCGAGCAGACGGGCCTCGGACGCTTCCGCGGTGAGCTGTATCCGCAGCTCCTTGACGAATCGAACGAGATACGGCGTCGAGGCAAACAGGACACAGCCTCGGATGAACGACTGCGTGTCTTCGCGGCTGGGGGAGCGTTTCTGGAGGACGACGGTGTGGAAGAGCTGCGCTTCGCAGGCGAGGCGGAAGACCCTGGCGGAAGCGAGACAGGCGCACAGCGCGTTGTTGGCCCCCGCCAGGTGGAGGACGATGTTCTCCAACAGCTCTGGTGGCAACGACATGGCGGTCAAGATGAAAGAAGGGAGATCGATGTCACTTGCGTCAGATCGATGACTAATACTCATCATAGTAGGTCTCCACCTCATCTCTCTCTGTCCCTTTAAGCAACGAATACGTCCATCCCATCTGTGGTCGATACTTCACCACGTGCTCCAAGGTCCCCGCGTTAACCGCCTCTTTCACTCCCCCCTCACTGGCCAGCTCTTCGTTCTTTCCCCTCTCCCGCCCAAATTCAATCTCCACCATGCGCAGCGCCTCTAACCCGTTGTCAATAGCAGACTGGCCCACCCGCCCGCGCAGTACACCCAAAATTGTCGCATTCGCCGTCCAAGTGACCTGCGACAGCTTTAGCACGCGCAAAAAAGGGACGACGGGCGCCCAGCGGCGGCACAAAAAGCTCTAAAAACTCCACATCGTGCTCATCCGAGTGGGCTGCAAGGCCATGTGGCTCGCCCACCACCGTGAGACTCTCAAGTGTCGGCAGTGCGTGGAGCAGTGCTCGGAGGTGCTCCAGGCTACACGCTCGGAAAACGACCTCGAATTCGGACAGGCCGCGGATGCTTTCCTTTGCGAGGCGGAGCGGTTCTGCCATGTCCGCTGGCGCTCGAAAGACGTAGTGCATGAGCCGGGTGAGTTGCGGTGCGTGTAGGGCATGGAGAAAATGCTTTGTTGACTCTGGGTCATAGGTGACGATCCGAAGCTCTTCGAGATGTGGGAACGTAACCGAATACTTATGTCAAGCGTCCGCAGCTGACGCGCATGAAGAATGGAAGGCAGGACCTGCGCGCCAAAGTTAGTCTCGTAAGTATATAGCTTGAGGTGGTGAAGATTCGCCCATGACATTGACGCCCAAAGCCGCGGGGTTGTCAACGCCAGCTCCTTCCACGCGCGACACACCCGACACAGTAGCATGGGGCCTTCATCTGCCACAAACGCGGCCGCGCGCGACACTGGCAGTGTTTCGAGGAAGATCGCCCGCACAAGGTCGTCGGGAAGTCCGCGGAGGGGAGAAATAAGCGCCTCGTACCCTGCCGCCACCTCTTTTTGCGCCTTTAACCTGATTTCGCTCTCCTCAACCAGCACCTGCAGCCGCGCGACTTCCTCTTCTAGGCCCGCCAGCTCAGCGAGTGGGGTAGTGAGAAAGACTCGGATGTCTTGACGGTGAGATGCAGTTGGTACAGCATTTGTCGCCAGTATTGACTGGAACGGTGAAGGAGCGAAAGGCGACATGAGTGTCGGGACCAAGTTGTGGGGCTGATGCAATCGGCGCTGATCCGATGCGCGCTGTTTTTCAAGCCACGCGTGATCACGGCAATCAATCTATCAACAACCTGATTACTCGAGCCCTTCCTTTCCTTTCCAGGTGGATTTGACGTCTCCAACGGGCTGTTCAAGTTGCGGACGTTGGAAATAACTCTGAGCAAGCTCTGAGTAACATTGGAGTAACAAACGGAATAAGAGGTCCGTGTCAGATCCAGACCCTTGATCATTATCGGTGACGTGGCCACATGACCGCCAATCAACCACTTTCTCTTCTTGACGGCCAGCACGAAAAACGCGACGCGACACGATGGCTGTCCAGTCAAGCTTGCTCACAAAAGCTGTCTCCAATGCGATGCAGCGGATTGCACCGACGTTCCTCGCCGGCTCCTGGGACAACGTGCGTGTGCAGTGAATATATCGAGGGTTTACACTGACTCTGGTGTCGCAGGTGGGCCTGCTTCTTGGTTTGTTTCAAGTGGATGCTGTTATCGTGGCTCAAAATGCCCAGAATTGCCAGCTCCGCCTTCTTCCCGCGTCCCCAATCGAGCGCGTCACCATCTTTCTGCCACATCCTCAGCTCACCCAATCTATAGTCTGACACCCGCCGTCTGCGACGAAGATATCGCGCTGGGCGCAGGCGTTGTGGTTTCATACCACACCCCCAATCTTCTCGGGCCTCAAAAGCCTCACCCTTTTCACACCGCTCCAGGCCAGCCTCCTCCGCTGCGCTGCCAACGGCGTGTCGGTCGTTGACTCGTCTCCCCGCATTCGGCGTTCGATGGCATTTGGGGCGGCATCAACGACTGGCTCGCCGAGATAATCGCGGGGACGACAAAGGACGAGGGAGGGTGCTATTTGTGTTCCCCAAGACTTTGTTACCGTTGCGTCCATCAGAGCTCATCTCAGGAATCCATCTGGCTGGACACGAAAAGAAATCGATGGAAAGCCCTGGACTAATACCATCATCCAGGTTCGTCCACCAGAACGGTATTCCTGCAAAGGACGATGTCGCCGGGGTGCACCAACGGCAAGGGCACACACGTCCCTGTGTACACCCTCAGCTGCATGTCTCGCAGGTGAACACACCAACACTGGCAAAAATGTCCTCCTCCCGCTGGAAGTGGTTGATGGCAAAAAAGGTATGATTCCAAAGGGTAAAATCCGCGCTAGGCGGGCGTGCCTACACTAACTACTACACGAAAGAATACATTTTTTATTACACGACGGTGGCGACGAACTTGGCGGCGGCGTCGGTGAGGCCGTTGTTGCCGTACATGAAGTGCTGCGGGGAGAGGAGGAGGCGCTTGGGGTTCGTCTTGAGAGTCTGGACGAACGCGGCGTTGGCGGTGGCAAGCTGGCCGGGGAAAGACGCAACGAGCTTGGCAGCTGCTGCGGCCTCCTGGGCACCGACGGCAAGCGGGGGCAGCTTGGAGAAGGGTTTGGTGACGTCAGCGGCGGTCTTGGGCAGGACGAAGCTGCCAGACGGCGCGCAGAGCGGATCAGGCACGCTGCCGACGAAGCACTGCACATTCGTCTTGACCGTGGCGGGGACTGTCGGCATCTGCTCTTTGAAGAGCTGCGCGGGGTCTCCGAAGGTCACGAGTGCCTTCACCTTGGGTACCGTGGTCTTGGCGAGTGCGCCGAGACCCTTGTGCGCAACAAGCGCGCCTTGTGACCACCCGGAGACGATCAGTTTAGTTGTCGGGCACGCATCGGAGTAGAAGTCTAGCAGCTCCGCCAGCGACTTGGCCCCGGCGGGCGAGCCGCCTTCGCCGAGGTAACCGAGCAGTGTCGCCTTGTAGTCAATCGCGCTCACGCCCTGGAACGCGACCGTCTTCCCCGGGAGCGCCTTCTTGAGCGCAGCCTGGAACTGCGGGCCGACCCACACGCCGATGTTTCTGGAAACGAATGTGAGCACGTGGAAGAAAGGAAAAAAAAGGGCAGCGCACCCGGAGTCGAAGGTCCCGCGCGCGAAGATCACGCCGACATCTGCACAGTCGCCCTGGCCGTTGATCAGGTTCTCCATGTCGTTCGCGACGTCGCTGACGCCCGCGCGCGCCGCAAGCGGGGCCGCGGCAGCCAAGTGCAGCGTGGTCGCTGCCAGGAATGCGGAAAAGGTCGTCAAGAATCCTTTCATCGTCGTGTTTGGCTTTCTCAAAAACGGAAGCAGAAGTAAGCAGAAAAGCGCAGGCGCGGAAGAAGGCGAAAAAAGTCGGCAAGCCGGGGCGAAGGGGAAGGAAGAATGGCGCCCCTCACATATGACCTGCGTTTTATCTGGTCCCCTGTGTACCGTTGACCGGGAGCGCCAGCGCGCGCCGATCGCCACCGCACAATCAACGTGTCGAAACGCTTCCTAAAACACCACCTAACGCGTGTGTCAGCGTCGATCGCTTCTTGGCCTACTGTCTGTTCCAGTCTCGGCGCCGGGACCACCCAGCCGATGCATGCAACAGCAGCCAGAAAGATTTGGTGACACCCTCCCGTAATCAGCGATGCACATGGACGAGTATCCCGCGCCGATCAGATCTCATCACACACATGTGCTTATGCGCCCAGGCTTACGCCCGGCTGGCCGGGCCGAGGCCCACTAAATCAAGCTCGAATAGAGATTATCAGCACTTGTTTTTTCAAAATATTTGGGAGCAATTGATCTAAAAATTTGAGAGAGAGTTCAAATTTTTTATCTAAAATATGAGTATTAACGTGACTGAGTGTTGGCCGTCGAATGGTTGGTGAGCTTTTGTTAATACCCTTCTGCGCATGGCCCCTAGCCGACGGAAGCTCTTGCGGCATTTACTTCTTGGGCAGACACTACGCCTCGATGGAAGTAATGCCTTGCGTGCAGCAATGGCAGCAACAGCGGCACCACCGGACAGTGTTGTTGATAAGTGTTAAGGGTTATATTAACCCTTTGTGATATGATAATGATAAGCCCTTATCATGAAGGGGAATCATGATAAGACCCTTAATAACCTTAATGATGCCATCAAAATTATTGATTATCTCTAAAGATAGCTGCCTTGGATTAAAAAATTTATTAAATTTCTACTATAATTATCTTATTGATATTTTTGGTCCCATTAGAGAACTGACAATTGCCCTTGTCCCAGTAATAGCAGTTATAATTAACTTCCAGCCTGAGATAGATGTACAATCATAGAGGAAATACTCACCAATGCTTATAGGTCTTATGATAAGAGGATTATATAGCCCTAGCATTGGTTTAATACTGTTATATAGCACTTAAAACACTCATATCAGCTACTTCTCAAAAAGGAAATACCCTTATTCCCCTTATTAACCCCCATTCTGTTATTAACGCCTTAGCTTGTGAGGGTACCCTTATTAACCCCCTTATCAACAACACTGCCACCGGATGATATCTGGGTTACAGCTGCCCTACCAAGCATGCCTCTCGCCCCATATGCCCGTCCAGATATTGGAGGAGTGTCAGGGGAACCCCCGCTTCGGCCTCCTTCGGACCCTCCGAACGCATCCGAGGCGCATCCGACCGGCGCCCCCTCGGACGCTCCGACCCACCCAGACCATCGTCCACGGCCTCCTTCGCCCGCACAATCACCGATCCGTCAAGACCCTCCCAACGATCACCTTGGGACAGAGCCTGCGACGCCGCCCAGGCCTTCTGCGCTCGTCGCCGGCAGTTACGGACGACCAGTATATAGTTGGCACCCTAGCAGGCGGACCCTTAGAGTTTCTTCTCTTTGGATCCTCCCCTGCTAGGTCGGTCCCTCCGTGTATTTCCTGTAGTCTTATTCACGCTTTGGATCCTCCCCTGCTAGGCTTTCGTCGGAGTCTCCAGGGTTGCCCTTACAGCAGAAGAAACTCTCTACGGGATTAACCGGTCAAGATTGCCAGGTTTGGTGCTGACTCAGGCTCGGAGTACGAGTCCGTACCCCCCTCGTCACCGCCCCTGCCACTTGACCCCTCCTCCTCTGCTCTTGTCGTCTTTACGCCCGCTATGTCTACCGGAGCTGCTCCGGACGCTGACGCGCATGGACGCACTTGAGGCGAAACTAGACAACCTCACCAATATCCTCACCCACCTTGCTTCCCAGGCTTCCGCTGCCGCACCACCTCCGGCAGCTCCCGAACCGCCTTGGCATCTCCGAATGCCCCCGACGGGATGTGTTATTTGGTGACATTACTGTCGCCTCAAAACTGGTCTTACGACCAAACCCCCCGTTTGCGTTTAACGGAGATCGCAAACGCGGCCGCGCCTTCCCTATACGCTGGTCAAAACCTACGCTCGGCTTGCCCCGGAGGCCTTCGTAGTTAACGGAGAGCCGAGCGAAGAAAAGGGGCCGTCCGCTACGCCATGTCCTATATGGCGGAGGGACCCGCTCAGCAATGGGCAGAGCATCATGGGAGCAAAAACCCCTTCCCCTTCCCTCGGTGGAGCCAGTTCCTCTCCGAGTTTCGCCTTCGGTTCGTCGAGGAGAATGAACAGGACCTCGCGCTCGCTAAGTTGGAAAGCGGGTTATCACATGGGAACGCGGGATGTCTACGGATATACCGACGACTTCGAGGACTTGATGGACCTCGCTGGCTTCAAGACGCGTTGGTTAAGGTAACCAAGTACCGCCACGGACTTGACCCCTTGATCAACAACGGCATCACCTCTTCGAACGACCCCCCAGACCTCCGTGACTATCTGGGCTGGCGCACTCGGGCCTTCCGACAATATGAAGCCCTGGTGCGAGCAAAGCTCATTAAGGGAACGGCTACCCCGCGGACCGCTTCGGGAGCTCCGCGCGGCGCCTTCCCCATCACTCGTTCGGCAACTCCGTTCCCCATCCGCCCGGTGGCCCCGCCTGTGCCACCCGCGGCCCGCGCCCCCGTCCCGGTACCTCCGGCTCCCGTCCCTATGGAGCTGGATCGTACTAGGGCTCGGGGTGCCCCTCGTCGAGCCTGCTTCAGATGCGGCGACCCCAACCATTTGGCTCGGGACTGTCCGCTCCCCGCCGACGTCCGCCATGTGGACATCCTCGACGAGGTAATCCAGCAACTTGGCGATGAGATGCTGGGAGAGCTGCTTGCGCGGTTGTCCGATACTGCGGCCTTAGCGGAGGCGCATTCGGAGGCTCCGGCGGAGGGTTTTTGTCCCCCGCGACGAGTGACTGGTGTGCCCTCGTTCGCGTCCATAAATCGTTTCACTTGTTTGTATGATGAATCAACTCCCTTGCCCTACAACGAGCCCGAAACGAAAGACGCACCCTTTGCCCCCTCCGAAGCCCCCGTTCGGATTCGCCGACTTGCCTGGGAGAAAAAGCTACCTGGCAGTTATACCATCTCTGCCGCTCCTGGCGTTAACTCGCTGCACCTCCCCCTTGAACTTGAGTCCACTGCGAACGCGCTCAAGCTCTCCCTCTCGGGCCTGGTCGACTGCGGAGCTACTTGGACTTTATCGACACAGAATATGTCAACCGGAATAATGTGCCAGTCCGAAATCTCTCAGTACCCATCCCGGTCTACAACGTCGACGGCACCCCCAATGATGCTGGGTCTATTCGCCAAATCGCGGACCTCGTTCTCTCGGTACAACGGACACTCCGAACGCGTTCAGCTGGCTGTAACCCACCTTGGGAAACAGGACCTGATACTCGGATACTCCTGGCTCAAAAAGCATAACCCCGAGATCAACTGGGAAACAAAGGAGGTGAAAATGAGTCGTTGCCCCCGCAGCTGCTCTACCTGCCGTGACGAAGAGCGGACCGAACGCGCCGAGGTTCGGCGGCTCCGACTCCTTAAATCACGACTACTTGCGGGCGCCTTCCCCACTGTTTGCGCTATCGATATCGCTGGCCCAGATGATGCTGACGACGAGCTCGGAGCTGCTTCGGACCCTCCGGAGCCCTCACCAGATCTCGACGGCGACGAGCATCTTGAAGACGGCGACCGCATCTTCTACACCTCCTTTCGCCCAGTTGAGGAGATCCGCGCTGGCAGTACAGTGTCCCAACGCCTCGCAGAGGCCTTCGCCCGTAACTCGGCCCCTCCGCCTTCGGAGATCCCGGACTGGGCCAAGGAGTTCCAAGACGTCTTCGACAAGGAGTCCTTTGACACGTTACCAGAACGAAGGGCTTGGGACCACGCTATCGAACTCGTCCCCGACGCCAAGCCCGCTAACTGCAAGGTGTATCCGATCTCTCCCCCGAACAGCGAACTTGACGAGTTCATCGAGGAAGGACTTGCCACAGGCCGTATTCGCCCTTCGAAATCTCCGATGGCCTCCCCCGTCTTCTTCGTTAAGAAAAAGGACGGAGGGCTTCGGTTTGTCCAGGACTACCGCGCCCTCAACGCAATGACGATTAAGAACCGGTACCCCCTTCCGTTGATTAACGACCTTATCAACAGGCTCAAGGGCGCTCGTTACTTCACCAAACTCGGCGTTCGCTGGGGTTTTAATAACGTCCGGATTAAAGAAGGAGACGAGTGGAAGGCGGCCTTTCGGACTAACCGAGGGTTGTTCGAACCTTTGGTGATGTATTTCGGCCTGACAAACTCCCCGCCGACGTTCCAAACGATGATGAATGACATTTTCCAGGATCTCATTCTTTCAGGCGACGTTATGATCTACCTCGACGACATCCTTATCGCACATTCGGACCTCCGCAAGCACCGTGAGATCGTCCGGGAGGTCCTTCGGCGGCTCCGAATGCACAAGTTGTACCTTCGCAAGGAAAAGTGCGACTTCGAGAAATCGTCAATCGAGTACTTGGGGGTCATTATCTCGCACAACCATGTCGAAATGGACCCCGTTAAGGTCGCCGGAGTCTCCGCATGGCCTCCGCCCGAAAACAAGAAGGACGTTCAGCAGTTCCTGGGGTTTGCTAATTTCTACCGCAGGTTCATTCGGGATTTCTCGGCCCTAGCGCAACCTCTCTTTGCGCTCACCAAGAAAGACCAGAAATGGACCTGGGAGAGGCCTGGCCGCCGCCTTTCAAGCCATCAAGGACGCGGTCGTATCAGAACCTGTCTTAGCGATCCCGGACGACTCTCGGCCTTTGCGACTTGAAGCAGACAGCTCAGATTATGCGACAGGGGCGGTTCTTTCACAACAATCCGCCCCGGACGGGAAGTGGCACCCTATAGCGTTCTATTCCAAAAGCTTAAATGATGTCCAGCGCAACTACGAGATTCACGACAAGGAGATGCTCGCGATCATCCGCGCACTCGAGGAGTATCGGCATTTCCTCGAGGGCGCCGCGCATCCGGTTGAGATCTGGACTGACCATAAGAACTTGGAATACTTCCGAAAGGCGCAACACCTTAATCGTCGGCAAGCCCGATGGTCGTTGTACCTTTCCAGGTTTGACTTTACGCTGCACCACGTCCCAGGTCGCCAGATGGGCCGCCCGATGCTCTCTCCCGCCGACCTGACCACGGTATCTCCGGCGACAACTCGGATGTCACCCTCTTACGCCCCGAACTGTTCCACGTTCGCGCGCTTGAGGCCGTCACTGTCTCTGGGCCTGGCTCCGAACTTGTCCGCGACATCAAGGAAGCGCTATCCGGTGAGCCTGACCTAGAGGAACCCGTCGCACTTGGCGGCTCGGCAACTCTTGAAGGTCCGAGGTCAAGCTCGGGGCCCCCGCTCATCGCGTTCGGACGAGTGGGCCGTCTCAGGCGACCTCCTGTACTTCCGCGGCAAGGTCGTAGTCCCCAAAGACAAAGACCTGAGGAGGCGCATTATAGAGCTCTGCCACGACACACGTGTCGCCGGACATGCCGGGCGGTTCAAGACCCTGGAGTTGGTTTCGCGCAACTACTGGTGGCCACAGATGTCCCGCCATATCGGACGCTACGTCGCGACCTGCGACTTATGCTGTCGTACGAAGGCCCTCCGAAGGCTTCCGCACGGGGAGCTACATCCGACCGAAGTCCCCCCCGAGCGCTGGCACACCGTCACTGTGGACTTCATCGTCGAGCTCCCCGAGGCCCATGGGTATGACGCGGTTATGGTAGTGGTTGACGCCCTCGGGAAACGTGCTCACTTCACCGAATGCCATACGACAATAGACGCGGTCGGAGCTGCCCGCTTGTACTATCGGAACGTCTGGAGACACCACGGAACCCCGAGAAGTACATTTCGGACCGCGGTTCGCAGTTCATCGCTGACTTTACGCGAACTCTGGCGCTTAATTGGCGTCAAGCCGGCTACCTCTACGGCTTACCACCCGCAGACCGATGGACAAACCGAACGCGTTAACCAGGAGCTCGAGCAGTACATCCGAATCTTCACCAACTACCAACAAGACGACTGGGACGAGCTTATCCCTGCCACTGAGTTCGCCTATAACAACCACGTTCACTCCTCCACTCAACAGGTACCCTTTATGACGGACACTGGCCGGCTCCCCCGAATGGGTTTCGAGCCGGGCACCCGCTCAGAGTTGGAGTCGGTGAACGAGTTTCGCTGATCGGATAGCGAACGGCGTCTCCGAGCGAAGGCCGCGCTCGTCAAAAGCCAAAGACGAGTATAAACGGTACTACGATCGGAGACGATCGGACGCTCCGAATATTCAAGTTGGTAATAAGGTTTGGTTAGATGCCTCTGACATCAGAACAACTCGGCCCTCCGAGAAGTTCTCCCACAAGCGCCTCGGACCGTTCAAGGTGCTCGCAGAGGTTAGCAAAGGTGCCTACAAGCTCGACCTCCCCCCGCGTTACTCCAAGCTCCACCCCGTCTTCCCCGTTGTTAAACTCGAGCTCGCTCAGGACGACCCCTTCAATGGACGACCCGGCTACGACGAACCGCCCCCCGAACTAGAGGATGGAGTCCCCGAATGGGAAGTCGAGGAAATCTTGGATGCCAGGATAAGGTATAAGCGTCTTAACTACTTCGTCAGGTGGAAAGGCTACGATGCTTCGCACGACTCGTGGGTTCGGTTCGACCGTGTCTTCGCCAGAACAAAGTTGCGGACTTCTATCGGAGGTACCCAGGTAAACCACGGCACATCGCCTCAGCGACCTTCGACTCCTTGCCCTTCCGAACTATGCGTCGGGACGCCGCATTCAAAGGGGGGGTGATGTCAGGGGAACCCCCCTGGCCTCCTTCGGACCCTCCGAACGCATCCGAGGCGCATCCGACCGGCGCCCCCTCGGACGCTCCGACCCACCCCGACCATCATCCACGGCCTCCTTCGCCCGCACAATCACCGATCCGTCAAGACCCTCCCAACGATCACCTTGGGACAGAGCCTGCGACGCCGCCCAGGCCTTCTGCGCTCTACGTCGGCAGTTACGGACGACCAGTATATAGTTGGCACCCTAGCAGGCGGACCCTTAGAGTTTCTTCTCTTTGGATCCTCCCCTGCTAGGTCGGTCCCTCCGTGTATTTCC
This sequence comes from Mycena indigotica, assembly GCF_014461135.1. Classification (NCBI taxonomy): domain Eukaryota; kingdom Fungi; phylum Basidiomycota; class Agaricomycetes; order Agaricales; family Mycenaceae; genus Mycena; species Mycena indigotica. Next base: position 1,598,557 of record NW_023503011.1, on the reverse strand, counting down.
TGTAGTCTTATTCACGCTTTGGATCCTCCCCTGCTAGGCTTTCGTCGGAGTCTCCAGGGTTGCCCTTACAAGGAGCTCATATCAGCTTACCATGGCTAAAGCGGCTAAAACCTCAAGACTGTTTATACCAATTTTGGTGTGTGCTTGATAAAATCTGGTTGGCAAGCACAGATTGATTTTCGGTATAGTTTCTATGCAGAAGAGATACAGCTGTTAGTTAACGTGCTTGACATCCCTCAACCTTTCAAGACAAAACATCGCTCCGTGTTTTCTGATGTCGAAGCTCTTTGCTTGCTCCTGGCACACTTCCGAACCGCTGGAGACCAATATATGCTCTCAATGCAGTATGGGCAAGCCCAGTCGGCAATAAGCGAAGTGATCAACGAGCTTTGCTTATACTTGGACAACCGATGGGCACATTTACTCGATTTCGATGTCGACGGAGTTCTCGCGCCCGCTCGGATGGAGGAGTATGCAACTGCTATCTTTGATGCAGGTGCCCCATTGAACACGGTATGGGGCTTTATTGACTGTACCATCCGGCCTACTTGTCGTCCGCATCATCTACAACGAACTGTCTACAACGGCTATGAGAAGGTCTATGCACTCAAATATCAAGCTATCATGCTTCCGAACGGCCTTATTGGACATCTGTATGGGCCGATCGAGGGCCGACACAATGACAATGCCCTGCTCGCAGTATCTCAATTGCTTGAAAAGTGCGAACAACATGTGCTAAGGCCAGGCACCAACGCCTGCTTCACGCTACTTCCAGATTTTTGGAGACCCAGCCTATGGTCTAAGCCCGCTGATGATAAGTCCATTTTCGGGGCCAGGGGAGCATACCCGAGAAGAAGCGGCATGTAACGAGGCAATGGCAGCCGTGCGTATCGAGGTTGAACATGGGTTTGGCATAGTGGTCACAAAATGGCCCTTTCTCAATGGCTGGTGGAAGCAACGGGTCTTTTCTTCGCCTGTGGGACGGTACTATTGTGTTGGTGTGTTATTGACTAATGCATTAAACTGCCTTAGTCCAAACCAGACATCTCAGTACTTCGCTTGCGAGCCACCATCTGTAGAGCATGACTAATAAATGTAGTACATGAATACAAGTCTGTATTGATTGTATAAATTGGCAACTCGTTATTGTCCTTGGGAGTTCCTGCCTTCTCCTCGTTCCCAACCAACAGCTGTTTCGTCATCTCGCACCCCTCCCGAGCATCACGGACAAAAGCCTCCCATCACGCAACAACACGCTTATCATGAGCTGCACGGCGGGCATTTTCGGCTTTGAAAATGGCAACAACCAGTCGAAGTTGCGTTCCATGCCACGACGCCACTTGGATTTGGGCTTCTTGGATGCAGGCTTTGGCTCCTTCTCTTTGCTGTCGACTTCCTCATCTGTGTCCGCAAGGTTGATTATCGATTTGCCGGCCGTCTTGCTGATAACAGTTGCTGTCTCGGTGTCACTCTCGGTGTCGCGGGACATGGTATCTGTCGAGATACTGATGGCACGCTTGCGCCCAAGGGCTTGCATCGAAGCCTTGCAGATCTCCTCTCCACCTGCTTTATCCTCGGTGCTTTTCTAGTCACTATCAGAGCTGGACAAGACAAATGCCAAAAACCATACCTGCCTGATCTTTGCCTTCACATCATCTGTCTTGCCTTTTGCCATATCATGTTGATTTTCCATCATCTCCATGAGAGCGCCGAGAGGAATAGCATCTGGGTTACCACTGCCAACAATGGCACCGAGAGCCTTATTTTTGCCCATAGGGTTCTATCGCACAGACATATGAGTCAAGGTATTGAATTCAACTCAGAATCGTACCTTTTTCCAATCAACAATGGACTCCATCTTCGCTTTGAGATAAGTCGCGGTCATTGGGCGATTGACAGCGACAGAGACAAGGCTTGCACGCTCTTCCCAGGCCTCCTTCTTCTTGCCATGCCCAGCAGACCAGGGTTCTTGGGCATTGACAACCCGTAGAGCTTTTGTGAAATCGATCGCGGTTCTGAGAGCACCCCGACCAGCCTTAACTACCACTGCGGCCTTTGGTTTCGTGTTCTCCTTCCCAAAATGGTAATCCTCGAACTTGAGCTTGACTTTTGTCTTCGCACTGGAATCCGCCTTTGCATGCTGAAGACGAGCGCCTTGAATCATGGCCATGTTTGGGTTGACAGCAGCTATCAGGTAGTGTTCGGCACGGGTACCTTGCCAGCAACATCTTGCAAAGAGGCTCCGGCGTCGAGGGAAGCTGTTCAGATGAAGTTGGCAAGCCCAGTTCGAATGGATGAGGAGCATTCTTGTCTGTGGTGGGAGTGTACATGGAACCAGGTTGGGACGTGTAGTCCAAAGCCGGGAGAGGAAGACCTTGGATATCGTAGATTTTACCGAACCGGTATGGCTGGGTTGGTGCTTGTGGGGTACTTGTAATAATAGGCTGATACGGAGTTTGAGTGTCGTCGTCCAAGATAGAGCAGAACTGGGTCATGGGACTGGGGCTAATTGGCCCAAGGTTTGTGTATGAAGCAGATGCAACCGAGCGCTGAGGAGAGTGGTTTCCACTGGACCAATTCATGAGTCACTGTCAATAGAACGAGGAAAAAGACGCACCCAGGAGTGTTACCCCCCTTGTAGCGAGGAGACTTGAGGCCCATTGAAGTTAATTCGACTTCAGCATCGTCGCCGAAGCCAGTCGTCTCAAATGTGAAGTCAGGGAATACCTCTTTAAGGCCTGGCAGGAGTGGGTGGCGGTTGAACGGCGAGTTGCTGTGGCCTTGCATAGTTGAAGTCGTGCTATGCAGAATCAAATCTGAGTTGGAGAGTATTGACCTGCGCACCTTTTAATCTCTCCTGATATCCGTAAAAACCGGAATCCTCCCCGCATAACCGGTAAAAAGAGCCACTATAATGTGTCCACAGCGCAGTCAAACCTGATCCACAGTGGAGTCAGTACTGTGTTTAGCATGCCCATTCAAGGGTTATGGATAATCTCACCCGGTAGTGGAGTTCTGGAACACCAGTTTGTGTAACAGAGCACGACCACCGTGGCACATCTAACTGCAAAATGCACACACACAGCTGCAGGGTCTGGAGTATGGACAGTGTCTGGGTGCCTAGGAGATGAGACCTGGAAATACGGCTGTGTTTTATGTGCTTGATATGAGAGCTGGTCAGGGCAGACGGGCAGACGCTGGTGCAAGAGGTTTGACTCGTTTGAGTCGACACGAAGGCCGTGGTGTGTATGTAAGCACCGGTGCCATCACCAATACGATCCTGATTCAACGGCGTAGGCCGGCACCCTTTCGCAAGACTCAAAACTTTAATCTGAAAACCCTTGGTATATTCAAAATCTGTTCACAATATTTGGGAGCAGTTTCAAAATTATTGAAGATCGTTTTTTGCCGCTGCTGATAATCTCTGATATGGTGATGTGGTCTAATGTTCAAAGTTCAAACTTGCGGCTGGGCAAGATCGGTGGAGCATACCGCAGCGGATGCTGGTCGCTTGGCGGGTGAAAGAATGGTGCGTGTCTGAACCATGCCCTCTCGAAGTTGTTGAGGAGAAATCAAGATGGAACTGCTGATCTACCAGCTGCTGATTTTCGGAAGTCAACTCACCTGTCAGGGGATGAGGGTCCAGGTGCCTAGTTGATACCAAAGCCGGGGGAACAGCCCCACGGCCAACTACTTAAGTACAGGGCTATCTGTGCACGGACCAGTCACGCGATCAGTCACAGCTGTCATATCACATGCTCCCCTTACACCAACCCCTCCTCAAGATCCGTCGCCTCGACGGATAGGCGGAGTGTAGGGTTCTGCGAACTCGTATTCGGGATTGCCAGGGAAATAGAGGTTGTCGCCTATGACGCGTGATGACTGCATAGGTACGCCCCCTCGTCGGGCGGTCTGCCGGTTACGCAGCCGGGCGTGAGCTACGTCGATCTGCATAGGAGAGCCAATCGGGGTAGGTGACGCACTGGTCAGCGCCGACGGAGTGGCCATAACCACCGAGGGTGCGAAGGGAGTAGGGTAAGGCTGGGGGGTAGAAAGAGATGGTGCCGCGGCCTGCATAGGTTGGGTAGTGGCGGCAGCAGGTTGGCGGGGTAGGGAAGACGGGAAGAGGGGGGAAGACAGTCGCAAATGCCCAGCTGGCCCACCGGCGGCCGAGGCCCTCGGATGAGTGGCAGGTCGAACCGCAGTAGTGGCGCGGGTAGTGCATATGGCAAATGAATATTTACGATGTTTTGCCATTTTGCCATGGTTAAACCAGTTATGCCACATTTCATTGCCACCTGGCGAAAATCACGTGAAAATCATGTGATTTCTTTATTAGGTAATTAATTTCAATATCTAATTGCTATAAACCACCCTGCTTCACGACATTTATTGTCTGAACATCCTCCTGCGGTACCACACTGTTTAATGCAGCTTTGACAAGGTCAAAATTGTAGATATCGCCATCCATCAGTGACAGCGTGGCAGCTGTCTTTCGCTTCTTGTTCGCGATGGCCACCAAGGTTTCAGGCAGCTTGTCGTCCGAATTGTCCTGAGGTGCGCTGTCTTCTTCTGCCTCTGACTGAGACTGACTCCAACGCCAATGTGGCCTCCAGATGTTTGAAGACTGCCTCAACTCCGGAAATCGAGTCCTCTTCTGGATCAGGTCCCTCGAGCGGTGCCTGCCACCTGGTCAGGACTTCATCTCGCTCCAGAGGTGTGGAGTTATCCGTTGTGACACGGGTTGCCAATGCTGACCCTGATGCAGTGGCCGCTGGAGGCGGAGCAGCCGTTTCTGTCGCGGGCTTCTTTCGGAGTGGAGCTCGCCGTTTTGCCTCCTCAACAAGACTGCTGCGGACCTTGGCGAGTTTGGAAAACGTTTCGACAGCAAGGCTATTGCGTTTGGGGGACTGGATACCGTTGCAGGCGGAGAACAAGCGCTCAATCTCTGCCGAGTGAGGCGTGAGCGAAAGAATGGCACAAGCAAAGGCTTTGAGCGGATGCTTCTTCACGGAAATCGAGAGGCTGGCCCACCAGCCACCAGCATCTCGATCTCCACCCTCCCATGGAGCTTTGCATGCACCATATGTCGTGATATCGCTTGCAAGAAGCGCTGCCTCCCGATCCTCCCATCCCCACTTCACGGCAATCTCCAGCGTGGTCTTCTTGTAGTCGCGCAATGTGTACCCCGGAGTATCTTCCACAACAGCCATTTTGCGACAGAGCGGGTGGAGGAAGAGGGCCAAGCGGTGTACGGGCGTGGCCATTTGTCGAAAGCACTTGTTGACGACTGCACGCGCGTGCTTTTCGAAGGTCCGGAACTCTATGGTATCATCGTCTTTCTTGTCCAAGGTCAAAAGCTGACGTGCTGCTCCAAGGAGATTAAGCATACAGTCCGCCAAATTAGCGCGACGGCTTTCACATACAGCAATCACATCAACGAATGGATGCGCAATACGAATAACGCGTGAAATCCATGGCCAGAAGTCACGGTCCTGAATAATGTCGATGACATCCTCGTTGACCGCAGAGTAGCCGTCTGAAGGCCTTCGCGCATTGGGATGTGCAACGAGAAGGCTTAGCGGTGTTTGGTGGGCGGAGATGCTCATAACCAAGAGAATCAGGGCATACCACCGCGACTCACAGTTTTTCTTGAGACCACGGGTAACTTTTTCTGCTTTCGCTGTGTTCTTGAGCTGACCGCCCCAATAGTGCGAGTTATTGAAGAATGTAACGATGCGATTGGCGCGCATGATGGCTGCCTTCGCGGGAGCGTGCCGACAAATCTCGCCAACAAGGGTATTGAGTCCATGCGCCCAGCAGGCAAGCGGCTGACTCAATGTAAGTCGTTGACAATGTAGAAAATGTAAAAACTCACAATAACCCAAGTGTGCTTCTCAACGAAGAGTCTCCGGAAGGCTTTCATTACGGATGGATTATCCGTCACAACACCCAGCACACAGCTCGCATCCACGACCCCCATCTCTGCGAGCGCTGTCTCTGCAGCATCCATGATCTTGAACGCATTGCCGCGCTCCCCCCGTCATATCCTGCAGTCCCAGAACAATTGTGGGCTCCCCAACAACACCAATGGCTGTCCCGTAAATCGATCGACGAAGCTCATCCTCCCAACCATCAATAATCAAGGTTCCGCTGCGCTCCATCTTTTGCAGCCTGTCAAACATCTCCAAATGGACATGGCTGTGCTCAGCGTCGAGGAACAACCTCGACATGACGTTCTGGGATGCGATTTGGAAGGAGGGTCGAAGGGCGTTAGTGAAATCGCCAAGAAATATGCTGTCGGCTTGGAGGAAGGCCGTGTTCGAATGGACCATGTAGCGAAGGAGATGTCGATTAGCGATGTCGGATTGTGTACTAGGAGTCGATGAATGAATCCAGATTAGCCTGAGGGTTTGGTTTGCGTTTTTTGGCAGGTGGCTCACCCCGGACAACAGTGGTTAGGGATTCCAAAACCGCTGCATCTGGATCTGATGCCTCTTCTGCAACCTTCTTCTTCTTCATCAAAACATGTGCGGCCGTGGCGTGCGACAGCCGGTGCATCTGGGCATTTTTTGAAGGTAGCAATGTGATTTGCCAGACGATTTTCGCGATGCTCAAGCTCCGCAGAACAGTAGTTACATCGATAGATTTTGCGATTGGTCTTGTTTTCAATAAGGCGGATAAAGACAAAGTGTGCCACATAGAAAGGGTCAAGTGGTCGCCCTCCAGCCATAGCGGTGATTGTGGGGAAAGTAGACAGGAAAAACAGAATTTTAATAGACTAATTTATATTGCTATTGCGGGGGGCACTTGGCACAGGTGCTTTGTGTGCTTTGTTGGAAAAAAGTTAATCTAAATACCTGTTTAGGTGTACAATTATAATTAAATATACCAAGAACAAAGCACTCATTTGCCACCGTGAATATTCACACCCTGTAATATGCCAGGTTTTGCCACCCTGGCAGATGGTTAAATGGCAAAATGTTCTGCCAAAGCCAGCAGCACTAGCGGGGCACCTAGGACTGGGCATGGATCACGGTGGACGAGCGGTGCGGAGGGGCACGGTCGACATCCATCTTCGTGGCATGTGGTACAGGCACAGCCGGGGCACCTGGGACTGGGCGTGGATCACGGTGGACGAGCGGTGCGCAGGTCCCTCAGCAGACGGTGGCTGACGTTGCTTCTTCGCACGGACACGCTTGCGCATGAACCGTTTCCCAAAGCGCAATAAGCGCTTCACCGATTTGCTGGTCGGTTCTCCGGATAGAGACCCGGCGCTCGCCAGGCGCAGCACGATCAGAGTATGCGCGCAACTGAGCACCGGAAGTGTCATGAGCTTGGTGGAGACCCTTGCTGCCACGACCCACGATATGCCCGACAGCCGAGTCAGGCACCACAAGCGTACAAGAGAAGCGCGTGACAGTATCAGGCGCAGTAGGAGGGAAGGTTTCGGCAAGTGGTATAGAAGTGTGGGCAGCAGCAATGACGGCAGGGGTAGGGGCCGGGACTGTTGGAAGAACCCAGCGACTGCCATCCCAGACACCGTGGAACGTAGGACCAGGGGAAGGGGGAGGAGGGGGTGGAGCAGGCGTACCATACTCAAGGCGGTCTAGACGGTCGGTGAGGCGAGTAATTTCGCTCTGCAGGAGCAGGCAGTACGAATACAGGTCAACAGGGACGCCAGGAGTCGTCATTGGAGAAGAGCAGGCAAGCACAGTAGGGTGAGGACGAATATAGGAGATAGAGAGGATTAACTGGGGCTAGAAGAGTGCCAGAGTCGATATAGAGGCTTTGGTATGCTGTCAGGGGATGAGGGTCCAGGTGCCTAGTTGATACCAAAGCCGGGGGAACAGCCCCACGGCCAACTACTTAAGTACAGGGCTATCTGCGCACGGACCAGTCACGTGATCAGTCACAGCTGTCACATCACATGCTCCCCTTACACACTCACCCGCGATAACAATCCAATCTTGGCTAGTTCCTACCTGTCACACCTTCCCATTTGGGAAGGAGTGAAATCTCCTCTGGTGCATGTCAGCTTTATTTCTTCATAGCCTGGCCTGAAAAGTAAAGGAATAGTTTAGATAGCATACCTGTCCCATGGTATAAAATTTCTGTAAGGGCAACCCTGGAGACTCCGACGAAAAGCCTAGCAGGGGAGGATCCAAAGCGTGAATAAGACTACAGGAAATACACGGAGGGACCGACCTAGCAGGGGAGGATCCAAAGAGAAGAAACTCTAAGGGTCCGCCTGCTAGGGTGCCAACTATATACTGGTCGTCCGTAACTGCCGACGTAGAGCGCAGAAGGCCTGGGCGGCGTCGCAGGCTCTGTCCCAAGGTGATCGTTGGGAGGGTCTTGACGGATCGGTGATTGTGCGGGCGAAGGAGGCCGTGGACGATGGTCGGGGTGGGTCGGAGCGTCCGAGGGGGTGCCAGTCGGATGCGCCTCGGATGCGTTTGGAGGGTCCGAAGGAGGCCGAAGCGGGGTTCCCCTGACATCACCCCCCCCTTTGAATGCGGCGTCCCGACGCATAGTTCGAAAGGGCAAGGAGTCGAAGGTCGCTGAGGCAATGTGCCGTGGTTTACCCGGTTATCTCCGATAGAAGTCCGCAATCTTGTCTGGCGCAAAGACACGGTCGAACCGAACCCACGAGTCATGTGAAGCATCGTAGCCTTTCCACCTGACAAAATAGTTAAGACGCTTATACCTTATCCTGGCATCCAAGATTTCTTCGACTTCCCATTCGGGGACTCCGTCTTCTAGTTCGGGGGGCGGTTCGTCGTAGCCGGGTCATCCATTGAAGGGGTCTTCCTGAGCGGGGCTCAAGCTTAACACCGGGGAAGACGGGGTGGAGCTTGGAGTAACGCGGGGGGGGATTGAGCTTGTAGGCACCTTTGCTAACCTCTGCGAGCACCTTGAACAGTCCGAGGCGTTTGTGGGAGAACTTCTCGGAGGGCTGAGTCGTTCTGATGTCAGAGGCGTCCAGCCAAAGCTTATCACCAACTTGAATGTTCCTGACAATTTCTAAGAGATTCATGTCCTCATTCATATTCAATTTGACAACAGCGGTGTGAGATCCAAGTGAGATCTTGGTTTTGACAAGAATTTAAAATGGGGGGAGAGTTTAAAAGGTGCTGGATCTCTCAATATACCTTCAGTCCTGTCAAGTGCTCATGAATCTATATACTCAGGAAGACTACAGTGTAGTGCAACACAACTTGTCGCAGGTTGTCACGAGGCTTGACAGCATGTCACATCATGCTTGGTCGTGTTTGATCCTGCGGCCGGCCACAAAAAAAACCGGATGGGGTCAGAGCTATCTGAATCAGCACATGACCTGCGCACCTGGCAGTATCCTACCTGGTAAATAGTGATTGGGTAATTTCCTTGCACAACAAGCAGACAATATTCAGCGTGCCGCAGGTGTGCCAAAAAAATACATAAAAATGCAGAATATATCCTTCCCGATGTTATATGTATGGTGGCCCCACCTTAAGCTTATAAAAATAGACACAACCCCAAACCATAAACCACAAACCATGAACAAATAATTTTTGTGATAACTGACCTCATAGGTTTGGTCGGGTTCTCCCTTCCGCCTGCGTGCACCTCACCTGCCTCCTCCTCCTCAGCATCAAGGCACGGGGTGGGTGTTATCCACCTGCTGTCGTGCATAACCTGCAGTTTGTAGTGATGGCCAGGTCCAGTTTGGGATTTTGGTTTGAACCTGAACCGGACCGGACTGAACATGTATTCGGCGTTCAGGTTTGGCAAAGGCCGTTTCCGAACTAAACCTGGCTGAACTGAGGGCCAGGTTTGGCCATTTCGTATCAGATCAATTTTCATTATTTATTCTTCTGAAACAGAGATGATTTTGCCCTGCTCAACCTCGGAACTGAGCCATATACATCTAAGTTAGCTGGGTGCTGAAACTGAAGTTTTGGAACCCATCAAAACTGAACTGTCAGACTAAGACTTGAATAACTGAAGCTGACCCTTGTAACACCCTGCTGAAACCCCAATGTCAGGGCACCTGTGTGGCCCAGTACTCACCGTCAGTTATCGGGTCCACCGCGGCGGGTTGGACCCGATAAGCCACAGTGTTATCAAGCACCACCATATTAATGAATAATTACTGGTTAAAGGTATGAATAATTTTGACAATTTTCAGTGTTGCACAGGTTTCTACCATACAAGTACACCTTATCATTCACTTCATGCTATGAATAAAAATCCTGTATTATGAACAGTGATAGATTTTTTTTTTGATACTATAATGTACTTGGTGTTGTAAGAGGAACTATTTACTGTCTAGTATAGATAGTACTAGTAGAGAATGATTATAGACTATCAGTATGTACATCTAAAATGAATTGCCCGACATGAGGGTTATTATAGACTATCAGTATGTGCAATTAAAGTGGATTGTCTGTGAGTAACTGTGGTAGCGATATCATGGTCCATAGAAATTGAGATAGATGTAAACAGCGGAAAACGTGGAGGACAAAGCAATGGAGGAAAACATGGAGGAAAGCAAACATATACCGACTTTGAATTTACGCCCGATGACCAGGCGGACCTCCCTTCTTCCCTTTGACAACATTTTTCTTCTCCGCTGATGTCAATGATGCACCTGCCGTTGCTGCCACTGTCATCGCTGCAGAGGTTGTCGTTTTCGGGAGCCCAGTTCCTCCCTTTGACTTGTTCATCTGCTTGAGAAGGTTTCGATATGCTTTGTTTGACTTGTGCTTCTTTCGGGCGCGGCTCATTATTTTCGGCATTGTCCTCTCGCGGCGTTTGCGTTTCAGCCTGGAGGATTCGGCCTGGCGAGAGGAGCGTCGAAGAGGAATAGGTGAGGTAGCGTTTGATGCTTTCTTTGCCTTTGTTTTCTTTGCCTTTGCGGCAGCATTCGCCTTTGCAGTGGCAGTAGGCCGCGACGATTTATGACGACCTGGACCCCGACCCCGATCTCTACCCTCATCCTCACTTTCGCGCTCGTCTGGGCTCGTCTCATCCCGCGAATCATGCTCCTCGACTGCTGCCGATTTCCTCTGCTTTCCTCGCTTTCTGCCTTTGTCAGAACGAGTGGCCCGGGATTGCCCAGTAGGAGTAGGGCGCTTTCCAGCCTCGACTAGGTCTGCGTATTCCTTCTCAATTTGCTCCTGCTCCTCGTCTGACTCGACCTCCTTCCAATAGCATTCCTTTTGGTTGATTGCTCGTGCTAGACAGCGGAGTTGGCTGATTGTGCTTATAGCTGATGGTGACATCCAGGGGCACCCCTCCGGCCAGCCAACGAGATGGACGCGAAGGTTGAGGATGATAGCGTTGGGATAGTTGTCGTAATTCATGCGGGTTTCTTTGCCGGCAGTGTGAGCTGTGTGGCCTGAATCAGTTGAATGAAAAACCACCAGTGGAAACACAAACCAAGGCCATTCTTGATGAACTTCGTGCAGTATTGACGCAATTGTGTCGTTGACATACGGTCAACCCCTGGGAAGCAATGAGCTATAAGTCAGAATGAACGACTCGGCGAGCCACAAACCTTTCCCTAAGCTCATTGCCCAGTCTGCAAAATCCTTCGCAACTTCGGCCTCTGTCATTCCATGTCGGTCATACATGTAGCGTGCGCCGCCAGCATCGACTATTGCCGGTATTGTCAGGGTATTCTTGCGATCAGTAGGCGCCACCAGGCCAAACGAAACAGCATGCGTCCGTTTTCTGAGATTGGTCATCTGCAGTCGTTCAATCCGTTGTCGAGAGAAGGAAGGCATAAGATAAAAACTTACGAGCTTGCCCATAACCTTGGCCGTCCCATCTACATCCTTCGCCTCTCCAAGCGCAGTCGCGCGGGTTCCAGTTGCTTTGAGCTTTTTACGAGCCTCATATTCTGCAACAATTTCTTCAGTCTTTTCAGGACCAAAGTCGAGGAGCTCCGGGTGTTTTTTGACCCGTGCTTGGAGAGTGATGTACGATATGGGCGATTTGCCTGCAGCGGCTCTTTCTGAAAGATATGAGTATCATATATTTGAAAAGCGGGTGTTGACAAACCTGCATTGACGCTTCGGGTGTAATATCCCAGCAAGGCGCTTCGTTTCGACGTTCTCCGCTGCTTCTTCCAGTTTTGCGAGCTCTGAAGCTTGCGCTCCACAGCTCCTACCCGAGTATTGAACTTTGCGGCCAGTTTCCGAATGATCTTTTGTTCATTTTGGCGAGCCTTGAGTTGAAATGACACAAGCTCGTTATTCAATTCACGAGAACGGCTTTTCTGCGCCCGTTGTTGTGCTCGGTATCCGACCCCCTTCTTAACCTTCGTGCAACGACGAGGCGATATGATGGGCCCGACAACGCTGGGGCCGGCAGGATGGCTGGTTTTCAGCGGCCAATCTTCTTCTCCTTCGCTGTCGCTAGGCAGCACCACACGACGACGCCGAGGGACAGAATCAATGTCGTCATCCGCCCCAGATAGGGTAGAGCACGGGTCAGGGTCAACCCGCAGGGGTTTCAGGGTAGGGTCTGTCAGGGTCAGGGTCAGGGTACACCCCTTTCTGAACCCGGCCAAACCCGGACCCTGTCAGGGTCAACCCGGAGGGTCTAAAGAGCTGTTGTGATTTAACAAATTCCTATCTAAACATGATTTTTGTAGGTTTTAAGAGACAAAAAAAGTCACATGTCACTCAAGTCACTCATGTGACATATGACATCTGAGTACACCATATTAAATATACTTAAAATCTTAATAAATAGACCACATATGCTATTTCTGAGTCAATATCATGTAGCAAAATGTATGTTATATTGAAATTATTGTATCTAATACATCTTCTGCTTCTATGTTTATAACCCGTGGGTCAACCCGGACCCGGGTTAGACCCGTACCCGGAAGGGTCAGGGTTAGTCAGGGTCAGGGCCAGGGTCAGCTCTCTGAGACCCGGACCCGGACCCGTGCTCAACCCTAGCCCCAGATGAGTTGTCGGAGTCACTGGAGCTAGCGGTAGAGTTGGGTGGCCTGGGACTTGAAGGGTGGTCGTCTTTTCGGTGGTCGTCAAGAGCGTCGTCGTTAGGATCAGAGTCACTAAGATTGGTTTCGGGAGGGGGCGGCTTTGGAGGGCCATGGCCTTGTTCACCCCTTGCAGCTGGGGCAATGCACAATATATGGGTTATAGCCCACAAGGGCAATGCACAACATATGGGCTATCAGTTAATCAGCTGGCAAGGCCATCGGACCAGCATAACCAGTGATCGGCACAACGGCAAACCATCAAAACTTGATCAAGACAAGCTAATTAAGCTAATTAAGTCTTATTAAGTCCAAGATAAGGACAAGTTAGCAAATATCAAAGTACAAGTGCAAAAATAGTCCAAAAAGTAAAGATATGTCCGAAAAGGAAGTTATTCCTCTTCCTCCTCGTCGTCGCTCGCATTCCCATGCTCGTCTTCATCGTCGCTATCAACCAACCCATCAGCGAGATCTTCATCGCCAGCCACAGCATAAACCTGGAAGACATCCCGTTCCCCCTTCTGACCTCGAGTCAATTTGGGACTTGTCAAGGTCGATTCTGCTCGTCGGGCCAGGTTGCGGTACATGTCGGCATGCTTTGCGGCGTACGCGATAGCACCTTCTGCGTGCTCTGCCCCTAGCCCGCTGACATCCACATCGAAGGCTCTCTTCAACCAGACCCTCTCTTCTGCAGCGAACGACAGGGGTATTCGGCTTGCCTCCACTCCCAGGATCCGCACTTCCTCCTTCCATCTGCGCAAGCGAGCATAAGACTTGGCCCATTCGATGCGAAGCGCTGCAACAAGCGGAATAAGCAGACATTACGGGTGGGAGACAGTTGTTTCAGTACCTTCTTCAACAGCCTCAGACGTGTTTGACACATTGCTCCAAATCCAGGATACCTGCCGACGGCTCTCCCCATGCTTGAAGACAGCATTCGCTTCTCTCGCAATATCAAGGCGATTCGATCGATCGATTGAGAAACTCTCGACCTCATGCTCATCCTCGTTGTCCTCCATCTCTTCATCGTCCATCGCCGAAGTGCTGGTGGGTAACTTTGCGAGGCCCGCTTGTTGTAATTCAGCATCTCGTGCTTTCTGGGCACGGTCCGCCTTTTCGCGCCTTTGGACATCGCGCTGAACCTCCTGAGAGTCCTCCATGCACCTAATATCCCCTTTCTCCAACTTCCGCCACGACACCTTGTCTTCGCCCCCTTCAATCGCGACCAGAGCACGCCACGCATTTTGATATTTCTCGGAATGGAGCAGGATTTTGCGCTCGTTCTGATCGACAAGTGTCCGCGAACGAGTGTTCATTGCCTGGGCACGCGAGTGCTGCCGTTTGTAGGTAAGCAGTCGAGACTTGACGTGCAGTTGCAGTTGCAGACTGGTCAAAGCAGAACGACATTGAGCATCTCGTAAGGCGCGCTCGATCTCCACCAAACCCTCGCGACAACCACCATGGCCGCGATCCAACCGCGGGATTGCGGAAGGCAAGAAGAGAGGTACGCGTTCGGCCAGTGTCTCTTGCGACAATTTCAGAGCATCCAATGCCCGGAGAGCAGCGGGAGTGTAGGTTAATTGGAGCGTTCGCAAGCGCTTGATTGCCCGATTGAGCTTTCGACGCTGTCGCCGAAGACTGACTCCCCCTGATGTTCCTCTGGTCTTCTTCAAATCCACCAATCCACGGATACGCCGCCTAAGAAACCATCAGATGTGAAACGGACGCAAGACAAAAGAACACGTACTGGTCAGCTTCAGCGTCCAGCAACGCTGCAATGAACTCGGTTGGGGAAACATCATGAATGGGAACTGCTCCCGCTTTCTCCAATTCTGCCTCCTCCTCCTCAAACATCTTGCGTACGGCGTTCTCCGACAACCCTGATCAAGATGAGCATTAGTCGACTACGTAAAATCAAACAACATACCCTCCGACTTCGCCTCATAGGGATTGGGCATGGAGTTATCAGCCTCAAATTCTTCGACCTGTTGCTTCCAGACCAAGACACGATCCGCGTGGCCCAAAGTCAATGTCTCGAAGTCTTGCTCTTGCTTCGCGCACTCTTCCGCTGCCCTATCCATTCGACGCCGTAATAACAGCACTAGCAGATGAAATGAGCAAGAGAACGCAAATTATCAGATGATACTCACCCAGTCCAAGGGTCTTCATCCAATTCCAAAACGACCAATGGTCGTCGAGTTGATCCCATCGAGCGCCAGGTCCACAGACGCGTGTGCTTGCTGCAAGCCCACCGATCATGCTCCATGGGCGCTCAATACCCTCGCCGTCCGTCATACCCGAACCCAGAATTAAGAGCAGAGAAAAAAAGATTTGGCACAAGACCAAGTGACCTTTGATGTGCATTTTCGGAATCGCAAAGCGGACCATCGCGAGAGCAAGGGACAGTCGCACCATCGCAGGCAATTTAGCCAAGCGTTCAATGAGATATTTCATCCACTGACAGACGATGTCGTAGGGAGATTAACTTGCGAAGTCTGGAGTCTAGATGGCGCATGAAGGAAGCGAAGATGTAGTCCATGTTGCTATAGCTGACAAAGTATTAGAACACGACTCGCTTTCTAGTAAGACGACCTACCGCTCGCCCGCTTGCAAATCACCTACACCGTTAGGAAGCACGAACTCGTGCCTTGCGCAAACCCCCATACCAACACCAGTAACACTATAGCCTCGGGAGAACTTGGAATTTGCATGGTCTAGAGCCGCCAGACCGCTGCAAGTGCTCATCTAAAGCAATCAGTCAATATATTTCGTTGGCAACAAAACTCGTTACCTCCTGCTGGTCCGTCACCGTCAACAGATATTCGCGATAGGGGTGCCATTCGAGCATGTACGCCCAACCCGTTCCAAGACCAGGGTCTCGAAGCTCGTTTGAAATAGCCCGCCCGTTTGAGACGGAAGCAGGCATCCATGGCAATGAACATGATGTACAAGCATCTGAACGAAGATCAGTTTGGAAATTATCATTGCCGGAAGAAGTCTAACAAACTCACTGGTCTTCTGGACGAGCATCTTCCCATCCTTCGGGTAGGTTTACCCCTGGCCGCGGACAAGCTGGACATTTGAGCGCGAGCTCACCCGGCCCAGTTCCCATCACCCCATATGCATCGTGGCCACGTCCCATGCGCTTGAGTAGCTTCAGATGTCGATACTGGCGGGAAATTCTCAAGAAGATGGAATAACGGTCCGGGGGCTTGATCCCCAAGCCATCGGTCAGCGATTCCAATGTCGAGTAATAGTCGTAGGCTGTCGTTTTTGCACGCAAAGACAGATAATGGAATCTGTCAAGACAAGAGAATGTCGCGCACGTTCGCGGCGAGGAGGTCGTTGCAGGATAATAGCCGGCTTTCAACAGTTGGATGTAATTGGGGTCGCTGTTCTGGCAGCCGCAGAAGTCGACCCCAACCTCGTGAATACCATTGTCGGCAATTATGACGAAGTCGGGACGGCCAGTTCGGGGAAGAGGACACGTCTGTCCAAGCAAGTGGCCAAATTGGATTCGAAGGCCCAGTTCGCGAGAGCTGATTCTCATGAAGTAGACACCAGTCCATTTCTAGTATTGGAAAATCAGCAAGGATCGAGCGCTGTAGAGGAATTTTCACCTCGATGAAATGGGTTGGGTTGGTTTCGTGCTCTTGAACACAGCACTCGGCGCAAACCATGCGGTCACCGTGGCAGCTTTCGCAACGATAGATCGCTTTTTGGGAGCCGCTACCGCAAGAGGCACACAGTTCAGACTGCTTGCCACGTCCATTTCTCCATAACATCGCCTGAAGGTACTTGTCTCGAAACTTTTCGGCCCAGTCTTGCATAGCTTTATCCTGTAATAAGTTGAGCTGGGGTCAAGGTAAAGTGCAGAGAGCATGCTTACAGCTGGCTGACTTTGACGAGCACCGGCAGGGTTACTTGAAGGCCCAGCATCGTCAGACTCGGAGCCAATCTCATATCTCTCCGGCTCGTCCCCAGGCAAAGGAAGCAGAGGCTCCTGACGCGCTAGATGGCTGAGGCGGGCGCGTTTGACGGGAGAGGATGGTGAAACCAAGACAGTTTCGGTGCGGACACGTCGATTGTCGCTGGTGACGCGATGGATTGTCGTGGCAAGAGGAGCATCAACCGGGGCTCCAACGAGGTCTGCGATTGGTGTCATATGGTGATGCACGAAAGTCGGGGGTATTGCAGCCCGGCGTTTTCGCGACGAGGAGGTGGCCATTTGGTGGGGAGTAAACAGAATAAGCGCTTGGCACACGTGCCCTGATGACGCATAACACTAGTGTGACTAGTGACATTTACTCTTTGCCTTTTCCCTCCAACCAAGATGCCCGCTGGTCATTACACCCACGTCGACGAGTTCCTGCGCCTCATTACGCACGCCCCGAACAGTGATCGCCGCTGGGTACCGTTTTCATCTCGCATGAGGCTTGGATCTGAACCATCATTAGCCCATCTTCTTCCGCATTCTCGGCTTCTATCCTCGGAAATCTTCTCACAAGCTTGTCATGCTGCCACTGCTCAAACACGTCGCCTACAGCGAGCTTCCTCCAACTCCCGATGACATCTGCGTCTCCACCCTCTCCAACGCAATCGGACAGATGTGGACGAAATCCCCCTTGGACTGCCACAGCTGTGTTCGCGAGGGGTGGCAGGTCTTTCGACCAGCAGGCTATGTCAACGAAGCCTTCACTGTCGTAACCAGCTGCTTGCATCCACGCAAAAAGACACGCCAGCCTGTGAAGATCGAAGAAGATGACTACATTGGTCGCATCCAATTGGAGCTTGAAGAAGAGGCGGGTGTCATTTCTGGAACCGACGAAGAGGAAGAACAGGACGACGAATACCTCCACCAGCACGATAGTCATCCGAACTGCGGCATCCAAAAATTGTGCGATGGGCAGACGCCGTTCATGGGCTCGGTCGTCGTCATCAAGCACAAAACTTACGACGTTCAGGGAGTCTCCAGCCCACGTTTGCTGGACCTTCGTCTGGCTGACTTTGAAGACACCGACCTTCCCGTCATCGAGACTCTCCTGCGCCAGTTCGTGTTCTCCGTCTATGTACACCCCACCATTCTAACAGTTTTGACAGACATTGTCAGAATCAACCGGTCCAGATGGGGGGAGATTGAACTGTTGTCTTTGCTGTTTGTGCTGTCTTGCTTTACGATCTCTTGGACAATCACGCTGTGTTAGCTTGCTTAGTTTTGTCGTTGCTTTTGCTCTGTTGTGTCGTTGTCGTATCGCGTTGTTTGTAGTCGCTTACTGTCTGTAGTCCAAAAATGTGTATTAGCTCTGTCCTGACGAATGGCTACGAAGAGTAGCCGCGCATTCGCTCCACTCCGATAAGGCCGACTCGAGAAGACAATCAGAACGTGTTAGCTTGCGACGAATGAGCCGGACAAGGCCGACATTAGCCCCACAGCTTGATTATGTACAACAACAAATAGCTACCCCCGACACTGGCAAGCCGAGAAGACGAAGGCAACGCGTCAGCTCCACTGTCGCCAGCGCATTAGTTCCACTCCGACAAGGCCGACGTGAGCTCCACAGTCGCCACAAGACATGAATTCGAGAATGCCTAGGACGCTTCGACCGATGAAATCGAGTCCGAGGGTGGCGCGCCAAAATAATAACTGAAAGTTTGAGTGAGAGGGGAACAATAACAATGAGAACAGATGAAATGACCGCTGGACCAGCCTTTTAGCTTCTTCGACGTCGGATTCTTCTAAGTCGAGGGGGTGGCACAGACCCACGGTCTGAATCACATTCTCTTGAAGCTCCTGCGAATGGGGCGAATCATGCTTGATTACAACGATGTTACCGAAGGCGGGACTCAGTGAGACTGGTCCTTGCCAGCCCAGGGAGGCAACGGCTTCGTTGTGTTGAACCTCGAGCCAGTCATCGTCCAGCGCCGTTTCACTTTCCGCAGGGCTACGTCCCGCTTCGAAGATGGTCCAAGCGCAGCCTTCAGCCTGGTAGACAGCTTTAACGTCGAGCCACTCGTCCCAGTTTGTATCCCCAGTTTTCCAAAGTGTTTCAAGCGACGGGAGCAGGTCCGTAATTGTCGCAAGGTCTGGCGGTATCGGTATTGACATTCGCTCGATAGCGCCAAGCGAATAGAGAACAAGGAGGTGAATCTACTTGTCAGTCAGTGGAATGTCATCATTGGTATTGTTATTACCGTAGGCAATTCTATTTGCTGTTCCTTCGCCGTCTCCAGTTTTGTGTTGTATACGTAGTCGCTGTCATAAGTATGAGCCTTAGAGTGCAAGTTTGTTTGTGGCAGCAAAGAACTGACGAGTTGTGATAAATTTCACCTTTGGCAAGCTGGTCGACAACAGGATGTGCAGACGGTGGTGACCCGGCCATTGGTGGTTCGAAGACAAGTCGTCAGCAGAGATGAAGGGATTCGATTACGTCGATTAAGAATACAAGTGGAGTCAGCATGATTTTGCCATGATGGTAATGCGGTCTGGCGCTAGTTGATGAAAGCAAGGCCCCGCAGTCGCGCGCAACGTCTTGCTTGCCATCTCATGTGCAGGATTACCATAGCTCGATGGTAGAGTTGTGTGCCCCACTCGTCCTCCGGCTCAAGAGCGTCATACAACACTTTCAATCTTTCCCAATCTTCTCTGGCCTTGACGAGTTCTCCCTCCAATTGCTTAATGGCGTCCCTCCTCGACCAGGCTTTCAGCCACTCTAACCATTCCTCATCAGTCTCACGCTCCTGCTTTAGTTTCAGACCATGGATGGCGATCTCGAGTTCATTGACATTATTGAATTCGCGACGGGGCTGCTCATCGAAGTCGGAAGGAGAGTAAGGAGGAGGCAAATCGAATGGAAACAAGCCCTTGACTTTGCCCGCCAATGCCCGACGAAAGAGTGGTTGCTCTTGCGGCCAAAAAAAAGATGCTTGATCAAGGAGGGCGCTGGGCAATGGTGGTGTGTGGTCCAAACTGAGAGGAATCTGCTTTCTCCCGCATTTCTTTCGACGGTATGTAGCCCGGATAGTGAGCGCCCTAGTATCATAACATGAGTAATGCTAAATGAGGGTAAAGAATAGACGCACTGGGAGCTCTGCTCATACTTGCGACTGTATCCCTTGGCTGCCTCCCGTCTTTCCTCCTCCGTGTGGTATTTCAATGGGCGAGGCATGGTGGCCACGAGTGGCAATGGATTGGGTGTGTGAGCGGTGTGAGAGCACAAGACAAGCCTGAGATGCGGTCAGATGATTGCTGTGACAGGTGGTGAATAGATCTCGGATTGACGAGTTCTCATGTTTTCTGCCAACCGCTCATTGCCTCAGGCCAAATCTTGCATTCTTGGACTCGGGAAGGATGCCCCTTTCTGGCATTGTATATATTTATGGACTCCACACAATATAGTTTTAACATGAACGTTGAGAAAAGTGATAGCTTGTAAGGAACTAGTCGGTACCCGTGCTTCGCACCGGATGAGCAATAGATGAAAATTGATTAACAGACGTGTGATGTACGATACAGGAATGCAAGTACTTAAGCACGACATACATGACTATTGGGGATGTGGAGACGGTGAAGATGACAGGTGGTCGTCCTTGCGGCGCTTAGTGAATCCACCGCTTGGGAGGGTGTCAAAGTTGAATGTTGATGATGTACGCTTGCGCTGCGATGACGATGCAGCACCTATGAGAGTGAGACACTGAAGCAACTTGAAGTGTTGACAGCCATACCAAACGGGCTCCCTGAACCTCCACCACCCTGACCCAGCACTCCGAGGAACACAACCTTGTCGATGACCAGGTGGAAGGTGATCTTCCCCTCTGAGTGTAGAGTGACATCTGAGATTGTGCCCGAGACTTGCACAAACTTGTTGTTGTGAGGGAATGGCTTATTCCATGTCTGGTCCTTTGAGTTCTTCCAGCGCGGAAGGTCAGCGAGGAAAATGTCTGTCAGAAAAGAAGACCTGGGCATCAAGTCAGCTTTCGATATTAGACAAACACCCAATGATGCACTTGAGATTCTTCGAGAGGTAGTAGGCTGTGCAGTACTGGTCTCCGTTGATTGAAAATGTCCAGTCATCCTTCTTGAGGTTTGACGGCAGGCCACAGACCTCAACGCGAGGAGTCCTGCGAGGGTCAATACCACAGTCTGTGACCCCAAGAAAATCTGGCTGCAAAGCATTGAGTCGCGTTATAAAGGCTGTCGAAATATTTACTTACCGATGTGACCTCGGCCAGAAATTTGTATTCGTCTCTGTCTTCTGGGCTGAGCTCACCGCACTGTAGATCAACCTTCTCATGCATATGAACAGGCTGTAGTAGTGGTCAGCAAATGGCAAGACTGGGCAAAAGAATAGACACACAGCAATCTGGAGCATGTAGATTCCATCCTCAAAGTCATTGTTTTGCCCGTTGTAAAAAAAGCCCCACGACCAAGTATTGCTTGTCCTCCCTTGCCATTGAACCAAAACCTGATGTCCACTGCTGTGTAGTTCTTGCCAAAGGGCATGAAGTTGTCGAGAAGGCCTAAGCCAGAGATGGTGAAGGAGGCGCCTTGAGACATAGACGGTGAGGGAAGGGAAGAAAATGTCCAAAGTCAAGTGATTTTATATGTCACACTACCGCCAAGCGGGCCACTGCCGCCAAGTGGGTATTGAGAGTCCAAAGCAAGAGCCAATGCTTATTCTAACAATACCTCTGGATACACAACATTTGCTATCTCTAATCCATTACTTGTCTCTGGCAGTAAGATCTTCACCCGCTGGCTCGATGTGGCTCTTGACAATGCGACATACAACTGGCCATGAGAGAAGACCGGTACACGCAGATCTATTCCTACAAACTTGACCGATTGACCTTGTGATTTATTGATAGTCAGTGCAAATGCAAGTCGGACAGGATATTGGCGACGCGAGAACTTGAATGCAAAGTCGGTGGTGTTGGATGGGGTGAGGGAGATCCGAGGGATGAACACAACCTCACTGTCATGGTCACCGCCAATAATGCGACACTCGAGAACACGTTCCGACAGACGTAGCAGTGTCATACGTGTGCCATTACACAGACCATGAGCAGGAGCAAGGTTGCGGAGCAGGATGAGTGGACAGCCAGGCTTCATTGTGAGCTCACCAGGTGGTAAGCTGCCAGAGTTGAGAGATCGCAGAAACTCGATAGGAACAGGAGTCTCGTCATCAAAGGCAGGCCCATCTGCGCCGGTCTCCTGGATGACCTTGTCTGCACTGAAGTATGTCCGTGCATTTCCCGACATAGATTCAAGCACTGTCGTGTTGATATCGAACACATCGACATTTCGCAGGGCAAGAATCATACGGTTCAGAAAGTAATCAGGTGGTGGGGGAGGGATACTGTTGATGCCAGGGTAGACAAAGTTGATTAGAGACTGTGGGGAATCACAATCCATACCAGGGCGTAATGGGATCATATTGGTATCGTCAAGATTGCGGCCATGTCCGATATCTAACAACCACTCTGCAAAATCACGCTCGTCGTGACCCTCTGTCGCAAGTCGCATATTCTGGTGAAGTCGGAGAACCTTGATGCGGCGCCAGAGTGGTGAGCGGCGGATGCATGCGCCGACGATGTCCTCACGTGAGCCTTTCGGAATGACTGGCAAAATTTGCTGAAAATCCCCACCCACGACAGTTGTGATTCCGCCAAATGGAGAGTTAGGGGCATCGAGCAGGTCTCGCAGGGTGCGATCAACAGCCTCAACTGCGTGTCGGTGCTGCATGCCAATTTCGTCCCAGATAATGAGAGATACGCGACGCATAAGATCGGCCCGGTCGCTATTCTTGTCGATATTGCAGAAAGAGCCATCGTAGAGACTTTCGATTGGGATTTTGAAGACAGAATGTGCAGTACGACCACCTTCCATTAGCAGCGCAGCAATACCGGAAGATGCAACACAGAGAACAATCAATTGCTCTGCCCGAAGACTATAGCAGATTGTCTTGTACACAAATGTCTTGCCTGTCCCACCAGGGCCATTCAGAAAGAACATTTTGCCTGACCGTTGATGGACTGACTCGACGATTTCGTCAAATGCGGAACGCTGCTCTGCGTTGAGTAGTGGGATTTGACGTTCGGCATGGTCGAGCTGCTGGTCCGCATCATAATCGAGCTGGTCGGCAATAAGAGCATTGACGACCTCCACACCCCAGTCGATTCGGGGGCATGGCATTGTTGGCCATTTCTCCAACGCCTGTCCAGACTCCTTAAGCAGTTTGTCGAGCAGGTAGAGGCCATAGTCGTAGGCGTCCTCGTCAGTGGTGTTCTGACGACCACTGCGTTGAAGTCGCCGTTGAAGATCGTCGCAGATATGTTCGCGGAACTCAGCCCATAAAAGCTCTGGTCGAGTTGGCTCACAGAAGATTAGAAGTGTCGCAAAAAGCTGACGCAAACGTGTGCCGGTTTGCATTTGTGACGCTTCCTGCAAGCACTGGCGCCACTCTCCATCATCCTCCAAAAGGCCGCGCGCCAGACATGCCCCAAGAAATGTTGGGAAGAGGGTGCCATTATAGGTTCGAAGGTTCGCAAATGATGTTGCACCCTTGACTACTGTGAGCAGTGTTCGGAGGTAGAAGCGCTCTCCCGCGTTTGGCGGCACAAAGTACATCCGTCCGAGTGCCATACCCTGCTTTCGAATTGCCCAATGCGGATTGCGACCTCCCTTCCACACAAAGTGCTGCGGGAATTCTTGATAAGTGTATTGAGAAGCAATGGCTGCTGTTTGCGGATTGGCATTGGCCTCAAAGTAGCCCACCAGGCATGTCTTCTCGCCACTTGCACGTGCGACAATCTGAGCTGGGTCCTCATTGGGATCGAAGGTGACTAAGTGTTGGCCAGGCAGGTGAACCTGTATTGATGATCAGCCCCAAGAACCAATAGAGTCATAATTTGCTTACCTGTAGCCTGACAACATTTGGGCTTTGTGCAAACATCCCAAAGTGGTAGATGCGCCAAGCTGCCTCCGCCGCCGAAATATAACGACCCTCAACCCAACGTTTGACCTCGTCATTGCGATCCTCCAGTGAGATGCCTGCCACGTCCCCACCCTTCTGAATATACTTGAACGCGTACTTGAATGACCCTAGGGAAACAGCACATTCAATGTTGATATGGCAGTTATACTTTGCGGAGAGAAATGGGCAGTAGGGAACAATCCAGCGGTTATCGACCATGTAGTCGCGAACGTCAAACGCACGTCCATCGTCAGGTCGGTAGTACTTTGGGTAGCCCTTCTCATCAATGATAGTATGGTCGGTGAACGGTTTCGGAAAGCCCTTGGTACACTTCCCATTCTCCATACACGGCGAACGTGGATTAGCAACTCCGCAGGGCCCATGGACCATACACTTCTTGACGGTCTCAAACAGTAATGGCTGTGTCTCCGGGTCAGGCCACCGTGCCCAAATGCAAGAGTCGATATCCTCTGGTGTCTGAATCTTCTCTCCAGGGGCAAGGAAAAGGAGAAGGTGCATATGGGGAAGGCCTCGCTTCTGGAACTCGATCGCATAGACATGCGCAACGGAGGCACCAAAGATACCCTCTTTGTTGATGTCTTTCAGGATTTCGTCTTTCTTCATCTCAAAGACACGTGCGACCAAGTCCGGACGATCTGAAGGATGTTGTCCTGGAAGAAGCTCCCGAACAATCTCGGGCCAGTCGGGATTGGTAGTGACAGTGATGAAGAGGTCGACAGAACA
The DNA here is from genome assembly GCF_014461135.1 of Mycena indigotica. NCBI lineage: Eukaryota > Fungi > Basidiomycota > Agaricomycetes > Agaricales > Mycenaceae > Mycena > Mycena indigotica. Next base: position 1,573,840 of record NW_023503011.1, on the reverse strand, counting down.
ATAGTACCGTGCAAGAGCCATTGAGTCCTGGAAGCGTTGGCCACGATCACGGGGTCCCGCCATATAGCTGGATGGCAACACAACACGACGACCAAGACCACTGAAGTCGTCATCTCCAAGTTCAATAGCATCAGCAAGACCGCTATATAGCTCCGCTCGCAGCTTTGGTTGATTGAAGTGTATCCAACGCAGCCGATTCTGGTCTGCAGATGCCCACATGTCAACCATATAACGCTGCAGGAGACGTGTTCCGCGAAGGATGGTTGTTGCTTCGTCCTCGCGTTGATGAAGTCGGTACGCAGCAAATCGTGTCTGCGTCAAGCGCCTTGGTTGCCTGTCTGCATTATGCTCCGTCTCCACCTCCCTCATCTGCTCATCCCAACCATCTTCGCCATATGGAAATAGCAGCACATAATACAGAGGTGCATATGCGGCATGAAGATCACTGATTCGCACCAAGGGCCCGTCACGTCGGCGTAAAATGATGTCGCGTGGTTGGGTATTGCCTTGGTCAGGGATAATAACAGCGACCTCATCAGCTGACGGAAGATTTCCACGTCGAGCATGAACTCGAGGGGCCACACGTAGGCGGAGTACAACATCTTGAGCTTCCTCACGCGCAATGATGTCCTTGGCATGAACAAAAAGATGTGCGTATTGGTGGTTTGCGTTTATAACGCGCTGCAGCATCTCCATCGTGTCGCGTCGTAGATTGGTGTTGTTCCGCATGCGGTGGTCCAGCGCAGCTTGTGGCTCGTAGAAATACAGCTGCGCGTAGATCGGATTTTGGCCATCAGGGGGCAACAGTGAGCCGATTCGGTGTTGGAGCTCGCCACGGATTCGAAAGAGATATGGCCCACGGCCGTCGTTGTACTTGTTGTCAATTGTGACCCCAAGAGACGTGAATGAAAGCGCTGTCTTGTATTGCGCAATGTTCTGGCGGAACTCATTGGCTTGTGCCGTTGTTCCGGTGTATAGGGCTTGTAGTTCAGCGGGCGGTTCCTCCAACTTGTCCAGTACAACTTTGCCGGAGTTACAGCACATGCCGAATCGCATACGATGAGTGGTTGAGGTTGATAGCGCTTCGGCGGCCCAATGTAGAGCACCACAGTACTCGCACTTATTATCCATGCGACCAAGATCATGTCTGGCGGCAGGTTCCATGTACAGTTGGCGAGCAGCACCTGCTGCACGCTGGCGACCACGACGACGACCTGGCGGAACACAAAATTAGAATATACAACCAAAGCAATGGGTGAAACACCCACCATTAGCCTGTTGCTGTCTTGCTTGGTCCTCATGTTCACGTCTTTCGCGTTCGCGTCGTTGTTGTTGTCCTAATGCACGCGCATGTACTTGTTGCGGTGGCTGTTGGTCCCGTTCTTGTCCTCGTTCTTGCTCTTCCATTTCTCTTCTCTCACGCTCCCGACGCATTTGTTGCGCCAACGCCCTTGCATCTACGTTAGGGTCCCGTTGTCTTGATGGACCGGCAGTCGGCTGATGTTGTTCCTGCTCGCGTTGCTGTCGTTCGCGTTGCTGTCGTTCACGTTGCTGTTGTTCGCGTTGCTGTCGTTCGCGCTCACGTCGTTGCTGTTGAGAAAGAGCACACGAATTGAGAGGGGCTTCATTATCATTTGCAGGCGGAATTGGCGGTAGAATAAGCTGAAAATTGACATCAGCAACAGTGAGAGCAGAGAAATAGGCAACATACTCGGACACGGGGTAGAGGCCTCCTCTGTGGTGGTGGTGCCAGAGACCCAGTCCGCTGTCCAGAGGCAGGCGGAGTTGGTGGTAGGATAAGCTGAAAAGTCAATTTCAGCAATGGCAAGGCAAAAAAAGTAGCCAACGCACTCGGACGCGGGGCAAAAGGCTCCTTTGTGGTGGCGTCGGAGACCCAGCCCGATTCTCCGAGTTTCTTGTTGGAGTTCGGCGGTTGCGTCGACTGGGACTGTCTTGCAGGGCCTGAAGAGCCAATTGTCGCTCTCGTTCGGCCCGGCGTCGAGCTGCCTGCTCAGCCTCTGAGTCTATGTCAAGCCCGCGATTTGTGCGGTCGCCAAAGGGCCTCCGAGGTGAGTTTTGTGTTGATCTTCGATAGAACGGCGCATTGACATTCTGCCTGTTCTCACGGATGTGGTGGGGACTGCGTTGACAGAGAGAAGATGTAGGAGTTGGGAGCCTAATAAGCAGAGAGTGAGTAGGAGGCAGGGAGGCAAGGAGGGAAGGGGGAACATACATAGTGGGTCCAGAACAGAGATGTGTCTGAAAAGTCAAAAAGAGAGCCAAGCCGACTCACACCCATAGTCCACTGTCCCAGCAGTGCCAATTACACCCATTTTCCACACTTCCAAGCACCACACACGCATTAAGAAGAGGCCAAAGAATGTATAAAGAGTACGGAATACAGTTTGTGGTGCTTTGGCACGTAGAATATTGCGTCTTGTGAGTCGGGTTTGTGAGTGTGTCTGAGTGTCAGCTGGGCTTGGAGCCCGTGTAGTTCGTGTCATTAGCACATGTTTAGCGAGTTGGGGTGTCCAAGAACGTGGCGGGCGAGTGAGGAAGACGATTGAGACGACGACGTGTCGTTTGTCTTTGACGTTTGTGACACGCGTTTGTGACGGACGACTGTCTTTTGTATAATAGATTAGCAGTGTTCCCCCTTTCGCAACTCTTGATTTTGAACAATTCTCCCCAAACTCATGCTTGTTGCCGAGCCTTGATTTTTTTATCGGGGACTGGGGCACACCAGCCCTTTCTAATACTAATTTTATTATACTCACTACTTTGTTATAACACACAAACAAAAAGAAATGCGTGATCCCAGGTTTTCATGACAGTGTGACGAACCTACTTACAACGATGGACTTCAAATCTCGCGGCGCTTAGACAAGCTCAGACCAAAAAAAAACTTCAAGAAAATGCATTTTGCACTAAGTATTAAGCAAATTACACAACATCTACGACGAAAGTACATGCAACTCGCGCCGGAGCTGACCTGACAGCTGATTCAGCCTCACCTCTACGTGACACAAGGCCCACCAAGCAGTGTTGGCTCGGGACACGCATGTCAGCGCCTTTTTATGGGCCTCCAGATGTAAATCCACATGAGCGTCCAGCTCCAGTCCCTTTGGATCGAGGCCTAAACCAGATAGATTCGCTTTCGCAGTCTGGAAAGTGCGCGCAATCTCCTGTTGGGATCGAGCGACGCACAGTTGGTGGGTTTCCTCGTTTCCAAAGGCGTCAGCCAAGGACCGAATCTTACCAATGACTTCATCGAGCTCGTCGAGCGCGATCTTCAGTTGCGATGCTTTGAGAGCAGCTTCTGCAAGACTGCGCTCTTTGTGGTGATCAGCGTCAACGGAGACAGAGACAAGCAGCCCAATCACGAACCTTGGTCGGCAATAGTTTTGAGTCTACCTTCTGCTAGTTGGATCTTCTCGAGCGCAGCCTTTCGATTGTGCAGTTTTTCTTAACACATTCAGAGAAAACTAAAGCAGGTCGGCACAAAGCTCACCTTCTGCGGTGAGAGGTCGGGGCTTAGGCCGCTCATACGGCTTGGCTTTTGCTCGGGAGGGAGGTTTTGTGGGCGAAAGCAATAGCTCTAGCGGCCAGTCAGTTCAGGGAAAAACACACATACAGAGCGAACTCTTACGTGCGTGGTCGCGCGAGGGCGGCTTTTGAGGTTTTTCAGGTACCACAAGGAAGGTTGCAGTCGGTTTTTTGGGTGTCGTGGGCACAGGCTGCATCGTAGCACGACGGAAGTGAGATTAGAAGAGCCTTCCGTAGTGGTAATCGAATGGAGTCCACGGCATTTGCCCAGGAACGGTGCTAGAGCGGAGACGCGGCGTTGCATTCAAGATTCCACAGAGTTCTCGCCAACCCAAAAAGAGACGTGACGTGACGGTGACGTCACATCGGCTTCTAGCTTTTCTTCAAGTTTAGGATGCTGAGCACGCACTCCTTGCTTTCTTCCCCCCCCCCTTTGCAGCTATGTCTACCAAGGCTGTAGCTTCGTCGTCTTCGTCTTCGTCCTCCGCTGGAGAGACCACGAGCTCCGGCTCCTCGGAGTCAGTATCACGGTCTGTCGAGCCTCTTCATCGTTGGGTGAGTGTCGGCTTTACATCTGTATCTTCAATCTGCTGAACACAGTCGTTGCAGTCATTCGATAATGTACCACAGACCGCTATTCCGCCCCCTCCTGTTGTCCAGATAGCACTGTATCCGACCTTATGCGGTTTCGCTGTCTTCCCCGCCTTCGCTCTCGACCCTCTTTCCCCCACTCTGCGAGCCTCTGCGTTCGGTTTGGATTATTTCGAGGTCAACCCCGTCCCCTGTCGTCGCTGCCACAAAGCGGCTCAACGACATCCCTCGGCTCCCGGCCATGTATTCACCGTCCTCTTCGACTGCCCCCATTCGACTGAAGACCGTGAGCGTCGGCAGAACAAGTCGATCGAGCTTCTCTTGGAGAGGACGCACACAACCATTCCGCCCTGCCGTGGCCCTGTCGCTGTCATCAAGCAACGTTTGGTGGAGAATCCCGATGTGCTGAATGCCGATCTCCCCCTGGTCAACTTGGAGAGAGCCGACCTACCTGCCGTCGAAAGCATCGTTGTCGAGTAAGTCAATTCATTTGGAAGCATCTAGGCTTAACTGATTTGTTTGTAGCTTGCTCAAAGGCTTCGCTCGCTCTGCGGAGGAGGGAAGATTGTACTTCAGTACAACGGAGCAGGTAGTGGCGGCTTGGCTGGCTTCTCCAGACCCGCCCTTGTTCGACACGCTTTCGTGGGTGTAAATCGGGCATGGAGCGGCTTGAGCGGCTTTGAAAACGTAGCTTTTTTTTTTTGCTTTTAGTAAATCGAACCCACGATAGAATTTTTTTGGCTTTTTTCTAGATGCACGCAAACGTAAATATCCGTCTCTTCGGATGCATTACTGCCTTCTGTCCGCTACCACCATGAGCACCGCGACGGACACGACGCGCTCCCTCGTCTTCACACTTTGTCAGCCTCCGTTCCACCCAGACCTGGGCGGCGGCCCAGACCCTCGCGACAATCCTCTTGCCAAAGGCTTTCTGGTTATCGTGTTGCAGGGACAGAAGCCAGGAGTCTATATGAGCGCGTCAGTCTCCCTTTTCAGTGTTGCTCATGTCCACTGATATCGTCTTGGTGCAGCAAATCAGCGCGCGCAGCAAATCCCGGCCCGATGGGAGCATGGCGTATCCGTGAAACTTGGCTCGACGTCTTGCAACTCTGGGCGTCGTGGTGTGGACAGGATCATCCTGTTCATTCACCACAGGACCCTAACATCATGTTTAGCGTCGGTGTCCTGTTTGGGTTAGCCGAGCATGACCACGCCCCACTCTTTCCTCACTCATCTGTTATCTCCTCCTTGCGTGCCGACAACATCGAAATGCCCATCCCGACTCGCATCTGCACTCGCACGGCCCGACTGATTCAACGACTGGAAGAACTAGCAGCCAGCCAGAACGACGAAGATAACAAGCAAGCCGATAGCAGCTGCGACTGGGAGTCTTGTGGAAGCGAATGCAGTTGCAACTTCTCCACAGCCGCGATTTCTCGAGAGTCGTCCCCCGCACCAGCTCCCTCGCCTTCTCCGCCATTCGTGCCTTTGGTGGTTCCTCGAGGGCCAATCGATGGGCCCCGTCGTATGCCCAAATTCTGGACAATCGAACACAGCGGCATGTTAATGGGGTCTTGGTTTGTCTTCTAATTCGTTCGATATGTGTATAGCTCTGAAAACCACGGTTTAGGATGGAGCTCTTAGCTAGCTTGGATACAACGAATACGTGGGGTCGCCACACTCGACTGTATGGCTCAGACGACAAGCGCCGCATCATCGCCTGGGCTTATAGCTTACCCTATACTCGTCCTGCGCCAGGAAACTTCGGGACGGACGAGCCTGTAGTCATTGAAGCTCACGACTCGCTCGTTGAGCTGTTCCTGTAAAATTTGCAATCAAAGTTTCTTGTTTACGACACGAAAAGAAGAAGAAGACGCTTAGACAGCGGCAAAACTGGCGAGCGAGTAGCGAGTAGACTAGTGGGTGTAAAACGGCTTTCACGTTTTGCGGTAGAAGGTAAAGAAGCTTGACAACCAGTACACGAACCGAGATAGGCGCAGCTAACGCGGTTGCAGCTAACGCGGCTGCACGTTCTTTGCGCTCGCCCCCATCTCAAGTGTACCACGCTATCGCTCTCCCGCCCTCGCTCTTACCGTTATGCCCTCGAAAAATCGTCATCTAGGAGACGAGTTCAAGAAGAAGCGCGGAAACCAAGGCAATTTCCATGGCCCACGAAAAGAGTATCTGGAGCAGTTTGTTGACGAGTATGTTGAACGCAGCATACGCAGGAAGAGGGCACGTCGTGGGTCAGGCAACAGCATCTGGGATGTGATTATGCCTGGATTTTGGAAGATTTCTCCTTGGCGAGCGGATTTGGCAAAGGAGCTGCCAACTGACGCTACCGAATTGGAGGCTTTGGCAAAGCCGCCCGTTGACAAAGACGAAGAGAAACTCAAAGCCAAGGTCATTGTCGCCATTGAGAAGGTCTGTGTAGCTGCCGCAATAGATGTCTGAGCTGATCTAGCATTATGGCAGCAAATCAAATGGTGGTTTTCGCGACAGCCTGCGCTCAAAAAGACCAAGAATCCATGGCAAGAGGTCTTGAAACAGCTACGCGCACCTAAAGAATCCGCTCCTCGACGACCGTCAGATGCCCAATTCTACATGGGCCACGAAGAGTTCAAGGAAAAAGTGCAAGATGCTTTCGTCGCGGCTGGACACGACAAGGCCCCTGCCAATCTCAAGCTCAAACTGCGCGGCGAGGTTGCTGCGCATTTGCTGAGCGAAGAAAGTACTAGTGTTCAAGAACGAATCAAGGAAGAGGCCGACAGTGCCCATCAAGATGCTCTCGAAGCCCACCAACAAGCCAGCGAAGGACTCGTCCCAATCGAGGCGGAACATACTGCATTGTGAGTCAAGTCTGATACTCGAGAAACCCTTCGGCTGCTGATTCAAGTTGATCAGGGCGAGAGATCGCTTGCCGCAGGTGGTTCAGCCTCTGCTCGACCTTATAGCGCAATGCACAGATTGCCAGGTCGCGCTCTACTTTGGAACTGTCGAAGAGTCGAATGGGGGAATGAATGTGGTCGTTGAAAGGTAAAAACAGATTTTAATTTATGCGGATGTTGATTGTTGTTTACAGTGTACATTCGCGAGACGAGGGAGAAGATGCCGTTGACTTCGCTCAGCTTGACCCCGTTTCATATGCTGAGTCGATTCGACTATTTTCCCGATATGTCGCTAAAAAATGTAAGTGCCATTCTAGGAGCGGGCAGAACTTGAAGCTGACAACGTGTTTTCTTAGATGTTGCCGCGCCGCCCGTCGAAACAGCGCCGCCCGTCGAGACAATAAACTCAGCGACAGCCTCCCAGTCGGCGCGTGTGGAGCAAAGGGTGCCATCGCCAGCACACGTCGTCACCACACCCAAATCCAACAAAAAAAGCAAGGAGTCTCCGCCACAAAAGGAGAGGTCGACGAAGAAGAAAAAGGAGAAACAACCAGTCGCTGCCGTTGAAGAGGACTCGCGACGAGCACCATCAGTCGGAGCCTCTCCTTCTACGGCCTCCGCCAAGACGGGACCCTTCGCCAGATTTCGCAACCCTCCCGGCCCTCTGCTGCAGGCACACTTGTTGAAAATGTCGCCAGACGAGAGACGCGCCAGGATTCTGCACATCTGGCACAATTCGGTGGAGGATAATGAGCGCGAGGAGAACTTGCTCCGTAATCGCGCGTGGCTGGGAGGATTGAAATTGGGCGGGACAAGCTGGGCAGGGGCGGACCAAGGACCCCCAATGGGGAAAAAGAGCAGCAAGAGGAAGTCGAAGAGGGCTGAAGTCGATGGCCCGGACCCCGAGTCGGATAGCTCAAGCGACGAGTCGGACCAGGACGATGCTGGTGCGAAGAAAGACCGTCCAAGACCTGCAAAAAAGGCAAAGATATCGAGGGAGATGGTTATGAGCGATGGGGCATGGGCTGTGGAAGCTCAGAACGACCATCTCGCTCTCTCTTTCGAGGAGCCAGAATGGGTGCCAATGGTTCAGCGCTGGCTTGGATGGGAGAAGACGAGCGGCTTTGTGATTTCTGTGAGCGCATAGACTATCTGACGCTTTGTACTGACGCTGTTCTAGACTGAGTCGTTGCCTTCCTTTGGACGACCCCAGGAGATTCATGCTTGGGTTGGTCGAGGCCGTCGCCTGGGCTGGAAGCCAGAGATTGTGGACCCTGTTGGATTCGGCAAGAAATGGCGTGCTTGGTGGGTACATATCTGCCCTGAATGGCGAGGCGAAGGTTTGGCGAGAGTTGTGGACGAAGACTGGTCGGCTCTGGACGTTCCCGGGAAGAACGGCATGTTGAATGTGCTAAAGTGTCTGGCCTGGTGGGGCGAGCGCGAGATGGAGGGGGGGAGTGTGACGAAGGAATGGAGGGAGGCAGTGGGAGACGTGTCATGGGCTCTGATGGAGATGACGAGGTAAGCTGTCGCGATGATATATATGATTGGCACTTACCCCTACGATCAGATGGAAAGAGGCAGGCGACGGCACCTCTGAGCTAGAGAATGCACCGGCAGCAGGAGAAGCAGAAGGGATGGGAGCGGCGGCAGTGGCGGCAGCGACAGGAAAGGCGAAAGGACCAAGCAAAGGGGCGGCAGGGTGGAAGGCAGGCCAGCGCCACCGCCGGGGGTCGTCGGTGAAAAGGAACATTTACTTAATATTTTGGATTTGACAACTTTAGCTAAATAGCCAAATATTATCTTGATTAATATTATCTTGATTAATAGTCGGAAAGACATTAACAGTGATGGCTACACATCAATAATGATGGCCTGTGGCTTGCCTGTGGATGGGTGGGATATAACCCATATGTTGTGCATTGCACCTGTGGGCTATAACCCATATCTTGTGCGTTGCACTAGGGGTTGGAGCTGCCTTGTTCCGTGTCACTGTAATTGGCGTCAGGGTCTTCGTTCATAAAGGTGTTGTGGAAAAGATCTGGCGGTGGATGGTGTATGGGAGTGAGAGTGCTCTCGTTCATTGTCCTTGCGTGACGCCGTCTTCCCCCTTGGATGTTGCTAAACCACCCGTGGAAGTCACCTAGAAAGCAGCTATATAAGTGGCGAGACAGCGGGAGGGAGTGCTACTTACACACCGGTGAATGTACGCGATGAGCTCCCTGAGTGTGACGTCACACGTCATGGTCACACCTCACGTTGTCGCCCTTGCTGCGTCAAACCGAAGTACTTACTCAAATACTGCTCGGTGACCTTGTTCCCGAGTTTGATCTTCATCGCAGCTAAATAGAGATCCAAGTCGCGGTTGAACGCGATCTACTTATTGTGTGCTGCATTATGGGAAATTACTGGACTGACATTATTCCCAAGTAGTTTACTCTCCATCGGCAAATGAGGGTCGATAAGCTTGAGTTCAAGGTCGCGTCCGCGAGTGAGGAGAAGGCGCTGTCGTTACACGCGATACTGGGACTTGGCCGACGCGTTTGGCGTTGTTTGCTCCTCATTCAAGTTCACTGCCGCAGTTCCATCCTGACGTTACTGACAAAGCCAGAGAGCTTGATTCCTCAGCGATACGGGCCTTCGGTGGTCGGCGCCGGGCAGCCCGAGCCCGGCCTGGATCAGGGCTCGGGCTCGGGCTCGGGCTCGGGCTCGGGCTCGGGCTCGGGCTCGGGCGGCCCGGGGCTTGTCAAGTGGGCTTGGGAAATCCGCGGCCCAGGCCCGACAAAGCCGGGCTGGGCTCAGGCAGCCCGGCCCGGCAAAGACTCGGAGTCGCCAAACTGACCGGTTTCCATTGGCGTTGGCGAACTAGGCCTCTCGCCCTTGACGGGTTTGACCCAGACTTCGCGACCGCGGTCGGGAATATGGTACGGCTGGCCGTAACAGAGCACGGGGGTATGCCTCTTCGTTTTCGTGCCGAACTCCAAGACTGACAAATCGGCAGTACAACGCCCGTTGGACCCGCTGCGTTGAATGCCAAGCTCCCGAGCTAGAGGGCAAGGGAGATTGCATTGGTCGTTACTGGGGGTGAGCTTTGCCGTTCTCGACTTCGATGTTGACTGCTTTCACAGAGGCACGTTCCGTTGCGCCAAAACTGGATGGATGCTGTGCTTATCGATGCTGGGGATGTCGGCGCTTATTGTTCGGGGGAAGAACGACGGTGTTAGAGGCGCGCGAAGGTCGTCGTTTCTGCGGACCATGGGTAGTCGTTACAGCCGCCGCTAACGCCGTTTGTACAGAGACTTCAAGTTTCCCTGTTTAGAATATAACTGTTGGCAAAACACACGTGTTAGATGGTGTGCTCGTGGAAGATGTTGGCAGGGAAGACCTTTTTGATGACTTTCTCCAGTAGCTCCTTGCGAAAATCCTCGGTCGAGATCTCCTCAGCGCGTTTAAGTTGTGTCGAAATGACAACGGTGTCAAGTTTCAACTTGAACGGGGAAGAGGAATCATTGCGCCGCCCGTATCGTCCTTCTTGTACTCAATAAGTAACTCAAGTTTTTGACTCTGGGTGACGCCATGAAAGAGCACCCGTGCGACGAGCAGCGGCCATGGCAGCGTTGAGCTTATGGGCGGGCCAGCATAAGTAATCGTCAGAGGCATAAACTCCTCGTTTGCGTAGCCAAACCTGGTCACCCGGCGCACCGTGGTCCTCCAGCAAGCCGCGGTCGAGGCAGGCGACGATTGCTCAATGTAACGAGAATGTTGCCAGATTTGTAGTCGAAGAATGTTGCAAGTTTTTGTAATCGAAGCCCTTCAAGTTACTCGAGTCGTCATAGCCTGCTTCCGAGTCATCGTGTTGCGGATGACCTCCTGGTTGAAGTCGACCGAGAGGGACACAGCAGGCGGAGGTATCCACGACGTTCATTGATGAGGTAATGTTGGGCGCGTTTGCTGAAGCATGACCGCAGTCTGCTGTGTGTGCTGGCTGTCGAGTGAACGAGGCAGTGCAGTCACGTGCACGTGACCGCCCAGCGAAGCTCCAGACGACGATGAAGCGCAAACGCCAAAACATCCGTATCGTCACCGGCTCAGCAGATGGAGTCAACGATGTCGAGTCCGTTACTCTTGGGCCAGTCGGTCAAATGAGGCACTCAGAGTCCTCTCGCCAGTCGCACCAAAAACGCCTGCTTAGTATGGAAACATTTAGCCGGTAGCTCAAGCACTGACACTGCCCAAGATATGACGAGGAGCGAGCGTCGAAGCCTCCAAACGTCCATTAGTGCTCCCCACTCAGACGATGATGACACTCGGGAGGAGGACGACAATTCGAATGCCTGGGTAGATGTCGACAATATTTTGGGTGGTGACGAACCTGTCGACATGAGCCATGCCAGCGGAGAGCTGTTCACCATGCTTGAACACGATCTTTCTCTTGATATGTATGGCAGGTAGGTTGTTCTCCCTCGTTCTTCCGCCTTTACTCGAAGCTTACGAGTACTTGCCATCATTTTCAGGTCATACTACGAGGATAGTCGAAACCGCCACGATAGAACCCAGAGGCTAGTCAATGGATTTCGCCAGCAGATGGATGCTATGCTGGCATGCTACATGGGCTGGTGCGCTGTTGACGAAGGTGAAAAGGAAGTCGTTCGTTGGGCTGAGGCCACTGAAGGGTCGATATTGCATTTGACCGTGGTCAGTTTATTCAGTGAGTCAAAACAGCTTTCACCATCCAAACCTATCTAACCTTGAACAAGCACGTAGGAGAGTATCACTTGTGCTAGAGCAACAACACAATGGCAAATGTGCTGCCCTCATTGCCCGCGGCTTTATGCCTTGCTCCCCAACCATGCCATCGGTCGTCATCACGATTGAAACACTCGAGCTCTTTCGGGTGGCGCATCTAAGATGCCCTCGACTCGTCATACAGGCATTCGTCAAGACCATCTGCGACTTGCAACGTGTCCCATACCGGCAACATCTTCGTATGCAATTCTCCATTGCGTATGACTTATATATCGACCTCCGTCGTCGAGGCCGAAAACTCTGTGCTCCAACTTCTTGGTCGTAACAGCCTTAAGTGGCGGATGAAGCACGATTGCCCAGCCTGCTCACATAAGCTCGAAGGAGAAGAGAAGCTTCCATACAACCGACTTCTCACAATCGACGGGAATAACTCCTTGAAGCGCGTCGATGGCAACCGATCTGGGAGACAGCGGCATGACGATCGAGATGGTAGCGGGACGTACTTCCTATCAAGAGAGGAGGTCGATGATGTTTGGGCTAAAGAGCGAGCGCAGACTACCCCGGCAGAAGCTTCGAAGCCCAATCCATGCGAAGACAGATGGCATAACATGTCTGACCAGCTCACTTCCAAAATGTGGGCTGTCTTCGACCAGACCGGCATCTTCCTTTGCCTTTGTCGACACGGATTCTCCCAGGTCATTGTGGAAATGGTTAAAAGCGGTGAATTGTAAGTGCTCGTACAATAGTATTTGAAAGTCGCTGACTATGGCCAGGTCTAAATATCCATTGGCCGTTACGAAGGCTATACTCGATAATCTCGACGACGACACCTTGCTCGCATACGACATTGGTTGCAGCATCGAAACAACGATTAGTCAAAGTCGGCTGGGGGCTGAAGCTGAGGAAGCTGGCCTCAAGTGTATTGTAGGCCTCTTTCATGGCCACGCCCACAACCGCACCTGCCAGCTTACGCACCTTCCCCTGTACATCAAGGGCGCCGGCTTGGAGGACTTCGAGGGTTGTGAGCGTGCCTTCTCCCGCTCCAACACGCTCGCAAACGCATGCAGATACGCCACTCCTTTCCATTGGAAACAGGAGATCACGTCATACTTTCAATACACCGACAGTGCGGAGACCTATGCGAATATAAGTAAGCCAGTCCATCGAGTATATGAAAGCAATTGTTGATTTCACAAAGGTACTTTCCTCTGCAAGAATTACATCCAAGCTTTGGACATCCTTGATGGCGAATTGGACTTCGACGATGCAATGGCGCTGCAAGGCATCCATGATGTGAAGGAGTTCGAGGACGCGCTGCTTCGAGAGCAGGAGTATCTTGCGAAGCTTTGCGCCAGTTCAAAAGCGAAAGCCAAGACCGGCTCAATGGAGTACTTGCGAAAATTGAAGAAGCTCAACGAAAGTCGGTAAGTATTCCTTCTATTATCTTTGACAATGCACTGACGGGCTACAAGATCTAAACTCAGCGCTCTGATGCGACAGAAGGCTGCTGCTAATAGTCCTGACGCGTCTTATCAGCCAAACAACTCCGGAATCAATATTCAAATACGCCACGCGCAAGATCGACTTCATCGCGATCTGGAGGCAGTTGAGAAAATAGAGGTTGACCTTGAGATTGAGAATCGTTGGACATCCAGCTCAGCGGAATGGATTGCGGCAGTAGATGAAACTCGAAATTACGAATACCGCAAGGCGATCGACACCCTCGAGTTACTGGTAGTTCAGCGTTTGCTTGAGCTCACTAAGATAAACCAGTCCGGCACATGTACGTCCTTGTTAATGTTACTTGTTTTTATCATCATTAACATCATCTAGGCTATAAACAACGACGCCTTATTGCAAAGTCCCTACAGAACCGCTCGACAGCGGTTCGGAATGCTGTTTTGCAATATAACAAGGTTGCCGAGTCTATGGTCCCCCCTCGCACAACATTGCCTTGGTCCGACGTCGTTGATTATGCCTTTTTATCCGACTTCGACCTCCTTAGAGATGACACAAACTCTCTGGAGGGAGAGAGAAGTGGGCGACGCGAGCATTTCGTCTGCTCATGGACCGTTACTTCAAGATGGAGCGAGCGCGCGAAGAAATCAAGCGCCTCAATATTGAAATCCAGCGTGTTATCACCTGGATCCGCGATGAGAATCGGCTTCTTCAACAGCAAGAGCGGGATCTTCGAGCGGCTGGGAACATTGCTCTAGCAGTGCAAGTTCAAATGTATCATGAGCGGCGCAGCATCCGCGACGAAGGCCATCTCGCCAAGTTCCGCCAACTCCGTCGCAAGTGTGGCAGGAGGTTCACTGGAAGTCTTCGACCAGGAAAGGCAGTCGGAGTGGCTTCGGCAGATGGTGGCATTATGGACGTCGATGTTGATAGCAACGAGGAGGAACTGGAGCAGGGGCCGACAGATGCAGAGAGTGAGGAGGAGGAGGAGGAGGAGCTTGAAGCAGTATCTGGTATGGCTTATAGACTTTCGATCTTGGGACTGGATCAGGGAGATCGGGGGAATTCAAGTTTGGCAGATGACTGAAGTAATGACCAGATACTTACTTATTCTTGTTTGCTTCATCATTCTACCTAGCATTAGTACTGAAAAAAAAATCTATCACTGTTCATAATACAGGATTTTTATTCATAGCATGAAGTGAATGATAAGGTGTACTTGTATGGTAGAAACCTGTGCAACACTGAAAATTGTCAAAATTATTCATACCTTTAACCAGTAATTATTCATTAATATGGTGGTGCTTGATAACACTGTGGCTTATCGGGTCCAACCCGCCGCGGTGGACCCGATAACTGACGGTGAGTACTGGGCCACACAGGTGTGTCAGGGGAAACCCTGATGCCGTCACTTGATCCCATCAAGCGCCGCATCTCCACTCACGTCTCTGCGTCTCCACTCGCGTCTCCGTGTCTCCACCCGAGTCTCTGTATTCCTGCACCCTGACGCTCCTCCTCCACTTCTCCTACCACATCCTGCATCCAGTGGTCCCCAACCTCCAACTCCCATGGCCACCCCTTTCTGGGAGTCTCTCCGGAGTCACCATCAGGGATCACTAATGCCATCGGAGACCTCTCCGGATGTGGACACACCACTTTCCTCTGAGACCTCGAGCCTATGGCCTTATAGCCTCTCTGGGCTGTCGCTCATCGAGGTCTGCGACACCGCCCAAGCCTTCTGTGCCCGACAGCGGCAGCTACGGACAAGCAGTATATAGTCAGCTCCCTAGCAGGCGGACCCTCAGAGTTTCTTCTCTTTGGATCCTCCCCTGCTAGGTCAGCTTCATTTGTATTTGCTTACCAATGTTCACGCTTTGGATCCTCCCCTGCTAGGACCTTGATCTCAGGCCTCCGGGGTTGCCCTTACAGTATATACCTCTCTCTCTCTCAGTTTGTTTGTACATTCTAACATAAAACCCTGTCACTTCAATGAGTCATCGTATGTGTTGACAAAAGGGTTGGAAGGGTGTGAAAACATGGTATCGCAGAAGGTGAGGTATGGCGAGGTGGAAATCGAGCAAAGGAGCTAAGCGATGTACGAGATTCAAGCGTGTTCAAATGCAAAGGCCCATAACCTATTGAACCTGCACCCAGTTAGCTTAGGCTTGCTGGGATGAAGTTAGTATATAGTACATAGTCGCGACGCGCCCGCACATACCTCACGGTTCGGGAAGAGAACGGTGAGGCTGTGCGGCGGATCAATAGATGTATTTATGTGGTCCGTCGCCTCCGATCCGCGGATCGACAAGCTACCTAGCATGTGGACCCTTAGAGTTTCTTCTCTTTGGATCCTCCCCTGCTAGGACCTTGATCTTAGGCCTCTGAGGTTATCCTTATAGCAAGTGGGTTCTTTGCAATCTAGCTTTTCACAAAAAGGTTCAACCAAGGCTTGTAACTGTAATAATGAAAGTATATTACTTAAAGCAATGAACTTGTCTCTGTCCATATTACGTATGTATAATATGTATGTTGGTATTGGAAACCTGGTGGCCCAACCAGGAAACACTGAGCAAAACCAAGCAATACAACAGAACCTTGCTGGATTTGAGGACTATAACAGAACACAGAGGTAAGTAACTGAAGAACATGTGATCTACAGGTAAGTATGTAAGCCAGGCTTACAGGTATACAACTGCAAAGTGTCCTGCAGTGATCCCCCAACCAAGGTTTACAACGCCCTTCTGAGGAGAGCGACCACCATGCCAACCAACATTACTATTTTGATGTCCTCCATCCCCATTGCTCTCAAAGTTTCCGCCCAATGTCTGCCCCACCTAGGTAATGTCACCATTTTGCACAACCGAGGCAGTGGCGAGGTACTTGACTGTGATACTTGGAGGTATATATGAAGAAAAGAGTCAGAATCAAGAGGCCAACATTATCATAGATTCATAGACACTCTGTCTATTCAGGTGTAAGATAAGAAGCAAGTGCTGACAAGAGTGAAGGGTGAAAGATAAAGGGGAAAGGGCAGAAGGTGATGATGTTAGACTCGGAGGGCCAGGTAAAGATTGAGCTGAACATGAGAGCAGGTGTTGAACTAGGTGTAACCTGCACTCTCCAACCACTAACCTGAGTCCCTAATATTAGTTGAAACTGCTGAATATTAGCTGCTACTTTTTCAAGGTACTGTCAGGGTATATTGATATGAAAAAGAACACAGCAAATATACTGCACTAATGTAATATATGTAAGGGAAAAGCCTGAAGGATATCTATGGATACACAGTTGGGACGCTCAGAGAAATACAAAGAACCGAAAAGAGCCGAATATTGGAGAACGTAATTCACAAGGCGCCGCGCCGCGTGGTCGAAATAGGCACGCCGACCGGGAGTGAGCTGGCCATTGGCTGATGTGCAGGCGAGAGGCGCACCGTCAGCGGCATCGGGACCTGCGCGGGGACAGCAGGGCTGCTGCGGGTGAGCGATACGGGTGAAGACGACGCTGAGGAGAATGGCGGGGCAGCAATAGGAGGGGATAGGGATGCAGAGAGACACGCGTGGGTGAGCCTGACGCGGAGGTCCGCGGTCTGGCGCGAGATGTCTGGACATGGGTGAGTGAAATGTCTACCATAGCGTGGGCCGTGCACGTACAATCGCACGGCCAAACTGCCTGCATCCGCTCCAGCGCTTGGAGAATCCCCTTTCCCAGCTCAAGCACCTCTACAGATGCGTCTCCCGAATCTGCAGAGTCCCAGAGGAGGAGACACAGCGCGAGTTGGTGGTAGAACCACGGCATCGCGAATGGGCGGTGTAACAGTTGCGCAGCCCGCGCGTCTGGCGGAGTGCCGCCCGTCACGTTACTGGGAACCACGGGGTAGTGCAACGCGTGGGCCAGCTCAGGCGAGTGTGAGTGTGAGTGAGGGGGAGGTGGCGACAAAGACCGCGTGATGTCAGCGATCACAGTTGCTTGGTGTTCAACCCATTCGCGCGTCTGACGCCGCGTGAATAGTGGCCGCGGGCGAGCGACACTGTCTAGCCCTTGGACGGCGCGCAGGCCTCGCGCAATGATCATGCGTGTGCTATTTCATCATCAGCAATCCTATCTAATCTCAAGATAAGCGGACACACTTGGCAATGTTCTCGCGACACAAGTACGAGACGGCCGCATAAGTTCCACAGACATGCGCGTCCAATGCGTCTGCTATCGCTTGCGCCTCGTTCCATGCCTCAGTCAAGGCCTCACTCAGGGTCTCCTTCGCATCATGCTCTGCCCGGGGAGCGTAGTCGTACGGGGAGTGGCTGGGGACAACGGCAGATGCCCGCTGTCGCTCGCGCTCGACGGCGTTACCGCAGAAGTTGGCCAATAACAGTGAGCGGCAGTACAACGCCCACACCGAGCCTTTGCGCGCGGCGAAGTCGGCCTTGACGCCGGCGACGGCCCGGTCTGCGTAAAGCTCATTCGGGAAAAGGACGAGGTACTGTGTCGATGTGAGTAGGTACACAGTGCGGATGGTCGCGCTTACATTAGCAGGTTCACATATCCGGAGCCCGGCACCCGGGTCCCCGCGACCGAGCGCAAGACGTTCCGTCCTGATGCTGGTAGCGAGCGAGAGAGCGCCCCACACCACGCGGCGGCACTCCTCATCGCGCAAGGCACGTGCACCGCAAGCCGGGTCCCATGGGAGTGCGCGGGCCTGAGCCCCAGCTGTGGCCGGAGCGGGTGTCCCCGGCGGGAGGCACGTGCATGTTGGATCTGATGGCGGGGAGGTGGGATACATCGAAGACGAGGAAGAGTATGCCTGATACGCAGGCGGAGGCGGAAGAACGATCGGGGGCGTCGCTTGTGCAAAGCGGCACACGTCCGGCCGGCCAGCGTCAAGCGCGGGGAGCTGCAGCGCATGTAAAATCTGGTCCAGCAAGGAGAGTGCTTGCAGCACGCGATCAGGGTGGTAGTCGGCATGCGCGGAAGCTTCGTAGTGTGCCAAGAGCTAGACGATGACCGTCAAGCAATATGAAAGAAGACAAGGGGACGACTGACCAATGCGGCCTCGGCCAAACTCGCATCCACCCACCTCTCGCCATCCCCACTGCCATCGCCCCATGCAGCCTCTAACGCTTCCCCCGCTGCCTCCCTCAATTGCCGCGCCCGCTCCCTTCCGGCTTTTCCCGCGCCGCCCGGCCCGTCATGGGAGCGAAGTAGCACTGCTACCGCCATACTCGCAAGCACAAAGGCGGGCTGCAGACTTAACCTTCTCGATGGTGACCACAGGGTCTCGAGCAGAAAGCGTGGATTGGCGAAGGAGAGGGAGAGGAGCGGCCCCGGCTCGGTGTAGAGCGCGTCGAGGTCCGTTGCAATCTCGCGCAGGCTGATGACGCATGAGGGAAACTGAGACAGAGGGAATCATCAAACGCACGTGTATGTTCGTAGGAAACGCTCCCACCAAGCGGCCTGCGCGGCTTGTATGAGAGCCGATGGAACCGGAAATTTCGGATGAGCCTCCGGGCCGGCCTCCGGCAGCGGCAATGCGAAGGCAGGCAGGGCGGTGGTGGACGTTGGTGTAGGATGTCGCTGTGAGGGCACCATACTAGCCGATATCGGTGATTCGGCGTGAGCCTGGCCAATTAGTATTAATATCAGCTCCCTTGCAAACAGTTTAACTCACCACCCTGCCCACATCCGTCACGATTTTCAGTCTCTTGCCCGTACTTGCACTTCCCCGCTCCTCACTACCCGCTGCGCGGCGGTCCTCCTCGATCTTCTTCTTACACCGACGCTGCCGTGTTCCCGGTTTTTTGTCTGGGCCGCGGCGCTTTGGGGCGGCGTCATAAGCACAATTTGCCGCTTCCCCCCGCCGACTACAGTTGGCGCAGTGTGGGCGCGTGGAGTCGCAGCGAATCTTGCGTGAACGGCTGGAAATATATTAGCCAGGCTCGGTATGAAGAACGAGTCCAATGAAATAAGTACACACCACTGCTGGCAGGCAATAACAGCGCTCGCATTCGTCCTTCGGGCACTCCCGCCCTTGTTAGTCTTCTTATCCTTCCCTTTCTCCGCCCCCTTCCGTCGTTTCGCGCGTGGCTCCTCGTCGCTGCTCCCACTCTCGCTGTCCGGCTCGCCTTCTGCATCTTTCTCCTCTTCATCCTCGTCGGTGTCTTGATCTCGCTCTTTCCGTTTATGCGTGGGCGGATGACCGCCGCCCGAGGCAGCCGGGGGGCCCAACGTCATCTGCATCGGGATCTGATAGTTGGCGGTGGCGTGGTCGTTGCTAGGCACAGTGACGGGCCCCGGCGCGGCGGAAAGCGGCGATGGCGTCAGACGGGCACGGGCCCTGCTCGACGCTGCGATGGCCAGCGACGATGCTGGGGCTGCGTATGCGTAAGAGGGCAGGGGGAGCTGGTGGTGTTGCGACGGGAGGAAAGCGGGGGGTCTTGCAAGAGAGTGTGAAAGGGAAAGGCCAGGCTGGGTCTGGGCCTGCTCGTGGGTGTGTGTGGGCGTGTGCCCGTGAGTCGGTGTGGCGTAGCCACCGGCAGAGGGGATGTGTAGACGCGGGAGGTCGTGGTGGGTGTTGTGGTGGTGGTGGTTCTCTGCAAACCCGTGTCCGTGGCCGCCAAGCGTATGAGCGAAGCCATAGCCCATGTGCTGATTCGAATTCGCACTAGCCGCGTAATGCTCGGAGCCGTATACGCTGTAGCTTGCGGGGCCAGGCACGTCTGCGGGGGCAAAAGCGGCCGTGAGCATCGCTGGTAGTAGTTGCGCAGAGACCAACGGAAGATGGTCCGAGAAGATGAAAGAACGGACAAAACGAGCGAGAACAGAAGAACTTACAGTACCCGTTGTTTACGCTAGCGCTAGCGCTATTGCCCCCGACCTCAGCGCCAATTATAGCACCACGCGCGTGGCCGGGGCTGTGCTCGTCGTCACCCATGCCCGTGCCCGCGAGAGAATGCCGCAACGCCATCGTCGAATACCTGGGTGTGCCCGCGGGGGTTGGAGCCTGAGGATGGTGGAGGTAAAGAGAAGAGAGCACGACGACAAAAGAGGAGCAGCTCAAAAAAAGAAATGCCCGATACGCGATGACAACGATAAGCCCCATGCATCAATTCGGACGACCCAATCAGCATCAGATTTCCAGGCGGCTGACGGTGACATCTGCTGGAGATCCCTGGCGATCGCTTAGGCCCACATACTTATTGTATAGGCAAAATTGAAAGCAACCGGCCGCCACACGGTCTGGAGGCCTACAAATCGCGCATTCCAGCGCACCATTTGTAGTGAGCAAGGCACCCACAGAGTTCGTTACCCCTGCCCGCCCGCCACGCGAGCGAACTTTCCACGGCACATCCTATTCCCTCTCCTGTCGGCCATTCACGACCCGCATAAACCTTGTTTCGCCCCTCTCCACAGTCCACGCGCGCTCGTGGGCGTCAACTGCCATTCCCAGTTCCAAGCCCGGCGGCGCTCCCACGCCTCAGATTTATTGCCCCCGGGTGACAGGATACGCCGAGGTGGGCGCGCGCGTGGGAATGCAGCGTCAGCGGATGAGCGGAGAGGGGCCAGGCGAGGCGATTAGGGCGATAGCGATGGCGATAGCGCATATCGATGGCGTGGCCATGGCTAGAACGAGCACAGGAGGCACACTCCCCAGACTGAGACTGAGACCCTCGGAACAGGGTACCGTAAGTCCCGTTGCAACCCGAATTATCAGACCACTATATGAATCGGCGCGCATCAATACATGGTGTCTCCAGCAGGAAACGAAGCAGTGAGCGCCGATGGGATTCACCTTGCGGGCCGCGGCACGAGATCACTGATCCGTGATCAGCAGCCATTTCCGCGTGATACTGCAATCAGCGCTCGCCAACCAATCACAGACCACGTCGGGCGGCACCTACAAATTTTGTGCAGGGTGTACCGATTTTCCGTCAACGCAGACTGGACAGAGGACGATCGCGGTTCGTGATGCGCATTAAATTGCGCGCACACGCGAAAAACACGCAATCTCCTAACCAGTGGCGGTAGATTGAGAATTAGAGCCCAGTCGAAACATCTGCGTCCTCCTGTGTATAGCTAGAAAGCAGTCTCGCGATTGGCTCGTCAAGTTAGCATTACACGCGGAATTCACTGCTGATTGGCTCGTCAAATTGCAATTTGCAATTGACGCCTCGACATCGGTGCTTCCCGGGTGACCAACGCAATGAGTTCGACGGACTGGACTCGAGAGCCCGCCTGTAATTGCATAACAATTGTGTATCTGGAGAGAAGAGGCGCTTACGGGGGCGCCTTGGGGCCAATGGGGCGTTGTAATTGGCTGTGATGCCGTGGGGTGATTAAACGGTGCTTCCCGAGCAACTCACCCGCAGCTAATGACGACAGCCAATACGTGCCCGCGATCACATCAAATCAACCCCCACAAAGGCAACTGGGATCCGGAGCTAAGCCTTGGCCCGCGGCCACGTAACCAGTCAGGGCCGGCCTTAGCAACGGCCAGATTGCTTTGCAGGATGACAGATGATCTCCGTGTTGCACGTTCCGCGGCGCGCTCCGTGTGGCGCTAGTTTGTTGCCAGTGAAGGCTAACCGAGGCAGGGATCGTCCCGGAGGCCAAGGATGGTAGGAAGGCTGGAGGTCAGTGCGCAGAGAGGAAACACGTCGCGAAAATAGCGCGCATTAAAAGCCTGTTCAGTGATTCAAGCAGTTGCAAATGCGAAATAAGTACAGACAAATGCCAGGATCGCCCAACCCAGATGATGTGAGAAGATTTGCATGCGGACTGTCACCATTTTAGACTCGGAGATTTCGATCGTTGTCATCCGACAGTTGGACACAGAGAACTTGTGGAGTGGGAGGCAATCAAGAGACAATTGGCCTAAATATCGGGGAATGCATACCCCGACCGGACCCAGGACTCTGTGGAAACGATGGGCAAAAGGATACACCATGTAGACTCACAGCTTGGCCAACCTGGGTAGCTGATTCCTGCTGACTCTGTAGTCACAACGTTCTTTGAAGTTGTCTTCTACTGATGCGTTTCGAGATTTGGCTGCGGCAACGAAGAAATCCTGCTATATACAAATCAATGGATAAAGCAAAGGGGCCCAGACATAGCGCATACACTCGAAAATGTCGTCATATCACCATGATACTCGTACCGACGGGGGGGTGACGATTGCAGAGCTGCAAGCACTGGCTCTGTGCTTCCAAGAGCCGACCTGGAAGCGATGAGGAGAGTTGAAGGAGCTTCATGAACTGGGAAAGAAAACTCTCAATTGCTGTCGTTGTGTCTGGCATCCGTTACCTTTGCTGACTCAGACGCGGCTGACAGCATTGCGCGAGAGAGTTCCGCAAGGCCCTTCGCCAAAATGCGTAGAGTGTGTGGGTACGCTGCCTGAAGACGTGAGGCTTTCTTAGTTAGCATCCGAGGGATTCGGAGGGGTGCTCGTATCAAGGGGTCGGCGGGGGTCAAGCCGGAACGAGCTGTCCTGATAGCGGGCATGAATCCATTCTCCAAAAAAAAGCACAGTAATCACATCAAACAACTTCCAGCGGGTGCTTATCGGAGGCGCTGACGACAACCTCGACCTCACCAAGTCCATCGTCCCCCAGCAGTTCTGCCTGGAGCTTGGCCTTGAGGAGCGGGAGGTACCCGCGCTCGGTGTTAGTGTGTCCACCTGGGAGGCACGTTAACTAGTGTAACCGAGGTTATCGGGGACGGGCGTACAGAGGATGACGTGAGTGCCTTTGCCGACAGCAGCGAGGACTTCATGCTGCAAAATCGATTCAAGTCTGAAATAATCGTGCTAAAGAGCGACCTACATGCTGCATCTCCCCAGTGAAGTAGACATCGACCGGCTCCTTTGCCTCTGCAAACATGGAGGCGCCAGAGCCAGCGCAGATCGCGACACTGCGGACGAGGCGATCGGTACGGATGGGCGAATACCCAACTTGGACTGCGTTGCGTAGTTAACAACGATAGGATGCGAAACGGAGAAGTGAATTACTGGAGGACAGGCCCAGGCCGGCCTTCACCCGGCTTACCAACTCGTCGAGCTCCGTCGGCTGATCGAGCTCTACTCGCCGTCCATCGCCCCCCTCGTCCTTTGTCGTCGCGGGAAGCAACACACGGCGTTCGGATGCGCTGCCCGAGATGATCTCGGCGAGCCAGTCGTTAATACCGCCCCAGATGCCATCGAGCGCAGAATGTGGTGAGTAGACCGACACGCCGTTGGCAGCGCAGCGGAGGAGGCTGGCCTGGAGCGGCGTGGAAAGGGTGAGGCTTTTGAGGCCCGAGAAGATTGGGGTGTGGTACGAGACGACAACGCCTGCGCCAAGCGCAATGGCTTCGTCACAGACGGCAGGCGTCAGACTATGGATTGGGTAAGTTGAGGATGTGGTAGAAAAATGGTGACGCGCTCGATTGTGAGAAGTACGCGATTGGGCACCCGGGAAGAAGGTGGAGCTGGCGATTCTGGGCATTGTGAGTCGCGCTAACCACATGCACTTGAAACCAACCAAGAAGCAGGCCAACCTGTGACACCAGAGTCAGTGTTAACTCTCGATATATTTACTGCACACGCACGTTGTCCCAGGAGCCGGCGAGGAACGTCGGTGCAATCCGCTGCATCGCATTGGAGACGGCTTTTGTGAGCAAGCTTGACTGGACAGCCATCGTGTCGCGTCGCGTTTTTCGTGGTGGCCGTCAAGAAGAGAAAGTGGTTGATTGGCGGTCATGTGGCCACGTCATCGATAATGATCAAGGGCCTGGATCTGACACGGACCTCTTATTCCGTTTGTTACTCCAATGTTACTCAGAGCTTGCTCAAAGATATTTCCAACGTCTGCAACAGCCCGTTAGAGACGTCAAATCGTCCTCCACCTGGAAAGGAAAGGAAGGGCTCGAGTAATCAGTTCGCTGATAGATTGATTGTCACGAGGCGATCACGCGTGGCTTCTAAAAAACAGCGCGCATCGGATCAGCGCGCCGCGATTGCGTAAGCACCACAACTTGGTCCCGACACTCATGTCGCCTTTCGCTCCTTCACCGTTCCAGTCAATACTGGCGACAAATGCTGTACCAACTGCATCTCACCGTCAAGACATCCGAGTCTTTCTCACTACCCCACTCGCTGAGCTGGCGGGCCTAGAAGAGGAAGTCGCGCGGCTGCAGGTGCTGGTTGAGGAGAGCAAAATCAGGTTAAAGGCGCAAAAAGAGGTGGCGGGAGGGTACGAGGCGCTTATTTCTCCCCTCCGCGGACTTCCCGACGACCTTGTGCGGGCGATCTTCCTCGAAACACTGCCAGTGTCGCGCGCGGCCGCGTTTGTGGCAGATGAAGGCCCCATGCTACTGTGTCGGGTGTGTCGCGCGTGGAAGGAGCTGGCGTTGACAACCCCGCGGCTTTGGGCGTCAATGCACATTGTCTTTCCTGAAGTGACACGTGTCCCGCGCGTTGTTGCTATGGTGTCGACCTGGCTTGCCTGTTCCGGCGCCGTCCCACTTTCAATCTCAATTGTCGCATCGCGGATGTGCGGGCGAGAGGCCAATTACCAACTACAGCCCCTTCTTGCGCTTCTCATCCCCCACGCACGTCGTTGGCAGAGTCTCGAGATCGAGTTCCATCCAGAGGACAAGTCGCACGACATCCTGGGCCAACTTCGGACTGAGGAAGTCCCACTGTTGCGACACTTCAAGATGTCATTCTATCACCATCCTTCTGGCTACGACGTATATGCTCCTCCGCCATTGCTCACCTATCCCTTCCTCCGCACACCTTCACTGCGTAGCTTCAACTACACCGGCCAGCACTCGACCGCGCCACGCATCGTGCCATGGGCAAATCTTCACCACCTCAAGCTTTTCATCTACGAGAGTAACTCCGGCGCGCAAGTCCTGCCTTCCATCGTCCATGCGCGTCAGCTGCGGACGCTTGACATAAGCATTCGAGATGAATTCGGCCCCATCCCAGAGGCGGAGCTCCAGGTTACGTTCCCATATCTCGAAGAGCTTCGGATCGACACCTATGACCCAGAGTCAGCAAAACATTTTCTCCGTGCACTACACGCACCGCAACTGACCCGGCTCATGCATTCCGTCTTTCGAGCGCCAGCGGACATGGCAGAACCGCTCCGCCTCGCAAAGGAAAGCATCCGCGGCCTGTCCGAATTCGAGGTCGTTTTGCGAGCGTGTAGCCTGGAGCATCTCCGAGCACTGCTCCACGCAATGCCGACACTTGAGAGTCTCACGGTGGTGGGCGAGCCACATGGCCTTGCCGCCCACTGGGATGAGCACGATGCGGAGTTTTTAGAGCTTTTTGTGCCGCCGCTGGGAGCCCCGCCGGTCGTCCCGCTATTGCGCGTGCTAAAGCTGTCGCAGGTCACTTGGACGGCGAATGCGACCATTCTGGGAGTACTGCGCGGGCGAGTGGGCCAGTCTGCCATTGACAATGGTCTGGAAGCGCTGCGCATGGTGGAGATTGATTTTGGGCGGGCGAGGGGAAAGAACGAAGAGCTGGCCAGTGAGGGGGGAGTGAAAGAGGCGGTTAACGCGGGGACCTTGGAGCTCGTGGTGAAGTATCGACCACAGATGGGATGGACGTATTCGTTGCTTGAAGGGACAGAGAGAGATGAGGTGGAGACCTACTATGATGAGTATTAGTCATCGATCTGACGCAAGTGACATCGATCTCCCTTCTTTCATCTTGACCGCCATGTCGTTGCCACCAGAGCTGTTGGAGAACATCGTCCTCCACCTGGCGGGGGCCAACAAAGCGCTGTGCGCCTGTCTCGCTTCCGCCAGGCTCTTCCGCCTCGCCTGCGAAGCGCAGCTCTTCCGACACACCGTCGTTCTGCAAAAACGGTTCGGAAGTCAGCAACACAATCATCCGCGGCTGTGTGCTATTTGTATAACTTCGCGCGAGTCGTCAAGAACCTACGGACAGGCCGTTGTAACTTCGTCTTGCGCCACTTACTTATCGGTGCGTCCTTCTTCCTTTCCGACGCTGCGGAAGTAACAAAGCCCATTTCCCGAGCTCGCTCAGGCTCTGCACCTGCCCAACTTGAAGCTTCGTTCGTCCCACCTGCACTTCCTTGGTCCCTACTCCTCCGACAACATGGTCGGCAGCGCCGTCCACGCGTATTGGCCCGCCACGCTCGCTGAGCGATATCTCCGAGCAGTGGCGGATGCTCGGCGTCGCCGTCTTCGAGTCGGCGTTCCCCAATATGCGTCATATCAAGTATGCTTACACATACTCAGGCCTGAAGCTTCTGGGATCTAGTTGCCACTGGGAGGGAGGCCCTGGAGGGCTGGTTGACCCGAATTTCATCGGTGACATTCAATTTCAATAACTCATAACCAATTCAGTCGCCAGTACAAACAACAACTACAAGTCCGTCATCCATGTCCGTATCTTCTCCGCATCAAAATTCGGCCATCGTGATGAACTGCACGTCGACATCCAACCACTCACACGCTTCCTTCAACTGATCAACCTTTGCGCCAATCGCCTCATCGCGTCGCACGTGGCCGCGAAAGTGAATATTCAGCTCCTTCAAGTTTGTCTTCGTCCACATTCTTCCGCCGGTGTGGTATGTACGGAGCCGCGCGATGAGCGCGTCGAGTGTTGCATGGGAGTCTGCTTGTGTTCGTGCATTCTCCCAGTTGTCGATGTGGAGGACCCGGATGTGGCGCAGTTGTGCTAGTCCGCCGTGGATGTACTCCCTCAAACCCTGCAGCACATAGTGCAAATCGTCGTGCGGCGGCAGGCGCGACGCCACAAGCGCGGCATGCGTCACTTCATCACCACCGGCCCCGGCACCGATCGGCTTCGGCTTCATCCAGCGCAGCGTCAGCTCCTCCAGCTGTGCACAGGTCGCGCTACCGAGGAGGCGATATACCGCGTAGCCGTTGCGCGTGAAGTCGAAGTCGAGCTTCAACACGGTGAGCTGGCCGTTCCCGAGAAACACGGCGAGCGGCTGGAGGTTCCACGTGAACTGCGACACATGGGTGTACCGTGGGGCGGTGAGCGTGAGCCGCGTGACGTCCGCGCCATTGATCGGCTCCGCCACCTGGGCCATCGGGATCCCCGCGCCAGTCGCCGGGTCGATCAGCTCCGTGAGGCCCCGCAGGCGGCGGTTCCCGGCCTCGGTGGCGTTCCGCGCGCGGCGCCGGTGCGGCTCGCGGTACGGCCCGCCGGACTCGAAGTCGTCGACGGGGCATGTCAGCGCTTCGACCGGCGCCGGTGCTTGGGCATATGCCTCGAATTGGGCAGCTTGGAAATGGGGTGGGTACAAGCCGCCGCGTGTGAAGGCCGCCATGTGGGGGTGGTCGAGTGCAAGTCTTCGCCAGTTCATTGTTTCGCGCTCTTTGACCTTTATAACCTGCGGGATGGACAATGAGTCCGACCTTGACAACAAGGACAACACCGTCGGTCTCCAGCACAAGGCGGTCGAAGCTTCAGAACCACTGATGCCATCCGCCATCTATCTTCTGGAGTACAATGAATACAATGCCATTTGTGTGTCTCCATGGGAAGCAAAGGAATATACAAAGTCATCCCCTGTTGACATGGCAACACAAACAATGAGTCTACTTGCCTTCTTTTCTTTGATACTGTATAAGAATCGCGGCATTAAATCCCAACAGGCAAATTTCTTATGCCCTCAACGATCATCTCACTTACAAGTAACCTAATCAGGCAAAAGCTCAACTTTCGAGACTTAACAATAACCTCACCCCCGAGGCTCAGTCGCTCAGAGCTTGCCCTCAATCGACAGCCTCAAAGCACCAACCAAGCTGAAGCAGTACTGAATTTCCAGTCACAGGGAACTCAGAGATTTACGTCAACTTTAAATTTTGCTTTGCTTGGGTTCAGAGGCTGGAGCCCTTCGCATCGATCGGATGACATTGTTGTATCAATATTCGGAGCTAGTGCGGACCGACTTCAATATCCCCACTTCAAGTTATCGTTAATGTCGGATAGCAAGACCCGCAAAAACGCGTTCTTCTTCGCGCGCTTCTTCGGGAACACTTTCCCTTCTGCGATCGAGTACTCCCGCAGCGCCGCGCGTGACGCATGTTTTATAAGCGCACAGCCGGTACGCTTCGCGTCGAGCATATCATAGATGTTCACGAAGCAATTTGCGCGCAGAATCTATCGGATGGCGCATCAGTAGTAATCGAACTACAGCAGGAAACGACCACGCACGCGTTTGCACTCCGTGATGGACCCGGGAACCTTCTTGAACCCGCAGAACGCGAGCATTGCCTGCCACGCCGCGAGGCCGGGAGCGCCACGACTCCCTCCACGGCCCCCATCGTCAAAATGGGCCTCAAACTCCATCATCCCACAGCGTGCCCACTCGGCTCTTCGCGCGTCCTTCCCCCAGTGCTCCTGAGCCGCGAGCCGGTTGAACTCCACGCGCAGCGGCGCGCTTGGGTTCGCCAAGAAATCAGGGAAGGTGTCCCAGTAGTTCGACATGGACGGGCGGAAATGGCACGGTGGTGGTAAGAGAAAAAGGACGGCGCGGCCGCTTAAAGGCCCTCTTGGTGCCCAACCATGAAGGTTCGACGACGCAATCAAGCCCTGAGCTCCACATCCACATGCGTGGCGCTGAGTTTGACGCAAAAGAAAGCATATCCTGGTGCACGCTGCTGTCCGAGGAAGACAATGCCGTCGACGTGAGCAACCCGGCCATGTCAATCAACCACCAGGGTGACGTTGAGTGGCGACTCCCATATGATCTTCGAGTATCCTAGAGGATCTGCACCCGCCGCAGGCAGCGACATGGGCGCTCGGTGTAAAGTGCTGAGATCGATGTCAATGGGCTGTCACAGTATGGGCTGTCACAGTATGGGCTGTCACAGTATGTCACGAGTTTGATGGCCTGAGATCGTCACTAGGCCGTTCCACCATTTTTCTCTGTGAAAAAAGTCGGCTAAAAAAAGTTTGAAATTTTTGAATCATTTTTTTTCTGAAAGAAGATTTGAACTTTTTTCAGTGGGTGACTAGATAAAATAACCAAATACTGCGGTGCCAAATGATGTTGGCTAGATAATTAGATGAACAAAATATTTGCTCTGGTTTCCCGCAAGCAAAAACTATAATAAATTGAGATCTGGATCACTTGACCATATTGTCATAGTGTAAACAGCTACCATGGATGTATAGAGTGGGTATTAGAGTTTGTTTGTAATTATTGGGGTTTAACTGTTCAAGTGCCACAAATCTTTTTAAAAATTGTCAAGCAAATAAGTTGCAACTGATAACTTAAAGCCAAACCTCTCTGTGTGAAATCTTGTTACTGTTTAGCAGATATTTCTGGTGGAATTCCAAACCAGAAATGTGAAATCCCGAACCCAAAATGCTCTGACAAGAATAAGATTTCACTTCGATTTTAGACATTTTTATTTTTATTTTTGCTTGGCTCCAATTTCATTTTTACTTGATCTGCAAAGTATTTCATCCCATGTACATGTGTTGATAGTCTTTTTTGCCTTAATGTGTTTGTGCACTTGATCATTTTCTACTCTGACTAAGCTAGGAGACTTAACTCTTTCTCTCTCCCTTTCTGCTACCAATGATGGCGGGCTGTTATGAATAGCCATCTGGCAACTGCATTAACCATGACACCATACACCTTCCTTCCACATGCATGTCATTCTCAAGCTCCTTTTAGTTAACTACCAACCTGCTGTTAACTTGCCTCTGCAGTTGTAGCTTATTAACTATTGTGTTCTGCTAGCCTAGGTCCACTAGACCTTGCACAAGTTCTGGAGCTACATGCTCTAGCTTTGATGGAGTAAGACACTTCTGCCTCTTAGCATCCACTAACCTCAATCCATACTAGCGATGCTTGACTAGAGGCAAGGTATGTGCTAACTCTTATCTTGGACTCACATTTTATAGCTGCCAGATGTCTGATATAATCTCAACCAACACTTCTTTAAATGTATACCCTTTGCTCTTATTTCTTGTGGCCTTTGCTGCTATCAACTGTAGGACTATTGTTGTTCCTGCTCTTGCACTGATATAGACAGCATAAATTCCTCTGACTCATAGTATCACTGCCCAATAAGGTACTGCAACATATTCAGCCATCCTATATAGTTTTCATTGTCTTTTTCCAGGTTGAAAATGGGGTCTGATAACAGCATAAAACCTTTTACCAATACCAATAAGTATCTATTAAAATGTATTAAAATACTCTTTTCTCCAACACATAGGGTCTATAGTGTCTTTTTTACTATAATAGCCATTGCTTAACGACTTTTTTAATAAACAATAGCTACTCATAAAGATGCTCTTTCAACTTCAGATAGTCTTGCTCGAGCATTTAGCCACTTCTGTTCTGTTTGGATAATCACAATCTTATTTTAAACAATGTTAGTAATAGAGATTAATGCATATCACTCTAACTATTATTTAAAGCAATGAAGAAAAAGAAAAAGAAGCTTAACTATAGTGTGCTTTGCAAGAGTCAGTTACCACATTTTTAGACCTATGGAGCCACCCTCTAGTATAATTCTCCCTTTAGATTGTTGTGTTAGAAGAACCTTTACTTTACTATCAGTATTGGGTTTGGGTTGTCTCAGACGGTTATCTTTAGAACAAGCCGGCCTTTATAGTAGTCTCATCCAGCTAGAGCTTCCCTAGAAGCATATCAGCAAGTTTACTAAGAAAAATAAGCTTAAACCTTCGCTTTGTCTCTATGCCTTCACAAAGTTAGACTTTAGAATTAAAATAACAGCTTGACTGGGTACGTTAGGGAGTGTGTTATGGCAACTAGAAAAGATGGACTATAGGAGCAGGTCCCTTTGTAGGCGTTACGACAACAATACCCTCTAGGAAGGTGTCAAGCATACTAACACACAAGTGAAGTAGTAGTAAAAAAGATGGAGAAGAAGCGGGAAGGGAGCTTGTGTGAAGCATCTTTCCCCAAGTATTACTCTACTAAGGGCAGCAAGGCGGAAGGTGTTTATTATGCGAGCTGGGAGAAGGTAAACCAAGGGAAGGAGGCATGTGACATCATATGTATATTATCATAAAAAGAGGACAACAACAATAAGGAAAGATATGGGTTTTATACAGCTAATTTACGTAGAAAGACCTTCTAGCTTCAATAGGTGCATAAGTAAGTCAGCACATTGATGTATTCTCATCTATTGCTAAACATTCAGAAACAAATGTATCTGAAACTGCAAGTATGCCACAGAAAGCTGTAATAATAATCATACAGCTTGCATGTGCTAAATCTGCTTAAACTTATAAATTTTAAGATCAGACTACCCTTAGCCATAAGTATGGTTATAGGTGTGGTTAAGTCTAGGTCAGCCAGTAGAGTTTTAGATGCAATAACTGTTAAAGGTTTAATGATAGGAAGCAACGAAAGCTAGAGCAAGGCTGCAGGAGCTGATAACTTTCTTTTAGCTGAAAGTAAGTTAGATAATAAAGCTACACTAGCCGCATCAGAAGTAGCCTGGGAAATAAACTTTGTTTAAAAAGAATATAAATAAGCAAGCTATAAGACAACATAAATTTACCTTTTTAGAGATCTTCACCTTAGAAGATGCTATAAAGGTAGAAGGCTTTGACACACTTCCTGTTAATGCTTTATAGGCTTCGCCTGTCTTATTAATTGGCTAGGTAATTAGATTAAGTTCATTAAAATAAGAAAAAATAGTCACCTCAATGTATAAAGAGCCACATATATAATTAAAATAGAGGTTTGCTTTAGTGTAGATAGGGAGTTAGTTTAGAAAGTTCAGCACTTAATTAGAAGTTATACAAAGAGGTTGAGATTTGAAAAGTAAATTGTTAATAGAGACGACTGTGTCAGGGGATGAGGGTCCAGGTGCCTAGTTGATACCAAAGCCGGGGGAACAGCCCCACGGCCAACTACTTAAGTACAGGGCTATCTGCGCACGGACCAGTCACGTGATCAGTCACAGCTGTCACATCACATGCTCCCCTTACAGACTGTTAGAAATATGTCTTCCTAAGGTGTTAACTAGAAGAAAGAATTCCCTGTTCAGCAAGAGCTTAAAGAACATTTATAGTAGAGATAAACCTACAAGAGGAGGGTGGTATAAGCAAAACGACAGCCTGATCTAGATAAACTCAGAGCAGAAGTCTAGAAGAAGGTGAGAATAATATAATGGGCCTGGATAAGAAGTGAAAGTATTTTTAAAAAGCTATAAAGTAGCTTTAACAAATAGTGATGGCCAAGTCCGGTTCGGTCCGGTTCTTGGCCCTTTTCGGCCGAACGCCGGACCGCCGGTTCGGTTCAAAACGGGATTTTGCCGAACGTGAACGCCGAACGTCGGTTCGAACCGGCCCCGAACCGGCGTTTTTGGACCGAAAACGGCTGAACCTGGCCGGACCGAGGGCCAGGTTCGGTTCGGAAACGGCCTTGGCCGAACCTGAGCGCCGAACGCGCATTCAGTCTGGTCCGGTTCGGGTTTGAACCGAAATCCCGAACCGGACCTGGCCATCACTATTAACAAAGCTCAACTCTAGACCTAAGCTATCTACTAATATAGGCCAAGTTGAAATAAAAACACTATTTTGCAAGTTTTAGAAATGGGTGTTTTAGCAATTAAAGCTCTAAAGGGTTTTCCCTCTGAGTTTGGTTTAGGGAAGGAAGAAGAAGATAATTAGGCAAGGGAGGGGCAAAAAGAATAGGTGGCTCTTTAAAGTTTTGTTTGATTACATCTTTAAGCAGCATAGATTTAACCTGGGGAGTAGTTAGAGTAGTGGGAGTAGTTAGAGCAGTTGAAGTAGTCAACCAATTAGAGGTGTGAATAGGACAATTCTGCATAAGAAGCCCTTATTCAGCTGCTCTATCAATGGGTGATTCCTTGGATACTGCAACCTCCATCACCCAATTCTCCTGCTAGAGCTCTTCCAACTAAGCTATTTTCTAGTTCTACAGCTATTTCTAGCCCCATGCTGCCAGAAAGATTTGTCATCTCTTAATGGCTTTCTATCATATGGTCAAACAGTGTAGATTTGTCAGGGGAAGTAGTCAGCAGGTGAGAGGTGGGAATGGGTGAAACACTTGGAAAGTGAACACACACAGACACTAAAAGAGAAACATAAAACCACACAAAACCCAACTCCAACACAAACACAAACAAACAAACAAACACAACACAACACACAACCTATTCTGGACCTAAATTACCTATGCCGAGCTCCGGATCAGCCGGATCAATCGGATCACGTCGGAGTTTGATTTGGGGTAGTTTGGTTTTCACAAGCGCGCAAGTTCGGGGGCTCCTACTAAAGTATATAGCAGTTGCAATTCAGACAACAATTTCGAGTCGATTATGTAATTGGGTGCAATGCAAGCGATTAGGTAATCTTGAACTTTAGGGCACGGGGTTGAACACGGTCACAAGACTTGAAGCGGAACGGAGGGGATGACGGCGGAACAATACAACGGCAGAGATGGACTTAATGGACCAGACGGCGATAACAAAGACGATTGTAGACAGTGTAAGGGCAACCCTGGAGACTCCGACAAAAGCCCAGCAGGGGAGGATCCAAAGCGTGAATAAAGGCTACGGAAATACATGGAGGGACTGACCTAGCAGGGGAGGATTTAAAGAGAAGAAACTCTAAGGGTCTGCCTGCTAGGGCGAACTATATACTGGTCGTCCGTAACTGCCGACGTAGAGCGCAGAAGGCCTGAGCGGCGTGGCAGGCTCTGTTCCAAGGTGACCGTTGGGAGGGTCTTGACGGATCGGTGATTGTGTGGGCGAAGGAGGCCGAGGACGAGGGTCGGGGTAGGTTGGAGCGTCTGAGGGGGCGCTGGTCAGATGTGCCTCGGATGCGCTCGGACGGTCTGAAGGAGGCCGAAGCGGGGGTTCCCCTGATAGACAGCGGTGATAACGGACACAACGTAACGGACCCAAAACACAACCCTGCGAGGGCCCGGGGCAAGCCAAACTTCACTGCTCTATAGCTACAATACATGCCCAATTTATATCTCTAGGTGCTCAGCATTTGTAAGCTTCAAACCATCAGGGGTGGCCCTGACCATCGGGCACCTCTTTAATTTATCCCTTGATCCTCCTTGGTACGCCCCCCGAGACGCGACCCCGTGATCAGTCCCCGCACTCAGCCTGCGGAGTTAAATTGTCATTTCCAGCCCCAGAATGAAGCCCCTTGACGCGTCTACTTGACGCAGCACCCTCCATTCTAGCCTCCTTGACACCCTTGTCTTCATTCCAGGGGCTTAGTGCACCCCTTGACACGCCAAAGGTGCCTCCTTGATGTTTAGGTTGAAGCGGAAGCACTGCCGGCCCGGCCCCTTGATCAGCCTCCGTGATTGGCCTGCGCTGCAGTGCCGTCGCTCGGTCAGGTGTCCTCCTTCACGCGCACTTGTTGCACCCTATCCCGCCATTTGATGCGCGCTGTAC
Organism: Mycena indigotica; assembly: GCF_014461135.1. Classification (NCBI taxonomy): domain Eukaryota; kingdom Fungi; phylum Basidiomycota; class Agaricomycetes; order Agaricales; family Mycenaceae; genus Mycena; species Mycena indigotica. Next base: position 1,539,194 of record NW_023503011.1, on the reverse strand, counting down.
GCGCTTATCTCACATCATGTGGACGCTCCACAACTGCCCTTCCATCCCTGCTATTGCGCGTGTTGACAGCACCACCCAGTCATAGGCAATTCCATAGCCTTCATCAGCCAGCAGCGAACAGCTTCGCCCCGGCCCCGACCTCTGCCGTGCTCCACTAGATGCTCTTGCGCCGGTCCGCACCGCCTTCCTGGGTCACGCGCTGCTAATGCGGTGTCGTGCTTCTAAAAGATGCCCATGATGAGCATCTTTCCTAGTTTCTAGGGCTGTATAAAGGCCGTGCCCTTCATGGGATAATCCTGTGCCAGAGGCCCTTGCACTGTTGTGTTAGTTGCTCCCTTAATAGGTAGTTCCTTGGATTGTGAAACTTTCTTCGTCTCTCTCTTTTGTTCCTCTCTTTCCTCTAATTTATATATAAGCTCTTCTCCTACTAGGCGGTTCTCTAGTTTAACAGCCTTTGCAGGCTGCTCAGTTGTCGTCGTAGTTTTGAAGATAGCAGGGATGTTATAACATTTTTAGGCAATAATATTTATCATTTAAACAAACTTAAACAAAAGGTCTACATATGTAGGAAAAAGCCTACCTCTTTTAAAAATTGTATATTATTGCTTGACAACCTTCGGGAGGGCGTTGACGGATCGGTCATTGTGCGGGTGAGATGGAGGGCCGTACCGGAGTTGGAACTGGAATCGGATCGGAATTAGAATCATCTTTAAGAGGCTGAAAGGGGGGGTTCTCCTGACAGGGCAAAGACATTATGCAGCCCACTCTAAGTAATAGGTAGGTCAAATGTTAGCTAGTCTTATAACTAGTATAATTAATATTATCCTATTTCTTGATTCAACTGCACTATAAAGTCTCACAGTAGAAAGAGGTGCTAAAAAAAGAAGAGAGAGAGCAGAATTTGGTGAACAAGAAAGTAGGGGACAAGGTGGTGGAATATGTGTGGTATAATAGAAGTTTTGCTAACACTTACATTCTGGTCATGGAAAAATCAAAGGGTGAGATGATTCTCAGTCGAAAGGGCCTTCAAAAGCTAGCAATCACATGCAGATTTCGTCACTCGAGGGCTAGGCTAGATGAGAAAAATAGTATATTAGTCGCCTAGATTCTGCAAGAAACAACTACTAGGTGTGTAGAGATTTGATAGGTTATTCATCGCATATTAGGAGGCAAAGGAAGGGCGAGGGGAGGTGAAGGAAGTTAAGACAAGAAGCTCTTATTACATTAGTTTATTATTAGCAAAGTCTGCACCTGAGTCACACAGCGCAGCCGTTCCCTCTACATTATGATATAGTGGTTTCCCAGTCTAACTGCTGGAAACAAGGCTACAGGAGGAAAAGAAATATATAGTGGGAATACATTAGGGAAGGTGACAGCTCGGGCTATGGTGAGCTGTTTTTGAGATAGGAGCTACTTCCACAGATGTAGCAGCTCTATAGGCATCATCTTTAACCTGGAACCTACGGAAGTGTTTAAAATCATGCATGAAGTTATTTAAAGGAGAAAGAAATTATACTAAAGGAAGCTTGATGATATGCCCATGTTCACTGTAGATTTATATTAAAGGTACTTGGAGAAGGTTGCTGAATTCAAGAGAGGATACGAGTATAGGGAAAATGAGCCAAGACTGAATTTTATACCAATAATACTTCCCTATATAAGAAATTCTGCCAGTGAGAAGATGCTCTACTTAAGTAGATCCTTTAGTGTGAAATTTTGCAGAAGCATATGACAAGTGAAAGCAGTGTGTTAATACACTTAGAAAATAAGCAGTAGAGCAGATTAATAATTATTTAAACGCTAACCAAATGAAATTCTAACTATTGTATGTGTGTTGCAGATTGAGAAATGTATAAGTACCGTTTCCACACAATCATTGTTGTTAACCTAGATACTAGTGGTAATAAATTATAAGTATCTATTAATGAAGACATGAATAATAAATTACTATCAATGCAGGCCTAGCATAGAGACATGATTGCAGAACAGTAAATTGTGAGAAGTATCAACATATCAAACCTATAGAGGAGGGTAGACTTCCCAGATTTGGTAGAAAGTTCAAGGCTATCGATGGCACCCATCAATGGGTAGCCATTGCTGTACCATTGGCAATCCTGGATGTCTATCATGGCCTTAAGAAACCCATTTATTTTTAGACATCCCATATGAGACAGGTGTCAAGTGTCATGCAGAACAGGGGGAGTTTCCACTATAGCTAACAAGCCAGCAGCTGCCTGACACAAATGAACACAAGACCAACCAGACTGGAGCGGAGTCGGAGTGGACAAGGTCTGCGAGCGGAGTGAAGTCCAGTTGAAGGACAAGAGAAGAGAGAGGAGTTATCGGAGTCGTTCCGCACAGAGGAGGAGTGTAAGTAACATTTATAATTAAGCTAAAGTACTGTAGCTACTTTAGCTGTTTAAATACTAATCGTAAGTAGAAAGGGAAGACCATAAGTAAGTATAAGGTACAGAGTGCATATAGAAAGTAACAAGCATAAGGATATACAGAGATGTAAGTAACAAGGCGAAAGACATACAGAGTAAGGTCGCTGGAGCAAGCGGATCGGGCTGGAGGCCGGCAGACCGTGACCGGTCCGCAGGCCACGGTACATGACGCATGCACGGATATGACAACAGATTAGGTTCAGAACTAGTATACATGAATAGTAGGTTCTCTAGACTGAGTACTGGATATTGAGGTGGGTGTATAAGGATATTTGGATGTCCACTGTACCATAATCAGTTGTGGTTCTGGATGCCACTGAAGGTACCTGCAGAGAGGGTAGGTACCCATAGAGCAAAAGAGAGTGTTTTTGATATTTCAACCAATCAGAAATTAATTTCAAGTATGATTTAAGATTTGAATGTAGGATTATATAGATTCTCAAATAAACCTGTCAAGCACTTGAATCAACCTCATAGCTACTTCCTGGTCCTACTGGAATCATGTGTTTACCTTCAGTAATTATGGAGATAAAGGCTCATCAGTTATAGATCAGCTAGTGATTGGCTAGTGCTGGCATAACCATTCAGCTGTTGCTATGAAATGGTAAAAAATTCCTTTTTTGAAATTTTGTCACACTATGTGAGGTGTGACCATGATGTGACCATGTGTAATAGTGTTACACAGGTGCTGTCTCCAGAGTGTGCAATTATCCATTATTGATAACATATGAAGTGTTTGTCTGAATGGTCGGGGGAGCAGAATTGCCTTTTTTGGAAGGTACTGATGATCTTCAGCATCAGCCATGAGTGGACTTGTTCCTTCCAGGTCTTTCTGAACTTTATAGCAACTTTATTGCAGTATTTATCACAGCATATGGAGTTTGAGCAGATTCTTTCTTATTAGGATGGGAGGTGCACTGTACCTCTATCACACCCTGTTGATTCCTACCACATACATGTCCTTTTTGATCCGATCATCGCCTTGATGACATCCCCGCTTGTCACTGTGCCTTACTTTGGTGCCATACTGAAACAGCCACCTACAGTCTAGTTTAGTCTGACACCTGTTGCACTAGTATGTGACGTCACAGTTGCAGACAGTATATAAGTAGCCTGCTAGATCTCCTGTGCCCTAGTCCTTGTCAGACTGCGGGTCGGGCCGTGTAAGGTCCTCTCCTAAGAACACGCGCCCGGAACAGAACAGACGGATAGTCGGGCCCGCGAGTACGGCGAGCGGGGGTAGATCTAAACCGAAAGGGCCCGTGAACTCGGTCCCTTGTCGTCTGCAGTGGTCAAAGGTTTGAATCGGGTCGTGTTGGGCCCAATAAGTCGCTGGCACCTCCTTGCACGGAGTAAGGTAGTTCTTCAGACGATCTAAGCGATAGAGTACATGGTACACTATCACACCTTATCTACGGAGGCCTGCAAAGGGGGTAATCAGACACCCTGGCCCCTCCCTCCTCCTCCTCCTCCTCTCTCCTGTTCCTGGCCGCAGAGGGCACGGTCAGACATCCCTTGCGGGCCAGGCGCTACTCCTAACCTCCTAGCACTCCTCCCCAACCCCTGGTGTCGAGTTGGGCTCGGCAACAGCTCGACGCGTCGTTCTCGGTCACGTGCTTCTCACATGTGCGTTCCTCCTACTGGGGCGCATGTTCCCCATCGTCACGTGCCGCGTGTTACGGGCCGGGCCCGCAGTGGCCCGACACCAGCGCCCGGAGAGGACAGGCCGGGTCTTATCCGTGACAGTTTCAGATGCTTGTTTCGTCTCATCCCACTTCAATCTACCCCCTAATGCATCCTGAGACGTCTCAGTCTCTCGCGTTTTGCTTCAGCCAGTGTTTTGAGCTCGTATGCGTCCCATATCACGTTTCGGGGCCTCCGGCCGGTCGCGGCCCGGTCCGACTGTTCCAGAGTGGAGTTGGGGGTCAAAAGCACCCTTACCCTTAAGCGCCGCTTCCAGCTCTTTTCCCCTCACCTATGCATCCGCGCTCGACAATCCCGCGCTCGACAGGACCGGAATCGAAGTTGTCTTCGAGGGACTCAAGGGGGGGGTTCCCCTGACTGGGGCAAAGACATCATGCAGCCCACTCCAAGTAACGGGTAGGCCAAATGTTAGCTAGTCTTATAACTAGTATAATCATTGTTATCCCATTTCTTAATTAAACTGCACCATGGAGTCTCACAGTGCAAAGAGGTGCTAAAAGAAGGCGGAATTTGGTGGACAAGAAAGTAGGGGACAAGGGGGTGGAATATGTGTGGTACAATAAGGTATTCGCCATCCATCGTGTGTCAACGCCACCTGATCAGCGTGACTTTTACTGAATACAGCACTTTGGGGCCTATCTTCTTAATTTTTTTTTATGGATAATGCTGTGGTGGAAGTAGTAGCCTGAAGTCCACTATATACTTGTATCCTCCAAATTGTAGCCCAATCAAAGCACATTTCGTGAGAGATATCACGCATCCACCTTTTCCCGGGCCTCCATCTGTTGCTGTCGTCTCGTGCTGCACGCATGCCTGCGCCGTCGAAGCTGAAGAAGGAGAAGGCGCCTGTTATAATCTAGAACCGCCTTGACGGCGGGGCACCGCGCAGCCGCCGGAACTGTCAGGCGGGTGTTGGATGATATTTCGCGCAGTCCCCAGAAACTTGTAACGGCCTTTTCGCCGTGTAAGCGGTGCAAATGCACAGAAGGGAAGGAAAACACGGTATGTAACATGTTTGAATGCCCTAATTAATCGCACCAGCGCCCAGAAGACACGATTAGGTCTGTTGATGCTATCCCTGCCCCTGACATGGCTCCAGACGACCCATTCCTCTCGGCAATGTCCCAATTTGAGCTCGAGGGCGACTATCCGGCGCCAACAGAAGCTCCAGCATCGACAGAAGGCTGGCCCGTGTTTATAATTATCTGGAAGCCCGGCGTGCGGGCGTCCGAGCCGAGCCGAGGGCTCCTATCAATGCAGTATATAGTATCATCGTTCTGCCAACGGTTCACGCGACGCGACAGCCGCCACCGTCCACTTGACTTCAGCCTCCATGTGCACGTTATGCCAGTAACCATGCCACATTTTCGCTCACCTCGAGTCTATCTTCTGAACGCAGGACGGACAGACTGCACGCCCCGGTCGCCGTCGCCGCGGCCAGCCAGCCGCCTGCGTGCTTCGCGAAGACGTCGCCATGCGGCGCGGCAATCAGCCATCACGCCATCACGTAGACGTCGCGCCAAAAAAAAGGAGCACCGCCATGCCCCATCCGGCGGTGCTCACCTCCTTTCCCTCCTCTCCTTCCTTCCTTCCCCTCATCCTGTCCGCGGCGATGCGGATGCGGCTGCTCTCCCTCCTTGGCGCGGGCGCGGGCGCGCATACGCCCTTCGACGCGGCGCACGCGTACGTGACGTCCCCGCTCGTGCGCCCGGGCGTGCTCGCGGGCGTAAGGGGTGTGCTGGCGCTGTATGCGCTGGTGGCGATATGTGTGGCGCTGGGGGTGGATGTAGGCGATGGGAGCGGGAAGAGGTGCGTTGTTGTTTCCGTTCCTTTCTCCCTCCCTGGCTATGCGTGTGCGCTGGCCACCCTGTCTCTGACTCTCTGTCTCACACTTCGTTGACGCCGCGCCAGCTTCCTGAGCTTCTTCACGAACCTGTCGTACACGGGCGTCGTCGCGTACTACGTCGCCGCCGCCGTGCAGACCGCCGCGTACGCGCGCTGGGGGACGTACCCGCTGCGCCGCTGGCCCCGCGCGCTGCAGGCCGCGCACGTCGTGCTCCAGTCCACCGTCGTCGTCTTCCGTGCGTGCCCCCCCTCTCCTTCTTCTGTGCGTGGCTGACGAGGGCACGGGCAGCGATCATCGTGACCGTCGTTTTTTGGGCGCTGCTCTCGTCCCCCGATACGTTTAAGACGACCTACTCCAGTGCGCCCCTCCCCTCCCCTCTTTTCTCCCCGCGCTCACTCGCCGCAGCATGGTCCAACATCTCCATCCACGGGCTCAACTCCCTCTGGGCGCTCCTCGAAATCCTATTCACCAACGCCCCGCCGGCCCCCTGGCTCGCGCTCCCCCTCCAGATCGCGCTCCTCGGCGGGTACCTCGGCGTCGCGTACGTCACGCACGCGACGCAGGGCTTCTACACGTACTCCTTCCTCGACCCGGCCGCGCAGGGCGCGCTGCTCGCCGCGTACATCGTCGGCATCGCGGGCGGGGACGTCGTCGTCTTTCTCGCGGGGAGGGGCGTGGTGGTGCTCAGACAGCGCTGGGCGGTGAGGACGGGGAGGGCGCCGAAGCCGGACGTGCCAGAACAGGAGGCGCTGGAGGAGTGGGAGGAGGTGCAGCGCCAGGACGCGGAGGGCGGCGAGAGAGAGAAGCGGAGGGGGGATGTGAACGATTCGGGCGTCGCGGTGGGCCGCGCGGAGGAGGAGGCTGTATAGAGGACGATGCTTGCTCTTTCTTTCGCTTTTTTTCCTTTTTACTTTGAATCTGTGCTGTCGTTCGTTTTTAGTCTATGTAATCGTATATAGTCTCGTGCTGTGAGACGATATGGAGATCGGATGAGACCGGACGGGCAAGTGTAACGCTAGAAGGACAGGGAAGCAGACAAGAGAGAAGAAGCGTGCAGGGGGTATTAACGTGTGCTTCTGGTGTGGTATTGGGGTCAGCGGGCTGTCTTCGCTGTGGTTCCATTTCAGGACTTCTAGACTGACAATCGCTCGACGCTCAGGGGCGGCCCCAGATCGTGCATCGGAAGAGAAGCGCGGCTGATTGCGCTCCGCTTCTCGATGGCCTCGCGGCCGTCCTCGACATGGAGAACATCTGCTGCAGACAGGACGGGGAGGGACGCCGCGAATGATCCGCCGGCGGGCGTCGCGGGGGGTGTATAGCCATACTGTAGCGGACGGCGCGTGGTCGCTTCTGTCCGCGCGTCTGTTCCTAGTGCGGGCCATTATCATATTCCGGTTTATCATCATGCCATATTTTTGATATTATTACAAGTATATTATGAGGCCAGAACAAATTTTATTTTATTCTATATTATATTATATTATGATATTATGATATTATTGTCCTGCCTCCAGCATGATATATCATTCTCGCAACGTATACGGCAGGCCTGCACTAACTCACGAGCTGTGTCAGATGTCTACATGTGATCAATCATCTTTTCAGCCCACAGAAAGCAACAACAGTGACTCAAGCACCAGAACCTATGCATGCCCGGGCCGCACCCGGAATACTGATTCTAATCTGCTTTACATTGGTCTGTTTGCACTTGTTTAGAATCATTGTTTACACTTGTTTACTGATTGAATTTTACACATCCAGGACCTAGCTAAAGCAAGGTAACCAGTCTATACTTCTATTCTCGTCCCGAGAGTGTTCATATCCTATGAATGGTCTTCGTAAGGCTAATTGCCACCTGCTAGAAATAATACTCTCAGTTGAAGAAGACCTTTATATAACATGCCGTGGCCTATCAACCACTAGAGCGAGCGAATGTCTAACCAACACACACACACACACTCAATACCGGAAACTACACAATGTGGTCACCATCTCCAAAAACGGCAATCCACTATAATATTTCACGTTATTATTATTATATTATGTTATGAATATATTATGTTATGAATATATTATGCTGCGGAGAACCATATTATAATATTATTATTGTGCATTTGGCATAATGATATCATAATAGACTGCTAACACCTTCAATAGTTTAAGGGAGGTATCCAGATGAGCTATTATAGAGCATCACACAATACTCATCACTGTCGAGAGTGAGCATAAATCAGGCAAGTACTCAGCAATCAGTTGATGCATCTGGATAATATATTATAATATATACATCATATTTCACATTATTATTATAATATTATATTATAGATATTTTATGCTGCTGAGGACCATATTATGATATTATTATTATGCATTTGGCATAATAATATCAGAATGGGCCAGACTTCGAAGTGTCGAATTGACCAATGCCGGTAATCATAACTGCAAGGGCCAAGGGACTCAGCTGAGATGGGGAGACAAGCAAGAAGAAGCGTGCAGTGGACGTTACACGCTAAGATATGCTTGTGGTGTGCTGTTGTCAGTTGGGGTCAGCGGTCCATTGTTCGATTTCGGCTGGGGACTTCTAGACCGACAAGCGCTCAGGGGCGGCCCCAAATCGTGCATTGCACGAAGAGAAGCACGGCTGATCGAGAATCCGAAGCGGCGCGCGATCTCATCGATGCGACGTCGATTACTTGCCTGGGCAAATGTTCCCCGAGGAATGATGAAACAGACACTGTCATTGATGCACGGAACGAGAAGAACAGGAACGATTGTACGGTATTTATTATTACACTCTAGAACGCGACCTTGCTGACGGTCTCGTAGAACGCCTTGCCCTGGATGGTCGCGATCTCGAGCTCGAGCGCGGTGGGCTGGCGGGAGCCGTCGGAGGCCGCGAAGGTGCCCGCGCCCCACGGCGAGCCGCCGTGGACCTCGGTGAGGCCGGTGAGCTGGCCGAACGCCTTCGCGTAGCCGAGGGGGACGTAGATGACGCCGTGGTGGGTGAGCGTGCTGATGGTGTTCTGGATCGTGACCTCCTGCCCGCCGCCGGGGCCCGCCGTGCTGACGAACGCGCCCGCGTACTTGCCCCACAGCTTGCCCGTGCTCCACAGCTGGCCCGTCGCGTCCCAGAACGCCTTCCACTGCGCGGGCAGGTTGCCGTACCGCGTCGGGATGCCCAGGATGAACGCGTCGAACGTCGCGAGCTCGTCGGGCGTGATGATGGGGTAGGCGGGTTTGGGCGCGGCGTACATCTTCGTGAGCACTTCTTGCGGGAGGGTTTCGGGGATCCTAAGGGGGGTCAGCGACGACGACGATGGGGGCGATAGACGCACTGGTAGATGGTGACGCTCCCGCCCGCCTGCTCGACGCCCGCCTTCACGGCCTCGGCCACTGCGCCCATCGGTCAGCATCGCGCATCGCCCCGACGAAAAGGACCGGGACGCACTCTTGGTGATGTGGCCGTACATCGAGTAGATCACGATCGCGACTTTCGGGGCCATCTTCTTCTTCTCTTCTTTCTGCTTGGTGGACGAGGACTTGGACGACGTGGACGACGACGACGCGGTGCGGAAGAGCTTGCTCGAACGCTTGAGGAAGCTGTTCAATGGCATGGGACAGCCGGCGCGCGGCCCCTCTTATATACCCTGCTGCACAGCCGCTGGGAAGCGGGCACCCGTTTTGGGCAGGGGCGTTTGATCGCTTCGAAATTCGAGCACCCGCGCACCATATCGGGGCGCGCGGCACCCAGGGCAGGGAGCGTTTGCCCATATCCGGGCCCCGATCGTCGCGCTGCAGCCTGCCAGTGCCCCCATCGCGCGCGCGCACGCCATCCGCTGAGCAAGCACCCGCGAGCAGAATTACGCGGGGCGTCGCTTAGCTGCAGCGCTGCGCGAGCACGCTGACTCATCGATAATCGATAAGAAACACTAGTGCGATACGGGTGTTATGTACATACGTCGCACGCGGACCCACGCGGACCCACGACGCTCTATTTCCATCGCCATCCTGTTTTGCGATTTCCGCGTCCGCGTCCCGGTCCGCGTCCGTGTCTAGACTCTGGAGCGCGCGAGCGGCTGAGTAAGACCCGCCCGCGTGACGCATGACCAATGGGCGGCTGACATCACTCACCAGTCATCACGATTACGCGTAGACCAGCGCCACATCGATGGCGATTCCCCTCCCGCTAAGCGCCAACATAGCGATAAATTGCATTTCAAGCCTACCAGGCACGCGCGCGGACCACCGCCAGCAGGGCACCGCCGCACGGAGGCGGGCATGCGCGCCCACCTGAATTTGCAACGCACCCCCGTCGCAAATTGGCAATCGCAAAAATAAATTGTAAATTAAGGGGCGCACGGTCGCCCGGCGCGCCGCTCCCGGATCGGCGTGGATCGACATGCGCGTGCGTGATGGGGTGCGGTATTACTATGCACAATGAAGAAGGGGGCGGCGTTGCGGGAAGCCAGCACGAAACGCCGGCGCGTCGGGAGGATCCCCGGTCGGCGCGGCGTGGGAGTCCTGCGCTGCGACGCCGCTGGGGCTGCGGGTCCGCGCGCGCCGGCCTCGACTGCAGCACCAGCGCGGCGTCGTGGCCGGCTATCAGCAGCTGCATATAGTGAGCCTACGCACACCAATGCCTCTAACATCTTTTATAAGCGCAGTTTCCACAAAAATTTAATTGTCTGAATTTGCATGAGGTCAGTTATCACAAAAAACTATTTGCTCATGGTTTGTGGTTTATGACTTCTGGTTGTGTTCATTTTTTGTGGTTTTGTGCTTGGGGCATACATGGTTGAGGTTTTGATTTCTGTGGTTGGGTTTCAGGCCTGTATTGCAACTTGTGCAAGTGTCTGGAAGCTAGAATTCACATTTCCTTTCTCCCCTTCCATCAGATTCAGATCAATTCATCAACACTCTACAACAAGTTAATACTCTCTGCAAAGCTCCAAAGTCCGGAAGGCTTTACTTACCAGGTGATTTGTCTAGAGATCTTGCAGTTCAAATGTCTGAGGCTCTCTGAAGCTTGGTAAGACCCGGATAATCTAGATATGTGGAAGGGATGCCTTAAACTGCGATAGCAAAATTGATGAGATTGATCGGCCATCAGAGTATCAGTTTCTAGAAAATTTAAATATAGGTAAGTGGTCCAATGTACAATACCTCAAGCTCAAATGTAACCATAGATCTCATAGCAAAACCACAAACCGTCAATTGAGAAGTAAAAACCATGTAGACCACACACCCACAGCCTGGTAAAAAACCACAACTATAAAGCTGTACCATCTTCAAAACCTCAATGAACAGAGCACAAACCCAAATAACTATGACCGTATTTATCGTTGTAAAGTGGTTCCATCACCAAACTTCTGGTTTTATAAATAACTAAATTTTTGTAAAAACTGCTCTTATAAATTTGTGCTCTGTCCATCACGGTTTTGCAGATGGTCCAGCTTTGTGGTGGGGAGTGGGTTTTTAACCAGCTTGTGGCATGTGGTTACATGGTTTCTGGCCTCTTGATTGATGGTATTTGTGGCTTTGTGTCAGGGGAACCTCCCTTTCGGCCCGGAGACGCGCCCGACTCCGGTCCGACTCCGGTTCCGACTCCGGTCTGGCCCTCCATCTCGCCCGCACAATCACCGATCTGTCAACGCCCTCCCGACGGTCGCCCTGGGACCTCGCCTGCGACGCCGCCCAAGCCTTCTGTGCCCGACAGCGGCAGCTACGGACAAGCAGTATATAGCCAGCTCCCTAGCAGGCGGACCCTTAGAGTTTCTTCTCTTTGGATCCTCCCCTGCTAGGTCAGCTTCATTTGTATTTGCTTACCAATGTTCACGCTTTGGATCCTCCCCTGCTAGGACCTTGATCTCAGGCCTCCGGGGTTGCCCTTACAGCAGAAGAAACTCTCTACGGGATCAACCGGACAAGATTGCCAGGTTCGGCGCTGACTCAGGCTCGGAGTACAAGTCCGTTCCGCCCTCGTCACCGCCCCTGCCACTTGTCCCCTCCTCCTCTACTCCTGTGGTCCCCGCACCCGTCATGCCGTCCGGAGTCACTCCTACCGCAGACGCCCGGCTGGACTCACTCGAGGCGAAAATCGACAGCCTAACTGAGGCCCTTGCTTTACTCACCAACCAGGCTTCCGCTGCCGCTGCCGCCGCTAATAATGCTGGCAGACCCCAAACACCATCGCCGGAGACGTCGATTCTGACTCCGACTCCGGTCCAGGGCGACTCCGAAGCCCTTTTTGGCGACATCAACCTCGCCTCAAAATTGGTCTTGTGACCAAACCCCCCGTTCACCTTCAACGGCGACCGGAAACTCGGCCGCGCGTTCCTCTCGCGGTCCGCACCTCGCCCGCCTTGCCCCTGAGGCCTTCGTGGTCAACGGAGAGGCGAGCGAGGAAAAGGCTGTCCGCTATGCCATGTCGTTTATGGCAGAAGGACCCGCTCAGCAATGGGCGGAGCGCCACGGAAGCAAAGCCCCGTTTCCGTTTCCGTCCTGGGGCTCGTTCGTTTCCGAGTTTCGACTCCGGTTCGTCAAGGAGAACGAGCAAGATCACGCTCTCTCCAAACTGGAGACTTCCGCCTATCACATGGGCACCAAGGATGTCTACCAGTACACCGACGACTCGAGGACCTGATGGACCTCGCCGGATTCGAAGACACGTTGGTCAAGGTGACCAAGTTCCGCCACGGACTTGATCCCCTGATCAACAACGGAATCACGTCCTCGAATGACCGCCGGACCTCCGGGACTACAGCGCCGCCGGCGGCCCGGAGTTCCTGAGCTCGCCGCTGGAGATATCGTGCCACGGGGCTCGACTACGCCGACGACGACCGCGCGCCCGTGTCAATACGAGGCCCTGGTCCGGGCCAAGCTGATCAAGTCAGCCGCCCCCCAAGACGCCTGGCGGTTTGATTCGGACTCCGTTTCCGGTCAACCGCGTCCCGGCCCCGGCTCCCTTCCGCCCGGTGGCTCCGGTCGTGCCACCCGCGGCCCGCGCCCCCCGCTCCGGCGCCTCCAGCTCCCGTCCCCATGGAGTTGGATCGCACTAGGGCTCGGGGTGCCCCTCGTCGCGCCTGCTTCAGGTGCGGCGACCCAAACCATCTCGCCCGAGATTGCCCCCTCCCCTGGATGTCCGCTCAATGGACATCCTCGACGAGGTGATCCAACAACTCGGTGACGAGATGTTAGCGGAGTTGATCGCCCGCTACTCGGACACAGCTGCGCTGCCGGAAACAGCCGCGGAGTCGATGGCCGGAGAGGATTTTGTCCCCCGCGACGAGTGACTGGTGTGCCCTCGTTCGCGTCCGTAAATCGTTTCGCTTGTTTGTATGACGAATCAATTCCTTTGCCCTACAACGAGCCTGAAACGAAAGACATACCCTCCCCCCCCCCGTTTCGACTCCGTCTCCGACTCCGCCCGCGACTCCGGTCATCGTCCTTCGCCGCCTCACTGCCTGGGAAAAGAAGTTGCCCAAGCAGTACACTGTCGCTGCTTCCCCTGAACGAACTCCCTCCACCTCCCGTTGGAGCTAGAGTCCACTACCAGCGCTTAAGCTCTCGCTCTCTGGCCTGGTTGACTGTGGTGCCACCTCCGACTTTATCGACACGAACTATGTCGCTCGGAATGGCATTCCGGTCCGCACCCTGGCGCAACCGATTCCGGTCTTTAACGTTGATGGCACTCCAAACGACGCCGGCTCCATCAACCAGATCGCGGACTTGGTCTTACGCTACAAAGGCCATTCCGAGCGTGTTCAACTCGCCGTCACTCATCTTGGTAAACAAGACCTTATTCTGGGGTACTCCTGGCTGCGGAAGCATAACCCGGAAATCAATTGGGAAACCAAGGAGGTCAAGATGACACGGTGCCCCCGCGGTTGCTCCACTTGCCGCGAGGAAGAACGCGTTGAACGAACTGAGCTACGGCGACTCCGGCTGCTCCAGAAGCGACTCCGCTCCGGCCCGTTCCCCTCGGTCTGCGCCATGGACCTCTCTGGGCCTGACGACGGAGACGATTCCGTCTCCGGTGACGACTCCGCCCTGCCTGATCTGATGCCGGACTCCGACGATGATGAAGACGATGGTCAGCTTGAAGATGGTGACCGCATCTTCTACACCTCGTTCCGCCCCTCGGAGGAGATACGCGCTGGCAGTACTGTCTCACGCCCCTCCGCCCTCCGAGATCCCGGACTGGGCTAAGGAGTTTCAGGACGTCTTCAACAAGGAGTCCTTCGACACGCTACCGGAGCGGAGAGCCTGGGACCACGCCATTGAACTCGTCCCCGACGCTAAGCCCACCAACTGCAAGGTGTACCCCATCTCGCCCCTCGAGCAACGCGAGCTCGACGCGTTCATCGAGGAAGGGCTTTCGACGGGCCGGATTCACCCCTCCAAGTCTCCGATGGCGTCTCCGGTCTTCTTCGTCAAGAAGAAGGACGGCGGACTCCGCTTCGTCCAGGACTACCGTGCTCTCAATGCGATGACTGTCAAAAACCGGTACCCCCTTCCGCTGATCAACGACCTCATCAACTGGCTCAAAGGCGCTCGTTACTTCACCAAACTCGACGTCCGTTGGGGCTTCAACAACGTCCGGATCAAGGAAGGTGACGAGTGGAAAGCGGCTTTCCGGACTAACCGAGGCCTGTTCGAGCCCTTGGTGATGTATTTCGGCCTGACAAACTCTCCCGCGACGTTCCAAACGATGATGAATGACATTTTTCAGGACCTCATCCTCTCCGGAGACGTCATGATCTACCTTGACGACATCCTGATCGCCCATTCCGACCTCCGGAAACACCGGCAGATCGTTCAGGAGGTCTTGCGGCGACTCCGAGAGCACAAGTTGTACCTCCGAGCGGAGAAGTGCGACTTTGAAAAATCGTCAATCGAGTACCTCGGAGTCATCATCTCCCACAACCACGTCGAAATGGACCCGTCAAGGTCGCAGGCATCTCCGCTTGGCCGACTCCGGAAAACAAGAAGGACATTCAGCAGTTCCTTGGGTTCGCTAATTTCTACCGCAGGTTCATTCGGGACTTCTCGACCCTTGCGCGCCCTCTTTTTGTGCTCACCAAGAAGGACCAGCAATGGACTTGGGGTGACGCGGAGGCCTCCGCGTTCCAAGCGATCAAGGACGCAGTCACCTCGGAACCGGTCCTGGCGATTCCGGACGACGCACGGCCTTTCCGACTTGAGGCGGACAGCTCTGATTATGCGACGGGGCGGTTCTTTCACAATCCGCCCCGGACGGGAAGTGGCACCCTGTAGCATTCTATTCCAAAAGCTTAAATGATGTCCAGCGCAACTACGAAATCCACGACAAGGAGATGCTGGCGATCATCCGCGCACTCGAGGAGTATAGACACTTCCTCGAGGGCCGCCATCCCCGTCGAGATTTGGACTGACCATAAGAATCTGGAGTACTTCAGGAAGACGCAGCACCTCAACCGGAGACAGGCCCGCTGGTCCCTCTACCTCTCCCGGTTCGACTTCACGCTGCACCACACGGAGAGCCGAGCGAAGAAAAGGCCGTCCGCTACGCCATGTCCTATATGGCGGAGGGGCCTGCTCAGCAGTGGGCAGAGCGTCATGGGAGCAAAACCCCCTTCCCCTTCCCTCGGTGTAACCTATTCCTCTCCGAGTTTCGCCTTCGGTTCGTTGAGGAGAACGAGCAGGACCTTGCGCTTGCCAAATTGGAGAGCGCGGGTTATCACATGGGAACGCGGGATGTCTACGGATACACCGACGACTTCGAGGACCTAATGGACCTCGCCGGATTCGAAGACGCGTTGGTTAAGGTGACCAAGTACCGCCACGGACTTGACCCCCTGATCAACAACGGCATCACGTCTTGAACGACCCCCCAGACCTCCGTGACTATCTGGGCTGGCGCACTCGGGCTTTCCGCCAATACAAAGCCTTGGTGCGGGCGAAGCTCATCAAAGGGACCACCCCGCGGACGCCTTCGGGGGCTCTGCGTGGCGCATTCCCTATCGCCCGTTCGGCAACTCCGTTCCCCATCCGCCCGGTGGCCGCACCTGCGCCACCCACGGCCCGCGCCCCCGTCCCGGCACCTCCGGCTCCCGTCCCTATGGAGTTGGATCGTACTAGGGCTCGGGCGCCCCTCGTCGAGCCTGCTTCAGATGTGGCGACCCCAATCACTTGGCTCGGGACTGTCCGCTCCCCGCCGATGTTCGCCATATGGACATCCTCGACGAGGTAATCCAGCAACTTGGCGATGAGATGCTGGGAGAGCTACTTGCGGGGTTGTCCGACACCGCGGCCTTAGCAGAGGCGCATTCGGAGGCTCCGGCAGAGGATTTTGTCCCCCGCGACGAGTGACTGGTGTGCCCTCGTTCGCGTCCATAAATCGTTTCACTTGTTTGTATGATGAATCAACTCCCTTGCCCTACAACGAGCCTGAAACGAAAGACGCACCCCCTGCCCCCTCCGAAGCCCCCGTTCGGATTCGCCGACTTGCCTGGGAGAAAAAGCTACCTGGCAGCTATACCATCTCTGCCGCTCCTGGGGTTAACTCGCTCCACCTTCCTCTTGAGCTTGAGTCCACTGCGAACGCACTCAAGCTCTCCCTCTCCGGTCTGGTCGACTGCGGAGCCACCGGACTTTATCGACACAGAATACGTCAATCGAAACAACGTGCCGGTCCGAAATCTCTCAGTACCCATACCGGTCTACAATGTCGACGGCACCCCCAATGATGCTGGGTCTATTCGCCAAATCGCGGACCTGGTCCTACGGTACAACGGACACTCCGAACGCGTTCAGCTGGCTGTAACCCACCTTGGGAAACAGGACTTGATACTCGGGTACTCCTGGCTCAAAAAGCATAACCCCGAGATCAACTGGGAAACAAAGGAGGTGAAAATGAGCCGCTGCCCCGAAGCTGCTCCACCTGCCGCGACGAGGAACGGACCGAGCGCTGAGGTTCGCCGCCTCCGACTCCTTAAATCGCGCTTGCTTGCGGGCGCCTTCCCCACCGTTTGCGCTATCGATATCGCTGGCCCAGACGATGCCGATGACGAACTCGGAGCTCCTTCGGACCCTCCGGAGCGCTCACCAGATCTTGACGACGACGAGCATCTTGAAGACGGCGACCGCATCTTCTACACCTCCTTTCGCCCAATCGAGGAGATTCGCGCTGGGAGCACCGTGTCCCAACGCCTTGCAGAGGCCTTCGCCCGTAACTCGGCCCCCCCGCCTTGGAGATTCCGGACTGGGCCAAGGAGTTCCAAGACGTCTTTGACAAGGAGTCCTTCGACACGTTACCAGAGCGGAGGGCTTGGGACCACGCTATCGAACTCGTTCCCGGCGCGAAGCCCGCTAATTGCAAGGTGTATCCGATCTCCCCCTTGAACAGCGCGAACTTGACGAGTTCATCGAGGAGGGACTTGCCACAGGCCGTATCCGCCCTTCGAAATCTCCGATGGCTTCCCCCGTCTTCTTCGTTAAGAAAAAGGACGGAGGACTTCGGTTTGTCCAGGACTACCGCGCCCTCAACGCAATGACGATTAAGAACCGGTACCCCCTCCCGTTGATTAATGACCTTATCAACAGGCTTAAGGGCGCCCGTTACTTCACCAAACTCGACGTTCGCTGGGGGTTTAATAACGTCCGGATTAAAGAAGGAGACGAGTGGAAGGCGGCCTTTCGGACCAACCGAGGGTTGTTCGAACCTTTGGTGATGTATTTTGGCCTGACGAACTCCCCCGACTTTCCAAACGATGATGAATGACATTTTCCAGGATCTCATTCTCTCAGGAGACGTTATGATCTACCTTGACGATATCCTTATCGCACATTCGGACCTCCGTAAGCACCGCGAGATCGTCCGCGAAGTTCTTCGGCGACTCCGAATGCACAAGCTGTACCTTCGCAAGGAGAAGTGCGACTTGAGAAATCGTCAATCGAGTACCTGGGGGTTATCATCTCTCACAACCACGTCGAAATGGATCCCGTTAAGGTTGCCGGAGTCTCCGCATGGCCTCCGCCCGAGAACAAGAAGGACGTCCAGCAGTTCCTGGGGTTTGCTAATTTCTACCGCAGGTTCATTCGGGATTTCTCGGCCCTAGCGCAACCTCTCTTTGCGCTCACCAAGAAAGACCAGAAATGGGCCTGGGGAGACGCCGGAAGCCGCCGCCTTTCAAGCTATCAAAGACGCGGTCGTCTCAGAGCCCGTCTTAGCGATCCCGGACGACTCCCGGCCTTTCCGACTTGAAGCAGACAGCTCAGATTATGCGACGGGGGCGGTTCTTTCACAACAATCCGCCCCGGACGGGAAGTGGCACCCTGTAGCGTTCTATTCCAAAAGCTTAAATGATGTCCAGCGCAACTACGAGATTCACGACAAGGAAATGCTCGCGATCATCCGTGCCACCTGTGTAGCCCAATACCCACTGTGTACTATCTAGTCCACCTCAGCGGGGTGTCGCAGATAAGCCATGCTGCTCTCAGCATTGCCATAGAACTGAATAAACCTTGGAAAGGGAACTGAATAAATCTGAGCAGTTCTTAGGTTTTCACCATTTTTCGCACCAAGTCCACATGACTGGCTATTATCACCTCACTCATAGTATGAATAATGTTGAATAGACTGGGTATTTCCTAGTAGCATTGTATATAGTTTAGCTTATTAGTATATGTATCGCTATCATATAAGTGTATTCTGATATGAATAATAATGAATAGTAATGAATAATTCAAACCCTGGGTTGAACTCAGCACCTGGGTTACATGTGTGTCATGATGTGTGACAAATTTCCCCAAAAGGAAATTTTCACTATTTGACTCTACAATCATCAGAGAATGTCACAGATCGTCACAAAATCAAAGTTGTGTACAAACAACTTTCATTAAGTGACCTATAGTCACAACTGAATAATTGTATTACTAGAATTGGCCAATTATTAGCTGATCTACACCTGAGTAATATATCAGCAAGTGGATAACTTATATAGGTGATTAAAGCACTACCAAGGGTACCTAAATGATAAGATCAATATCCAGGACAATAAAATGTTATTTGCATAGCTATATTATGCTATGATGATTCATCACCTACATTGACACTGCAATATCTCCACCAATCCTGCATCAAGTGAGTTGATTTTTATACTGGTAGGTAGGTAATAACGCCGAGGGTCAGGGTGGGTTGGAGCGTCTGAGGGGGCGCCAGTAGGATGCGCCTCGGATGCGCTCGGACGGTCCAAAGGAGGTCAAAGCAGGGGTTCACCTGACAGGGACCAGGAGAAATATGCACCTGCTCAAGTAGGTATAGCTCATTTTGGAAGTCACTCTGCAGTTCTATCATGCAGTGCGAACAGCAGTTGACCGCACAATCTTCATCATCAGCTTGTTCCCGCTCTCACCATCAGCCACTTTAAGCTCCTCTGGTGTCAAATCCACCAGATTGGTTTTGTGTGAACGCTTGGCTCTGCAGAGCTTGCAGTTGCCAACAACAATCTTCCCAAATAACTTCCCATCTTCACCAATACACCAACTGTCCTTGTCAAGATACCCATGCTCTTGCAGCACGACTCGCATGCCCTTTGGTTAACCAGCAAAAGCCTTGTGTGGATGATTGGCACGAAGCCGGGCTGGAAACTGCATCAACTGTGTTTCACCAGCATGGCCATAAGGATTGTCGGAGGGGATTGTGGTGTCATGCAAGGTAGATAGGGATATTGTTGTTATATGTTCTGATATGAGAATAGGCTTATACCTTTAGACTATACTGTTATACCACTGTTCTATAGCTTTTCTGCTTCAAATTTGATGATGCATAATAATAACCTGATATCTGAGTGAGGAATGCATGGATAATCTTGATATAAGTTGTGTTGTAAACTAATGAATGTTTATCATAGCTCTGAGAAACCCATTTATTTTTAAACATCCTATATGTCTGTATATATGCCATGTATTTATTGCGCCAATCTGCCAATAACTCACTCAGGGATAAGGGACCCCTCATAGATTAAAAGGAGGAAGTATACAGAGGGGTCCTCTGATGACATAACATCCCTCACACCATCCTATTCACATATAATCTGCTGTTATTCTCCAATATCCCCCTGAATGGCATTCTACATCATATTGGCAATACAGCGATGATCTGGTAGTTGATTGTAGATCAAATATATGTACACCTTGTCATATGAGGTGTATACACCACCAGCATACTTAGATTGATCTCTATATATTTTTAGAGGATGAATTAGGGCGAACATTATAAGACATTTGCATGCAGTACTAGTTTACATGAATAGTAAGGTCTATAAACTGAGTGTTAAACATTGAGGTGGGTGTATAAGAATATTTGGATGTCTACTAGGACCCTGTACCATAATCAGTTGTGGTTCTGGTATGTGTTAATAAAGGTAGCTGAAGAGAGGGTAGGTACCCATAGAGCAAAAGAGAGTGTTTTTGTTATTACAACTGGTTAGAAATTAATTTCAAGACTTGGATATAGGATGGTAGAGACCTGTAAATGAACCTGTACAGCACTTGAGTCAACCTTATAGCTAATCTGGATCTCTCACAATACCATTATCAGTATTATCTATACCAATAATGATGAGTCCACCATGACATGACCTTTGTGAATCAGTATATCTGTAGTATAATCCACCTCCTAGAAACTGATGCTCTTACCCTCCTATCATATCTCTATTCTGAATTATACAGTACCTAAGGTCTGTGGAAGTTAACCCACTCCAGCACTTACTGCATGATTACCAATTTATAGGATTCTGCTACACCATCCCCTGAAGCTGTATCAAGCTGGATAATGAGATTCCATAAATGGGGCCCCAGGATATCAGCAAAATGCTCCTTACCTTAGCATTCAATCATGCTTGGCAGTCAATAGATTGATGTGATGGCATCAGATAAAATGGATAGATGGGCAAGATGATGGTAGGATGGCATACCCTTCAAATGAGCTCTCTCCCAGCTTCATCCACTGAGGTGCACTGGAGATCCATGCTTATCTTTGAGAGTTGATGAAGATCGAATACCACTGATAAAACAATTCATGGCATTTTTAGTACTATATTCACTTTTGGCTAGAGGTGGACAAGTAGGGAACTTATCACACCCTGTTGATTCCTACCACATACCTATCCTTTTTGATCCGATCATCGCCCTGATGACATCCCCGCTTGTCACTGTTCCTGTCAAATGTCTATGTCCTGTTGCATAGCCTTACTCTGACAGTAGTGTGACAAGTGCCATGGTGAAACAGCTACTTACAGTCTAGTTTAGTCTGACACCTGTTGCACTAGTATGTGACGTCACAGGTGCAGACGGTATATAAGTAGCCTGCTAGATCTCCTGTACCCTAGTCCTTTTATTCTCATTGATTACACCAAACACACCTACCTGTTTGGGAGTCTGTCACACTAGTGACAGACTCCTACCATCTTACGAATCCTCCCTTTACTTTGTTCTACGGAGCCATCACTTGATCACTCATTCAGTTGACCCATCATTTGATCAAGCTCTGTTTGTGACATAATAAAAGGGCTACCTTCGTACCCTCGTACCAACAACTACCAACAACCAACCACTACCAACCACTACCCTATCCCTTACCTCTACTCCACCACCCTCATCATACCACTATGACTACCAAAGTCATTCTCGCCTCTACTCCCTTGTTCTTCGATGGCACTCCAGCCAAGTGGAACAACTTTTACGACACTCTCACTACCTATATCGGTGCTGACGACAGTGAACTGAATACTGAGAAGAAGCGGATCTTCTTCACAGTATCCTTTCTTCGAAAGGCAGATGGTTCAGACTGTGTAGCAGCTGATTGGGTCCGCAACTGGAAGAAGCGTACTCTGAATCCAGATGGTACTCTTCGCACCTCCTATACTTTTGCAGAACTCATCACTGAGCTAGAATCTGCCTTTGAGGATAAGAACCTCTCACAGATTGCTCATCTGAAATTAACAAGTAATTGCCAGGGGCGTATGTCACTTGTTGAATTCTTGCAACAGTTTGAAATTCTTGCAACAGTTTGAAATTCATGCAGAACAGGCTGGTTACTCACCCCATGCAGAGGGTGGTAACTATGATGCCTTCCTGGTGGAACTTCTAGAGGACAATGTGAATGAAGATATCATCAGTCAGATGTATGTTGGAGGGGATGTCCTGCCTTCCACATACAAGCTCTTCAAGGAACGATTGCTACAGATTGATGGAAATCTGCAGCGAAGCAAGATTCGACGCAATCGACAAGTTACATCTCCGGTACACAAACCACGAGCAGTACATCATACTCCCCGTGGGTTTACTCCTACCCCAGTGGGCTTGACTCAGAAAACCTCTCAGTCAGTTCAAGACCAAGTGGTACCCATGGATGTGGACAAGCAAAGGCAAAAAGGAAAGCCTTTCACTTGTTATAATTGCGGCAAGATTGGACATTTGAGCAGAAACTGCAGTGAACCCCACAAGCAAGGATTCAATCTTCGAGCGCTTTGCGCTGAGATTGATGGCTTTGACACTGGCAGTGAAGTTCTGCAGACTCTCGCTACAAAGCTGAGAGAACGGGGTTTTTGAAGCGCTCAGTGCCCATGGCCAAGGTAGCTGAGCAGAAGTTTGGAAGATATACAATTCTTGAACAACTAACGGATACAGATCTTGTTGATAATACCGATTCATCTCCTAATTCCCCACCTAATACCATTTCGAAATTCCATATCCATTCCAAACGCAAGGCCCGTGGCAGACTTGCTGCCTCGACAACTAGAATGAAACCTCAAGAACAAAAGGGGAGCAAGAAGACTCCGATGGCTCAATCCTTGGATAAGGAGGAAGCGCCAATTCCAGTATATAAACGAACACGAATTCCATCCACCACACGCATTCGACAAGCTGCACTTAATCAGCACACCACGAAACCTGATAAGCTTTCACAAGATCTCAAGGAGTTCTACAAGCACAGGAACCGGCATGAATTCATGCTTCCTATCTCCCTGACTACGCTTGACACAGGCAAAGTCCGTTCTGTGAATGCATTGCTCGACTCTCGCTGCACTTCAACATGCATTGACAGAGATTATGCAGTTGCACAGAATTTCGAGATGAAGGAGCTGGATGTTCATATCCTGCCAAGAAATGCTGATGGAACTGTCAACTCCAGGGGGAGAATCACTCATTATGTTGAACTTCAGATGAAGATTGGCTCCCACCAGGAGAAGCAACGATTCTTGGTGACAGGTTTGGGAAAATCAAGAGTATTCATTGGATATGACTGGCTCTTGAAGCATAATCCCAAGGTTGATTGGCGAGCCCACAAGTTAACATTCACTGGCTGTCCAGCAGAATGCAACATGACTGGCACTGAATATGGAACTGGTTGCAATGATCCTCTAATGGAGGAAGGAGATTCAATTCTTCTGATTGACTTTGCACCTGCTATTGATATTCGAGCCAAGGAGACACAATCTCAACGGTTGGCTGAAGAAGCTCGCAAGGACCAACACTCAGCAGAGATTCCTGTGCAACACCGACATTACACAGATGTCTTTTCCAAGGAATCATTTGACTCTCTTCCTGAACGCCGACCATGGGATCATGCTATTGAATTAAAACCTGGAGCACAAGCTGTTGACTGCAAGATCTATCCTCTATCTCACCTGGAACAACAGAAGCTAGATGAGTTCCTAGAGGAAAATTTGGTGACTGGCCGAATCCGACCATCAAAATCACCAATGGCATCATCATTCTTCTTTGTCAAGAAAAAGGATGGGACCCTCAGACCAGTACAGGATTACAGGAAGTTGAATGAAATGACTATCAAAAATCGATATCCACTTCCTTTAATTTCTGAACTGGTGAACCAACTTCAGGGTGCCCATTACTTCACAAAGCTTGATATTCGCTGGGGATATAACAATGTGAGAATCCAGGAAGGTGACGAGTGGAAAGCTGCGTTTCGAACAAACCGTGGCTTGTTTGAACCACTTGTTATGTTCTTTGGACTCACCAACTCTCCTGCAACATTTCAAACTATGATGAATGACATTCTTCGAGATCTTATCAATGCAGGACATGTTATTGTCTACCTGGACGATATACTTATCTTCACCGAAACTCTTGAAGAACACCGGAAGGTTGTGGCCCAGGTGCTTGAAACCTTGGCTAAGCATAAGCTCTATCTCAAACCAGAGAAATGCCAATTTGAACAAACTTCAATTGAGTATCTGGGAGTGATTATCTCACACAATTCAATGAAGATGGATTCAGTTAAAATTCAAGGAGTTCTTGATTGGCCTGAACCTCGTTCCGTCAAACAGGTTCAAGCTTTCCTTGGTTTTACAAACTTCTATCGCCGATTCATTCGAGGATATAGTGAGGTAGCCCGACCACTTACAAAATTGACTGGCAAGTCTGGCTGGTGCTGGGGTGCTGAGCAACGAGATGCTTTCCAAGGTCTGAAGTCTCGGATAGCAGAAGACGCTGTCCTAGCCTTACCAGCAAATACCGGAAAGTTCTGATTGGAAGCTGATGCATCTGAAGGAGCAGTTGGTGCTGTGCTCAGCCAAAGACAGAATGACCAATGGCGTCCTATTGGATTCATGTCTCATAGTCTCAATCAGACAGAAAGGAACTATGAGATCTATGACAAGGAGATGCTTGCAATCATGTCTGCTCTTGAGGAGTATCGACCAATGCTCATGGGAGCTAATGAGACATTCGAAATTTTCACCGACCATCAAAATCTCGAATACTTCAAAAAGCCTCAGAAGCTTAATCAAAGACAAGCCCGCTGGTTAACAGAGCTCTCAGAATATGACTTCACTCTCCATCACCGCCCTGGTGCACTCAACCGTAAAGCTGACTTGCTATCACGCAGAGCGGACCATGACCAGGGAAAAAATGATAATGAAGATGTCACACTTCTCAAGAAAGAACTGTTCAGAGCAACAGACCTCCAGATAGAGAGTGTAGATGTTCAGATTTTGGAGAAAATCAAATCTAGCAAGGTGATTGACACTTCGGTCAAGCTTGCACTCCAAAAATCATTACCCGGTTGGAGTCGTAAAGGTGATATCATTCTCTATCAAGGCAAAATCTATATACCCCGTGACGAGACACTGCGGGAAGAGATTATTCAGCAGCATCATGATGTGCCAATGGTTGGTCACCCAGGAGAATATAGAACTCAGGAATTGATTGAACGCAATTTCTGGTGGCCACGCTTGGGCAATGATGTCAAGGCTTATGTCCGGACCTGTGAATCATGTCAACGAACTCGCTATCGACGACGCACACATGGATTCCTGAATCCACATCATGTGCCTGAAGGACCTTGGCAAACCATCTCCATGGATATGATTGGTCCCCTTCCCACGAGCAATGGGTTCAATGCAATTGCCCCGAACCACCGAGGAGAGCGTACCCGGCGCACTATCTTGAGGAATTCAAAGAGGTCTTCGAAAAACAGGACTTCGACAAACTCCCGGAACGGAGGAAGTGGGACCATGCCATTGAACTACACCCAGACGCCGAACCCGTCAAAGGGCGCTGCATTCCCCTATCAGGAGAGGAACAGAAAGAGCTTGATGCATTCATCAAGGAACATTTGGCAACCGGGCGGATTCGGCCCTCGAAATCCCCATACGCATCCCCGTTCTTCTTCGTCAAGAAGAAGGACGGGAAATTACGGCCCGTACAGGACTACCGGAAGCTGAACGAGATTACTATCAAAAACCGATACCCAATACCACTCATATCGGACATCATGCATAAGTTACGTAACGCCCGGTGGTTCACCAAGCTCGACGTACGTTGGGGGTACAACAACATCCGCATAAAAGAAGGCGACGAAGAGAAGGCCGCGTTCGTTACCAATCGGGGCCTATTCGAGCCACTCGTGATGTTTTTCGGCCTCACCAATTCCCCGGCCACGTTCCAATCCATGATGAACGAATTGTTTTCCAACCTGATCTCCCAGGGTTGCGTGATCGTGTACCTGGACGACATCCTCATATACTCTAGTGACCTCTCCGAACATCGCGCAACGGTGAAAGAGGTCCTACAGATCCTGAAGGACAACCAACTGTACCTGAAACCGGACAAGTGCGACTTTGAGCGGAACGAAGTCAAATACCTCGGTGTGATCGTCGGGAACAGGCAACTTCGCATGGACCCGATCAAGGTCGCTGGCCAGCTCATATAGCTCCATCTATGCGAAAGATGATGGCCACTGCCTACCAGGCTAATGCAAAAGATGAGGGCAAGGGCCTATGATATATTATTCAAAGAAGTATTATTGTGTTTTTAGCACCTGGGAGATGATATCATTGATGGGATTGATGGCAATAAGGTATTTTGACTAATGTGGAACGATTTTTGATTGCCATCACTGCTTTTGATAGCTGAATTCTGTTAGATCAATCTTACTTAAGCCATTATTTATTTCCTTGTTTCTGTCCTATTAAGTCTCCAATATTACATACCGAGTCATCGGCCTGAAGAAAAGGTGATTTATCTGACATAATATGTCAAAACATTAGTCATATACATCAGTACCATTGAGAAAATCAGCAAATACAAGGGGCCTGACATCTTTTGCATTAGCCTGGTAAGCAATTGCCAGCATCTTTTGCATAGAATCAGCAATAGGTAGTGCGCTGGCATGCGCGAATGGCCCCGACCTCGTAATCTGCGAGAGGTTCAAAGCTTCCTGGGGTTCCTCAACTTCTATCGACGATTCATCAAGGACTTCCGGCGCGTACGCCAAGCCACTGACTCGACTGACCCGAAAGGACAGCCCATGGAAATGGGGACCGGAAGAGGAGGAGGCCTTCCAGACCTTGATAGACCGGGTCACTGACGAACCCGTCCTACACTTCCCTACGGATCACGGGGCATGAGAACGGGGGAGATAAGCCGTTCGAAATCTGGACCGACCACAAGAACCTGGAGTACTTCATGACTGCTAAAAAACTGAACCGGCGGCAGGCACGATGGTCACTCGAACTGAGCGAGTATCACTTCTCCTTGCTGCATAAGCCGGGGAAAACGAACGGGCGGGCCGACGCGTTATCCCGACGAAACGGGTACGACAACGGGAAAGAGGATAACCAGGATATCGTCCTACTACCGGCGGGGCTATTCAAGGAACACGCGATCCGCGCTATGCTCACACTGGAGCATACGGAGGGCGACGGGCTGATGGACTCGATCCGACGGGCCGAATCGGCCACAGAGGAAAAGGTCCTCAAACTCTGGGAAGAAGGAGAACTGGAAGGCTGGGAACAGCATGACGGCTTCAAGACTAGGAACGGACTCGTATACGTGCCCCCAGCCATGGGACTGAGGCATCGGGTGCTACGTGTAAGCCTGGCTTACATGAGAGATGATGGATTGATGAGATCACTTTTCTTCTTGCTTCTGGACACTACTTTGCTTGTACCGGTACATATCCCGAATCACCCACAGAAGGGTTCTGTTGTCTCTCGGCGTACCTCTCGACGCTCTTAGTGTTTCCGGTCTCTCCTGAGCACCGGTTTCCACTTTTTTGACAACATCAACCACTTTCTGGACAACAACTTGTACAAGAAAACCAAAACAACTTCCCCACGCCTTTCTGAGCATCTCGCCGACCTCTCCGCGGGCCACGACCTTCATTTGGAGGCCTCGCCGAAGACACACGGCCGCGGAATTCGTCGCTCGACATATCACACACATCACACTTCTCGCTGGAGCACATCTTCACACGCCAATCACATATTCGGCCGATTCTCGGCCATACGCATCCACACACCTGCAGCGAGCTCTCTGGCGCTCAGCTGGAAGCTCATACACACACACATTCGGGCGGGCATAACCTCCAGCGACCACACGCACGGTCCGCTGATGCCTCGCCACCCACACGTCATTGGTGACATCATACTGCCAGCACATAACGCTCGCGCTCCACACGTCACACACCCACACACTTTCTTGACTCCCACACCCCCACCACGCGATATACACCTTCACACGAACCCACCATTCCACGACGCGAAACCATGAATCTCTCCAACTATCGATCATCAGCTTACGAAGAAGTACACTTGGCTCGGCTCGAGGATGGCCGCGCGCCAAAAAATGGCACCAGTTTTGCTTGGTGGCCGCTACACCCTCAAAGTTATACGCGAATGGATGAAGCACTGCCGCGACTACGCTGACCACAACAAGGTCAAAGAGAAGGACCTAGTCGGCAAGGTCATGGGAGGGTTGCAGGACGTTTTGCTTGCTGCCTGGGTCCGCACCGAATCAGACGAGCTCAAAGCTCTGGAGCTGGACGCGTTCGCCAAGCTGGTGAAGGAACAGGCTCTGGGCGACAACTGGGCGGCGGAGCAGATGCGTGTGGTTCGCAACACGCGCATGAGCGACCACGAGACGTGTGAGCGCTTCATCACGCGTCTCTGCGACGAAAACGACCTCCCTACGCGGCAACACTCTTCACATGGACTACGACGGTCTCCGTGCTCACATTTTCGCGAATGTCATCGACAAACTACAGCTTATCTTCGACGAACACCAGCAAGAGCTTTCGGGCATCGTTGACTTCCGCCTCTGGCTTAAAGCTATAAAAAAGCTCGACATCCGGCGCATTCACGATAACAAACGCATCGACGCCATTATCCGTAGCCGTTACCCCGCTCCCCCTTCACGCCCTTCGAACAACCGCGACTCCTACCCTCAGCAACGCGACTCCTTCTCCAACGCGAACCGCAATGCAAACGGCAAACGCGTGCCCGCGCCGATGATGCCGACGATGGCTTGCGTAAGCGCGCGAACACCTCTGAATTCCCCTACTATGGCCGCAAATATGTGGGGAAGCTCGATCCCGTTCAAGGACGCCTTTTGCGCGACAATGCGGGCTGCCTCAAGTGTCGCAAACTCTTTGCCTGTCACGATGGCGACAACTGCGACAAATGGCCCGATGCCAACACATACCGTATCATCACGCCGGCCCTCGTGGAAGCCGAACGTGCGAAACTGTCGCAGGCCGAGCTCGCACGTGCAGAGGCTTTCATGCGCCAGCGCGATACGGCCCCGCTCTCCACGTCGAACAACGCCAATCGCGCTCCAGGCGGCACTTGGCAGGCGAACACGAAGTCCAAACCACGCGCGGCTCACATCCCGACGCGCTCGATGGAAGACCCCAACGATTCCTCGGACTCGGAGGATGATCTCGCCACACGCTCGGTGAGTCATCTGCCCGCACACCCCCTCCCCTTGGCCGCTGCTACGATTACCGAGGCTGACGATGGCGTATTAGCGCCCGACACCTCGCGCCCCTCCACGCCGGCTGTCAGTACCCGAAACTCCAGCCGCGTGGGTCGGGATCCGCTCATCTGGAGCGGCATAATCGACGCGCCAAAAGTACGAGTTCCCTGTTATCGTTGATGCACTGCTTGACAACGGTTCAGGTCTAGACATGATCGACGCAAATTTTGCAGCACGACTCGCTCTCCCTACGTATAGATTATTGACGCCAGTTTCCTTTGGCTTAGCCATGAATCACGATGAACACCTCGCCTCGCATTACGTTAAAATTCGTTTACACTCTCTTGACTCGTCTTACTCTTCCCGATCGACCCGTTTCCTTGTCGTTCCAAACCTCTGTAAAGATATTATACTCGGACTGCCTTTCCTCGCACGTAATCACATTGTAATAGACCACGAGAATCGTACCGCAATAGACAAATCCTGCGGTCTAGACTTGCTTAACCCTGCTGCACCGGAACCAAAGAAGAGACCTAAGAAGAAACTGAGAGAACTTTTTGATGAAGTCAAACATAACCGTAAACAGCTTGCGGCTGAACTCCACGGGGTTTGCGCTGCACGCAGATTGGACATGGAAACAAAGGGCCTCTTTGAGGAGGTTAAACCTGTCAATATTGTGGCAGCAGTACAGGACCGTATCACAATACTGGCAGAATGGGAAAGACTGAAACTGCGGGGCGAGGCAATCAAAGACGACTTCCGAAAAATTTTCGAACCTATACCGCATGTCGAAGACTTGCCCCAGAATGTGTATTGTGAGATCTCAACCAAGGACGCAGCCCAAATGCTAACGAAGCGCACTTATCCAAGCCCTCGGAAGTACAAAGAGGCTTGGGGTATATTGATAAATAAGCATTTGGAGGCTGGCAGGATCAGACCTTCAAATTCCTCATTTGCTTCCCCTGCGATGTTGATTCCGAAGTCAGACACAACAGCACTGCCTCGCTGGGTGAATGACTTCCAAATCATAAATTCAAATACAGTTACAGATTCCTTCCCGCTACCACGGGTTGATGACATTTTGAATGATTGCGCAAAAGGAAAAATATGGTCAAAAATTGATTTCACAGATTCCTTCTTCCAGACATGTATGCACCCAGACTCAGTGAAATACACTGCGGTGTCGACACCTTTGGGTTTATATGAATGGC
The DNA here is from genome assembly GCF_014461135.1 of Mycena indigotica. Classification (NCBI taxonomy): domain Eukaryota; kingdom Fungi; phylum Basidiomycota; class Agaricomycetes; order Agaricales; family Mycenaceae; genus Mycena; species Mycena indigotica. The sequence goes on along the minus strand of NW_023503011.1, from coordinate 1,508,724 downwards.
TGGTCATGCCCCAAGGCTTACGTAACGCCCCATCAGTCCAGCAACGCCGCGTAACTGCAGCATTACGAGAGTATATTGGAATCTTCTGCCATGTGTATATTGATGATGTGATCATCTGGTCTCAAACTGAGGAAGAACATGAGAAGCACATACGTCTGGTTTTTGAAGCATTACGGAAGGCCTCCCTTTATTGCAATGAGAAGAAGACTCAGCTATTCTGTTATGAGATAGACTTCCTGGGGCATCATATTTCACAGAAAGGGATAGAACCTGACAAATCAAAGGTTGCACGCATAGCAAACTGGCCAATTCCTAAATCCTCTACAAATGTACGAGCATTCTTAGGAGTCGTGCGGTTTGTGGCACAATTCCTGCCAAATCTGGCAAAACACACAGAAGTGCTTACAAAATTGACACATAAATCGGCTGACTTGGATTGGCCTGGGTGGCAGGAGCATCACCAAGCGGCCTTTGACGCCATAAAAAGGCTTGTTCTGGGGGCGGACTGTTTAACCACAATTGACCACCAGAATATGGGTGACAACAAAATATTCGTTACAACTGATGCAAGTGACACCCGAACAGGTGGCATCCTGTCCTATGGTCCTTCTTGGGAAACTGCAAGACCTGTCGCTTTTGACTCTATGACCCTGAAAGGCGCCGAATTAAACTACCCTGTACACGAGAAGGAACTTCTCGCTATCATTCATGCATTCAAGAGGTGGCGAACAGACCTCATAGGTGTCCCTGTGGAAGTTTATACGGACCACAGGACCTTGGAAAATTTTGCGACTCAGCGTGACCTTTCACGGAGACAAGCACGTTGGATGGAGTTCATGTCCCAGTTCGATGTCAAGATCACATATGTCCCGGGCGAAAGGAATACTGGGGCGGATGCCCTATCACGCACTGAATTCTCTGACCGACTTCCGGAGAACTTCGAACATCTCCCTCTTAAGGACCGTGACCACGTGGTTGCAGCAGTATTCCCAGTTTTACATGCTTGCCAATCCATATCTGCAACTAGAATCCGGGGTCTGGATCACACACCCGAAGTAGGAGCTATTCTGGAGATAACATCTGATGACTCCCTCCTGGACTCTATTCGATCAGGATATGACCAGGATGATTGGACGAGAAAGTTGCATGCAAAAATTGGCTCTCTTCCTGGGTTAAGGGAACAGAATGGTCTTCTCTTCATTGGTGATCGATTGGTCATCCCCCGTGCAAACAACCTACAAGAAACGCTCTATCATTTGGCTCATGATGCTATGGGTCACTTTGGGTTTGACAAGTGTTATGCTTCGTTGCGCAACTCATATTACTGGCCTCGCATGAGGGGAGACCTGGAAGCGGCTTATATACCAGGATGTGCAGATTGCCAGCGCAATAAATCTTCAACCAAACGCAAGGCAGGCCCTTTACATCCCCTGCCTGTCCCCGACCGCCGTTGTGACTCGGTAGCAATTGACTTTGTGGGCCCCTTACCTGAAGATGGAGGCTTCAATGCTATTGTCACAATGACAGATAGACTGGGTTCAGACATACGTATATGCCCGACGCGCACGAACATAGATGCAGAGGAATTTGCCACTGTTTTCTTCAACAACTGGTATTGTGAAAATGGCCTACCCTTGAACATTGTATGTGACCGAGATCGGTTATTTGTTTCAAAATTTTGGGAAACCCTATGCCACCTGACAGGCGTGAAGTTGAAGATGTCCACGGCCTATCATCCTGAAACAGATGGCTCTAGTGAACGCACTAACAAAACTGTGATTCAATGTCTCAGGTACTATGTAGACGCAAACCAGCGGGGTTGGGCTAAGGCCTTGCCACAGGTTCGGTTCCACATCATGAACTCACTGAATGCATCAACGGGTTTCACACCTTTCGAGCTGAGATTTGGGAGACCAGCACGCATTATACCTCCCTTGGGCACATACCAGATGATCTCTGACTCTAAGGAGGCTTTTGACGCGGAGACCTTTATGGAAAATATGAAGCTCAACGAACTACAGGCACAGGATAATTTGACACTTGCAAAGTCTCAGCAGGTTGAACAGGCTAACAAAGGACGCCTTCCTGATCCTGACTATCAGGTTGGTCAACGTGTGTTGATTGACACAGCTAAGCGACGCAAACACTTCCTGGGGAGCAGCAATGGACGTGTCGCAAAGTTCATGGTGCGATCTGATGGACCATTCAACATCACAAACGTACACAAGGAGGCCTCGACAGTGACTGTCGATTTACCTCCAGACTCGAAACTACATCCAGTAATACACTCATCGCAGTTGCGACCCTTTGTGGAAAATGATGCAGCTCTTTTCCCAAGCCGGGAAATGACCGAACCTGGCCCAATCACGTATGATGACGGGGTAGAGGAATACTATGTGGGCAAAATTTTGGAAAAACGCACACGCTACCGAAAGGTACAGTACAAGGTCAGATGGCATGGGTACGGTCGCGAACATGACTCCTGGGTGGATGCACTGGAGCTTGAGGACTCCGACCATGTCGCGGCCTTCGAGAGGGGCGAAAACCAGGACGAAATCACCTCAAGATTCCTTGCGAACAACGGAGACAGCCAACCACCTTCGAATACCGACAACATGGAATCAGTGGAATCACCGATTATTGTGCCTCCGCGGAAGCCACGGACAAGGAAGATTATGCCGCCAAGGGACCTGCCTTTACGACCTCGGGGAACTGATGGAAGGACCGCCACGTCTGCCGCATAACCAATCTTACGACGATCGTATGTGAAGTGCCCGCAGTTGGTGAAGAGGAGGGCTTGTTTTAAGAGGGGGAGGGTGTAAGCCTGGCTTACATGAGAGATGATGGATTGATGAGATCACTTTTCTTCTTGCTTCTGGACACTACTTTGCTTGTACCGGTACATATCCCGAATCACCCACAGAAGGGTTCTGTTGTCTCTCGGCGTACCTCTCGACGCTCTTAGTGTTTCCGGTCTCTCCTGAGCACCGGTTTCCACTACGCCAACACCATGACATCCCTATCGTAGGACACCCAGGGTGGCATCGAACCCTCGAACTGACGACCCGCAACTACTGGTGGCCGTCTATTCAGACCGATTGCCAGGCGTACGTACGGGCCTGCCCGTTGTGCCAACGAACGAAGATATTCCCGAGACGCCCCGCAGGTACCTTGGTCCCGAATAGCGTGCCGACTCGGGTATGGCAGCGCATATCAATCGATCTGATCGTGCAACTACCCGAGTCTTCCGGATACAACGCAATCCTCGTGATCATCGACAGATTGGGTAAAGGGATACGTGTACTCCCGTGCACGGGGAACATCTCCGGGGAAGGAGTCGCTCGGCTATATCGTGATCACGTCTGGAAGGATTACGGATTTCCGGAGGAAGTAACCAGCGACCGGGGCCAGCAATTCATCGGGCATTTCATGAGCGACTTGAGCAAATTGCTGGGAATCAAGGTTCGATCCTCATCGGCGTACCACCCGCAGACGGACGGGCAAACAGAGCGTGCGAATATGGAGGTCGAGCAATACCTTCGAACATTCTGCAACTTCCAGCAGAGTGACTGGTCTGACTGGCTTTCCCTAGCGGAATTTGCGTTCAACGATAAAGTTAACTCCTCAACGGGATTCTCGCCCTTCTTCCTCACGTTGGGATTTCACCCGAGGAAGGGGTCCGAAGCCCCGCAAGAGGTCCCGACCGAAGCCGCTACAGTTTTTGCCGAACGGATGAAAGAAGCTCGGGCCGACGCGGCCGAAGCCATGAAAGAAGCACAGGAGACGATGAAGAAGTACTACGACCGGAAGCGCTCTCCGGACCCGAATTACGCCGAAGGGGACAAAGTTTACCTTCAGGGGACGAATTTGACCAGCGATAGACCCTCAAAAAAACTGGACGACAAAAGATTCGGGCCGTTCGAAGTCAAACGCAAAGTTGGTAAAACATCCTACGAGCTGGTCCTACCCCCAACTTGGCGCGTGAGCCCCGTATTCCACACGGCGCTATTACGACCGTGGAACGCCCCAGTAGCGGATCACCAACGGGCCGCCCCGCCACCCCCGGCAGAGATGCGGGACGGCAAGCCTCACTACGAAGTCGAGGCCATTTCCCTCGTACGCAAGCAAGGTCGACATCGCCTGAGGTACCTAATTCAGTGGAAAGGTTACCCTCGAGAAGAGTGGACGTGGGAACTGCGGGACAAACTGGAAGGCGCAGAAGAGGCACTCGAGGATTTCTATATCGAGGATTTCTATATTCTTAACCCGTTCGCACCCCGCGAAGAACTCATAAACAGCCGATGGAAGATCCGAAAACAAGACCAGGGGACACGGACCCATAGGGCGTCGAGGCGCCGCCCACAACGGAGGGGGTGATGTCACGGTTCGGGTCGGGCCGTCCGGGCCATAAGGCCCGCACGGGCCCGAACGGGCCCGCATGGGCCCGCATACCGCCGCCCCTTCGACAATCCCCCATTCCTTCAACCCCTTCCCTTCACCCCTGCGGCCCTACGCAGCGCCCATCCGATCCACCCTGGGACCTGGCGCCCATCCGATCCATCCCTAATATCGTAGCATATAAAAACCGTACTTACAAGATGTAGTCGCTAGGCTAATATCGTCTATTCTCCGGGCGAATACCCATCTCTCGTGCTCCCAGACCCCTTCGAAGTCGGTTCCCCCGACGCCCCGATACGGCCCGAGCCTGACGTTGACATTGAGTTGGATCCGGCAAACTGAGAGCAAGGGAAGTTGAGTGGCCGGATGTTTTGTGAAGGGAGCGGGAGGCAACTAGATGGCATTGTGATTCCAATGTCGCCTCCAGCAACGAGCTCGCTATCACTGTCGTAAAAAACGCGGACAAGAGTCCAGCATGATGGCGATGACGAGAGCGCGCGTGAAGGATTCGCGGCCCTGCTAACAGCTGGTCGGGCTGCTGGTTTGAGCGCGTTGCTGTTGGCGCCAGCTTGAGCAAACGGAAGGGTGGCCTGACATGTGCTGCTCGTCGATGATGTCGCTGTGGATGGCTACAAGCCGGTATCGTGATGTAATCAACGTGACGTGATGCCTCCGATCGATAGATCCGGTGGTTTGTCATCCCGGACCACTTTGGGCGAAATCGCCGAGTGATTCGGACGAACAATCGACGTGTGTAAAATGCGTAGCCCAGTGTTCACGCCTATGCGCCGATCGGATGTGAAATCGCCCCCGTGGTTGGCAATTTCGTCCTTCCCGGCGATTATCGTCTGGATCACCTGGGGGAAATCGCCGGATAGTAATCGCCGAGCACGGGCGAAATCGCCCATTTGTCTGCCGCGTGCCTTCTCCTGCACGCCAAGCATGGCACCGCCCTGTTTGGACCTTAAACACCATGAATCCCATTGGTCGGCGACTTATCATCCGGATCATCACTCGGCGATTTTGCCCGAGAGCTCTAGGCTTGATAAGCGGCCCAAACATCAGCCTTGCTGGACCTAACGCTAAATCGCCGACCGCGGGCGAAATCGCCAACCCGGGCGAAATCAGACGGCGATTTCGCTGGCGATTTACTGTCCGGACCACCCAGCAATTCACCTGACTCTTGCAGTGCTGTCCCTTCATAAGCTGCGCACATGCATGTGCTTCGGGCTGGCTGGAGGGTCTGGCACCTTTGATAGCGCCACAAAGGGTATGCCAAAGCCCGTTGCAGCATATGCTGAAACTTGAAGAGCTTATACCTGGTGCGTTTAGCTATATAGCAGCTTACCAGGTATCCAATAGCACTCCCTTGAGTCCTTCAGGCTCTAGTCATGCACTATTAGGCAGATGATAGATTTCTCTGTACACAGTCTGCAAGAGTACTGCCCCAATAATGAAGAAAAATTGTCTGATCCAGATGAAAAAAAATTATGCAACAATTGAATTGTTTTCCTGTCTTCAAACTCTAGGTCAAAAAATGTATTGGAATATTTAAAATTTTTCAGGCCAAAAAACTCATCAAAAAGTCTGATATTTTCCGTGTCAGAAAACTCATTCTACTATTCAAAGTGGTTTATCATATCTCTCAGGCCTGAAAATCAGTCAATAAACTTAACTTTTTCCAATTGAAAAAACTTGTTCCAATAGTTTACATTTTACAATACATTTTACCCACCCTCAAAACTAGTATGAAGTCTCTATGTTTTTTAATTACTTTGTAGCTAAGAAATATTTTTTAATAATACTTAGCATTTGTAACAGTAAAATAACAATTTGTAAACTTTAGACTGCCCAATAAGTTTTTTTTCCAATTCAAAAACTTTACATTTTTGGTCCAGTTTATATAATCAAAACATTCATTATAAAATTTTGCCTCTTCCCACTAATGTTTCCACCCTCAACATTTTTGAAACGCGGCTGTGCCTTAGAGAACAAGCCAAGGAGCCCTCTAGCCCAGGTGCACTACTATATACTAGTGACCGGAGTAATGATAGAGTGACTGTGTAGCGACGAATGATGGATGAGAGCAGTTAGGTGTTGCTAACAGACCCTAGGTGAGTGTCGAGTAGCCCTCAAAGCTCTGGAGAGCCAGGTTTGGGACTGTGATGCCAAGGGAGGAGCCTAGGCATCTATAGAAGGCCCTGGGAGGGCTTCAGGAGGTCCAGGCTGCCTCTGTGCGTCTCCGATTGTGACCGTGACATGACAACCGGAATCAGAATCAGAATCGATTCCGGGTGTGTGACCGTGACATGACAGCCGGAAACGGAGAGGGAGAGGGCATGGAGTGGAGAGGGAAGGAGTCTGGTCTAGCCCAAGAGCCAGGGAGTGTTTACGAGGACCAATGGAAATGGCAGCCAGCTATGACTACTAGAGGGTAGCGACAGGGGGGTCACTCGGGGACGTCCCTGGATGTCTCCAGAGAGGTGGAGGTGTGAGGCCTGGGGCGCTGTAGTAGGCACGAGCCTTAACAGCAGTAGGCCTTACCCCAAAGGAAGACCTGATGACAGGGGCCATGGTGGTGGAGCGCAGAGCGGAGCCAGGGCAAGGCTCAGCCATCCGAACGTAAGCCCGAATGCTGACATAGGTTGGAGACACCCAAGAGGTCCAATAGGTAGAGATCGCAGGGAGACCTCGATGCTATAAGGCAATAAATAAAAGAGGTTCTCCTTTCTGTCTGAAAACATATTAAAATCAAGCAAGATAGGTCTTATCAATTTTGTTATTATCTTTAATCAATCTACATCAGAATCAAGCCTCAGGGCAACCATGAGGCCAATCTACCAAAGGTGAGTCAGATGCTCTTATGAGCATTAAGCAGTCTGATGCCATGGCACATGCCTGTGGTGGAACTTAGAGTTAGATTAGTACAGTAGCTGGCAGAAATACATAATTACAAAATCTGGGAGTAGGTGGCTAGTATAGTGCTAAGTTTGTGCAATGCTACTTGTTGGCTTACCTTTGATTATTGACAAACTGATTTATCAGTTTTGCCTATAGTCTTACAAGAATTCCCACCTCTGAGAATATCATCAATGGACATAACACCTCCACATCACCCATACTGTATCACATTAATTACAGCCATGTTTCAAGAATGTTCAGGGCAGAAATATTAGTGGGAAGAGGCAAAGTTTTTTAACAAATGTTTTTATCATACAAACTAGACCAAAAAGGTCAAGTTTTCAGAAGAGAAAAATTCATTGGACAATCCAAAATTTACAAATTGGTATTTGAGTGCCACAAATGGCAAGTATTACCACAAATATTCTTTAGTTACAAAGTCATCAAAAACATTGGACTTTTCTACTAGTTTTGAGAAGGAGGGAAAATATATTCTAAAAGGGGAAGTATTATGATAAGTTTTTCTGCTCAAAACTTAAGTGTTTGACTCATTTTTCAATCCAATAAATGACATACAAAGTGTTTTTTGACCCAGACAATGTCAAGTGTTTAAATGAGTTTTCTGAACTGGAAAACTTCAGATATTTCAATCCATTTTTGAACCAGAGGACCATAAGTATTTTGGATTGAATTTGATGAAATAAAAACTTCAAAGTTTCTCAAAGGGTGGGTGATTTCACCCGAGAGGCTAGAGCACCTGACATACCAACAGCGAAAGCTAATGCAGGCCGGCTAGGGCTTGGTTTGTAAAGATTTTAGAGGTTATTAAACGGTTTGATGAAAATAGCCTCTGAAACCCTGTTTATAAACCGATTTTTAGGTTTTATAAACCAACTGAGCCAACATGACAGGAAAGATCAAAATTGCCTTTTTTTGGGAAATTTTTTGCAGCAAATTTTGGTGTTTTAACTTTATGATTTTGAGATTCATAGACAGTAGGGTTGAAATAGCCAGGATATATCAACTATCACTTATAAGTTTACATAACATGGCTAAGTTATATATAGCATGTACAATTTACTTGAAGTTATCTTATCAGCAGATCTTAGATGCCCTGTCATAGATCCTTTATACCCTTGATGACCTTGATAATAATTAAATCTGTATAGTTAGTATAGTATAGTCACACAGCCAAGCTTCTAATACTAGTATTAATCATGATCAATATGCCAATACTGTAGTAATTAGACCACAAGTTCATCAATTTTGAATTTTTTTCATACCTGAGAGGGCTGAAAATTTTTCTTTTGATTTTAGGCGAATTTTAACGCTATGTTTTTTTGGCTTGATTATGCATTACGTAAACTTATGGTCTAATTACTACGGTATCAGCCAAAAGTAGGTTCAGATCCTACTTGATAAGAGACAATATATTATGATAGATCTATAAGATATGATCAAGCCTACTAGCAGTATATGGAAGCAATGATGGTGAAGTAAGTCTAGTTTACTAGCTTCTTTTCCTTTTTGGGTGCTTACTAATATAAACTATAAAACAGGGGTGTTTCCAGCCAGGCTGTTAATAAACATATGAAACAAGTTGAAGTAATTATAACCATTCTTAATCAGTTTGGGCTGCTGGAATCATTTGCACGGCAACTGTGACCACGCTCGTTACGTGCACGTCATCACGTCATCACCCTTCTCTTCCCAAACTCCCACCATCTTTACCTGCCTTATCTGAGCATCCAGATGGCGCCGCAAACCGGCACGGCCGATACTAAGACGGCGAAGGCAGATGTGCAAGAGGCGCTGCGGAAGGTGCAGCGCGAGCGAGATGCGTTTTTTGAGGACATCGAGAGGCTGAGGCGGGAGAAGGTTGCGCTGGAGGGGCGGCTGAGCGAGGCGGAGGGCCGGCTAAGAGAGGCCGGTGAGCGGCGAGTAGGGGATGCGGAGAGTATCAGGCGGCTGGAGCGGGAGTTAGAGGCTGCGCGGGTAGAGGCAAGGACAGCGGGATGGGCAAAGAACGATGCGGAGCGGGAATGGCAGCGGGAAAAGGGGGCGATGGGAGGTGAGATTGAGCAGTTGAAAAGGGACAGCGAGGTGCAGAAGCGCCAGATCGCGGGGCTGAAGAGGAAGTTGAAGGACAAGGTATGTCTGTGTTTCTGGTTTCGTTTCTGTTTGGTGAAGCAGCGGGCAGACAGCGGTGACTCCAATCGTCGTTATAGACGATGGCGACGATGGCATGAGTACCTTGGCATCCAACTTCCGGGTAAAGGAGCAAGACGAGAAGGCTCCGGTGAGCACTTGTTGTCTCCCTCTGAAGTTCAGCTGACTTGAGCAAGGACGACCGAAGCACCTCTGTGGCATCTTCATATGCGACTAGTACACTTGTCGGCCGTTCTTCAGAGGCTTGTTCTTCGTTCCCTTACTGAAGCTCAACTCACTAGGTCCACAGACTCCCACCGGCCCTACAAAACGACCACATAGCCCTGCGCAATCGGATCTCAGCTCTCCTACGAAACGGCTCAAAGGCGCGATATTGACGGACAGGAATGCGCAGAGCCGCTCTCCCGAGCGGCCAGTTATCCCGGTGCGTTACCGCATGCAACTAAACCCAGCCAACCAACCTCATCCACAGCCCCCCTTCTCTTCCGGTGGACGAGCAATGACAGTCTCGCTGTCACCGATAAAAACGGAGGCGAAGCCCGGCCGCGGCTTAAAGGTGCGTCCTGCCCGGCTGCCAGTGTCTTCCGCTCCATCTCCAGCGTCCGCACAGCGTGAAGTCAAGCAAGAGCAACTGGCGCTTCCCGCTGCGCTTCTCGCGACGCACCTCCACTCCGTGCCCCCATTCGCCATCCCGCCGCCGGGGCCCTCCGCCGTCTACGCCTCCCGCCGACAGCACCTCCACCCAGCCTTCAAGGGGCAGCGCCAGGCATTGCTGCCGACCATGTTGTACTGCCCGATACCCGGCGGGCCAGAGGTGAAAGCGAAAGTGCTGTTCCCGCAGCCCGACTTCAACCCGCTCCTTCCGCGCCGGCCTGGAGAGCCCGGGCTGCTCTTCGCCTCGCGGCCCGACGTGGCAAAGCCGGGCACAACCTATAAGCTCTTTTGCCGCCGGACAGCGAATGGACCCGTGGTGTGGCGATATATGGGAGAGTATGTACATAAGCGGGTGGGGGACGTGCCGAAGGAGACGTGGAGAGAGCAGACAGCGAGGGTAAGGTTGGCCGGCCTGAGCAGACGGTGGGCTGATGTGTGCTAGGTCCGGGCAACGTGGGCGAAGCATATCGCGAGTAGCAAGAACGGGGTTTATACTGCGGCGCGGCAACGGCTCCAGGAGGACAGCGATACGGGCAGGCTGACCGGGGGCGATATCGTCACGGCACTATGCAACGGCGGGGCGGTGGGTGGATTCTGTCTGCAACGAGGTTCTCAGGTATACTACTGAAACGTGCACAGACGATTGGCATTGTCCAGATGCGCTGTGTCGGGTACGACGCGGTGTTTGCGCGGCTCGTGGAAGAGGCGGTGGAGGCTGGGGATGCGCAACGGGAAGAGAGAGCTGTGGCGGGCGGACAGCGGAGCAAGCGCGGAACGAGCGGGTCCAGGTCTGGCTCGGACTCAGAGTACACCGAGTCTGACGCTGAATGGGACGGAGACGAGGAGGACGAAAATGGGGCTGGATATGCCCGTGGCTCGAGACGGGCAACGTTCCCACCGGAGTGGGCAGATGGTGAACTTTCGGATCTAACGGAGTCGGAGGAGGAGGGAGAACGGGAACAGGAACTCGCAGGCAATGGGGCGTTGTAGTAGACTAGCAATTGATTGGATTCAAGGTGGAAGTGGATCCAAATGACAAGAGACAACTGAACACATGAAAAAACACTCTTTGGTATCTTCAACTTCGTCAATTGCCGGGTCCTCGCTTTGGCCTAATCGGCTTTTTAATTTTAAGGTTGTCCTATTCTCAGCCCCCGCTGGCCCGCATTCACCATCGAGAGCGATGAACTTTGACTGTGAATATATCGCTGCAGTAGCACCCAAGAAATTCGAGGGAATGGTCAATTAAGTGGTACTACCGTACATGAAACAACTACAACTGCCAGGAATTTTGCCTCGCGAAGTTTCAGTCGGATGTGTAATTACAACTTGAAGCTTTAGTAAGGCAAACTTTTATGAAGAATAGAAAGGAGACACCAACGAACTGCGATTTCTACTGACCTCCGAGTCATCATCATCATGACTCAGAGTAGATATCTGATAGCTCCTCCTCCTCGGAGTCAAAATTACGACGCTTTCGTCCCGGCCCCGACTTCTTTGCGTTCTTCCCCGGCGCACCCTTCCCCTTCCCACTAGTACTGGCCGAGGCGCCGACCGACTCCTCCACTCGCCGCGCGAACGCGTGATCATATCCCACACAACGCATCTGGATGATGCCAATTGTCTGGAGACGCGTCAGCTTGTAATGGACATACAGAAGCAAACGACACACCACATTCTCCCCGCTGCACAATGCGTCCACGATGTCCTTCACAGCCAGCTCGCCCCGACCCTCCTTGCGCTTCCGCGTGCGCAGCTCCTCCCGCATCTCGGCATACACCCCACGCTTAGTCTTGAAGATATGCTTCGCCCATGTCATTTGCACCTGGAGAATTTCAATATAATAATCAAGAACAATATTCGAAAACAAGCTCGCCCCAGTCGTTTGCGCCGTCCAGGTCTCCCCGCTCACGTTTCCCACCCGCGCATGCGCATATTCGCCCATATACAGCCACGTCACGGGCCCCTTCGCCGCCCGCCGGCAGAAGAGCGTATACGTCACGCCCGGCCGCGCGATATCCTCCCGCGACGCGAACATCAGGCCAGGCATGCCGGGTTCGCTCGGCAGCAGCGGGTTGAAGTCCGGCTGCGGGAACGCGGTCGTCAGCTTCACCGCCGACCCCGGCGCCGCGGCCATCCGTGTGATGAGCGACTGATGGTTGCCCCCGAAGTGTTTCTGCAGGTCTTGTGTGCGCGAGACGTACTTGCTCGACGGCCCGGGGCTGAAAATGGAGAATGGCAGGACGGAGTGCAGGTACGTGGCCAGTAGGGATGCGGGAAGCTCTAAGTGCTGGCCTTGAGTCTATAACCGTGGTTGAGACTCAACTTGAGAGAGAGCGGGTATAAAGCCGAATGAGTTACCTTGACCGAGGAAGGGATTGAAGCGTGGATTACCGCTCGGGAGGAGCGAGCACGGGACGTTTCAGGCTGCTGTTTGCCTCATGAGTCAACGCAACCCACCAGATAAAGCACTCACAGGGCTTGTGGATGGCTCCGGAGAGGATGTCTCCCGATAGTTCCTGATGATTCTGCTCCGCTTCGGGTGTCGCGTTCCCACCTCTGAGTCGGCGTCTGAACCCTCCTCACTGCGAAGTCGTTTTGACGGGGCCGACGTCCCAGCCACGTTGTGGGGTGGAATCTACATATATTGAGCTCCTGCAGAAGAACAGGGACAGCAGACCTCTGAAAAACGGTCTAGCAGGCCTGTATCGGCGCCAGACGACGTGGCAACAGAGGTGCCGCGGTCAATATCAAGGTTGATATTCTGCATGCGCGTAAGATCGTGTGGGCAAGGGGAGAAGAAGTCGCTCGCCGGCATCAAGTCTTGCTCCTTGACCTGTAAATCCGACCGTGGTAACAGGTCATCATCATCCAGAATGATAATCCTAGGGTTGGCAGCTGAAGACGTCTGCCCTTTGGCGTCAACAAACGAGCCTCGAGCCAGCAAACGGCTTCCGCACTCACCTTGGTCTTCAACTTCCTCTTCAACTCCGCAATCTGTCGCTTCTGGGCCTCTTTTTCCTGCTTGAGCTGCGCTATTTCGCTCCCCATCGCCCTGCCCTCCTTCTCTTTTTCGCACTCAGCGTCGTTCTTCGCCCACGTCGCCGTCCTTGCCTCTAGCCGCACACTCTCCAACTCACCTTCCAAATTCCTGATACTCTCCGCATCCGCCACCCTCCGTTCGCCCGCTTCCCTCAGCCGGCTCTCCGCCTCGCCCAGCCTCCCCTCCAGCCCCGCCTTTTCGCGCCGCAGTCGCTCGACGTCCTCACAGAACGCATCACGCTCGCGCTGCAGCTTGCGCACCCTGTCCTGCATGTCTTCGAGGGTTGGTTTGACGTCGGTGTTGGGCGGCACCAACTCGTCGGCCATCGCGATGAGCAGATGCGATGGATGATGTGCTGGTGAGAGTTTGAGAAAGAGACGTGAGTGATGAGGTAAGTAAATGATTTGCCGTGGGTCACATGGGTCACAACCTTTGATTGATTAATAATTCAAGCATCGGACTTCAGTTACATATCCCGGTGCTAGTCAACATTGCATTAAGTATATACTCTTATTGCTGGAGATATACAATATGCTTTGCACTCTCCTATCAGTGTTTTGGGTCTGAAATCAATCAAGTTAAGTTTTAATCATTGGTGCTATTAGCATACTGACATAAGTAATCAAGTATACTTGTCCCTTGATAGCAAGGGGGGCACAAGATGCCTATCACGGCTATGGGGCAGGGGGGGGGTCCAGAGCCTAGAAAAAAAACTTTTGTGTTTGGTGTAGGGATGCTTCAAGAGGTACTTAGGAGGCCTTAGGAGGCCTTTCATATGTAGATCTTCCATGTTAAATGCCATTTTATACCTTTGAATGCAGTGAAACCCAGTTTTTTTGGTGAAGTGACTAAACTTGTCACAGTCTTTGATAGCATCAACATATCATCATGATGCAAGAAGCAATACAACTTTATATGAAAGTTCATTTAAAGGCATAGGAACATTATAATAGCCTAGTTACAATTTAATTTAATCACATTTTCCATTTTCAAGACCTCTATCGATCATTTTGATGCGATTTTGATCGCATCAGTCACGTTTTCGTGGGAGATCATTACTATATAAGGCAGGAGGGGGAGGGGGGGGGGTCCAGTGGGCGCAAAAAAAAACTTTCAGCCCTATGTATGTAATTTCCACCTTGCGCCCCCCTTGCTTGATAGCCAATTTTATAAAAGCATTTTTCATTGTTTACTGCTGGTTGTGGTTTTCCACCAATTTGAGAGGTTTTAGTGTGATATTATGTGGTTGCAACCAGTGGTTTCAGTCCGCTTAGAGATTGACAGGCTATCACATTCGTGACATTCGTGACATCAAATATCGGCCGTAAATACGGCTACGGATGGCACGTTCCGGCGCTGACCGTCACCGTACCGTATAATTAGTTACTCTCCCCACGGCTCCGGTATGGCCGTACCGACTTGATGGCCGCGTTGCTTGTGCCCCGAGTGAGGCGTGAGTTGCTCGGAAGTCTCGTGAGTAGCAGCGACTGCGTTGCGTTGCATGTTGCTGGCATGCGACGGGGCGGGGACGCACATCACTAACCATCTGTCGCGGGCGGCGGCTCGGTATGCTGCGGCTCTTGGCGCCGTATCGTATCCGGCCGTGAACACCAAGTCCATGACCCCAATTGGTGTCGCCGACCGTAATCGCCGCAGCACGGCCAGCATCTTCCCGGACCGTACTATAGAGGCCTGCACGGTCCGGCAGCCATCCCTTGGCCTACAGCGCAGATCAGACAAACTATGTGATTTTTTTAAAAAAAAACCTGCCTTTTCTGAGTTTAAATGGAACATAATATATACAGTATGGCCGTACAATACTCCCTTTTTGGACTGAAACCTTACACAATGATCATTTTTTTGTCTATTTGATGATCACTGAGCACAAAACCACCCAGTGTTGTGACACAAAACCAGAAGTTTGGTGATGGAACCACTTTACAACGATAAATACCGTCATATCCTGTATGCTGAATAGGGTGCTGTGAGTAATGTTGGTTTCGAAACGGTTTTGAAACATGTGTGAGTTTTGAATTCCATGGGCATCTGACCCGGTTTTGAAACCAATATGTGATCCTCCGGGAAGCCCAGGCCTGACCACATCAGCAAACACGGATGCATTATCTGTAGCACTGCAGGTGCTCAGGTAGCCTTCGTAGCTCTGTAGCTAAGTACCCAAATAGGTAGTGTTGCAGTAGCAGTTCGGTAGCAAATAGTGATGACTGCATAGATGCCGCATAGACTCATCGTAACCACTCATAGCATTGATTAGTATGTGGCCTGCTCTTATAGCATCGGACAATTTCAAGCATGTATTTGAGATTAGACAATCGACGAATTTATATTTCATTGTTATCGAAATTAATCCAAGCTATGCACCATCTTCATCGCTTTTATCATCCCCCCCATTGTCCTCAGCTTCAGAATCCGGTCACGTATAATCCGCTCCTTCATCTCCTCTGACATTTCCTCGTCCTCAATGATTGCGTCGGAAGTAATACCAGCAGCGCGGCTATAAAGTGAGTTGAGTGAGCAAAAGGATCGGAGTACATGCATACCGAAGCCGCTTCCCCCATGTTGCGCGAAGCTTGCCGGAGAAAGCCGGGTCAATTGAGTCCCATTCCATAACCCGGGCAAGCGTCTTGTAGTAGATCGATGCCACCAGTCGCCCCTCGAAGGCCGCCTTGACGCATGTCCCGGTTTGCCACTCTTGAATGCAGAACTCAATCTGGATCATATGAGTATCAATACTGTGTTTAGAGAAGTCAGTACTTACCACCGTGTATATAAGAGCCATCATCTGCATTGTGATGCTTTCGAAGCTCTCCTCAAAGATGATACCAAAAGATTTTTCGCCATTATTGAAGTACGCTTGTCGGAGTATTGTGAAGGCGGCCTTGTTTTCGAAGAGACACGTGTGATTCTTGACATCCTAGAACGATGCTTAGCACGAGCCTTGAATTGAATCGTAGAGTACCTTGTAGCGAAAAGAGTTGTCCTTCAAAAAGAGTTGTCCTTCAATAGTGCTTTGCAGAGTTTACGGTTCTTGGAACGGTTTGCCGATGAGCTGGGATCGAGAAAGGCAAATGCCATTTGGACGGTGGGACGGCCGTGGACACGCAGAAGATCACCGCGAATTCGGCTGTCGCGACATTTGATCTATAATAATGAGGGTGTTAGTGACTGTGGATAGCGTGAAAGGGGCGGTGACAGTACAATTCGTTCGACCGGCTTGATGAGAAAGTACTTCACATCTGAGCTCGCCTGGGCCTCCCTCCAGCACTTCTCAATGAGCTCGAGGGTCGTGGGCATCTCTGCGACAATGCCATTGGCACCGCTGGCAGATGCTGTGGGATCTGCCCGTCGTTTACGTGGAAAGGCAGCCTCCGTCACAATGGCCGCCTCGAAGCGATGGCATGTAGCAATGATGATCTCCCGTGGACCGGCAGCGTAGTCTTCGGCCTTAGGCTTTGCACCAGCCCGGTAGTCAGCAGCAAGCATAGGGATAACTTGACCATCGGAGGTCGTCTTTGGAGTTGGATCTCGTGATAGTGTCAGTTTGTAGAAGTGCTATGATATATGGTGTACAGACCTTGTTGAGTGGTCGTCCGGGCGCGCTTCTCCGCTGGTAACTCGTCATTGATGAGCTCTCACCAGAGCCAGTCGCGAAAATGCCTTGCAATACAAGAATCTCGCCGCAAACGGAAGCTTGTGGAGGTGTCCGACCATAACATGGACATTGACGAAGGCAATAGCCCACTCCCTGCATCGCCACCCACTTTCGATAGACCACCGACACCGAAGAAGGCCAGGGTTGAAGACGTTGAGGACGACCCAAGTAACGACCCCATCTCCTACTATGACCCGCGCTTTCTCCACCGAGAGTCATATCCAGTCTAGTGCTGTCCAATTATGATTATGAATAGGAAATTTTCATAATTTATTCATATTCATAATATATTCTCCCTGCTGGAGCATATTATAATTGTATTCATATTCATAATCATAATTGGGCTCACAATATGAATATATTATGAATATATTCAATTATATTCAAGCTTCACAAGTCTGCACATGGTGCATATAATCCACCTTATCTCATGGTTTATTGAACCACTCCTTGGTTATGGTTGTTTCTGTGGCCAATTTTGCAGTCATTGAGGCATGCATATCTGTCATCCTATGCTTGATGCTGGAGTCTGGAGACCAGGTGCCCTACAGAGATGCTCTTTGCAGCCATAACCAGGATTGGTAACATAGCCTGGATATTCTACAACAAGATATTAAGCTGAACAAAACTCTAGCCTAGGTTAAGTATGATACCTTCACCAGCGAAGAGTATCATCAAAGTCCAGGGTAGCAATATAAAGGTCAACTTCAGCCTTCTGTCAGGGCTGGATATGGATATTGTCCGGCCTGATTTACTGCCAAAAGCCATTGATATGGTAAAGACTGAGTTTGAAGATGTTGCTACTGCTGCTAGTAGCCTGCTACAGAGCTAGTACCTCTGGCTGAAGGGCTTGCTGGTGTATTTGAATATAATTAATTATGGCCAAGGTATAATATATTATATTCATAATATATTCATATTCATAATCACTCATATTCAATGGGTCTGAATATGCAAAGGGCATAATATAATCATATTTATTCGAATATATTCAAAATATATTCTAGCATAATATAATTGTGGACAGCACTAATCCAGTCGAGCGAGAGGCAGGGAAGCAAAAGCGAAGAGTTGAGACACCATTCGAGGAGCAGGAGGCAATACATGAAAAGCAGGGGGAGAAGCCATACACGCCATTCGAATCACTGGACGATTGGGACCTCGCGCAATGGATGGTCCGTTCGGGACTGTCGCAAGGGAAGATAGACGAGTTCCTGCATTTGAAAGCAATACGACGTCTTCATCTTCCATATAACACCAGCCGCAGCTTCTTCAAAGACATTGATTCACTTCCCAGTGGGCCAAAGTGGATGTGTACACCGATGGAGGTGGTGGGCGACGAGTTGGATGATCATGGGAAACCACAGATCGAGGTACTTGAGCTTTGGCACCGCGATCCGCTCGACTGTATTCGCGAGCTGTTGGGCAACCCGAAGTTTGAGAAGGACCAGACTTTCAAGCCAATGCGCCTCTTCCGCAAAAGGGATTCGTCGACAGGGGAGGGAATTAATCGCCAATACGATGAAATGTGGACTGGGACTTGGTGGTGGGACACACAGGTGAGTGGTCCGTGATACAGGGAGACAGTTCCACTCACCATACAGCTAGGACTTGCTCGAAGATGGCGCAACGATCGTTCCCGTTATCCTCTCCTCCGACAGGACCCAATTATCCACCTTCGCTGGCGACAAGCAAGCATGGCCCGTCTATATAACGATTGGAAACATCAGCAAATCTGTTCGCCGACAGTCAGGTGCGCGTGCGACGACATTGCTTGGGTACATACCGGTGCCGAAGCTGGATGGGGTGTCCAAGAAAAACCGAAGGTTTCGCGCCTATCAGATCTTCCACGACTGCATGCGGCAGATGTTGTCGACATTGGTGGAGGCTGGGAGGAAGGGAGTCGATATGGCGTGTGCGGACGGGTGGGAGCGATGGATATTCCCGTTACTTGCGGCATATATTGCTGACTATCCCGAGCAATGCTTGGTGGTATGCTGCCAGGAAAACTCCTGTCCGACGTGTGTTTGTCGTCCAAAAGAGAGGGAGTTGACGAAGGAGTTTGCTAGAAGGACGCAGCAGCATACCCTGCAGGTGCTGGAGAAGGAGTCCCAAGGTCCAAGAGGTATGCATACCTGAAACCCCCGACGTCAGGTCGGAAAAGTGAATTAGCTACTGCTGGACACCCCCCCTCCCTGTGTGACGTCACGCCATGTGATTGCACGTGATGTCCCAAAAAGGCAATTCCTTGATGGTCGCCAGAAACTGGTGAAAATGTTATGCAGTACTACTAATTTCCTCTATATATAGTATCCCTTCTTGTGCCCTCCACCCACATTCACCCTGCAGACATCATTATGAAACCAATTTTGGCTGCGGGCATAACTGGCGTGACTTGGGTGTGACGTGGCTGTGTCATCACCACCTAAACAGGAAATTCCTAACAAAATGCTTATACATGCCTCAGAAGAACCCCAAAATCTGCTTTCAATGACAATTATATGCATTCTGAGACCATTAATAGCATTCCCAGCCACTCTGTACCCTACAAAAGAAAAGTGAATTAAGGCCACCAGACCACCCCCCTCCCCTCCCCCCTGACGTCTCGGCTTGCGCTGGCGCGTACCCCTTGCCAAGGTCTGAAGCCTAGAGAGTTCGATGAGCTGAATTTGCGGCCAATCGATCCGTTCTGGGCAGACTTACCGCATTGCGATATCAACTCATGCATCACCCCTCACCTCCTGAGCCCAGTGCAATGTGCAGCACAAGGGTTATAACCCAAAAGTGCAATGCACACTTTATGGGTTATCAATACATCAATTTGAGGAGGTGTTCGGCCATGTCGGCAAATCACTAGGATTTGATGTCCGAGTGCTTATTTGATGGTTGATTCTCGGCACTTCGGCATCAAATTAAATAGCATTATATCCACGTTTACGCCGCGAACAATATATGTAATCACCGGTGGACGCGCGGACGCCGCACTTCCCCCGCCAGCACCCATCGCGCCTCCCGGTTCCACCCTACCCCCCGCCAGCTGCCAGTGTTCGGTCGGCCGTCCCGGCCATCCCGCCCGCCCGCTGCCCACTTCCCTCCGCCCGCTGCCCACGTGCGACCCGCTGCCCGCTGCCCGCCAGTGCGCACTGCCCGCCCAGTGCGCTGTGCGCCGGCGGCCGCGCGCCGCCCGGCCCTGGCCATTCGGAAATCGGTTGCCTGTCAGCGCGTCCTGGCTACAAAACTCCGTCCCGGACCACAGCCTCCAGCGTCCCAGCAATGCGCGCGCCCCCATTGGGCAACCACACCACCTTGCCCGCCTTGAACACTGCCCGCCGGTCGGAGGGCTGACCGCGGGCCCATCCCTGGCTGCCAGTCCCAGTTCTGGCGATCCCGCAGCTCCAGTTGGCCGTTCCCTTGGCCGTTCCGCCAGCCCCCACCTTGCTTCTGCTCCCCGCCAACAACGCATACGCTGATGCGCGACACCGACGCCATCAACGTTGCCCGCCTCATTCGACCGCACTCCCGTCCATTGTAGGGCCCCGACGCCGCCGGCCCGCTGCTTCCAGGCTGCAAACATCAGCCCAGGCCACATCCTCCAGCGTGCTGCATCGTGCCCAGCGATGCGGGCCTCCTTTGCGCAACCACTACGCGCTGCCCGCCACTTCAGCTCGGAGCCTTCCGGTCGAAACATGCGGCGCGAGCTGGGCCCGTAATCGTGCCTGGTTGTCAGTTCCAGTTCCGGCTCCTCCTGTTGGACTCACCCCTGAATTTCGCAGCGGCTCCCCCACATCACCAACATGCCTGCCACACATGCAACACCCACCCGTTCCTGAATCCTCAACCCTTGTGCTCGGCGCGGGGACCAAGCGGGGACCATCATTTTCGTCGCTTCGTGCTGAGCAGCTGGGGTTGCGGGTCTTCGGCAGTGGCGCTGGCCTATTATTGCGACTCTCGGACTCGCACATATGAGTCGCCAGTGTCCAGTTTGGGTTGAGGGGAGCTCGAGAAAGGTGGTGGTGGGTGAAGAAAGAAGAGGATAGTCTGCCACGTAGCGTGACATCGGCCTTCGGCGTTTGGCCCGGAGTCCGATCAAACCTCTCGGAGCGACCATTTCTCTGGATTATGGGCGGCATCCTGGTTTCTGGAGGCTGTGAAGCACGGAGCAACGAGTCTAGAGGCTATAAAAATACATTACCAGGCATTTTTTGCCCGCAAACCTTGACAATAAATGTTGGCACGCTGAATAAATGTCACACACAGCCAATTATAAATCTGGGATTTTGTATTTTCAATGTTTTGAGGTGAATTTTGCAGCATTAATTGTATTGAAAATGGCTATGGATTGTCATTGCTTGCCCCATTTTGACAATATATACATTTGTGGGAGATACAGATGAGAATGTTTCATAAGGACATTGAAAGTCGCAGAGTGCGAAGGCAGTTTAGCACTGGCAGTCAGTTCACAACTGGTTATCTTCAAGTTCTACTGCAATGGTAAATCTGATTGAGGACTTATGAGCTTTTGCACATGTTCTGGGGCATATATCCCCTCTCTAAAACTGTCTTTATCTACTCTAATAGTACTCTATGTTCCACATAATTAAGAACACATTGAATCCCAGATTTTCAGTCACACTGTTACAAGGGCTTCCTGCCTGTAACTGATGTGCTAGCTATGGCTGCCAAGAGTGAAGTGGAGGAAAACTCACTGCCAGTCACTGGAGACCCGCCAGCCGCTGCGGCGCGCGTAGGGCAAGGCCCGGAACCGTGGCGCGCCGCCGCATGGGACTGTCACGTGGCCGTGGCCAGGGCCCAGGGCCAGCCATGAGTATTCGATCCAACCAGTGTACCACATGCTGGCGCGTGGCGCGCATATGATGCTACACTGCACTATGGCATGGCGGGCTGTTAATAGGCACATTTAACAGCGCTGCGGGACCCGTCGGCGCCGGGAGGCCCGGGGAGGGCCGGGATCAAATTGACACCCCCGTTGTTTGTAACCCCCAGGTGACAGTCCAGGTGTAAGCGCGGGCCTGGCTCTAAAGACCACGCAATGTGGTTCAGGCCGGAGCCGGAATGGGGGGCCGCGAGCTGAGGTCGGGTGGTGGGGTCACCGCCGGGGTGGCGCCGTGCGGGTGTCCGCATGCGTTGCAGGGGGGCCGCGGAGGCTGCTGGAGACCTCCCAGAGCCCACACGAACTCATCGTTGAGCAGTGCGATGTGGAGGCGGGAACGGGGGGCGGGAACGGCAGCTACCGGGCAGCACCGGGAAGCGCCGGGCCGCGGTATTGGCTACAAGCGGCCGGCGAGGCCCGCACGCACCGGCGTATGCGTCGTGTAGGCTGTGGGGTGTCAACGGCGGCTCGAACCTGCGGTCCAGGCCGGAGCCGGAATGGGGGGCCGCAAGCTGCGGTCGGGGTGGCGGTGTGGCACCGTGCGGGTGTGCGCATGCGCCGTGGAGGGTCGCGGAGGGTGCTGGAGGCCTCACAGAGCCTGCACAAGCCCATTGTGCGGCAGTGCGACGTGAGGGCGGAAACGGTGGGCGGGAACGGCGGCTCCCGCGCAGTACCCAGCAGCGCTGGCGGGGCCAAGGCGGGGCGGCCACAGGCGGCCTGCGACGCACGCCGGTGCGTGACCTGCTAGTGCGGAGGGAATGCGTAAACCCTGTGCGCCTCTCGGAAGCTTCGTGCTACGGGCAAGCAGCAAGGAGGCGGGCAAGGGCGGCCTAGGAGCGGCCGGGCGGAGTCTCCGTTGATCGGAGTCTCCGTTGATCGGAATCCCGGAGGACGTGGAAGCAGTGACAAATGATCGTGATCGCGGCAGCAGCAATTCCGGGACCATCAGGCATCAATATTGATGCCCACCAGCGCCGGGGACATCAATATTGATGGCCTGAAGCTCCCTGGGCCCTGCTAGGTTATATCCCATAAAGTGTGCATTGCACTCTTGGGTTGTAACCCATATGGTGTGCATTGCAGTAGGGGTATCAGCTGCACCCCTGACCTCCTTCACCAACTACACAAGGGGGTGTTTGCAGACCATGTCTCGCAGTGGGCTGGCCAGTCGATGGACGGAACGGAGGACGAGAGAAAAAGAGAGATCGATGCTCGCTTCAAAGCACTGCCATGTCATCCCACCCTTCGTCACTTCACCAATGGCACCTCTGTCATTAAACAATGGACAGGGTCGGAGTACCGAAGTCTGGCGAAAACATTTCTTGGTGTTGTCCACGATGCGGTCGATGAGAAGGTGGCGGCTGTCACGCGTCACTTTCTTGATTTCATGGGCTATGCCCATCTACAAGTCCATACCGATGACTCTCTGGCTGCGATGAAGGAGGCGTGGACAGCAATGCATAAAGACATTGAGGTCTTTAAGCGACTTGGTCCCGAGCGAACAGATTTCAATATCCCGAAGTTTCATAATATTCGACACCATATGGAGAGTATTCGGTTGCTGGGCACTGAAGATGGGCACTGAAGCTACAATACGGAGAACACTGAGCGACTGCATATCGACCTTGCAAAGAATGGCTACCGAGCATCTAATCGGGCGGGATTATGTCCCACAAATGACGCGTTGGCTGACACGCCAAGAATCCGTACATCGATTCTCGCTCTACCTGCAGTGGAAATGCCCAGGATATTCGCCTGGCCGGGGCTATACACCACCGGACAATGTAGAATGGGAACAAGACGAAGAGGATTCTGATGCAGAGGATGAGCCGGAAGACGATCTGGACGACGACAGCATTAAGTATGCAATTGCTCAGCGCCCCGCTTACGCAAATTTGTCGAGCATGGACATTGAGCAACGATTTGAAGTCAAGGACTTCTTCTACTACATAGAAGAGTATCTGAACAAAAGCAACACACCTCTCCGACAACCTCTCACCGCCGAAACACGCTTTAGTGCATTCAAGAAGGCGACCCTCTCCCTCCCGCTTATTCATGCTGTCGAAGCCGAAACCACTGATACTATCCATGCCGTCTTACCAACACAAGGATCAATCTCAAATGACGGAGTCAAACGGGGAAGTCCGGCAAGGTTCAGCACCGTGCTTGTGCGCGTAAAGGAGCGGAACGGGAAGGAAGGGCCGTTTAGTGGTAAGTTTCTATGTTACACCAGCGTCAGCATTGTTTTTGACTCAGTATAGGCTTACAAGCAGCGCATGTGAAGTTGATTTTCAAGCTCCCCTCAAACATTTCCGACTGTCAGCACCCACTTGCCTATGTCCATTGGTTCATGCCATTTCGTGATGCTTTGGCTGATTTCAAGTCTGCTTTGGGATTTAGTCGCATCGCACACTCAACAACCATGGGCCAACGTCGGTCTGCGGTGATTTCCCTTTCAGATATCGAACAGTCCTGCCACCTCATTCCTCAATTTAGTCATCCTGCCAACCCTCGATGGACATCGAATGATATTCTCACTCAAGCCACAGTGTTTTATTTCAATCCGTACCTCAGGTATCGAGATTTTTACATCTTCCGATATCATATGTATCTGGTGGCAGTTGAGCGTGCACAAAGGGCAGCAGATTTGGCTCGTACACTCGCAAGAGGGGCTAATAATATAAATTTTTTGACTTGAAGTGTTCACTAAAACTGAAAATCTTTTCATATTGTGCATAGATTACTAGAGCTATCCCTAAATGCTATCACACTGCTATCAGATGCTACATAGCACAGGGTTATTGCTACGAGTGGCAATGGTAGCACCCATTGGGTCGATATCATGCGCACTAGATGATGTAGCCAAATCCGTGCTTGCTGATGCATTATGGCTTCATGCATGAATCATATCACCTGTAGTCACCTACTGAAGACTAAGCAGGTAAGTTATTGCAGCAGTGGGGCCGCCTCTGACACCAGCAGGGCTTTGCCCTTGGGATTGTGATACCCAGAGAGTGTCACAAGCTGCTGGCTGTCAGCGGCCCCCTGGCCGGCCGGTTTTGAAACTGTTTTGAAATGGAGGTGTTTTGAAACCGGTGTGAGTGATGCTTTTTGCATTACTTACAGCACCCTAACATTGCTGAAATCTAGTTATTAAGCTTGCATTTAAAATGAAATACTCTCTCAAAGAAGAAGAAGAAAGGGTGACCAAATAGGTCCAGACTCAATACCAAATTGGGGAGCTTATCACCTCCTCAAGGCTCATATTACGTTTACCCTAGGGCCATTTTTATGCATATTCTAGACAAAATATCTACTTTTTAATATACTATAGCATTTTAGTCATTTTACCAAATGACAAATGATTCCCTAATTTGGAAGTGAATCAGTAAGAACATTAATTAATTTTATATATGTTCATATATATATATTCAATTAGATTAAATTTCAGATAGAAAGAAAGTTGACCTTTCCCTAGTCATAAGCCCATTTAAAAGATAGTGTTTCTCTTCTTCTTCCCATTTATATAAAAAGATCACCTATGGAAAAAAGAAGAAGACTGTTGAAAATTACAAAACTGCTTGAAATGACCTGTTTTCATATTCCTTTTTGTGCAGTACCAAGAACTCATTTCAATAACGTGGAAAGGTGCTCAGAAAGATGTTATTTCCTGTTCTCTTCTATTCTGACACAAATTTGTCCTTTATTCTGACAGAAAAATGGAAGGAAATTGCTTTGTTTCTGTTACCTGTGTGTCCTAGTATGCATTGTGAATTATCAGGTCTACCATGGCTATGATTCATGATGATATCTGCACGGCCCATACAAATGAATAATTTATAGAAGATGTGATAAATCATTTCTTTTTTTTTGTTTAAGTCTATAAGTATATGAATAACTATAAACAATTTAAGTAGTATAACACTTGGACTTGAGATCTAACACTGGTATGTAATGTCACAAAAGGCTTTTTTTGTTGGAAATTGTGATATAAGTGTATCATGCTATAAATAATAATGACTATGGTAGTATTCTGGGAGGGTGAAACATAACACATACCAGGCAACCTGTTTCAGGCATTACTATTCACATTTGCAGTAACGTCAGACAAATACTCTTCTCCTTTTTACCATTACCACATTTGCCATCCACTTCCTCGGCTGCTTGCAGTGTGACACACTAACAGCCTGCAGCATGTACATAAGTCATAATATTTGGGGGGGGGGACGGGGCATTGCAGCCCTGTATTTATACTGTACAGACAGTATCTAGATAATTCTACTAGACAGAGCCTTGAATGTTACTTAGATAAGGTGAGGAAAATTTCACTAACTACAGAATAGCATACAGGTGCCTAATAACCTTCTTAAATATCTGGTTTATTATTATCTATATAGATTGTAACCCTATTTTATATACTTATTCATCAATTTGTTAGGAAATTGTGTTGACATAGTAAATAACCCTGAATATACTTCATGGTACTGGGAGTTATACAAATTTTAGCAACTTGAACATATGCAGCTGTGCAGGGAGTTTGGGCCAAGAAAAATTGGGGAAAAAATCACAGATATTTTTCAAGATTTTGCTAGTAAAATTTTTGATCAAAACTTGAATGTGGTTCTAAGGAAAAAACTTCAAGTTTTTGATTGAGTTTTTTTTTAAGCAAAAATGAGAACAAAAACTCCTAATTTTTCTTTTTGGAAAAAACTTGAAAGTTTTTTGTTTCTAAAAGATTAAGGAAAAAACTGATCATTTGTGCAACAACTTTTAATGGGAAAAAATTTCAAATATTTAACAAGCAAGAATGTTGAAAAACATCTTGAATTTTTTTTCTTGTAAATTTTTCTTGGCCAAACTACTTGCAAAAACTGTCAATACCATCATTGACATTGCAGACACTGACAGTCACGCTGACAATGAAGGCGCCAGCACCAGCTATGGTGAAAACAAGAAACCAAAGTCGAAGAAGGAGAAATCAAAGTGTCGACATCTTATGGAGCGAGATTCAACATCCTTTATTGAGTCTAAGGGGCACCAGTGTCGAAAATGGCGTGCTAGTAAGAAGCCATCAAATTTGGCACAAGAACACCTTTAGTGTCAAAATCAAGAAGATGGGACCAACAATTGTCAAGGTATACACATAGTTCATTTACGACCTCACTCATTGCTGATTGTGCACATCCGTAGTGCATCAAGAGTTGATATTGGTCTCCCGGAGTCCGAAAACGGGCCAGAAGTAGGCATAAAGCCTCGATATCAAAGAAGACGGAGCAATTTTTTGTCTTGAATGGCTGAGGGATGTCGAGCACATCTACAAGTGTTTGTAACTCTGCAGTATATAAGCTAGAGGTCCTATAAGGATATGTAAGTTGCAGATAAGTGGTTGAGACCGACCGGAATTGGTATACGCAGTCACAGGGCTTGAGCTGCTCAAGCCAAGGTAGGCTGATTCGTGTACCTCCAATATCCGGGCGTGCATAGGGAGACAATGGCATGCTGGGCAGGGTTGAGCTGAGCCAAATATTGTCGCCTCCATAATCCATTGCAGCATGGAGTGCATTTGTGCCATCGAGGCCTAGTGTTTGGCCAAGGAGCATGTAGCACAGAAGCTCTTAGCGAATAGGGGGCATGACTCTGAAGGGGACGTTATGGCAAGATGAGAGAGAGGCACAGGTCCCATTTTAGAAGGACGCTGGATAACCCCAGTCACATTATTGTATTGTAGCCAGCGAGAAAAGCGACATTTGTGAAGTGGAGCTCAATTTTTGGTGAAAATCTACATCAAATGTTTTCAAGTTTTGGGAAAAACCCGCTGCTGATAATCTCTATTGTTCTAGTTTTTCTCTCTCTATATATATAGTCTGACATTTTCTTGGTAATCATTAGGTAAAAAAATTTCTCTGATATTATGCAAGCAAAAGTTGCTGAAAAAAGTCTAGTAGTTTAGTAATTGGTTATGAAAAACCCGCTGCTGATAATCTCTATTGTTCTAGTTTTTCTCTCTCTATATATATAGTCTGACATTTTCTTGGTAATCATTAGGTAAAAAAGATTTCTCTGATATTATGCAAGCAAAAGTTGCTGAAAAAAGTCTAGTAGTTTAGTAATTGGTTATGACTAGGAACTTTCTGTAAATGCACTTAGAAGCCTATAGAAACTCATGGATTTTAATATCATATCATATGGCTATGTGAAATTGTGAATTGCTTCCTAATGCTTAAACAAGAAGTCCAACATATATTCCTTTATTGTCTTTTTCTGGTACCCCCTTGAGCTTGCCGGTAGTTTATCACATCACTATTCTGTCCGCAAATACTATAGTAAAGCTACAGTGAATAATTCAACTAGTAGATATCTTATACCCTTGTTTCTCCTCTCTCTGTCCTGTCTGTGCTTCAGTGCTGACTTCAGTGTTCTGGGTCAAAACATTCTGGCTGGTATGTGGTAGACTACTGGTAGGATGATCAAATCTTGCACCACTGAGACTCGGGCCAGAATCTATCCCTTGGGGAAGTTCTACTGTCTGTATTGGCCCTTCTCGGAATGGTACCCCGACAAGGAAGTTTCCCAGGAGGGTTAAGGCATAAATCCTGCCCTGACAAGAGAAAAAGAAGCTAAATTCTGCTAAAGTGAATCAACTGATCTTCACTTCTTTAACAATGAAAACTTACCAGGACTTCCTTTCAGAAGAAGAGCCATGACAATCAACGTATTTGATGCGACAACTACACCAGAACTGATGACCAAGAGCAGAAACCTTTGAGAGAAGCTACAGCATAACAGTCAGTCGCCAGACAGCCTCAGAAGAAAAATTGTAGACCTAGATCTAGTAGGAAGGACATCTGTTGGGCCCATCATCCTCCATACTTTGAAGCCTAAGCATCCAGCAATTGCAAAATCTGTGATAGCACAAGTAATGGAAGAAGCACTAAAAATACAGTCTTGTCATTGAATAGCATTCCTGAGAATAAATGGCAGACCTTGCAGTCCTCAAAGCTATGGTCATTTCTGAGGAAAGTACGATGATAAGTCCTCCAGATGTGAATGCCAGGGCCATCTTGTGCACTAGGTAAGTAGAGCATACAGTGCATTTGAGTTGGCAAAAAGCATACATGTGAGAGGATGAGGATTGCCAGAAATATTGTCACTGGTAGATTATGAGTCCTGAAGGACATAAGTAGGTTGACATGAGAAATATGCAGTGACAACCCACAGTGCAAAAAATATACAACACATGACAGTCTGCTCGACAGCCGCCGTCGCATACGTCATCATAATTGACAGTATTGTGGGCACAAATTGCGCTGTCGTACCGGAAACGCCCGCAATTACGAGGCACAAGTTTACGCATATGTCCATGGTGCAGACTGTGTCAAAAAGCAGCATTGCGCCTGCACAGATGCGATGGAATAAACGGCGTTTCGGTCGTCGGAAAAAGGCTTGTATCAGCACAAGCTCCAAGGTATAGAGGGCAACATTCAACCACGATGCTGCAAGGAGTAGCCTGTGGATAGATAAGTCAGCCAGGGGCCAATCATCATGATGATATACGCGAGGACGCACACATTTGTCAAGACCATGCTTACAGCCATGTGGCAAACGGCTAGTGTAAGAGTGTCAGAGTAGTGTCTTCGATCGTCTCGGAGGATCCCTTTATAAAGTGGCGCTTGACATTGAAGCGCTTCGCATCACAACACTTCGCCGCGCCGTGGTGCCAAGTTTAGCAGCCTTCGGAGTCTCAAAGGTTCCTCCGACTTTGATAGTCCTCGTTGTGCGGTTGGGCGAGCGAGAAGTCCTTGTTATGCGCGTTGTCAGGGGGAGAAATGTGACCCATAATCAAAACGGACGTGGCACCAAGTCATTTGTCCAGCTTGCGGCAAAGGAGAAGTGGAAACCAGCCGCGGCCGTCATGTTTTTAATGCCGCCGTGATCCTGGCCCACGACAAGTCCCCGTCTTCCGCATCTCGACACCTCCTCGCACGGTGCACAGCCGACGGTGACGACGGAGACGGAGTCTGCAACGGCCGACGGCAAGCGTGTGTGTGTAGCGGAATTCGAGAACCAGGTTGTGATATTCGAGTCCGACACCATCGCGCGTCGTGGGAGGAGGAATCAGACGGAAGATGAATACAACAAGAATTTACATTGAATATAAGCAACTCGCGAGTTTCACCGCCAAGATGTCGAGATCGTCTGCGTTCCTGAGCCAACCGTTGTGACGCTTCGATTCGGGTCCGACTCCCACACAACCTGGACAAACAGCAAGGAAAACAAGTGAACATCGAGACTCGGCATATAAAAGGCCCTTACCGAGCCATCTGTCTCCTTCCTGATGAACTTGTACTGGAAATTAGTGTTTGGGGGCAGGTTGACCGTGATTGTCCAGACTGGATACGATGCAGAGGAGAGCGGTAACTGTGAGGCTCGCTTCAACGGATGTGGGCGAAAATGAGGCACTACTCACAGCAGACGCCGGCGCCCAGTTGCCCAGCTGCGAAATGCTACCCACAAGGAAAATATTCTTGGGTCATTAGTGGACGTTCCTGTGCCACGACGCCATTTACCTCGCCAAATGTCGTGGTTGCCGTTTCGGCCCAGCTGACAGCCACTGTCCCACTCCCTCCGCCGCCGCCACCACCACCACCTGAACCAGTGCCCTGGGCTCCCGTGTGAATAGCGACAGCGCTTCGTGCCGGCACTGTCGCTGTGAGTTTACCTCCAGAGACGGTAAACCTGTGGAATGTTCCGTTGATTTGATCAAGCTGGAAGGAAAAGCACTGACCCCGTGCCGGTGCATGCTCCATTCGAACTCTTCCCACTGATCACATCGCAGTAGTTGCCATTTGGCAATGACGTGGTGAAGGTCGCAGTCCAGGCAGAGTCGGCATTGTTAATCGCGACAAAGCCCAGGCTACCTGGCGCTTGCTTAGCACAGAGAATGAAGGGAGGCCGGAAGACTTGCCTCGACCAAAAGCTATTTGCTGGGACTGCGGACTGACCCAGTTATTCAGTGCGGCGCTGCCAACATTGTTCCGGAACCCAACCATGCCGGAGATAGCGACGTAACGGTGCTGGCAGAGCCATCCGTTAGCACCGCCTGTCGCCGAGCAGGTGCCTGAAAACTTGTAAAATCGGATATGAAGAGTATATCAAAACCTACCAGCGTTGTTGTTTGGTGCCCCGGCGTCAGTGTTTGAGAAGCTGTACGAAGAAAGCACAGTGGGGGTTCCATATGGATGCGCAAGAGAGAAGATAGTTGCGGTGATATAGGTATTGGAAGGCGAATTAATGTTGAGCGAGTTACCATTCTGCGTTATGAACGGTCAGCACACAAATGCGCAGACGGGAAAGGCGTACACGCTCAGTATCATGGTTGGCCACAAACACATTGGCCTGCGAGCCCGCGACCCACCCTATGAAAGAGTTAGACGTGACCAAGCTCTATAAGAGGGAACGCACCTTGATTGTCAAGATTTTGTAGACCGCTGATCCCTCCTCCCAAGAACGCATTCTTCACGGCAGTAGTGTATCGGAACTCTTGGACGTCTCCGTTTCCAACGTACTCCGATGGCTGAATTGGTTCGCCAGAGCCCCAGATGACTTCCTGGGTAATATATGGCTTAGATGAAAGGCGCGATAAGATATTGGCGATGTCCGATGACGCGATGTCTGAGTTGATTCAAGAGGAAGAACATTGGAGCAAAGATAACTGACGTTTCGCTGCATCCAGTCGGAACCCATCGACTCCAAGGGACAGCAGGTGGTTGCCGTACGAAGCCAACGTGCTTCTGACGTGGTCTGTCTCCGTTGCAAGACTGGGAGCTGATAAGCGCGCGGATGCAGAGGGCATTCGGACGCACTCTGCCAAATTCACAAGCTCGCAGGTCTGCACCTCTACGCGGTTCCCGTAGTTGACGATGTCGTCTCCCGATTCGAGGCCGCAATGGTGGAAGTCCTGGTGACCAACAGCTCTCGGTAATTGACAGTGGACATAGCGCCAAAAAACGCACCGAGTTGGTATATATACCGGGATAATTATAATGCGTGAATGACGAGCCGGCGGTTCCAGTTCCCGAGTCGACACCGGCCATGTGGTTAAAGAGTGTGTCTTTCCAACAATCAGCAACGGAACGGAGACCGTCAGATCTTGAGCGCACCAGTAATCACTTTCACACCTGCAGCATGGCATGTAGAAACCATCCTGTGGCATCGCGTCATTGCTGAGAGAACATGATGAATGATCAGCGACGAACGCAGAGAACTGGGCTTCATTCCCTCGTTTGGATGTGAGGATATAGGATACAGGCTGGTAGTCTGTCCACCATTGGGAACCAGTGATATGTTCTTGGGGCGGACTGACTGATGAGCAGTCAGGATGGTTTGAGAGCGACTTTGTATCGGAAGCGGATACACACCTTGGACAAAGCCATATCCGGCTGGCCCGATGAAATTAGTGCATTCTGCGGCAACGCTGTTCCAAGACCATTCGAACATCTGAATTATGACGGTCTTGGACCCCGAAGGGGCACGGACGTCCAAAGTGACGTTCGACATAGGCCCGGGTGACGCGAGCGGCGAAGCGAATGAAAGAGTAAGAAGCGCCAACTGGAGGGCCAGGGCGACAGCACGGAAAGCCATGGCGCCGCACAGCAGGGAGGCAATGAGCGACGATGGGTAGGCCATGCGCACGACCTATTACTTATAGCGTCCAACTGGGAAGTCCAGCTGATACCTAAGTATCATCCCTAAGCCGAAAGAAGCATGCAAACGAACAAGCTACCCACCTCAGCAGATATCGTCACACCATCGATGCGGCCACCCGACCAGCACACGTGGGTGTGGCAACTGTCGTCCGTAGATGGATGGGAGGTGACCAAGTTTGGTTGTACGTATGGTGACTCTGGCTGTGCAGCCCCGCTTATTTGCAGCCCGCCACACGGGGCTTTGGAATGCGAAACGAAAGAGGGAGGAAGAGAAGTGGTGACGTGGGATTCCGCATGATCACCGGATCGTAAATGGCCGTCACCACGTGGCAACTCGACAATCAGCTGTGACGTACTTATCGTATATAACTTATATTCTAAGAGATAAGAAAGCAGAAATATTAAAAGTATTTGTATATCAATGATTATCGAGACAAATAATACACTCTGTATGTTAGATAGAGGCGTAAATCAATCTTGCCGATCGAGTCTCTTCGTCTCCGAGTAAAGCAGCAGTAAAATAACAAATTGGCGCTGCGGCTCGCTTTGCAGAGCCCGCGAGAGACGTAGGACGGGGAGAGGGTTGGGCTTGAAGACATGCTTCGTCGCCGAGGTGAGCGACGCAACAGGTTCGTTATTCGCGTCCGACGCCTACATCAGTATGAGCAAGTCCAATATCGGAGTGGGGACAGACGCACAATCCACATGTTGTCCAGATAACGCACTTTGTACTCCTCCTTGTCGTCTCCCCAGCGCCAATATCTCGACCTTGGTATGGCGGAATTAGTTGACTGGCCGCCGGCGCAGCGCATACTGGGGCACTTACCCGGTGAAATTGCCCGTCTTGCGCTTCACCTCATCGACGCCCTTCATCTCCCCTCCAACCTGCAGCGTCCGGGCCTTCCAATCGATCACCGCCTTTGTGAGCTCGTTCGTGGAGGGCTCATACCGCTCAAGGGTCGTCGGCGGACGGGTGCTATGCGGATTCTTGGCTGTCCCCGTAATCGTTGTGTACTGGCGCGTAAGATAGACGTCCCGCAGGGCCGTTCTGAGCAGCCGCTCCGACTCGAAAGTGTACTCGTGCATCCGGCCAGCAGCGACTGCGGCCGCGAGAGTGGCAGCGGCGCTCGAGCTCGAGCTCATCGGTGGGCAGAGAAGGGGGGCGCCGGGCCTTGGAGCGGGAAGAATCTTTTTCACATCGCGTGAAGTGTTTCCGCTTATGTATGACCTCACGGCGGGCCGGGGGCCGGAGCCGGACTCCGCCGAATGGAGATCATTGTCCACGTTTTGTTCTTGTGCCTCACACGCCTTGCGATATGAACAGCGAAAATCCGTCCTGTCGCGCGAAACTTGGATACCCAGACGGTCAGCTGGACCCGAGCTGGTGGATCGAAGATGGACATTGCGTGGCTCAGCCTGAGGCTTCGACTCGTCGTCAGGGACTCAGGGCCTGGTCGTGAACAATGTTCAACGTTGTTGTTGAGGTGCGAGCTTCCGTGTTTTTTGGGAAAGGGACGCCAGTACCCCTGTTTGGCTAGGCAAAACATTTTCCAAGTTGGCTTGACAACCTGAGGCTGCGCAGCAAAAAAAAATGCGGAATTTATTCGGAATAAGTATATGATCGACGAGTTACGATCGAATTACCAGGAACAGGCGTCGTTTTTGGTCTCTTCCACTGCCTTCTCCCTGATCTCCCTCGTGTGATGAGGACTACTTGAGCGACGACCGACCTTGAGCGTAAATTTGAAGAATGACGTGGCGTGACGTCACAGCCCGGCCCAATCTTAGCCGAGGATGACCTCACGTCAGTCACGTCACTTTTTTTCCCGTTCTCTTCCACGACAGACGGTGGACAAACCACAACGCTGCGCGCCGTACACCATCCAGCGGTCAGAGCTGTCTGGAAACGCAATGTAGTGACCTTCTGCCATGCATTCACGCTCGGCCAGTCGTCGCCAAGGGCGTCCGGGCTTTGCAAATTCCGTCCATGTCGATCAGAATGCAGCCAAAGCTTTTTAGCCCCTTTGCCCTTGCCCTTCCCTTGGACGGCCACACCGATGGCCAGCTGGGCGACGCTTTGCTGTGGGTGGGGGCACTCCTCCGCAGACGATATCGAGGACGACTACTTGGTGCGTGCATGACAGGACTTAGAAGGAGGCCCACTTACTTACCTCCGGCCCAGATCATCCCCAACGAGAGCGAGACCAGTCGTCTGTGGACGCCAGGCATCGCAGGGAGCACGGGCTATACGACGTATGTCTCCATTCGCAAGTTGTTTCGCTCACAGAGCTCATCGCCTGTAGGCCGGCCCCGCTCAGCGCTGAATCCAGACGATTCACAGATGATTCAGAGGAAGAGATCGTGGCGCGGTTGGGCTCGATAGTGAGGACGAAAGAAAAGTGCGTCTTGTCCAGCTTGAGGGCATCATTCCCATCTTCGTTCCCAGCAAAATGGTCAAGATTGGCCCGCGGCCAGCGTTCACCCTCCATCCCACAACGGTCGAGGACGGACAATTGGACACGACGACGACGCCGTCAAAGTCCCCCCTGCATAGCATGCCGTCCATCAGCTCGCTAGGAGGGACGCTACAGTTGCCATTTCCTCCCCCTCCCTCTCCTGCGACTCCTAGGGCGACCATGATCGTACACCATTCACACCTCCACGAGGCAGCGGAGTACGAGAAGAACGTCCCTCACTCGAAATTTCTCCCTCGCAGGCCGCCCATCCCCCCCGTTTTCACGCTTTCGCCCGCACCCGCCTATCCCTCGGCGCAAACTACACCGGCGGTATCGCGCTCGAGCTCGGTCAGCGGGTCACAGATGCTGCGAAGGAACCTGTCATCGGGTTCAAGGAAGGGATCGCGAGTGAGGGTTCGTGGGCGCATGTCCAGTGGAGGCTCCAGGGACTCGAAAACACACTCGGTGGAGGAAAGCGAAGAGGAAAATGAAGAGCGGGGTCGCATGGGGGGTCGGAGTTGCAACATCACCGAGGAACAGGCTGCCTCAGACGTGTCCGACGCCAGTGGGCTGACGTTCCGCGGAGTAAGTGATCTGTTTTGTCTGCGGGAGACGTTGCTGATATTTGCGCCTGGACAGCCCTCGACGCTGACGAGTGCGATGTCCGCAAAGCTTGCTCTTAACACCAGCACAACGGCAGTTGACCCAGCATCTGTGTCGCTCTCCAGTCCGGAAGGGTCTGAGCCCGACCATATGCAGAGTTCGTTGGTATTTACCTGGGGCGAATAAAAGTCCGTCATGGCCTAGTGTGTGTAATTGTATTGTACGTGCCATCTAACTTCTGTATGAAACAACAGTTTAATATCTACGTCTATCTCTATGGAATACATATAAATTGCCTACTTTATTCACGAAAGAATCACACTCAGACCAAAACTAGGACGCGTTTTCTGGGAACGGTCGTCCACAACAAGCCCAGAAGTACGAGCATTCCAATCACGCTGTCGTCTCGTCAGTAGCTGATTCATAAGCGGACACGACAACGCACAACGGCTCCAAACTCCCAATGCCCCTCTGGCCAGCAATAGCGCCGGTAACGAAAGGGAGCACGGCGGCGCCGGAGATCGAGATACCGGCGACCCAGGCGATGCTGGCGGTTAGTAGCTTCGGCGGGAGGATGCGTGCGGCGTGGTTCATGCCGATAGGGAACATCGGCCCGAGACATAGCCCGACGAGGGCAACTGAAATCGAGGAAAGCAGAAGCGAAGGGACGAGGTAGATGAGG
Organism: Mycena indigotica; assembly: GCF_014461135.1. NCBI lineage: Eukaryota > Fungi > Basidiomycota > Agaricomycetes > Agaricales > Mycenaceae > Mycena > Mycena indigotica. Next base: position 1,472,551 of record NW_023503011.1, on the reverse strand, counting down.
AGCTCCAGTCTAAAGGGTTATCAGCCGCTTTCGACTCTGACACCATGATTACCCTATCGCGGTTGCGGTATAAACGTATACGGCGCGGACTTCTCCGATCTATATTCGACTATGAGGGGCTGGTCGTAGCACGGAAGGAAGAAACACTGACGAGTTTGTTAAGCGGTAGTAGGAGTACCCGACCGAGCATTAACCCTTTGTAACAATCAGTACTAAATAGTAGCACCTTTGGAAAAAACGACGGCTTACCGCCCCAGAATCCAGCAGAGATATAGCCCGAGCTTGACCCGCCATGGCGGACCGTAATCATGAACGAGACGATCCAACCTACATCGAATATTTCGGCAATGGTGCGGAAACAAAGGAAGGAATACGGACCTCCGATCGTAACTTCCGTGCCCACATACACGAACAGGAAGAGCGCGAGGAGGTGGACTGCCTTTATCGAAAGCATCTGCCGCAAGTAACTGGGCTCATCCACACCCTCCGCGGGTACGTGCTGCTCGCGCTGACCGATACTACTCAGACATTCTAGGATTGAACTCAGGGCAAGCGCCATAACAGTAACAAAACGCGGCCTACCTCTTTGGGTCTTGCCTCGGAAGACGACCGCGCAATGAACAGCGTTAAGCAGGTTCAGTCCGACGGTGATGATGTAGCTGTACGACCACTTTCCATGCGAGAGGCGGGTGAATTGAGTAGCGACGAGCGGGGAGACCAGAGCACCGGCACCGTAAGCCGCCTGGGTGATGCCCATTTTTGCTTCTGGGGCGGAGGAAAGCGATGCGACATAAGCGGTGGACTGTGCATTCTGTGTTGCAAGGCCGACTCCAGTGAGGAAGTTTCCCAGAACGAAGACGGGGAACGGAAGACCAAGGGCAGCGGATTGGAGAGAGTTACCAACGATTTGGAAGGCGGCGCCGACAATGAGAAGCTATGGAAACAGATAAGCAAGGATGTGTCAGGGGGAAATAACGCAAAGTTCGAGCACATACCTTTCCGAAGCCGTACTTTTCGGTCAACCCCATACTCCCAATGGCGCCCAGAATATATCCCTTTAAGTTGCGCATCTCAGTTGATTTGGACACGGTAAGAGAAATCAACTGACAGTGCATTTGAAGACGAAAAGCAGTGAAACGATGGTGTAGCTGAGCTAACAAAACGTCTGTCCGGCTTCCCAGTAGTGAATTATATAAGACTCACATGGTAAAACTCCTGAATCTTGGGTATCAACGGCCCCAGGCTCCCGTCGTTCCACCCGGACAAGAAGAGGGTCCCAGAAAGGGCAATGATCTGGTAGTGCTCCGACCACCGTTCAGCCCGGGTCCGCCTCGGCAAGCTAGGGCGAGGAAGAGACGGAAGAATGGCTTGATCGAGATTGATGCTCTTCTCCGAGGTGGGCGTGTCCATGCTCGTCTGAGAGGGAGGGCTGGTAGATGTGACCGTCGAGAGACTCTTTTATATCTTCTTCTGCATCGCGGTCGGTCATGTCGTTATCATTGCTGGCCGATAAGAATTGCGCGAAATGGTAAAAGGTTGATAGGCAACGAGGAAGGGCGGCCCTGGAGGCGATAAGTCATGCCAGAATTCGACCACAGAAGCCACCTATCACCCTGCCCAATGATCCGTCCGACAGCCTTGCACAATATATCGGTCGTCGGCGGAGTGGGCCGCCCTCATCCGCTGTCGGCTCAAAGTAAGAGCTCCAAATTGATCAGGGAAGCGGCAAAGGCGAGGCGTATCTAGCTTTTTCTCGCACGTTCGGCCACGGAAATGAAAGAACGTGGCTCGGCCGCTGGCGAAGGTCGTGTCTGACTCATTCGTGTGGCAGCAATACGTTCCGCTGTCTAGAAGCCCGCTGAAGGCTTGAGTCGCCAAACGAGGATGGGGGAAGAAGAAGAAGAAGAAAAACGTGTTGATTGACGGCGTGTGACATTATAGCATCAATATGGTAGTCAGGAAATAACTCTCCTCACAACTCCTTAATAAAGTCGTCCCAGTCAACTTCCATCTGATCCAACCGTTCGCTCGGAACAGGAAGCACACGTGTTTCATCCGTGAAAACGGGGAGATTGGTGGCAGCATTCCTCTGTAGCCCAGTATTGTCGACATACCCTTTCATAGCTTTATCGCGAAGCTTTTGAAGCATTTCCTAAGCGGGGTCGATTTATCAGACTCGTTTGGACGCGTAAATTTTGAGAAGAAAGTTCACCAATCCGCTTTTCACACGGGGCGATTCGGAGGCGCTTGTGCCGCGTTCAAAGAGGTCGATGGCAGCGAGTAGTTGAAGGAGGGCCTGGGGCCCATATGCGCTCTTGAACGATTTCGCTGCAACAGTGCCAACGATGACCTAATAGACTGTATATGCGCGATATTTTGTGCAATGGCATCCACTTACACCGGCATTGAACACTATAAGTTCGACATAAGACCGTAATGCAGACGGGCTAGCAAATAACTTACTGCAGTTCCAAACAGGCCACCAACGGCCGTAGAGCAAGGGGTGGGCGGCGAAGTGGTGTCCGTGTTCTCTGATGAGGTCTCCCGCATATCTATACGCCGACAGGAACGACGTGGAAAAGGACGTCTCCCAGGGTGCGTCGGGATTTTGTCTCACCGCACGAATAAAGGGTCGACTGTGGATATAAAGCAAAGCTGTAGATCGTAAGGATTAGTCGGGTCGTTGACGTAAACAAGGAAAATTGACTTGAAAGGCACGAATCCCTCATCCCGCGTTGCTGAAAGGCCCCGGTTGGAGTATCCTGTGCTGATCCTTCGAGCGCAATGGGTGTTGTACAAAATGGGGACTCAAGAAAGCGTCGAACGCGTTCGTCTAGATCAAGGATGTCTTCGTAGCGAGAGGTGCCCGATGAAACACGCAGCATGGTCTCAAGTGTGGGCGCTCCGATCTGCTTGGAGAATTGCCAAAGCCGTCGGATGACTAGATAAATTGTCAGCGAGATGGGCCTTTCAGCTCTGCGAGGACGCACAAACAGTGTCAGGTATGTCAGGCAAAGGACACTTGATCGTATCGAGAAAAATGAAGTTAGGTCGGCCCAACGCCATGCATTGATAGGACCCAATGGCGAAGGTCTGCCAGAAAAGGCTCTATAACGACGCTTAACTATGAACACAAAGCGTAATGAGACTCAACTCTATAGCGTAGCGTCTCAAGGTTGGTGCAGGCTTCTTGTGCCGTATCTGAAAGAGATAAGCATACCTCGGAAGCACAATCTCCACAGACATACGAAATTTTAGCTAGGACGACGTTAACCAACGCAGAGGAGGTATATATGTGACTGAACGTACTCGCAAACAGGTGTTTCCTGCCAGCATGATCGCCGTCCACGCAGCTTCCAGCGAAAATTTTTTCCCGCCATGCCAATAGAATAACGACGTTAGCACCAGCCCTTGAATGGTGACATAGCCAGCTTCAAGCGCGGATTCATCAAAGATGGTTTGGCTGTTAATGCCGAGCGCAGCGCAGCTCAAGTCAAAGTAAAGATTGGCGTCAAAGCTATCAGCGGGAAGAGCCAAATCAACGAGCGAGGCGAGTGCGAAGACTCCAAAGAGCACACTGAGGTGGTGGATACTCATCTTGGCGCCTGGAGGTGCGATACCCGACGAGGCCGACTTGGATGCGTCGCCGTAGGCCAAGAGGAGGAGTTCGGCCAGTTCTTCCCGGTCTATAGGAGTCCCGCTCCAGCAGCCATTATCGAAGTATGTTTTCACAAGATGCTCTGCGCGGGAGAACGAGGGGAGAAAATTGAGGAGATAGGTCAGCGATACAATGGGATTCGCAGCTGTCCTGATGAGGATGTCGACACCAGGCGGGCGGTGCTGACCATTTGGGTCCGGTGAGGGACTGCGCTTCTTATGCCCAAGCTACTTGAGTCAGTAATACCCCGCCAGCATTGACTGTTCCTTACCGATAACATTGCCTCAAGAAAGATCAATAGGTAATACTATGATAGGGGCGCCGCGGCAACGCACCTCGCTGACACCAGTTGGCCCGAAGTAGTTCTCCGTAGCATCCCTTTTGAGGCTCAGATCTCCCATTATTGTCTGGATCTCGCTTAAGATTTCGTCGTTGTGGTCCTCCTCCTCCGCCTGGGTCGTTTTCCCGGAAGCTAGATACGGACAGGTACTCAGTGGTGATTCATTTAGCCGAGTAACCTCTTCTTCAAGGATCCGAGCGCGTTCAGTCATATCGCCCAGAGCTTTCTGGAGGCGAGAAGCCTTTGTCGGAACTGCTCTGGGAGGCGTAAGCAGACGAACGGCGTGCAAACAGCGGAACCAAAGTTACCTATTGCCCCGTCCAGTGGGCAAAAACTCTCCTGCAAGTGTGTTAGAAATGCAGCTGGTCAAGACTTTGGGAGATTTACCCGTGGGGCAGAAGTCCGCACAGCCTCGTCGAGCTACATGGTCCCTGTAAAAAGAGCGGGGCTCCACATGGAGACCAGGGACTTACTGCACGAATCGCATGGTATGTTTTTATCGCATTTCAGTTTTGAGCTGCGTACAGTCAGTTCCAGTTATATTCAGCCTTCAATGGTGACGCACCGTCGACATTCCGCACATGAAAGCTGCACAGAAAGAAGTTTTGACTCATGAGCAACCGTCAACGCCTAATAGGAGAATCTTGCCTTGCCGCGTAGCCTTTTGAGGGTCATGTTATCCTTCTCCGCGAGCCCGCTCTGGCGGGGCGCGCTTTGAGGGAGGACAGAGCTCTGCTGGGCCATGAGTGTCAGAAAAGAAGAATGTGATCGCCGGTCACACTGTGATCACCGGTGATTGTCACTCCGGATACATATATATTTGCAATTGCTGTCTGGCGCTAACTTTTGATTATTATGGGGGTCGCAAGCTCCCCACATTTCTGACCTGAGGTACTGACCCTTCTCCGTAGGAGTCGCGGAGGAACTCCAAGTCGATGGTAGTCAGAAATTGGTCAGCAGCCTGCGCGGCGGCGCAGTGCGCATCGTGTGCTACGTGTACATTTGTCGGGCGTGTGACTAACGGATCCGGACGTGCCAAGCCGACCGATCGTGATGGTTTGATCGCCGCCCACGTCCACAGACATCACAGCGGGGTTGTCGGGGGCCCTCGGGCTATGATCCACGCCCGTTAACGTTGATGCCATTCCGGCACGCGACCAAAAGCGAGCTCTCCATTTAGCGCCCCCCCTCTCGGGCGGACATAAACTTATCATACTAGAACAATTTTCCATAAAAACCAAGGTGAGACGAACATAAATAGTCATAAGTTTATCGATAGCATAGTGGATTATCGAGGAAGGTAGATTACCAGCACAGGGTGTAACCACGGAGTTGACAAAGTTGAAACAGCGCATAACACAAGAGACCGAGCATAATTGGGCGGAGGAACAGTCCGACCAGGGCGACAGCCGTGAATACAAAGAGCAGCAATTGGACAATGAGACCGAGGATGATGGGATGGTACCACCGCGCCGTGTAAACTTCGGGCTCTTCTGACGGAGAGTCCGAGGGAGATGAGAAAACGTCTTCGTCGTCTGAGTCCAAAAGCGGAGATGGTGGCGGGGAGAACCACGCGCCGGTAGACTGTGAAGGCCAGCGAAAAGATCGCGGATCTTCGAGAGGGACATAAGAGTAGCGTGGCGACTGCGGACCGCGTGCCACGGCGGGCGTTTCGGAGACAGGCATCGGGTCTGGAAGTGGCGGGACGTACCACGACGCGCCAGGGAAAGGTTCCCTGTCAGACGCTGGCGCGCGATGACTGTCCATGATTGCCTGAGCATCGTCTGCGGTGATCGTTTGCAGCATCGCAGCGCGTTTAAAGGCAGTTTCAAGCAAGGAATGATTCGGGTCAGCGGACTGCCAAAGTAGGTCCAGTAAGTAGTGGATTTTTAAAAAGGAAGGTGACTCACTGGCTTAAAAGGCCGCCGCGAGGCTTTTACTATTTCCGCAGATCGAGACTTCACGGGTTCAAGAACGACGGAAGTTGACGCCGGGATGGGAGGCATGCTGGCGGTACTATCCCGCTTGAACAATTTCGGCCGCTTTGGCAGGGGCAGCGAAGTCGTCGAGTTCTGCACAGCCTTCCACAGCCGTTTCGGGGAGAGACCGAGCGGAGACAGCGGACTGCGTGGGGAAGCAGAGGAAGGGGACTCCATCCCCGACTTCAAGTTTGAACCAGACAGTCTCGGGATGATGATTTTGAGCCCACGGCTGGCACGACGGTGCCAAGTCCGAGCGGGAGACGGCGATGGTGGAGTAGAAGGACCAGAAGAGGACGGGGCAAACAGTAGACTGGAAGTCGAGTCTGTTGATGGGGTAAACGGGACGGGTCGCGGAATCGTCGGCGTTGTCTGCACAGTTTCAATAATCCAAGGCATTGACATGAGGAGAAAACACACTGGAGGAGTAGGATCAATAACCTCGTCCGCATTTCGGTCCGCAAAATCGTCGTCTGGGGCGAGCAACCCTGCAGAAACAAGCCACTTGTCCACCTTCTATAGTCAACCAACGTCAATATGTTGAACGGGACGGAAGATCAAAAATGACACACCTTTTGTGCTGCGTTAGGCCCATGACCATTCTCCTTGTTCTCGCGCCAAAACTCGCGGCCGTGCTCGTACGAGTCTGCGATCATCTTTTGCAATAGCAGCGTCGTCGTCGCCTCTATCAGCCCTTCCTCGGTATACAGCGGCGGCTGGAGCAAGCGATTAGCTGATGCTTAACCGCGAGGAACGATCTGACTCACTGGTGGAATGTACACCGCGCGCTCAGTGACGATCTTCATCTCCCGTTTGGGTTTGACAGCCTCGCGGCGGCGTCTACGCGTTGTTGGGCTCTTCGCAGAGCCCGGTGCAGCAGCAGCAAGAGATGGCATGGTGGTAGTGCGTATTGACGTCGGAGGCGTGGTCAGGGAAGGAGAATTCGTGGTCGAAGTTGGGACACAGGGAAGAAACAGCAATATGTGGCATTGTCCCCTGCAACCCCCAGCTTATACCCCTCCGGCGAATGCGGGCCTAAGCATCGACGGACTTGCCATATCCGGAAAGCTTCTATGGACAATGCGTGCTTGCTTTGTCTGTGCCGGTCAATGCACACTCTGGAATGCCGGACGTGCTAACAACGAGGCGTGTCGGGTGATTTCGGGTGGAGCGGGCGTACCGCCGCCTGATGACAGGTTGGCCGAATGGACCAGGACTGTAGACAGTGGCAAGGGATGCTCGACATGAGTGGCATAGGCAAGGAAAAACGTCATGTCACTGATCGGCTGATTGCACAGCCCTTCGGACTGATAACGGCGAAAGCATCGGACTTTTCGGCTGAGGTGTAAAGTGAAGATCAGATCCGGCTGCCCTGGCAACTAACATTAGCCAGCGTCAAGCCGAATGACAGAATTTCAACGTTTTCTGAATTGTTTCTGAACGTATCCGCTCCACCGTGACTATTCGACAACTATTCGCTCCACCGTGACGGCAGCCTCGGAGCTCGGCAGCTTGCCAGTGTCCTGTTACGATGCCAGTGTCGGTGCTGGAGTTGCTTTGGCCCTAGTAGACTGCTAGATGCGCGAAAATACAAAGGGTTTCAAAAGGCTGAGGTTCAACCTCAGCCTTTTTCGCAACGGCGGCAACGCAAACCCCGACTACAATGAGGCCCGGCGTGGGCCCAACACCCGTCACCCGGCCGGGATCTTCCCGTCGCCTGCGCCAACTAAAACGCGGGTGGAATGGAAGTCGCGAAGCGAAGCGCTAAGTTCAGTGCTCCTTGAGTGCTCCACAAAATCATTGGTCGCTTCGCTGGTTTACGCGCCGTATAAAAGACCCTGCCCGCGGTCACGGTCGTGTTCTCCCGTCCTGCTCTCCCACCTTCGTTTGGTACCACCACGACTCTCATTCCTCACGATGCAGCTCTCCGCCATGCTCGCCTCTGCTTTCCTTCTCCTGGGCGCCTCGACTGGCGCTGTACCCGCCCCCCGCCGCCGGCCCCGCCCCATCACCGACGGCACTCCATCAGCTCGACGTCTGGGTGCCACGCATTACTTTCCCCACCGCTGGCGCCATCCTCGCCGCCAACTCGCAGGTCAACGTCACATGGTGCGCAATTGAACGGCTCTCTTATATCTAAAATTTAACCACCATTCGGCAGGACGACAGTAAATGCGCCACAGAACATCTCGAACCGTGCAATGCTTCTGCTTGGCCACACCGGCGGCAACTATCCATGTGCGTCGTGACCCCTCTTTGGAACTGTTTAACCTGCCCACAGTCATCCTCGCTAAGGACTTCGACCTCCGCGCCGGGTTTGTCACTGTCGCCGTGCCGTATGTTTTCACCGGCACCGCCTACACCTTCGTCCGTGCGTGCTGTCTTTCCGGCTATTACCAGCTTGCTGATGCTCACCTGCAACAGTTTTCGGCGACTCGGGCAACGCGAGCCCGCCGTTCACGATCGAGAGCGATGTGCTTTAACTGAAGAGGGACGAACAGTTTTTTCGTAGACAATGGACAATGGACACTTGAATACATTCATGCATTTACCTTCACCACTCGCGCAGCGCACCGTCGGGCCCCCTCCCTACTTATAATCAGCGACGCTCACAATAAGACCCATTACGACACGCACAAACCGGGTTTCGCCACGCGTTCACTTCGCCGGCCCTAAACTTGCCATCCTCTGCTCTGACCCGCTTCTCGTCGATGTCGATGCCGAGCCCCGGGCGGCTCAGCCCCGCGACGTCGACCATGCCATCGCGAACCGCAAATGCGGCGGGGTTGCGGATGTACGTCAGCAGGTCGTGTTCCGCGGAGTTGTAGTGAATCTAACGCAGAGTTAACGTCGGTAGTTCACAGTAGAGAAACCCCGCCTTCCAGCTCATCTCGCAGATGACAAAGTTCGGCGTCGCGAAGGCGAGCTGCAAGCAGGCCGCGAGCGCGATGGGGCCGAGCGGGCAGTGCGGCGCGAGCCCGATGTCGTATGTTCTGTAACCCATTGATCCCCCCAAATAAATGAACAAAACTGGTCACATACTCAGCCATGTTTGCAATCCGCCGCACCTCGCTGATGCCACCCGCATGCGCGACATCTGGTTGTACGATATCAACGCAGCCCGCCTCAAAGTATGGGCGGAACTCCTGTCGCGTGAAGAGCCGTTCGCCGAGCTGACATAGGTTGTCAGGCTCAATTTGAAAATGCCTGACTCACTGCGATGGGGATGGTCGTGCTCGCAGCGAGAGCCTGGATCTCCTGTGGCTGACCAGGAAGAAGCGGCTCTTCGATGAACAGTGGACGGTGCGGCTCAAGCGCTTTGGCAAGTTGTTTCGCGAGGGGACGGTGCACGCGACCGTGGAAGTCTCTTGAAAGCCTTGAGTAATAGAAAGCAGACAATGAGCACACTCACAGGCCAACGTCAATCCCGATACTCTTGACCTCCTTCACCCGTTCCACCACAGCGTCGACGATGTCTGGAGAGGCGAGCCAGTCAACCTGTTCCACGTTAATGATGACCCCAAAGGCGTCTGACCATACATCTTCGACTGCATTCATCTTCACAGCTGTAAACCCCTCGGCCTTCCGCGCGACAGCCTGCGCTAGCACGTCGCTGGGCTTGTCTCCACCGATCCACCCATAGCAACGACATTTGTCGCGGCTGAAGGAGGTTTCGGTGTTTTCAGCAAGGAGGACCATATACGCACACTTTCCCGCCAAGCAGCTGCCACACTGGTACGCCGAGCGTCTTGCCCTTGATGTCCCACAGCGCAATGTCCAGGCTGGTATGGGTCAGTCTGTGAGCAGGCATGAGGCCCAGACACACCCAGATATCGCGCTCATCATAACCGGCCCGCCACGGTAAAAGCGCAGTCGATATGCCGTCTGCCAGATGTCCTCGATCGCCGCGCTGTCCCACCCAATGAATCGCTCGCGGAGGTCCGTGAAGACGCCCTCCACGGCTTCGGTGTGCCCTTAATGAGTGATATCGTCCAGAGAGCTCTAGAGGGCATAATTGGAGAAGTCTCACCTTCGAGTGTAGCCTCGCCCCAGCCAACAACTCCGCTTTCTGTCTCCACGCGCACAAATAGCCATCGGGGGCGCACATAGAACGTCTCTATCGTCTTAATCGCATTGGCGCCGGGCGAGTGCAGGCCGGTCGGGAACTCCGCCATGGTGGAAGTGAGCAAGAAGCGCAGCGGCTGCCGGTCCGGATATTCTATGTTGATATGTTGATGCGCACCACGTGCTATTTCTCGGCGGACTCGGAGATACGGATGTTGTACGGATGTAGCACGATGCCCAGAGAATGATGCGGCTTGCGGTGGATCCGGCTTCGTAAGAGCGTGATGTCCCTGGCTGAAACAGCGGAGCCTTTCTGCTGAGTTCCTTGTACTAGTACCAGCCCACCCGTTCCCCATAGCACTACCATCTACCACACGCAACCTTATCAAGGTCGCGGACACCGTCTCCGCATCGCCGAGGCCCGACTCGAGGGTCGACAGATTTCGTGCCTGCCGCCCATCAGCGTTAGGTAAACCAACACAAATTGGACAGGTCCGTGGCGGTGCCTGCCGTCGATTGTGATCCGACCATCGCGAAAACGCATGGCGTCGTCAGTGGTCCCTTCTTTTTCGCCTCCCACTTAGCCCTCCCCTCCTTACGACCACGACAGCGGATGCCCCACCGATGAGCGAGGCGGGGTCGGTTGCCATCCAGCACCAGCTGTGCGTTATACCCTTTCCTGTGACTGCCCTGCTGACCTGGATGGGGCCCCAGAAACGCCAACTACTACCTCAATACTGCCTCCTTCAGTGCCCCATCTCTCCCACTCTCAGCTAATCTACTCACTCTCAGCACAGCGCTCCTCTTCTACGACTACCTCCTCACCCTGCCGTTGGAGACCGCGCGGTTTTGGCCCGCAGCCAGCAGGCACCGTGTCTCAGCGGTGAACGTGCTGTTCTTTGTGAACCGCTACGGCACCCTCTTCGGGAATATCCCGGTAGTAATGCAGTATTTCTGGACCGGGCGGCCGAGCGCAGTCAAACTATCCGTGTGTCTTCTCCCAGCGTAACAGCCCCCGCTTGACCTTTCTTAGACGTGAGTAGCTTCCACTGCGCGCTCTGTATGTGAGCCCATCTCATGCACAGTTGCATCTCCCTCCACACCTACCACCAGTACTTTGCCGTCGTCACACAGATCATCATTGGCAGTGCGTTGGCTCCCATCGTTCCCCTATTACCGCCGCTGATGTTGTCCGTAGTAATGCTTATCCTCCGCACCTACGCGCTTTACGAGCGCAATCGCCGCGTTCTGACGCTCATGGTCTGCGTGGCAGCCGCAGTCATCGCAGTCGGTGCCGTCCGTCCCGTCTCTTCCACACAAATGACTTGCTGACATTCACCAGTGGGCCGTGCTTGCGCCAACCCACGTCCCCGAAGACGCACCGCGGATATCGCTCTACATCGGGTGCTTCTCTGCCGTGAATGAGTCCCAGTGCGCAATCTTGTGTTCTTTCTGATTTTCTCTGAGACCCAACAGAACGACCCGGCTGGCGATTGCGTGGGGCGGTATGGGCGTGTTCGACAGCATGATCTTCCTGCTCACGCTCTACCGTGCGCTCAGCCGGCACATCGGCCGCGGCGGGGGGGCAGGGGGAGCGAACTGGTCGGAGTGCTTTTACGCGACGGTATGGCGCATGCGGTCCTAAAGCTGTTGTTGCTGATTGGCGACACAGGATCGATATACTTTGGGTAAGTCGGCTGCCCCAGCGGGATCAACTCACGGAGTTGGCTCTAGTGTGATACTGCTGTCAACGATCTCCAACATTCTGACCTTTGTAGTACGTGTCAATCTCCCCGTAAACTGACATCCCACCGACCTCCCTTTTCAGCTTGCCGCCGTACGCCCCCTTTACCTTCCCCGCTTACTCCCTTCCAACCCCGCACACAGCCTGTCACCCGGGGCCTGCCCACGACCTTCACCAACGTGTCCGTCCTCTCCCTTCCTCCCGCTGCCCCTGGGTGACCCATTCTGTCTAGCATTTCCTCGATCATGATCTCCCGCCTGATGCTCAACCTCCGCGACCCGGCACTCGCGAGCATGTCCGGCCGCGGCGGCAGTACCTCGCGGACACAGACGTTCACGGCCCCCGACTCGGTGGGTATGTTTTCCACGTACGTCAGCGAGGGCGAACATGAACGGGGGGTGTCTGCGGTTGAGCTGCAGGCGCGCGGACGGAGGACTGCCAGGAGCACCTTGGGTTCGGATGCATAACATTATAGAGAAGTTGTATTGTATGACGAGGGTATATATGACGGTTTGAGGCTTTGTCAGATGGCACCGCTTTAGTTAAGACTACAAAATAGGGGGGAATGCCCCAGAAAGGAAAGAAGTGAAGGAGAGAAAGGAGGATTATCTATGTAGGACTTAATCTAGACTTCCAGTAGTGCATTCAGTTGTAAAGCAATGATACACACGATTACACAGTATTGCTCTTTTTCCATAGCTCTGCATCAGGAAAAAAAAATAAACCAGGTCCACTATGTCTTACTACATGTGCTATATAGCTAATATATTCTCACAAGGGCCTCTGGCGCCTGCGCTTGAGACTGAGACCTTGCTTTCCTTTATATGCATTTTTGTCAGTGATCTGGCTTGTCAGTACAGATGGGTTAATGTTCCAACCAGGCAATGATGGTAATGAGCAGCCAATATGACCACTATATGCATAATAACATATGGGCCCCATAAATTCATTTTCATACACAATAGTCTTGCAACATATGAGAATCTCAGTTAAACAAGTTAAAACAACATCCTAAATTCAACTGATATCAATAAGAACATCTAGATCTGTTAGCTGTTTCCTGTAGCTCGAACTCTGAACACAAACCGCACAAAATCAGGATTTGGTTAGTTCAGTTGAAGGTCCTGGTGATCTCCTTGATTGCTCATTTTCTACATGTATTAATGGGTAATATTGTAAAATTGTCAGATTGTCAGGGGAAGCTCCCTTTCAGCCCCTAAAAGACGACTCTGATTCTGATCGGGCTCCGGTCTCGACTCCAGTCTGGCCCTCCATCTTGCCCGCACAATCACTGATTCATCAACGCCCTCCTGACGGTCCTAGTAGTGATGTCTAGGGCCGGGCTGCCCTGCCAAGCCCTGTTTAGGACCGGGCTTCCCAGGGCTCGGGCTTGGGAGGAAGCCGAGCCCCGGCCCTCGGCTAAGGCGGGGCTTCGAGGGCTTGGGGCCTGAAGCTGTCAAGCCCCACCTCTTAATGCAGGAGGGCTTTGGCGACCCAAAGCCCGAGCCCTAGGCAAAAGGTGTCAGATCTGCCATCGGGCAACACAGTCTCACGACCCCCCCCCCCCCAAAAAAAGGGGGATGTAGCTCCACAGGTTGTTTACGACAGGTTGTCGACTTGTTGTCGACGCAATGCCGACGACCAGCTTCAACCCATCAATGTCCTCACTTCACGTGCCTTGTCGCCCGAGTGCGCATCAAGGCGCGCAACAACGCCTTGAATCCGCCCTACTTACACTGTCCAAACATTTCTGCCCTCGCGTCTCAGACCGCTCAGCCGCTCTTCATGCATTCAAAGCTGCCATTGTGTCACCCTACATGTGAGAACCATAAGATTACCTGCCGCGAGTCGCAACCCATGTTGCGCGCAAGTCGTGCGACACGTTGACTGTCGTTGCTCATCGTGAGTCCGAGTCGGGAGGCCGAGGCCCGTCACTCTGCCGGTGACACATGCCGTGCAGGGCGGTGCCCATCACCCCAAGGGGGTTATATCCACGGTGCTGCCCAATGGCAGATCTGACACCTCTTGGCCCCAGGCCCTGGCAAGCCCCACCCCAGGGCCGGGCCTGGGCCGGGCCGGGCTTCAGGGCTCGGGCCCGGCCCTAGTCAACACTAGGTCCCAGGGCGACGGTTGCCCTGGGACCAAGTTGCCTGCGACGCCACCCAGGCCTTCTGTGCCCGACAGTGGCAGCTGCGGACAAGCAGTATATAGTCAGCTCCCCAGCAGGCAGACCCTTAGAGTTTCTTCTCTTTAGATCCTCCCCTGCTAGGACCTTGATCTCAGACCTTCGGGGCAAGGGGGGTTCAAGTCTCAAATCATGGATATAGTGTCGGAAAGTTTTTTTCCAACCCCCAGGGGACCCCTCCTGCCATACCGGGTAATATGTTCCCACGATTCGCATCATGTGACCACTGATGTGATCAAAAAAAAAAAGTGGGATAAAAAATTCAATCTTTGTGAAACTTTTTTTTTGCAAATTTTTTTATATATGTGTATGTGTATATGTATATGTATGTATGTGCCTGGAACCTTCAAACACACATGGCAGGCTATATCAACTCTTTAACATGTTCACCTCTCATTAATTACCTATCCATGGACCTATAACAGAGTGGGCTATCCAAGCTCATGGGCCTGAAAGTATATAGATATAAGTATGAGGGTTGTGAACTCTAGAAATTGGAGTGTATACACTATATTTTCAGTGTCTTTACACCCATATAAGGCCCAAATATTCATATAAAAAAAGTTTTTTGTACCCCCTGGGACCCCCCCCCTGCCCCCTACCCCATGTGCCTGATAAGGATCTTGAACCCCCCCTTGCTCCGGATATGCCCTTACAGCAGAAGAAACTCTCTACAGGATCAATCAGACAAGATTGCCAGGTTTGGCGCTGACTCAGGCTCGGAGTACGAGTCCGGCCCGCCCTTGTCACCACCCCTGCCACTTGTCCCCTCCTCCTCCTCCGCTCCTGTGGTCCCCGCACCCGTCATGCCATCTGAAGTCACTCCCACCACAGATGCCCGGTGGGACTCACTCAAGGCAAAAAATCGACAGCCTAACTGAGGCCCTTGCTTTACTCACCAACCAGGCTTCCGCTGCCGCTGCCACCGCTAATAATGTTGGTGTGCCCCAAACACCATCACCGGAGACATCGATTCCGACTCCAACTCCAGTCCAGGGCAACTCCGAAGCCCTCTTTGGCGACATCAACCTTGCCTCAAAATTGGTCTTCCAACCAAACCCCCCTGTTCCCCATCATGTCTTCCACTTCTCCGGCCATGATGACAAGTTTTGCAACAATCACTGTCTCCCTATTCTCTTCTCCAAAAGGACTTCACAAACAATCTCGCGGTGCTTGCGGAGGTCTGAATGCGCGATGAGGATGTCGTCGAGGTAGATCATAATGTCCCCTGAAAGGATGAGATCCTGGAAAATGTCATTCATCATTGTTTGGAACGTCGCGGGGGAGTTTGTCAGGCCGAAATACATCACCAAAGGTTCAAACAACCCTCGGTTAGTCCGAAAGGCCGCCTTCCACTCGTCTCCTTCTTTAATCCTGACGTTATTAAAGCCCCAGCGAACATCGAGTTTGGTGAAGTAACGGGCATCCTTAAGTCTGTTGATAAGGTCATTAATCAACGGAAGGGGGTACCGGTTCTTAATCATCATTGCGTTGAGGGCGCGGTAGTCCTGGACAAACCGAAGTCCTCTGTCCTTCTTCTTAACGAAGAAGACGGGGGAAGCCATCGGAGATTTCGAAGGGCGGATACGGCCTGTGGCAAGTCCTTCCTCGATGAACTCGTCAAGTTCGCGCTGTTCGAGGGGGGAGATCGGATACACCTTGCAATTAGCGGGCTTCGCGTTGGGGGACAAGTTTGATAGCATGGTCCCAGGCCCTTTGCTCAGGTAACATGTCGAAGGACTCCTTGTCGAAGACATCTTGGAACTCCTTGGCCCAATCCGGGATCTCCGAAGGTGGGGGAGCCGAGTTACGTGCAAAAGCTTCGGCAAGGCGTTGGGACACTGTGCTCCCAGCGCGGATCTCCTCGACTGGGCGAAAAGAGGTGTAGAAGATGCGGTCGCCGTCTTCAAGATTCTCGTCGTCGTCGAGATCTGGTGAGCGCTCCGGAGGGTCCGAAAGAGCTCCGAAGTTCGTCGTTGGCATCGTCTGGGCCAGCGATATCGATAGCGCAAACGGTGGGGAAGGCGCCCGCAAGCAAGCGCGATTTAAGGAGTCGGAGGCGCCGAACCTCAGCGCGCTCGGTCCGTTCCTCGTCGCGGCAGGTGGAGCAGCTTCGGGGGCAGCGGCTCATTTTCACCTCCTTTGTTCCCCAGTTGATCTCGGGGTTATGCCTTTTGAGCCAGGAGTACCCGAGTATCAAGTCCTGTTTCCCAAGGTGGGTTACAGCCAGCTGAACGCGTTCGGAGTGTCCGTTGTACCGTAGGACCAGGTCCGCGATTTGGCGAATAGACCCAGCATCATTGGGGGTGCCGTCGACATTGTAGACCGGTATGGGTACTGAGAGATTTCGGACTGGCACGTTGTTTCGGTTGACGTATTCTGTGTCGATAAAGTCCGAAGTGGCTCCGCAGTCGACCAGACCTGAGAGGGAGAGCTTGAGCGGTTCGCAGTGGACTCAAGCTCAAGAGGAAGGTGGAGCAAGTTAACCCCAGGAGCGGCAGAGATGGTATAGCTGCTAGGTAGCTTTTTCTCCCAGGCAAGTCGGCGAATCCGAACGGGGGCTTCGGAGGGGGCAGGGGGGCGTCTTTCGTTTCAGGCTCGTTGTAGGGCAAGGGAGTTGATTCATCATACAAACAAGTGAAACGATTTATGGACGCAAACGAGGGCACACCAGTCACTCGTCGCGGGGACAAAATCCTCTGCCGGAGCCTCCGAATGCGCCTCTGCTAAGGCCGCGGTGTCGGACAACCGCGCAAGCAGCTCTCCCAGCATCTCATCGCCAAGTTGCTGGATCACCTCGTCGAGGATGTCCATATGGCGAACATCGGCGGGGAGCGGACAGTCCCGAGCCAAGTGATTGGGGTCGCCACATCTGAAGCAGGCTCGACGAGGGGCGCCCCGAGCCCTAGTACGATCCAACTCCATGGGGACAGGAGCCGGAGGTACCGAGACGGGGGTGCGGGCCACGGGTGGCGCGGGTGCGGCCACCGGGCGGATGGGGAACGGCGTTGCCGAACGGGCGATAGGGAATGTGCCACGCGGAGCCCCCGAAGGCGTCTGCGGGGTGGTCCCTTTGATGAGCTTCGCCCGCACCAAGGCTTCGTATTGGCGGAAAGCCCGAGTGCGCCAGCCCAAATAGTCACAGAGGTCTGGGGGGTCGTTCGAGGACGTGATGCCGTTGTTGACCAGGGGGTCAAGTCCATAGCCGTACTTGGTCACCTTAACCAACACGTCTTCGAATCCGGCGAGGTCCATCAGGTCCTCGAAGTCATCGGTGTATCCGTAGACATCCCGCGTTCCCATGTGATAACCCGTGCTCTCCAACTTGGCAAGCGCAAGGTCCTGCTCGTTCTCCTCAACGAACCGAAGGCGAAACTCGGAGAGGAATAGGTTCCACCGAGGGAAGGGGAAGGGGGTTTTGCTCCCATGACGCTCTGCCCACTGCTGAGCAGGCCCCTCCGCCATATAGGACATGGCGTAGCGGACGGCCTTTTCTTCGCTCGGCTCTCCGTTGACCACGAAGGCCTCCGGGGCAAGCTGGGCGTAAGTCTTGACCGCGTATAGGAAGGCGCGGCCCGCGTTTCCGATCTCCGTTAAACGCAAATGGGGGGTTTGGTCGTAAGACCAGTTTTGAGGCGACAGTAATGTCACCAAATAACGCATCCGCGAAGGTGGTGCGGCAGCGGAAGCCTGGGAAGCAAGGTGGGTGAGGACAAGTGCGTCCATGCGCGCGTCAGCGTCCGGAGCAGCTCCGGTAGACATAGCGGGCGTAAGGACGACAAGAGCAGAGGAGGAGGGGTCAAGTGGCAGGGGCGGTAACGAGGGGGGTACGGACTCGTAATCCGAGCCTGAATCAGCGCCAAACCTGGCAATCTTGACCGGTTAATCCCGTAGAGAGTTTCTTCTGCTGTAAGGGCAACCCTGGAGACTCTGACGAAAGCCTAGCAGGGGAGGATCCAAAGCGTGAATAAAAGCTACGGAAATACACGGAGGGACCGACCTAGCAGGGGAGGATCCAAAGAGAAGAAACTCTAAGGGTCCGCCTGCTAGGGCGCCAACTATATACTGGTCGTCCGTAACTGCCGACGTAGAGCGCAGAAGGCCTGAGCGGCGTCGCAGGCTCTGTCCCAAGGTGATCGTTGGGAGGGTCTTGACGGATCGGTGATTGTGTGGGCGAAGGAGGCCGTGGACGATGGTCGGGGTGGGTCGGAGCGTCCGAGGGGGCGCCGGTCGGATGTGCCTTGGATGTGTTCGGAGGGTCCGAAGGA
Organism: Mycena indigotica; assembly: GCF_014461135.1. NCBI lineage: Eukaryota > Fungi > Basidiomycota > Agaricomycetes > Agaricales > Mycenaceae > Mycena > Mycena indigotica. Next base: position 1,454,312 of record NW_023503011.1, on the reverse strand, counting down.
GGCCGAAGCGGGGGTTAGTCAGTGAAAACGAAGATGGCATGTCCATCAGGAATCTCATGGGAGTGAAGGAATGGTGGGTGAGAAGTGAGTGTGATGTCCGGCCGTTCAGTGTAGCCAAGCTTGGGCTTTTGCTACTTTCCTATAGCTCAGAAACACATCGAGACATGAAGAAAAGAGGGCGAGAAGAAAGGCAATATATTATGACAGCTCGATCAAACTTGTGTTACAAAAATCAAAACTCGCATTTGAGTTTCATCCGAACGGACTCTTATGGTGGCCTAATTTTACTACAGATTGGTCTGAAATCAATGACAGTTTCTGTATTTTGCTTTTTTCCGGTGTGGCTGAATATGCTGAATTTCATCGGCGGTCACACAGATTACCAGGTGGCATCAAAATTTCAATTTTGGCACCAATGTCACGTGATTGTTCAATGCCAAATTAAATAAATTGTTACAGCATACACCCTCATTTGTGTATACCCATTGACAAGCCTTGTACGTCACAAGTCACACTTTGTCACAAGGTTTGATTTCCCACTTTAGTTTCCACTTGCATTTCTAGTTGTCATTTTCCTATTTTAGTTCCACCTCCTACCTCATTTTCCATTTGATTTTAGTTTCTATTACATTTAGCCCTTATTTATTTAGTCAATAAAATCCTGTCCATAGTCAGTAGTTAGTATCATATCTGCTCCCCCCCCTTTCCCTTCTGAGTTTGAGTTCTCTCTCAAGTTCTTGAGTTCTTGGTGTTGAGTTTCCTGAGGAGTTTGTCAGCTCTGAAGGCACTTGCACACTTAGTCCTTGTTTGTCACCATCTATGTGATGCAGATGTGAGCTAAGTGAATTTATACACTCCTAGACAATCCAGATTGAGAAGGAGTTGAACCTAGATCAGTTAGATTCATTCCAGTGAGAGCTAATTGGGAGAATAATGGCCTTGCTTCATCTAGAACACAGCTGTCCCTCACTCTGGCTTACACAATATATAACAGGCAATCCTTGACAGTTGAACAGGCTACACTTGATTGGGGACATACTTGGTGACTTTGCTCTAGGACTCTCTTTTGTAGCAATATCAGCGGTTTGAAGGGCAATACATTTAGGTCTGCTTTTCCTGCCATACATTTGCAGAAAGTACAAGATAATGATACATATTGTATGCTGGCTGAGGATACTCTACACAGAGAAGGACCCGGGCTTGAGATTGATTATTATGATGTAACTCTTACAGAATATGCATTCAATGAGATATATGTACAGTAGCCAGTAAATCAAGTTTTTATGAATTTATGGATATACAAATGTTAGGATTAAGGCGAGCTTTCTCTCTCACGGGAACACTGTTCCCATGAATCAGATTTCCTTGACCCGGGGCCCTATTTATTGCAGCGGTAAACTTGCACACCATCCTTCTTTTGCAGCGAGAAGATGATTTCATTGAGATTGGTACATGCAAGTGTGATATGTAGACAGAAAACGAGAAAAAGAGAGCAATAGCAATATGCAAAGCAATCAGACTAACAACTAAACTAATAGCAAAAGCCACAATCCTACCCCTCACCGTCGAGTCCCCCCGCGAGCAGCGCGCGAATCTCGGCGACGCATTCGCCCAGCCTTGCGTGGACCTCCCGCGCATTCTCCAGCAATGGCTTGATATTCTCGGGCGTCATTGCGAGCCTCCCCAGCGCAAGATCAGGCACCGCGGGGACGGGCGGCATTGACCGCACTGAGCCGCCAGCACCGGTGCGTTTTGACCGCGAAGATGGACTGCCATTTTTGCTGCTGCTAGCGGATGGGGTGGCCCCGGGCATTTCTGCGACATTCGACAGCCTTGTCGAACGCGTCGTTCCAGAGGCATGGGCAAGCGACGTCCGTGAGCCACTCGCGCTGGGGGAACGCATTGGGTTGGGATGTGACGGCGAGCTGGGCGTGGTCGGCCGATTTAGGATCGGTAAGCCATACGGAGACTTCCCACCTCTTCCCCGCACGGTCCCCGTCGACATGCCCATACCAATATTCATCCCTTCAGCATCGGAAGCTGACGCTGACGCCGAGTCCTCCATCCTGTCCCAGTCCTCCTCCTCCGTACTATTATGCGCACTCTCCCGCCCGCCAGAAATACCACTGAACGTGGGGTACAGCTCAAACCCATACTCCGGCCCGGACACCGGCGGTGGTGAGGCCTTGGGCGATTTGCCCCCGATGCGAAAGATGGCCGCAAGAGACGGCCGGCGCGGCGATGGTGACGCCGTCTTGTACGATGCAGTCAAGTCGTTTGGTGACATTGGCCGCGGGGCATTCGTTGAGCGGACCGACTCTGGCCCTGCGCTCGTCTTGGCCCGTCTCCGCCCCTGAGTGGGCACGTGACCGTGCTCGTACAGATGCCCCGACGAGTCTGTGCTAACTGAGGTAGACGACGCGGCTGTGGGCTTTGCGGGTAGCGGCCCGTTTGCACTAGCCCCCCGTTTCAATGCCCTAAGCATGTCCCGAATCCCACTCATTCGCAGCCGACTGCTCCGCCTTTTCTTCTTCGCCTCCTTCTCCTCGACCCCCACCCCCGCGCTCTCCTCGCTCGGCAGTGTAACCGTACTCCCCATCGCATCGCCCCATCGCCAGTCACGGTTCACTGGCAACGACATCGTAGGTGACTCCTCTGGAATCCCGCCCTCACTAATGAACGACTCGTCCGCATTGCCCGCCAGCATTTCCTTCAGAAGATGGAGTTGCCGTTGGCTGAGGTCGTTTCGGCCAGTTGATGCCCTCCACGCAGAATTCGGCGGGCTCGCAATCGGGGGACCAGTCATGGGCGGGGGTACAGGAGAGTCGTCCGTGAGCGTGATCGCCCGCTCACGTGTTTTACCCGCAGCTGTAACCGTTGGCATCGCCGGTGCAGACGTGCTCGTCGTCGGTTGCCCGCTAGAGCTCCCGCCACCGCCGAGGTCAATTAGCAGTTCCGCGCACTCCCACGAGATGCGATATTTAGAATTGATCGTATAAAAGGCGGACGCGAGTTGCTTGTATGCCTGCTGAGGCGATGTGGGGTTGGAAGACGATGTGTTGGACCGATGTCGTCGGAAGAACGTTGGGGAAGAGGTACTGCGAGTTGTGGATGATTCGTCTTTAGGCGGGGGATGAGAAAGAACGTGGGCATCGAGAAGCCCTTGAACCTCTGAGACAAGCGATTGGTAGGTTGATTGGAGATCTTTGAGTTCTGTAATACAGTCAGCAAGAAGGACAAAACAATGGATAACTTACCTTCCACACTCCGCGCAAACTCCCTCACCATCCCCAAATCGCGTCGTAGACCTTGTTGTGCCTGGCTGATCCTTGCAGGAATCTTCAAGTCACCCAGCGAATTTCTTCGCATCGCACCAGGCCCCATTTCCACCCCCCGCCCGCTTGCAAGCACCGGAAGGTGGCCATGGGCAGCAGCCGACCGGCCCAGAGACGCCGCGTGACCGTGTGGGGAGAGTGTCAGTGGGGACTTTTGTTGTGGCAGTTGCGATTGCGTGTGTGGCGTCAGCGAAGGTGTCGAGGAGGAGGCAAGGGGAACGGGCGAGTTAAGCGTGGTACTCGGGTTGGAGAAAGTGGGCGAGAAAGAAAGGGGAAGGCCGTCTACGCCCGCTGCGACGCCGGGCGCGATGGTCATCATGCTGCTCCCCCCACTCGGCGACCGCACTGTTTGCGGCGGCGACGGCGGCTGCAGCTGGACATCCACCGGCGGGACCGGTACCGGCCCGGAATCCGGCGACAGAGGCAGGCCGGCCGGTAGGCCTGAAAGCGACACCCCGCTCTTTGTGCGTTTGTGCCCAACAAGGCTGATGCGGCGGACATTGCGCTCGATGAAGCCCATTCCATGGCCTTCCGAGCTGGACGCCTTATTGAGATCCTCGACACTGTCTGACGGGGGCGGCCGACCGACGCCGAGCCCGCCGTACTTGCTTGGACTAGCATTCGGTGTTTGCGCTGCAGTAGCCCCAGAATTCTTCGCCGTTGGTGTGGCGTGCTCATCGCCGTTGAGTGGCCTGAGCCCCTTACGAATCTGCACAAAGCCCAGACTTCGCCGTTTCACCAGCTTGCTGCTCTCCTTCGGCTCCTCCTGTCCAGTGGGCGAAGGCGTATACGGCCTCACTGCTTCTCCCGCCGCAGGGGAACCATCTCGACCCAAATCTCCTCCGGTTTTGGACGCAGTTGCTGGGACTCGTGGCCGACCCCGGTCTGCAGGCGATCCTGACCCGGCCCGAAAAAACCAGTTTCTTGACCCCCCACTCGTACCGGCACTGCTTTGAGGGGTAGAATTGGGAATTGGTCTGGGCGGTGTCCGAGGCGCGTCCCCCGCATAGTGCGAGTGTCGAATAGCACTTCGCTTCACGACAGGACCGGTTGGTGACGCGCTTGACGATGGCGCAGAATATGAATGGCGGGAGCGGGAGGATGATTGCGAGCCGGAGCGTAGAAGCGCGGGATGTGAATGCGAGTGAATGTCCGCGAGAACATCCAGGTCGGGGTCTACAAATGGTTCACAGATGAACAAAATAAGAAAAACAAAACACACGAACCGGGTCCCAATGTCTCGCTCGCCACACTAACGCTACTACTTTTCTTCCGCCTGCCTAGAACACCGCCTCCGCCGCCCCACCGTTTGACGCTGCCAATTCTTGACAACAACCCGCCTCCGCCTGAAGTAGTCGAAAGCGCCACCTGTGAAGCACTTGCATTTCTGGATGTGCCCGTCTGGCTCGCGCCGACATCCGTGCTGGAGCCATAGGGATTATACCGCTGGTGCTGACGCTCCTCTTCTTCCCGCTCCCGCTCCAAATCCGCGTCCCAGTCTTCGACTTCTTCCTCCGTAACGCCTGCTCCATCCTCACTTGCCCGGCGCATATCTCGCAGCTCCACCGTGCCCGTTTTTTCCTGGCCATGTGGTCGGCTCTTCTTTCGCAGCCGTCTCCGCTCGCGGTGGATTGGCGGACTGGGCGGAAGGCCCGCAAGCCCCTTTGCAGCCTCTCTTTCCCGCTTGCCTGACCGTGAAGTTGGCCGTAAATGAGTTGTGCTTCCCGCACTGGTATGCGTATACGCAATCGACGCGTTATCGGGAGCTGAGAAGACAGATGCAGTTGGGGAACGCGGGAAGGGCATGTTCTGCAGCGACTCTTTGGTGGGAATATGTAAGCCTGGTCCCCGTCGTCCGACTGTGGCGGATTGTGGTAGTGGGGGTACAGGCGGCGGCGGAGAGGCGTGGACCAGATGATGAGACAATGCCCTTCTTCCTGTCCGGGCCGTAACTGTTCTGTCCTCCTCGTCACCAAATCCCAGCTCGGCGTCCATATCGTCATCGCTCGACTCGCCCCACTGTTGCTGGGCGGTCTGGATAGCCGTCGCCGCCGATCCAGCCCTGCTGCGGATTTTGCTTGCTCGTGGGGTCTGGTCGCGATGTCTTGTCGCATCTGAGTCGTGGGGACGGGAAAGAGCACGAGCGGGTGGTGGAGGAGGGAGCGCAAAAGAAGATCGAGAGGAAGATGGGTTCGGGGGAATTGGTGATGCAGCAGAGGAGGAGGAAGATATTGGAGAGTGGGAATTCGATGTGGAATGGGAATCCGTCGAGCTGTATTGCTGGTGCCCCTCCTGCTCATGCTCCTCCTCAGCAAAATCGTCGTCCCAATTCTCCGTCGTTGACTGCGAGCCGCGCTGCCGCTGATGATGGCGGTGGCCGTTTTCGTTTGCGGAGGTCGTGTCATTATGTGTGGTGGGGGTGTCGCTATATAGATGGTCGTGGGGCGGCTGGTCATGGCTATTGAGGGGGGGTCGCCGTGTGCGTTTCGAGGATGTGGATTGGAATTCAAAGTCGTCGTCCCAGTTTTCGGAAGCCTCTGTGGAAGAGTCAGCCGGTGGAAATGGAAGAGGAGGGTAAAGTGAGAAGGGAAGAGGGAGGGAAGATGGGAAGCGAAGATAGTGAAAAGTCCATCCGGCCTTGTGGGTTTCGGGACGGTAAAAGGTAACGCGTATGTAGAAGGGTGTGTTAAGGGCGCTAGCGAAGCCTCCCAAATCGACCGTACGCGCCTCCAGCTGGCACCCATGGGCCTCCTCTATAATCCTTGAGCCCCATCTCCCCTCCTTCGCCCCCCGCAGGAAAGAAAAAGCTCGAAAGAACGGCACACGCACCTGCAGCATGCATGGCTCCGTATCATGAGGCGCCTCGTGGGGCGTCGTATCTGCAAAACGTATCAGCACTTCTCTCCGTCGCGCCGGGCAACGGGCGGGCGGGAGCGGACGCACCGTATGGGGGCGAGAGCAAAAGACAAGGCCGCGCGTTACGTGACGGTGACACGTCACCGTGACCATCACTGATGAAAATGACAGTGTGGGTAGCGTTGGGACGGCGACCGCTTGTACTTCGTTTTCACCTTGTCCTTGTGGGGGCAATGGACATTTGGGCCTTGTTCAGCTACCAAGACTGTGACGTCGCCCTGGTAGTTCTCAAAACCGGCGTAATTTACTAATTATAACCCCTTTGGGCGATCGGAGCCAATACGCGATCGGTCATCGGTCCTCCCGACATCAGCAACATAGATGTTGACACCTCCGAGACAGTGTGTCGGCTAAAACAACCATCCCCACACACAAAACGTTAAGTGTGTAGTCACCCTGAGGATTCAGAAGAAAACTGGAGGATTTTTAAAAATTTTAATGAGGGTAATAATTGGCCAAAAAAAGGGACACTTTATTTGTTGGGGAAAAAGATTGGAAAAGACCCAATAAATAGAATAGCAATCTTGTCAGAAAACAACAGTCAATATTATAATACAAAAGGCTTCTTGTGACCAAAAAAGTTCTATTTTTCCACCCTACAGGCAAGCTTTTTTTGCCACAATCTGGGAAGCTTTTTTTCCCTATAGATTTATTTGCTATCCACTTGATCTTTTTCAACTTTTTTTTCTACTCAATAAAGATAGCCTTTTTTGGCATATTATTACCTTCATTAAAATTTTTAAAAATGGTCCAGTTTTCTTTGGAATCCTTGGGGTGAGTAAAGCAAGGCTTGCACTGTTGGGAGTCAATTTCTTGTTCTATTGTATCCAAGTATTTTGGCCCAAAAACCACTTACTTGCAATTTGGCTGGTGTAACAGGATTCTAGAACCAAGATATTTACTGTTTTTTTAGTTCAAAGAAAAATGTTACCTAAGTATACCACAAATGCTTCCAGGCAGAATATTGGCTTATCATTCAATTTACAGATGTGCAAAAAGATTCAAAATAACTATTATGACATTTTGCATCTATTTCATACAAGAACATATATCCACATTCTAATATTACTTTCTTTCCTCCTCTTTATGTAATGGCACTGAAAGTTGTATCTCTGTACATGCTGCTATTGCCCTCTGCCATAACTCATTCTGCAGAAGTGTGGTTTTGTCTCCTATAATTATAAGAGCCAATCGTGCACGTGTCCACATTACATTCAATCTTCTGGGGTCATCCAAAAATCCAATGTCCTGTGCTGTGTTACTTCGCACACTGGTAAAAATAACAATATCTGCCTCTCTCCCCTGGAATGAATCAACAGTAAATGCTTCTGTAACACCCTCCTTTCGGAGATTCTGGATCTGTGTAGCATAGGGCGATAATATAGCAACTGATAATTGTTTTCCTAGGTTTCCATCTTCCATATTCAATTTGAACATAGGCAAAATATGCTTGACAAGGTCGACTTGGCCAGGGTTGCATTTTGATCTGCCAGATGTTTCTGGTGAACCTATGTGGATAAAGACCGTGGGCACTACAGTTCCCTGATAGTTATTCTGAGGCCAGGGAAAGGTACAGAACTTCAAAACTTCAAGAATTCCTTGGCTATCTTGTAGAGCTGTTTGAAGTTTTCCCTTATAAAATTCATTTGAAGGGAACCAGGCTAACTCCTTTGGGAACCGATATTGTGTCTAAAAATCATTCAGCTTGGATTTTCAAATGCTCTGATCTTACATTTAGCATAGTTTTGACAAGTCCTGGAAGCTGAGGCCCAGTATAGAGTCTTTCTAACATGGATATGTCCGATTGAAGTGCTCGACCCATTACTTGTACAGTAGGTCTAAGTTGAACACTAAAATCATGTTATACCAGCCAAGAGAGGGCAATTTTAAGGCTTACTGATCTCCTACTAGTACTGCTTTCTTTACTCCTTTCACTAGGGGAATGAGTGCAATAGCTTCTGTGATCTGAGATGCTTCATCAATGACTGCAATATCAAAGTCCATCCTTCTCAGAACTCCTAGTCCAGCACCCTATATAGATCATCAGTATCATATATTAAAGAACAATAACAATGTGATCTACTGCACAGGTAGTAAACACAATAATTGCGGTCTTTAGCCTTTCCTGGGCCTTCTTGAAGAGCTTGTTACTCTCTGTCATATCGCCTCCAACCCGAGCATCAATAGTATAACTACTCAATGCCCTGTTAACTTTACTTGAATCTGTAGCAACCCGCAGAATTTCCTGCTCTGATAATATGTTTTTTGCAGCATTCAACTTGATAAATCGCTCAAGAACATTATCTACAGCTAATAATATTGTTAACAAACAAGCATTGAATTTATAGGATACCTGCCATTATGTGTAGAAGCAGTCATTAAGATCTTGGTGCCATTGACTTGTGTCTTTATGAGGTGCTTCAATATTTGAACTACAACAGTGGTTTTTCCAGTTCCTGGAGGTCCCCAAACTAAGCTAACCTCAGCAGCAGTATGACTGACTGCTAGAGATTGACTTGGATTCAATGATATAATAGGGACAACAGGCTTGAGACTTGCTGTTTCTGAATGGTTTTCTTGACTAGTTTTGTTTTCAATGATTATATCATAAAAGCTACAGGCATCTTCCTTTTGGGATAGGAGTTTTTGCAAAGCTTCCATAGCAGCTTTGCTAGTAGCTAAAGGAGTTCAGTTTTATTATAAAAATTTATACTGATATCTATTCAACTTACCAGTGCTGCCTGCATTATATAAATTCCAATCCATCTGTTCCATCTCGGGTGGTGGTGGATGTAACAGCTCAATAGTTAACTGTCCTCTCTCAGCTTTAACTACAATTCCATCTAATATGATTCCAGAAATAAATCTGTTATCAGGCTTAGATGATGCCTGCACTCTGACATGTGAGTATAACCTGATTGAAGACTGCATATCAATCCTAATTGGTGCTTTAACACATAGTGGCTCATCTGGAATATATGATAATCTAGTATGAGCTGGTGCAACCTTTTGTTTCCGAGGTTTCCCATTTTCATCACAGGGACACTCCTGAAATGCTTCTTCTGCACGTTCAAATGCAATGGCAAGCCCATGTTTTGCTAGATATGCTGATACTCTGTCATCATCTTGCCTATGTAACAATCGGGAATCGTTCAATACTAATAGCACTTCTTGTTGTACATTCTGTGCCCTGATGGAGCAAGATGCAAGCCACAGAATATCAAGATAATGTACTACAGAAAGTGCTGCAATAGCACCTGAAGCTTTTTCTAGGCCAACCAGAACTGCTATGCCTAGTGAATTGGCACATCTGACCAGGTTGATTAAGATATTATATCCCATAGATGCAATCTTATCAGGAAGCTGGTGATTATCCATAGGAGGATATATTTTGAGTAAACAAAATACTAATGGTGGATGAGCATCTAGCCACTCTATCAGAAGAGCATTATTGACTGGTTGCAAGCTGGAAATAAAAGTGAAAATCCAATGGACTTCTTCCTCTAGATGATACTTTAGAGCAAATTGCATCAGAGTTCTTATTTGTACAGTACTCAAAGATGCTATATTTTGGAGGAAAATCTCTTCTGATTTTCTTGGGTGAAATGCTAAAGTCATCCAAACTGGATATAGTTTTGTATTACTCCAATCTTCCTTTGTAATATCTCTTAGATCATTTAAGTGATAATCTGATGCCTGTCTATTGAAGCGTTTGATGATATTATCTGTAGGAATACTGGAGGAACACCGTGAGAATAATTCAAGCTAGAAGTCTTATACATACTGCTCAAACCACATATCAAATAGCTGATGTGCAACCCGATCTCGGTTAGATACTACATGTATCTCAATTCCAGTGATTGGACTTCGGTTAACTCTACCCATTTGCTGTATAATATCAGGACAGATACTCCCTTTATATTTAGTCAACAGACCTTTTTCACCCCATCTGAGATTTTGTCAAGTGCAATACTAACCGCAAGTTCATGTCCAGATGATGCTGGTGGTCTAGTGATGAATACAAAAGTATTTCCTCGCTTCCTATCATATAGTTGCAAGTTTGTGTCACTACAGTGAAGCCTATATCCTGTTGTGCATTGACAGTAATTGGAGAAGTTTGATGATGTTTTGTTCATGAAGGAACAAATCACAACATCTTCATTTACTTCAGGTTCATCATCCCATGTAACATTTCCTCTGATAAAAATGCCAATTGCAAATCGGTCATCAGTCTATCAACAATGGTAAGATTAAACTAATAGGAGATAGAGGGTTACCTTAATAACAAGTAACCGTTTAGGAAACTCTTCAATAGCTATTTTGAGAAAGTAGAAAAATGTTGCTAAGCTGTTTGATTGGGAAGAGTAAAGCTTTTGAAGTCGGTAAGGTTGGTTTAGAGATCTGCTATAAAGGTCTGCCTGTTTCAATATGCTTGAGTGGAATAATGAGTTCCAGATTGCCTTGTACTCTGAAGTATCCTCTATGATGCCTAAGCTGCTAATGACTGCATAGCGCTGAGCAGTAGTCATAGCACCAAAATCTAGATGTCCCAATAATGGAATGAAGTCTTGAGTTGACATTCCAAGTTTCTTGGCTAGTCCCAATGCAAGACTGAAAATCTCATATTCTGTGAGGGCTGTATATTCACTTTTTAACAGTTGAGCCAATACAGCATGAGCTGTGTGTCCTGAATCAGAGGTCACTGTTTGAACAATAGACTGATTTTGAGATAAAAAGCTGGAGGCAAACATTTGAGCAGCTCTAGCTAGCTTATTGAGGATAAATTCAGTTTCATTAATTGGTGGGGGTTCCAATAACCGCGGAGGAATTTTGATAGCCGCTCCATCCACAGATTGAGAATGCAAAGCATTGAGTTCTTGGCACTCTATACATAAAGCACCTAGAGGACTAGCCTTGATCCAGCGTGCATGTAGGGCAGCCACACGAGCCAGTGATGCACTAAACAGTCAGTCTAGAAGGAGTGACCAGCAACCATACTAACTTGTTATATTGTGCAAAATGAGTCGCAAGATCCATTCTGGTCACCTCTCTTGGTGGTAATTCACGGTTTGGTGGATAATCATAGGACTGTCATATTATCTGATATAAGCATATATCAGAGAAGAATTTTCTTGGCATACCTCTGAAATAGTAGCTGGAACAATATCTGGGTCCCAGCATACAAAATACCTATCCCCATCCAAATCACCTGAAATTTTTATATTATTTCTGTATCAATATAATCAGTTTTGCTGACCTCCACTTGACATAGATGGTGCAGCTTTGTGACCTGGTTTTGCAACCCCAGAAAACACTATACAATCAACCAAATGTGTTAGTGCTGGGTGATAAACTGCTTGAAGCTTCAGACAGTCCCCTATTGAAAAGGTTAGTATCAATGATACACCAAGTTATTACCTTACCAGGATGAAGACAAGGATTGCGTACAACTAAGACATTGCCATTAATTGGAGTTGTTGCCCCATCTCGCCCAGCTGTGATCCGGATATGTACCTCTCCTTCTCTGAGAACACCAAATGGATCACAAACTCCAAAGATAAGCCTTGATTTTCGAATAATCATCCTAGACCGATCCTTCTGATTGCGCTCATTTTTGAAGCCTGATAACTCCCTCATTTGAAGCTTCCTTATAGCTTGTGCAACAGCAGGTGCTTCTACACCATCTAGCAAGATCTGAGACGCCAGTGATTGATCTGAATCAGAACCCTCTGTTAATGTTTCTTGATCCATAGCTGAGAGAAAGTCCAAGGCATGGAGAGTATCCAGTGATGCATTTTGTATCCAATTAAAATATTCCTGTTGCTTTGCAAGCAACTTTTCATTGGTGATTCCAAGACTGGATAAAAGAACAATAATGTCATTGTTCAGACGACCAAAAGAATATGGGGCAGAGTAGTCAACTACAGAAAATGTATTGTTCTGTGTTGCATTGAATTTTTTCATACTCTTGCGGAAATGAACTAGGAATTGCTCATTTTTGTTGTTATGTGCAAGTGCATCAAGTTGGGGATGAAGCATAAGAACACCTTTGTATCCACGATATCTAGATAATCTAAGTATTGATATGATTTTTTTTATGAATTAATACTCATACCTGATCTGGAAAACTGTAGGAGTATATCTTTTGCCTCGGAAAATTATCTTTTTTTCTTTTGCAAGTTGAACTGCAAGCCTCCGTGAAATAAGACCACAGCCATCAGAAAATAATTCATCTCCTAATTTTATATCCTCAATGTCTTTGACATATTTTGGATCTAAATCAAAGTCAAGTTGAGCTTCAGAGAACAGTAGTCCAATTCGTTTTGCCCCTATTACGGGTTCAATAGAGCTCCAATTGAACTAGTGAGATCTCACTTTTGGCTGCACTTTTGATCTTGGAAAAGTCACCCCACGCATTGATCCGCTCGTCGAGAACACTATCTGAGGTGGCTTCACGAAGAAGACAACTTCTTGATCGCTGTTATCCACTTGTCTTCAACAAGAACAAGGACAAATAATACATTGCATACCAATTGACTGTTTGAATGGTGATAAAATCGGTATTGGACACCATTCAAGAACAATCCCATCTTGAACAAACGAGTCATGTACTCAGCAGTAGCCTTCAATGTTGTCTCTGGGAAACGAAGGTCTCCAAATGACAGGAGGATGAACTTGGTCTTGTCATCAGACTGTAGAATCCGGTTGTTTGGCAGCAGCTGCATCTGAAATGTAATGTGCGTTGCTGTGAACTTTATGAATTTGCCATAGAGCTCGGGATTCTTTGCCTTCGGTGGGATGCTGAAGGCTGTGGCAGGAAGGGTAAACTTCCACTCAGTGTCGTCCTTGGTGGGGTTGTGCTGCAGGATAATGTGCTTGCCATGGGCGGCTTGGGGCTGAGACATGGTGTGTGGAGGGGGGTCGTGGTAGGAAGTCGTGGAAGAGGTGTGGGACGTGGGAGCATGTATGTATATATATCTGACATGCGCACGGGCCATTCTTACAGATTCGGACACGCTGTCGCGCACATCCATCTTTATCTCCGCCCTCACCCCCATGCAAAGCAGCAAGCGTATATACATAGTGGGGCCTTCGGTGAGTTTCACATTGTATTTGACTGTGAGTATTGCCTGATGACGGCGACCTAACGTAGTCCACGGGGAAGTCCACCTTATGTGGTGCAATTGCGGCCCGGTGGGGTTTGACGCCAAAGCAACACATTACTGAGGTTGCAAGGACCGTCATAAAGCAACTAGGTCTGAGCCGTGATCACATCAGCAACCTTGAAATGCAGAAAGCAATTATGTTGGCTCACCTCCAGAAGGAAAATGAAAGTGACCAACAAAAAATCTTGCTGTGCGACCGTTCGGCAGTCGACCCCGTTGTCTATTCTGTCTTCACCTCGAAGGATAAAGATACCGCGAACGAGCGCAAGCGGGCATTGGTCACCCTCCCGGAGTTCCAAACGGCAATCGAGGGATATAGAAACTCCCTTTTTATCCTGCTGACGCCAGTGTCAGAATGGATAGTGGACGATGGCTTCAGACATGTGGGGAATGAAGTGGATGTGACAAAGATTTTTCAAGAAACACTCCACGAGCTAGGCATCCACTATGTGGAAATAGGTGAGGAGACGCAGAAGTTGGAAGATCGCGTGAATTTGGTACAGCATTTAGCATTTGGAAATTGACTCGGAAAGATATAACCTAGTTGTATTTACCGCACCTTATACATTTGCACAACAGTCTCCACTTTCCCTCCCTCCGCATCCTGAGGCACGACATGATAATGGATTTCCACGTCCAGCTCGCGCGAGTTGACGTCGCTTTTTGTGCAGTGGAAAGTTCCACTGATCTTCGTGCCTGCAGAAGATAGAACGTTATTAAATTGGCTAAACCGCAGAGGAAACATTCGCGTACCCTCAACGACTCCGACGGGTTCTTTCAACAGGAAGAGTGTCTGCTTCCAGTGTGTGGGCACGCTCTGCGGGCCAGTGCTAAAACTTGTGATTTCCGGCGGAACAGACCGCTCCACCGTAGGGGATAGAGTGCTGCTCTTGGTGCTCGCCCTCCGCAGCGGAACAGGCCGACCAACACCTGCACCAAGCGGCCAGACGTCTGCCAGGATGGCGTCACCCTCTCTGATGATCTTGACTTGCTCCGCACTGTCCAGTGCACCGCTCGATGGAAGGAAAAATGTGTCGAAGTATAAAACAAACGCGTGCACCTTCTGTCGTTTATCGGCCGTCGAAGTCAGCGTGAATGCTGCCGCGAAGTTGAGCTGAGATGGAGACAGTGTCGATAAGTGGAGGTCCTTGATGCAGGCTGCGGAGGAAAGGAGGGCGGTTGGCGGAATGATATCGACCACGGAGTCGGTGTAGACCGGCGCTTGCATCACGCTGAGGTCGAAACCTGCGATGGCCTCAATATCATGAGGGATAGCGAGCACGGAAACTCACCGTAGACATCGTCCCAGAACTCGACCCGCTCTTTCCGGACTTCCACTGGGTCACACAGCGCAAGCATCATCCGACATTGACTGGGAGCCATAACCCCGCCAGGCTTCAAGAACCTATCCCTCGCCACCAGCACAGAGTCGAGCATTGACTCGTACAGCAATGCATAGCCCATCCACTCGCTGATGATCACATCCACTTTCTCTCCCTGCTCCAAGCCGGGAAGAACGACATCCTCGACTTTACCCTCCACCACTGTGATTATCTCGTCCAGCTTATTGACCTTGACGATTTCCTTTGCTCGGCTAACGATACCTTTGCTCGCGTCCACCGCATAGACTCGTTTGGCGCCAGCTCTCGCCGCGAAGAGCGAGAGTATCCCCGTCCCGCAGCCTACGTCAAGCACTGTAGCGCCAGAGAAGAGAGCAGAGTTGGATAGAATGAACTGCGCATACGTCGACGTGCGGACTTTGTCTTGCAGCATGACTGCGTGAATGTCTATTGGCCAGTTTAGCATAGGAAGCTAGAGTCACGTTCATGACGCACCGTTTTCGCCGTAGCTGTCGAAATAGTGCGAGTCGTCATCCGTCGCCGCCTTCAAGTCTTTCTTTGACGGGCCCGGTTCATCGAAGGCTGCGCGTAGAGCAGCGAAGTCCCCGCCAAGTTGTCGGCCAACGAGGCTTCGATAGTCTGCGAACTCCTGCTTCGCTACAGCAAGTTTCTTTTCGAGTTGTGCGACGCGTTTCTCCGCAGAGGCCGTAGGGCCTTCGCTCTCCGAGTCAGACCAGTTCTCGCCCCCGCCTTGAAACTCTGTCTTTTGGTCAACTCAGGTGGAGTCAGGAGCAGATTAAAACGCACGCAGGACAGGGTCATCCTCCACAACCGGCTTCAAGTACTCCTCCCCCTCAAAGCCTTTCGCGTCCTGCAGCGCAAGCACACTTTCTGGAGTCGGTTTCTCCCGCCTAATCCAATTCACCAGCCTGATCCAGCCATACACATCTGCCTCCAGCCCAAGCCTCCGTGAAACCTCGCGAATATCCACACCAAACTGCTTTTTGTCCCACTCAAATGCCTGCTCCGCGTTTGGCAGCTCCTTTTTAGCGTCAAACAGCGACTGACACGGCCGCGCGTCGTCGACCCAGTCCGAGAAGGTCTCTTCTTCATCGTTCGAGTCGCTTGACAGTGAGGCAGAGTCGGAGCCTTCGTCCACCGCGTCCGATGGGGAAAGGTGCACAATTGTCGGTGCACTCATCGGAGATCGATGGAAGGAGAGAAAAAAGATGTGCGTGGCTGTGCTATGACATCAGCTGGCCGAAAGGTGCGGTCATGTCTGGGATCTAAGCAAGACGAAACATGATTTTGACCTATTATTCACATCCACACATCGATCGGATTTACTTATGCTACGTACAAGTAATAGCACCCGAAACCGAATACATTAATCACTGTGTACATCTGTCACGTTCGCAGCATTCATTGAAGACTTTGCTTCATTCAGTGGCATGCGCTACTTGATCGTACGAATCACTTACCTTTTGGCCGGAATACTTGCGTCGGCCAGCTTCTGTGGTGTATTCTCTGCCTTGCGGCATTGCAGCCCGCGAGCTTGGAGTGGGAGGCGGTCTGCGCGCGCCACCCTCGGTGTCCAGCGACGGAGTACATTCGAACGACGGGCATTATCCGATCCAAATGATTTCTTGTGTCGAGGATTCACGGTAGATTCAGACGGAGGAGCGATGAGGACTTACGGAGAGAAGGTCGAAGTTCTTCTGGAACAGTGACACCTTGGTGCTCTTGTCAAACAGGCCAAAGAACGATCCGGTGGCGCCTGCATTGAGGGCGAGACCCGCAGAGACGGTGAAAGATCCACCAAATGAGGCGTCTGTATTTGTGGACACGCGGGATTGGGCAGCAGCTAGGTCAGTATTGTTGTCGGAGCTTCGGGAAGAGTCAGCCGCAGTAGAGTTGGCTGAGGGCAGGCCGTCGGTAGCGGCCACAACACTTCAGTTTACAGGAGTTCAACGTAAGAAATCGGCTGAATACCATCACATACGAGCTGGTTAGCGCATCAGCATCGTCGTTCCTGTCGGTATCCGCAGGTGAATCAATGCTGGTCGAGTTTCTGTCGGTTTTTTGAGACAATTAAGCCGCCTGAGGAAACTCGAACTGACGAGAAAGAGTTGTCGTCGAGTGAGCTGTCTTCATCATCATTGCCCAAACCATCGGTAGAATCATCTTCTGCACCGAAATTACTGAAGTCTCATAAACATTGGCACTTCTTCTGAGAACACAGTGTATCACGTACGCAGTATCCGCCGAATCGTCGACATCTGCGTTTTGAACTTCGCTCCAGGCATCAGATAAATGCGACTCCGAATCGTCATCAGCAAGCCTAAACCATTGAATAGTTGCTGAAACTTGAGGGAGATACGGCCTTGACTTACGTGTCATCAGAATCCCCAATATCATCAGCTTGGGGAGTGTCCGAGGAGCTAGACAACCGAATTTATCAAGGGAGATGCACATACTTGAACCACATAAACGTACTCTGCTTCGTCATCGTCATCAACAAGGCTCGCATCGTCGAGGGAACTGGATGAATTCTTCGAATCGAAATTTCTCAGCACAAAATCAATCAACTTACTCCGTTGGATTATCGTCATCTTCTAAGTCCTCTCCAAACGCATCGTCATCGTCATTTGCCCTACAACCAGAGTTAGATGAGCAATGCGACGAATGGAAGAAACGCACGATGAGGAATCGCTGGGGTCTGAATCGTCAGAGCTACACATCATCAGCGCTAAAAGAAAATGTCAAGGTTGTGAGATTACGAGGTAGCATCGTCCGAGTCGTCCTGAGAACTAGAGTTCGCCGCGCTACGGAAACAGGTTTATGCAGTTCGGCGGAGAACGGGTGGAATCTTACTCCCCTGGGCCATCGACCGTATCGCCCGAATCGCTATCGTTATCAGAGTCGTCGAGCTCCGAATCGCCAGCGTCATCTGACTCATCGTCTGAGAAGTCAATGCCGCCATTAGCCCGTTTCTGGGCGACGGTCGCGCCTGCCCCCTGGTCTATTGCATTAGCCCTCCCTCAACGAGACGCTATAGTCTTACAGCATTGGCTTCAACCTTAAGCTGCATTGTCGCCGATGCATCAAGGTCAAGATTAACTGTCGCTTGCACGACCCCCAGCGCAGACAGACCGAGGTTGATTGACGGTACAAGGTGTGCCTCCACAGTCCCTGTGGCAGCAGCCTTGGTGTCGGCGGACAACTTCAATGCTATACATGCTCAGCAATATCAAAACTGGAAAAAATGGGATTGGTACGGGTATTCCCCAGCTGGAATGATCCTCCGCCCTGCTGTCCATTCGGCGGGAAGAAGAGCTGTGCGTTGTCAATATGATAGTTGATGCCAACGGTCATGTCAACGTTCATGTCGAGCGTGGCTTTGGCATTGGCATTGACCTGGAAGGTCGGTCCGATGGAGAGGATACCGGGAAAATCGAAGCCCGGGATGCCCGCCTCAAACAGCTTGATGTTTCCAGAGGAAATCGCGCCCTGGGAGAAGAGGATGATTATACGA